>NC_040230.1:14349254-15594671 GCF_001444195.1 Xiphophorus couchianus | reverse complement strand
GCAGGGATATATTTCAGACATTTAATTTTGTTAATTTTGATGATCGTGGCTCACAGCTAATGGAAACCTGAAATGTTATTTCTCAGAAAATCTGATTACATAAATGATTTTGAATATATAAAGGTTTTGCTGTGCCCTAATTATGCAGGAGACTGCTGATATGGCAGCTGTTCAGCAGACAATCATTGACGCCCTACCCGGCAAGGTAAGCCATGGAAAACCATGCAGAGAACGCTGTATTTGTTGGAAAGTTAAGCAAAAAGAAAAAATGTGATAATCACAGTGTGGAGAGAACTGCCATGAAAAGCCCATTTCTTTTAAGAGCTTGGTGGAGATTCATAAGGTCTAGACTGCAAGAGTCCCCATATTACGACGTATAGAGTCTGACTTCATCTGTTGCATTATTTCTTTTAAGCCACTTCTGAACTAGAGAAAGTGTCAGAAAATCTTTGCTACAATACATGGACATGCTTCTCAGAAGGCTGACATTTTTGTATCAAAAACCTTTTGTCTTCTTTGGACAAAATTTTCTGAAAGACAGAATTTTACATTTTCTTTCACTGTAAACCATAATAATTAAAATAACTTAGAAATAAGCACTTACAAATGCAACATTCTGTGAATAATTGTCTATGGAACATGTGCCTTTCAAATTTAAATGAAATTACTGAAATAAATTAACTTATGAATTGATGGTCTGATTGTGATGCAACTGCAAAAGACTGAAGTAGTTTGTGTTGAACTTTTAATAGACAACAGCTCCTCCTGCTGTGCAAAACTGTAACAACAGGACAACGTTTCCAAAATGGATTTCACCACCTAATATCCCCGTTTAATAATGCAAACACGTGCAAACAGAGAAAAAAAAATATTTACATCAAAATGTAAACATTGATTTATGATCTTTAATCTCATATTCATTCCTGTTTGAATCAGGATGCAGGATAAAAATCAACCCAGGAGGAAAACTAAGAGGCTCTAGCTGCTGTTTGCATTGCTCCACTTTGTTGTTTCTAGAGAATAGTTTGAATGAATGTCTGGCTCGCTGCCATATTAGAATTGAGACAGCTATCTTCCAGCTGAGCCCTGTAGCAACGGTTACAACTAATTTATATTCAATTGGATGCTAAAGCACAAAAACCCACATTGTTTACATGGGAAACTTCCAGGTAATGACAGGTTAAGTCTTAACGTTGAGGAATGAGACAAAGTTTACGTGAAACGCCCTGAATGTCTGGCCGCACTAACAAGAAACTAATTTGAGCTCACTTTTCCAGTATTTAACAACATATGAATATTATCACCCCTGTAAGTAACTAAAAATCCAGTCTATTGACTCCAAAATAACAATTGTTATTCTCTGCTTGCAGCATTTTACACCAGCAGTAAGTTTAGATCTGCAACAAGCTAATTCAATTGTATTCAAGGAGCTCTTTATTTCTCTCACCTGATCGGTCACAGTCAGCTGAGCATGAGACCTGCTGATGGACTGGTCACTGGCAAGAAGAATGTCACAGTTTTTCCGGCCAACAACGTACTCTTTACCAGGGAGGAGATAGAACGTCTCACCTGCGAAGAAACAAACAGCAGCTTGAAACCTAATAAAAAATAAACCTAATATAACCCTACAAAGATGTTCCAGTGATTCAATTAGCACAACTGGTCAGTCGGCAAAACAATTAAATGTTCTATTTGAAGAAGACTTAAAGTTAGCCGTGTTCAGTGTCAGTGAGGTGAAAGATGCCATTTAGAAGGAAATTGTGTTTTGAGAGGCCTGTCCGTGCTTCGATCAGGCTGCAAGAGAGTGCAAAACCTGAAGTAACACGAAGGCTGAAGAGAGAACATGAAAGCTGCTCTGTTTTGTGCTTTAAGTTTTCAGAACCTGCTGGATCAAAGTCACTGAACTGTCGCTTGAACATGCAGAGAGAGATGAGAGAGAGTTCTCAAACAACTTTACTGGGATAGGGAAGGTGTCAGCTGACCGGTAAACATTTTTACCTTATCATAGGACAGTACAGCAGCTAATATCTGTATCAGAGTTTAACCTGTTTGCATTCCCACATTATTACACTGTTAAAGGAAATGTGGTTAATACTAACTTTCATGTTGTACTTTGTCCTTTACTCAGGGTTTTCGTTTTGAATTGACTACAGATAATTCAGTCACGTGACAGCCTTCTGTAGCTCACTGTAAACAGTGAGCTACAGAAGCTCAAGATAGAGCTACGCTTCTATCTTGCTATTTTTACGAAGACAAGTTAAGAAAAATACTTGCTCTTAACTTAACTGGAAACACAATAAAAAGACACCTTCTTTCTCACTATCTGAAGTTAAATAAGACCAAACTTATCTCACGTTAGGTCAGAATTACCAAAATTACTTCTATTTACCAAATACAACAATAATGAGAGAAATTATGTTATCATATACTGTCTGTCTAGGTTGTTGTGTCCTTGGGAAAAACACTTAACCTGCCTTGCAAGCTCCTAGAGTTCGATTATATGGTAGCCTCATTTCTGTCAGTCTAGCTGTGGCTACAAACATTTCCCTAATATACTGTTGCACAAGAAAATCAAAAGATTAAACTGTCCAGCATTCAGAAAAATGGCATAATGTCCAAACATTAAATGTTAAACTGTACAGTGGTTAATTTATATGTTAAATGCCAACATGTGTGACAGCATAATTAGAGAACAAGCAAGAAAGCATGAATGTATTTTTGAAGAGCTGCCAATTGAGATTTTTTATTTCTCTGTCTCCAAAAAAAGAAAATTAAAAAAATGGTAGCATGGTTCAATTTTGGGGCTGCACAGTGGCGCAGTTGGTAGCACTGTTGCCTTGCAGCAAGAAGGTCCTGGGTTCGATTCCCGGCCCAGGGTCTTTCTGCATGGAGTTTGCATGTTCTCCCTGTGCATGTGTGGGTTCTCTCCGGGTACTCCGGCTTCCTCCCACAGTCCAAAAACATGACTGTTAGGTTAATTGGTCTATCTAAATTCTCCCTAGAGGTGAGTGTGTGTGTGTGTGTATGGTTGTTTGTCCTGTATGTCTCTGTGTTGCCCTGCGACAGACTGGCGACCTGTCCAGGGTGAACCCGCCTCTCGCCCGGAACGTAGCTGGAGATAGGCACCAGCAACCCTCCTGACCCCATTAGGGACAAGGGTGAACAGAAAATGGATGGATGGTTCAATTTTGCAGAGCTAGCTGTAATAAACCACAATATTTCTGAAAGAAAAAAACTTTAGACAGAAGAAACTGAAGTGGATAGATTTTATTTTAATGTAAAACACCATCTTAAGAGAAAAAGAAACAGAAAACTTGCATCTCAGGGCAAAGACCTGATAGGAACTCTGAATTAAGGCGGTGGAGTAGTTTTTCACCCACAAGACATCTTGACCTCTCCTCTATGCATACAGTAGGCTTTCTTCTGCCTTCTGTGTGTCAGATGAAGACTACATGCTGTTCTTAGTTTTTCCACACAAAAATCTGCTGTTTCAGCTTCATCTCTGTTTAGTAAGTAATACAGCTTAACTTCAAACACTTATCGCAACTTTATAATTAGCTACACGAGATGAGTAATCTCGATCCAAAAGTTATTCGTAAACACACCCCACGTGTTTAAGACCGTTTCACTGTCTTCAGTATTTTGCAGTAAATGCCCCACCTTAAAGGGTTTTAACCAAACTTGAACCCGTTAGCCCGCAGCTAGTTTTGAATAAAGTCGTTCAGGGGTGAATAAAGTTACCTCCGGGCTGCTGAGGAGTCAGTATCCACATGCTTAAGCCTCTTCTTCCCGGTTCATTAATTGCAACAAGCGAAAGGAGAGAAACAGGGGGACATTTTTAAGATAAACAAATCCTCTCCACGATGAACACACTCCCCGCCACTGCTGACGTCATAACTAAGCGCTGCTTTTATCAAAATAAAAGTCCAGATTGAAACGCTGGGAAAGATAAGTGAAAGGAAAAGTCGTGTGCATTAAATGAAACGTGTGTGATTTGTTGAGTTAAATGCTTGTCTTTTATAAAGTAATAATAAAGTGGGGGAAAAAAAATGTTTTGTTGTTATTTTGATAGTCAAATGTGTCGCAGGACATACAATAATAAAACAAAAGGAAATGAAAATGTATTTCTAGAATATTATATAAAATGTTTGTATATGCACCAGTCATTATTTAGGTCAATTCCTAAATTACTGATCATAACAATTCATTATTATAACTTCATTCATCGTCAGAGTCATCATTTATGTGAATATGTAGTGTATAAAAGAAATGAAAGTAAAAAAAAAATAAATAAATTTAAAAAAAAAGTAAAAGCATTCATTTTTACTGAGCCGAATGAATAAGACGTATGCATAGGCCACTAATGTAAGTACAGAAAGAATGACAATTATTTTCTTAAATAACAATAAAAGTGATACAAAAACTTGTAGGCTACTCTGATGAAAGAATAGATAAAGTATCAATGGATTATGTTAACAGCTCAGAAGCCAATTAGTATTTATTTTGTTTACATTTTTTTCTTTGAAATAAAAAAATAATACAATGTGGTTTAAATAAATGAATAAATAATCTGTATGGTACAAACAAAAACAATTTTTTTCTTTTATTGCTGTTTGGTCAGTTCTATTTGCCAAAGCGGCATATGTGTCTTTTTTGCACCCTGTCTGAAAGTAGCATAATCAACACTACAACAAGGTAAATAACAAAATAATACAACTCTCAGTTTAAGTCAAAAGGATAAATAATAGCAAGAACTATAACACTTATGTATAAGCATTTAATTTATTAATAGCTCTTATTTTAAATACCACTTTGAACAAAGTAAAAAACTCTTTCATAGTCAACAGATGCACAAAATAAAAATTGGTCACAATGTTAAAAAGGAGAATCACGATCGTGTTTTCTTTCTTTGTTATATCTCAACAACCTTCACATTTTTAATGTTTTTTTCTTTTGCCAGAATGGCTTAAATTAAAATAAAGGACCATTGTCAGATTTCCATGGCTGCCCAGCTGTTCTGAGACGTCCTTGTCCCCAGAGACAGGGTAATTTGTGATTGACTCTCATCACAGCAACACTGGTGCAAGAGTCCGGTTTACGAATGACTTCGCACCATTCTGGGTAGTCAACGGGCTTGGTCGCACTGTAGGGAGAAAGAAAGGTAAATTAGAGGAAGACATCAAGTGAAAATGTCCAGAAAAGGTTTATTTGAACTGCATAAGAAAACAAACTCACAGGTCACAACATCCCACTCCAAAAGGCTCCATGCAGACACACTGGTAGCAATCACTGGTTATCCAGCTCTCTCCAATGCCATACACCTGACCCGTGTATTCACAGCTTGCTGATGAGGACAAGACAGAGAACCGTTTACTTAAACAGAACAGTAAAAAATTATGTGCAAAGAATTTTACTTGAATGAATGACAAATACACTGCCAGTCAATAATCATTTTCAGATTTGAAAGTAAAGCTTCTCAAAACATTTTTAGTTGATTATGTGGTATAGTATGGCAGTAAAAATTTATTTTTTGAAGTTGAGTGTATCACTAAACACTAAAAACACAACATGTAATACTATATTAAAACGTATGCTTTCTAATTGATGCATTTATTAGCAAAAATGTTATTAAAACCTACCTTTAGTGTTGAAGAAGCATTCACCACTGTTATACACAGAGAAGCAAGGCAGACTGACTCCCAGGAGCAACAGTGAAGCCAAAAGTACTTCTCTTGTGTTGGCCATTTCTGGGGAAAAGCTTTGCAAAGGTTAATGAGAAGAAGAAAGAAAAAAACCCACTGAAAGCACAATAATCCAATCAAAGGTACAAACCTGGGTCAATTTTTCAGCACTCCTGATTAAATCTCTCTTCAGACCTTACAGTGTAGGGAGTCGGTTCTTCTCTTCTGTTTGCTCTTCGTTGCAGTCACCGTCGTGATGCCTTCATGTTCCCTTCTCTAATTCTATTATTTTCTTTTTAAGTCTCCACACCTCCTCCTTGGTGCCCCAGATGAACCGATGCACTTTCTCCCTTTGGTCTCAGATATTTATACTGCACCGCTACAGACTCATCAACCCGCACTCATGTATTACCTCCTTCTATCTGCACACAAACACAGACGCATGAACACACAGGCATTATGTTCGTCATTGCTTCTCCCCTCCTGAGCATACAGTGTGCAGGCTTTCAGATAACGTTTGTCTCAATGGATCCCATTTGACCCCATCTGTTGCAGCCCTGTTCACATCGTCCGTGAGATAGCCAGCCTATAGCTGATTGTTTAAGCTAAAAAGCTGCATTTATGTGTGCAGGAAGGTAAACAACAACCTTTGACCTCCCGCTCAAAGTAAAATTTAGAAAAAGGCAAGTGTCCCTGATTGTTCAAATGCATCTTTGTAAAAGTAAGGATATTATTTTTTTCTTAACTACTTAAAGGAAGATTTTATTCAGTTGGTTTGGTTAATAAATACTTAATTAGCAAATGTGAGTCTCAACATGGTTTCATCTGACGACGTAGCTCTATAAATAATCCTGTGCGTCAGTGTGAGGTTTGTTTTAAGAAAAAGCAACACAATGACCTATGAGGGTTTCTTTGTTGAGTTTAAAGTTATTTTTGGCTTTCTAACATTGGTTAAAAAAAATGGTGATGGTTGTGTGATGGTCAGGATCTTTTCTGCAGCAGGATGACTCACTGTAATTGGTGGAGCCTTCATTTCTGCCCTGTTTGAAAATGAAGAATATTTGTTTGTGAAAACTCAGGTCACTTGTGCAGTGATGCAGAAGAACAATGATCCAAAGAACACCATCATATCCATGCATAAGTATCCACAAAACAAAATGAACCTTCAGGAGTGACCAAGTAAAAGTCTGAATTTAAATCTTATTTCTGTGACATGAACTTAAACAGTCTGTTTTTCATTGGTCACAACTCAGTTTGAGTCTTTCTCTTAGAATTTTTCTCTTAGAGTTTTCCTGCATGAATCCAATAATTTTCTTTGAATAACACAAAAAACCTAATTAATTGTTCATCTACAGCTCTGGAAAATAATTAAGAGACCACTTTAAAATAATCAGTTTCTCTGACTTTACTTCTTATAGGTATATGTTTGAGTAAAAGGAACATTGTGGTTTTATTCTATGAACTACTGACAACATATCTCTGAAATTCCTAGTAAAAAATTCGTATTTATTTGCAGAAAATGAAAAATGGTCAAAATAACAAAAGATGCAGTTCTTTCAGACCTCAAATAATACAAAGCAAACAAGTGCATATTAATTTAGAAACAACAATACTAATGTTTTAACTCAGGAAGAGGTCAGAAATCAATATTTGCTGGAATAACGAGGAGGTTTTTAATGGGGTTCAATGGAGTGGTCTGTTATTTTTTTCCAAAGCTGTATATGAGTGGGTGCTGTGATGCACCGGCTACGTCCAACATGTACTGCACTTCTTGTGTTTTTGTATGTAGAATCTGTTTTATATGACTGTGTCATTTCTGTACACATTGCTATGAAACTGAAACACAGTGGTGCAGTGGTGGTTCCTGGAAAAACACCTTCTTTCTTTCTTCCCTCTTCCTTATCCCACCCATGCCACCTAAAGACACATTCTGCCAAAAATAAAGAAAAACAACTAAAACTTAAAATCACAAAGAGTTTTTCATCATATAAGTTATTGGGGAACTATAAATATTTATTGTAATGTTGTGAATTAGAAAAAAAATAATTTTTAGAGGAGCACCTTTTATTTTGTACTTTTCTAGTTATTCTCAGTCTACTGCGGGTATTGTGCCAAAAACTAACCAACAAACAAAAAGCAAAAAACTGCTGGCCATTGATTGCACATGTGTGCCACCAACTCATCTCTTTTTTTAATAGGAATTACTAGTGCCCAGTTTCATTATTCTATGTCAAATTGTAAATTGTTATTGTAAGGAGCTGGATACCTGTCCATTGTGTATATGCCCCTTAAAACCTTACACAGATGGATGGATGGACGGACAGATGGATGGTCGGAAGGATGGATGGATGCATTCATCCATCCATGAATGGGTGGATGGACGGACTAATGGATGGATGGATGAATGAAGGAAACGTCTTTATATTTGACTTTATATATTTTTCACTGACCACAATTTGCAACAAAATATCATCATGTAATAGAAAACCTTTATTTAAATAAATGCATTTAAAACATACAGTAAAGGTGGGGGTTAATGAAAATAAAACAACAAACATGCATGGCATCACGAAGCAAATGTAATGTCTGATGATTTTAGATCAGAGGGAGCGATGACTGATCATATGACTGATCATATTGAAACACTGTTGTCAGCCTGGTGTGATGCAGAAAGGCTTTACTTAGTTTTCTGCCCCTTTTTAATTGGATGCACCTAAATAAAATCTGATTCACCCAACATTTATTGGGGATAGCAGCAAATACCATGTTGCCATAGATCTTTTCTAAAAACATTGCAGTTGAACGTCTCATTTAGTTAAAAATCACATTATTCCTCATATTAGCTCCTACAGGTTCAATAGGATGAAATTAATAGTTCCCTTAAAAATGGTCTCTTACATAATAAAATGCCCTTTGGGAAAAAAAAAATCTGAATTCGTTGGTAGTTGTTCTGTTTCAGCCAAAAGCCAAAAAGCATATTATCATTATATAAGAGCAGCTGATGAAATGTTAAAATTAGTAACTGAAGCATGCAGTTATCTTTTTAATTGAAGCGATACATCACGAGTCACGCATGCGAAGACATTAACAAATCATTCGCCCTGCTTCTGTTTAAGTCTTGCAGAGAATAAATGCAGAATTCATAAAACAAACACACACACAAAAAATTGTTTTTAGAAGAATAATTATGGGACCTAACAGTGAGTTTCCTGTCAATCACATGGGCTAAAAGGCCTGATTCTTGCCTGCTGTAGTAAGACAAAGATCATTATCTGGATATCTTGTTTATTCTTTATCTCAAGAACCAGGATCCCAGCTACAGCAGCTATTTGCTTATGGAGGAGGATCTTCCTGTATACTTAGAAGATACAGTGCACACTTACAAACTAAATGTGAGTTTTGGAGGGTGTGTGTTTAAAGACAAGAACAGTGAAGCTTGAAAATTATTATCTCTTTGTTTTCCATTCCAACCGTTGTTTGAAACATTAATAATTTACACAGACTTGGTCAGAGTAGGTCATGAATTTATTTCTAAAGCTTTGCTCTCATGATGTTACAAACCACTGATGTAAAGTGTAGCATCTTTTTACCTGAGCAGCCTCTCTGCAGAAGATCAGAGGTCAGTGCCAGACTCTGTAGGAATATGTCTGATATTTAGTTGATACGATGAAGCACAAGAACAACCGAATATCAAACATATCACACAGCCTCTGGCTAATTAGTGGCGGGGTCCAGCAGACTGGTAAAACCTGTTGGGAACAAAAAAAAAAAGAAACTCTATCATGAAAACAATTCAGCAATCCCCCCTAAAAGATATCACCGACTGCCGGGCAAAAAGACGTGAACAACCAGTTCTGTAGGAAATGACACAGGATCAGCCTTCAGGGCTCTGGGCCTCCAACGCTGGGAGTCAGAGACCCTGCTGACATTTCAGATTATGGTGCGTTTGCTTCAGGGAGTGCAGGGTCGAATATCTCTCCTGGATCATGTAGAAACACAAAATGATGATACTCACCAGCTTCGTTTATCCAAAGATGTTACTACTGTCTCTTTTGCTTAAATTCAACGGCTAAACAGAAACATTTCAGTGAGTTATAAAAAAATTTATTTGATGGTTTGATTAAAAAAGTAAAAAAGAAAAAAGAAAAAGAAACGCCTCTCACTGATTTTGGAGTTTAAATGATTTACATTGGAAGGGCAGCTTATATTTATACCCGTTGTTTGAGTTTAGGGGGTTGGACCCAATAATCACTCTTTTGGGAACATAGAAACTCACACTGATGTAATTAGACATGTATTGATCAGCTGCTCTGGCCTGCAGCCTTTCCTCCACGCATTAGCCTGATCAATACATGTGATCTTCATCCAACTGTGAACACGCTCATGCAGTACACACACATACACACACGCCAGCACACTCATGAACGCATATGCAGAGTCAAATAACTTTCAGTTTTTGCCTGTAGGGAGGACAAATGTCAAGCAGGATGGTCACTTGATTATGTCCTTTGTTATAGAGATAAAACACTAAATGTAGGAACAAATTAGACACATCCAGTTCAACCAACTCCCTTCAGAAGTCAACTAAATAAGTAGTAAATAAAATCCACCTGTATGTAATTATAAATACAGCCCTTCTGTGAAGGCCTTAGAGGTTTGTTAGATAACATTAGTGAACAAATCTTCATGAATACAGCAGACAGGTCAGGGTGAGGATACAACAAACATGTGGAAGACAGGGCTGTGGTTCGATGAGACCAACTTTTCTTAAACAAACCGTCCTGAGAGCGGAACATGGTGGTGGCAGCTTAATAACAGGAAGTCCTGGAACAAAAACAACTAATAAAACCAGTTGAGACTGGGGTGGATGACTAACAGCAGGATAGTAACCCTGAGCATAGAGCTACATTGAATGTAGCTTCAAAGTAGATTCATGTGTCGAATGGCCCAGTCAAAGTACAGACCCAAATGCAATCTAGACTTTTAGCAGCATCTAAAAGTGTATGCTCTCTACCTGATCTGATCAGGCTTGAGCCATTTTACAAAGAAGAATTGCCTAAAATGTAAATTTCTAGAAGTGCAAAGGCACAATAGATCCATCATTTATTGTTATTTCAATATCACTGCTCCCAATATGCAGGATTCTCCAGGAGTGCAATGAGTGTTAGCTAATTATTTTAGCACCAGGCATACAGGCTCTCTGCACCCTATTATATTTGGTGATCTTTCTTTTTGAGCAAATATAAAATTTTTGAGAAGGCATTTCGAAAATGTAACATCAGAAGAAAGAACCTTTTAAATAAAACTTAGTGTTTGACATGAAAATTATGAATTTTTATTTTTTTTTAGTGGTCAGACTCATTATCTGCAGTCTGTGTTTGCTATGAACCTAAAGGAAGATGAGAGTAACATTTAATAATGTTTTGTTTTGAGTTTTACTTGTCAAGTGGTGGTGGTGATCGGTGGTGAGGAAAATGCAGCAGGCTCAGGATATGATGAGAAATGGTGTTTTAATAAAGTAAATCCAGAAATAAACACAGTCCAAAACAGTCCCAAGCCGGGCAGCACGGCCGAGCTGAAGCCAGGGCTCGACGCCGGTAGCAACCGGTAAACGAGGGACAAAAAACAGACTGGGCACACAGGAGCAGAACGACAAATGCCAAGGGCGGCAAGTAACGACAAGGACCCAACGAAGTCGCAGAGACACAGGTGACATTAAATACACAGGAGGTAATAAGGGAACGAGACACACCTGGGAACAATCAAAGGGAAGACAGGACAACATGGAAACTCAGAAGACACGGAAACTCAAAATAAATACATAGAAAAACACAGATCCTGACATTACTGTTATCACAACATTCACAAATATCATATGCTTTCCTAACATTGTGCAGCTGTATTACCTGAGAGCAAATTTTCAGTACTTTGTGTTTGTCTATCTCCTGAGACCCAGAAAAAAAAAAGTTTTTGAATTTTTTTTTTTTTTCACTACATGACTCTTTGGAGTGAAAAAACATCACTACAATTGAAAAAGTTTCAAAACATGTTTTTATTTATTTATTACAGTATGTCCTTTGGAGAGGACATCGGGACTCTCTTGTGGCAAATATGAACACATTTTGAGGCCCAGGATGTCCTCTCTAAGGACTAACAGGATTTAACACAGTGGCATGTATGGTTTCAGAGTTATGAACAAAAAAACCTATGTCCTCCACAGAGCACAAAAATGTATTGCTGGGTCTCAGGAGATATGTAATCATATTATAAACAATATTTTTAGATTTTTAGACTTGTAAAGTCAAAAGCATTTAGAAAATAGTACGAAATATGAACATAAGGACTATATTTTATTTGTGTTCAAGAGAGATCTTTGACTTGTACTCTGTTTTTAATGACTGTATTCAAAAGTTTCATAATGCATCAAAATTCAATTGTTTTAAATTATGTGTTAGATGTTGTTTTACATGCATTGTGCCACTTAAGCACAATTTACAACGTTTGGGATTTGCAACGGAATCAGGATAAACTCAAAGGTTGCACCGTCCTCCGTTTTCAGGCTCTCGGACGTTGGGCTAATAGTGATTGTAGGCAGGCATATGGTTGGACTCTCACGTGTGAAATCAACATCATCTGCCAGATGCCTACCAATAACAACACAGTACTTTCACCTCTACATACACTGTAGGTCATAACTGTGTTTGCAGTTAATAATTGATGCAATTCAAAAGCGATCGCCTTTGTAAACAATTAAGATGTCTTGTAGTAATGAATTCATGGATTCTTCATCATTAATACAGAAACAATCTATGTTCTCCGTTTTAAAATTTACAGCTAATGTAGCAGAACGAGTTTTGCATTTTTGTATGTCAAAGAAAAATCTAATTTCTCATTCATGGACAACCCAGATATCGGTCAGGCTACTGTTTCAGTCCCGCTCTATCACCTCTGCATCCTCTCCTGCTATGACCTTGACAGCCTATTGGGGCGTGATGATAGCTCCCCGATCCCTGATCGCCTGTTGTGAGCCTGGGGGTGACAATTAGGCAATCCTCCATCTGCAACAGATGAAGGACAGTGTGAGAAATAATGGACAGTGTAGAAATCAACAAAATATTGCATATCATTTAAATGACAAATACAGTGTCAGGCAAAAGCATCCACACACATTTTTGTCAACTTCAGAGTGCAAATTTTAGTGAATTTAACTGGAACTTTGCAGGAGAGATCAACATAAAGCAGTGAATGATACTGAAGTGTAACAAAAGTAATACATGGTTTTCAAAGCAGAGATCACATTTTACACAGGGACTGTTTCATATGAAGGCGATGGCTTAGAGATTTGAAATAGATGAAAACCAAACATTTGAAAAACACTATATCCTTGTTCGTTCATTTCACAATGATTCACCTTGAGTTTGTTTATCAAAAGAAAAAGGAGTATGAATGCTTTTGTAAGACGCTCTTTCATTTATTTCAAGTTTAATATTTCACATTAACATTTGGGAAATCTCTTTTAAAGACTTCAGAGGAAAATAAATGCAGACATATCCCATGTTTTATTATGGAGTGATTTATTATGAACAAACAGCAAAAAGAGAATGTTTTATTAATTTATTCAAAACTAACATCTAAATTGAGATAACCGTACTTTAAGATTAACCTGTACCCAAATCAACCTGCATTTAGTTGGACTTTCAACAGATAACAAAGGGCTCATCAGGAGTGATAAACATTTCCAGCTACTCTATCCCTCTGTTTCTCTCTCTGCTCTCTCTTTCTATCTCTCTCTGTCTCTCTTTGTCTCTTTTTGTGTGTTACACGCTCAACAGCACACAGGCCTGAGGCAGAGTCAAAGAGGAAGACAGATGCAGGCAAGGTTAACAGTGATTATTCAATACCTATCTCTATGTTTTGAAAATTGAAGTCAAAGGAGTTATCTAACAGAGAGAGGAATGAAAATCTGAAGCCATGGCTAAATGATGGAAACTATAGGAGCTAAAGGCCAACAGAGAAAGCACAACATAAACCGGAATAGCATATCCAAGCAAATGGTGACTCTGCAATGAATCAATAGAGTGCTGAAAACCGTGCACTGACATTCTGCCTTGTTCTTATTTCACTGTCAGTAATTTGTTTCTGTGCCTGTCCTCTGAATTTACATAAAGTCAAATATCTGCCAACTACTAAAACAAATCAGCTCTTATGTGCATTTCTGTGCGTCTCTGTGCTCTATATGACATGCAGAGTAATATTCTTCCTGCTTTCTGAAGTTGTGTACATGCATTAATCATTACCAGCACAGCAAAGATTCGGGTTTGACAAGTATGTATTTTACAGCCACCCATCTGTTCAACACACCCTGATTGAAGTGTATTGTGCAGTTACTGAATGTTGACGGTGCAGCAACTGTATCATTCATTCGCCAGAGAAAAACACACAAAGGGTCTCATGTTCTTGAATCATTGTGTCGTTTGTCTTTTATTTTGAAACTATTAACCATAACTTTTGCTTGATTTTGGTCAGGTTTACCACTCAGATCATGCTTATGCGATTTGCGGTATCTAGATATCTCTTTTGTAAGTTCAAAGTTCATTTGAAGTGTAATAAGTCTTTCGAAGTCTTGAGATGCCTCGCCCAAACAGGAATGCGTGGATAAGCTTGAAGGACAGCATCTTTCCCTGAACATGTCAGTCAACGACTGAACTACCCCATCAGATAATGTAGAAGACATTCCAGAAACATCCAAAGTTTCATCTTAAGCAACTTACTGAACCAGTTTACACGTAGAGACAGACACTAGCTGTTAGCCTAGCTGGTTTAGTGACTTTAAACTTGTCAATACTTAAACCTGCTAGCTTTCACATATTCCTCTGTTTCTACCTATTGCGAATTGCTTGTTATGTATGATGTCAGTTTAAAAGAATAAAGTTTTTTTTTTATTTAATTATGTCATCATGTTATGCTAAGAAAAACATTGCCAGCCTTGCTATGTTGAGCAAGCATTCTCCTTTCAAAAATGGCTAATAATTACTTTATTTTCACTTTATCTATTCAGTTTATTTCAAGGAAATTTTACTTTAATCCTTTTAAGACAAAGTTTATGGGCTGATAATTACATAATTGAACATACACTTTCTTAATGGACTGTTGTAACTGTTAATTAAATCCACAGCGGTATGCTAACATCATAAACTAGCAATCATATTAAAGTTTACTGAGATTTCTTTTCAAACGAGTCCTGTGAACAAAATGTTCTGATTATTCCACTGGTTATATATAATGCTTATTCAATGGGAACTTAGTTCTTCCAAAATTGTTTTACTTTTTTGTTTCTCACCTTGCAAAGACATTGCTAGCCTATCAGATTAGTTCATAAGGCCACAATAGCTTATAAATAAATTGTGCATTTTTGTAAAATAAATGTTTCAGACTAATTAAAGTTGTACTACACTTTAATAGCATGTACATAACGTATCATGTCCATTCAGTAAATATAAAGTAATTTTAAAGTGTATCATTTCATCATTCCATGCTAACTAACACCAATCTAACTAGGACTAGGTGGTGCAACTCAAAAAGAACTGAGATGTTTAAAAGCATGTTTTATAAACTCCTTGGGGGAATTGTGAAAGCAGTTGATTGTGTTGTATTTTATTTTTTTTATTTATCAGTGTAAACAAAGAGACACTAGATTTTCACATATGTTTTTTTTAAAAACGCTTGAAAACTATGCACCATTTTTCTCCATCTTCACAATTTTTAACTACATTGTATTGGCTCATGAAAAAAATCCCAACAAAATACATTTACATCCTTAAGTTAGGTCACAAAATGTAAAAAAAAAAAAAAAAAAGTTTAAGGTGGCGTGACTAATCTAGCTGGGCTCTTTAAGTCCAAGCATTTACTAACGTGTTCCAGATAAAATAAATAAATAAACCTGAAAATCCCAATCCCTCTAGTAATTTCTTTTCAGTTGTGCAATCCAAGTTTATTTTATCCATATAGCAGAATTTTTTGGGAAAGTGCTTCACATCCGTTCATCCATTACCCGCTGGTATCTTTGGCGGGGTTCACCCTGGACAGGTCGCCAGTTCATCACAGAGCTTCCCGTTAACAACACAAATTTAAAAAAAACTATCATATTAAAGCTGCTCAGGATTAATTTACAACAAACCCAACAAATTTCACAAAACAAAACCTGTGCAAAACAAACCCTGCACCATGACATGCTTTAACCTTTCATTTAGTTATGAAAACAGGATCTTGACAATTCTAATGAACAGTCATAAAGTCCTACCTCTGCTACATGTAACATTTAATGTCTTGAGGCAATCACAATTCAGATGACACGTGGTGGGAAACTGAGACATACGGCAAATTAGGACATAGTATGTCGAGTTACTGGTCGCAGAGTTGGTCTTTATCTCAGAACAAAAGCTAATTTTTAAGTTTACAAAGTTTGTTTTGACTTAATGATTTAGGTGGGAGAGAACATAACACCATTAATCTATTTATTTTTAATTAGGTTGATGTGGCTGATTTAATTCACTGTTTAAGTCTACGGACTATTGCACTGACCATTTTCAAGCTGCAGCTTGAAAATTAGAGGTCAGTTTGCAGAAATGTCAAGTGACTGAAAACCAAATCTACATGTATCCCTTTTTCTTGGATATGCTTCATGTCACCAGCAACATCGTATCCCAGCCAAAATAAAAGCCAGAATAGTTGTGTACTTGTGAACATATCTGCTGAGCTTGAGATGTAGAGGAAAAAATGGTTGTTGTGCACATTTGTATTTCAAGGCATCTGTCTTTATGTCCACTTATTTGGCAGGGTTCAACTATTGTTTGGGAACCGCTTCCTTTTTCTCCTCTTGCTTGGGGGGCTCTTCTTTCTTCTCCTCTTGTTTGGGAGGCTCTTCTTTTTTCTCCTCTTGTTTGGGAGGCTCTTCTTTTTTCTCTTCTTGTTTGGGAGGCTCTTTTTTCTCTTCTTGTTTCGGGGGTTCTTCCTTTTTCTCTTCCTGTTTCGGGGGTTCTACCTTTTTCTCTTCTTGTTTCGGGGGTTCTACCTTTTTCTCTTCTTGTTTCGGGGGCTCTTTTTTCTCCTCTTGTTTGGGAGGCTCTTTTTTCTCTTCTTGTTTCGGGGGTTCTTTTTTCTCTTCTTGTTTGGGAGGCTCTGCCTTTGGCTCTTCTTTAATGCCGCACATAGTCCTTGAAGGAAAAATTTTAAAAAAGTAAAAGTTAGAAAATGTGATCGGTAGACTTATTCTGCAAATTCAACTGAAATACAGGTATAACATTACTTTATTTGGTCTGGGTACTCTTTCAAGAAGTTGCACACTGGACTTTTTTCTGTCAGCTGCTTTTTCAGTCGATCTAGTTCTGCGTTCCACTCTGTCTTCTCCTTCTCAGTTTGGGCTGTGGACGTTATAAAAATTAAATGTTTCAGTATACCACTTGTAAAAAAAAAAAAAGAAAAAACAGAGTTAGGGGGTTACGCATACACCATTTCCAACATTTAGTAAAATGAAGCATTAATTACCTTTGAGGTTGCCCAATTTTGTTTCCTCTGCTGCCTGCTGATCTGTACCAGATTTCTGCCAATGAACAAGAAAATGTAAGCATATTGCTTGTAGTTTATTATTCATTTCCATTTCCAAACCACAGTTTTGCTTCTGGCAACAGGGGCTGCCTTAAGTTGGAAAATAAGACAAAATGTGACTTCAGAACTTGCAGAAAGAATACAAACCACTATAGCTAACATAGAGCAACAGGCAAACGTTTAGTCCTGCTACAGTTTGGTAGCAGGACTAAACGTCCTGCTACTGACCTGCTGTGATGTCACTCACGCAAGCAGAAGTCAAGCTTGATTTTCTGGTTTGTGCTGATCGAAGAATAAGCAAGACACTGACATTCCTTTACACAAAAAAACGTGTTCTCAAGGCTTTTGTTGGAGCAAAAATAATCTTTAAGAGTTAATCCAATAAGAAAATGACTCATAAGGCTACCGGTTTAACACAGAGGTTTGAGTTTTCCAGACATATTTTTAAATGTTAAAAAATAAACATGATTGCCTTCATTGTCCTACTATTATGTTGAATATGCCCATTTTCAAACCAGCCTGTTCAGTCTGACATCACATTAGACAGGTAACATATTTGGCTCTTGGGGGTGGGGAGGAATAGATCTGATCATGTGTAGACATGCATGTCTACACATATGTCTGTTGTTAGACATATGTCTAAAAATATTGAAAAGACTGTATAGAAGAATATGACTCTTAACAGATAACTACAAATTTGTGTCAATAGTAATACGTATATCAGATTGCCAATAGTCTCTTCAGATCTGTGTTTTAAATGGACTGGTCAGAAGTACATTGTATTAAATGATTGCGCTGATTTTATTTAACCAACTATAATCACCTGGGAACTCTCGCAGCCGGTTAAATCTCCAGCCGCCTTCTCTGCTTTGGTCTTTACAACCTTCACTTCTTCCTCCATGGCCTTCTGCTCGCCCTGAACCTTTTCCAGCTGGTGCTGCATCTCGATCTTCTCCTTCTGGTACTCCTGGAGGACATCGCTGGTCACCCGCAGCTTGATGTCCTGGAACCGGCTCAGCTTCTCGTCCTTCTCGTGGTCCCTTTTGCGCATCTTTAGTAATCCCACCAAAAGAACAGACGTCAGCAACGCCAGAGGGAGCACGAGTTGCACCTTCATCCTGCGCAAGAATAGAACACTTTCTTGTTTTGTGTCCTTAAGTTTCTTAGGGTCAAGGGGGTCAAGAGCTCTTCCTACAGGTGTCCGGGTTCTTCACTCTCCATGCGCCATCCGAGAGCTCCTCAACCTGAATGTGAAAGTTCCGCGTCCTATGGTTACACCTCCTCTCTGCATGGCAAATTGAAGCCAATCCACAACTCACCTGCGGTTGACTCACCCGAGCTTTCTTTGCTCACCTGTTCGGATCGGAGCTGTAAGCAGGAAGAAACGCCCCGTTCCCGCATCGCCGCTAAAGCAGGAACAGGTTGCTGCACCTGTACCTGCGATGTCCTGGTAACACGTCAGACCTGCCATCTTTTGTCTCGCCACTTAAAGGGAGAGTTAAGAATTTTCCGACCTGTTGAAAATGTTGAAAGTCGGAAATGTTGAAAGTTTGCACGGAGTTATCATCTTACCTACACTTGTTGAAGCCCTCTACATTTCTATTTACTGCAAATAAAGTTCAATTGGACCTGAGTACAGCTAAGGTCAAAGTGTACTTCTACTGTCTAACGCAACTCTAATCTAAAACAAAAAGCAGGTGATATTTTAAAAATCTATAAACCATTACATTTTTGGTGGTTATTTACAAATAAGTCAAAAAATTGAAATTAGAGGCTTTACGATCCACCGTCCAGAGAAACATGCTGAACAGCATATGTAAAATGCTATCAGAGTAACTATATGTGTATATAATCGATATTCAAACTGTGCCTTTTTGTTGTGACAAAATTAAAATATGAAAAATGAGGAAGAAGATGTACACAATCCATGGACATATGTATGCTGTTGTGAAGCAGTCAAAAAAAAAGTTGATTAAGCAGTATTTTTGCATATGTGCAGGTGAAAATATTCTCAAAAATAAACTCAACATTCATTTAGCAGTTATTTAAAAAACAAAAAAGAACAACTATTATTGTTGTTGATACACATTTGTGAAGTATACAACATTTCACAAAAGGGAATGATCTGAGCTCCAACAGCCTGATCATCTGCCGCCTTTCAACCTCTGCAGGACTGCTGGCAGCACTCATGCATCTATTTTCAAAAGACAAACTGGTGCGGAGCAAAGTAACATATCTTCAGTCCCATAAAAAGATATAGGCTGGCATATTTTTCAGAAATGTGATTGGTGTACTTGCTTTGGTGAGATATTGTATAGTGTAAAACGTGTTTTAGTACAACTTTTCCTATAAGAATGCACCTCAGAAATGTATAAATATTGATATATTTCAGCACAACATGCCTTCCTTACTTTTATTTATTTATTTTTTTTGTACATCCTAAACTAGTTTAGCACTCTAAGCAAGAAATAACAAGCAAACATATATTGTACTTTCCCTATATTCCTCCAGGCATATGTATGTTTTTCTAGATTTGTGTGATGCAAAGGCCATGGTCAAGGGTAATGGGGCAGATTACAAGAGGAAACTTTAAAATAAATAAAGCTGCATTTACTTAACACATTGGCAATTTCTTACACCACTTTACTTTTGTGCCAAAAGTGTATCTGGCCAGAAATACTTTACTTGTTCCTTTCCCAGGAAGATCTTTGAATGCCACACCTTGAATAAACAACTTAGTTTTTTGTTTTTTTTTATGATGGAGCTGTTTTAAGATGAAGAACTCCACTTTGGTCTTTGAAGTAGTTGCCTCAGTCTAACCAGCTAACCTGGATTTGTGAGGCTAAGCCAGTAATTTACTGGTGGTAAGATGTTCCCTATTTAATACCTTAACAGAAAGTCACTTAAAAAAAACCCTGAACTATCTCTTTAAGAAATCTAATCGATTTGCCCTTTCATATTTTATATAAAATCACCTTAAAGTTTTCTGAACTTTTAACAAAAGCCACACAAAGATTTAGGTGATTTTCTTGCAAATGAACACGTTTAATTATTAATTAAATTATAATTATGTAGCTATAAGGATTTTTAAAAATTCCAACATCAACTATTTTTTGGAAAAAACGAAAATTCAAAGGCTATTTAAATATATGCGTTTTTCTTTTTCTTTTCATTTTTTTAAAAGCCTTCTTTAGTGCCAGGGCAAAAAAAAAAAAATAAAATTGTCACCAGGAAGCAGGTGTGTCGACACGCCCAGCTTGCTCGGCAGGTAGAGCCGGTGTTACAACAACGTTGGTGTTCCTGATTTCGGGGAGAGAGCTGGTCACATTCTTCCAGGGATGAACAAGTGACCGCCGGCAGGTTTTTACCACAGCAGACGGCCCCAATCAAAGTCTACCATCGATCGAGTGAGAACAAGAACAGCAACAACAACAACAACAAAAAAAGATGAAGCTGGTGGTTTTTTTTGTCGCCGTCAGCGTGGCGGTTATGGTAGCGATGATTTTCCAGACTCTGCGTCAGGAGCTGAGTCTGCGTAACCTGAGGGCCCGCATGGTGGAGAGCTCTGCAGAGGTCAAGAGGAGGGAAGACTCCATCATGGACATGAAAAGTAAAATCCAGGAGCTCAAAACCACAGTGGATAACGCCAACCTGAAGCTGGAGGACCTGAAGAAGGAGAAGACAGAGAAGGAGAAGGCGCTACAGGAGTCTGAGAAAAGTCTGGAGACCTGCAATGCGGGGAAGGCAAGGCACAAATACTCATAAAGTTTTCAATGTTTCAGGTCCAAGCAGAGGCGGTTGCAGCATGATTTGTACCCTGGGCAAGCCCCCCCTTTTAATCTAGATTTAGGACATATAACAACAAGTTTCTTGAATCTCAATCTGATTAAAAGAATCTCTCAATCAAACCTTAAAATGTTTACTTTCAGCATAAAAGGTTTCTTTTACTTCTTATAAAGTGCAGAATACATGAGAATGCTCAATCATCATGGAGAGGCATCAAGGCAACTGGACAGCCAATTTGATTGAAATATGTTTAAAAAAAATAAAAATATTAAATACACAACAACTGAGACAGATGGAAAGGGGATTCAAACTGGCAGCTCCTCAGTTACAGGATGAACTCCTACCACTGTTGCCACTGTTGTCTCTATAATATATATTGTTTTGCACATGGCCTTTTTCTTTTCCACTCCTAACAAGTGCATTTGTATTCAACACTTTAGGGAAACGCTGAAAAGAAGAAGACAGAGTTGGGGGAATCCATAAAAAAACTTCAAAGTAAGTCCAGACAGAAGAATATCGTCATTGAACTCTATAAATATGTATGTAAATAAGGGAATTATGTTTCCTGCTGCAGTCTTATGAAACTTTATTAGCTCTCTCTTCAAACTTCTTATTTTGTAACATGGTATTATGCACTGAACTCTAGTGGCGATGATTTA
Organism: Xiphophorus couchianus; assembly: GCF_001444195.1. NCBI lineage: Eukaryota > Metazoa > Chordata > Actinopteri > Cyprinodontiformes > Poeciliidae > Xiphophorus > Xiphophorus couchianus. The sequence goes on along the minus strand of NC_040230.1, from coordinate 15,572,941 downwards.
GCAATCATTTAGACCTGTTTCTAGGCATCAAATGTAGAAATTCTCCAATTTATTTATTTATTTTTTCAGCTGATCATGAAGCAGCTAAGAATAAGGCTCAAGAGGAGATTGGGAAATTGAAACAACAGATCTTGGACAGAGAAAAAACTATTTGTGCCCATGCAGATATGACTAAGGAAGAAGCACGGTAAGATGAGCTGCTGGTCATGGTGACATCAAAGTCTTATTATATCAAGTCCTGATTTCTGATTTTCTCTTTTTGTTTTTGTAGGAAACTGTGTGGAAAGTCCGCTTCACAACAATAAAATCAAATCTGAGTAATCTTGATTGAACTTTTCCACATGAGAGCACACCTAAAAAGAACCATCTATAAGTTTTGTTGGCATCTTTTTTTTTGTTTATCTTCTTATTTTTATATATATTGTGGTCATGCACATTTAGCTGACTTATGGGAAAAAGGAAATAGTTTTTCACATTTTTATTTAAATAATGTGTTGTTTTTGAAATGATTGTTTTGGTTGAATATTGTTTGGCTTCTTGAATCTTTAAAATATCTTGAAACATATTTGCGTATTGTGGAATTCATTATTTACACTGCTAGCCTCAGAGAATTTTATTATCTGAAACATTACCATAGGCACAACAGTAAAATAGTTAAATAATGTGGCGACCCTTCAGCTGAATGGCTTAGTCCTTTGACTCCCTCTAGTGGAGAATTTAGTTTTTTTTCATAGTGTTAATAATGGCAAAACCTTTTGTAATACTTTGGTTGTGCTTAGTAAATATTAATTATAGAAAAATGTTTTAAAATTAGAAAAAACAATCTGATACATGAGGGGTTCAAAACAATGAAAACTTTGCACCATTTATTTTCTGGTTATGAGTTAGTTATTAAAGCTGGTCATTTTCAAACTTGTCTGCCAAAAACTGTGTGGTTTTTGAACATGTAGGTTCATTCAGTGTTTAGTATTTATTTTCTATGCAGTTTTGCTTAATCTCTTTTTATTTTTGCCCACTTAGTATTTTTTTTTTTACAAACTTCCTTAACCATGTTGCCTCTGCAGTCAGACGTATAACATTTTATTTTTTATTTTTATCAGAATTTCAGAGACAACTTCTAAAAAATAACATGACTCGCAAAAACTTTCACAACTTTTTAAAAGAGAGAAGACAGTCATTTTAATTTTGAGAAAAATATGTTCTATTGATATATGTGTACTTTGGAATACATTAAAGAAATAATTTAATTTTTTGGGATTTTGGAACAAAGTTGTACACAAAATATATTTAAACATCTATCTATACTGTCAATATTGACTTCATTGTCAATTTGTCTATATACCACAGTCAGTATCTATAACAACTTTTTGAAGTAAATGATTCAACAATTAATTTTCCTCTCGAATTAATCAAATATTTTTTAATTTGAATCGAATATAATTTCATTTTCAGTATTCTATCTTGTAAGTTGAAATCTACAGTACATGCCAGTGACTAAAAATGGAAATTTATTGGGTTTAAATTGTTTTTTTACTTCAAGTTAAACGGGCACATTTACGATGACTAACTCATTAATACTCAATATCCTTTTGTCTATGAAATAGACATCTAGTCTATACATAATTACATTGGTCAACTAAGTTACTTAGTCCTGCGTCCCTCATTTATATCACATTGTGAAATTGTAAATACGTGTGACAGAGACTGGGCTTCATGGAACTTGCCACGTCTCCAACACATTTAGGAAACTACAGTTTTTTTTTCCGTCTTAGTCAAGAAAGTGAGCAAACGGCGTTAAATCTAACACACCCGTTTGGCGGTTTATAAAACAGAACAATGGTTGCTATGACAAAGTAGGTGTTACAGGAAGCTCTGTTAATACTTCAACCAATCCTGATGCAAATGTCAAAGCACGTGACACTCACGTCACTGTTACGGGTGCCGGAAGTTGACAGACTGCGCGAATCATCGTGACACATGAAAGTCACCGGTAAAACTATAACACTGTTAGTTATCCGATCTAGTAGGCTTTAAAAAATATATCACAGTGTTTAACGAAGGCGTTTTTTCAGGTTTTTATTGAAGTGGCGGTATTTTAGTCACGATGTTAGCTATGACAAAGCGTTTTAAAGCCGTTTAGAAGCAAACTCGGAGCTCGTTAGAGCAACCTTACAGTTACACTGGTATCTCATTGAATACAAAACATAGCTTTTATTATTTTTTTTCTTAGATTTTTCTTCAGATTAGAAATGGCACGAAGTGTAGGTCGAATATTCAGCGGATTTCGGTGCTTCGGTTCTCTCCCATTCGGGAATCTACTACTGAAAACACAATGTTCCGGTGTTTTATTCAGGACCACCTCAGAGCGGACCTTGGTGGTAGGTACCACAACAAGCTGGTTAATTGTGCTGAATGACGCTGTGAACCTCATGCTATTCTCACTGGATGCTGGGCCTCCTGTTTAGTGACTGCACTATCCTCATATGAATGACAGACAACCAAACAATTACTCAGGGACTCTGTCACAGGATGAGGACAATAATGTGTTTTTAAACGAGATGGATATTTTTAAAAATATGAATAAGTAAATGTGCTTCGGTGATGACCTAAGCTAGTTTAAAGCTACTTTTTTTTTATCTTACTTTGCAAAAATATTCACATTTATTACGTTACAACCACAATGTATTTTATTGGGATATAAATTTTGAACCAGAAGGAAGACTTTACATGGTTTTGATCAGGCCATGGATTCTGACCAGCTTGCTTGTTTCTGCTGTAAAAATACTATACACCATGAGACTGCCACCACCACATTCCACGGTGGCAATAGTTCTCTCTCATGTTAATTAGAGTAGTAGTTTTCTGTCACAACTAGCATTTTGCAGGTTGTTAAAGAGAAAATTCTGCATTGGTCTCTGATCAGAGCTCTTCCTATAACCTCTTTCCTGTGTTGTGACTTGTGGCAAACTACAAGCAGACCTCCTCTGGGTTTAGACACTGGCTTTCTTCTCGCCACTTTTTTGTATAGGACAGATTCGTAAAGTGTGTTACTAATAGTTGTCCTGTCAACAGATTCTTCACAGCTGTGAATCTCTTCAGAGATACTGTGTGTATTTTGGCTGCTTGTTTTGACTAACCTAGATTTACACTTAATGAAGCTTTCTAAAAAAAAAAAAAACAAACAAACTGTATTTTGTTTTAATGTTCAGCATGTGCTCCCAAAAATCTTTCCCCGAAAACCTCGAGACTTCAGCCTGCCCAACTCGTCATGGGGGAAAGAGATGATGGAGCTCTACAACCATTACAACAGGCTGAGTAAGGAGGCGACAGAAGGGCAAGAGGACCATGGAGAGGAGTGGACAAGACTGCCAAGCTACAATCGAACTCTAAAGTATGCAACAGGTACAGGTTCAAACTGGGGGCTTTGTTTTGAGACATCTAAGCTAGAACTACCATCCATCCATCCATTTTCTTACACCCTTGTCCCTAGTGGGGTCGGGAGGTGCTGGTGCCTATCTCCAGCTAACGTTCCGGGTGAGAGGCAGGGTCACCCTGGACAGTCTGTCGCAGGGCAACACAGGGACAGACACACTCACACCTAGGGAGAATTTAGAGACCAATTAACCTGACAGTCATGTTTGTTTGGACTGTGAGAGGAAGCCGGAGGAAGCTAGAACTTGTTTGAAGAAAAACAAAATGCAACAGAAACCCTGGCTTAAGTTTGCAGCTTTGTGAATTTTACAAATACATTTGCACCTTCTTTATATTTAAATGTGAATTATGATTTAAAGCTGGGATTCTCATTTTCAGATCATGCACTCAAACTAGTTGGTATTTTTTATTATAAATGTTTTGGTCTTCAAACAAACTTGCATATAAAAACAGAATTTAAATCCTCAGAGTGTTTTGGATTGTTTAATTTGCCATCCATGACCACTGGTTCTCTTAAAAACTCTTCAAAAGGGGAAAGACAAGAGAACATGCTGTTCAAGTACTCAGATGTGTGTTTTTGTGACTTTGTTGATGTCAGAAAGTCAAGAATATGGCTACTCCCATAGACTTCACTGTATTTACAGTAAGAGCAACTACTGTATCAGCACAATAGTTATTGGGGCTGTGGTTTATGAAGGATCATTGACAATACAGTGCCTCAAAATATGTGTATAAAGTAATGAAATGAATTCAAATTTTGTTGTAGTAACATATTCTCTCACTGTGACATTGTTTCTAAAAATACTTTAAATTTTAATATATTCGGTTTTTGAAGAAAGTCTAATAGGAAATTCAAAGTCAATTCAGTTCCGTTTGAAAATACTTGATTAATCCCAGAGGGACAATAACTGTTGTTGTAACTGAGATTGTACATCCAGATCTCCCGTAGCAGTCTTAATAAACACAGTCAGTCATGGCCTTTGCTCCACCATCTCCAGTGGTTCCACCAGAACAGAACCAGCCTTCTTCATCAGGTTGTTGAGCCTTTTTAAGTGCCTAGTTTTGATGCTGCTGCCCCAACAGATGATGGCAGAAGAGATTACACTCTCCACAACAGACTTATAGAAGATTTGCATCATCTTGCTGCCTACCTCGAAGGATCTTAGCTTCATCAAGAAGTACAGCCTGCTCTAGTCTGTCCCTTCTTGTAGTTTGTCTCGCTGTTTCATTTCCAGTCTAGTCTGTTGTCCATGTGAACTCCGAGGTATTTATGCTCCTCCTCCACCTCCACTTCTTCCCCCATCATGTCTCCTGTTTTTCTTGAAATCTGTTATCAGCTCTTTTGTTTAGTTCACATTCAAGATAAGATGATTGTCTCCACATTATGACATAAAGTGGTATACAATTTCTATTTTAGCAAAAGTCAACAGTCTCACCTTTTGGCACCTGTTTCAATTCTTATAAAAATGAATTTAACAGGCATGTTCTCAGTTGAGCAGAATCTTTTACTTGATAATCAAGGACTTTCTGCTTCCTTGGAGGTAGCATTCTTCAAAACAGGTCAGACAGCAGCACAGGCCATTCAGGTTAGGCAAATCTGTGTTGAACTGTATCGGCAAGGACATCTAAACTTGTCTATATTTACAGTCAGAGGGATAATTTAAAAGTTCAAGATAGCTGGAACTGGCAGATGAGGGCCAACTGGTTTATCTTATCATCATGCAAAGTGCAGAAGGTGGTAAGGAAGGTTAAACAAAGACAAATCCAAAGCTCACTGTAGCAAACATTGGCGTCACCATGTTTCTATGAGAGCCATTTTGGTGTTTTGCAAAAATTTTCAAATTAAAAGTAGTTGAAATAATTTGTTTGTAATTCCTCATTCTGGTCTTCATACACTAGTTGTGAAGCACATATATTTCAAACTAATCACTCGAGGTTAGCTGCTGATCAATCTGTGTACTTGTGTTGTGTCTCGTCAGGGGGAGCGTATCTCAGCAAGATAATCCAGTCAAAAGCTCGCCTTTTCACCCGGAACATCAGGGACCCTGGAGCAGCGTTTGAGTACGTTTTATTTTTCAGACAAGACAAGCTCAAGTGTGTGTGCATCTTCCAAGCTGGACACCTTTTGGAAGGGCCGCCAGGGTGAGCTAACGTTTACTCCTGACCATGTTTTTGTCTGAAGGTCGATATTTGTTTTTCATTTTTGTCTGTAAATATTTGTCATATTCTTTTGCATACTTGCTTTATTTAAAGGAAATGCTCAATTTGCTTTTTGCCTCTAATAGTTTTTTGTCTCAAACTTTTTAAACAAAGTATTTCTCTAATAAAACACAATTAAACCAATCTCTTTATAGGAAGGTGTTAAAGCTTCATTTGCCATAACACTTGTAGTTAAACCATGCAATAAATGTTTGAGAAACATCATGTGTGCTTCCAGACATGTCCACGGGGGGGCAATAGCCACCATGATTGACACCGTCACAGGAACGCATGCCTCTCTGCTTTCCGCACCGGTTATGACCGCCAACCTTAACGTCAATTACCGCAGGTAAAAAAAAGATGAGTGGATGAATGGATGGATGGATAGATAGATCGATCGATCTGAAGTTATTTCAAAATCAGGTGAACTTATATACGTGGAGAGCAGAGGATAATTTTTTTTGCCTAAAATTGTTGTTTTGTCTGTAGTCCCATCCCACTTGGAAGTACTGTGCTGATTGAATCCATTCTGGACAAAGAGGATGGCAGAAAAATGTATATTTCATGTAGAGTGACCAGCACAGACGGCTCCAAACTCCACACAGAGGCAACAGGTAACTGTCCTCAGTGTCACTTCCATTTCTGTCATGCTGCCCTCTGCATTGTCACCCTTCTTCTACTTCTTTTTCTCCATGCAGCACTATTTTTGTCAATCAGTGTCAGCAACCTGCTGAGAAGGTGAAGCAGCATGCCAGGCTGGCATAACAGAGGCCAGAACAAGCCAGTGTGTTTGACTTTGTGAAAAATTGGTTTGGATTACGGACATATTTTCTAGACCGTCTTGAAGAAACCTCACTAAATATAATCTTGTAGTACATGCTAATATGTCACTACTAACAGACTGAACTTGAATGCCTTTGCATAATGGTATTAACACAAAAACACCACATATCAAAATGTTAAGGTGTTATTGACTGTATTTTGAGTTACCCAGGGGCCTTACAGTTCAACGCTTCCCCTGAGATATTTTGTATATTTTTTTCTCCAAGATCAAAGTCTCTTGTGTGGATATTATTTTTCATTGAAGAAAGAAAAAAATATCGATGTAAATAAAAACTCTTAAGTTATGTGGTTTTGCTCTTTTTAAAGCCCAAATATTTATTCTGTGATGTGCTTGAATCTGGGATAGGAAGTGCTTGTCATTTTTTGGTGATTCTGCTCAAGTATTTGTCACAAAGAACTCTAAACCGCTTTATTTAAAAGAGTTTTGGTACTGCCAGTAACAGAAAAAAGTAACAGAAGAGATGAAAGAAGGATGCTTTTGAATTTGGTCGTCTTTCTAATGAGAAAGCGTGAGTTTCATGCTTCTTGTATTACACCTTTTACTCATTTTTTGAGCTTTGATTGTCAGGTGTGGGTTGTTAGCTGTCACCCCGCCATGTGGTGTCTGTGGTCGGTGTAGAATGTGAAATGTAGCTTTTTTCACCAACAGAATATCGTAACTTAGTCATGAAGACACAAGGCCTTCAAAAACAAGTTCATCACGTCGGCCAATGCCGCTCACGCTGGCACTTTGAGCGTGTGTCTGCATTTAGAAATGACTGTGGCGTGTTGCAGCGAGCCATAAAAAGTAACGGCTTCCACATCACAGAGAGACACGCTGCTCTGGCATCCACTGCAGACCACGAAGTTAGAAAAACTGATGATATGCAGCTGCCTTCTTTTCTTTAATGCGATGGGACTTTGAAAGGGGTATGTAATAGCAAAAATGTTCAATATCTGTTTGTTGTTAACAAAAATTGGAAGAAAAAAATTCCCAATTTGCATTATGGGGCTGATGAATGATTTCTAAAAACACAATTATTTTATTAAAAGAGAAATTCTCTTACCAGGATCTACAAGACATTTTTGTGAGTTTTTTTTTCTCATCTGACACAGATTTTATTTAGCCATGTGGTCATATTAAATATTTTTTTCTCCTCTAAATGGCTTTTCTGATGCAACGAGTCAGATTCACATGCAGTCATTATGAGTATAAATGGATTAATTTGGTGATTTTATCAGTGAGTTTCATTAGTATTCTTTCCATCTGAGGATGAACAACAAGCATGATGCTACTCAGGTTCAAAATCAAACATTCAAGCTCAAATGCATGTTGATGAAGCCACATATTTATATATTCTGGACAGAATGGCACATAAACCAGACAAAATGTCCCCTGTTTTAATTCTGTTAGGGTTACCAAGATTATTTCTGCAAGCCAGATCAATAGCAGAACAGTTTATTACTACATTCACAAGACTGCTGTAAAATTGTAAGCCTCGGATTCACTGGTGTTAAATAGAGGCCCACATCAAATACAATACTACCTTATGTGACATATAAAAACCATAAGAAATCAGCCAGGATATCTGGAACAGAACTGTGGATCTTTACCACTTCAGCTGGCATAAACGAAGCTTTTGTCTACTGTCCACAAAAGTTATGGTTCTTTCCAGAAACTTAACATTAGTCTATCTCCAAAACAAGATGTCACTCCACATATCCAACCAAAACCTGGGTGTATGCAAATATCTGAGGCTAAATGTATGAGGGACTTGGCTTGATGGGTGATTTTTATATATTTGGCATGTAATACTGACTACCTGCTAATAGAATCACAAAAATTTTGAGAGCTGCTCTACACTGATGTTAGATTTTACGTTAGCAAATAATGGTCATAACTGTATCAGCCTCTACACTCTATTTAACGTCAGTTCTTCCACATGTTGGTCTCCTGTGTGGTTTCTGTGTATGTATGTTCATCGCAGCACAGGCCTGGTGAGTCTTCTGAGGGCCCCTCACATCTCTAACCTCGCTGAAGCATGCATGCAAATGGAAATGCTACCTAGTTTGTAAAGTCTTTCTATTGCATGAAAGTGCGGGACAAATAAACACAAGCTTCTCTTTTTTCCCCTCTCTCTCCAGTCTCATGTGGTCAAGTTGGGTTTAAAGGAAGCGGGTGAGGGGCGGCTGTTTTCCACTTTCAGTTAAACCACCTGCAGCTTGCTCTGTCCACTGCAGCGCTTCAGGCCCATCAGTCCTTTAATGTGGGGGAACACCATTTCACAATCCCTCGGCATTGGCAGCATTTACTGCAATCAAGCTGGCTTTCAGCAGAGCTATTACTGATCTGAAGAGAAGATGCAAGCTTTGTTTTACCGGGTGCTGTTGATAAAAGGTAGCAGATATTTGGAAATTATACTGTTTTATTAACAAGTTTTATTTTTTTTAAAAACAGACAGGAAATGATTATGCTGAAACCTTTATAAGATTCTGGTAGTTTGCTTTCATTCAGTGAAATGACTAAATGAAGCAAAAACTGAAGTCAATGTCAAAAGTGCAAGAAATATTGTTGAACATTTTGGGTGAAAGACTGATGGCCCAAGTTAAATCAGGCAAACTCTTTATTATTAAACACTACATGTGTATTAATTGTAAATTTTACTTAAACAATTTCACTTAGGCATTAATTGAATTAATATTTATTTAAATCTATTTTTTAACTTACATTGTAAGTGGCAAATAGTAATCATGCATTGTGGGTAAAGTGTTGTATTGTGAGAAACAGGTTATTTTTTATCTAAGCTAAACAACTGAAAGCCTAAAGACAACAGAGACTATAAGATGGATGGATGAAACATATCTTTAAATTTAACTTTACATCATTTTCATTGACCATGCTTTGCGTGAAAATAGAACCAAAAAACATTTATCTGAATAAATGCATTTTTATATTCTCATTTGTCATTTTCCTGCGATCCAGATATATTTTTAAATTCATTTTCATAGTTTTGAAGACTTTGCTCCACTCATTGTCATTCTCCTCTGTTTTGCCTGTTATCACTGTGGCTGAAAGATGTAATTCTTATTTTACAGCATTGAACTAAAATGAACTGAAACTTTAGCTGAGACCTTCAACCCAACAGATTCTCCATTCCTGGTCCTGTAGGAGACAGAAGCATCCATGTTTGACTGCCTCTCTGTTCGCTGTAAAGCACCAACTTCTGCCTCCTTGAGTAAAAGTTGCAATAACACACAGTCACAACATGCCCAGATATTCAGAACCAGCTCAAGCTGGAGCTGCTCTCGGCATTAGTCTGGACCCTGCGTAAGCACTGCGTCTTACAGAAACATTTGATCATGTAAACCGAGAACACATATTGATTATTCATCGTTTTCTTTGTCTTTCTGCTGTTGTAAAAAAAAAAATAGCAGGGATTAGATGCCGTCGATAAAGTGAATCCCTACAGAGGTGTGCACCTCCGGGGTGTACGCCACTTGGTCCCTGCAAAAAACAAACCATAAGAAACGCTTTATCCAAGCATGTTCCACGTTCGCATACAACATGAAATCAACAGGAATGCCACGTCTCCGCGTTTTATTTTGTCAATTGGACTTTGTGGCAGCAACATGGGATTATATTTCACAGCCGAGCACTTCAAAGCAAACCCGACCGCTGGCATTACGTAACAGCCGGTGACATAACTCTCTCCAGCCCGGCCTGGGACGGCCGGGGCGCGCCGGAGGGGGCTGGGGGTGAGAGCAGCGGGGCTTGAGAAGCCACGGCCCGGCCTGGTCCAGCTGCACTCTCCGCACTGCTGCTGCTGCTGCCACGGGGGTGAGAGCAATTATTTCACAACAGCCACACACAGGAGAAGAAAGAGGAGTAGGAGGAGGAGGAGGAAACGCGCTGCTAGAAAGAAAAACTAAAGTGGAAGAAGAATGATGGTTGAGTTTTTGGACCTGTGAGGCCGGAAAGAGGAGAGATGGCAGTGCACGTTTTCAAATGCCTGCGCCGGCCCGGGCGCTAGAGCAGCCAACAGGTAGCATGTCTTCTGTCATCTTAATTTTCAGCTCAAATAGAGGAAAGTAAGTGGAGCTCAAGAGAGGTTCGCTGACTTCTGGCTTGCTTGTGGCTGTGTGGGTGAGAGGTGAGTGAAAGAGCGCGTAGGCCCATCCAGCGCTGTGACAGGAGCGGCATGGAATATGAGGAGTCAGACTTTCTACCTGCAGACACCCCCAGGAAAAAAGGTAAGCCAGATCTTATCCAGCATCAGGGCCGACCCGAGGCATACGCAAACACGGGGCCCCCTGTTGGCCCCAAGAGAAAGTGTAATTAGCATCTGCACAAAGGCTCAAATCAGCAAATTATTATATTATCATAATCATAATAGTACTTTATTTCATAATTTCACTCAAACAGCAAAATGTATGTTATTATACATTCACTACAGTGAGCTCTTTATTTCGAAAGTTTATTTTTGTTCATTTTAAAAAATTCAAAATGAATTTTCTCAAGAAAATATATACTGCTAATGAAAAGTGTTTTCAGAAATTGATATATACAGACCGACAGAATCACAGCTGCTAACCTGAAAGTTGTCCAGCAGACAGACACATAAGCGTCCATGCATGCTAACAGAAAGTTGAGTGGAAGGACGAAGTGGGATAGTTAAGTTACGGTGCGTCTGTTAAGCCCTTCCTGAAATAATGCCAGAAATGGGTCCAAGAAGGAAAAGGACCGGACTAGTGCTCTGTGGTCCAAAGGTCCTCTGCTCATCCATCCATCCATCCATTTTCTGTTCACCCTTGTCCCTAATGGGGTCGGGAGGGTTGCTGGTGCCCATCTCCAGCTACGTTCCGGGCGAGAGGCGGGGTACACCCTGGACAGGTCGCCAGTCTGTCGCAGTCCTCTGCTCAAATAAAAGTAAATTTTCTATAGACGCAAATAAAGGTTTTAAAGTCTAGAGGAAGAGAAGAGAGGGAATAAATCCAATTTCCTTGGGTTCAGTGTGAATTTTTGATTCACATCCATTATTTGAGCATTTTATGTTTCCTTTCTGGTAATAAAAACTATTTTATTGCCAGTTTAATAAACCTCTCTGAATTGAAATGAAAACTGACTGATTGTCTTATTGGGAGCCACTTGTATAAATATAAAAACCTTCAGAATTTAAAAATATACTGTATGTTCACAGAGTCAAAGTGAGTTAAAACAAAATGAAGATTTTAGGGATTTGGCTCTGAAATGATACCTTTTAAACAGCTGCTACAGATACATTTTTATTTGGTATTTTAATTAACTAATTAATTTTGCACAGTGAAAGTAGCTGCCCCTTTGAAATAGCAGTGTAGCCACAGAGAGCACATGGTTTCCACAACAGGCATTTTTTTTATATGAAAGAAAGATTTTTGTAGTTTTTGTTGCAAGAACCGATACTGCAACTAATTCATAAATAAATGAATCCTTACATTCCTGACATTACAAGCAGTTTGCTTAATCAAATAAATCCATGATCGTATTTCTCAACATACTACGGTATGTTGAGAAATACGATCATGGATTTATTTGACCTCTTCTACACACTCTTTATCTCACCTTTCTGTCACTCCCATCTCTCACTATTCTTTACCCCAGTAACCCTCTTTATCCCATTCACTGGGCAGCAGCAAGGTGCTCTGAGTGGGTAAGAATGACACTAAGACAGCATAATCCACTGGGATTAACCCTTATTTTTGCTTCTGCTTGTTGTCAATGCCTTTCTATTCTGAGCAGCCACTTGCTATAATCAAACTATTAGCTACCATGGCAAGATAAGACCGCTCGTCATTCTGCTGCAGAAACCCACTGCTCATTGTTCGCACAATGCAGGGGGGCAGTTTCTTAAGGACTTTATAGGAATAATAATGCATAAGTTCAAAGTGCACAATTCAGAAGAAGACACTTTCCATCTGTATTTGTTGGAGAAATTGCTGCTTTATCAGAACATGTAGAATGATGACACTTCAGTAAAGCTGCCATAAAGTCTGAGTTCAGCATTTAGTCTTACAGTCAAATCTCAAAACATTAAATATGCTGTAATTAATTAATTCTAATTAATTAATTAAGTGAATAATTAAGGCATGCACAGTGATGCTTATTAGATGACATAGACCTTAACTCTGTTATTTACGGACAATTTTTTTTTTCATTTATGGATTAATGGAAGCTTTTTGTCTTTTCAATTTATTCAATAAAATACAAACAACCACCAGCACACATACACACTATAATGGCAAATGTAGATATTAACCCTACATGCTTAATTTTGGTCTATAGGAGGGAGAACACATGCACATGATCCTGGTCAGAGTTTGAGGGAAAAACATTTTTGTTGTTTGCTAACAACTGCCCCACCATGGCAAGTTGTATGAAAGCCCACCTGTGACAAATTCTGCTGACTCAACTTGATTTAGAAAGGATTACGCTTGTGTATGGAAGGTTTCATAACTGGCATTCATGTCAGAGCAGAACATAAACAATGGAGGCAGAGGGAATGTTTGCAGACCTCTGGGATGTAATTACTGTAAAGTCAAAATCTAAGGAAGAACACTGATGAAGAAACGATCTGAATTGAATGTTATGAATAAACAGATTGAGGCCGAGAGAGGCTGAGCAGTAAGAGCTCAGGGAGGTGAATGGGAACAACGGACTCCGAGTCCACCCCCACTAAAAGGCTAAAACTTTGCCAAAAAACAACTTAGAGATTATTCAAACAGCAGAAGTTTTATTTATTGACTTTTTATATATATAATGAGGCCCAAATAAATGGTCTTAGCTCCAGTCCTCAAGTCGGCTTGGCTGACAGCATCTGTTTTGTGAAACATAGTGATGGCAGCATCATGCTGTGGGAGTATTTTTCTGTGGCAGAAACTGAGTAACTCCTTGGCACACTGGCGTGAGATGACAGCAGTGAAATGTATCGATATTCTTCAAGAAAACCTCCTGCATGACACATTGGATCTCAGACTGGCAATGATTCATCTACAACACAGGTGTCAAACTCAAGGCCCGGGGGCCAAATCTGGCTTGCCACAGCTTTTAATCTGGCCCTCTAGACTCCAAATTACATCAATAAGTCCTTCCAGTTTTTCCCAAATCTGCAAAAATTCCAACAAAATCTACAAATCTCCACATTTTCTTCCTGATTTTTCTTCAAATTTTCTCAGAATTGGTCAAAAACATTGGGTTTGAGTAACTGCTGCCTCAGCCTTACTTGATTTTATAGTCCGTAATTGATACAATGACTAATAAAAAGTCACATTTAACATCATGCATTAGCGCAAATATCATAAAAATTCCTAACAAAATTTTAGGAAAATTTTTAATTGGCACTACAAAATCTACAATTTTGATAGCAAAAAAAACCCCTTAAGCAATCACAAAACCCTGGAGGAACAGCTACTTACTGATATTTTAACAGTTTAATTGGTTTTCTCAATAAATTCTGGCACAACTAGACCTTTATGAACATTCAGATTTTTGATATGGCCCGAAATAAAAATGGGTTTGACACCAATTATCTAGAAGTCTGTGGATGTTCTATTATGTCCACACCAGACTTAAATCTACTTGAATATCTCCACAAAAAAAAAGAAGCTGTTTACTGATGAAGCCCATCTACACTGATTGACCTTGAGAAGATCTGCAAAGACAAATGGGAAAAACACCCAAAGACAGATGTTACACGTTTGTAAAAAATACTAAAGAAGACATAAGATTGCAATTTGTGCCAAAAATACTTCAAATAAATGACTGTAATGACTAAATAACAATTTGCTTAAATAGTTACAAAAAAGTCTTAAATCATGTTTTTCATTTTGCTATGGTCATTATTTAAGAACTAATCAAATTAGTTTAATATAACAGCATGTTATGCTTTCTGCTCTGGATATGACCTTTGAAGCACCAAGCAATTCAACTCAGGATTTGCTTGTAGATGACACAAGACCAAATATGATCGAATTTTAGAGCAGCTGGAGGCAGAGCTGAAGCTGACACGCTGTTATGCAACACACACAGTGTTAAGTAGAAGTGGAAAAAGACAGTTTTAACAAGATCAGAGCTACTTAGAAGGAAACAAAATGTTAAAACTGGATGTTAAGGGGCTTAAGGACTTGGAGTAAAACAGCATCAGCTTACTGATGAGGTCCTGGAAACCGGTTTATTCAGGGTGAGGCGGAGAGTCGCCGTGTTTGTGCTGCTCTTGTTCGGTTTCACACTGCTGAGCCGGCTGTTCTTGGGGTGATGAGTTTGTTGGGTTTTGTGGCTGTTGTGGGTGTCTTCTCATATTTCTTAAGCAATTTTGGTGTTGCTCACACAAAGAAAAACCCTCTTCTCTTTTCAGAAATTAATTCTTTGTGTCGTCACTGCTCAGCCGCTGTGGATTCAATCCGCTTCATCAGTTCTGCAGCCGTTTGTGAATCTGACATTGGTTTCTGTTGCTGCTGCATCCGGTTGCTACCCTGCTTAAATGTTGCAGTTTAATAGTTATACTCTTCTCAGCTATTCAAGAAATTAAGCTACAATGTCTTAATGACTGTTGTCTAATTCACAAGAGAGTAAACTCTATTATTAGTCTTAAATTAGAACTTAAAAAAAAAAAATTTAATTAAGAAAACAAGATTTTTACTAGAATTCAGTCTCATCATGATGCATATTTCCAGCCTAAAATATTTAATACATTTTCAACAATTATTATTTTTTAAGTTCATCGCCTCTGAGCTGCCTGGCTGAACCAGGAAAGGCTTATTAGCTCTAAGGGCATGGAGTTAATGCCATTTGTTGGTCAACAGTCCAGATTAATCCTCATCATCAACTAAGTTATCCTCATCAGGCTTTTATATAGTTACAATTAGTGCCACTTTTTTGTTGCATTTTTTTATTTGATATTTTCCTATAACATGATTTTTTTTCTTTTAATCAACAATGAAATCATATGCATAAAAACAAATGTTTTTATTGTAAAAAAATAAAGTTTTTATTCAGGCAAACTTGTTGTCCTCCTCTCCAGGCTCAGTGGTCTCCAGTACTGTTATGTAATGCAGCAACTGTGAATTCAGTAGCGAGCCTCGATGTCAGCGCGCAGACAAGCCAGTGAAATTTTGACTGATGGGTTTCGCCAGCAGCCGCCTCCTCTGTGGAGGCTTAATGGCCACCCTGAAATCTGGATGTAGTTGAACGTGTTTTCACCTAATTTTACAGAAATACAGCTAGTTTTCATTTTTCAAAAGAAATATTCATGTTTGAGGCACAAAAAGAAAAGCAGTAATCCTAATTTTTGCTGTTTTGTGCATTTCTTTAATTAGTTAATCGTCCAAGTAAATGCTAAGTTGTATTGTTAAACGATCGAATGAAAACTGACCAAAATTTAAGAAAAATGCGTCACTAAAAGTTGAAAAACAAAACCTTTTGCTAAACAATCCCTTTAAAGCACCTGCCTAGCTCGTGTTGACGTGTTTTTTTAATTTTCCGTGCGTGCACTGCTCTGCTTTCATTCCATACTTTCTGCTTATGAAGCAAAACTGATTTGATGAGGGCAAGAAAACAGAGGAAACCACAGAGGACCTGAAGTGGCGCCAGACAAAGGCCGGCAAACTCTGCGCCTTCCATTGATACTTATCTGCTATGCCTTAAAACATCTCTCTCTCTCTCTCTCCTTCTCTGTCTCTTTCTCTCTCTCTCTTTCTCCGACTAACACACACACACACTGATGTGTACGACTACAGAAATAAACTCTTTGGTTCAGAACCGACCCTCTCTCACACCTACTGCAACACAGACTCTCACAACTGCGGTCAAACAGGCAGACGAAAAAGGAGGACCAGTTGCTTCACAGACACCCACCTTCCTCTGCCTTTATCTCTGCTGTGTAAATGCACTGAAGTGTCACACAAACAGACACCAGCGTAAATAGGAATCTGCTAATTTAACCACTTTTACCCAGGATTCTTATCTGTCCGGTTTCTGCACCAAAAAGATAAAAGATCTTTCATCCAAACTACCCAATAGGAAGAGGATTTAATTTCAGCTTAATATGTGTAACTGAATTGCTTTCTGTCCCCCGGCTGAGTTATTTAATTGTTAGGATGTCCTACATGTCCAGGAGACGGGCTGCCGTGTTTAATTGCATGTTTGCTCAGGATAGAGGTTTTTGTGATTCTGAATTCAGACGTCTCTGCAGTTGGCACATCAGTATGTTGTCAGCCACCTCATCACAGTTAGTCATGCTGCAGTGAAGGTTTCGGTGGCAGAAGCATTTAGATTATTCATGTAGTGAAAGACAGTATCAGTGTACTGTAAGTAGGTGAAACATTAGAAGTAGATTATCACGATGTTATGGCAAGGTAGTGATTAATTTGTACCATTTTCTCCGGATGGCAACTGATTTGGTCTTGATAACTTTAATTGTGTCGTTGTCTCCATAATTATTATCGCAAGGTACGTTATTAGTGTCAAAGTGTTTGTTGTTTATCTGTGTTATTATCTCGTGATTACAATTTAAATATATCATTTTAAATAAACTGCAGCTGTGACAACTCTTTTTGGGAAATGAGTTTAATAGTGCAATTGTCCAGAAATGACCTAATTTGTGATAACTCAAATTCTTGGATAACTCAGCTTGTGGCAAATATTTCATAATTTTATGACTAAAGCTCATCATTGTCTTATTGTTTTACAACAACTGTCTCAATGCACTAAAATGTGAAAAGTACAGAACATGAGATTAAATGGAAATATGAGTAATTAATCACATCTTGAAATAAGATGACATTTTACGTTTTGTCTCGATCTCAAGATATTTAATTTGGGATAATAATTTAGTTATCTTGATTTAGTTATACCTAATTTTATAATAATTGTTTATTATGTCCTTTTACTCAATATGACTAATTTAGTGACATTTTGTAATAGTCCTTTGGCTAAGCCCTTTTCTTGAAACAAATAATTTCGCCAATACTTGCTAGCTCTATAATTGTCATAACATGTTTTGTGACTACTGCCTCTACTGAGCTGTAATAACAGTTTAAATATTTTGAGACAGCAAAGTCGTCGTTTTTTCAGGTAAAGAGTTAATGTGGTAATCAGGAAATAAGTCAATAAGATTATAAATTATTCATTAACACGTTGCTGTTGTAGATCATCAGCTTCTGCCATGATAAGAGCGGCTCTTTCTTGGCATGCAATGGTTATCTCCTGATCTTTAGCAAACAAAGCTCCTTTTCTCAAGATATATAGAGAGATAAGCAAGCCTCTTTTTTGTTTTTCTAAGATAATGCAAGTACTGTTCTTGTGTTTTGTCCAAATTGTATTTAGTGAAAATGTTAAGCGTTTTGATGTTTGTGTTGGCAAAGGCATAGTCTGAGTTTGATGGTCATGATTTTTTTTGTGATTAAATCTCTTTACAGATGTATCAGCCTCTCAGCGGTGTTCTTACAATGTTGTTTAACTTTTTTTTTTACGTTTGATATTATTTGGAAATGTTGACAATTTGCTGTAATGTTCAACTGAGACAATGAGCAATCCATATTGTTGTTTTCCTTTAATTTCTTTATTTTGGGCTAAATAATATTTACTGTTTTCCCCAGGAGGCGCCGTGTCCAAGAAGACTCATTTGAGTAAGTCGTCTGTGTTCAAACCGTCTCTGTGCGTTAGCCTCACATGATGTGTGTGTGTGTCTGCATATGGTAATGGCATTGCTCGTGTTTGTGCTAGATATTTGTGCATGCACTGCGGTTAACTTCATAGTTTGTGAACATGCAACTTTGCACCTGTACAGCAAACACACGCACACACTCACATATTGGTGTCGCTGGGGTTGAGCTATTAGCAAACCCAGTGAGGGTTGTGTGTATTGCACCTGTGCAACCCCCCTCCTTTCTCCCATGTACAGGCACACACACATGTACACCGACACACACAAACTCCAGCTACTTTGGCATCTGAATGCAGATGAGAGCGATAGCATCTTGTCTTTTTTTAACTCGTTTGGTTTAACACTTTCTGCCACAACTTTAGCACACCTGGCCATGTTATCAAGTGTGGGATGCTCCGCGTAACACAGCTTTTGTATTAAGTGGTGTGCTGATAAACAAGCTGAGGCTGAACGGTGATAAATTCACTAGAAATGTGAATGAAAATTAAACCCAGAGCTGTTAAAGCTTTGGTGTCCTTTTTATTCATCATTCGGCTGCTTCAGAAGAAGAAATATCAGTGTGGGGAGACAAAGAAATGTACTGAGAAAGCAGAGGTGTATTGCCTATTTGCATATTTACCCAAACACTGTTAATATAGTTTAGAAATTCAGACTTTTTTTTGTTTTAAGTGTTAAAACTTACCCCTGAGGCATTTTAATGATAGTTTAAATGTAAAAATGATTAGCTTCCTTTGAAAATATGTGATGAATCATTAAATAGATATTACACGCATGCCCCTCACTATCTTCAGCAGGGCCCTGTTGTTTACTATTTCCAAAGTTTTACACACAGTCATGTTAATCTGTCTAATTTTTGTGATGAGAAAAAAACCCATTAGAGGTGGAAAATGTACAAAAACTGATCTCTGCTAACCTTAAACTAGAGTGTTCTTTATGCAGCTTTTGACTCATCCTGCTGATGCTAACAAATGAAATCCATCTTCATCTTGAGCTTGGCTTAATACTGACTGGTACTAATCCATACTGATACCAACCATGTTTGTCTGAAGAGAAGAAACACCAAGCATGATACTGCCGCCACCACGGGGTTCCTTTGGTGATATCCAGTCTTGTTGTTTGTGCCAAACGATCCTTTTGGAGCTGTGACCAAAAAATGAAGATTTTGAAGAAGTTTTAGCCGAACCCGGGTGTTTTCTCTGGAAGCAAACTTCCAAACAACCCTTCCTTTCAGGCACAGCATATCTCATAAAAAACACAACTGGCCTTTCTTTACTTAATCAGTGTTTTAAGTTTGTAAATAATGCTTCAAACTCGTTCCACACACCCTTGACTAATACCTTTTTTGAAAAGCTCTTTTTTGTTTCAGCTGAGAGGTGTAAACAAGAATATGTTAAGCTAATCAGATGCACAGCACAGTTTGTGTGGATTAAAGTGATGCATCAAACAACCAGGTTATTGTACAGTGGCTCTCTAGTTTTTAAAACACATTTTGCCCTTAAATTAACGGAGAAACTTACCTGCAGATCTGCAAGCTAAGCTGAAAGCTTTAGAGTAAAAAGGAAACACCTTTTTACTCCAAAGTAAAAAGGTATATGTATATGTAACATATAAAATGCAACATATTTATATGTTGCATTTTATATTTGTACAACTCCACAAGCTAACAGGAAAGTAAAAGTTTTTAACATCGTTTGCACGGTAGGAATAAAATAAAACTTGTCGTTTCTACAACCAGCATGTTTCAGCTGCATCGTCCAGGGACTCCTGCTAATTGAGTACAGTTTTATTCACATGGACAGCCTGAGAGGCACCAGACATTATGAGGCATTTCTTCTTCTCATGTGTGTTATAGAGTGAGGGGGTGCAGGATAACAACAAAGGCATAAGGAAAAAAGTACCTTGAGAAAAAAAAGTCAAGAGAGGGGACAGTCCCCCCCTTTTCTTTGTCTTATGTCTCTCTCTCTCACACACAGAGAAGGAAGGTGAGGCGGTGACTCTCACTCAAAAGTCTGAATATGTGTGCTGAAGCTGCAGTGAGTACCTGACCCAGCTCTCTGAAGGACGAACAGGAAAAAAAAAAAAGAAAGAAGGCAGATTAAAAGATATTGTTCACCAAAGACAAAAGAAAAGAGGTGATAGACGCTAGGCAAACAAAGTGAGAGGAAAGAAGAGTTTGTGAAAGTGGGACAAACGTCTGAGACGAGTGGAGGAGTGAGGATGATGCGAGGTAGGGAGGAACTTCTCCGGTCCGTATCTGTGTGTGAGTGTGTGGGCAGTGCAATCAAAGATATTTTATCGGGTAAATCAATTAAAGTCGATGCTTCATGATGCTTCGAGTGCTTTTGGTTTCAAGCAGCAGTTTCTTTTCTAGCCTTCATGAAATACTTGAAATAAGTTTCCTCTCATGCAGACACCTGTCTCTTCAAACAGTTCCCTCACGCAGCTTGATTAAGCGTTTTGTTCAGTCTCTCTCTTTTCTAACGCAGTTATTCTTCAAAACGTACTCTACTACAACTCTGAGGTTCACTTGAGAAATGTTTGGTCACTCTGCTTTGGATCCTCTACAGATTGCATTTTAATCTCATAACTGCTCTCTATGAAGCCTGGTGTTTTGAAACTTATTTGTTCTCTCCAGAGTTCTGCATTGGTTGATTGTTGGCGACGTTCACGCCGATTGATGTGTTTCACTTTTATGCTTTGGTAACATGATTCAGAGTTTGCACCCTTTGATGGCTTTAAGATTTGAATCATTGCCACGGTTATTTCTGCCCACAGGTACTATACAGCTCACGTATGACATTTCGTTCAATTCAGAGAGCGACAATTCAAAG
The DNA here is from genome assembly GCF_001444195.1 of Xiphophorus couchianus. Classification (NCBI taxonomy): domain Eukaryota; kingdom Metazoa; phylum Chordata; class Actinopteri; order Cyprinodontiformes; family Poeciliidae; genus Xiphophorus; species Xiphophorus couchianus. The sequence continues at coordinate 15,551,961 of NC_040230.1, read as the reverse complement.
TGCGGCGAGAAACACACGAAAGACTCTCTGTAATGCCGCGTGTCTGCCCTTGTTCCGAGTCGTTTACATATTTAGATGTAGCATTCCACTGACTGAACTGAATTATTCATGAAAGCACAAAGTGGAGCAGGCCGAAATGAGATGTTGCAAGCCTATTTTTTGCATTCGCTTCCACTGAATACAAATCAGCGGAAAACAGGATGCAACTTGACCGCAGCGCATCAGTTTAAATGGACTAACTCCATGCAGACGCGGAAGACCCGACGCGCAGTCAAAAGTGATGATTGAACAAGAAGAATGTCGTTTTCTGGTGTTGTAGGAACAGAAAGGTGAAAAACTGAGAAGCAACAAGTTTTCCCGTGCAAAGCTGCTTAAATGGTTTTGCTGTTGCAGCCTGCAGACACACACACACACACACACACACACCCCTACAAGCACACACACCTTCGCAGCTGCTTCTTAGATGGCGCCTAGATGCAGCCTATCTCTCTCCTGCAGCTGCACTGTGGATACTGCGAAACCATAGAGCACCCTCCAACTGATGGAGATATTACTAAATATTTCTGCCTCTTAGCCGCAACAGGTAAACCTGTTTGCTCCCTGAATTTACACACACACACACCCCTACACGCCCACACACAGCTCAGTTAGTGCGTTTTGTGGGATTCTTGTGCAGATCTTAGAGTTTTTTTTTATCAGAAAAAGGATTTCCTTGTTCCTCCCGCTGCAGAAAACTTGCACACAGCTCTTCCAAAAGCACCAGAAGCGGTTTTTCTTCAGATCAAAGCCGACTTCACAATCGCAGGTGACACATTCTCCCCAAAATATGGTAAATGAAATACAGCAGTTGAGCTGATTCATACCCACTGCTACCGTCAAAACATGACTTTTGTCTAACACCTCTGAAATCAGAAGGCACTTCAAAGTCCTAAAGGATGTCAAATGGTGCTCAGATTGGCTTTAATAATTCCCCCGTCCCTCAAAAAGGATGCCGTGGGTAGTTTTCCGTCTTTGTTGTTTATTGTCACAAAGCAGCTCTCTGATGAATGAGTTATTGATCATTTACAATCACACTTGTTTCAAAAACAAAAATCTAACTGATCATACATTTAAATATATTTAAACAAGATGTACTTTGCAATAAATCAGCCGTCATCCTAAGGTCATGCAGAGTGCTTTTAAATAACTCACTTATGATATTACTGTACTGGCAAAAATCTTTATTTTCATTTTTATAAAAAATTTTTGGTCCTTTTTTATTAAAAACAAAATTAGTTTTGGTTTAGGGTCGCTATTTAAAGTTTCAATGAAGTAAAATAACTTATTATTATTTCTCTATTTATTACGACATAATTAATTTCTTGTGCACTTTAAAACAAGTTATTTTGATAACGTATTTCACATTAAAAAAAAACCTCGGAAATTAATATATTTTCAAATGCATATTCAGAAAAAAATCCCTTTCTATATGCTATCTTACTTATTTAATTTCTTGGTTAAAAATGGTCAAACAATTTTTTCTAATCTGAATATCGTTCGTACATTAGGAAACGTTTTGCTCTTCAACCCAAGTTTACCTGTAAGGCTTACCTGCATGTATTTTTTGATTATTCCAATGACTTAAATAAAGAAAACAAATTCAGAAAAGTATTTAATCCATGTTGCAAATAAAGAGATGAAGTGATTCTAAACTACATTATCTGTTTCTGGGTAAAATGTAAATAGACTCTGATTTTCTGATTGTCTTTTTGCTCTGGATAAACTCTGTTTTTGAGTGTGTGTTTGTGTTTGTGTGTGTGTTTGTGTTTGCGTGTGTGTTTTGTGTACATACAAACTTTGGTTGCTGCCTTGCTTGCATTTGTTAGCTTCCGTAAGAGGAAAGCTGAGGGGTTTTTTTTGGTTTTTTTTTACAGTGCAAAGAGCAGATTGCTGACAGGGTGATTTTAGGCGGATTGACTTTGGAGTTGTGCGTAATCAGTAAAGTGTTGTTTGTCCTCTCATATGTAAAAATAAATAAAGTAGCCTTAAATCAATTTTACACAACTGTGATGGGAAGAGTTCAATAAAACTATCTTAGGGTTAAAAGCTCTCACAAATAAAATCTTTCTGTTAGATTTCCTGAGTATTTGACTTTTTTAAATTTAAATATTTTTTGTTTAAAATGTTTGCCATACTTTTAGCTGACTAGACCAACCTGAATCTCCTTTTATCCATTCATGATTTAGTGGTTGTGATTTGTTTGTTTGTTGTTGTTTTTTTTTTAAATCGAGTCTCCTCATCTTTGGCCCATTTTCTATCACATAGGAGGATATTACAGAGTGCAGCCTGACACACATTTAGCTGCACAGGCTGCATCTCGGTCAAATGAACATGAAGCCAAGTAAAGTTTTAATGAGATGCAGAAATGGGATCATATTTCTGCATCACATCAGAAATGTTTCATGTTTTTTTTAATCAGATTTTTCTCCTCTTTGTCAGTTTATTTAGTAGATTGTCACAGCTTGAACTTTATAACTTTATTTGGTTGCAAAACTTTTAAAATGTAGGATTAAATGTCTTAGATTTTGTGAAATCACAGGCACACTAACCATTTCACAATGCACTGTGACCTTACTAAACTCATAAAAAGTGTGAGAATGAAAACACAAGAAACAATGACGACAAAAAATTGTTCCTGACCTCCTTTGAAATAAGAAGAAACTCTTTCTAATGTTTGCATTTGCAGACCTAAGTCATGTTTTACGTTTTTATTAACGTTGCATTATTTTCTGCAGCACCTCTGCTTTTCTAAGGTGAAGCAGATTAATTATTGAGATAGCTAAACATTTATCGAAAGACACGTCTTAACATTAATTGCCCATCTTCTTTGTTCACTGACAAATCAGAACATTTCCATCACTGAAAATCCACTCAGCTCAAGACTCTTCGCTAATGTACCACCTCACAGGTGCACACTTAAACTCGTAAATGAGTCGAGTGGGTGTTTTGCTAAAGCTAACGCATGTTGTAACAGCAGCTTTCTGTGTGCAGAGCCAGTTCAGCGTCAGCAAAACAGAGCGGAAATGCTGGAAAGCAGAACCGATCTGTGCTGTTAACAAACATGAAGACAGAGAGCTGGTTAATCGATGTAAACGGAAAACTTAGTGGAAACTCTTTCATGCATCACATTTATTTACAGATTTTACAATAAAACTATACTTATATACAGAATGCACTTGTTGGGAATTTAATCTGAATGATTAAGACTTTATTTTTAAGTACCATCACACATGCAATTTGTGTAAAGTTTGTTTTAATCCAACATTTAAATGAAACAAACAGAAAATAAATAAAACAAAGAAACATTTCTGATATCATTATCTTTATTCATCAAGGCAGATTTTTTTTTGTCAAATGTTTTTATTCATTTAAAATAAAAATCATCTGGGACCATGCTTATTGTTCAGGAGTCTAACAAATGATGAGAGCTACATTCTTTGGATTTATTACGATAAATGAGCAGAAAAATGTAAGTTTTCAGTCTTGACTGTAGCAATAACGGCTTAAATAAAAATGAGTTGGTTTCTGTTGATTGAGTGGTGCAACATGTCACACAGTATGTTAATTATTCAAACTATGAGAAATCAAGCCAGATGTTTAAATAACATGTTACTCGGTCTTTGCTTTTATTTAGCCCAGATAAATATGTTAACATTTGGATGTTTTCAGCCCATATCTGTCAAAATGTGGCCTCAAAAAAAAAGACATTTACAGAAGACGTCTTCTTTTCTTTTTGTTGACTTCCACAGTGCCACACAAAGGGATTCTTACACATTTTTTATTTGTTCTCTTTACAACTACAAACTGCAATGCATTTTTAGAATTTTATGCACTAAATCAGAAATAATTATTAACAGTAAAGGGAAAGGATGCATTGTAAAATCCAACTCAACCGAATACCTTACAAAGAGCATAATAGTGTCTTGCCAATGAACGAGAAGAGATTGAAGAGAATGCAAACCTGTAGAGATAAGGACATAAACGTCTCTGACAGACCGGCTAAGGAAACATTAATCAGAGCAGCAGCCAAGAGACCAAAAGTCACCTTGGAGAAACTGCTGACCCACAACTCAGGTGGGAGAAAGTTTTTACCGGAAGAAAGTGTTTCATTCAGATGAGGATCCAATTAAACCCTACACGTCACATAACGCTTGTTGTTGTAACAAAACATTTTGAAAACCATATGTTGTAATTCTTCCACTTGTTGATGGTCTATCACGTAAAATCCCAAGAGAAACCATTGAATTCTGGGTTTTTAAACTGGCATAATGCAAAAAAAGAAAAGGTTTTGAGTAGTTTTGCATGGCACTGTAGCTTTCCCAGTTGACTTTGCCATGTTGCACTACTAAAAGTAGAAATAACACATTTTTTTTGTTGTTGTTTTTATTAGATTTTTCCTACAATCCCAATTTTTTGAGGAAATATCACAATATTTGCAAACCCTGCGCTGCGCTTGCTCCAGACACAATCTCTCTTTCTATGGTTAACAAAAATTACACAAATGAAAGCGGTTAAGCTGCAAAGTAATTTTATCTCGCAACCTCTGACAAACCTGCGTGCATCTGGAGATGTTGGGTTTGATTGGATTGAGCTGTGGCTGGAGATAAGAAGATGAGTCCCAAAATGCCTGAAAGTGTCGTCTTTCTGCTGCTGATGTCATGATTTTGTATAATTTTTTTGCTTGCATCTATTGCAGCTTGAGAACCACCAGAGCTGCGATTGCATGGAAACATGGTGTTGTTTGATTATTGTGTGTTTTCTGTGTGTGTGTTTGAGTGCGTGAGCTGTGAAAGATTGTGGGTCACGGTGGATTTCCTGTTGTTTGAGGTTGACAATCAGAACTGAAATAGCAGAAAAAGACAGAGACCACTGATGCTCTCTCCACATATCCTGCAGCAGCTCTCAGAGAAACTTAGCTCAACTCACGGCTCTTGTTTGCAAAACTACACAATCCACAATGGATCTGAGCTCCTACATCTTGAGGTCAAAGAGTCATGGCTAACTCTGTGAAATACCTTCTTATCAGTCAGGCTTTTATTGCCTTCCTCACTGTACGAACTTCCGCTTTATGCGTTCAATTACTATTTAATCTCATCCTCTGAAGCCTTCGGGTGCTCCCTGTGGCACCAGAGAAAGAGGGCACACACTGACACACTAACACACACTTGCGACAAAACAAAATCTGACACAGTTCTGCGCGGAAACACAAATACTTTGTGAATAAAGGCAACATCCACATGCAGGCGTGAGAGCTCGTCTCGCCGGGGACAGTCACACCTTCGGAGCATGTGTGGAAGGAAGACAGGAGATGACACGACTAGATGAAAAGATTGCGGCGTGTTATGGCCTTTGCACGCTTCCAGATTTGGTACAGTAACACAGACTGAACGCGCTGAGGCTGTTCTGTGAGGAAATGCGCAGAAAACACACATTTTCTAGACGGCTTTTTCAGCTTTTCTGCTGGTTTCATATACTCTTTTGTGACAAAAACCAGCACTGAGCAAAAGACTGAGGGGTGTGAGAGTTTACAGAGATCAGGGGCACAGGGGGAGGCGAGTGGGGGACGGACATTACTGGCAGTGATGAATGAAAGACTGCATTACTGGCAGTTGTCCTTTATGAGCGAGACAGAGAAGAATCACAAAGTTAAGAAATGACATGAAAGAGGGACAGTCAGAATGAAAGAGAAGTCAGGCAACCACTTAAAAGGACTTTGAGGTTGACACCTTCACATTCGCCACCTTTCTCCATTTGCAAATATTCCACGTCCTTAGACGACACCCCTCTTATTGCATTTGATGTTATTTTGTTCATTTGTACTAAGTCAGAAGGCGCTGGAGAGGAAAAAACCTTTGGTTTGCCATGGTCGCACAACTGCCGTTTGATGTTAGAGGGGAAGTACAGCATTAGAGAAATGTTCCCACTGCTGAGTTCACCTTTCTGTCATCTTCCTTAGGTAAAATTGTGCAATTATTTCAAAGGGACTGAAGGGGTTTCCTGTCTAGAAATACATAAACAAGTTTTTTAAGTGATTTTGTTTTTATAACTGAGATAGTCATTGATTAGGCCTGGGCAATGTGGCTGAAAATGTCATATTGTGAATGTTTTGTACATTAAAAATCCCAGTTAGGGTTTTATTACTTTCTGCTATAAACATTTAACAAAAATATTTTGCCCAAATAATACTTCTAACCAGATTTAATCAGTCGTGCAATTTGAGCAACTTCTGTGAAGCGTAATGAATATAGAATAAATATGGATTTGTGATTTGATGTGCACTCATTCCCACTCTATTTTATCAACTTTAAATGCTAATTTTAATTTGAAATGTAGGCAATGACAATAACACTCGGATACGATGCACTGTTGCAACATTCAGAGTGGTTTGCTAAGTGAAAGGGAAACTCGTCATTCTGAACAAGAACTCTCTACTTCGACCGATCGTCAATAATTTCTAAAAATTCAAAATATCACATTACATCATCCACCGCTGCTTTTATTAAAACACAGCTTCACAGTTTGTCTAATTCTAATGGTTTAAATTCATTCCCAGCTATTTAAAAAAAAGCATAGACATTTTCAAAATGCTACTCAAGCTCAAATTTAGTATTTTTGTTAAAATTATTTGCACGTTTTACAGATAGCATTCTTCATCTAAGCTTTATTATCACTAACAATAACAAAACCATGCTGATTTTCCCGCCGCAAAATGATGAAAAACCATATAAACATTGTTCCAACCGTCGCATGGTAGTTTTAAAAATGTCATGGTGCACATCAGCTTTCAAACAAGAGCAAATCCCCGACATTATTTGCATTAATCTGGTGACGAATGCTTGTTTCTGCACAATGAGGAAACGACAGCCTGATCTGCCTGACGTCTTCCTGATGATGAGCTTGTGCCTCAGGAGTCTGCTCCATTTTTCTGCTGAGTTGATTAAGTCGATCTTAGGAAAATTATCTATCAGTGGTTTCGAGGCATTTGGCACTTTGAGTCTTTCTACATTTAAAGTCACTGTTAATGTTAAAAGGCTTTAGTGCTTTTTCAAATTTGCATTAAGAAATCTTATGACTGCTTGGCCAAACAATTGTGGGGCAGAAACTGTTGCAGCTTGAAAAGGTTTCTTGTTTACTTCTTTTACAACTAATGCTGACGCACTCGCCGATAAATCTGCTGACTGTCAAATCTTCCAGACCTCAGGTTATGTCTGTCCCGGCTTCTATCAAGACTTTTTCAAGTTACTTTATTTCAGAAACTTCATAGATGGCTTGGAAATCTTTGGTTTTAATTGGAACATCAGTGTGATTAATCAGAACTGTCATATTCAGTTTTTTTGTTGAATTTTCCTTCCATCCATCTGCATGTCTGAAGTTGTGATACAAAAGAGTTTAGTGCTAAATCTAGAAAACTGTTAATTCAATTTTTGTTTTTCATTTTTGCCTCTTTTCAGCCCAGATTGAAGTTATCCCATGCAAGATTTGTGGCGATAAGTCTTCTGGAGTTCATTATGGAGTCATCACATGTGAAGGCTGCAAGGTGAGAAACAACAGAAAAAAGAAAGGTGTTAACCACAAACTGTCTGGCTTTTATTTGTCGTCTTGTGGACTTTTTCACCTCTTAACCCCCACTGGATCTGAGTTTTAAGTGTTGGAGGAAAAATAAGTGCAGCAAATTGTTCCTACAGAAGATCTAGAGCACAAATTGCACAAAGTTCTGATGCAACATAGAAAATTCCTACAAACAAATTGTATAATCCAGCAGCTTGCATTTTTGTTCCTGTTGTCTATTTGTGTTGTGTTTTTATTATTAAAATAATGTACTACTTGTAATCATCCATTAACATATATTTCAATATTTTTATGTGCCTTCATTTTCACAAGTTTTATGTAGTTAGCTGGACTGAGACACAGGGTCTTTCGGTTCGTGAACAAAGCATTTTCACTGCTATTTACTAGCAGAAATAGAGGATATGAAGATGAAACCTGAAATTTCAAAAATCTGTATTCAATGTATTTTATAAGTGTAAGATTTTAAAATAGAGCTAATATTAACTTATTGAAAAAAGCTGTGAAATAACCATTTACCAGACTGACGAATTTCACCTCTAAACTCAGCGTTTTGGTAAAACATATATGATAAAAAAAACTCAACTTGGTCAATGTTTTGCACTAAAAAGACCTAAATGTTATGTTAAGTAGCAAAAGTTTAGCGTAATCAAACATTTCAGTCAAGAAAATTAAGAAATTTTGAAATAAAAATGTAAATGAAGTCCTGTCTTATGGTAACTTTGTTTTACAAGTTACAGGCAACATTTCTGCAAAGCATCAGACTGCAGGCTAGCTCCTAGAGGAAATAGCATTTTTTAATAACCAGCTTGTTAGACATGTTGTACAATATTTCACACAATAAGCATGTGTTATTATTGATTATATATTTCTATTTGCATAAGCTTTTATATGAGACAGTAGCATCAGAAAATGATCATAATGTGATCATACCAGCCCATGCCTCCTTCAGAAAAGCCTGTTACCTCACTATATCCAGTACAAAATAGTGTTCAGCTAAGTGTATACTCCCAGTAGTTTCTCATCAGTAGTTGACAAAATAGCATGGTCAATGTTGCCTTTGTAGCATAAATACTGCAAAAGGAAATAATTAACCATGTTGAGTTTTTGCAGTGCAACTCACCCTAACCCAGCCTTCTTCATCTCTGAAGCTCAGTTATTACAGTATCGTTCCTTGATGTTGTTTAAATTGTTATAACAGTTTTCAGTCTGACTGTACATTGACTTTGAGAGTCAACTGAGATGGTGAGATGAGCTGAAGTGATGTCATATTTGAGAACCGGGCAGCCAGAAGGCCAAGATGGGTAAATCCCAACAAGTTGTGCCGATCCTTTAAACTTTAAACAGGTAGAAGTCTTTCACAGATCAGACTTAGTTTGTTGTTTTGTTCTTATGCTTATTGTCTGGCAAGTCATTTCACAAGTGAGCTCATCAAATACGTTATAAACTAGGAGCCTCGTGACCACAAAAACACTTTCATACCAAAGAAAAGCAGTCTGTCCAGGTGTATGGGTTATTGGTTTCTTGAATGTTTCTGAATCTAGAACTGTGATGATATATTTCACTGAAGATTTATTCAGTTTTGCTCCTTTTTGTCACACTTATGTGCTTCCGGTCATCACAAAAGTTTAAATAACAAAGTCAAAATGTGGTTTTCAGCTCATGATTCTATTTATTAAGGAATGAAACTATTCAAACCAACCTGGCTCTGTTATATTAAATTAGCCCACCTTGTTATATCATAAGTGTTGGTTGTATTTCATCACATACACACAGGATTGGTTTCTGCCTGACCTGTAGAATCAGGAAATTTTATAATAAAACCTGACTGACAATATGAAGTAGACTAAAGATCTCAAAAAAAGAAGAAAACATCTTGCAGTCTAAAGAAATTCAAGAACAGATGAGGAACAGAGTCTATTAATCTGGAGAGAATTATGTAGTCATTTGCAACCCTCCCACAGTGAGAGCCACTTTCCACAAACGGAGGAAATATGACACATTGATGAACCTTTGCATGAATAGCCGGCCCACCAAAATGGCTCCAAGAGCGAATGAGCCACCAGGAGGTCACTACAGGTGACCTCCTGGTTGGTCACTACAGGTCACTACAGGTGACCTCCTCAGTAAGTTTTCCTCAAAATCTGCATCCAATGGAGAGTTCAAAGATTGAAACCACTCAAAAAATCCAGAAAGATTCATCTCACATTTGTTTAAAGAATATTTTGAGGACCCTATAGGATTTTGATAAATGAAATGCTTTGAAAACTGCATTGTGTTATTTCACAGGGTACCTTTGTCTGAGCTGTCGTTGACTTTTTCTTCTCTGTTATTATAAAATTGATAATTTTCTACTGAAATAATGAAATATTCAATAAGAATCTAACTCATGTATCAGTGTTTCTGATTTAAAATTCATGCCTGTGTCTTGCACTGTCACCCGAACACTCAGGGCTTTTTCCGGCGCAGCCAGCTTCCCACCGTATCCTACTCCTGCTCCAGGCAGAGTAACTGTCAGATCGACCGGGCCAGCCGGAACCGCTGCCAGCACTGCCGCTTGCAGAAGTGCTTGGCTCAGGGCATGAGCAGAGATGGTGAGGCAGAACCGGAGATGTCGACTTTCCCCTTCACTTGCAGAAGTTCCCTGATTGCTTGTTTACCAACATGTGTTCTTTGCAGCTGTGAAGTTTGGCCGCATGTCCAAACGTCAGAGGGACTCTCTTATTGCTGAAGTGGAGCGACACAGGCAGCAGCAGCAACAGCAGCAGCTTCAAGACGACACGCAGGTGGAGCTGTCCTACCCACCCAAAAACCGCCAGGACCACTCCCCACAGCTCCTTCAGCCCATCGCCACACCGTACCCCTACGTCGGTGACGCCTACGGCGCAGAGGTCCACCCCTATCTGGTTTACTCCCCGAGCGACTCGCAGGGGTACCGGGGCTCCGGTGTCTCCCCTACGTCCAGATTCCAGGGGCGGGGGGACAGTGGTGGACACCATGATATCAGAGGTGAAAAACTGCAGTGGGAGCTCTCATTAAAATCAGTTTTCTTTGTCTTACTCTTGTTGTTCATTACTATTGCTATTTTCTTCATTTTTGTCAGGATTTGACTCCAGACAGCAACATCAGGATCTCATGACTCTTCATTCCTACAGTCCTCTCGATGGCCTCTACAACCACTATCCTCACTCTCTGCGAAACATAGGTGAGCAGTCAGCACAGTGGGTTCCTTGTGCTTATCACTTCATAGAACCAAGTCTTTGCATGTAAATCTTTACCAGTTTTCCACTTGACTTTTTCTTCTATTCTTCTTTGCAAAATAGCTATAACTCAGCCAGCCTGGATAGAAAGCGTTATTGTCATTCTCGTCCAGTCATAAGTGTTTCACAGCCTGGAACATCCATCTTCCTGAGGAACCTTTTACCCACAGCATGATTCTGCCACCTCTGTGTTTGACAGTGAGGAAGTTGTGTTCAGCATTTTTTCAGGAAAACTCAATATGGTCCCACCTGAATGAAACCTTTCTTTCACGTATTTGCCGTGTCTCTACTTGGCTTGGGGCGACATTAAAATTTCTAAAAACTATTTTTCAGCAGTGGCTTTCTCCTTGCCACTCTCTCATAAAGACCAGACTTGTGGAGTGAATGACCAACAGTTTTCCAGTCAACTAATTCTCCTACCTGAGTTGTGAACCTCTGCAGCTCTTCCACTTATGTCTCTCTGATTAATGCTCTTCTTGCCCTGCCTGTCAGTTTAAGTGAACTTCTATCTCTAGCTTAGTTTGCCTTTGTGCCATACTCTTAATTTTCAGACGTGGGAACACTGAGATAATGTTTTATAACCCTGCTTGCAATTTCTCAACCTGCCTGCCATGTTCTTTGATCTTTATAATGCTGTTTGTTGCTAATGTTCTCTAACAAACAAGTGAAAAAGTGGAAAAAGACTCAAACGGACTTGATGCAAATTCACGCCACACTTATCCTTTCACTTTCATTTTACTGTTGTGCACTTTGTTGTGTTGCATTAAACCCGGACACATGTGTTGAAGCAGTTGGTGCGAGGCACCGTATGCCTTTAACCCATCATCATATTTGTAACATACAGGCGTTTTCTCTCTCTTCTTCAGATGAGCTGTGTGCCAGCGTTGTGCGTTCCCACAGAGAAACTAGCCAGTACAGACTGGAGGAGCTGCAGGCTCTCAGATGGAAAGTATTCAGTAGAGAGGAGATCCAAGCCTACCAGAGCAAGGTATTGCCAAACTAAAATGATCGTATTCTACTTGTGTCTTTTATTTCACAGGCTTCCTCTTGTGTGATTCCGACAGTCTCATATCAAAACACGTAGCTTCTCGTGGCTTCAGGTCGCCTTTGTTTGATGAATCAAACAGAAAACAGAGAAAACGTTTTTCATTGTTTTTCCCCTCCTTCTTGCTCTCTGATTGCTCGCGTTTTTGAAATATAAGGATGGGGTGATGTTGGTGGGAGTAAATTAGGTCATTAAAATTGTAGCAGCAGAAGTATTTATAGTGTCTTTAAAAATATTCCTACCCTTTGATTGTTTTTCCATTTTGTGCTGCTGCAACCACAAATTTCAGCTGAGTGTGACAAAGTAGTGCAAGACTCAGAAGCAGGCAGGTAAAGATACACAATTTAACATTTTTATACTAACAGAAATATGAAACATATGATTAGCCCAATTTACTCCGATACCCATAAATAAAATCCAGCTTTAACACCTGCCTTCAGAAAACACATAACCAGTAAAAGGACTCCTACTGTGTGTCATTTAATCTTAATATAAATTCATCTGTTCTGTGAAGCTCAAAAGTTTGTTAGAGAACGTTATGAACAAACACCAACATGAAGTCCAAGGATCATAGCAGACAGGTCAGGGGTCAAACTGTGGAGAAGTCTAAGCAGCGCTAATGTTACAAAGGAATACCCCAAACTTTGAACATTTCACCCAGATGTTCAAAGCTTGTATATCGATACATGGCTGTCCATGTACCCACGGTAACTCTGGGGGAGCTGCAGAGATCCACAGCTCAGGTGAGCGTTTCTGTTGGCAGAACAACTTATAGTCCTGCACTCTACAACTCTGACCTCTATGGATGAGTAACATGAAGAAATCCACATCTAGTCAAATTTGCAATTCTGCTACTCAGACACTTTATCATGTCGTTAAGCCTTAACACACAAAACATGTGGAAGATGGTGGCAATGGGTGGCAAAACATACACATTTATGCCCACCTACGATTTTTATTTTTAAGTTTATTTTTGTCATGTATTTTTAATTTTATTAATTTGGAGAAAAATCCAATCCCAAAAATCCGAGGAACCTCTGTTGAGGTTTGTGGTTATGTGAGAAAGGGTGAAGAAGATTAAGGGAGTGTCAATAAATTTTGCAAGGCCATCTTAGTGGAAATAGAATAAGCTTATGTGGGATTACAGAAGTTTGCAGCTCATTTATTATGTTGCAGATCAAATCTGTGATAACAAACAATCCTAACTGCGTTTTCCAGACAGTGGATGAGATGTGGCAGCACTGTGCCGTCCGACTGACTGATGCTGTTCAGTATGTGGTGGAATTTGCAAAACATATCCCAGGTTTCCGGATGCTCAGCCAGAACGACCAGATCGCACTACTCAAAACTGGTAAGACTTCAGCAATCTCATTTTATCAGAATGAAACTTGAATCCCTGCAGAAAACAGGGTTAATTCTCCGTCTTTCTTATATCTCCCCCGCCAGGCTCCATGGAGGTGGTTCTGGTCCGAATGTGCCGCTTCTTCAACACAGAAAACAACACTGTTTTCTTTGATGGAAAATTTGCTGGAACTGAAGTCTTCAAGTCTCTGGGTAAGAGTCTGACTCATAATCCCTTTGTGATGAAGCTGATGGAAAATTTATGGGGACTTATTGGTCATTTCTTTTCCCTGAAGCGTGCGGTGATTTAATCGCAGCGGTGTTCGACTTCGCTCACGGTATGTGTGCTCTGAAACTCACAGAGCAGCAGCTCGCCCTCTTCAGTGCTCTGGTCCTAATCAATGCTGGTAAGTCTAAAAATTTAAAAAAAGCAAGACGTCGTTCAGTATTGACATGTTGAAGTTCAGAAGTTTATTCTTCCCCAGGAGTTTTAAACCTTTTCTAGACCATAAAGATCAACTACAAACACATCATAGTGCTCTTTCAACCCCAGATAAAGCTGAAAAACAGGTTTGCATCTGGAAAATGCAAACTTGATTTGCTATTTGATTTATTTATTCACACAAAATTAGTCTTCCTGTCACTGAATGACTCCTCACAGACAGACACTTTTCTCGTTTATAGTGCCTTGCAAAAATATTCACACCCCTTCAGCTTTTTCACATCTTGTCACACCACAACCACAAACCTCAATGTATATTTCATCAGAATTTCATGTGACCAGCAAAAAGTGGAGCACAATTGTGAAGTCGCTGGAGGCTAACGTTTTTGGCCATTCTTTGCAAAAAATGCTCGAGCTCAGTGGGAATGGATGTAGAGCTTCTGTGTTCTTAGATTTTACCAGAGTTTTTTAGTTTAGGTCTGGACTTTGACTGGACCAGCACAGCACATAAATCTACTTTGTATGTTTAGGATTGCTGTCCTCCTTTTGTACCCCTTATTTATCTTCATCCATCCAGAACAGTTCCTGAATATTTCATGTAAAAAAAAGGAATCTAAATTTTGATGCATGTCTCGTTACTGTTAATGCTTTCCATTCAATCTGCTTAACCTTAAGCTATTCTGGAAAGAAGAACTGGAAACAGTTTTTGTCCCTAGATGTGCAAAAGACACACTTGTTACAGTAAAAGATGGTTCCTTAAAAAAAATAGTTGGAAGAGTTTAGCACAAGGCATGCAACACTTAACATCTCTAATAAGAACATTGCAGCATTTTCATTTGAGATCGCAGTTAGGCACTACTTCACGTTCACATACAGTACAGTTTGTGGTTTGTCAAAGAACATAAATACTTTACACTTGCATGCTTTCTATCAATCAGGCTAATTTTATAATTGTTTTAAATTTCTGCAGACCGTCCCTCTCTAGAGGACAGAGTGAGAGTCCAACGAGTACACAGAAGTGTGGAGGTGGGACTCACTCACATTCTTCACCGAGACAACCATGATAGTCTGTTGCATAAGGTACACGTTTCCTCACGTATAAATATTCTCACACACTGTCCTCACTGCTATCGCTCGTCTCACTGTCCATGTCCTCTCGGCAGCTCTACCAGAAGATGGCAGTGTTGCGTTCGCTGTGCAGCCTGCACATGGAGAAGCTGCGCTGGTTCAGCCAACGATACCCGCTCACTGCTCACTCTCTGTTCCCCCCGCTGTACAAGGAGCTGTTTGCGTCCGAGGCCGAGCTGCTGCCGGGGGCCACTCACTGAGCAACCAGCGGAAGACTCAGACATACGCACATGTCCGCAGACGAGCAGAACCTGGAGTTTTACTGGTACTTCCCAAAGGAATCTGTATTCTGAATAGGAGGAAACTGTAACTGTAATGGATTATTCAATGATTTGAGTTGAGTAATTCAAATCATTGATAGGTTGATAGATTGATTATTTCAGGGAACTGTGAATTTTGATGTTATTTGAGAGTATATTTTTAGGATTTATTTTGTCTCAGGATGTGCTGTCGTAATTCTTCCCAGCTGTAGTTACTGAGTTTGTGTCACAGTTTGTTTATGCAGTTATTCAAAGAGGCAGGATGCACTGTCAATGTACACCTAAAATGAGCCCAACATCTCTCTGCAAATGAAAATATCACTCAGTGCATCTACCTTGTGTGTTTCGCATAAGCTTGGATTCAACTTGAAATTACTTTTCTTTTAAATTCCAGTAATAAATTGCAGTAAAAAAAATGCTGTTACCCTTTACTTTTAGTCCGATTTAAAACCAGTGTTTCACTGATGCTGTAAGGTTAGCTTTTTTAGCAGTAAATACCACACTGGTTTACAAAAAAAGAAAAAGAAGAAAAAACAAACTGTGCTTTCCGGTAAAAAACAAGCAATAAAAATAACAAACTGTAACAGATGTTGACCCCATTTCACAGGAAAAACATTACATAACCCCAATTTTTCTGCTGTCACTTTATTTTCTTTTCATGTTTCAAGTTGTGTAAAGTTTCTTTATTATTCACATCTAGAAATGTTGATGTAATGTTAAAATATTCTTGTTTGACATGTTTTCTGGTTCGACTCTTCTGCTCAGTGTTTGTTTTCCAAGCGGTTTTCGACTGCATCATTGCTTAAATAAACAATACAAAAACAGAGAAAGTTTTTGCCTCATCATAGCCTCTCCTCCCTATTGGAAGAAGATTTGTCTCATTCTAAATGTTAGGAAGTTACAACCAACCTCACTTTCTGTTTCTGTGTCTTCAGACAAGTTTTTTCTTTTTTTTTTTTTTTTTTGCTCAGATTGACCATTAAAGGCAACAGAAGTGTTTCCCTTTGTTTAGGAAAACTCCTGCAGGGTTTTATAACTTTTAAGCTCTTAAAGGATTCGCATTAAATCTAAAAATGTTTTGTTACATCTAATGTTTTTCCTTTTTTTTATCTCAAAATAATATTTGCCCTACACATCACTGAATGGCTTTCAGGTAAGATTGATTTCAGCAAAAGTATTGAACTCTCGCCCAGCTTTACAAATCTACAGACTGTATTTTAATGTTTTTTTGGCTACATTTTCTTTGTAAAATATCTCAACCTCAGACAGAGTGGATGGAGAATATGTGAATGTTCAATTTCAAGTTGTGCAACAGATCTTCAGCTGGATTTAGGTCTGACTTTACTAAATCACATTAACATCCTTTCATCTGTTGCTCTGTTTGGATGTTCAGTATTATTTTCCTGCTGTAGATGAACCTCCAGCTCAGTATTAAGTCTTTTGCAACCATTAACAAGTTTTCTTCCAGGATTGCCCTGTACTTAGACCTCCTTTTCTCCATTAACTCTGATAAGCTTCCTTTATGTTTTTATTGGTCCATATTTACATTTGCAAAATCCCCTACGTTGCTTGTGGCAAACTACAAAATGAAATTTATGTGGCTTTATCTCAGCATGGTTTTATTTTGTTCCAGTCTTCTGAAAAGGCCAGATAGAAGGAGCGTCAGACTGTTTACCTCTGCAACTCTTTAATCGACCTCTAAATTACTTTCCTTGTTAATTTTCTTCCAAATTGAGTCTAAAAAGAAGAAAGGACTGTTTCAGTTACTGAACCCATTTAAAAAGAGTTATGCGCTGCCTCAGAGAGAAAAAGACTTTATACTTTTGCTTACTCTGAAAATGATTAAATGACTAAGGAGCAAAGTAAGAAAGAAAGTTGAACCAAGTAAAGTAAAAGTTCTTCTAGAGAGAGGATAAACTCGAGGACCTTAAAGTAAAACAAGATGTGTTAGGAATGTACTCAGTTAAGAAGGGAGTTGAGAGTTTTTCCAGCTTAGTACATAAACATGCGGCAGTGTTGGTGATAAAGTCAAACAAACCGAGAAAAGTAGAAATTAATGCGTTACGTACAACAAGCTTAGTGTAATTTGGAATACAGTGGAGGGATTTTTCACTTCTCATTTCATTTAGAAAATTTCTTGGAAAGTCAAACTTCCAGAAAACTGCTGAAAGGCAGAGTTCCTTTAAATCAAAGCTAAAACCCCCATTAACTGGAACATCGTTCCTTTTGCTCTGTATTCTAGCTATTTTTTACTTTCCCTTACTCTGCCACTGTGATGTAATTTTGGATGTCTCCATCAAGAAAATGAATTTTTGTTGCTAAAATACAAACACCAAGACTTTTCCCTTGCCTAGCAGTGTGTTTTGCACAAAAGCAACACTGCATCACCAAAAAAATATATATATATATAAAAAAAAACTTTATATTTCCCCGATTTTGAAATATGAAGGTGGTAGCGGTCTTCAAATGGAAGTGGGCTGCAGCCAAGATGGATGAAGTTATAAATACTTGAAAATGTTGACCCTGTTGGTGCTGTGGTGGTGTAGTGGCAAAGCACGACCCACATGTTGAGGTCTTAGTCCTTGTGGCGGTGGTCGCGGGTTCGATTCTCGACCTGGCGACATTTGCAGCATGTCTTCCCCCTCTCTCATTCTCCTGTTTCCTGTCAAACTGCTTTCAAATAAAGAGCCAACAAAAACCTTTTAAAAACAGACATTGTTGACCCCAAACCTTCAGGCGTCAGATCGATAGAGGACTTGTCCACAGCATAGTGAGCCATTATCATTTCAAGCTGTGGTATGCGGACAGAAGATTGAATTCTGAAATTGAGTAAACAGCTGCTTGAACGGTGCAAACCTGTGCAGTGAGGTTATGATAGCTTTTTAAATGTTATGTTTTTTCCTTACTGACAGATTTGTTTTTCATTTGAATTGTACACAATATGAGGAAAAAGTAATGTTTTCCCTGAGGAGGAAACAAAGACAGTAAATCTAAATGTCAGTTTCTAAAAATGTCCCAAACAAGTGAAGATAAAGAAGACTAAAGACCTGCAGACTTTCAGCACATACGTGTTTTAAGAGTTGCTTATTATTTTGTACCCACCGAGCACATAAAAGGATTTCAACCCATCTGTTCAGCTTCGGGACTCTCCAACTCAACACCAAGCCAAACGTTTGATCCTGATGTCTGGAATATGTTGTGGGAAGGGCAGAAAAGGAAACAGGAACCTCCTCCCACTTTGAAATCTGCCCATTAGAACGCAAAGTGTGAGACATTTGCTAAACAACTGTTGACATCTGAAAAGGGGAGTTTTTCTTTGGTTTGACTTGTGTTATGTGGAGGTCGCAATAACCTCGGAGTCAAACTCAGGGCGTTAGAAAGGAAGGAAAGCAAATAAATAGAAGAAAGAGCCATGAAACTACCACTGCCTTTAGAATTGTAGAGATTTTTAATAGCTGAAAAATAAACATGACCTGATGATTTTCACATTACTGCCTTCAAATAGCACATCATGTAGAGGGTCTGGGTATAAATGTACTGAATCACTGACAAACTTGTTAAACAGAAACAGAATCTGAACAGAAATGGGACATTTTTTCCCATACTACAACATCAATCAAAAAGGCTTTAATGACAACTGATTTATTATCTGTTTGGTGTTATAGTATTGATTATCTCCTAATATCCAACTTTCCTATAATTGTCTAGGTATAAAGATAAATGATAATGACTAATCAGGGAATTGTGGTGCATCTGACAAAGAAGCAGATCAGGTAATCCGAAGAAAGGTAAGGATGAACACAGAACAAAACGGGATCTACTAAGAAAAAAATTACCATAAGTGTCTAAACCAAAAACTACTTCAGGGGACATGTGGAAATTGTTTTCTTTTGCGTTACATTATTGAGTTCTCTCGCAATAATTTGCTGATCACTTCATGCATCATGACTGAATACTTCAAGCCTTTCTTAAGGTGGCCATCGTACTTTCTGCTATTAAATAAGGTTTTCATGAGGTTTTTTCATGTATCTTAATATCTCGTTGTGAAATATCTGAAGTTTTATATCTTTTTCTTTAGGATAGAAATGCACCACAAACCTATGATATAAACATAAACTTTCCATAAGTAGGAAAGAAAGAAAAAAATACATCCAAACTATTTGGACTATTTCTGAGTTATTATCATGGGGTAATGAGTCATTTGACAGTTTTGATTGTGTCTCCTTTGTGTTGGTAGTCTGAATGGTTTAAAGGGCCGTTTCCATCTCAACCTTGCACAAACAGACATAAACATGCAGTGAATAAATTGATTTTCAACACATTTTTTGCACCAAAGAGTTAAGAATAAACACGTTTTTACTGAGGCTCTTTATATGTGTATATATTTGACATTTTAAATCAACATTTGTGACTATATACAAAATAGACCAGCAAATATTGCAGTAAGCTCATTGTGAGGGAACGCAGAAGTATTGCCAGGTAGTGCAAAAGAAAAATTTGTCCCTAGAGGGCTCATTGCACAAAACACAACTAGTAGTAAACAAGAAAGAACTAAGGAATTACCAATATAAACACGAGGATCATGACATCTAGTTTTTCATGGTGGCTTATGGCTTCTTCCTCTCTGAGCGACTTTTCAGCACATATTGATGTGATCTAGATAAAGAACTGTCTTAATGGCTTCACAAGGCCCTTTTGGCTTTGTTGTGAGACTTACACACACATTTCACATCAAACTGCTTTAATCTCTTGGACACAACCCCTCTGCTTCCTGAGCATCGTGATTGTCAGACAGTCCCATGCAATTGTTTAAACAGAAGAAGGTATTTGGATTGTACCCTGGGTTAGACCAGATCGGCACAGAGCCACAATTCTTAAAGCTTGGCTGATTTCTTTCATGATGCCACAAAAGGAAGATGTGTGTCTGATACATCCCTGCATGCCTCCGTTTAACTCGAGTGTTGTGCATGAACCTATGAGAAGCCCACAAAGCCATGACACCCTTATGATGTAGACAAGGATTTGGGATGAAGTACCTGTTGAATGCTTAATAACCATCCTGATCAAAAGTAGAACAAGAGACAGGTTCAGACATGCTACCTTTTAACATAGTGGGTTCTCAGTTTTTAATCCAACCAAATCCTACATCTAAAAAAAAATTCTTATGAGTCATGCTGTAAAACTTCCCTCCCATCCCCAAGTCCTCCCCACTCCGCCTCTGCTGCTCCAGCTGCTACCGTGAAAACGTGTGTCCGGTTGCGGAAGGGTTGAGCTCTCAGACGGACAGACAGACAGACAGACAGACAGCGCAGCAGCTTCTGTCGGACCAATTAACGGACCGGGCTGTTTCCTGGGCGGCCTTTGACCTGCCAAAATAACTGGGTCAGGATATTCCTCTGCGTACAGCAGGAGACTCGCAGCGGGACGGACACGATCATGGGTTCCTCCTGGGAGTTAGTTTTCGCCGCCGCGTCGCTCTTGGTCTTACTGAGCTCAGCCTGCAAAGGTTGGTCCGGATGCTTTCCCCTCCTTTTCTTAGAGTTGTTGTGTTTCCTGGCAGGACTCCATATTTGTTCGTCACAACAGCAGAGAGAGCCTTCATGCTGGGTCGGCAATACAAAAAAAGTACTTGTTAGACATTATCTTTCCTCCAAACTTTTATATATTTTTAGTCTTCTGAAATATATATATATATATATACTAGGATATATATTTTTACAAATAAATTCTTATATTTCAGCTTTTTGTTAGAATAATTATTTTATAATCATTCTTTTAAAAAATGTAGACTTCTTGTGTTGCCTCTGCATTTTATTCAGTGGAGAATTACAAGCAGTCTGTTATGCAGTAATTGGCATCAAAACAGCCCATGTTACATAACTTTTTTCATTCCTTCTGTTTGCCATTTTCCAGATGCTGAAAGTTGTCTTCAGCATGAGGTCACAATATCCCCTGACTTCCTCGATCAAGGTGTGTTTCCCTTCATTACACATGGAGTGACACTGATTATTTATGTTATTTATGATTAATTTTTGTTAATTTTGTTAAAGAAAACCTAACAGTGCAGATTGCCAGAAAATATCACACTGAACCAACCAATAATAGAGAATACCCACTGAACACTTGGTTGGGGCTCTTTTTGGTTGCAGTCTGACATGAAGTTGACCAACTTGAGGTTTTCAGGGAATTCAGGTTGCTTTAATAGAAAACTTCGACTCATCTGCATTGCTGAGTTTGGTGTTTTGCATTTTCTTTTTGCCAATGTGAATCTCCCCAGAATCTCCTCAATGGTTCAGCTATCATGTTGCTGGTGCACCTTTTCCTACCACCTGTTTTCCTTCCACTCAACTTTCAACTAATGCATATTGAAGCATACCTGTCAGAACAGCAAGTTCCTTTAGCAATCTTTAGGAGGGTGTCTATGTCTGTCTGATGGACAAGTCCTCATGATTTTGCCGACCAGAACGTTGAATTTCAGTTTTAAAAGTATTTACCTTTTCCTTTTTTTATTTTTTGTAACAATCTTTATTCTATGAGAATCAGAATTTTAGGTTTTCATTTGCTTTAAGACATAACCTGAAATGGACAGAAACAAACAAATGAAGTATATTAGTATGGTGTATGGATTTATATAATCTATGAGTTTAACTTTTTGAATTGAAAAACTATTTGTACACTCTGCTCATCCAGCAAGATTAAAAAATAGTTCCCTAAACTGACTGACCCATGGATTTGTTTATCTGTTAGAAAAATAACTCTTTGGGTAAATCTTTAGAAGGAGGGATCTGAACTTAGGTTTGGGCTGTTTCTCTGACTCACTCATTTACCATGTCTCAACTCAAGGGAGTAAACAAGAAGAGCCACGTCTGATTGACTGCAACAGTTGCAATGGACATTAAATATGACACAAGCCACACAAAAAAAGGAGAATACACTTTTGTATTTACAAGGTATTAGTCGACTAACTTAACCATCAATCTATTAAAATTTCAGTTTGGATGTTTACAATTGTCAAAATAGAAATTTTGACAATTTCTATTTAAATAAATAGAAATTTATTTAAATAAATCAATTAATTAAATAAAATGTAATTATTTTAAATTAATTTAAGAACCAGTTTATGTAAATGTAATTCAAAATACATATTACACCTGCAATAAAAAACATTAAAAGATATTAAAAGTTGAATCAATCTTGATAAAGATGCTATAAATAACAAGAAAACAAGTTCTTTGGGCTCCCCCTGCTGGCTTGGAGATCCTAAGCAGGGACTTTTTGGCTTACACTTCAGGCCAGGTCAGCTATGATAACAAGAATTATTTAATGGCCTAAAGAAAAATTTCGCCATCATTTCTATCATCATTTCAAGAAGCTATTAATGACCAGATATATGACTGGGGGGCTGTTTTGTGTGACCCATCTTATTTACTCATGCATTTATTTTTGTCATCTGGTGTACATTTAATCTGTGGAATTTAGTGGCTCTTTCGGAATGTGTTTTGTGTTTTTCAGCTTATGTTGTCTCTGGTCTTTTTTTTTAACCAATTAAAATGCATTGGTATATAAAAAGTCTTTTTGAAATCAAATGTGTTTTTCAGGTCTGCAGGAACCAGATTCATTCATGCTGCAGAGAGAAGTAGATTTGTCAGAGCTTCTAAATATTGACGGTACCGTTTATCTTCTTACAGTCTTTAAAAAGCTTATGTTTTCCTGAATAACAAAATAAATACTACAATTTTCTTCCGCTTTTTATTCACAGTGCAAAGAACAGGTAAATAACCTTTGATGTCTTAATCACATGCATTCATCCATCCTAATCATCCAGCTTAACAGTGTATGTTTTTTTTTCTTGTGGTCAAAACCTTCTGCATCAGACAGTAAACCAGGACCAAGAGGTATGAATTTTCTGCTTTGTCTTTTGTTTAACTCACTCAGCGTGCAACACCTCCAACAACAAAACAATTAACTGCTCGCCGTTTGTCTTTTCCTAAAAGGTTTTCGGCCCCGCTCTTTCCCTCCTGTGCAAAGTTATCCTGTCCAGTTTCCCCTCGGCCGACCGACACCTGACAACATCCAGGCCATCTGTGTTCACGCCGACCATCGGCCTCGCTACCCAGACTCTTACTTTCCTCCTTCTGGTTTTAGCAAACAAAAGCGCATGGCCACAGCAGTCAATAATGCGGAGTCGTGGTTCAGCACATGCTGCAAAGGGAACCAGACATGGGGGACTGAAGGGACGCTGTGTTGTGCAACACAAGCGGTAAGTTTTTCGTAACTGCAGACTCAGCAAGTTTTTCAATCAAATGACGTGCTTTGTCTGTTGTTTTGCAATCAATCCATCTTGATGCAATTTAAAATGAAAAACATGAGATGATGTTGAACTTTACGCCTTGAATAGATTTCTTTACTCTTTGAACTTGAATTAATGTGAATATGAAAAGAAGCATAACACTTCCCTGAGATTGAGCATTTCCTTTCTGCTAAAAGATTTGGGTAAAATGTGCCTCTTATCTTCAAAATGTTTCCTGGGATGCTGTGCAACAAAATGTCTTCATGCTGCAGATTTTCCATTAGCATTTGCTTCTTACAGCATGTCAACATTCAGTATTTTGTCTGTGCTTTCTCCAGTGGGAGCATTCAGTAGAGCTGTTCTGTGAGGAGGATTCATCTGTGAAAGATCGGCTCTATGAATGCTGCAGGCAGAGAGGAATGAGCAGACTGAGCTGTTTCAATGATGATGCCCAAAATCCCAACTACAAGCCATCAGAGGAGATACCTGTGGAGGAGATTGGCTCTTCACAAAACTTCCACTTCAACCTAAACAGCTGCCCAAGGTCTGTCAACAGGAATGCCACTTGCTGTACATTTTATCACCTTATAACCACAAACTTCAGCTTGATTTTTAGTAAAAACCCAACAGAAAGTAGAAAATTGATTTATTGCTTGAATTTTTTATTATTTTTTTTAGAAACAAACATCCAAATGTGGCATACATTTGTATTCATATCCTCTGAGTCAATTCTTTGTAGAACCACATTTTGCTGCAACATTTAAACTACAATAGTTGTCGTATCTAGAGAACTAGATTCAAAATGCAGAGAGGCATGGGCACAGTGCTGAAACAAACACTTAACCTTTTGCATTCATGCTAAGCAGTTCAAATTTGCTCTCTTCTGACCAGATCACCTTGTTCCACATGCTTCTTATGGCTTTCTTTCAACAATGGCCTTTTCTTTTAATAAATAAGTAAAGGTTAAGTAATGATTCTCCTGCTGACAAAGTCCTGTAAGTCTCTGCAGCTTCTCAAGAGTTACCATGATCCTCTTGACTGCTGAATGGAGATTTTCTGCTTCTGATCTTTATTTGTATTATTTCAACCTTGTATCATTTTTCTTCTGCTTCATAATTATGTACTACACTGTGTTGGCCTATAAAGTACATTAATGTTTGTGGTTTTAATTTGACAAAATGTTTATTTAGGCCATTAGATCTAGAATACCTCATTTTGGTGTGATTGCAGGAATAGAAACAAGACAGGCGGCCTGTACGCGTAATGAAATTAAGTGTCTTAGATAAAAAACATTCTGAAAGTTGTGCCAAATGATACGTTATCCACTAAAGCTCAGAGTATAACATCTGCCTCATCAAGTAACAGATAACTCAAATGAGAAGTCTCTAGGAGTAATAAGTCATATGGTAGAAAGGGAAGTGAGACAAATTGCAAAACACAGTTCTCTGTTTTATGAATTTTCTATAGCTTGAATGAAGAAATATTTGGATTTGTGCCACTTGGATTGCAGGATTCAGATGAGTCGATCTAATATGAGAGCATTACGTGGAGAAATGCCAGAACTCAACGCACCTACTTCCCAAAAAATCGACATCAACTTTCCTCCTGGAAGGCCTACACCAGATAACATTGAGTCACTGTGCGGCAACCAGAAACGCCGGCCTCTCTACACTACCAAGTGTCTGCCGCGCTCTGGCTACGACCTGCTGGCCCGTCAGGTGAAGACCATCAACCGCCTGGAAAAGAGATTCAAGCAGTGCTGCAAAAAGAAGAAGGGAGCGCTCATCTGTGCCGAACAGAAGGTACAAGAAGCTTTCAAAATATACTTTATGTCAACTGAATGATTTTGATGGAAATTTCTGGTTTTGTTTCAGTGGCGTGAGGAGCTTAATAGGTACTGCTCGGTTAGGAATGGTGGACAGGAGTGTTGCCAGGCAGATGATCAGTACAGTTGTTTCCAGTCAATTTCTTCAGATCCACTTTATAACACGACATCTGCTGCCGAGGAACCCACACTGAGCAAGATGTGTGATACCCCGACTATCAACAACAGGTGGGACTGCAGTACATTCTGGGGGTTTTCTATGTTTGTTTTTTTCTGAATATATTTATTCCACTATTGCAGAAAATCAATATTGATGAATTTTAAATATTTAGAGTATGACAAAAAGTAAAATAATTTTAGTAATTTACTTTCTAAAACTGAAGGTCATAGAGGTTTTATGATTGGCCGATTTCAAGCGTAAATTTAAATTTTCAGAGGCATAGTTTAAAAATTCAAAATTGTGTTTCTCAGAAAATTTTGTTTTTCATGAAACTAATAAAAATATATGTCATACAGAAATGTTCTGCTATGGCCTACAAAGTCTTGGTAAAGATTGCTAGTTTACCAGTTGTCTGCCAGAGAGTCATTTACACCGTCCACAAAGACACAAGAAACACAAGGGCATTGGTAAAAAAGCTGGTTGTTCATATAGTGCTGTATCTAAGTATATTAATAGAAAGTTGAGTGGAAGGAAACAGGGTGGTAGAAAAACATGCACCAGCAACAGGATTGAGAGGATCATAAAGCAAAATTTATTAAAGAGTTTAGGGAAAATTCACAACTGGAGTCAGGCCTTTGAGAGCGACCACAAATGTTTACAAAAGATGGACTACAACCATTGGTTTTATGATTGGCCTTGAGTTTAAGCCAGTTCTGCACCAGAGACAACGTCAGTAGTGTCTAACCTGGTCCAAGAGGGGGCAATCCAAAGACTTCTTTTCAGGTAGAAGTACATTTTATTACCTGTTTCATTTAATTTGTAATTTAAAGTAAGTAAGTTTTAAAGAACGAAGGGAAGGCACAAAATACAAGTGTGAAGGTTTCTCTGTCAGTGATGATTTACAGTCTTGTCATGTACTGGTGTTAGTCCAGTTTGTTTTTATCAACCCCAAGGCCAGCACAGCTGCCTAGAAGGAAATTGTAGAGCTTTTCATGCTTCCCTCCTCTGACAAGCTTTATAGAGATGCTGATTTTATTTTTCTTCAGGACTTGCCACCTGTCCACACTGCCATAAGTACCAAAACTTGCTTACACGGCTGCTTTGCTCCTTGATTAGTCAGCAAACTGACCTGAGCTTAAAATCATAGAGAATGTATATAGCATGATCTGAATGCAGAAGTTTAATACGTGCCTTGATGAAAAAGAGAAATAAATATGAGTGTATTGAATGACAAATAAATGAAGTAATTTGCTAAGATAAATTAACTTCTCAAATATATTTTTTTAGTCATACTTGTATAAGAATTTGGTGATATCAATAACAGAGTGACCTGTGTGCAGATTTCCTGTCGGTTTTCAACTGAAGATCCGATGCTGCCCCCTGCCGGAGCAAGACAGAAACAGTTGTTTTGAGCTAAATGTAAGTTTGAAGAATCTAATCTAAAGGGATTAGTTCAAAAACAATTCACACTAAAACGTTTTATTGTGTTAATTAATAATCTATACCTGAATTTCTTATACTTTCCATATGGACTTTTTCTGTCAATCAAATCAGCTTGCAGAAATATCCCAGAATCTGTGTTCGTCAAACAAGTCTGGCTCTCCTGTTGTTCGCCGCTGCTGCAAGATGACTTCGCGTGAAGAGATTCCACAGTGTCTCAGCAAAAATGTCATGAAAGCCATCACCAAAGCGACTAAGAAGGGCCAAAAGAAGAAGAAAATATGCCCCATCCCTTAAACGCATATAACACTGGCAGGAAAATATCCATTTCTGGAATTTGTAAGCTTGCTCCAGAGGTGGTTTACAGTCACTGAGCACAAACAAATACTGAAGGGATATTAAAAATGTAGATCACTCTGTAGCTTCATCTACTGCTGGTGTAAAATTATCATCACATGAAAAGCATTGCTGCAAGAACAAATAAAACTGAATGATTTTTATTGCATAGTTTCTAATCAGACTTGTCGCTGTTGCTGAACCACTGATTACTCTTTGTTGCTGCTCTATGCATATTTGAATTTATTCAACTTAGATGAATGCAGTTTTGGTGAAACCTTAAAAAGATGTTGGAAACTGAATTTTATATGGATTTTTATCTGACAGTTTAATAAAAACAGATTTGAATCTTCTTTGGGTTTGTTGTGAGTGACTTGACATTTTAAATCCTGGATTGTGTGAGTGGCATAAAGTGCTGATGAGATGTTTGCATACATTCCTCATTGGGGCAAGTAGTTGGGCATTATTCATGTTTTGAACATCTTGTACTGAAAAAGAAAAATTGGGTGCACAAAGCTTAAATTTATTTTGGATTTTCTCTAATCTACACAAATAATACATACAGACTTAAATATGTCTGTATGTGTATACAGCCAGTAATTTAACAAAAAATGTCTCTTGGGCAAATATGTGTTGGCCATAGGTTTTTTGTAGCCATCAACATGGTCTAGGCATAATTGTTTTTGTACATCTGACCACTGGTCAGAAACTGACTCATTTTGATGGCATAAAGTGCTGTTTCTAAGTACTTTAGAAACATTTCCAGCACTTATTGTCTTTTATCACTTTCATTCTATGTAATATCACATTGATAGTTATAGAGTGTAACAACAGTTGGGAGGAAGAGCCTACTAACTCTCCTTTATAGCTCCTCGTTAGTACAGTGGCGAGTATCCCTGCCTGTCACGTGGGAGACTGGGGTTCGATTCCCCGACGGGGAGTGAGGTTTGTCTCAGGTCCCTCTTGAAAATGAGATCTAGATCTCAACGGGGTTTACCTGATTAAATAAAGGAATATTATTATTATTTGTGCACCACAGATGCAGCAGTCACTGAAGTAGCTCTACAGCTTCTTGCACAGGGTACCAAAACAGGATCATATTAAACTTCTGGAGTCATTAATATTATTTGTTGTGTTATCATCCCACCTTGAAAGGAGGACATTTTAGTAAAAATGTGACACTGACTTGCAATGATTGTGTTCAAATTTCTTATCTGCACTGTAGAAAGTTGGCGGGACTCTGAATTAGAAACTAAAGTACTCTACATATTATAAAGGATTGAACACTGTGGTCATACACAATATTAATATCAATAAAAATAATTGATCTTTTATATTATATTTTACAGATGTGAATTTTTTATATATTTATATAACATGTTCTGATCTAGTAATTATAAATTTCTAATACAATAATACATTATTAATGTATTAATAATGTATTATTAATACATTAGTATTAATAAAACTAACTTTATCAAAGCTATAGAGGTAAACTAGCAATTGAACTAAATATTCTTTCTCTATAAAAGTTTTTTTCATGGGTTTAACGCAGCAAAATAAAAATATATTCCACGTCTGTCCGCTGGGGGCGCCGGTGCGCAGGGATCAGAATCCAACCGCAGCTGCAGTTTGTGATGGTCCAGGCGTAATGGCGACTGCTGAAACAGCAGACTCGGGATCAACAGTCCCGACAGGTAGCGTGTCAATTTATCTTCCTCCTTTTTTTTCCTGAAAACTGAGATGTAAACAGAAAGAGGAAGCGTTATGTGATTATGAAAATGATTCCACAAGGTAGTTATGGCTTTTTTTGAGTTAGCATATAGCCAGTTAGCATGGGAGATTTCATCAGAACAAATGAACGGAGTGATAGCTAGCTTAGTTAGCTGCGTAGGTAATTAACATGAGCGAAGCGTGTTTTTGTATTCAGTATATCCTTCCATTGTTTCAAACCCGCTTTTTTTCTGCATACAAAGACGCAGTATGTTTTTGATAATAAAAATAAATATTTAGGACCATTTTCACTAAGCCGGTGGTGACGTTAATCTTATAAGGGTAATGAAGCATCCTCGGCAAAAGGATAAACTCAATAATCAAGCTTCTTATAAATCATCAATAAAGGATAGTTTCTTCGTAATTTAAACATTCACGCCTCATGTTCCTCACTGGTTTTCGATCGGTGGTAAAGGAAAAATCCGCTCTACATTTGTCACGTCCTGCCTCCGGGTCCGTTATTTTCCTCTTTGAGGTTTCACAGTTGACATGGTGTATCATCTAATGGATATCGATTATTATTGATTTCCTACAACCCTTTAACTAGCAACACATGCTTATCATGCTTTCACCATTAGTACATGTATTCACTCCTTTTTTTTTTGTTCAGCTGTTTCAAGTTTAATCCTGGATCACTGATTTCAGCACAAGTAGCTTTGACAACAAGGTTAAAATTAAATAAATAAGGAATAAGTATTCAATATGTTTTCTCTAACATGTTTTTAAACCGTAGCCCGCATCAGATTATGATGATTCATTCTCCCTGTCATGAGAAGTTAGACTTTCTGAGTCCCAGTTAGTTATTTTCCCTGCATGTTGTGGAGTCACTCTGAACTGGTATCCACCCAGTTTAAATCTGTGTTTAAAAATAGTGTCTTAAAAACACTCCATGTGGCTCCTACATGGCTTAGTCCCAAACACTGTTCAAAAACAAGATGCAGCAAACTGTCAGGCACTCAGTTTCATAACCTTGAGTGACAGTAACATAAAGTAGTTTCTCTTCCAGTACTCACTGACCTTGTTTCCTATTTTGGGCCAAGAAACACTACATTTACAGGCTCCTCATTGGCTGGAAAGGACGTTAAAAGCATATCCTATATTATTTTTTAGCTGCAGGGTTCTTGTGATCAATGCTGGCAGACACTTTAGTAGATGGAGAGGAACAGATGGTTTGTCTTTTGCCCTTAGGCTTGCCACTGATGAGCAGAATCCATTGTTAAGCAGTTGGGTTAGTTTAATTCCTTTCTCAAATCGGTTCCTCTTTGTGTATTATTAATGAATTTCACTTCGGCATTTGAGAAAAGCAGTAAAACTAGCTATGTACACAGATTACCAAAAATATAGCAAGACCTCTTTGCAGATAAATGGTAAATGGCCTGTACTTGTATAGCGCGTTATTATTCACACACTGTAGTAAGCTACTGCTGTAGCCACAGCTGCCCAGAGGCAGTCATGACTACCATGCTGGTGGTGGTGCCACCGGGCCCTCAGACCACCACCAGCAGGCAAGGCGGGTGAAGTGTCTTGCCCAAGGACTCAACAACAAAGGCGAATGGAGAGGCAATCAAACCACCTACCCACTGATTGCGGGACGAACTCTAACCACGTTTACCACCTGTGCTACAAGAAATCTAGTTGTTTTCAGCAGGCGCACATCATTTTGCCCCTTCATACTTACGCAGTTTTGGTCATTTCACCGGTTTGAGCGGTTGCTTACTCCTATACTTTTCAAACCCAAAGTGTTTTATTTTTAAATATAATCAGTATTGCCTTCCTACTCACAAGAATGAGCCAGTTTAGGCTGACTGTGTCCTGCTTCACAGATATAAGGACTCAGTTCTGGAGGAGAGCTCTGCAGCGAGGTACCGGCATGGGTGTGATTCAGTGATTCTCTGTGTGTTTGAGCAGAAGAGGCATTGGTACTGGTGATGCAGTGTGTTTTACATAATAATGGGGAATGTGGGCAGACTGATGCTCATTGTTTCCCGCCGGATTGCAGTGTGTCCTTGATAACTGAGACAAGGAGCATGATATTCTGTGATTTGGCTTGTTTTGCTGAAATATCTTCTTACTGTGCATCGGATAGAACACATTTTTGATTATTTTTCTAGCTTTGAGTGTCTGATTTTCTCAGTCATCCATGTTTTTGTATACATTTTGACCAGCGTTTGTGTAGCTTTGGAGTAGATGTTGCCATTGGTTACAGGTTACAGGGGATTGAACAGTGGGCGACGAAGTAAGTTTGCGAAACAAGTTTATGTAAGGACAAAGTTGTATGACCTCACAAACATTATGTGCTGGGATTTCACTTCTGATATCTAGTTAAAGTATGCATGTCTAAATACAGATCTTTACTAGTTGTAAGGCATAACATACAGCTTGTTTGTACTTATAGCATACAGCTTTTACACTTCTTTTATTGACTAAGTGGCTTTATTTGGGGAATTTTTAAGAATTTGAAATATATTTGCCATTATGAAGTTACTCTAAGGACGAAAGCAAGTTTTGCAGGACTTAAAGGTAGGCAGCAGCCATTTCTCTGAAGTCGTAGTGATGCTGACACACACATCCTCCGGGAGCAGATGAATGTGGAGCAGTCATCACAGGGGAGAAGTAGCTCCAATTCACATAGATCTGACGTATCAGATGGAGCAGTCAGTAACTGTGGCCGCATTTAGGTCTGGACTCGTCATTACCCAAATAGTCATCAGCCATCACTGGAAATATCCCTCCTAATTAACAAGCAGAGGGTTTTATATTTGGCCCTTAATGGATTCTTTCATGACAAAAGCTTTTAAGAGGGTGAGTTTGTTTTTAGTCGTTCTAGAGATTACATGTCATAAACAAACTTTCTTTTGTATCTTTTAGGGGCCAGCAGCATTCGGAAAATGGCCCCTGCAGAGGTAAGGATGCCAGAAGTTGTTTAGTAGTTGTGAGAAATTTACATTTTTAAGGCATCATTGCAATGGGAAGTGTTTTTTGTTCCTTCTTTTTATTTCAGAATTTCTTATTTTACAGCATTACCACATTTCTTTTTTTTTTTTTGCCAAAAATGCCTGTGATTACAAATATGTAGATGAGTTATATTGATTTGATGAGAAAAATTATAAAACATGCAGCTCCTTTACAGAATATGTTTTAGTCTTTTGTACATAAAATGACTTTGTAAGAAAATGTATGCACTGCACAGGAGAGTAAATAAACAGTCCTGCCTATATCAGTTCCTGACATGAATTTAAAATTTAATCATTACATGAGTATGATACGGCTACCATCACTATACATGAGCCATTTCTATCCACGAAGGTGCAGTATGCCAAGGTTTTTTAAAGGTGAAATTTTAATCTATGAAAATGGTCCATTATTTTAGCAGGAAAAGCAATAATTTTTGCCTTTTAAAAAATTTTTTTAAATCAGTTGCATTATGTTATGCATGTTTTTAGAAATTTTTGCATACATTTCTAAAGATTTGTAGTGAAACTCAATATGTGAAACTCTGATAGCAGCCAGTACCTGGTTTCTACATTACTATTGTGATATGGTCATGCTGACGCTCATTCCACTGCTTACGTTCAGGATGCTGCTGCCTTTCCGGTCTGTTGTTTGGTTTAAGACAACTTCTGAACATCTGTCATGTGTTACACAAACACAGACTTCGTGAAACTTAGACAACCTGGAGAAATGTCTGATTGTATTCACATGAAGCTAAAAAGTGTTTAATAAACTCCTGCATCATTTCTGCAGATAATTACCTGGATTGTTAGACAATCTCGTCAAGACTCAAATGAAACTCCAAGTAAAGTTAAACAAAATAAGGCCTGCTTTTGTGATGCAACAGAGACTTTAGACTTCTGACACCATCATTTTATTGGTGTTGAAATACAGACAACAAACGTGTTACGTAGCTGTAGTCTTTTATTAGAGCCACAGCATTGCTTTTGTAAACCACATTTATGCTTAATGGCTCCAAAAGGCGGTATGACTGT
This sequence comes from Xiphophorus couchianus, assembly GCF_001444195.1. Taxonomy (NCBI): domain Eukaryota; kingdom Metazoa; phylum Chordata; class Actinopteri; order Cyprinodontiformes; family Poeciliidae; genus Xiphophorus; species Xiphophorus couchianus. The sequence continues at coordinate 15,519,070 of NC_040230.1, read as the reverse complement.
ATTAATGGTGGCCTGTTATAACTCTTAATGATACTATGTCAGACAAATAAGTCTTTATTTGGTTATTTAACTTATCGCTTTGCAGGTCTTTGTGGATTTGTAAATTATGTTTAATAAGTCTGTCCTGAAGTGTACACCCCTTAACACCTCTGTGTTTACACAGACATTTCACTGAGACAGATTTTTTTCTTTCTCTTGCTGTACAGTTGCCTGGTTCTTCAAGCACAACTCAAAGTATGAAGAAGACCATCGGGCACCGGGGTGTTGAGACCACCACCGGAGAGACCACGTACAAAAAGGTTAATGCAATTCTGTCTATTGCCACCTGCAGCATTGAGCAAGAATAGAAAAGAAAAATTCCATAAATATATTAAATATTTATATTTGATGTTTCTGTGACTGGAAACTCATATATAGCAGTTTAAAAATAAGACTTGAGAGGGGTGAAATATTGTTGGTTCCATTGCTAACTCTGTTTTCCTTTATGACCTCTTTAGACCACGTCATCTGCCCTAAAGGGAGCAATCCAATTGGGCATTGCTCACACAGTTGGCAGCCTAAGCCAAAAGGCAGAACGAGATGTTCTCATGCAGGACTTTGTGGTTGTTGAAAGCATCTTCTTTCCCAGGTTGGCAAAAAATTTTAAGCAGGATATCTATGAAAAAGTGCTTTTTTTTTGTTTTTGTTTTTCTTATAATTAAAATTCTGTTTAGTTATTGGAGCTTGAATCTGCTGTCATCTCTCCGTATCTCATTTGTTTTCCAGTGAAGGGAGTAACCTGACCCCTGCTCATCACTACAGCGACTTCCGCTTTAAGACCTACGCTCCTATTGCTTTCCGATACTTCAGAGAAATGTTTGGCATTCGGCCAGATGACTACCTGGTCAGTACTGGAACAAAGCTCATCCTGCCATTTTCACAGCTACAGCTTTTCTTAAGCCTTCAGCGATTCTTCTGTGGTCTTTAGCTTTTAGTTTGAAAGTACTTTTAGCTAAATCTAAATTATATGTTTAATATTTGAATTAATCATTACATTTTTTTTACTTATTCCAACATTGGCAGTATGAGGAAGAAACTCCAACATTTAGAAAACAGTTTTTATCTCTGTTACAATTGTTTGGCATAGATTAAAAGTGTTTTTCAGATAATGACAGACATTTTCATCTCTGTTAAAGTATTCCTTGTGTAATGAGCCACTAATCGAGTTGTCAAACCCGGGAGCCAGCGGATCCATCTTCTATGTTTCTAGTGACGATGAGTTCATCATCAAGACAGTTCAACACAAAGAGGCAGAATTTCTTCAGAAGCTCTTACCCGGTTATTTTATGGTGAGTCTTTACAGTGTTTACAGGATAGTGGATTATTATTATTATTGCATCAACTATTACTATTTCGAGGAATGCAGTTTGTCCAGGTGTTTTTAATTTTGGGTACAGGTGCCTCTTCTGGTACTTGCTGCCCCTGTGACAATCTAAACAATTAGCTAGAAAATTAACACCTCTGTTAATTTTCTAGCTACCGAAAAATATTACGTTTTCTGTAGCTAGAACACTTAATATTTTCTAGCTACAGATTTTAATGTGTGCATATATGAAGGGGAAAACATCTTATTTGGTATATTTGGGTTGTACATGATATAAAAAGATTAAAGTTTTTTTTTTTTTTTATCTTTTCCAGAATATAAACCAAAACAAGCGCACCCTGCTGCCTAAATTCTACGGACTGTACTGCGTTCAGGCCGGGGGGAAGAATATCCGCATTGTTGTAATGAATAACCTTCTTCCCCGGATCATTCCCATGCACCTAAAATACGACTTGAAGGGCTCCACCTATAAGAGACGAGCCTCTCCTAAGGAAAGAGAAAAAGCTGTTCCTACTTACAAAGACCTGGATTTTATCCAGGACATGCCTGACGGTTTGCTGCTGGAAGCTGACAACTATAATGCCCTATGCAAGACTATTCAGAGGGACTGCTTGGTGAGTCTCACAGAGACACTTGTTTTTGTTGGCTGATTATTATTCAAGGATCGTGCACTGAAGAATACTGACCGAGCTCACATATTGACAGCAGAATACATTATTATTATACAGACAGAGACTACAGACAGCTCAATTGCCAACATACTGTAGTTCTTTTATACCTTGGTGAACTAAAGATTTATGTTGGGCAATTATTGTGTTAATGTGCTGAGTGAGTTTTTCCAACAATTCACTTTGAATGTCAGTGTGGAAAATTGTTGGTCTGTTAAGCATGAATTACTGGAGTTGCTTGTTTTGTAGTGATTACATGTTCTATTAGATGGCTCTTTTTCCACTGCTTTTATTTTTTTCCTTAGTTTTGTTCTGTTTATTGTTCTGTTTTGGACAGCTTTGTATTAAAAAAAAAACCTGCAGTGAATCTCTTTCTATTCTTGGTTCAGAATTTGCTGATTTCTGTGGAACGTGACTCCCATGTTATTCATAAAAAATCCACCTATTCATGATTTCTTTTCTATAGTTCATATCCTATATATTCTGAAGAAAATACTGCTTGGGAAATAACAGCACAGTGCTTCTTGATGTGCTATTGGTTGACATCTGTAAAGCAGCAAACAGCTGGGGGTCCACTGTATTCCTTGATACCTATAACTGACCCATACCTGTTCCGTAGTAACTTGCAATTAGCTTTTTGAATGGTCGGGATTTATTTAGACTTTTGACTTACACACAGCTATTTAAATGAAGCTGGTTCAACCAGACATGATTTTTATCCTGGGGACCTTAAAAAAGAACTTAGAACATGAACACAAGCTTTATTTTCTGTGCTGTAGAGCAACTAAGATGTCAAACATATCCATTATAGTGACTTTAATACCTTTAGCTTTGGTATAAGTAAGTGGTTTATTCATTTTACGTGCTTCTAACAATGTCGTATTTTTCCTTTCTACTACTCGGAAAGACAATTTCATGTTATTTTATTTTATAACCAGACAGGGACGTTTCTGCCCTGCGTAGTTTGGCGAGTTATATTACAGCATATTTGAAGCTTTTTTAGGAACAGATGCCTTACCAGTCATAGCTCATCAGCTCATCAATTTGCAACTGTTGTTTAAGTGATTTTCTCCTCTCTTGGGGAATTTTCTTTACCGAGTACAGCTAATTCATTCTGTTGGTTCATTTCTTGCAGCTTCTGCAGAGTTTCAAGATCATGGACTACAGTTTGTTGATGGGCATCCACAACATGGAACAAGCAAGTCGAGAGCGTAGCGGAGGTAATTCAGGGGACAGCGTGGCCCTGGAAGGTCCAGTAACTCCTGATCAGCGTCGACCACAAGCCCAGAAGAGTTTGTACTGTACCGCCATGGAGTCCATCCAGGGCGAAGCTCGAGGAAAAGGAGCTCTGGATTCAGAAGACCAGTAAGTGTAGCTACCAGCAGATCTCATCTTTTAGTCTTTTGTGGTAAAATGTGGAGTTATGAAATGTATTGTTCTGACCCTGACTTTACAGTGTGGGAGGAATTCCGGCGCGCAATGTAAAAGGAGAGAGGTTACTCATTTACATTGGCATTATTGACATTCTCCAGTCCTACAGGTAGGTGTTGAATTCATTTAAATGACTAATTTATTTGTTCTTAAGAACAAGAATGCATTAAATATATTTAAAAAGCTTCAACCAGTTTTATTATGGTAATGTTATTCAGGTTTATTAAGAAGTTGGAGCACTCCTGGAAAGCACTGGTCCATGATGGGGTAAGAACCTCAATGTGATGTACTGCAATTAAACTACCTGCATGCTAATTATAAAAGCTTCAGTATTTTTATGAATCACTTCGAGTTGTGTTTACCAATGATTTAATTAAGTAAAGAAACATAATGAAAAACCTTGCAATCAGGAGCTGCGCCGCGGTACTCCAGCATCCTTTCTTTAGCACTAATTCTAGTCTACAACCCTTTACTACAGATTAAAGGAGGAGCTTTATCACTAGGGAATCAATTGTTGAAAATATTAATTTGTTTAAATCTAAGATTTTACTGTAATAGAAAATCAGACTGATCACTCACAGAATCAACTGGATCACTATTGGTGTGCAGTTTCCCCAATCGCCTGATGGAAAAACTGTTGGCACAAACAGCTGTTGTTTGACTGGGAGGCTGCTGGTTTTGGCACAGTTGGTTAGATGCTTTACTGGTTACTCACTTTGGATTTGGACCCACGGTATCAACGACAAGAACCCTTATTTAGGCAAGTCACTAAATGACAGAGGCACATTCAAAGAGTGGACAGTTGAACAATATCTTACATGAACATGACACAAAATTTTGATATATGTATCAAAACATACAATGCTAATACAAATCTTTATCACAACTGAATCTTGCTTGGGGATCAGGCCTGGCTCCAGTCTGGTGGAATTTGACCAGATCTAAAAATATCCTGCAAAGTAATTTTGAAGAGCTTTGGAGAAAAACAGTTAATAGCAGAATGGTCAAATTTGATGTGTTCATTTGCTTTATGGGTTATGTCTTTCTCGTTTCAGGACACTGTTTCAGTTCACAGACCTGGTTTCTATGCGGAACGTTTCCAGCAGTTTATGTGCAACACAGTTTTCAAGAAAATTCCACGTAAGGAACTTTGTGTTTCACTAAACCTAAGTTTAGCTGTTACTTTGTTTATATTGATTCGTAATCTTGTGGCCAATCTCTCCTTCAGTTAAGCCGTCACCTTCTAAGAAAAGTCGTGGTGGAGGTCAGGGTGGGCTTAGACGAGCCCCCACCTTGGTGGGTCCCACTCCATTCTCCCACACAGCAGGACAGTCTGCTGGTGACTCCAGACTAGTCTATCACAGCCATTTTAAAAGCACAGAGTCAGAGGCTGAGACCGGTAAGACCTCAGTGTTGTTATCACAGTTGCTCTATTTTCTCTCCTGTATCTACCTACTCACTTTCATTTATACCCGTTTCTGCACCCATTGCACTGGTTTTGGAAATTGGAGTGTTTGTTCTTTCTTTGATTGTTAGGTGTTCAGTCAGACAAACCAGATCTGGTTCCTAGAACTCCTCCGCCAGCTGACAATCCAGCTGATGCTGAGGCCAATCTATCCACCTCATCTCTAGGCAGCACAGGAGGAGGCTCTGCCTCTCCTCCGCTACGGTAGAACCTTTTTTTCTATCATTGCTCTTTCACGCTCTTTCAGCTGCTTCTGGTCTGAGTGACATTTCTCTGCAGGTCCGTTGGAGTAGAAGTACACAAATCAGCAAACACAGATCATGACCAGGGAACCTCTGACAGGTATACACTCAAAGACTTACTGGCGTGGTTTCTTTATTGCGTGAAAGTAAACAGATTATTAAACGATGATTAGGGACAAAGTATACCAAAGGCTGGAAGTGATTACATATATGTGATATGAAACTTTTAAATCCATGTAATACCTCGCTCTGTGTAACCATAGTAGCAAATCAAAGTCTCTTGGATTTTGATTTTAATTTAAAATGTAATTTTAAATTAAAACGTAATTTTAAATTGAACCAAACCAAATAAACCTGTGACTCAATTGTACAGTGCCATCACAGTATCCTAAAAATTCCTCTTGTGTCATGTTACATTGGTTCTCCTGGGAAAAAGGGATTACTGGTGAAAACTTCCTATAAATTCATCAGTTCAAGAGTTTGTAAGAGCAAACACATTTATGCCACAGGAGATTTTAAGCAGCACATTTCTTAACATGGGATTTTTTTTCCCTTATTGAATAAATATTCAAATAAAGAAAATCTATATTTTAAAGAAAGATTATGCTGTAATAGTTTAAGTGGAATTTTGTTTAATGTTTGTTGTAGTCACTGTAGTATTTATCTAGTAAAGGATTTTATGTCCATCCATCACAAGTGGTTTAGTTTTCCAGCTGCTTATAGCAGGTTGTGTATCCACCTCCATCACATTTCTACATAGCCTGCAGAGAGGAAACTTGAGCAGTTTGTGCCAGCAAACTGTTTCCTGAAGGGTTAATACTAAGTGCTTTGCTTTTCACTTGCCTGTGTGAGTCATTTCGCCTCATTAATTACATTCTCTTTGTTCCAGTTTGGGGGCAGAAGGGGCCGCTGATAATTCAACCAACCTGTCTGGAAATGAAGAGGTAGTTTCTCTCTCCGACATCATCCCAGAGACTAACATCTGTTTTGTAAGTCTAAACTAGTGTTTTTCCACGTTTTTCTTAAAGCAGTGATAGCTTACGAAGAGGTTACTAACAGGAGTTTATATTTCACAGTGAAAGAGAACAAAAGAAAGAAAGAAAAAAAACAAACCTGGCCACATCTATGAAGATGAGGCACTTCTGGATGCGACGAGGCGGTGGGAAGTAAGATCAACATGAATGAAAGTCATCTGTCCAAGACACCCCTCCTTAGCACCTATGTTATTTAGTCAACCTTCAGTATAGACTTGAGCCGCTCCGTGAACAACAAGGAGAGCCGTAATGAAAAGAAGTGGACGACTTCAGGCTTCACAGGCTGTGTATTCGCGTTTGAACACACACAGCCTTGGCAGCTGTTTGTCCACAGCTGTCCCAGAGAAAAGCTTCGGTCACTTGTTTATTGTAATGAAGCAAGTCCTCCTTTCTGTTGTAGACAAAAGAGATGCGATTGTGCAGATAATCCAGCAGAAGCACACAGCTCAGAGCACATGAAGGGCAAACCTCTGTGGATGGAGGGAGCAAATGGGTTCTTAATATGTGACATCACATCCTCTGTACCTCTGATCAGTAAAGACACTCTGAACTGACAATGTAGTTAATAGAAACCATTCAATCAACACTTGCTGCTTGACTCCACAATCACATATGCATTTCTTCCCTATTGTTATCTGTGTACAGTATTTGTATGGAATCAGAGTAGGAGGCTGCAGTGGGTCCGGTCGAACCAAACCTGAGGACATAAGTTTAGCTTCATGTTTTAAATTATTCTTCTAGAAGCCTCGGTGGTACTATCAAGACATTTGCCACTGATGAATGTATTTTTACGTTCTTCTGAAGTAGAATCAGTCTTACCACATTTATAACAACCTGAAAATCCTCCCAGTTCTGATGTGGCCACTAGGGATGCACCGATTGCAGTTTTCTGGCTGGTCACCGATCTTTAAAAAGTCTGATCTCCCGATTCAGAATTTTTTTTCTTAATAGTTGCTAAATATAGCAACAAAGTTCTTAAGTAAGTAACAGTGGGTGGCTATTGTTAACCTTGCCTGTGCAAACCAGACCTAATGGGCAGGTCTGACAGTCAGTCTTCTGTCACAGCAGAGCAAAATGGGAAAGTGGTTGATTTTCAAACCTTTGTGGAGATCGAGAAGGTTGGTGGATAAGATGGGTTTCTCATATAAACATTGGTAATAAAATTACGGCTGACGTATTGTTGCGCCCCTAGTGGCCAGATATGCTGAAGTAGGAATGACTACAGAGCAAAGTGTTTGCATCCTGGCTGGATAGTAGATGCTGGTAAATTAATGTTTTTTATATATATATATAGAATTGTAGTCATTTTTAAGTTATTGTCTACCTGTCATGTCTGTGCCTTGTGTGTTTTTCTTTGACTTTTTTATGTATAGCTGATATTGTTGAAGGTTAGTGCTGTAGTTGCACACAGAACCTGCCTTATCACTACTGCTGATGTTCATCAAACTGCCATTTGTATGTCCTAACTAACCAGTGAGTTGTGAGGGTTTCCAAGAGTTTCAGATTTTAATGCAAACACTAACACCAGTTGCCAGTGTGGTTGATTTTTGTTTCTCCTGACTTCAAACAGGAGTCATTTCTGCTGGTTACAGAAATGACAGTGAGTCTTAGACCAATATTACTAACCATGAGTTGATGGGAATTTGTTTAAAAGTTTTAGAAATGAGGTTCTGTCAAAAGGTTGCAAGCAGTAAATAACTTACCTGCAGTAGATAACTGTCTTGGCATCTTTATTTAGTATAAATCCAGATTAGTTGGTCGTAGAGGTTGAAGCTAAGTGCTTGTCTGAGAGGATCCAAGAGCAAAGAGGATTTCTTAAAAGGTCTTAAAACAAGTACAATCTAAAAAATGTCAATAGAGACTCATCTAGACTTTGAGATTTTTCTTTGTATAGCAGAATTTGTTGGGTGTGAATTTGTAGAGGAAGCGTGCCTAAGCAATTTTAATTAGTTGTATGTTTTTCATGTCATATTATGTTAGCTCATCTACAGCTCATAGTTTCTATTACAGTTTAAACTGCAATAAAGTTTTATTAACTCGATCACAGTTTGTTATTGTCAGCAGGGGATGATGAGGAAGTAACTCATTCAGCTTAAGTAATAGTTAAAATCCCCTTAGCTGTATTGAGACTGAAACAAAAGGTTGGCACTTATTAACAACAAAATGTCTCTGGAATTTTTTACAATTACTCCATTACGTTAACATTTTAATGACTTTATATGTGATATAAAGTATTCTCATTTTATTGCTAAAAATCATGCTTTTTTTAAAAATGTTTTTTTTGTGCGAGAAATCCCCTGTCTCACATTCAGTTCTGAACAAAACGTCGGTGAACAAAGGCTACACAATAAACAGCCAGGATAAAATAGACAATAGCAGGAAGTCTGAGGGAAAATATTCTGGGTTTCAATCAAAACATCTATGTGAACGCTACTTTAATAACATTCATTAATGATACATGAAATCAGACACTAAATCACCTTTGCTGCTTGTAACATTTAAAAGAACCTGATTCAAAAATCCTAAAGATTAATGTATTTTAAAAGCCTTAGTGTTTATACACACACATTTGGTTTCCTTTATTGTTTAGAACAAAGATTTTTATTCATGTTTGGGACATGAATAAAGCTAAATTATTCATGTTAGTTTTCAGAAGGGACTTCTGTTGCATAAATTTGATTTACTACTTAGTGACTGTAGCAAAACTTGCCATCATCTCATTTCCTGTTATTGTCTGAAGCATGTGCTCTATGCAGCCGAGAGGGAGCAGGAGAAACTAATCAAGAGAAGCAAAATGGTCGTGTTCATACATGCAGAGTTGAGGGTATAGGTGTAAGTGTTTTGTATTCATGGCACCAAAGAGTGAAGCAGAGCGGACACATGAAGAGTACGCCTGAGTTGAAGAATGTGTGGCCCACTCCTACTTGGATTTATGTGTTTTTTTACATGATAACACAGAGGTAACCTGTGTTTTAAGGGTTTATGATGAAACTGGATGTTTGTTTTCCTCCTGAACCATTTCATTTCTGAAATGCTGAATCTATTGTGAGTCCAGCAGATTTCTTTTAACTGTTTTTCTTCATCATACAGTTGACTTTATAGTCTTGAGACATTTCAAATGATAATTCCACATTCCTGTAAAACGTCTATATACTACAACTGTGGTAGCGCTTTAGGACCTGCTATTTCCCACCATTGTGTTCCGTGGATGATGTGCTTCAAGTATTTATGCTGAAATGTTAAATATTAACCATTTGAAACACATCTATTTAGTTGCATTGGCTGAGAGTCAGATAGCCACCAAAATAACACTCCAAATATCTGATTCTGATTTGAGAAGAAGTTCATATTGTGTTTTCCACAACTTTAATGTGTTGTGGTTTGTTTTTCTTTGGGGTTTTTTTTTTTTGCTGTTTCTTAAAATATGTGCTTGTTAGGCTCGGGATGAAGACCAAATCTGAGATTTTCTACCACACTATGGCACAATAGAAACATCCTTTGGTGCTCTGAGAATACAGGCAGGTGAAGACACTACAAAGTTGAAGCAGTACAACACAAACTACAATCTGCCACCTCTCAGTCCTGTGGGGTTTATTTATTTATGCAATCGATTGTTGTAGGCTGAGATGATGAAAGGTTATTTACTGTTGATGATTGTAAACTGACTGAAGGATGTCTGAAACTTTATAGCTTTTAATGCCTATAAAGGGAGACTATTTGACAATTTCACATTTTATATTTCATGTTTAGATTGTGATACAATATTCTCTCCATGTTTCTGGCTCTTCCATTGTTTTTCTACATGAATGTTTCAAATGGCTTACGAGCCAGTGTTGCTGGTTGTCCTATATGCTTCAATTACTATATTTTTACGGTGTATAAATGTGCATATGTACATATAAGTCACGGAAATGCCTTCTCATACAACATGAACTGCCTGTTCTCCTGCCATCTTTCAGTTTCAGTATGTGGTGGTGATGTTTTTATGTCTGATTTGAAGGATTAAACATATTTTCTAAATCTGTCGTTGGCTTAAATTGTGTTATTAATTTTAATAGGAAATAATTTTACAGCCCATCTTGTTTTAAGAGTGCGATGGAATGTAGATGGTCTTGTGTCTGACTTTGTTGCATAACTTCAGCTTCCTCCTCCTCCACAAAACTGTTCTCTGTGATAACAAACTCCTGGGCTCTCCAGCTGTCCGTCTGCAATCTGGAAGCTGCAAAGATGAACAGAAAAAAGAAGAAAAACAACATTTTACCCAAAGAACATTATTTAAGCACATTTTCATGAGCAAACTTCCAGTTTGTCTTAAATGCAACTGACATTTAAAATTGAAATGCAAATGTTTTACATTTATAGTGTTAGCATAAACACTCAGGTAGTGGTTTTTGCTACAGAAAAGCTACATGCAATAAACAGAAGGTGTAGTTTACTTTTGTAGAAATATTGTCCAGTAGTCAACTTCTTAGCCTCAATTTATTGATTCTGCAGTTCACCTGATCAATGAAACAAGCGCAGTTATTATTTATGTATTATTTTTTGCATTTCCTGGAGCTATTTTCATGATATGTATTAGCAAACATGAGTTCTAAATTAGCACCAAGGCAGCTGTATGATTCACCTAACTATAACTGTAAATTAACACTAATAAGAGCATAACAAATACAAGTAATCCTAAATGAGCCAGGATTGTGCCTGTTTTCAACTAAGGATCAACACCATTTAATTACTTTCTAGAAGCCAGACTTGCTTACTTTCTCTAAACTGGTTTTGAAAGTCGTTGGAAAACTATAAATAACTCATGAACTGTACAGTTCAGTTTCTGATTCACATCTTTCACTGATTTTACCATACAAGGTACCTGGCTGAGGCAACATCTCTTTCAGATCTTTTATATATATATATATATATATATATATATATATATATATATATATATATATATATATATATAGTCTTCAGCTGTTCTGATTTCAGAAAAGTTTTTAACAAATTGCAGGCAGCAGAGATTTGTCGAGTTTTATGCAAGTAACATTTTTTGTTGCTGTGAAAGTAAAATATAACCAAGCTGTTATTTTATGAATGTTTCATTGATGGTTAATCAGCTTGGGAACAAGTGTTTTTTTTTTTTATGATATGCTGTCTAGGGATAGAATTTAGTTTAATATGTAAGAGACTTCATTACCCAGGAGCCTTCACGTTGACGTATGAGACGTAGACGGCTTCAAGATGGTGCTCGAAAGTACTATGGTCTGGTAAGAAATTCGAAATATGTGTATAAATTCAAACATTTGGATGTTAGCTAAGTTTGGAAGAGGTTCTAACATAAGAAATTGCGTTTATAATTTTCGTAAATGTTTGTGTTACGCAGAAATGTCTCGTTTACGCGCTTTGTTTTGGGTTTTATGTCTCCACTGAGTCACTCTTAGCCACAACTAGTAGCTAACCGTTTTTATTTCAAATATAGCCTTTCTACAAGTCCCTTGTTTGGTAAAAAAATCTTTATGTCTATATTGTTCTCACCTGGCGATTGTATAACCCAATTGAACAGTTCAGGTTGTTTCCGTCGGTGAAGGAAAATGCTTCTTTGAAACTGTTTAGCTTTAGCTAGCTAACACAACCAAAAAGCCGCTGTCATTGTTGTAAGGACGAGTTTGTACTTTTAACTCTGCCAAACAGACATGTTATTTATATTTAGAAAGGAAAATGTAAGCCGTGTTAAATAAAGACTCGTAAGTAAATCAAATAGTTCATGTTATTGAGAACATTTGTTGCCTAAATACAAAATATCAAGAATAGCACGTTTAAATCTGGTTTCTTTACATCGATTAGCTTGTACGAGCAACTCGCCCTAAAATGCTGAAATCCTCAGTAGGATTTTGGATTTTTGCAGAAGATTTATGAGCTAACGATTCCTCAATAGAGACTTATTCCTGTACACTGAAGAAGAAACTGAAATGGAGTCTCACGGTGACATGATCAGACATTCTTGGGTGTTTTCTTCAAAAATATACTAATATTTGCATATTATGACAACATTAACTAATGGAGCTATGGCTCCATTACTCTGAAAAGTACCTCCTGGTGCTCTGGCAGTAGTTTGGCATGTAACTAAAATAGGAGCAATATCTTGGATTTGTTTTTTGTAGACTTCATTGATATCAGAAGTTGACTCACTGCAATAGGAAAGAGGAATTAGAAAAAGATTACAAAGTATCTTGGGTTCCTGTTGATCAGGGATGGCAAGAAAAAGTATGAGATGGATAAATTGATTCGTTATCAGCAGTAATGTAGGTGGAGGGGCTTCTTTATCCTTTCGTCCAGCCATTGTCTTCGATTTGTCCAAGATTGGTTCATAAGAGTACAAGGAGAGCAGCACCTGCACTACAAATGAAGCCCTGCTCCATCTGTCCATCTTCCACCAACATAATTAAACATCTCCACTGTCTTTAAGAAGAAAACAGAAACCACATAATATACAAAAAGCAAAGACGAGATCATGAGTTTTCCTAACCAGGTGTCTTTTTCTCTGCCTTGCAGAGTCCAGCCTGCACTTTGAAACAAGATAGACTTTGTTCCAAGATGGCAGACACAAGTTATGCTTTGGGCATAGAGCGATCAGACAGCCCTTTAAAGCCTCCCTGTCTTCCTCAGATCCACATAATACTTGTAGGCTAGAGAAGTGTACTCCAATGAGACCCTCAGCAGTTCAGTGAGGGTAAAGATCTGCTTCACTGTGCCATGGCTAGTAGTGCCATGAAGTTCAACAATCAGTTGGACCCTTCCCTCAAACACCTTGGAGTAGATTTTTCCAGGATGGCAGAAAAGTGTGATACCTTAATAGCTGGAGCAAACCCGCCAAGGCTTCTTCCACCATTGAACGACATCCTCAGTTCACAGACACATCTTACTGGCTTACTGATCATCGAGGTCTCCACCCTCACTAATGTCCTTCAGACATGTATGAATTCCAAATAAACTTAATTTCACATAGAAATGACTAAAATTAGCTTCTTTGTCAAATAGTTGCTGAGGAAGTCATTAGTTTCTTCAGTCAGAACCCGAAGAAGAGCCACTACACCACTGAACTGAAAAGAGTCAACAGTGCTGGATCAGGTTGGAAAAAGTCAGAAACACTTAGAAAAAAATAGATCTACTTTAAACAGAGTGGAAAGAAAAATCCTAAGCAAAGAGTTTCTGATTTAAAGGCCATAAAGAAAGCATGAATTATCAATTATATATTAAATTATTTCTCATCACATCTAAACCGACAGGAAGCATGATTGCTTATCTTTGACTTTAAACAGCATATAGTTCCTTTTTGCCATCATCAAAACACCAAATGGAAACATCTCTTGAATAAACCATTAGTCGGAAACACTACAGCCAAAAACAGTCGCTTCATTTTTCCCTTCACACTTTACTAAGAGGTGTTAAGGACAATTTTTCTTGCTTTTTGTGTTACTTATCCATGTCTTATTAGTTTGTAGACATTACTCGTCTAATCTTTAATATTTAAATTATTTCTCCAACACAGTTCATGGTTTTACCTACCTTTTCCCCCCAGTGTGGACAACAGTGAGTACATGCGAAATGGCGACTTTCTACCCACCAGGCTGCAGGCTCAGCAGGATGCAGTTAATATCGTTTGTCACTCCAAGACCCGCAGTAACCCAGAAAATAACGTGGGCCTCATCACCATGGCAAAGTAAGGGGGACTGTGCTTTACTTTGTGCACTGACATTTAAAGTGTTACCTAACAAAGCCGCTGTTCTGTCCCCCGTACAGCAACTGTGAAGTGCTGACCACCCTGACTCCAGACACAGGGAGGATACTGTCCAAGCTGCATGCGGTGCAGCCTCGAGGAAACATTAGTTTCTGCACTGGGATCAGGGTGGCACATGTGAGTCTGGAACTGGTTTATTGAACGGTGTTTCTCTAGGAACCAGTAAAGTATAGCATGTTATTCTAGTGCAATAAAATCAATACACACAGTTTAGTTTAATGTCAATATAACAGCTTTTTCACTAAAGAGTTATTTTATTCATTGCTGCATCTCTTCTCCTAAAGCACAGCAGGTGTTTTATTTATGACATTTTTTCTTTTTTTTCTGTTGATAACTGGAGATTCACTGACCAGGTTCTTCCTTCTTGATACAGATACAATTTTCTTTGTACTCTGATTGAGATTTCCTCACTAAGATCTGTAATGTATACAAACTCATTTGTGGAAATATTGATATAATCCAACAATTAAATGTAACAAATATTGGCAAAGGAATAATTGTGCGGGTGATTTTTTTTTTTTATAGAGGTTGTAGTTTTGAAAACGATAGACAATAAAGGAATTTGTATTTCATACACCAGTGCATCTCAATCTAAGAGCTTTAAGGAACCTGCTGTTGACTGAGGTACATTTAGAGAAAAGTGGGATGTTTTTCTTTTGTAAATTTGTTGCATTTAATAAACATGGAAACATTCTTTTTTCAGTAATTAACTGGGCTAATAAAGGTAAAACTGGTTCAGTGCATCACGTTTTGGGACATTTCAAGATTTCCACAGTAAAAATTTCTTGCGGATGTTTCTTCTAAAACAATTTCTTTTTCAAAAACAAGAATTATCCTTCATGTGTTTTTCTGTTTTGTTGATGTGTTTTCTTTCTCTGCGCAGCTGGCGCTGAAGCACAGGCAGGGCAAAAACCACAAGATGCGCATTATTGCATTTGTGGGCAGCCCAGTGGAGGACAATGAAAAAGAAGTGAGTCAAGTCCTGACATAAACTCTCCATATTCATGTGTTATTAGATGTTTAAGGCCTCAGACACAGTATTTACACCGGTGGTTTAAAGAAAGTAGATAACTTAGTGAAACGAATTTTATGATAAATTGTGACGCCTAAAGAAGCATGATGGGCATTGAATATTTTCCTGAATGTGCTCTATCATTGCTAGATTGACTAAGGAACTAAAAAAAACGGGGAGTTACACAACTGGTGTAGATTTGCTCAGAACTTCATCTTTGATGAAGCTGTTTAATGAGGCTTAAACAGTTCACTTAAACTAAAGTGGTTTTTCTTGCAGTTGGTCAAAATGGCAAAGCGTCTGAAGAAAGAGAAAGTCAATGTGGACATTATTAACTTTGGCGAGGAGGTAAATTTAAAGCTTCAGACACTGCTTCATGCTGTTGGCCCCGTTTGGACCAGTGGCTCTTTCTGAACCATTCTGTCCTCTGCAGGAGATGAACACAGAGAAGCTGACGGCTTTCATCAACACACTTAATGGCAAAGAGGGAGCTGGCTCCCACCTGGTCACAGTACCTCCAGGGCCCAGTCTGGCAGATGCCCTGCTCTCCTCACCCATCCTGGCAGGGGAAGGAGGCGCCGTGTTGGGTCTCGGTGCCAGTGACTTTGAGTTTGGAGTGGATCCCAGTGCAGACCCAGAGCTGGCCTTGGTAGGAGACAACTTAAGAAATCTAGTGAAACATTTTTTTTTAAGTTTAATTGATAATCAGCTGTTTTTAAAGTATCTTGACTCTTGCAGGCTCTTCGTGTTTCCATGGAGGAGCAAAGACAAAGACAGGAGGATGAAGCTCGCAGAGCTGCTGTTGCATCAGCGGCTGAAGCCAACATTTCCTCCCCTGTAGCAGACGGTGAGAAAAGTCACATAACATCGATCGAACCAAAGATGCTGATTTCAGCTCATTTTCACTGAGTGCAACAGACAAACACGAGGGTGCAAACAACACTGCATATTTTCCTGTCTGCTCCAGAGTCGGAGGACGCCCTGTTGAAGATGTCAGTCTCACATGCAGACTCGGCTGGACCTGCTCTGCCAGACTTCAGCCGCATGACAGAGGAGGAACAGATTGCCTATGCTCTGCAAATGTCCATGCAGGGAGCTGGAGCAGGTTCAGGAACATCAGTTTTTTTTTAAAGAAAAAAAAGAAAAACTTTCAGTTTCTGATGCAATTCTTGTTCGATATTTGACAACTCTTTTTATCAAAATTGGTAGAACTTGTTTCATTAGTTTGGAGTCCCAGCTACACATTCTACTCTAAAAAAATGGTTAGAAATCTTTAAAAGACCTAAATTAGCTTGGAATTCATGCCCACAATAAGCATGTTGACATTTCTGACTGGGACTGTACATTTCTGCTCCATTTACATAACTATTTTCAGTTAATTTTAGGTTATCTGACCAAGTCTAAATGTCCATCTGTTAATAGCATTCCCTTTTTGTTTTGCATAATCTTTCTTTTTTCCACCCTGCAGAGTTTGTTGGTGAGGAGATGGACACGGGCGCCGACATAGATTCCACCGAGGCGAAGGTCAGCAGCGGCTGGTTTAGTGTTCGATTAGGTATTTCGTCTGTTTGGGAAAACATGTGGCTAAAAGCTTTCTGTGTCTCTCTGCAGGATGAAGAGGACTATGATGTAATGCAGGATCCAGAGTTCCTTCAGAGTGTTTTAGAGAACCTCCCCGGGGTCGACCCCAACAATGAGGCCATCCGGAACGCCATGGGCTCTCTGGCTTCCCAAACGGGCTCCAAGTCTGACACCAAGAAGGATGAGGAGAAAAAGAAATGAGCATTTTAGAGAGAAGAGATTATGATACTGTGTGATAAATGAGACTTCTGAGAGTTGCTCTGCATGTCTTCACCGCAACATTACATTTAAACCCAGCATAAGTTTCCCCCCCTCTGTATAGAATGTAAACAGTCTTTGGCTTTTCTGTTTTTGGGCTGATTTTCATCCCTTTTTCATTTTTGTAACGTATCTCATTAACATAGACACCTTTCTTCAATAAATCTACAGAACGGAGTGTTTGAAGACCTCTTGGTTACTTGAATAACATATTTGCTCAAGCAAACTTTTTCCGTTAATAATGATTTTCATCATACATTTACATAGACTTCTTAGTATTAATTCCAGTGGTAGGGGAAGGGGAAAAAAACATTGGATTTGAGTTCAAGGATTTAAAATAACATTCCAGGTAGTTTGAAGGGAGAATTGCATTTATTGTCCCTGGACAAGCTAATCTTTTGGACATGTTTGGACATCTTCAGAAGAAGGGCGGTGGATGTATTGGACTAAAGATGTTGAACATGGTGAAGAATATCACAGAAAAGGTCAACGGTATCATTGAAAGAGACAAAATTAGAAAGATCCTGGAGAAACACTGGGAATGACTTGTCAAGATTAAGACTTGTGTAGATAAGACTGGCAGAACATAAAAATTGTGATGACAATATTGACAAACATATTTTCCTTTCTCTTTTCCATCAACGCAATATAATCTTAATCGGAATCTTTGTGAGTTATAACATCTTGATTAACGTACACTCAAGATATGGTAATTGAAGAGGGGTTAAAGTTCATCCAGCTGACATTATTTGCATGCAGAGCTTAAACTTGACATTGGTCTACTGTACAATGCATCCATGCAGTTCTTTGTGACAAATTCAACTTACTGTAGTGCAAACCTTTGCTTAAACGCATATGTCAGTCAAATGCTAAAAATAGAGCATTTATTAATGATGTATAAAAAGCATAATTCTATATCACTTTGATATGAGTATATGATCAGCAGAAATCTTGAATTAAACACGTGTGTGAGTTTGAATGTATTTTTTTTTTTAATTTTAAACAAACAAAAAGAATTGCAGAAATAACTGCAGGTTTGTATGTTGATAAAATCCCGTCTTTGCAAAGAATAGTACTGACATGGGAAACTTACTGCTCCTGTAACATTTCACAAGTGACGGGGCAAAAACTTTTGATTTTGCTTTAGAATTTAGCTTTTTCCATTTCTAAAAGATGACATGTAGTGGAACGGGTTAGTGATAAAACCTTTTATTTTTTTAAGTTAAAAACTGTTTTATTTGAGTGTGTGGAAATGATTGCAATAGTAACAATATACTAATAATAATTACATACTAATTAATAGCAATAACGTATTGCTATTAAACTATTACTGCAGAGTACTACTAACAATCCAATCCCAAATTATTAATAATCAAATAATCTATTATTATTGTTATTTTGTATTTGATCATCTATTTGCACATAAAAAAGTAAGCTAAATACTAATATGATAATGTTTAGCGTTCAGAGAGTAATGTGTGCCTGTTTGTGCTCAACCTGCTGCTGCTGCAGCTGAAATCGACTGTCGCAGAGTTTTTGACGGAAAACTGACGGGACCAGCAGGAAAAGTCAGGAACCAACTTCGCTGACCGTCAGGTAGCAAAATTATTAGTCAGTTTGGTGATGAAGGAAAGCACAGCGTGCATATGATGTGATGAAACCAGACCGTAATTACCTGACTGTCTGATGTGTTGAATTAAGGCGTTTTAACAGCGCAGTGGGCGCTAGCGGGGGATGCTAACAGTTAGCGGCTAACGCTGCTACTTGCTAACTCCAACTTGTTGCAAGTAAAGTTTGAAAGCTCTTCTTCTGTCTGACCTTCAACTGTTTTTCATTGTTCTTGTTTTGCATACGTCAAATACATGCATGCACAGAATGCGGAGCCTGTATTTTGGCAATACAATTGTTTTAATTCACCAGCTGCTCGGTTGTAACTCAGTATTAACTGTTAGCCGAGTTCACGCTGCTATCATTGACTCAGCTTCTGCTTCTGCAGGTTTCGGGGCTTGGCGATGGGGGACATGAAAACCCCTGATTTTGATGACTTGCTTGCGGCTTTCGACATCCCTGATATTGACGCACAAGAGGCCATTCAGTCAAACCCGGCCGAGCAGCGGGATGGAGGGGCTACTAGTGCACCTGGGGGAAGCAAGAGTGGGACTTCTTCATGCTTCCCCAGCTCTGAGCCGCCTGTGGTCAGCGTCATAGTGAAGAACACGGTTCGGTCTGAGTCTCTGGAGGAGGAAGACAGGTCTGCAAGGGATAAAACTGATAATCCTCCAAGCAGTGCCTTAACCTCTCAGGTTCCAGGCAAGTTAGAGGATTTCACTTCAGAGTTGGAGCCCAAACTGCCTGCCAGCGCTGCCATGGAGCCTCAGATTACCAATGGCTTTGAAGAAGCTCAAGCTATCAACCAGAGGCAGGCCAGCGCACAACCCTGGTCTGAGCCTCCTCCTTTCAGCTCCCCATTGAGTGATAATGAGGGCGACGAAGGAGCCGGACCCACCATTGATGTTATTAATAGTTTGTCGCCCCTTCTGTACCCGCAGTCTTCGACACCAGCTGGTACCACCCGATCATCTCCTCGCTCCCCACCTTTGTTAATCCCTTGCTCACCTCAACAGGAAAAACCTGCTAATCCCTTGTCGCATCCTTTACAACAAAACGGAAGCATGACAGATGAAACCAAATGTGATGCGGACACAGATGAAGATGAGTCCGATCCGGACTTCGGGAGTCTGCTGGTGATTCAGGAGAGCCCGGAATCGATGATGTTCTCCCCTCCAAAACGCAAACGGCGAGAAAAACTCCTTTCGGCTCATCCTCTGGCGTATGAGGACGCATCTTCTGTTTTTCCGCAGCCTCCCAGTCTTTCTGCAAAACCTAAATCCCCAAAAGAGGAAGAGGAACAGCCTTTGAAACCTAGCTCTTCCTCCACAGCTCCACAACCCCAGACCCTCTTTGCTGTTGACACAAACTCAGCTGCACTGAAGGAGGAGAAATACCCAGAGCATGTGATCGATGAGAGGGACTCGCCCGAGAGCCCCCCACCCAGTGAGACCGGGCTTCTGTTCAACAGGAACAGCAGCTCTGATTTTGATTCAACACCAGCCCCAGATCCGAATCAGGAGAAACTTCTGGAAAAAGATCCGCCTGCTGAAGCTGAGCAGCGAGAGGAGAACAGATCTCAGGAAACTGAAGATCTGGGTGAAAAGACGACAGCAGATGGAGAAAAATCAAATGAGAATTGTCATGCTGGTAGCGAGCACACAGAGACACCATCCTCCCCACCCAGACCACTCAAAGTTAAAATTAAAATGCCAACAGGCAGCATCACAAGAACTTTGACTAATCTGGCTCCTAAACGAATCGCAAAAGCCTCTACGAAAGACACAGAGAGCTCAAAGCCATCTTCAGAAGGTCAAGCCGTAAAGTCCAAAAAGGAGCTGCAACAGCAGTTGGACTTAACTACAGCGGCAACAACAGAAAGTGTCAGTACAGTGAAGGAGAAAAAGCCCAGAGTGTCCCCTACAGCAGTCAGCATCACTAAGACTGCAACACTGCCGTCCGTCTCTTCCTCCTCCTCCTCCTCCAGGGCCAACCCAATCAACCTCCGCAGCCTCGGTAAGAAAACTCTCAACAGTGGGATTGCCCTGCCGGCACCTCTGGCGCCTCAAACCAGCAACAGGCCGGCGTCTATAGTCAACAACACCGGGGCGATCATTTCCAAGAGCCAGACCAACCTGGTGGAAGCCTTCAACAAAATCCTCAATAACAAAAACCTTCTGCCCAGTTATAAACCAGATCTGAGCTCCCCAGTACCAGCAGAGTGGGGCATTTCCCTTCCATCACAGGTGAGCCTACACCTGTACACCAGCGGCAAAGTTAATTTATAAAGAAATGTTATTGTTTTTAGTCCTTTGTAACACTTTTTTATCTGAATAGTTAGAGCTACGGGCTATATTTCCCAATATTGTTCTTTGAAATCCACATTTATTTTTAACCTGCTTTTCTCTTGGAAAAAAAAGTAAAAATCCTCCACTGCAAAAAACACAAAATTATACGGAGTATTTTTGGTCTGGTTTCTAGTGCAAATATACTTGAAATAAGACAAAAAAACTAACTTAGAAGTAACTTTTCATCTTGATTTAAATTCTTACGCTATTCTTTATATTTATATTCTTATATTCTATAATATTGATGAAAAAGTACTAGTCATAGGTGAAGTTATCAGCCAGTGAAACAAAACATCATGCTATGCTCATGTTAAATCGACTTAGTATGAGCATATTATAAGATGTAATATGGGAAAAATGTCTTATTCCACCGGCAGGTTAATTCACTCATAACTAGTACTTTTTCATCAATATTAAGGAATTGCTTACTTAAAACAAGCTGAAAAGTTCCTTGTTTTGTGTCATTTCAAGTGTACTAAGATATTTGCACTAGAAACTAGACCAAAAATACTCGGTAAGATTTTGTGTTTCTGCAGTGTCCAGATCAGACGGTCAGTTTTCCCGTCTGCTTGCTTCCCTGCAGGGCTACCGGTGTCTGGAGTGCGGCGACGCCTTCGCCCTGGAGCACAGCTTGGCGCAGCACTACGACAGGCGCTCGCTCAGGATCGAGGTGACGTGCAACCACTGCGCCAAGCGGCTGGCCTTCTTCAACAAGTGCAGCTTGCTTTTGCACGCCCGAGAGCACAAAGAGAAAGGCCTGATCATGCAGTGCTCACATCTGGTCATGAAGCCTGTACCTGTGGAGCAGATGATCAGCCAGCCTGAACCTGCAGCTGCAGCAGGGGGTGAGAGGAGGATTATGCCTTCTTTCTCCTTAAAGTGGTGACTGGAACATGTCTTCATGTGATCAAGTCTGGTTTTGTGATCTTTTATGTCGATTCTTTTTTTAGGCCAGGTCGCTCTAAAGCCGGCACATCACGCTGCACCATCCAAGAAAGAAACAGATATGTTGCTGTACACAAATAATAAATGCCCTGAGTGTCAGACTCAGTT
This sequence comes from Xiphophorus couchianus, assembly GCF_001444195.1. Taxonomy (NCBI): domain Eukaryota; kingdom Metazoa; phylum Chordata; class Actinopteri; order Cyprinodontiformes; family Poeciliidae; genus Xiphophorus; species Xiphophorus couchianus. The sequence continues at coordinate 15,497,218 of NC_040230.1, read as the reverse complement.
TGGCAGCAAAGAGGAGGTTTCTGACCATTTTCAAGAGATCAAACCAGCTAAAAGCACTGTAAGTTTTACTTATGTATTGCTTATGTGCTCGGACAATTATATTGTAAACAAAAGTGAAGGTAATAAGATGGTGTACCAATGGAGTTCTTTTTTTGAAACCGAAAACAATCACCTTTGTATTGTTTGCATTAGACTGGAGTAAATTGTTGGTGAGAGGAGGGTTACGCCTTCTTTCCCCTAATTAGGGTCAGAATTAGGGTTGGAAAGAGAGTTAAGAAGGTTATATTGAGAATCCTCAGAGCAAGTGGGACAGTGTTTCTTTTTTTATCTGAAGACTGAACATAATGAGAGCAAAAACACAAAGAGGAATTGTATGAAATCTGTAAAAGATACGAAAAAGCTGAAATAAACAGAAGTAGGCAAAGGATAATGACTAGATTTTAAAGTTTGAACGGCGTTTCTAGCTGAAAGTACGTGGAAGTAGTTATCTGTGAAAGCGCGCAAAATTAGTAGCATACTTTTTCACAATTTATGGGATGTCTCATTCATTTCAATGATGCCAAAGATGGTCACTAAAAGCTGAGTATATTTTAAACAGCAGAAGATGTTGATACCAAAAAATGTAGGGGGGGATGTCTTACATGAGCAGAACATGGTAAAAGTTGAATGGTTGAAATAGAAAAAGGAAGCAATATAAGCTTCACCCACTAACTTTGGAAAAGAAAGCCCACATAAATAGGCTGCACGTGTTTATAAGCTGCAGGTTTTAATGTTGTAACATGAGATATTTACACACATTTTTTAACATTGTTTTACTATTAATGATATATGTACCGGTAACATGCTTGCAAAATGCAGTAGCCTACCATGAAATGTCATTGAATGCATCTTGCTCCTGCTCACTACCGTCTCCAAAGAAACCTTTTCCGGTGTCAAAATTGAACAGCTTCACACACACTTCCTCAGTCTCACTTTCATTTTGCTCGTCTGCTTGTTCTCTCCTCTTCATCACTCAGAAGTTCAGCCTTTAGAAACTCTTTGGTAAAAAGCGGCATTTTAGTTTCATTGCTGTGTTTAAAGCATGTTTAGTGTGGCAGAATGTGTAAAAGCTAAAGGCATTTGGAAGCTTTAAACCAACCCAACATTTTAAAATGAGTATGATTGCCTCAAGTTATAGTCTGTAGGAATGTGAGCATTTTTATGTCAAATAAGTAGTTTTCACCCATTTCTCATTTAAGTCCTTGCTGCTATCCATAGTCTTGCACAGAGTGCTCTCCTCCCATGCTCCTGCCCAACAGCTGCAGCGCCACAGCCCATCAGCGAATCCACCAAGGCTCCTCGCCACACGTCTGCCCAGAGTGCGGCGGCACCGCCAGGCAGCAGCTGCTTCAGAAACACCTACAGGAGAGCTGCTTGCACTTTTCCCGCCGCATCGGCTACAGGTGCATTAAAAGCAAACATTTCTGTGCTTCTAAATCCCCGAAAAGTCGTTTTTATTCCGGTAGAGTTGGAAGGATTCGCTTTCTTTACTGGGGTTGTTGTTGATAAAATCCTCTGCACCAGTCATGTTTCTCAGTCTGTTCCCGTTGCTCTGTACAGATGCTCCAGTTGCCTGGTGGTGTTTGGGGGGCTGAACTCTGTGAAGTCCCACATCCAGCAGGCTCATTGCGACATGTTCCATAAATGCCCCAGCTGCCCCATGGCCTTCAAATCTGCCCCCAGCATCCAGAACCACATCTCGGCTCAGCATTCAGACCTCACGGACGCAAAGGCCATGTAAATACTGTTCATTCATGTTCACGTGCTCACTAAACAAACCATATTCATTTAAGTTTTCTGACTGTTTTATAACTCCTTACAGGCTGATTTATAAATGCGTCATGTGTGACACAGTTTTCACTCACAAGCCGCTGCTGTACACCCACTTCGACACTCACTTAGCCAATCAGAAGGTGCATGTGTTCAAATGCCCTGAATGCACCAAGCTGTTTTCTCAGAGGAATTCCCTGCTGGATCATTTCAAGGTACATGTCCGTATGCGTTAAGGTAACCTCACAAAACTCTTCCCCAGCCGTTGTCTGATGGTTTATGTTTGGCTCTTTCTCTACTTCAGACACACAAAGCTCCCACATTGAAGGAAGAGCTGCCTTCACCTCCAGTGGCTGCCTCACATTTAGCTGGAAAACCGGAGAGCTCAGAGGAGGAATGGATGGGGAAGGAGAAAGTGAAGCCCGAAAGGATGAAAGCACCTACAGTGTGGAAATGTCGCTCATGCAACACCCAGTTCACAGAACGGGAGGAATACATTTCTCATATGGGCGAACAGCACGGCAAGGTCAGGGGACGCATCTCTAAAGACTTGCACTAGAAATTATTAGGCAAAAATAGAAATGATCGGATATATGCTTATTGTTTTCTACGATGTTTAGTTTCTGAAGAAGTTTCCCTGCAACAAATGTGAGAGCTCCTTCACCACCACGTCCAGCATGAGGCGCCACATCAGAGACAAACACAAAGTCATGAACCGTGGCTTCCGCTGCCAGTGAGTTTATTCAGTCCAAACTCTGCTTCTAAAACTCTGACTTATTTAGTATTTAATTTTCCACGCCAGTGGTGGAAAATGGCAAACTAGTGTACAGATCTTAGATGTTCAGGAAAGGCCTTGTCCAGGTGCATCATCAGATTAGAAACTCGTCAAAAAAGAAATTTATTTCAGCAATAGAAATTAAAAATTGAAATGCGTATAAGTATAATTTTATTTTGAGAAGTGATGCATTTTGAGCTCCAATTAGGCCTGGACATTTTTTTTACTACTATATCCTCATCATTTCAACATTGATGTGTGGAAAACTGATATAGCGAGACGGTATTTGAAAATAAATTATTGTATTCCCGGTGCCGCAGGCTGGGTTTTCTTACTAATGTGATGATTCAGCCTCTCACTGCTGTCAGTCGCCACAACCTCTAGCAGGTCAGGGACACGGATTAACTGCTCAAGATGTGCAACTACTGTTGTCATCACAAACTTTGCAGATTTAAAATCGTCATCATATACAGTTTTTTTAATACTTTGACATTCTTGTTCCAACACAGTGAGTGCAACTGCAACAACCTAAAACTACTTTAAGCTTTACAATAATAAAAATTACGTGTCTTGATTGCAAAGTTTACCAAAACAGCAAAAAAACTTTTTTTTTAAATTTATCATGCCATAATAAATGCTTTTCTTTCTTTAAACACTAAGTTTGTGTTGTTTTCAGATATTGTTCTGAGAGTAAGAAAGCGTTCAGCAGCAGGTCGATGTTGGAGCGTCACATACAGATGAGACACAGCATGACCAGCCCGGGTCAGGACTCGCTCTTGGTGAGCTGCTTTCACTGCTGAACCTCCCAACAGGAAGCCGAAGATGGAGACAAGCTGGAAAATGCTGAATATTTGTGTCTGCTCTGCACGCAGGGGGCCGACGAAGCCGAAAGCTCTTCAGAGCACGACAGCAGCTCAGCGTCCCGCAGGAGACGTCGAGCTGCTGTGAAGACGGAGCAGGACGCAGAGACGACGGACAGAGCGAGTCCAGCAAAGAAGCTGCGATCGACCGCTGCTCCGTACATCCAGCCCGAGTCTGGGTTCAGCTGCGCTCCCTGCGGCTTCACCACGGAGGACAAGCCGAGGTTCCTGGAGCACATCAGCCAGCACAGGCGAGGCGGGACGGAGGGCGGCGGTCTGCAGTGTCTGCAGTGTGGCGCCTGCTTCACATCCCCGTCCTCCCTGTCCCGCCATCGCTTCATCATCCACAAGGTCAAAGATGCTTTCAGCGATGGCCAGCAGAGCCCCATCGTGTCTCTGTCGCCCTCTGCTGGAAACACCAAGAACCACGATGACAGGAGCTCCCTGAACGGCTCCGAGCTGACTTCACCCTCCAGTCAGCCTCTAGCAGGTCAGGGGAAGGATGACGACGGAGCGCTGGCCTGTAAGGTGTGCGGTAAACACTTTGAAAAAGCAACAGATCTCAACACACACTTCAGAACTCACGGGATGGCTTTTATTATCGCAAGAAACGCAGGGAAGACTATCTAGAATGAGTAACAGAAAGCAAATAGTTCATTTAAGAAAATCTGTAAGTGCCTTTTTGAATCTGTCATTCATATCTGGGCCCCTGCATCTATGCACTAATTCAACCAAAGATTGTTCATTTGAAGCTTGTAAAACAGTTTAATGTTTCTGACTGTTGGGGAAAAGCCTTAACCCTCTGATTCTCAGGATCCGCTGCTTACTTTCTGTTTCATCAGGATACTGATCTGATTTTTAACCTCCCGTTTCCTGCTTTGACTCATTCACATTAATCATGTGCCTGTAGAAAACTGTGACTGTTGTATTAACTCAATCCTGCTGTGATCATGAAAGCAATTTCACTTGACGTTTAATATTGCTGATGAAAGTTTTGTTTTGAGTCATTTTTAAGGCGACTGAGGGGATTCATCAAGAGGCGTGCTCTAAAATCTTGTTAAGAATCACTGTAGTGGTTGTAATTGTTCAGTTTCTGAAAATCATTTTCCAAAGCTTGTTCTGAATTTAGTAACTTAACTGTAGATGATTTGTTTACATTTTGTTTATATTTTTCATGACGTATTAGAACTGGGTTTCTGTACATTTTCCATTGCAAAATTCCAGACAAAGGTTTAGGTTTTCAGACATTTGTTTGTCACATTCTGGACATTTACATGCCAAATATTTCACTTTATGGGCTTCATCGTCTCTGAACTTAGCTTCACATTTTTTCACAATTTTATTCACCTCAGTTTCAAAACGTCAGCTCTTGTCTGAATTATTGTACACTAAATTTATTCTTTGAAGCAGTCTGTAATCTTTTGTCTGTAAACATATTTTTTGAAAGCATGTCAGAGAGTAGCAGGTCCAGTTTCAAGCCCCAATCACAAAAGGTCCTGGGGTCAAAAAAGCAGTGACAGAGGACTACAATCTAAATTGTGATGTGGCACATTGAAGAAAAAAAAATCGTCTTTCAAAAAAATTCTCACTGTTTCAGACATATATATATATATATACACACATATATATGATGAAGTCTGAAAATTTTCCAGTCTCAGTTTAGATTTCTTCAAAGTTATCAAATCAAAAATTTGTTTGTTTTTTTTAGATCAAATGGGAGCCTTTTTAAAATTAATTTTTTCCTCACAGGCAGTGAAAACTCTTCTTTTCAGCTTTATGTTTTCTGTATAAAAAATAAAAATGTATTGGTGTGACAGTCGGGACAAGAGATTTATATTTTAAATGTTCATTGCAAAAAGAAAACTACAAGCTGTATGCTCTGGCATGTGACTCGGATAAAATTTACTGTGTGAAACTTTCAAAAACAGCTTTGAACCCCTTTTAAAATTGAATGTACTTTCTGTAAAATGAACTGATTTATATCTCAACAATGAGCTGAAAATGGAAGTAAATGATGTATTTGTTACACAACCAGACGTTTCTGTAAATCTTGCTGGAACAGAGTACTGTAAAGAAAACGTATATTTGATGTTTGTCTAATTTTTATGCTTCTCTTAACAAGTGGGAGCAGGCTGAGCATTGTTTTTCTTTAGTTTGAGGCATGTGTAAAACATTAAAATGATTAATATACACAAATTAAGTTGTACCTGCAGTTACTGATAAATCACATCGGTGTTCAACGTCACATGAAAGAATTTTCTGCATGGAAGCCTTTACTGGGTTATGAGTCAACAGATTTAGTTTTTTTAATTTTATTTTTAGCCACAATATCTAATTACCATAAAAATGGCCACTATAAATGTGCTGGTTTCAGTTCTTTCTCTTCAATAATTTAATTTAGTGGGTCAGGCTGATTTTTGGTTCAATAAATAAAATATTTTCTGTTCTTTCACCAAATATGTCAATGCAACTTCTTTTTTTTTTTGGATTTCCATCAACAAAATACTTTCCAACTTAAACATTTTCACATGAAAATAAACCTGAAATGTTTTTTTTACTTAGGTACTTTAATGAATTTAATTATTTACTTTCCAACATTTGATCCAACAGGTGCGGTTTTCCAAACAAAATATAATTTGTACATCCAATATTTCTTTGTTCTAGTAAAATATATTCTCTTATGAATATACATTTAATAAACAGTGAAAGCTTAGCAATAATCAGTACATAGCTTAAGTCATCAAATAAAACTTACTATAGCCATACCTTTACAATCATGGAGTCTAAATCTTTAAATCTTAGCTAAAAACATGTCCAATCTGGAAGAATCACACAGTACAGAAAGTGCGTTGTGAGGATAAATCACCAAAAACACGGGCTGGTGTTTCTGCGCGATGTGATAACTTATAGCAGGGACCCAATAAGAAGAGACAGAAACGGCTTCATGAAGGTGGAGATCCCTTCTAGATCTTCTCTAGTGAAACATGCTGAAATGTTTGAAGTTTAGCCATAACCCTTAAGCAGTTTACAAGGTTGTTTTATAAATGACACTTTAACCACAGCCCCACAGTTACAGTTTAAATAATCTAAGGCTTAAATACAATCAAGACAAATTCAAATATATATTGTGACCAAAGTGCTTAAGAAAGATTAACTCCTGTGGAGGTTCCAGCTAATTTTGCAGCAGGATGAGATGGATCCATTTTTACAGCAGAAAGAATCCAATAAAGAGAAACAGAACAGGCTTCATGAAGGTGGAGATTCCTTCCAGACTCGGCGCAGCAGATCCTGGACAGAAGTACGAAATGTGGTTGAAATATCTCAGACGACCTTTACCACTCAATCAGAAATCATTAATAATTCCTTAATATGATTCTGAATCAATCGAGTCTCAGTTTGAGCCTGACTGTCACTCAGATTAGTGTAGCTGAAAAAGTGCTGCGTACCTTTGTAGATGAATCAGGATTTGGACGATGTACCTTAACTTACTACACAAAACAGCAGAACCATTTCAGGATTAGCTATCTGAATCTCTTTTTTTATTTACCTGATTTTGCAGACTGGGTCTCCCTCTGGTCCTCCTGGCCACCAACGGCCGCCTTTCCAAGGACACTCAGTTGTTCAGCTGTTAGCTTTGCTTGCTGTTCACTGGTCACGATGATGGCGTTGTCGGGGCCGAGAGCCTCCAGCTGAGCCACAGAGATCACCTGAAGGGAAACCAGTAAGGCTTAATTAACATCTGCTCAGATTGTACCAATTTAAAGTTTATCTCAGAGGACCTGAAAATATATAGCACAGAAACAGCAGGATGACAATATCAAACTCTGAGTCTGAGCCTAAAGTAGTTTCCAATTTAAACAACAAAAGGTAAAAACCCCCGTTATTTTTTCCATGATAAATGATCAGATATAAATAATCGGAAATAAAAGGTCAAGTAATTCTGACTTTCTGAACTGGCGTTATGTTTCTGGATTGTCCAGATTTGAAACTTATTAGCGACAATTTGTCTATTTCACTTTTGTTTTAAGTTTTACCAATCTCTGATAGAAAACACATCACTGAAAGTGTGCTTGTCTTTATGGTGGTTTTAACACATTTTAACACATTTACCAAAAACCTTTCATAGCTCTATGTTGGCTGCTCTTGGCTCTCAGCTGGTATTGGAAATACCATAATCACAGAGCCGATTGAATAGTTGAAGCTACTTACAGCAAAGTTTTCAGGAGGAATTTGGGGGATGCAGCTCTTGCTGATGAATGGGAAGACGGCGGGGCTCAGCGAGGCTATTTCAGATCCATTCAAACCGGCTGATGGAGACAAACCGATAAGTAAGACTGCCTCGGCTTTTGAGTGGTTAGAAGGTAGATAAATAAATCTTACCAATGATAGAGTCCAGATCAGAAACCTCAGCCTCAGTCCAATTGCAGGGGAGTCCAAATGCAGACACAGCAACATTTTTTAGCTGCTGCAAAGCCTTAACAGGACACTGAAGACCGTCCATGGAGCCCACAGCATCGCTGTGATGAAAACACGCCAATTACTCTACGAACCTCAGACAACAAGAACAAGTGGGCCTCAAAATATTTCACTTTGTCCACAGAAAAGCAGGTATCAGTAAAAACAAATGAACTGAAAACGAGATGAAACAACAGAATCTTACAGATTAACACAAAGTTGTGCATAATAGTGAGGTGGAAGTGAAAGTTTTCCTAAAGGCAGACCTGAAGGCGTCCACGCTGAGCTGACTGATCTCGCTGGAGTTCAGGCCACAGATGAACCGGCTCAGCTGGACCATCTCTGTGGATCCCAGCAGCGGCGCTGTCAGGTTGTTATATTTAGCGACGCCCTTCCACACCGACGCCAGCTATTGAGACACATGCCGGGTTGTAGTTAGTACTGGTGTCGCAGTTGCATCAAGTGGGGCAGTTTCTATTATCCACCTGTGAATCTTTCCAGCCACAGACATTAATTCCGCTCAGACTGTCCAGAGACAAGGGAAGCTTTTCCAGCTCAGAGTTGGAGAAGCTCTGAGTTACACACCCCAGCTGAGCGATATCACTCTCAGTCATATTAGACACCGGGCCAAACACCTGCAGTACATAAACACAATTATATCGTATTTGAACGAGGTGAGTAAACTATACTTTCTTATTGCAATAGATAAAGCCTTAAAGAGTGATAATATTTTTGAATTCTTCATTTTAAATAAAATGTCGCACTGTCTGTATAATTTCTGGTAGAGAAGATTAAATGTTACAACTAGAATGCATCTATAATAAATAAGAAAATAACAAAATGAAACTTAAAATTAGGTCACAAATTCTTAAGTGAACAAGACTGAGATTATTTAGATGAATTTACCTCAACTGCCTTTCTATAGAGCACTTTCAGCTGGTCTGAGCTGTAACCAGGGACAGATCCCAGTATGTCTACAGCAGCCAGGAATGTCCTGTTGGACATCAGGTCCAGATCCGCTGGTGTCCAGAACACATTGTCCACTCCCAGTTCTTCAATAACTGCTTCTGTAGGTTCTGTGCCGCTGCTGGACATACCACTGTTAACTGAGAAAAATAAATACACGAGGGCACATGGTAGTAAATAAAAATCATTGACCTTATTATTGATTTATGTCTATGTATGAGTGGGTGATTGAAGTTTATGTCAGAACCAGGAATCCAAACTAGATTTTCAAATATAAAATTTGCTAAAAACTTTTTCAAAGCGTTTGCTTGACCTTTCTGTGTCACTGAAATGGAAAGAGTTTGGAGGGTACAGAAGTTCTTGTGGGTAATGTTAGTTTATTACCTGCTCGCCTATAACGTGCTGCGCTTGATGTGGTGGTGGTGGTGAGATTAAAGATCTTCTTTTTCAAAGCATCTGAAACCTGGGCAAGCTGTGGCTTCAGGAAGACAAGAACATCCTTCATCCATGGCTAAAAACGCACAGAGAAATAGAAACAAAATAGCTCACGTTACTTTTAAGTGCCAAAATGTTAATACTGAAGCAAAGAGAACTAGAGAAGGTTGGTAAGTAAACTTTATTTATATAACACCTTTCACAGATAAAATCACAAGCTGCTATAAAGAGTGTAAGGATGTTAGGAAAACAGCAGATACATACGTTATTTGGCAAAGTGGAGGGGACGTTATCATCCAACAGAACGAGGGGACCCAGCGTCTCCATGGTTTCAGCTGACCAATTAGAAGGACTCCTGCAGGCAGCAAAAGATCCTACATCAGACTCTGCTTCCTCTGAAGCAGCTCCTGCATCCGCTGACAACCGGACCTACCCAAACACCTGGTTGACCAGTTTGATCAGATCCCCCCTGTGAGGTTGAGGAATGTGTTCACAAGAAGCCACGGCCTGGAGGCTGAACTTCATCACTTCGGGGGCCATGAGGAGCAGCATGGAGGGTCTCAGCTCACACAGGAGCGGACCGAGCCTCGATACATCTGAACTGGTTAATCCAGAGACATTTGTTCCCTGAAAATCCACAGGAAGATGTCACTGAGTGACTCCTACAGTAAAAATACTGTTGAAAGTTTCAAATTGAACTATTTAAGTTTTTTTTTTTTTTTTTGGCAGAGCATACATTTGTGTGTGTGTGTGTGTGTGTGTGCATACATTGGGCAGGCAAAGCAGAGCTCTTTCGGCAAGTGCAAGGCGTGATGGGGCTTGAAGAGGCAGGGAGGTCAGGTTGGCTGTTCCCATCTTGTCGAGGAAGACCTGGCACACAGAGTCAGGTAGATCCGCCACCTTGGAAGGCCTGGGGTGAATAAAACAGAGAACAGAAAAAATAAATAAACAAAAGGTTTGATATTGACTAAAAAAATAACTGGGCTGTTGTCCGCTCACGGTAGGTGAAGTAGCAGCATAGTGGGAATGCTCTCCAGCTCCTGTGCGGTGATATTCTTGAAATAATCTGTCGTTTTGTTTTCCAAAGTCTGGAAAAGCTTCTGTGCAGCACATCGTGCCTGAGAAGAAAAACAACACAGTAAGTACACTGCCATTAGTTATTAGGTATATTTATGCATGTTTCAGTTAATAAAAAAACCAAACATTTTACCTGGACTTTGGAAAGCCACTGTGGATTCTCTGCCATGGATTCAGCCATGTCCAGTGCATAGCTGCCATTAACTTCATCAATCATCTTGCAGGTTATGCCCTGGAGGACTGAATTCAGCCTCCTACCACAGATACAGAACTTGTGTAAACAGTACTAAAGGTAAATACTGTAGCATGAAAGCACTCCCAATTAAACACTTCACAGAATGTTTAACATTATATGCAGGAAAATCAGAAGTCAGACTTTTTGTGGTGTTAAACGTAAGACAGTTATTTTTAATTGGAAGACAACTAATAAGTTCTATGGCTACTATAACTGTACACTTTACCTGTACTGCAGCTTCCTTAGGCCATGCAGTTTCTTTGCCAAATATGCAGCCTAGGACATCAAGAAAAAAAAAAAAAAACAGTACAAGTTGTCAACACAAAAGTGTCATTTATAATTTTTTACTAGTAGTAAATAATCACAAACTGAGGTAGTATGGCACAATAGTATTGTAAGTAGAGTAGCTAGAAATTTTAGATGAACAAATTCTATACATTTTCCAGACAAACTTGTTAAATATTTAAAAGATGGATGGATGGAACAGCCAGTGTGATGGGGAATGAAGCCTAGGAATCCAAATATGTCTCCTAGCTCTTTTCTCTTTTTTCTACTTCTCCACACTTGAAAGATAACATGTTACACACTTTTACACTCTCCATTGAAACTCTAGATATATGCACATTACCTGCGACAGACTCCAGGTTTTATTTTCCACTTGGTCTAAAGAGGTGATGTTTGCTTTTTGTAGGTTCTTAAGAGAAACGCTGCGAAGCAAAGGGCCAGCCAACTTCTGCACCAGCTCTGAGATATTAACTTTATCTCCCAGCTACAAGAAATAAGTACATTTATCAAATAGCTGATTGAGTGTGTAAACACTGCCTCGCTGTTTTCCTGCTCACTCACCCCCTGCAGCATGGCCTTCAGCTGCCCCTCCCTCATGTGCTCTGAGATGGTTTTCAAGGTTTCTGTGTTGTTCAGGATATCCTGCGGTTTCACATTTCTCACCGCACAGCTCGGCAAACCGGCTGCGACTGACTGAAGCTCCATCAGCTGTTGGCCTGACAACGCTCCACACTAACAGCGATAACAGATCGAGATGGGTTATAGACAGAAAGCACTTTGAGTGGTCAAAATGATTGGAAAAGCGCTATATAAGTTCAGTCCATTTACGATTTACAGAGAAGAACAGTCTTCATCTTAAAAGGTTCACCTTCTTCTCCCCCAGCTGCTTCTCAACCAGAATGCACATCTGGCTCCTGGACCATTTCACACTGTTTCCCACGTTTTGAAGAACATCTTTGAGATTTTTTGAAGAGATTTCAGACAGTTGTTTGGGTGACAGCAAAGTAACACTCCTGCCAAGGTCACGCAGCTCTTGAGCGCTACTGGAACCGGACATCAAGCTGTCCACAAGGCGCTTCTTCAGCTTGGGTGAGAGGACAAGAACAATTTTTATATCTTCTTCTTTGGTAAATGAACAGAAACACAGCAGCTTAAATAAGTGTGGGAAACTGAAAGGTACCTTAAAGACTGTGGGGCCGTCGCAGGCGTCTAGCTGAGGAAGAAGCTTCTTGCTGGCGTCAGAAGTCAAGTTTGTAACATCGTAATAACAAGCAAGAGGGCCAAGCCTGGAAGAGTCATAAGCTTAAATACAATTCTTAAAAAAAATAAAGAACAGCAATAAACAAACCAGTCATTTAAATGAATTAGAATTTTCCCAGAATTGAATAGACAATACACACTTATTGATGAGCTCTGGGACACTGGAGCACTCTTGAATTCTCTGAAGGAACTTCCTGCCCAGGCTGGGGTTCATCATGGTGCTCATGTTAGACTTAAACTGGCCTGAGAGATAATATCTACACAGCTGGGAGAGATAATAAATTAAATGAAGTAGAGGCAGGTTTTGCAAGAACTGATAGTTGCTAATCCCAGTTTTTAGAAGTGATTTAGCATCGTTTGCCTCTTACAGTTTCTTTAGGGAATGAATCTACATCGTCTGTCTTCAGGCTGGAGAGGAAAGGTCCCATCATGGTCACGGTTTCAGAATCCAGCCACTCCAGAGTTGGTTTGCAGGGTTTCACAGTCGCTGTGAAAAAAAGGAAAGTTTACACAACGGATGTTTATTCTCAATGCACAGTAAACACACCAACAGAGATTTCACACATCAGGAGCTTGGTGTTTACTTTGCACCTTTCCAGTTGGTTTTAAGTTACAGCTTTCCATCTTGTTTCATAATCAGTGAAGGAAACAAGAAGCAAATGGAAATAGGACATGCTCTAAGCTTTGCATGTATTTCTTTACTGAAAGTCCATAAGAACACACTTTTGCCAACACAAACACATCTGCATATACGCATGCATGCTGAAACTTGCAAATGCGCTGGCCAGAAAGATGAAACAAGTGAAGTGCCACACCCAGTGCTCTTTTTTTAAACACGTACACCTGTCAAACTTTCCACCTTCAAGTTTTATTTAAAAATGATTTTGATTAAATATTTTTGTAACATTTTGTTTTTTACTGGTTATTTTCTGCTCTAGAATATTTTAGGGGAATATTTAATATGGAGCAATATCAATTTTAGAATATTTTAGAAGGAATTTACTTCTGCATTTCAAAGTACCGGTACACATTTCCTCTTTTTATTTGTCCCCTTCTATTACCATGAAAAATTGGGAGTTGTTTTAGAAAAGCAAGCTCCTCCATGTAAATCAGTAAACCTTACAGAAAGAAAGATGTTGACAGAAAGGTTATGACATTATGTAAATGGTTTGATTTCAAAACAAGAATTTATCCCAGAATTCAGTTTCTAATCAAATTCCAAAGTTCTTACTTGATTTTGGGCCAGCAGATGGCCTCATTGTGCAGCTGAAGTTGTTCTGCAGGATTTGGTCTTTGGCCCAGTTGAACACCTCAGCTCTTTGCTGCTCGGTCATAGAGGTGTACACCTCCTGCAGCATGTTCATCCTGGAGGAAATGGATGTCTTAGTTTCGGGGAAAACAATGTACATGAAGAACATGGCGAGACGAAGTATTGAACCATACTCACATATTTACCATGTTGTGGGCGCCTACTCTGGAGGGGAGCATCGCTCTGGCTGACGGTATGTCTTGCAGCACAGGTTTGGCAGCCCACAGCAAAGTGTTATAGTCATTGGAGTCAAAGTAATTTTCACTTTGTGCTGTCAAAGTGGCCCAGGACAGAGGGGCCACAAAAGCATTCATGTAGCAGCAGGATGGGTCCTGTGGGAACAAACAAACAGGAAGGTCAGATTGCAACAAAGTAGAAATTATTCAAGTATACATGATAGTGTTTGGTTTTACCATGTTGACTGAGGAGTTCTTAATCATCCTTATAACAGCTGGAAGGTTACTGCAATTCCACATCTTGTTTAACAAAAGAAAGGACAAACCTTTAACCACTGACAGAAGAAAATAATTCAGTTATTTGAATGAATATGTATTATAACATTGAAACCAGAAGTCTACATACACTGTATTAAAAACACAACTTTTTTAAATGGTGTAACATTAAATTAGACTAAATATGTCCTTTCTTAGGTCAGTAAGGATTAATAGAATAATTGTTTTGTTTATACCTGAATAATGACTGATTTAAAAAAACAACAACAAACAATTACTTTTTTTAAAGTTAGAATTTTACATACACCACAAATACCATGGCTTCAAACAATTTGGGAGAGCCCAGATGATTAAGTTATGGCTTTGCAAGCGTCTGACAAGGTAATTCTTAAGAAAAAAGTTAAATGGAGGCACAACAGTTGATGTCAAAGTGTGCTGAGGTGTAATCTTCATATCAACCCTATATCATGACCCATCGTCACATATTGGAGGAAAAATTAAAAAATCTTAAAAACACCATCCAAGCTGCGATGTACAGTGGATTCATTAGGATTCATTAGGAACTGTGTACCTCATAAAATAGATATCATCATGAAAACAAGAACATGATGTGTAACTATGGTGTGTTGCAGCAAGGAAACCTGACCTGAGTTACTCCAGTTCTATCAAGAGGAAAACACTAAAATTCCAGCAAACTACAGTGAGAAGCTTTTTAATGTAGAAAAAATAAACAAGTCAGGGCAAGTTTAAAAGCATTTCTATCAGATCTTTATAATTGTAATCCCAAACGACTTTAAACAGGAAGTGTCAAGTCTGTTTAATTTTCAGACATTGGGATAAATAAATTATTTCTCTTAATAGTCTATGTAAACTTCTGGTTTGAACAGTTTATATGTTTTGTTTTGTTTTTTTAAAATTGAAAAACAAAAAAACAAAAACAAAGAGGTTGTGTGTTGATATTGGTGAATGTATTCATACCCTGGCCTCTGCAGCGTCCATGAGGGTTGGACTCTGTGAGTTTTTGTTTGTGGCTCCAGTAACCATGTTCAGGATATTAAGAAAGATGGACAGAAAGTTGTTGGACTGGTCAGCAGTTCTACCTACTTCTGACAGGTTACTAAAAAAAAAAAAAACAAGATTGAAAATGAAGAGAAAAAAAAACCCAAGTGAGCAGTAAAGGTTTCCAATTCTAAATATGTTAAAAATATATATACATTTGAGACTTTAAAAGTTTTTAATTCAATTTGAAGTAAATAGGATATAAAATACAATTACCTGCTGTTGAAGATATTTCTCAACAGAGTCATCTTAGGTAGAGGGCATCCTGTAACAGCAAACACATTTATGTGTTAAAAGCAGTGCTTCACCTGCTGGGCAAATATTGACTGTCATCAAACGCCACAACATTATGCACATCCCTTCTCACTAATCCAGGCTCATTTGGATTTGAGGCAGATTTGCAAACATACATTTCACAAATTTTTATTTTATTTAGTTTTAAATACCAATAACAGTAAAAGAAAAGTAGTTAATAAAAAATACAAGTGTTTTCTTACCCTGGTTGTAGCATTTCGTCATCTAATAAAAGGAAAAAAAAGAAAGTTGATTGGGTATTTTCAGTAAGGCATTTGGTCTTGAATGTTGACACTGAAAATGACTGAGAGCAAACCTTTGACATGATTTTATGCACTGATAATAACGAAGAAAAAAGTGTATATTTAAGATGATTAATGAAGAGAAATATATATTTAAAAATAGATTCTTAAAAATTTTTTCATTTCCACTAATGATAGGTCTTAAAAATGTATTTTAATAATAAATGTCTAACACTGAATAATATTTTTAACTCAGGTTCAGGTTCAAAGACTTTACAATCCAGCAAAGGTCAGGTCAATGATGACCTAGAATGAGTGAAAATCAGCCCAGCTAAACTAAAATTCACACTAAAACCTCTTTTCTCAAGAATTTTCTTACCAGCTTCTTAGCGATGAAGACCGTGTTATCTGCAGACATAATATCTGGAGGCCCAGCTGGACACACAGAAGCTGTGAACCAATATAACATAGTATAATAACTTGTGAGTGCAAACTATTACGAAGAAGTGTTCTTAAAACATATCAAACCAGTAACAAGTAGGCTGGTGTGATATGATGATGATGATGGTTTGTTACTAACCAAAGGTTATGCAGACCATAATGAGCGCAAATAGACGCGCTGCTCCATTTGGAGACATCTGGGAAAATTCGGCCCGTCTGTTTGAGACACATTTCAAGAATATCAACATTCACATATATGAAGAAATTAATCTGGCAAAATAAGATAAATAATCCTTCAGTTGCATTTTTGCTTTCATTACATTTCTTCAATGACGTAAAGCAGGATGCCAAGGTTTTCTGAAAGGTTCACGGTTGCTATGGAACCTGTCTCCAAGTGAGACACCTGAAGTTTACTGATAAACTTCCTCCTCTGAGGTTTTGAAATCATACCTCCCTGGTAACCGTCTTTGTTACTCACCCAGAGGGAGACTTCGGGACAATCGAGGATAACACGGAGCGAAAAACAGACTTGTTAACTCACAATGACATTTTGTCACCTTCTTTATCTTCTTTTTTTCCTAATCCCATCCTCTAAACAAATTAAACACGTTTGGGTTTTGATGAGGTCAGGATCTCTGTCCAAGAAATTTGCATCCTGCTTTTTTATTTGCATTGCAGTGATTTGACTTCCTATGTAAATGTATGACCTCAAGAAACTGTACAGAAGAACAACAAAGACAATGACTACCTGTTTACTGCAGAGTCCAAGTACTGTGTATGTTCTCCTGAAAAAGAAGCAACTGGATGTCATCACCATGTACATTTAAATCCACTGATTAATAGTGTGCAGACATCAGATCGCTTGCAGATTTCAATCCATCTGCAGTGAATATTTGCAAAAACATAACTAGTAAAGGTCTTCTTGGGTTTTTAATTAAAGATTAGTGCCTGCTGACGAATCATGTTTTGTCTTTATTGTGGCTCTTTTGAAAAACAAAATCAGATGAAGCAATATGTAGACAAGTAAGTAAATGACTTATTGGACAGGTTGGTTTCTTTGCAAATTCATTAAACGTTAGTTGTCCATCTTTAAAAGAAACAATAAAAAGATTAGTTGTCTTTTTCCCCATTTCTTTGTAAAAAAACACTCTACTGAACTCATTCATTTCATTTTAATATAGCCATTACTTACCAAATATCGGCCCTCTTCTGTGTCGATCTTTTGGAAAAAAGGGCAAAGCGAGAATGTGTATGCTCTTCCGCTAATCGCTCAGCTGATATGAGGCGGATGGGTGTCTACCTGTCCATCCTTATTCAAAGCAGGTGTGTGGCATTGTGTAATTCACGTTGGAGGAAGGGTGGGGTGGGGGGCAGAGAGCATTAACCCTCTACCCTCCCATTCCCCCAAATCAGAAGAAATCAAAACAGTTGTTTGAAATGGCAATTTTATCAACGGGACTCTTGGCTAGAATTGACATTATAATAATTTAATAATCTATAAAACTGCTTCAATTACAACATTTTCAAAGATAATTCACAAAAACTGATGAGAATGAGTCACAGACACAGGACAGCAGGGAACAGAAAATTGATGGGTTCCACCCGCCACAAATCCACCACAGCGTTACCCAATTCGAGTTACTCAACTAAACAAAACAAGAAGGGGCAAACACACACGAAAAGCTCTATTCATAGAAAAAATCAAGTAAACACGGTGATGAGACGACAGAATTACACAATGCTACAGCTGAAAGGCTTTAGATGATAGTGAAGTCTTCTTCTCTTTGTAGGAAGTAAACCTTCTCTAACAGGTATAATATTTACCAATGTTTTTGCTATTTTATCAGAAGGATGTAAAAATAGAAATAAAAAATACATTTGAAGGAGATTATATTTTCATGAGAAATATATTCTGCATTAACCACATGAGACCAGACCACATTACTTTTTCTCCCCAAGTTTATTTGTGTTTTAAGTTAAGGTGCAAAGTAAAGGCAGCAGACCAACTGCTACAAAATCACATTAAAATAAGGCCAATTAATTGAACATGAGACAACATAAAGTCTGTAAACAATACTGTCTAAATGAATTGGTCAAAGTGTCGAGGAGCAATACGTAACCTTCACAGGACTTCCTCCTCTTTCACAATCACACATTAGTTTAATCTTCTGAGGCACTTCTAGGAATATTACAATGAGTAATATGAATACAAGCATAATGGATCAACACTGAAGTAAATTTAGAACCCATCCACATCCGATCTCTGTCTCAAGAAAGGATGTTGTCAGATCTTTCAATCCGGTTCACTGTTTTCGTTCGATACAGAGTCAGAAGGATCGCTTAGGGAGGAGAAGTGATCTGAAAAAGATGATCAGAATTACAAATAGCCTTAACTGAATCTCCACCAATTTTGATCTTGCTTTGTTGCTGTCTTTACTCTATTATATTAGTTGACATTCTTCTATCTGTCCTTGAACTGTTCGTTGTGACACCAGTTGTCTTCATAAACAAACTACATTTTATATTACTTGAAAAGGTTGAAGTTTGTGTCAAAAGCAACTAAGCAAAGTAATCAAAGGAAATAATATGCAACAATAATTATCTATCCATCCATCCAGCCATCCATTGTCTGTCCACCCTTGTCCCTAATGGGGTCGGGAGGGTTGCTGGTGCCCATCTCCAGCTACGTTCCAGGCGGGAGGCGGGGTACACCCTGGACAGGTCTAATACAAGCAATATGAAAGAACACTTGACTCTCTCTGTGTCAGTTATGTATGTCAACTGGGATTTAACTCAGATTAGGGTGACTGTTAGCACTAGGATTAAAAATGTAACTATGAGAGGTTGGAGCAATAATCCTAAAAGTGTGTCTATGTTTATGACTCACCTGCAGCAAACTCACGAATGTCAGACGGCTTTTTAACCAGCAAATGTCTGTTGAATGAAAGAGAAACGAGACAAGGTAAACTTAATGTTTCATTTAATGTGATCATTCTAAGATATTGTAGGATTTATAGTATTACTACATTCTGCAAGATGATCAAATACAGGTCCAAAAGTACTGAGATAAAATAAACATCAACCTTAACTGAAAACATTTGTAGCAAATGAAGCAATAGTCACAGATTATTAAACACAAACTTTTGTTGATTTCACAGTGGGAAAAATGTGTCTTTTTATGTATATAAATGTATAATGTATGTAAATGTCTGTATTCAGCTGTATGTTGATTAACTTGTAAACAGTTAGTCATATCCCATATCCTACAAGAAAGTTGAACTGTTGATAAATTATCACAATTTTTTATTTTTTTCCATATTTATCTATCATCATATTTTGAAATTCCACATATACTTTGGAAGATTTCTTTGAAACCTACAGTTTAATATTGGCCACAGCTGATATTTATTTACCGGAGGAAAAACTAATAAAAATATTCTTTACTTCTCTGAGTTTTCCAAACCTTTGTTTATCTCTGTATCAGGAAAATTTATGGGATTGTTTTGAGCCGTAAACGCTGATCAATTGAGAGCGTTTGAAACTTTAATCATCGCTTTCTGGTAAAATAGGAGGAAATAAACCGACCTTAGAAAGTCGCCAATGATTTCATCCACTTCCGGATGGGCTCTCAAATACGTTTCGTTGTCGATTCTTGTTTGAATCTGAGGCAAAACAAACCGCAGAACCCCGGAATAAATCAAAAACAATTTAAGCAACATATTTTTGCCTATAGCTTTTCTCTTCCTCCGCGGAGAGTTACCTTAAACTGTCGCAGTTTCTCTTGTTGGTCGACATTTAAATAAGAAACGTTGAGATTCTTCTGAGCATCTTTCACAACTTCTCCCATGGCTTTGCAAAACGCGTCTAAATCTCGATCTAAATGGCGATATCCTCTGTTGCTCCGGAAAACTAAAAACCAAACGATCACCAATGTTTGTTAACCTGTTTCCATGAAAACGTTGCTATGGACGCGGACGAATCTCACTGCTTGCCCACGAGGGGGCGCAGTTGAGTCAGGTAAAAACGTTAACGTTAAAGTAAATATACATATAATTTTAATGTTAATTTAAAACTATGGAGGCTCATTTATGCAATGTGATAAAAAAAAGAATATGCATTACACAATTTAAAAATAGCTCATTCATAATTCTCGTATGCTATAATTAATTTGAACAACAAAAAATGCATACTAAATAATATATAAAATATCATGTTACACAGGATCATCTGTGTTAATTGGGTTTATTGATGCCTCTAAGGCCTTTGATCGTGTCAATCACTGCAAGTTATTTGGCAAATTAAAACAAAGAGGTTTTTCCGGACATTATTATACGAATTTTGGTTTACTGGTATTCTAACCAGAAAATGCATGTAAAATGGGGCAATAACATCTCTGCTTCCTTTGGCGTGAGTAATGGTGTGCGTCAGGGTGGGCTACTTTCACCTGCCTTGCTTAACTTGTACATGGATGACCTGTCAAAAGAAATGAACCTCTGTAAAACTGGATGTATGATCGGTGATACTTTGGTCAATCACTTTATGTATGCTGATGACCTGGCTGTACTCTCACCCAGCAGTGCTGGTTTTCAGCAGTTACTGAATATCTGCTCTGATTATGGGTTGAGATTTGATGTGCAGTATAATGCTAAGAAAACGGTTGTACTAGTATGTAGGACTAAAGCAGACAAACAACTTTGCTTCCCTGATTTTCTTTCTGTCAGGGCAAAAGTTAAATGTTTGTTCCAAAACTAAATACCTGGGTCACTATATCACAGACCAGCTCTGTGATGATGATGATGACATTTATCGGCAGTGTCGCATGTTGTACATTCAGGCAAACATTCTGGGGAGGAAATTTCATATGTGCACTGATGAGGTAAAAATAAGCCTGTTTAAAGCTTACTGTACACCCTTGTGTACAGCTCCTTTATGGTGTAAATTTAAAAAAGCTAGCAGGCAGAAGCTTAAGGTTGCGTATAACGACTGAGAATTCTGCTTAAGAAATCCAGGCTTAGCAGTGCAAGTGAGATGTCTTGTAACGCACATGTCACAACATTCCAGGCTCTTTTGAGAAATCTGATATACAAGTTCATGTGTCGTTTAGGCAGCTGATTGAACAGTCTTATTGTAATGTTTTCACATCCCTCTTTCAGTGCGCTAAGATATTTTATTTTGTCTTTTTATTCTTTATATGTCGTGTTGTTGTGTATCATCTCTTTGTGGACCATGAGTCTGTTGAATAAAGTGAAAAATATAAGTAATCCATACCATGAGGTCTGGGTTTTCCCCAGAGGTCACCACCTAAAGGGATAAATCCAAGGGGTACCTTCAAATTTAGATGCTCCAGATGATCCAGATCAGAATCTCAAGTATTTTTAGCTGACTGTTTCAGACTGACATCCAGTCAGGCAGAGGGCTCATGTCGAAGGAACTTCCTGTAACTTTCTTTAGCCAATTGAAAGATACATTTATTTCCATAGAGTGTGGAAAGATCTTGAAATATTAAGGATTTCTTGGTTAAAATGAAGTTGACAATAAAACCAGAATCAAGCATTGTTAGCCCTTTTTTGTAGCCTTTTCCCTAAAACAAGCTTTTTAGCTATATATATTTTTTTCATTTATTAGCCATACTAAATACATACTAAATGGAGGAAGTCAATGTAAGACAACATGCTAGTGATACCCCTCATGCCACTAGCACCATTTAGGCCAACATTAGCAATTTTGGCTCATTTTAACTTATACACTAACTTTAACGTACTGCATGGAGTAAGTCCATGTTACTCAACATGCTTGTGACAGTCCACATTCTATTGAGTACGTTGTAGCTTACTTCAGCATTTATGCACATTTTTTAGCATAAAAAGACTTTGGCAGGCCCCATTTAAATTTCTTCAGAACTTTTCTAGTATACAACTACTACTGCTTAAATTTATTCGCAACATGGAGTTGCATGATTTAGAAAAGCACTAATAGGGCTGCTCTACTTGGAGTGTGGCATTTTGAATATGCCTGCGTCTGGATCATATACTTAGATAAACCACAGTATGACAGCAAAGCCACGTTTTCCACCAAGTAAAGATAGAAATAAATGTACACCATCACAATACAAATCATATAAGTTAGTTATTGATTAATCAACAACCAAAATTTATTTGAATTTAAAAATGAATCATTGTCGGATAAAAATACCATTAGTTAATTACAAAGTCTTTAATTAATTACATTACTTTTTAATCATGTCCCACCACTGTTTATTATTAATAATCAATCAATCAATCAATCAATCAATCAATCAATCAATCAATCAATCATTAAGAGATAGGCAAGCCAATGATCAGGTAGCAAAAGCAAAAAATAATGACATAGTAATTAATCAGTAATTTTCTCTTAAATATGAAATAATAGCTCATAACTTTGAGTTAGCTAATTCAAAATATCATTAATCAAAAAGTCATTTGACTTCTTGACTAATAGTCAAAAAGTCAAATGAATTTAAGTCACATAATGTTGACTAATGATGACTCATAATTATGAGTAAGAAAAATATTTTTAGTTCAGGATAGTTTCAAAAAGCTCTAGAAAGTGTATTTTAGTACAGAAATTCAACATCAATATCAACTTAAACTTTTCAGTAACATAAAAAAACAAAATATTTATTGCGATGAAGTCACCTCTGCAGGTGATTTCAACATTTTAACATGGTACCAGTAGACAGAAGAGAAAGAAACAAAACCACATAAAAAACATTTCAGCACAAGTTTAAGCATGGCACGTACATAAAGGAATGGATATACAATCTATACAAATTTTCTCTGGGTGTCCCTTTTGCTCGGTCCCTTTTCATTAATTTTCTAAAACTGGTTCGTTCATAACTACATCTGCAGGAAGAAGTAACTTTTGTTGTTGAAATTTGTGGCTTCTAATCTGTCCGTCTCAGCTTGTCCTTTCTCGTTTTCCCCGTCTTCTTGTGTGTCGCTTTGTGTGTAGAGCTGCGGGCCAGAGTCAGACACCAGGGCTTCTTCTTCCGAGGACGAAGGGATGGAAGGACGAGGTGGACACAAGGCCTCGCTGTGGGTGGTACTATTTAGACTATAGAGTTTGTTCAAATACCTGTCTTTGTGTCTGAAAAGCAAAAGAAAAAGAAAAATCTGGCTAAATCTCTCAGCCAAGATATAAATCTATTGGCTACAATGCAAACATTTTTTTTATTTAAATAAAAAATCGAATTGCTCAACCTGAAGATGTAGACAGCCAAAATGCAGCACATGATGGCAAAAACGGCAGAGATCCAAATAACATGATAGTGTATGTTGCATGAAAATGAGTTCTCACATAACTCAACTGTTATGGGAGATTTATCTGCAGCAAAAGAAGAAGAAAACCACAAGAAATTGTTATGGTTACATGTACGACGAGGTGTTGTAAAAAACGTGTTATTTCAGCAGAACCATGTCTCTTGTGGCTTGTTTAGCTGTTGAGCCGGAGTTATTATGATGCCATGGTTTCCTGTTAAAACCCAGTGGACTATAGACCAGTTTCAGGGTGTTTTCTCCCACTTCTCGTGCTTTTCTCTTAAATATGTGTACTGAGAAAATTTACTGCCAGCAAACTAACCAGGAGGGTAATCAGAAAAACCAGAACCAGTGAAGTAGTATTCAGTGGAGGGCAAGTCGATCTGATGATGACAAATAAATTAACAAATAAAGAAAAACAGGACAGAAGAATATGTTAAGATGGAGCAATTAAAAGTGAATAAGTTTATACTTTCCAACTGAAAGTTAAAGTTCCTACCGTTGTGGTCGTCATTTCACTCTTTTCTTCTATATTAGCTGAAAGCAACAAACAGGAAGAAAATCATTTAATAAAACTTATTAAAAGTGATATTTTTTACAAGTAAAGACAGTAAGATTTGTGAAAAGTAAGCACAATAAAGAGCAATACAAAAAGCATCCAGGAGACATGCATGAAACAAAAACATCCCACTTACACTTATTGCTAAATTTTAGGAGTTTGAGGCTAAATATTTGAAGCTATAAAAATCAGTATGTGGTTGAAGTTTAACTATAACTATTGTTAAATGCAGAGCAGACAAACAACAGAAAATAATGATAGTTCTTTGGAGAAATACAGATTGTAAAAGGAGATTAAAAAGTAAAGAAATTACAGTGTTTGCAAAAGTTACTTGAATTGTTCCACGCTTTCTCATTTCACAACCACAAACCTCTGTGTATTTCATTGGAACTGTATGCAATAGACCAACATAGATTAGCATATAAATTTGAAATACAACAAAAAAATATGCAGGGTTTAAATGTTTTGCTATAAATAAAATTGGAAAGGTGTAGTTTTCTCTTTATAAGTGAGCCTACATCAGGTGTGGTGCAGCAGAGGCACATTTAAACGTTTCAGGGCAGTGGCCCTCCAGGACTGGAGTGTCACACCTGCGCACTAAGGTGATGTGGCCATCAGTTACTTCTTTTAACATGTATTGCTTCTTTCTGGTTACTTTTCTTGTGTGTATTTTTTTTCTACCTGTCCAACTTCTGGCAGAGACAGGTGAAGTCCACTCGCTCCAATGACCATCGTATTCTTCTCTAACTCTGAGATGAATCAGGTACTCAACACCAGGCAGAGCGTCAGTAATCAGGTACGTGCGTTTTCTAATTGTATTTTCCTGCAAGAACACGTACAGACCATAAAACAAGAAATCAATCAACGGAAACATCCCAGGTTCATCGGTTTTGAGCCCATGACTGAAATATGAACTTGTCAAGCATACCTGTTCATTTGAAGAGTTTGAAGGTCTGTATCTGACCTCATAGGTTAGGTCATAAAAGTCATCCTTCTCCTTCCAGGTTATTGGCAAGTTCCAGGTCACCTTTATCATTTTTGCTCGTCTCTCCACTGGGTGGGCCATCACATTAGATGGGGGGTCTGGCATCACTTCAGTCGCAGGAAAGGGTTAAAATTATTTTTAAAAAGCCTTACTTTCATCGAAACAGTCACGTAATAACAGACTCGCTTACAAATATCCAGTGGTGTGAAATAGATCAGGGGACTGGTGGCGTTGCCCAAGAAGTTTGTAACACACAGGAAAGCCACATGGTTCAACCTCCGCTCCTTCTCAATGTGCTCCAGAGCACACCAACAGCGGGAGTGCTGAAGTGAGTATGAGCACCGCTTTTGCTGGAAATTCTCTATTTTTCCGTAAGGGAAATAACTGGAAAGAAAAAAGAAAATCATGTCTTCCAGTAAGATGTAACAATGTAAAAGATAATCTTACAAACAGAAGCTCTGCATGAAAAAAGTTCAAAGATTCAGTTAATTATGCATGAGGTAACTTACTTCAATCCTGAATTATTATTAAACCAATAATGAACTGTGGGTCAATTTTTTTAAAATTCAGAACTATTTTATTTTTTTATTCTAAAAACATCAGTTTTGTTGTATGAACTTCAGATGTATCACTATTCCTCAGAGCTCCCTGAGAGCACAAAGGTTTCAGTCAGTCAGAGTTAGAGTTGGATTAAACTCTCTGCCTTCAGCTTTGTCTTTGTTTTGGCGACTATCTTGAGAGCTTTGTGGGGTTGTGTTGCAAAAATAAATAAATAAATAAATAAATTAGGCTTAGGTGAATTTAAAACCTAAGTGCCTTACTCTTTGCTCAGAAAAAGGTAGCAGTTAGGTTGCTTGATTACTGGTTTCTGAGGTCTCCATTCACAGCGAATTTTACTCCTGGGCGACTTCTTGTAGCAAGAGATAATTGGAGTCTCAGGAGGATCTAGGATATAGAAAACATTAAATCAGACATGTGTTTGGGGTAGCAATAGATTTTTTTCAGAGAAGTATTTTGGCAGGACGACGCCCAGCAGACCCACTTTACCATGACGTCTCCTCAAGACCGACCACCGTCCCACAGCCAGCAGACCGCCCGCTAGCCAGAACCCATGACCAAAACCTTTTTCTGCTGCAGGTCATAATGCATCAGTATTCATGTGCTGACACAGTGTGTCACATTACAGTCACTGATGGTATTGAGATTATATAAATTAGTGAATCAAAGAGTGAATTTGTGTTGTTGTGTAAAACATGTCATGTCACACAGACTGACTTTAAAGAATGCAGTTGAAAAGAGACACAATAAAATCTCATTGATGATTTTCTGCTCATCTAATTGGAAGTTTGATCAACCTGGTTCAATTTGGCACTCTATGTGTTTTGTGTCATTTTTATTTTTCTCTAGTTTTTGTTTGAAGATCCTACCCAGGTCAGTTTGATGTTTCCTCCGCACTTTGAGGAAAGTCTAAGTTGGACTCTTGTCAGTTCTATTGTGGCTCACTGACTTCATCTATGCCTTTCAATCCCTAAACAACAGCTTAACTCAAAAATCAGATTGTAAACCCTGTCTATAAACTTTAAGTCAAGAAACCTTCATGATGTTAAACATTTAATTAGCTTGATTATTGCTCTAAATTTGCATTTCTTTTTGGGTACAAAGTTTGCTTTTCATGTTTGTATTATGTTGGCTTTGGTTGATTTACCTATTTAAGGATTAGAGAGCTGACCTTAAAATGATTAGCGAGAAACATAATCCTGAAAAACATGAAATTGATTTGATTGATTATAGAAGATCCCATCATTCCTTGCATGAAATATTTGGTAAGAAACCTCAGTGATTTGAAAGGATACCTCCCACATGTTTTCAATACATAAATTAGACTGATCAGTTCTTTTAATGAAACTGATAAAATTCTGCACACACTGAAGTAGTGTCAGTTGAGTGTCTATATAGGCATCGCGCCATAACTCACCTGCAACAATCACCTTAACAGCGAGTGTTTCTTCTCCCCTGTGATGACACGTGTATTTCCCAGCGTCCGTCAGTCGTACTGAACTCAGAGATAGGCCGCTCCCGTCACTCAGAAATGCAAGTCCTCCCCAGTCTCTGTTTGTACTCTCCATCAGCTGTTTGTTCCACTGCCACTGAGGCCTCATTTTAACCTCTCTGGTTGCTCTGCTGCCTTCCTCTGACTCCCTGTCTTTATATTCAGCTTTGAGTTTCATCTCTTTATCCTCCCAGTCTGACATTCCCTTCGTTGTGGTTTTGCTGGGAGGGGTTGGCTGGACCACTTGTGGAGAAGTGGCGTGTTCCACGTCTGAATATCCGCTGCTTCGGTTTTCTCCTAGCAGAGTGCTGATTCCAGTCGCCGTGGTGGGAATGCGGAATCTCTCGCTTACTGTAGAAGATTTATCACTTCTTTTTGTAAAAGCCCTGTTTCTTCTAGCTTGCTGCGTGGTGGGAGTTTGCTCTGACGAAGATCCTTTCTTATTTACACTTGGGACATTTCTAGTTAAGGTGACTTTCACTCCATTCACCTTCATATGACCGCTGCAGGTCAGTTCCAGCCTGCTTCCTGGAGACACAACCACCACACCAGGAGGAGGGTCTGCACACACACACACACACACACACACACACACACATGCACACACAAAAACAAACATTTGTTGCAAAGATACAAATGAGGCTGGATGCTTTGTGGGTTTAATCAGGGCCTTATTGTGCTGCATTGCGCTGTGACTTTAAATGTTAGGGCTGGTTCCAGATCACTAGGCACAGAACAGATAGGATGCAGCGTTGCATAACAAAAATTACCAACTCCTTCAAAACTTCCTCTTTTAATCTGTCTCTCTCTCTCGCCTACACAGTTGCTCTTCTGTCCTGAACTTTTTCTTCTCTGATAATCACACTTATGTGCATGAAAAGTTCCTCAAATCTTATTGATGCTTTGATTTATCTGAAAACAAATATCTCTCTCTACCACTGACTAAAAGAACAAGTGATCCAAATTAAATATATTGCCATAATTGGTCACAAGTAATCAAAATAAGTTATTTTATTACATTTGATAAGTTGCCCAGTTAAACAAACACAAAAAAAGTATATTTGAATATCAAGAAGAATAGCACATTAAAACATTTTTATAACTTTTGCATGGATTTTCCCCCTCTACTGCAGGATACAAATTATCTGACGGTGTCTTCTTTTTTCTCAAACTAATTTTAGTTACTTTTCGTCCAACGATATTAAAGAATCTAAGTTCTAAAAATGTAAAAAAAATATCTAAAAATTATAATCTAATAAATTTATTAGACTGAGTTCAGTAATCTGAACAGAACAACGCTAAAGATTAGCCATTATCCTGCTGAAATGATAAAAAAAGACAATAAAAAAGACAAAACATCAGTTAAACTATACAGAATGTAGAGAAAATATAGGTAAAATATTGATTCGTTACTTTTTTTTCTATAAGAAAAAACATGAAACTAAATGAAACTAAATGTAAAATTAAACCCAGCTGTTGCAAAGAAGATTTTCTGAAATCTCAACAATGAAACAAATTCATGACAAAACAACTTAATCCTGCAGTAAAAATTCAAAAACACATTTATATTATTGACTGATGTCTCACCATTTCTGGGACAAATGCCATCAAAAATGCTCCACACTGGCAGGACGCACAAAAAGCACATCAAAAGTAGCAGAGCATCCATCTTTGGAGTTGGTCCCCCCATCGACAAGTCCTCAGACCATCACTGACACTTGAGCTACGGCTGCAGAACACCAAGTACCATTTAACTTCGTGAAGTCTGACAAGAAACTGACTGTATTCCAGTGCAGGCAGGGCTATTAAAGCAGAGTTCATGTGGACCCGTTATTGTGAAATCCCAGTGCTCTTCCCCCTGTTCAGCGCCGTTACACAGAGGAAATCCTCCTCAGCGTCAAAATACAAAACCCCCTTGAAAGCTGAATTCAGGTCTACAACTGTAATGTCAATTTAGTACAGTCCTTCTGTACAGTTTTGACATTTATTTTAAGTACTGATTTAAGTACTGATATTATAACTTGGACACCAAAATCACATAATGAGTGTATATCTTTCATATAGTTTTTAAAAATTTAATGTCTTCTGAAGTTTGACAAAACAATTTTAACTTAAAATCCTGTAATAAGCATCAGATATCCGTCTTTATGGCCTAACGTAGAATTATTTAAAATTAATTTTTATTTTGAACACTACAGATAATAAATCCTTGTGTTCTCTGTTTTGTCTCAAATTACAATTACATATTAAAAGTCTGGTTATCCAAAGAAAAGAAAAGAAAACAAACAATGTGTGCCATTTTCAAAAACTAGCCAATGATTTGTTTTAGAAAGTTTTGCACAAACAAGACAAAGTTTTGAACGGATCTTGTATATCATAAAGAAAAGATAAGTTTACAGTAATTTGTAAAAGTATTTCCATCCTTAAACTTACTCACATTTTGTCTCATTACCACAGCATGTTGTATTCTTTTCTGATAATTTGTAATCATTTTTTAAAATTGTAATATAAATACAGCTGTTCTATGAAAACCCGAGAGGTTTGTTTGAAAACATTAGTTAACACCAAGCATCATGAAAACTAAAAAAATACAACAAACCGGTCGGGCCTTATGTGTTGAAGTTTGAAGCAGAATTAGGTTAGGAAGCTTTCAGAATCTCACTGAGCATTAAGTCCAAATATAAACATGGAGTGTGGGACAACTAGAAAACCAACCAACACAAGAAAGTCCCTTAAAGTGACAGGTTAGACAAGGAGAACATTAATTAGAGTGCCAGTAAACAGATCTATGGTAACTTTGGGAGAACTGAAAAGATCCACAATTCAGGTGGAAGAATCTGACAGGACATCTAGTAGGTCTGCAGTCCACAAATCTGGCCTTTATGTAGAGAAAAAGCCACAAGAGGTCCACTTCACAAAACATGAGGGAAACACAGCAGACATGCAGAAGAAAGTCCTCTGGGGAGACGAGACCAAAACTTAGCTTTTTGTTTCATATGCAAAACACTTTATGTGGGTGACAAACTGGGCTGCACAAAACACTGAACATATCATCCTGACAATGGAAAAAGTTTGTGGTGGCTGTATCATGATGTGGGGATGCTTTTCTGCAACAGGGACAGGCAAGCTCGTCAGATTTGATATGAAGACAGATGAAGCTAATTACTGGTAGAAAACCTGTTAGAGGCTGAAAAGGAATTGAGACTGGGGCTAAGGTTCACCTTCCAACAGAGCAACGACCCTAAACATACAGCCAGAACTACAATTCAGTGGTGCTGATCAAAGCATATTTACGTGTTAAAATGGCCTAGTCAAAGTCAAGACCTAAACACAAATCAGAATCTGTGACAAGACTTGTATAAGATGAACAACATCTTATCTGAGACAGAGCAAATTGGCAAAGAAAAGATTTTAGTAATACCTCAACAGGCTTGCAGCATCAGTTACAAGTTTGTGTTTTACAAACTATTAACTTAGATGTGCTAAACACTTAAAGCAAATGGCCTGAACAAGCCATGCTTTTCAAATTTCTTAATTACTTTTTTCAAAGTTAGTGTTTTTCTTCTACTTCACAATAAGGCCGTGGCCAATCACATAAAATCCCAATACAATGTAGTGAAACATGCTTCTTATGTGACAAAATGTGGCATAATTCAAGCAGAAATAGTACTTTTGCAATTCACTGCAGTTCCTCTTTTTTACGCTGCTTCGAAATGGACTAAACTCAAAAAGGTCAGGGGTCAGTGCTTGGAAATAAATTCTGATGTTGACCATTTGAAATGGAAGCAAAAAGAAAGCCCATAATTAGGGATTATGAAGGAAAGACGTTCCAGAAATGTGATGTTTTCATTTTTTATTTACAAGCAAAAACAAGAAAACTTCACAGGAGTGTATGTTTACAACAAAAAACAGGAATTTGTAAAACAACTTCAGCTATTCTTTGCACTCTGCCCAGATCTGACCTAAAGTAAACAGTCATGAGTTTGCCTGTTTATTCATTTTTATTAAAGAGGCACATGAAACTACTACTACAAAAAAAAAGAAACGGCTTTTGTCAAAACCAAGGCCTAACGTTAAAATCAAAGCACAAAATCTTCATTTAAGGTGCAACTCAACCAGGCCTTTGAAAACACATCAATATGATGCAAAAAATAGAAACAGAATATTAACACAGCAGATGAAAAAAAAAATTATTAAACATTGCGACAGACTTGTGGTTAAACTAAGTTGCGTTCTCACTGAGAACTATAATAAACAGATTTTTCAACAGTGAAAGCTTTTATTGATAGTAATGCCTGCATCTTACTTCCCTCTCATTCATCTACTTGTTTTTAAGTGTAAGGCATGTGCAATATGCAGGAGAAACGTGACTAATAGCTAAATGTCTCACCATCTGCTTTCAAATCTGCAGCAACACTTGAACACATTAAACCTCATTTTAAAAAAATCAGAACTATTGATGGGAAGGTCAAGGCTATTAGAATAAGCCGCTTCCTCTTGTGAGATATTTTGAGACCAAAACTCTATCTCAGTTGTGTTTCTGTAAGAGTCAGTCTTTGCATGGATCCAGAACAACCCACCATGCTTTCTGTGAGGGGAAACTATCTTGTGCATGGGTTTCACTCAATGTGGGGGGTTTCTGTGGCATCACATGGCGGGTCTTGGGTGCTAGAAGCACTGGCACAGCCCCTCCGACCAAACAGAGCTTCCTATGGGGATTAGAGAAGTCATAATATAATTAACATGCAAAAGTGCATCATTCTATTTTTTTAAGAGAAAAAGCAGCTGACCTGCACAGTCTCTAGAGAGCGTGTCCAGCCTCCAGGTGAGTCTGTCCTGGCTGCAGCAGATGTAGAGCTGTCAGCGAGAGCGACCTGAGCAGGGGCCCGAGGCTCAGCTGGTTCCGAGGCTGCTGGATGTGACAATGAAGACAAGACAACTGCTGTGTCAGTTTCCTCCTCGATTGGTGTTTCTTGTGAGCCTCCCAGAACAGAAGAAGAGTTTGACAGAGCCGGACCCATCCCAGACATGTTACTGGGCGCCGGGCTGCACTCTCCAGACGTGCTCGGTGGAGTGTGATTGTTTTTCTTCCTGCGAAGCGTTTCGATCCAGCTGGAGCTGTGCTTGGAGGCAAAATTGGCGAGGGCCAAGGAGGAGAGCCTCATGTTTTTTCCTGAGGTAATCAGCTCTCCAAAGCCTTCCTGATGGGAGAAGGCGTAGCCGGACCGCCTGGAACCCCCTCGGGCGCCGAGGCGACCCTCGGAGACGCTGCCTGTGCCGCGCCAGGTCCCTGCAATGCTGCGACCTGCCGGTTTCCGCCTCTTCTGCCTCACCAACTGCGTGTGACGCACCTGTAGATGCACCAAAATAATGGAAAATGGCTATCACTTTTAGTTGCTGTGACATAAAAGTTATGAAATACAAAAAGTATAGTGTTAATTTCATTTTGCTCTATTTTTTGCATATAATATGTGGTGTTGTGTTTTGCTTTCAGTTCCGATTTGACTCGATGGGGAATCCACAGGCTGAAACTCAACAGTCAGAAGCAAGTGTTTGTCACTATCTCATCGAAACTCCAAACTTTTTCAACTGTAGAGAAGCTAATGTCAAATTAAAGAGGGACCCTGTCACAGTGCCTTGGCAGCAGATTTGCTTGGCTGACTTTCCCCCTCCACCCTCTCCCACAGTTTCGGAAAGCAGCACTTGTCATTAGGCCACACTGATTAAGTCAATATTTGCTGGACATTTTGGCTGCATGCACATTTTTTTAGCTATGCAGTTAATGACTGGCCTAACCTGATTTCAAACTGACACACTGGGAAGACACATTAACATGCAGCATCTTTAGCTCATGTTGCAATGAGGATGAAAACATCATTTCTGAAAACTGTGTTCTTTCTCACCGTGTCTGAAAGCTGAGGCTTGAGGTCCAGCTTGAGGAAGCGGAATGCCAAAACTGGAACTACGCATATTGCTGTTGCTAGTGCAATAGTTAACCACACAACTGGCTGCAATAGTGTGTTCTGGGCACTACCTATACTCAGAAAACACACACACAGACAAACATGAGCACGTACCCTTTGAAATTCAAAGTAATTTTGATGTAACAGGAAAGTTAGTTCTTAAAATTATAAGTGGATTGCCATTACTAAGATACAGTTACAATTTAGTTATATATTAGATAATACAGAACCGTAAAAAAGTGCAAACAATTATCTCACCTGAGATGGAAAACAAAGTACATTTTTACATGTTTTGTTTAGTTGAGTGGTTTGCAAATGTAGTTTTATTCCTTGATCTTTTTTCACATTCAGCAATGTTAAATCTTTTTTTTTTTGGATTTTCTGTGACATACCAACACAAAGTAGCACATAAAAGTGAAGTGCAGAGAAAAGTGTATGCAGTTTCGTTGAAATAGATAAAATTCTGAAAAGGATTAAATTGATTTTATTCAGTTTAATTTACTTTCACAAATAAGACTAAGCACCAAGCAGGGCAGACCCAACACGCCACGCATGTCAGTGAGAAAGTTGTGGAGATGTTAAAAATTTAAAATAAAATCCTAAGGTTTGAATATCTCCTAGAGATTTATTCAAACCATCATCATGTAAATGAAAGTGCAAACATACCAACACATGGCCTTCCAAATAAACTGAAACACATAAGCTGGGCAAGAAGAGCATTAACTAGTCAAGAGACCATTACATTATTTTAACTCTTGAGGAGCTGCAAAGATCAACAAGAAGAAGAATCTGTTGAAAGTTCAACTATTAGGCAAACGTCCTGCAGACCTGGTCGTTATGGAAAAATAGCAAGAAGGAAGCCATAATAAATCCTGTTTCCAGCATGGGTTATACTGGATGACACTAATATAGCTTTGGTGTCACCTTAAGTTATATTTTGGGTGACACCAGTATATAACTTTTCCTTCAAGATCCAAAACCATGCATGGTATAAAACCAGCCAGAACACACTATCTCCTATCAAGAAAAATTGGGGGTAGGATTTATATTCAGCAGATTTATCAAAGCCGGTCAGAGTTCATGGGAAGATGAATGAAGCTAAATACAGGGAAATGATGGAAGGAAACATTAGAGTCTGTGGCAAAACTTCAAAATGGTTGTTCAAAGATATTCTCCATCTGGCCTTCAGTCTGAGTTTGACAATTTAATTTTTAGTTAAAGAATACATACATAATTTTCTTTCAAATACACAAGCAAACTACTTTGTGTTGGTTTATTACATAAAATTGAATAAATGACACTGATGTTTGTGGTTGTGATGTGACAAAATGTAAGAATGTTGAAGGCCATGAACATTTTTGCACGGCTTCATATGGAGCCCAAAGACGAGAGCAAGGGACCAACCTATGAATCGGAACTGATTGGGAAAGATCCTGAAGAGGGTCTGGCTGTGCAGCCCACACATGATGGTGAAATAGGAGCCCACAGAGCCCCAAACGAACATGTGGTTAAAGACCGTCCAGAAACCTGTATCTAGAGCGATCTGCAAATAAAGGCATCGTGATTATTTACCAGTGGAGTAAACAGCCATAAAATAAGTTAACTCCAAACAAGAGTCTCTCACCTGTACACTGACAACAATAACCAGGGCTGTCGCCGTTGTGACTGCGAATGTCTGGTAGTCGGCGAGGGGCACCCCGTTGCTCTGAGTGGCATCGGACAGCACGGCGTAGGGCACAAAGAAAAGCACCACTGAGGTGTAGATGCCTTGGGTGATGCAGATGAAGAACTCCTTCTTGTTGAAGAGGAGGTTGAGCTGCCCGGGCTCGTACAACTTAGGATACTCCAGACTTCTGTGATCTGGAACATCCTGCCGTAAAAGGGGAAACGAGAGATGTTATTTGCTAAAATAAGAGTGTGGACAAGTCAACGGCAGGGCTGTTAGCTTGGTGGTTTGAGCAAAATGCAAACATAAGCAAGTACTAACCAAAAGCAGAACAAACATAACACACATTAGACAGCCAAAGTGCCATATATGGGAACATTAAAAGATGAGTTAATGGCTTATGTCTAAAAAAAAACTATTGGTACTGGTTTGTGCTTTTACTTCATCCTACTGAAAAAGAACACTAACATGTAACCTTGGTGTAAAGTAATAATGAAAAAGACCTGGTCAAAAACCCCCATGGCCAGCACAGGGAGGGAGGTGTACACAATGTTGTAGAGTGTGATGAAGTACTGATCATACACCGTCTACAACAAAAGAAGACAGCAGACAAACACAGACACAAGATGAAACTCTCGATCAGCTCATACCCTCCCAGCACCTTTCGTTCTTAACGCGTCATTCTGTTTGTACCTGGGCAGAGAAGCCACAGAAGAAGCCGAACCAGAAGTGCACCATGGTGAAGGCAAAGTTCTTGTAGAAGAAGTAGCAGAGGAAACGGCACATGCGCAGGTAGGACCAGCGGCCGTGGACCAGCAGGAGACGCTGGAGGAAGCGGAACTGGGCGAAGGAGTAGTCGCTGGCCAGCACGGCCTGGATCCCCTCCTGACCGGAGATACCCACTCCAATGTGAGCACCTGTAGGACGAAAGAAACAAACTAATAGATGTAGAGCTAAATCACTCTGTAGCAGTGCAAGCAGTGCAAACTCCAGAGCCATAGAAAGTGTTTGGAGCACAATTCTGATCAGCAACTGTTTAATAAGCAAAATATCCCACATGTATCAACTAGACTAAAATAAGCTTCAGCTTTGTTCTATAACTGGAAGACAAGTCTTATAACTTCGCTTTCAGCTACAGTTCCAGGCGTTTCATAATAAACATGGCATCAGTACTGTTGTAATCAAAAACAAACACGGAGTCACCATGGATATGAAGGATACATTCATTTGTTCTTTTTGTGATGCTTTTACCAGTTTGGGTTGGTTATTCAGCAAACAGCTTCAATGATTTTTTAAAGAATTTGGTACTCAAGTTTGGATTTAAAGAAGAGTTAGAATCATTGTGCTGTCGGAATATCCAAACGTGTGCAAGTTACAATCAACGGATCAACCTCGATATGAAAGGAAATTGGTAAAGATTTTGAAGAACAACCTAGAAACCACCATCAAATCTTGCTTAAAAGAGCCAATACTAGGGTTTCTATTGTTCTGTATGAACTTTTGAGCATGGTGGCGGCGGACAGATAAAAACCCTGTCAAGAGTCTGTTTACCTGTCAGCAGTTGTAGGACGTTGGATGTGGGACAATGAAGTGAATTATGTCTACTTTCCCCATTTAATCTAAAATCAACTGCCAGGTGATTGAAAAATGGACAAAATTGAGCGTTTCAATTAATTTTGTAAGACAATGATCCAAATACATATCATAAATTGTTCCAGATTATTATTCTGTAGTAACCGTGACCTCAACCTTGTTGATGATACACTGACAAAGCTTAAGACCAAGGAATGTGACTGAAAACTAGCTAAGAAAAATTAATTCTACCAAAAAACATGGTTCTCTTAGATTTTTCAACTTTTATCCCATTAGTTTAGTGTGAAGAAAACAGATTTTGTTTTTCTCAGAAATCGACTCTAGTAATCACAGGATGGGAACAAACCACACCCGTCACTATTGCACTGATTCCATTTCTGCTTTAGGCTTGCATAAATTCATTTCATACGCATAAAGACAGACAAAAACACAAAAAGTGGCGCAACCCACAAAAAAACAAAAACAATGTTGAGTTAACTACAAACTACAATGCTTCGGCATGTAATTAAAAAGACAAATTGCATTCAACATTACCCAGCAGCACTTGAGAGCTATTGCATGAATAATTTTTTGTTACATTTTGCACAAATATTAGTTTTAAAATAAAACTAAACCCAACCCAGACAGTGGAAACCAATGTCTAACCTCATGAAAGCATTGCAACCAGCGCAACACACATTTCAACATGACCGACGTCACGGCTAGTAACACGTAAACAACTCTTACAGCCACTTCTTCTGAATTTCAGCTGCTTCAAGGTGTAGCTGGCCGTCACATGACCAGACCTGACATCTCTCTTTTATTACCCTGCAGTAATCCTGTTACTCTCTTTACTCTCACAGATAAGACCCTTCTGCACAACTCACTTTTGATCATGCTGACGTCGTTGGCGCCATCTCCTATAGCCAGAGTCACAGCCTTCTTATGTTTCTTGATGAGCTCCACCACCTGAGCTTTCTGCAGCGGTGTGACTCTGCAGCAGATAACTGCTTTGCAGGCACATGCTGTCGACACAAACTCGGCTTCCATGTCTGCTTCAAGCGCGTGTGCCTGTCATAGAGCAGGAAAAAGAAAAATCAACAGACTAGAAGTTTCTTTTGGAAATATAAAAGGAATCACTGCAAATGCTCACTTCATGTTTTAACTTTGTTTACATTATGTAAAGGTGTGTTATTCTTACCAAACTATGACCACTGATTATGAGGGCAAACTCCCCTGAGATGCTGTCCATGTCACCAGAGGCAGACGGAGGGAAAGAGGAGCAATGCCGCTGTTTCGACCCTCTTCCTGATGTACAGTCTCCTTCTTGCCCGTCTTTCTTCCCATTACCCATGAAACATGCCTCAGCCCAGGCCTCCATCCCTTCAGTTTTCCCCCCATCTTTAGCACGGGATAGTTCTATCATCCTTTCCCTCGCGCTCCTGAGGAGCAAGAGAAAAAAAGTTACTGAACTCTGGCTCATCAGTTTTTAAGGCATACGCAACCAAAAGGGAAACAAAACAAAATGGAGGAACATAACAGGCAACTTATAACATGACACATTTTAAATTGGTTAGCTGAAGGATGATGTATTGTTCAGGTTTTGTCAGAATGAATAAAACTTTTATTTGCATATTAAAGAGTTGACTTTAAGATCCTGGCATCTGCTGTTTATAGTTTTTAGGTCTAGCACTTATTTTCCCCTTTGTTTATCTTCTGTCAGCCCTTTTTATGGATCCATTGCACAAGATACTGGGATGGTCAGGTAGGCTTAGCTAAACTGAGCTAAAAAAAACAAACAACTAAAGCTGAAGTAAGCTAAGCAATTCAATGAAGGACAAACTAACATGAGTGAAACATAATCAAAACACAGATAAACTAAAATAAGCAAAGGAGAGTTAAATTAGACAAAACAAGCAAAACTGCACTAAACTAATGCAACTTCTGTCATATTTTCCTGAAGAAACCAGCTGTATTTTGACAGACAATAGCTGACCTGAGTTCTTGTCGTACACTCTGAACGGTGTGACCACCTATGATGAACACCTCAGTCATGTCATCAGTCAACATTTTACAGGAGTAGCCAATGTTGACTGCTGTCTCTGTAGGAAAGAAAAAGGAGGAGATTAATTCACACTACACTCAGTTTTTATTATACAGATGCTTAGTTTTCACAACTAAATTCTCTAAACACTTCCTGCTGCAGCGCACTATATTTTGGGTGTCAATTACAATCATATACTTCTGCTAAATATATTTATCTCACTCAGTGGAAACTCTGCAGTTATCGTATCTGATTAGTTTAGTTTATGATCTGTATTGTATTAAGGCATGGCAGGGTAAAAAAACCCTGAGTGTTTTGGTCAAATAGGTCTGTCATATTATACGTTGAGTGTTCTAAATAAAGATTAATAGGTAAGATTAATAACCGAGAATATCCCACTTTTTCTACTTTTCTGAACACCAGATGGCAAATTAACCTGAAAGCTGGTATATAGTGTGTTCATCTCACCCTGTTTGTCTCCAGTCAAAACCCAGATCTTAATGTTGGCCAGAGAGAGGAGAGCAATGGTCTCTGGGACTCCTTCCTGCAGCTTGTCCTCAATAGCTGTAGCACCTAGGAGCTGGACACAGAGACAAATGTTTATATGCAAATTAGATTATGCTCAAAATTAGAAATTTTAATCTTGTTTTGTAGGGGAGACCATGGACGTAACTATTGACTAACCTTCATATCCTGTTCTATCTTGTCATAAGCTGCAGCCAGCCTGTCCTCCCTGCAGTCAGTAGCCTTATCTGCACAGCGGTGGCTCTCTGACCAGGCCTCCCACTCGTCCTCGGAAAGCTCCCTGTATGCCAGAGCAAGAGTCCGTAACCCATCAGCTCCATACTCCTGGAAACAAAAATATACATGCAGCATGTGTAAACGTATCAACTGTAAGCAACCTGAGGTAAGCGTACACTGCATGTGAATACTATCTAAAGGAACGCCATGTCTTACATTTTTAACCTTCTCTGATGCTTCAGTTTAAGCAAGGAGACACTAGGTGGCACTGCAGCACCAATTATGTTCATAATCTACTGTTTACTTACATTTAGGTGGTCTGAGGTGATGCTCATCAGTTCCTGGTTGCAAGGGTGGAGTCTCTCTAATAGTACTGTGTCAGCTCCTTTACAGTACAGGCAGATCCTGCCTTCTGGGTTGCGCACTAAATTCAGATGACAAAGATGTATATAAAATATCATGAAATCATCACCTCTCCTCCGTTAACCTCAGATACATATATTTTTGCTTCATGGCTGGTTTAGCAAAACTCATTGCTTTACAAATGTGTTATGCACACTGTGTAATGCATTAGATGGTATAAATGTATGTGTTTACATTTTCTAAAATCTACTAGATTAAAAAGTAACTCAGATCAAGACTTCCTGTCATCTTGTGACAGAGGATATATTTGGGTTTCTCAGAAGTGGGGTTCTGTGGAGCTGGTTTTAGCTGTCAGTATTCATTCTGAATGAAGTTTGCATGTCTTCCTGGTTCTCTCCAGGGACTAAATGACTGGATGGATGTTTTTCTTTACTCAGGCTGTTTTTGTTTGATATAAAAAAGTGTTTGTTGGTCTACAACATTTAAAAAACAACAGAAATCTATAAAACTGTAACTTTCTTTACGGTACGTTAAATAAAAAAAAGATTTTTTAAGTCACTGTTCTGCCAAAAAACACAAAGAAAAAAGAGGAAAATAT
Source organism: Xiphophorus couchianus (assembly GCF_001444195.1). Classification (NCBI taxonomy): domain Eukaryota; kingdom Metazoa; phylum Chordata; class Actinopteri; order Cyprinodontiformes; family Poeciliidae; genus Xiphophorus; species Xiphophorus couchianus. The sequence continues at coordinate 15,457,428 of NC_040230.1, read as the reverse complement.
TCCTTAAATATGAAAAGTTCTTTGGGGACAGTTAGCAAAAGTAAATGGAATAACTTCTTGACAAGTTTAGCAGTATGTTAACAATCCTCCCTACCTATAACAGACATCCTCTTGCGGATGTTGTTGAAGTCCAGTATGGCGAGCAGTGAGTAGGTGACGGTTCTGCCCATCTCGATCGTAGTAATCGTTCCAGGTGTTCGAGAACGAAACACAAATCCAAAGTTTCGAGCTGCCGTCACCAGAGCGCCCTCATCTGGAGATTGTGCCTTATAGACCAGCTCTCCTGGGATGGACAGATGAAAAACAATGAACAACACAGGAAGTCATAGACAAATGGCAAGTTGCTGTTTTTGTTTCCCTTCCTTCTGCTCACTTTCACTCTTCTCCTCACTCATAACAGTATGACAGAGAGAAAGTAGGCGGAAAAACTCGTGAGTGTGCGAATCCCCCACTTTCACTGATTCCAGCAGCTTTTCATCATAGAAACAGAAATCTGGGTTTGCCAGGGGGTTGAAAGGAGTGAAATCCAGCCTCTGAAAGGTTGACAAGAGAGAATTAGACCCCAACCCGAGGAAACAATTTACTTCCAGGTAAACAAAGAAAGGTCTACCTTTCGTTGTTTTCCTAACGGATCCACTTCACCTGGCAGAAAAACAAATCACAAGTAAGAATGTGGAATATAATTAATATGTTTAAATATACAAACTACTGTGCATGATTTGTTGATCTCTTACCATAAGTTTGCCCATTGATGGAGCACTTATTAAAGGTCATAATGTTCTGAGTTAGAGTTCCAGTTTTATCGCTGAAGATGTATTCAACCTGAATAAAAATGAGCATAAATTCAAAAATGTTGTTTTTTTAAATCATAGAGAAAAAAGGTTCAGGAACTGGATTCATTTCACTTTAAACATCACCTAAAACGGACATCCCTTTAAGATCAATGCATGCTTTTGTAAAGGTTTCTTCCATTTTGTATTTGTACTTCACACATTAACAAAAGTTCAAAATAACTGAACTGAATCACCAGAGCTAGCACAAGTTATAGGCAAAGTTTGCAACAGCTTAGAGCCCCACTAAGTTCCCAGAGCACTTTAACTAACACAAGGCTGGATTATAAACTCACCAGAATAGCCTAAAGAAAAGCTTCATATTTTTATTTTATATATCAACAGCATCAAATTTTAACGTGGGCTGAATGAGTTAAGCATCACTGTGACACATTTACTCTCCCAAATCTTTAATAATTAATACAGATTTAGCTGGAAATGCCACTTAAATGAAATTCTCCCCTTGTGAGCTGGCCTTGTGAGTAACGTTTAGATAAGAAGGTAAGCTGTGAGGGGCTGCACAGTGGCGCAGTTGGTAGCACTGTTGCCTTGCAGCAAGAAGGTCCTGGGTTCGATTCCCGGCCGGGGTCTTTCTGCATGGAGTTTGCATGTTCTCCCTGTGCATGCGTGGGTTCTCTCCGGGTACTCCGGCTTCCTCCCACAGTCCAAAAACATGACTGTTAGGTTAATTGGTCTATCTAAATTCTCCCTAGGTGTGTGTTTGTGTGTGAATGGTTGTTTGTCCTGTATGTCTTTGTGTTGCCCTGCGACAGCCTGGCGACCTGTCCAGGGTGTACCCTGCCTCCCGCCTGGAACATAGCTGGAGATAGGCACCAGCAACCCTCCCGACCCCATTAGGGACAAGGGTGCACAGAAAATGGATGGATGGATGGATGGATGGGTAAGCTGTGAAGCATTAGAGACTCTCTGATGAGCCCACCTGGCCAAGCTCCTCGTTCAGAGTGGTGGTCCTGGACTCGGCCGCTGTGTTGCACCGAGAACAGAACATCTGCCGATCCCAGTTAATGAAGTAGCTGTGACCCAACCGGATCACCTCCACACTAGCAGAGCAAAAACATACATTAAAACATATTAAACTATGGATGAAGACACATATGTTTTTTTATGCATAGCTTAACTCCTATAAAAACAACCGCGATACTGATTTGCTTCAGTGACTAAATAAAGTGGTATTTTATTGTTTTTATACAAAGCCTGCCTGAATTCCACCCACTCTAGCTCAAAATCTTAAATATTTAGAGAATAGATAGAGGAATTGTAATCAACACAGCTCTAGCTGCAGTGGACCCCTATTTAGCCAGGATGTAGTATTCAAAGGTTCATCTGTTCATGTTTTTGTGGTACATAATTGTCAATTATTCATGAAAAACTTGCTTATCTGCACATTTTTAGCTTTAATTTTGTTGTTATTGGTTCACTTTTCATGTCCAACATGTGATGCTGTCTTTCTTGGTGAAGTCATATCAATCGGTCTTTTTATCTGACTAAATAAAAGTCTTAAGTACAAAACTGATTCAATCCGGTCTACCTCACATAGTTTGACCTTGTAAGTGTTATATTTAAGGCTTTTTGTAGTGCAAATCCTTTCTTAATTTAATTTTGCGTATGGTTCTATAAACATGCTTTCAGATGGAGAAAGCTGTCATGATGGGGCAGGTGTTAGTCTCAATTGTTATCTCAACAACAATATTCATAAATTTCATATCTTTTTGTCCTTTTTGATATCCTGCACCTTTTCTTACCTGACATATAGAGAAATAGGAACGACAGTGTTAAGGATGATGATGTAGGACCAGAAGGAAAGGAAGGCTGAGAACATAAAGTTGTCCACAGGAGGGTCCCAGGGAAGGTAGCTCTGGAACAAGGAGCCCACCTCTCTCTCCCACACTGCATTGCCCACAGCCAGGATCACACCCATACACACCAGGAAACCAAAGATCTAACAGCGATGCACAAAAAGAAACATCACAGAGGCAGAGTTAGGCCTACTGTCTTGTAATCCAAAATTAGAACGAGTCTGTCATCAGCATGTGCAGATGTAAACAAAGCCCCTGAGATGATATTCTAAAATAGTTTGGGCTATGAAAGCGAGAGGTTTGGAGTGTCTTACCCAGAGGACCAGAGTGTTCATCAAACGATCGATGCTTGTACGCTTAAACTTGGTGCGACCGCTGTTCTGCATTAGCTTGGTATCTGGGCCTGTGGTGGCAACAGAATCAAACCTGCTTGTTATATATACACCGCATTCACCCAATCATTCACAAATACAAATACGCAAATGCAGACCTGCAAAGATAACCAGGCCATAGCACGCCTCTGTGTTGCGGAGGACACATCCTCGGAGCAGCATGTTCTGGTTGGTCAGGGGGTATTTCTTCTCTCGCCAGTAGAGAGTGCCACAGAAGCGGTCTAGTTTGTTGTTGGGAGGCTCGCACACCACTTCACCTTCACACAAGAAGACGTTGTAGTGTATTAAATACAAATAGTGCACACCTACATGGCAAGCAATTACCAAACCCAATTGTTGCAAAGCATCTACATCAGAACCAACATGATCTCGAGCTGAATTTATCATCCTGATGCTGCTGTCACTATAAACACACCCGGAGAGACACTTCTTTTGTAAGATGATATCAGGGAGTGTGGGTTGATTTGCTGCAGTATGGCTTTTTCCTGAGTACGTGTGTGTGTGTGTGTGTGTGTGTGTGCATTGGGGGCGTGCTTTGCTGACTCAAATCTCTTTCAGTGGCGAGTGGGTGGATGGGTGATGACACCGTGTCATTCAGCCACACCAGAGGACGTACAATGTGAGGATGTGAATGTTTCAATTATTTATTTGTCAGACTTTGAAAGGTGGAAAACATCTGAATTACACCGTTGGCTGCACACTGAAAATCGTCAGAACGATGTACTGGACGGGGAAACCGAGAGAATATCAACTTGTTTAAACCAGTCTCACCATCAAACGATGCCAAGTTGTTTGGATCACCGAGCTCAGCCGTCACTGACACAGACTGACGCACCTTCATGTTGGTCTCTCTGGTGGTTGACAGAAAAACATCCTTTTTAGAAGCAGTTGCCTTTGGAGGTTATAATGAACTGTGAGTGGATACTGATGCGCAGGGAGGTTTCTGACCCGTCAAGCTCGGCCGTCTCGATGTAGCACAGGCCGTGTGGTTCAGTGCTCGATAACAGGAGCAGGTCCGCCTGAAAACAGACGGCTGACGTTAGCATTAACTGCAAGGTGCATGCAGCGAAACTCTGCTGTTACAGAGAGAAGTCAATAATAATTACACATGGAGAGAGTCGGAGATTAAATGCATGATTATTAGAACTTCTGCTGAAAAAAATACATTTGCAATCTTATCTATTAGAATAGCTTTCATAAGCAATAATAACTGAAGCTAATTAGGAAGAAACTGTTTGAAACCTGGCAATAAAGTGAATCCCGCTGAATTGGTGTTTACTGTGTTTTGGTATAGATAGACATAATCAGAAATATCAATTTCTCACAAAAATTTAGATTTTTATTCATTAAAGCTTTTTCCGACAGAATGATCGGAATGAAGTTGGGGGCTGTAATAAATCAAGACAGAAAACAGAAGATGATGGATTTCTGAGTTACACTGCATTTTGAAAAGACAGTTGAGCTGCATGGTATCAAGTAAATGATACATATTGTTGGAAATTGGTGAATAAAATGGATGTGGATTACAGTTAACTAAGTTACACCTGGCCTCTTGTTTGTTTTTCTTCTTCACAGTATCTCTGCTATTCTTTAACTGCCGATTGAGAGGCAACACACCGTATAAATGGATGTTGAAATACACCATTGAAAAAAAGATATTCATATGCAATTCAAAATAAGAGACATACCCTTTTTATCACTGTCTGAAATAAAAAATATTTCATGTTTTGACAAATCCATTCATCCATTATCCAACACGCTTATCCCTACTGGGGAAAGATCAGGGCTTTTTGAAAAAACTAAACAAAACAAATAAACACTGACTTTATTGTTTTTAACCCACTTTGTTTGTCTTCTGAGGTGAATGGATTGAATATTTATTATTGCAGCCGAATTTGTGTCAAAATAAAATAATTTTTAAAAACTCACTCTCACACTTACCGCCACAAACTGATTGTTTTCCAGCTTAATGATATCACCCACTTTAACGTTCATCCACTTTTCGTTCTGTAGCCTGCCACAGCAAATCAGAATAACTTGTAGAGTATAAATGGGACAGTTTGAACTGCAAAAAGAAAGCGCACACGCATGTAGGTTTTCGGCTGCGATGGCTTACGAGCCTCGGATGAGAACCTGAGACTGCCGATTGTTCACTTGGTTGTCGCTCTTGTGGCGAAACTGCAGGGCACAGATACAGTGGTGTTACGTCAATGAGATGAGTGTGCGCTTAACTTCAGGGTGTGGAGAACACGTGCTCACATAGTCGTCGGTGGCATCCTTTACTGCAGTGATGCTCAGCACCAGAGCCAAAGGCACAATGGTAGTGAACCAGGACAGGGAGGAAATCTGAGGTATCAACTAACAACAGGAGAAGATGAGATTTTTCACATTAGTATAAATGGGTAGCAACAATGCAATTAAAATTATTTAAACATATAACCCTCTGTGTATTTAATTGGGATTTTATGCGATGAACCATTACAAAAAGCAGTTCCTAATTTTGAACTGGACAGGAAGTGATGCAGAGTTTTCAAAGTTTCAAGGTGATACAAGTCGGACAAGTGTGGTGTGATTTTGTGTTTAGTCCCATGAGTGAAAGACGTTTATGCAATTACAGCTGCAAGTCTGTTGGGGTTTGTCTCTATTAATTGTGCCCATCTAGAGACTGAAAATGTTACCAATTCTTCTTTGAAAGCCAGATTAGGATGGTACTGTCTGCAAAAAGCAGGTTTTAAGTCTGGTTATAGATTCTTAAATGGGTTGAGGTCTGGACTTGAATGGGGCATTACAACACATGAATGCAATATGTCTGGAGTCAAACCACTCCATTGCAGAGTTGAGTTTCTGTTTTGGGTCATTGTTCCAGTGGAAAGTGATCCTCCGCCTCAGTCTAAAGTCTGTTTCTCCTTTCAGTCTCGTTTCTTTGCGTGCTAGCCTGTTTTAACAAACTTTTTATCAACACTGACCAGCTTCCGTGTCCTTGAATAACGTCCTCACAGCATGATGCTGCCACCAATATGATTCAAGGTGAGATTTGTAAGTACAGGATGTTGATCATCCCAATAAAATATGTAGAAGTTTGCTTGTGATAAAATGTTCAACATTGGTTCATGATGGGAGCAACTAAATTTCAGAAGTTAATTCTATAAAATAAAGACTGTTTTCTGTTAAATTTGTAGCTTTAAGAAATCATTGTCCAGTTTTATATTCATGTTATGATAACATCGTGAGAAAAATAGAACATATATGAACATAGAGAGTTTCAGATCCAACTCCCACTGTTAATTTCCCGTTTCAGAAGACAAAGTCAGCAACAAAAAGGCTTTCAAAACAACAGGAGACACTACAGTGGTTCCACCTATCTGTTTCATACAGCGAGAGGACAAAAACTACGTATCAGCTATGAATACAAATCTTAAATATTTATCAGACTTTTTTATTAGCCAAAATGTAGCTTTAGATTTTGTTGCTCATTATTCTACATTCAGTAAACAGAACGGATTTCGGTTACTGTAACAAGCCTAAAACAGAAAACATTTAGTCTGATTGAATAGCAGCGAGTGAGAAAAAGAAGACCGTCTTCACTGTAAATATAGATATTTGGTTTCAGCTCTAGATACTTTATTGCAATATGATAAGTGTCTGTCTCTTCGGCTTGTTTTTCATATGAATCGTTCTCAAGTTTTTATTTTGTCAAACAAACAATGTGGAAATGCCAAGTTTCCTAATTTCTGCCTGGCTCTGCTCACCTGTAGAATGAGCAGGAAAAGGAAGTAAGTGTTGGCTACTTCCTGGAACTGCTCAAACAGATTGACAGGCAGGAAGGTGAGGATGTTGTACTTTGATGTCACGATGCAGTTGCTCTGTGTTGAGAAGAGAGAAAAGGGCAAATGATTATTATAAAGGTTATCATTCGTACTTTGTAATATCTACAGAGGAAAAAGGGATATAATCTCACCGCATACTGAAACTTTTCATTGTGTTCTCTGTCATTGGCTTTGACCTTTCTCTCCTCCTCTGCAGAAATAAAATGAGGTAAAAGATGGTAAACAATGAAATTCATATAAAATAATAGAACAGATACAACAGCATTGCACAGCACTAAAGTTATTTTAATAAAGTGACTTAAATAGACTTAATCTTCTTTATTGGGTCCTGACACTCTCACCATGTGAATTAAGTTTTGGGAATTTTCCTTCTGCCAAAACCTTCACCTCTGGAGGTCAAAAATGGAAGCCACTGGTAAAAGAAAGCCAAAGGAATTACGACTGAAAGTTGGCCACAAGTGGCATCTGGTCAGACGAGGTCATAAAATAACTCTTTAGCTAATACAGTGAGGCCGAAAACTCTGTCTCCAAGCATAGTGATGGTGGGATCATGCTGTGGGGAGGAACAAGGCAGCTTAGATGGGAAGACGAAGGGACGCAAATTCAGAGCTATCCTGGAAGAAAACCTCTGAGAGGCTGTAAAACACTTGAGACTGGATGGAGCTACACCTTCAAGCAGGACAACAACCTAACATACAAAAATATCTACAGTGGAATAGCTTAGACCAGGGATGTGAAACTCCTAAACTCAGAGGTCAGTGTACTGGTAGGTTTGAGGTGTGTTTGTGCAAACGAATCAAATAATTATATGATTGGCAGGACATTGTTGAACTTGACCGCCACATGATTTGGGATTGCTGAAACAAGAACAACATCTGAAGGCTGCAGCACACCCTTGAAGAGTGTCTCGCCTAACGCTGGTTTTATACTAAAAATGTCCAGTCTAAAGCTGGTAGCTAGAGCTGTGACTGCAGCTATAGGTAGATCTACATGTTTTTAACTCGGAGTGCACTGCACACTTTTTGACAGTTGAAAACCACGTCAATTTTACTCCACCTCAAAATTTGCATTAATTAAGATCTTCTTTGAGTGAAACGACACAGCTCCAGACATATATGCAATAAATATTATCACCAAGGCATAGTGCATGCACTGGACTGAAACATCCTCAACAAACTTTTGACATTTAAAAGAGAGTCGGTGCGGCTCTACAGGAAGGGACGTCTCACTAGAGAAGCCATTAAACCCATAATAAACACGCACACATAACACAAACAAAGACTCTGTGGTTTCCTGTGTCTTTGCAGCTCTGTGAAACTCTCTAAAACCAAGTAGAGCCCATGATCTAGATCTGCACCTCTTCTGAGATGAGTTTCAGCAAACAAACACAGGCTTAAAGAGTTCCCACAAGGACAAGCTTCTCATGTGAAGCCCTAAGACCGACCTGATGTGGAGGATGAGCACCTGATCTGTTGAAGAGATTTGGAAAAAATGGATTTATATCCTCTTTCCATGCAAAACCTCCAACCCGTGGTGGAAAAGATTCTCTCAAGTAGAAACTTATTCAAAGACATTAATTATTCATTTTAATTTATGCTAATCTAAAATGAATGAAACAGGAAATTTAATTGCTATTTGCATTCGTTGTAGTATAGTTTTTCTAAAAACACTAAACACCAAAAGCATTTGAAGGATGTTTAGCAGATTTCAATAGATTTTGAGAACAAACCAAAGATATTTTGTGTGTGTAAACTAGTTCAGATGCTACTGTCTTCTTAAATATTGCCAAATAAACTCAAACATATTAAAATTGGGAATGTGTGTAGGCTGTATCATCTCTTTGAGAACTCATTGTTTGTTATTTTTACAGAAGAAACCTGCTAGAGATATTTTTCTATGACTAAGAAATAAATCTAGAACCAAAGATGCTTTCCTGATCACTGTATGAATCTCAATTGAGGACGCCAACAATTTCTGACTAAACCCTCAACTGTGATTTCAGAAATGAAATTCCTCAAATCTTTCACCATGCACAACTGTTGGGAGCTATACAACAACAGTGGATAGCTTTCATTTAACTACTAAAGTACCGCATGATACTATGACAGAATGCCATAGGTTATGATTATGAAAATATCCCACTGTCAATTGTTAGTGTTATTATAGCAAAATGGAAGAAACTGGGAATAACAGCAACATCAAATAAAATCCCAGAGGGTTCAGGGGTCAACGTGCTGAAGAGCACAAAGTGCAACTTTCAGATCAGTCCTCAACTCAACCTGAAAGAGAGTCTTTGTAATCAAATAGAGCAGAGATCAAGTCCTCTTGTCCAACATCGGTGTCCAACCTCACAAATGCACCTTTTAAAAACTGGAAAAAAATCGCCTTATATATGAATTGTTAAATCTACTGAACACTGAAAGAACAAATACTATAGCTGACAGAGTTTGGAAGTGAACAAACTCAGCCCAGCTCTCGCCTCATGTTCTTTCAATTTCAGATAGTAATTGTGTGGGTGTCCATTCTCTTAAACGTATTCCACTTAAACCCCTACACCTCCTCTGCTTTCCGATTCTCTCTTCTGTTTTCTGACATTGCCATTTCATTGCATTTAAAGGTCATGGCGCTGATGTTTATTTGCTCAATATGCACTGCTAACACTGAGGAGAGCAAGGTGCCGCTGCCAGGTAAGCACTGAGGGTTCCAGCCGCCTTACATCCGGCCCTGGCCTGCCCCCTGTGAACTGACCACCTCAGCCTGACTGAACGATAGTCTTTACCAAACTGCGCAGTAAGTGTTTAATGTGTCTGACAAGTTCAAGGGCATCAGAAGCCCTGACACAGACAGCGTGCTGCACAGTGGGCCAACATCAATCTATGAAGCTGCAAACTTTCAGTTGCAGACATTAGGGTCTAAATAAATTTTCATCATTCCCTCATAAGCCACTGATCTGAGTCACACAACATCAGCTTTAGGGAGTGAAGTTACAGCAATAATGACCACATTAGCAGGTCAGTCTGAGTTATAGGAAATGATGGTCTAATTCTGAGCTAAACTCAGAATCATAGTCACGAGACTCTCCAGAAGAGTGCATCTTTGTTGATGATGATCTAATTAGGCAAAAAGGATTGTCTGCAGTCCTGCTCATCCACAAACCCAAAGCTAATTAGCTGGAAAACAATATTGCATGTGACAGACTGATTGAGTGGGGGGTCGAATGAAAGGGGACATCAAGTGGGATCTGTGATTGTTATGCAGAGGAATGAAGTGTCCAGGTGGAGCCTGGAGGATTGATCACTGTCAATAAACACTTTATTGCAGCCATTTATTGCAGGATTCTTGCAAAATTTACATTTAAAATTCAATAAGTTCCTTGAATGAATTATTATTATTTTGTTTATTATCTGTTATTTTCTTAAAATTTCTTTAACGCTCTGGACATTTAAGTAATAAAAAAATAAATCAATATTTATATATGCATATATATATAAATATCGATTATGGCATCTGATTATTCAAAGTCAAATGATTTATTTCGGGAATTGTTGCACTTCCATATTATACCATTATAACTACAAAAATAAAAGCACATTCCTTCATTCTTATGGAGATGTGATATGAGGAGGAATGCAGATAGAAATGACTGAAACTGGTTTGGATGGAGATGGGATGAAACTTGAACTTATCTAAAGTGATAATGATAGATGGTCTTTATTTGCAAAATGAGATGGCATTTGTACAAACAGCCGCAGCCTTTAACTCGTACCTGTCCGCTTCTTTTTCGCTTTTCCTCCCCCAAATCCTGTCTTTTTCTTTTTTTTAATGGGGAGAACCACTGGAAGCCATTTCTCCGGGATGTCTTTCAGTACTGTCATCTTTTGCTATTTCTTCTTCTGCTGCACGAAGAATAAACTGGACCGTCAAATCTCCGCGAGGAAGAGGTGACGAAGCTTCCGAACCAACTTCAGTAGAGTTGGATGGATCGGACCATCTCCACCCTGCCTCTCCTGCTGCTTCCTCGCTGCACGCCTGATGGGCGCACACGGGCTCACGCTCAGCGGCGCGCGCCTGGCTCCGGTGTCTCCCTCTCTGTCTGCACAAATGATGAGGTCATGGGTTTTCTAAAATGACCAATCCATCCCCACGCAGTCGCAGCCCCAGACTCCCTCAGGTCTGGCCGGTGGCAGATATGACCGCTACTTCGTTGCAGAAGCTTGCATGTTGCAAGGGCGCCGATAAAGCACCGCGATGTCTCAAACTGCACCTTCAATCAATTGAGGCTCGCCTCGAGTTTCATCCACAACATAAACACTGCCCAACGTGGAGCATTACGTAACCCCGTTGCGGTTACCATGGAAACCGCCACTGCAGGGATCCCACAGCTGAGCAAACTCGCTGATTAAGAAGGACGCGCGCCATTTTGGCTCAAGAATCACTGCGAGCACTACAGCCAGATTGAGGAGTTTGGGGGCCAAAATATTTCCTGCGAGTTGAGCAAGAGTGGGTGCGCCGCAGTGGGCGGGGCCAGGCAGGTGGCACCGCACGTGCTGTACCGCGTGCCTCGTGCCAGATATGAGACACGAACGGTTCTCCTTTCATTGGCACATCAATAGCAAAAATATCGCCCTATGAAAGATTTGGAAGAGTATTCAAAAAAATGTAACATCCATAAAGCTACCAAATGAAGTGAAACGTCACTGAAAATGAAGATGAATGATGCATTTCTGATCCTGTCTTACATGACATAACAGCCACGATTCTTGAAGCACATGTTGTACAAAATACTGTCCTGTGGAGCGCATGATGAAATACTGATTAAGATAATTTACAGAGAGGTATTTTTGACTGACTCAACAAAAACTGGGGGTTTTATTGTATGGGAGTAGATTTACAATATCTGGTTCAGGATGTTATAAAATATATATATATATATATATATATATATATATATATATAAAAGTAGACAGAAAAAATTAATTGTAGTTATTGACTTCACAAGAGGAACAAGAATCATGTCAGTCAGCTGCATGCTTAACTCTTGTAACTAAACATTTGATAGATTTTCACCTAGTTATAAAATGTTTGAAATGAATTTGAGTTGCAGGTAGCTGAGCTTCACCTGTCTGAGAGGAAACAATTTCAGGTAGTATTAAACAAATAGATGTTAGTACAAACCAAGTCAACCTTGTGGAAAATTCAGAAGAAACCTGGAAGTTTTCATCCAAGTTATGACCACAGATTAAGAATATTTTGTGTACAAACTAAAATAATTCAAAAGCTTGTTCCTGTTTCTTTCCCGCTCTATGGCGTGACTTAACTGGACTGCTAACTGACCACTTTGCACACGCTTTGAGATTGATCTGAGCACATAGATCTATGTGAACAAATCATTTACAGCGTGGTCATTTAAATCTCTCAGACGCTCACTTAATGGTGTTCTGTTACACGCTCAACTCTGACAACTCTCAGCTGTGTGCTTTCGAGAGCACAGAAACAACACTTCTGCTCTGAGAGCTCTCAGCACTTTGCAGGACATTCAGACCAAGAAGCTGTGGTTCTGGATGAACTTGAGATTGAGGCATAATCCAACAAACCACAGAAAGGGCATCATCAAGGGGAGACTGGAGACAGGTCTCCATATTTGGAGTAGATTCTGCTAGAGTAGAAATGCAACTTTGGTATTGAAAATCAACTTGCTTTTGATACTTTTATATTTTTAATATGTTGTCATTATGATGATTTTCACAAGCCAAATCTTTTGGTATGTCATACTTGTGGGCGGAGCTACAGCACTGACCAGAAGTGCCAACTCCTTTGAGTAAAACAGGTTCAAATACTCAGATGCTGGATCTTGGAGGATCGACTTTGCATCAGACGACAGAAAACAATGGGGGGGAAATGTTCTAATGTGGGGCTGGTTCTGCTGTTGTCTGTTTCTGTTTAGACAATCATATCTAAATCTAAAGTTTAGAGATGCAAATATTTCTGTTTGTAAATACGTGTACAGATTTGGAAAATTCCTAAATTAAGTTCCTTTCTATTTCAGATGGCAAAGGAACCATGAGTGCGTGAATGTGCACTGTAAAACTTGTAAAAATTGTCTGTGGGCTAAATAGCACCAGGTTAATTTTAGGTCAGTTTCACTTCCTTTGTTTCACACAGCTTGAATACTCAGATGTTGAATGTGTTTAATATTATGCACTGACCTGGAGGAGGCCTCTTTCTGAACATCTCCGCTCTGCCGCCGTCCTTTTGCTCAGGCCCATGAGACTGTCTGCAGAGGTAGAAGAAAAAAGCAATAAGACCATTAGAAGCTCCATTATTACAACAAACCGCTCACACAAAATCAAGAGCAAAGAGTTGCACTGATTCAGAGCAGGAGGGAGAAGTGAATTAAGAACCATAGAAACAAGTAGTGTCACAAAAAGCACTTAGTCACCTTTCTTTGATTGAAACTAAACTATAAGTGTTATTTTTTTATGCATAGGGTTTACTTTCAAGTGAAAAAAAGTTGCAAATCAAATATGCACTGAAACTGCTGCACAACAGGACCAACATACACATCCAGCAGACCATCTCTGCTCTCTGAGAGCAGTAATGAGGAAATGACATTCAGCAGATAGCTGCATCTGTCTCACTGACTCTCTGTCTGGGAGGCTGGTGGCGTTGGCCACATACACCATCACTCTTTTCTCTCCAGCGGATGAGACAGAATAACAGAGCGGACACACTGCACAATTAAACCTCTCCTTTTCCTCCCCTCCTCATTTATGCTGACTTGATTCTCTGGAATACCTCAGTGCTTTTATTCACGGTGCTTTGTCTCAGTTAAGTACAGAAGCTGGGAGGCAGAGGATGACAGATGAGCCATTACACATCTTTCTCTTGGGTTTAGCAGTGCATACAATACAGCAGACGCTAAAGGCAGCAAACATCAAATCACTAATCAATACTCTTTGAGAAGGAGCTGCTCTGCTCTTCTCCATGCCAGTTGGGCAGATTAACTTTCAGCTACTGTTTCCATCTTCGCTTTCCACCCTGCTTTACATTATTTTTTTTCTGCCTGGTTTCTTGTTACTCCTTGCACTCCACAAACCCACAGAGGCATGAAAACATTTGGAAACAGCGGGCTAAAATTTCTCGTTGTGACGATTTCAGTAAGAAGTGGAGTAGAATTGTTATTTTTATCAAGACATGGTGATAAATGTTATTATTATAGCTTGTTTCAGGTAATTTACGCCTTAGGCAATAAATCTTCAGGCAAAAAAACTGAAGAAGGCTGCGAGACAAATGCAAAATGCTTTAAGCTAGCTCTTTTTTCTTGGTGCATAATGTGATTATCAAATGTCTGTTACTGGAACCGTGGAGGTCATGCAGAGGTCTGGAAACCCAAAGCGTAAATCGGTCTTGTTTGAAAGTAAAAACTTTTGATTGTGATTTAAAGGTGTTTGGAGCAACTGAATAAATTCTAATGAATATGGGTGTCAGGAAACAACACAGGCTTATAGAGCAAAAAGGTTAGATGTACTTACTGATGAAGAAAAGGTTAGAACGTTATGGATGTACTTAGAAAATAAAGATTTAAGTGTGAGGAGAAAAAACATCAATCTCTACAACATCTAAGTATCAAAGAGACAACAACTGCAAAAGCATAATCAAGCTATAGCCACAACTTGATTGTACTTTATTGTTATATTAAATGACAGACCAACACAAAGACAAGCACAAAAAGATAAACTTTTCTACATTTTCTTTCTTACAAACACCGTAAAAAATGTTTCTTCAACTGTAAGAAGTCACCAAAATAGTAAATCCAGTGCCATTGGGTATGATGAAATGTCCTTGTATCGGTTAGAAAACATCAGTGACTAAAGAACCTCAAGAAGGCGTCAGTGATGAAGAACAAGAAATACAGCAGACAGGTCAGAGAGGAAATTACTGAGACATTTGAGACTGGGTGAGTTTAGAAACATTTTTCTAAGCTTTGAACAAAGAGACGGGTTTTGCAAAAGAGAGCATTAATCAGAGAAGCAGCTGAGTGGATCCCAGTTCTTACACAATCACCTTATTGCATTTTAGAAATCACATAATTCTTTACATATATCACAGTAACAGCGGCCCTGACCTTTAGTTTCCTTCCTTCATTATGCTGCTGTGTTTTTTCATGTAGATACAACAATGTGAGAGCGAAAGCAGCTTGCCATATTCTCTCACCTCTCTTCGCTCCTCAGCCTTTGTGTTTTCAAACCTCTTCCTCTCTGCTTGTCCATCAGTGACGTCTGGTGTGAACCTTGAGACCCGCAGGTCACTTGAACCGAAACTGATTTCTTGGGGAAGTGAGAACCACTAGAGACAAACTGAATAACTGAGCCCCATTCCTGACACCTGGTATAAAATGTGTTTCATTACTTAGACAAGAGTCTGGTGGATGTTTGTGAAAATCCCCAGTGAAATCTACCACTTTGAACTGCAACACCACCTGCAAGACTCTCATCATTACTGTGAAAAGCAATGCAGGAGTCTGTCACCAAGTTATTTTACAAGACTGCCACAGGATTTCATTCACAATCAACCACCGCATATGTTTCTGCTTCTATATATGATTTCAGCCATAAAACACTTTTTTGCAGTTGTGTAATTTCCTCTAACAACATCTGTTCATCCATCTATTAAATGATCTCTCTGGTGATTTTAGCGTTGCCCTAATCTCTTCCCAGTCTTATGTGCCTGGAAAGGTTTTAGGAATAAGGCACCTTGGTGACATCCTGATCAGATGCCTCAACAACCTCAGCTCACTTTTTTCACTTCAGAAGAGCTTTCTGGTGGCTACCTTCAAAAGTAACCTCCTGATAGCTTCTAAATGTCCTCATCAGATGTCTGAACCTCCTCAGCTCTATACGGGGGAGTCTTGTCACCTTTCAGCTTTCAACCACATGTATCACTTTGATGTAGTTTGTACAGATTTGGACAGATTTGATTTACTTACTGTGGTGACAGTTTCAGAATCTTTTTCAGCAATAGTAACAGTTCAGGGACTGCTATGCACTTACTTTATTTATCAAACGTTTAAAATATGTGTTCCCAGAAAGGAATTTCTGTTTGCACTCCAGGCAGGGACACATTAAAATATACAGGACAGAGAATACTGAGAGCTACGGTTTAGCAGGAGAAACAGCCAACAGAAGGTTTTCTGGTTAGATGAGACCAAAATACAATTTTGCGCCCTACATGTGTGCTATTAGTGGCAGAAAACTAAAACTGCACATCATTTTGAAAACACTGCCCAAACCATAAAAGATGGCGGCAGCAGCATCATGCTGTGTGGATTCTTCTATTAAACAGGAATGGGGATGCTGGTCAGAGTTGGTGGGATGAAGGATGGAGAGGAAGACAAAGCAAGCCGTTTTGAATCTATAAAGACTTGAGACTGGGGCAGAGACCCTCCAGCAGGACAAGACTAAACACACAGCCACCGCTACGATGTTTAAAACCATTCTTTCTTTTCCTTCCACTTCATGCCTATTTGCGACTTTGTGTTGGTTTATCACATGAAATCCTGATAAAACACAGAAAAGTTTGTGTTTGTTACAAGAGAAAATGTGGAAAGGTATGTGAATAGTACTGCAAGACGCTGTAAATAATATCCAACGTCTTGTATTTCTACTTATACTCCATATCAACACATCATGTCACATCAAATACAGCTTTAGTCAGTTTAGAGAGGTATTTATTCCACTGACGTACAACAATAAATGAAAGTAAAGGCAGTCTGCAGGCACAGGAGGAACTCTGAGTTTCATACACGTTATGACTCACAGAAAGCGACAGTGACTTTATTTGAAATCCCCTGAATCTAACCACCTCTTCTACATAAACTGCTCTATATGATTGGCAACTTTGAAAAATATATATTTTTTTAGTGTAACAACACAAACTGATCACTTTCCCATTGAGACAAACCTTTACATTTCCAGGTGTTGAAGTCATAAAACATCAAAATTGAAAGCTACATACATAAAAAAGGGTGTCAACTGCAAAACATCCTACCTTTTTCAACTTTGCATCAGAAATGTGCTTCTGGAGGAAACGCTGTAGAGCTGGAGGTCATGATGAGGTTCAGACTTCAGCTAGAGATGATGTGATGAAAGGAGGACTTAGTGGGGAGAGGAGAAGCAAAGGTGGAGGCTCAGCAAGCATTCAGAGGGGTCAGGATCAGGGAGGACTGGCTATGATTGGAGGAGGGACAGACAAAGAGAGAGAGAGAGAGAGAGAGAGAGAGAGAGAGATGTTGATGAGCAGAGGTAGGAGGAAGGGTTTCACCTACTTCACCTTCTCCATCTGAACTTCCTGCTTCCAGGAGCTAAATCTGCTGAGTCTCACATTTCTCTCTCATTATGTCTTACATCTGCAAGACAAATATATTAACTGCTTTAAACCAATTTGCCTTTTTAATACTATTTGTATTTTATACGGTACTGTTTTACAACCTCAAACACACATCTTACCACTTATAATCTACACTACTTTTTGTCTGCGTAGTGTCATGGCGCCCTCTGCTGTTTACTATGTCCCCTACAGCTGTTCCTCACTCCTTGCTATAGTATTGCCTCATTAAAATTCGTTTAAAGTATTTTTTAAAATTATATTCTATTACTGTGCCAATGAATAAATAAGTAAAAATAAATGGGTTTCATTTGTTTTTGTCTTGATAACTTCCCTGTTGTTTATGTACTTTTTTGAATCTTGACATACAAGTTTGTTCCTTTGTGTTAGTTTATTTAATTGTCAGTTTTGTTCTTCGTGCTTTTGAATTTTGTTCTTTTTGATTACTCTTATTTTTCCCCCTCTTATGTCTAATGATTGCTTTTTTAAGTAGAGCATTACAGCCTTGCAGATTAGTAAATATACTTCCTCACTTTTTACAACTACTTTAATATCTTTAAAGTACGCCTACTGTTCACTGAGGCATTTCATAGAAAGTAAACAGTTTGTTGATACAATGAATCAATATCATAATGAACAACAACACTGATGTAAAAAAAACTATTTCTTTAATGAATATCCATCTCCTCTACCTCCTCCTCTGCTGGTTGTGTTCAGGAAGCGTAAAATTCCCAGTGTAAGCAGCGCTGCTACTTTAAAGTGCAGCTGCTTTCTTCATTCTAGCACCACATTCTAGATAACAGTTTACAACATGTACAATTTTCACAGTCTAATAGCATGATGCCGTTTGTTTAAAGCAATGCACTACCGATACAAGTTTCCTACAATAATAGATACCACTACAATAACAAACTGCAAATGTTCTCTTTAATATGTAGTACACAAACACACATTGGATCAAACTTTTCCCCCACAAGAGCTCTCCTCTTACGGATCACTTCAAATTGCTTTGCTGTACTTTAGGTCGAGTCAAACCAAGTCTTACTAAAGTGCCCTGAGGTCTTAAAGCACGAGGAGTAACTTTTAAAGTGTTTTGTCTAAATGTTTGTGTAAAAAGTATATTTTTTCTTATATCATTAGGCAAGCTATCCTATTCATGGATGGTTGCCTGCAAATATCAGTGAATACCTGAAACTCTCTCAGAAAACACATACAACTGATTATTTGAACAGTTCAAACAGGAAATTTACCTTAATATGCATTAATATGCACCGTGGAAACCATCATAGCACCACCACAGAAGTTAACTTCAACAAACTTCCTTATTTCTGCTCTTGAGGCTATAACCAATCACTGCCAAGAAAATGAATAACACTCTTGGATTGACTAATTTAAGAATTAAATTAGCGTTATATGGCGTTATACCCCACGTGGTACCCCACGCCGTTTTATATGGGCTATTAGGTCCCAGTTCGACTGGTGCCAGATATCGGTCCAGAATGCAGGCAGTAAGTTGGATTTGTTTCCAGTGAGAGTTGGAAACTCTAAAGCTCAGACTTTAGACTTTCTGCTCAGACTTTAGACTAATAGCTGTTTTATACGGGCTATTAGGTCCCAGTTCGACTGGTGCCAGATATCGGTCCAGAATGAAGGCAGTAAGTTGGATTTGTTTCCAGTGAGAGTTGGAAACTCTAAAGCTCAGACTTTAAACTTTCTGCTCAGACTTTAGACTAATAGCCGTTTTATATGGGCTATTAGGTCCCAGTTCGACCGGTGCCAGAGATTGGTCCACAATGCAGGCAGTAAGTTGGATTTGTTTCCAGTGAGAGTTGGACCGCACCAAGTCTGAGCTTTGGACAGAAAGTCTAGGTGTAGCCAAAGTGTTGAGGGGATCCATTTGGTGGCCTTAGAATCGTGTATTTGCTTTTTGCAGATGATTTGGTTTTATTGGCTTCATCAGATTGTGATCTACGAGGCAGCCAGAATGAGACCAATGAGTCTCCAAATCTGAGACCATGCACAGTCTTGAGCCGGAAAAGAGCATGCAAAGTTTAAGTGGGGTTTTATTCACAAATGAGGGAAAAACAGAATGAATGATAAGCTGATTGGTGCCGTTTCAGCAGCGATCCAACCCCGCATAAGTGGAAGACAATAGATTGTAAATATGTGGAACCTTGAAGGTGAATGTTGTGTTTTATTCAGTGGACTAATTGTATGTTTGCAATGGTTAGCTGTACAAACAGCCTCATTCCTGAGAAAGTTATTATGGCTATAGATTTATAAGTTCCATTATAAAAATAAATGCATAAATCTGTCTGAAAACTACAAGAGAAGTAAAAAAAGAAAAAAAAAGTTTTTCTGCCTATCTAACATAAGATGGTGTTCATTTTTCTCTACATCCTACCCTGCCTCCCCAGTTCTTTGTTGAGAGGCAGGATATAACCTGGACAGGTAACCTTCAATCATATCGTGACTCATTCTAGGAAACCATTTCACCAATTATATCAGGGAGGCAATGTGGGCACATGTTTTTGAAAAATTTAAATACACAGAGGTTTAATGTAGCAAACAACAGGATTCTGCTCAAATGTTTCTGCAAATGTACAGTCATAAAAAGAAATAATCATAACTCTGTTAACAGAAGCATATATAAATACCTGAACATCCTCAATTTCCAACCAGCCAGTCAGATTTACCATTTTATGATCAAAAAGGCTTATTACACTGTAATTTTGTTACTGATCAATGACTAAAAATATGTTGACTTTAAGTTGTCTCCTGTTCCCTGTGTGGTGGCAGGCTCTTTGATGCTGTTGCTGATGGTGCAGACTGTTGTGCTCTTGTCCTGAGGAAGAAGTTCTGGAGTGGGCAGCTGCCATTCGATGAAGACCAAGTAAAGGCAAGAACCTAAAGGTCCTCCAATAAGTGGAGCCACTAGTGGGACCCAGAACCAGTAATTGTAACACCTGAGGAGAAATCACAATTAAAAACTTGAGGAAAGAGCTTCAGGATTATAGTTTCTGTTTGTGAAAAACATAACAACTTGTGAATGTTGCTTTGTAAATTTGCAGGGTCCTTAAATTCATTTGAGGAACTTTGACTGGAAGAAACAGAAGTTTGATTATCTGTTCTCTGAAAAGGTGCCAGAAAGACACAATTTTCTGAGAAACAGAAAATAATGTCTGTTTATTTCAAATGTATAAATTTGTGCTTTTCTCTCCAGTGTGAAATTACATAAGCAAAACAAGATAAGGTTCTTACGTAAAGACTTCGGTTCCCCAGCCTGCAGTCAGAGTGAAAAGGCGTGGCCCCAGGTCACGAGCGGGATTTATTGCAGCTCCGCAGTTAGCTGACATGGACATGGAGATCCCGAGGACAATTGTTGCAACTATTGGAGGAATCAGATCAGAAGGAGCGGGGGTGTTCCTCTTTTCCTCCAAAGACAGGATGCAAAACATCAGCATCCCAGTCCCCACTACCTGAACAGGAACATTTAAACAGTTTGCTGTAGGTTAGTGAGAAATTAACAAAGCAATGGCTTGATTCTGATACACTCGTACTTGATCAAGGAAACTCCTCCCTAACGTGAGGTACTGGGATGGATACGTTGCAAATATAGATGCTGTTTCATTTGGGCCATGAACAGTCAAAACGCCTTCACCAAACTCCATTATAGCATCTGCAACAGAAACATTTTTTGATATCTGGGAAAAAAAATTAACTGCAAACATTGTCTCAATAAAAATATTTTCTGATTTGAATGCAAACAAACCAATTCTGACATTTCAGAATTGCCTTATGTAAAGTATCTCAAGTTACTCCATGAAGTAGGAGATTGCAAAAATGTTGGTGTATTGAAAACCTCTGCCAATATTTTTCACTTTTTAATGTGTATCTTGAAATTTCTTTCATTTGTCTAATTTAGCATTTAGGCTAATTTAGGCTCTTATCACCATGGAGGGCAATGGGAGAACAATTTTCTCTAAGGCAATCTGCATTTAAAGATATTGAAATGAAATGAGAAGCAATAGACTCCTGAACAAAGCACGTCCACAACATTGTGAGATGTAGGATTTCATGTCAGCTGACATTGTTGTAGTACTGTATACTTTGTAGACCTTTAAAATCACTGTTGCAGACAGATTTGGGCTGGTACAACTATTGGGCTGCACTTCAGGACGTTGGAGTAGCGTCAAAGCAGAATCTGGCCCAGTTAAACCTGTTCAGGGTTGTTGGTTCTGAGCTTGATTACAATAGACACAATCTCCCAGGCAGTGGCAGGTACCGCACATCAGATGGAGAAAGAATGAGTTCAGACTCTTTCTTTAGAGATCACTGAGTTTAGATTAGCCCACGTAGACATTAGAGTAACCAGAATGAAATCCAGAGTTGATTGAGCCTCTGGAAAATTTTTAAATTCAAGATTTTGTTTGGTCAATCTGTTTTTTAGAATTTTTATGACAGTTTCTGTGTCCCTATTTCAACCATCTACTTCAAGAATCTATCATTTAACTATGTCAGTTACTGAATTTAGAGAATTTTCTTGAAGGATTATTTTGGTTCAGTACTGGTTTGTTGGCATTGATATTGCTTGTAATAAATCAGTTCAGGTGTGTATGAAGACATTCCAGTGATTATAGAAAGACCAACCGTAGTAAACCACGTAGACCAGCGCTGATGCCACATATGCCCCCAGCACTTGGGAGAGGCAGTACGGTACCAGCCTTCCCCACTTCACCTTCCTCAAGATACAGAAACTTAGAGTCACTGCGGGGTTCAGATGGGCTCCTGAGGGTGAAATGCAGGAGAACAAAAAGTGAAAAAGAAATGTATGAGAATCTGATGGTTTATTAGATGATCTACACAAGATAAATAAGTCAATCAAAAGAAAGCTCTTAAAAACTTAATGACTCTTTTTTAAAGATCTTCAGTGATACATTTGAGGAGTAAAAGCAAGAAATTTCTTCCTGTTGATTATCAGGTGATGAACTTGAATTTCCACTGTGCAGCTGGTTATAGAAGTGATATTTTAATAACTTTACACATCAGCCAAGTTAAATAGTGATGGCACATGTTAGTTTGTGATATATTTTACCTGAGATCCCCTTGGTCAGGTACATTGCTGACATCACCCCCACAGAGAAGGACATGTTGATCGACAGATACTGGCCTTTGGTCTCTCGGCTGGATTTTACCTGCGCTGCTGCAGAGCAACCAAATAGCTGCATGGTACACAGAGAGAGGAGCTGAAAATGGTTGGAGGCAAAGTTATGTTTCAAAGCCCAGGTTAGGAATTAATATGAGGGGAAAACATGATTTCAATATTACTGCTGTGCAGCTGAGATAAGTGAAATGGTTGCCTTTTACACAACATTAGGCCACCCTTAATTTAAAAAGCTGCAATAATATATCGTTTCTGACCACCATGAAGCATAAATATGTGAAGACAGATTAATGCTACAGTGAGTTTAACTTGAGCACTGAGTTTAAAAAAAAAAAATGATCCAAAATACTCCAGATTGGTCTGGTGTGAAACAGTACTTTGCACACTGCTAAATACAGTTGTGATGATGTGGTTCTGTGGCTTCCCCAGAAGCTCCGACGTCTTGTAAAAGTGCGTGGCATTATGATCTTTAAAATACCAAGAGATATTAATAAAGATCATGGCCCATATTCTCAAAACATCCTAAGACTAAAAGTAGCGCATAGTGACATCGTTTTAGGAAACATCTTGAAATATCTGTAATTCTAAGATTTTTCTGTAGAGAATATAAAAGTAAAATAAAAGTTATTCACAAAGTTACCCTTTAAGAGCTCCTAAAGAGACAAAATGCTAAGAGTAACGAGGAGATTTTTTTTTCATGAACCTAAGAATGTCTTAAGCAGAGAAGACAGGAGAAATATTCGCCGTAAAATCACTCCAATTCTGTCCCGTTTCTTTTTCCTTCCTGTACCTCCAGATTTTAAAACGATCGTTTTGCCAGATCAAATAAGTTTGTACAAGCAGGCAATCATGGTGAACTGCTGACAGCTGTTAATATCACATTAATATCAAATATATGATGTAATAAAATGACAGACACCATGTTGATGCCGTGTGGCAATTAATACAATTTTACATAGTTTTTTCATCATGATACACTTTTCTTAATCCAGGCTACATATATGATTGGTTAATTTCTATTAATTGCTCACTAGTCATATATATATATATATATATATATGTTTTTTTACGTCTCATTTTGTTTTGTGTATCAACTCAACCATTCCCTTTTAGATGGCATCACACCTACCTACAGCAAATGCTGCAATTATTGAAAGCTGTTTATGAATTAGTTACCAATTATTCTCTAGGATAAAAGCAAATGAAAGCAGCTGAATAGTTATTTAAAGATTTAAGAAATATTAATACATCTCCAGTGTTACTCACCAGCAAGACAAATGTTCCCAGGAACTCAGCCATACATTCTCGGACCAAGGGACTCCTCAGCATAGGCAGCTTCATCGTGACTTGACTGTCCTGAATCGCTTGTCTCCACCTGAGAATCAGAGGATGTGCAGACTGTATCACTCGTCTCTCCTGGTTTGCCTTAAAGCCCCACTGAGTTGGATAAACACTAAGGGCTATAACTTAGTTATTAACCGCGGAGGACTCGCTGTCACAGATAATGTGATTTACTGCTTCTGTTGGAGGTTGCTCATTTGAACAGAGTCCATACATTTTCAGATAATAGAACGGACTTCAAAGAGGCTGTTTAAGCCACATGGTGTTTGTCTTGGAAAATAAAACTTTTGCTTATTTACTGGGAATAAGCAAAAGTGATAATGAATGAACTGATAATGAAGGTTTCTGAGCAAGTGTTATGGAACAGAAAACAGAGTTTTCAGTGAAGATGATTTTTCTTCTCTTTCCAACCAAAAGAGAAGAAATATATATTTTATACTCCATTAATATATAAAAAATACTCCATTAATGTATAATGGAGTATATTTTTTTATTTGAACCAGGTTTGATTTAGGGACAGATGTACCAATTAACCAGAAATGGGAGAAACTTAGAGAAACTCCCTACAGGAGAGAGATGGGTGGAAGGCACTGTGTACGTGACTGATAAGATATAAAAGGAGAATAAAAGTTGAACTTCTTCTTCCTTCTTTTTTCTTGCTTTTCCTCAGGTGCTGATATTTATTCTGATTTTCTAAATAAAATATCTAAAGACAAATGCACATTTCTTTGATTATCAGTGTATCGGTCTTGTAAAAAATAAATAAATTCCTAAACATTTTTTACAACCTGTCAGCAAATTTCTTGATATTACAGAGGTGAGACAAAAAAATTAGTACACAGATTTTTTTTCCTTACATCATTGTATGTGAGTTAGAACTTGAGTCTAAATCAAGTTGTTTCTGTCCACTCAGAAGACAGAAACCTGCTGTATGTCCATCAGAAAATTTAAAACATGTTCTAAATGCTCTCTTTGCAAATTTAATATATAATGGAGTATTTTCTATTTATTGACTATTTTCTTGTTAGGCATAAACTGTGCATATAAACAGGTCAGAAACACAAACATTTTAATTTGATAACTTTTATTTACTCAGGGATGTACAATATCTAAAATTCATCTTTCTTTTAAAACGTATGAATACATGAATGGTTTAAATTCAGATTTTCCAAGATTATTTTAGAGCAGGAAAATGATTTACATCAGTATAGTTTACATGAATTTACATCAGTGAATGTGCAGTTGGTAGCACTGTTGCCTTGCAGCAAGAAGGTCCTGGGTTCGATTCCCAGTCTGGGGTCTTTCTGCATGTAGTTTGCATGTTCTCCCTGTGCACGCGTGGGTTCTCTCCGGGTACTCCGGCTTCCTCTCACAGTCCAAAAACATGACTGTTCCTAGGTGTGTGTGTGCATGGTTGTTTGTCCTGTCTGTCTCTGTGTTGCCCTGCGACAGACTGGCGACCTGTCCAGGGTGAACCCCGCCTCTCGCCCGGAACGTTAGCTGGAGATAGACACCAACATCCCCCTGAACCCCCTAGGGACAAGGGTGTACAGAAAATGGATGGATGGATGTATGAATGTAAGGGGCTAATATGATAGAAACAATAACCACATAACTGTCTAGCTGAACTCTGAACTCCTCTAACGGTGCTGGGTTTTAAAACGGTGTTATCTAGCTTTTATGGAGTCCTTGAATGAGTATACATAAGCAGTACATTGCAGACAATCAGACCTTTCTGTTATCTGTACAGTTTGTTCTTATCATTAGACTCTCATGATGTGGAAGACCTAAAGAGCAGCTGATTACATGCTTTTGAAATATTGATATTTTTGGCAAGTGAAGAAAAAGAAAATATACGAAATGTGCTTATAAAGCAATAAGGTAATACCAGGTAAACCTGCTCACTGTGTAAGCCCAAAGAGGGCTTTTCTGCACAATTGAAAACTGTTGGTTTTCAGCTAAATTATGTAGGATTTATGTCAGATTACAGGTAAGGTTTCTACAATATATTGACCATGATCTGACTTCTTTTGTCACTATAACCTGCATTTCATACAGACCATAAATTAGATTAACTGAAACATCAATCAACACAATTTCTTAAAAGAAAAAAAATCTTACACATCATACAAATAAGTGCATATTAATTGTTACACCATTCTTTGTCAGCATTGTCTCCACTATTGTTAAATTCATTAGTTCCAACAAAACATCCAAATGAAATCAGTTTTCAAAACTTGAAGTGACAATGTAAGAATTTAAATTGTGAAGAATATAGCACTCTTAATTCTTTGTATACATTTATTTAACCACAACTATCATACTTTGAATAAATCTTATGGACAAGGAAGAAAGATTATATGTGTCTTTACAAACCTGTCTTAACACAATATGCAATGGCATGTGTAATTACACAAATGCATGCAAAAAGGTCTATAAAAAACCTTATTTGAACAAAAATCAACCTGTCAGTTGCACACATTCACAGCAACTTTAATCGTAATTTGAAAATTATATATCTTCAAGCAAGAAATGACTGGTTGTGCAAATATGATTGATTCCTCCGAGTTAAAACAAAGGAAAAACAAATGCAGCAATATAAACCTCTCAATGACCTTTAGAAAAAGTTGTACTTGTATAAAATATGCTTGTAGAAGATGAGTTCTAGTTTAGTCTCTCTCTATTTTAGACATACTAACATACAGTATGAACATCTGGGAATGTTGGAGTGCCATTTTAAAAAAACGTTTGGGATTAACCTTTAAGATTTGCTTGCAGCTGCATATTCACATTCACATTCACATATTCAGAACTGAGGGAAAATGCAGTGCCTCTCTATCAGATAACCTGCTCCCTCTGTCGGCAACAAACGTGGTGCACCTAAAACCAAGTCAGGACTTGGTCAGAGCCAAGTCCTGACTTTCTGCACACACAAAGAACGCCATATAATAAACACTCTGGGCTTAACCAGGAGATAAAAAGAAACTTGTTGGTTTATGCAACTGGTGCTCTGACATGTTGGAAGAAGAGGGGGGCAACTGGGAGCATTAAATTAATTAAAATGTCTTGTTATTCGTTAAAAAAATATGAATTTTGTCACATCTAAAGAAGCTTATATGACATCTTCCAGGGAAGACTCTGTGACACAAGCTTGTATGAATCAACAAGATATTATTTCAAACAAGCCCACTATATATTTTTGCTTGAGGCAAGAAGAATCTAAGGGTCGAACTGTAGAAATTATCTTCTTCTCAGATCTACTTGTAGCCTGCAGATAGCCTCCAATGTTTGGTTTTGTTACCAAACTTTGGAGGCACATAAGCCCACTCTCTATGCAAAGCTCTGTGTGAAGGCCAAAATAAGGCTTGGAGATCTGTAGTTGTTGACTTTGCAGAAACTTTCAGCTTTTTTACACCACAGCATCTTTTGACCCCACTCTACAATTTTAAGTGGCCAGCCACTTTGTGGCTGAGTTGCCATCTAACTCAACTGCTACCACTGATATTTTACTGTGGAATATGTAGTTGCAGAAAATTTAACAGCAGAACATATTGCACAGGTAGTCAACAAGAAATATTTTAGCATTTGTTGAGTATAAAGGAACAGTGCAATCCCACATCACCATTTGTAATACTGGTTTTGTCACATAAGATCAGCCAGGGAACATAAACGTGGGGTGCTGCTGTTGGCATTGAGCTGAAACATGACATTGGTCTTGTTTCTTTTAAAATAATAATAATAATTAAAAAAAAGATTACGAGTAAATAGCACCAAGTGGCTGCAGTTTCAAAAATGGAGCCTTGTGGTAGTCCCATAGAAGTAGAGTCACTGAAGCATTTAGTACTGAAGAGTCTCAGTACCAATAATCACCACTAAACAAATGTCCTGTGCTTCTCCTGACTGGTCGGTTTTCATGTTGGTTTGAGTTCTGGTTTTGCACAATGGTTTAAATGCAGTTTAGGTTTTTTGGTTTCTGTTTTCCTCAGTGGCCTCTGGCTCCAGCTCCATTTACAGCCACAACCCAACAATAGGATAAAACTTGTTCAACTGTGTAGAACTTTACAAATTGCAATCGGACTCCTCTGAACTTATATTGTCTAGTTTTCTCTTTCTATCCATTCTGTCTCTTTCTAGTCTGATTTTCTCAGCCGGTTTTGTTTTGTTTGACAGTAATTCTAAGAATTCAGTAATTTGTTCTAGTAACCTGTTTTCGCTTCAGATGGGATTACTTTGGTTTATGCTGGAGTGTATTTTACAGTTTTTTTTGTTGTAAAAAAACAGCCGCGTTTTGTTAACATATTACAGTAACTTACTATTATTTGTTCAGATTAAGATGAATTTTTGATGCAACCGACGCATATTGAACTGCAACTTTCAATTGTGGAGAAGTTAAACTGTTATGTTACCTCAGCACATTTTCAGTAGTTTTTAAATAGGATTAACGCAGTTTATTGACATAACTCAGGAAATGATTGTGTTTTACCTGCAGAGCTAAATAATTCATTTTTATAAAATATCACCAACCAACTAGGATGAACAATTAGTAGTTATTTGCTTTGGCATGAAGGCTTAAATGTCTCTTACTAACATTTAGTAATTAAAAATATGTTTACTTTGATTCCTCTCCTTTTTCCCACATAGCGACGGACAGCTTGATGCTCCCACTGAACAGATTTTAGGGTGACTCTCCTGCGGTTCATCAGGCAGCTGCCATTCGATGAAGATCAAATACAAAGAAGTGCCTGTAAGAGCCCCAATAATCGGAGCCACAATTGGTACCCAGAACCAGTAGTTGTAACACCTGAGGAGAAATAATAAAATTACAAAAATGTTCAGGATTTAAATGTTTGCCAGGCGGCAAGACATTATCAGTGTTGTAAACTAAGACAAATCTAAATGTCGATGGGACAAACATTTTATTGAAAGGCTAAAGACTGAATATTGCTGTATGGGATCTAAAAAAATCACAATCAGCCTTTCTTTAGATTTTCAAAGCATATTAGTCAATTTAAAATGGACTTTTCTGATATAACAAGTCTTTTGAGACATGCTCTGAAAAATTAAATCTGCACTCCGATTTATTTTCTTTTTTTTCTTGACCTAAGAAAATAACTTTAACAATATCCATATGAAATGGATGT
This sequence comes from Xiphophorus couchianus, assembly GCF_001444195.1. NCBI lineage: Eukaryota > Metazoa > Chordata > Actinopteri > Cyprinodontiformes > Poeciliidae > Xiphophorus > Xiphophorus couchianus. The sequence continues at coordinate 15,428,533 of NC_040230.1, read as the reverse complement.
GTGGGCTCTCACTGGTGGAAAAGGGATAAATTGCAGTAATCATCTTCCTACATACCCTTCCCAGTCCAGGCAATAATCACTTTCTAATAATCACTTGTTAAACTGAACTACAAATAAAATGACAAAGAGCAGCCGCTTCTCTTCGCAAGTGTTGTAAATAATGAGTCAGCAGTGAAAAGCCACACCTAAAAGCTTTTTGGAGTTTTGCCCTGAAACTGAAGAGTCAATGCATGCCGCCTTGAGCAGATAATATCTGCTGAGTCAGGTATTTGTGGAGCAAGGCTCTTAAAATCCTATTCATAGCTTGTGTTGTGGAACAAACAACAGATTCTTATCAGGTGTTGTGTAAAACTCATCTTTCATCTTTCTCATCTCTCATCTTTCAGATCGCAACTACAGAGCAAAGATTTCCTAGAAATGTGTTAAGATATTCAGTCATTCTTCAGTTGTCTGACTGCTGAATTAGAGGTGAATGAGCAACGCAGGGCCGTGTTCTTACGTAAAGACTTCGGTTCCCCAGCCTGCAGTCAGCGTGAGGAGGCGTGGCCCCAGGTCTCGAGCGGGATTTAAAGCAGCGCCACAGTTAGCCGACATGGACATGATGATGCCGAGCACGATGCCTGCAACTATGGGAGCAATCAGATCAGGAGGAGCAGGGGTGTTCCTCTTTTCGGTCAAACTCAGGAGGCACAGCAGCAGCATTCCGGTGCCCACCACCTGATCAAATTAAGATTTTAGAATCAATAAAAGCTTCAGTCAAAGGTTATCTACTAAAGAACAGTTTTCATCTTGATAAACACTGACTTGGTCCAGAAAGCCCTTTCCTAATGGGAGGTACTCAGATGGATAAGTGGCAAATATAGATGCTGTTTCGTTTGGCCCATAGACGGTCAACACGCCCCCACTAAACTCCATTATAGCATCTGCAGAAAAAAAAGAACAGGTTTAACAAGAGACAAAATGATTAGGTTTATGTCTTACTTTTCTGAATATTATTACAACCTCTGCGCCGAATGCCTTAGTTTTATTTTGAAAAATAAATTAAACATTCTTTATTATTTTAACAAACTTTTAATCTCTGTAGGTGTTTTATTTGATCCCTTAAGTCCTGTTTTAAATCCTGTAGCTCCAGTAACTATCAGATTATTTAAACCTGATCCCTTCAGACTTACTCCAGTCTGCTGCAGACGTTCACAGCACAGAAAAAACATTGTGATCAAAAAAGCAGCTAGTCCAGAAAATCCTTGCTTTATTAAAATGGCAGCCCACTTTATTGCTGAGCAACTGTCCCACGGTTTTAACTAAAGCCTAAAACATGACAAGACTCCCCAAATTTAGGAGTTTTCTTTTTTCTTCCTTTTCTATAAAGAGGTGAAGTTTGGGGTCGGCATATTTTAAACCAATTTCAAAATTGTGTCCTCGATTAGAAAGCAACACATTACTGTTATTGCTGCTGTTGACATTTTAAATAATATTACCCAGGCATTGTAAAAAATACAGTGCTGTCATTTTTATTGATCTGTCTAAGCAATGCCAAGCAATAAAACAATTTTAATATATTACCATGGAACCAACATTATGACTGATAATGTGGCCGATCAGATAATTTGTGGGTCACCATTTTTTAAATGTTTTCACATGATAGAGAGGCAATTATGATCTGATTTGCCTTATTTTATGCTTTTACTGAAACATATTTTCACTCTTATACAATTTTGCTAATGGTTTTTGTACATTAATCTACTGCTCATTCAGGATGGGCCCATTTTTTACTTATTTACTTGTAATCCACAATTAAGTTTATTTGTGGTGAGAAATGAGCTCATTTATTTATTTTATTTAGTAAATTATTTCAAATTTATCAAATGTTCTGCATGTTTTCTATATTATTCTATTTTTATATAACTGATTGGTTTGGCTTTATCTTTAATTCTTCTGTGCTTAAAATAAAAAGCTGTCAACATATCTGACAGGTCCTGCAGGAACACATACAGTAATAGCAGAAAGACAAACCGTAGTAGAGCAAATAGACCAGTGCTGCTCCCACATACGCCCCAAAGATCTGTGACACACAATAGGGCAACAGCTGTCCCCACCGCAGCTTTCCCAAAATACAGAAACTCAGAGACACCGCGGGGTTCAGGTGGGCACCTGGGGAGAAATAAAGACATAGATACTTATAATGCAAAACCAAACTTCAAATGTCACTGATGCATTTTGAACAGAGGCTCAAATCAGTTAATGCACTAAAAGTCAATGTTCTTATCCTTCTGCTTATCAGCAATTAATTCTCACTTTCATTTTCTGTAATGCATTAACAACATGAGTTTACTCATTAAACACAGAGAACATTCTGTGAATATTGTAGCTGGCCTTCAATTTTTACCTGAGATCCCCTTGGTGAGATACGTGGCTGACATAACTCCCATGGCCCAAGACAGGTGGATCGACAGAGTTTGGCCTTTAGTCTCTCTGCTGGTTTTTACCTGCGCTGCTGCTGATAAGCCAAAGAGCTTCATGACACACACACACAAACACAAACAAGACATCTTAGGTTTAAATTAAAAGAAACTCTCCATTCACTGTGAAGAATATGAAGGTTATCATAGGTAGACGTACATTTTGCTGCAACATTCTTAGCAGTCATTTACTCATCTACAGGTATAAATTGATTAAAAAAAAAAGTAAATTCAGTTAAAATTGTTCTACGCCAAAATGGTGTTAGAAATAGATATTTCTTGTAGGGATATATTTTTGTAAAACATTAGTATCTGCCCTCATAAATAGGATTCTGGAAGAAAAAACAACAACAAGAAAAAATGCTTGTAAACTTAATGGAAAGTCTTCCTAGAGATACTGAAGCTGGTGTAGCTCCAAAGAGTGGTCTAATAAAATATAATGACTTTGTTGTAAGAATATTACGTCCTTAAAGTTCCTGTATAATAGTTATTGATCTAATACATTTGGCAACCAAGTGAAGGATATCAAAAACAAGATAAGAAACACTATAAATCCAGTGACTACAGGTTGGAGATAAAATCGCCAAGGTTGGATCTGATAGAACAACAGTCCTAAATATTTTTTTAAAATCCCTTTAAAACCCAATATAAAAATAAGCATAAAAATCTGAATTCTAAACAACGAACTGCAGAATATTTATCTAAACATTTAAAGCCCTTCATATATCTAAATCTGGTGAATGCTCTATGCTTATGGAGCTTTTATAGTCACATAACTACTCAGTGGTTTTACATAAGAGCCACTTTAACCTAGTCACAGTCTAAATGCTCAAACATTCACTCACCATTATGTAGATCTGGAGGCCCAAGAGCATCGGCATGTGATGGGAGAAACTGCATTTTATGTGGTATTTGAACTACCAATTAAAAGAAGCAATGCACTACTGCACATAAATATACCTCTGCAAACTATCACAATTGATGCAAATGCACACCAAAGTCTTTTCATGACATTTTAAGGTCTTTGAATTAGCTTCCTGCACATTTAAAATAGATTAAATTGCCTCAACTGGTATTTTAAACTGGTAATGATCTTAGTCCAACTTATTGTTTCCTGATTTGCTTTTACAGGCCCCTAAGGTCTTTTGGAAAAGGACGTCTGTTGATACCTAAACTAAGAATTAAAACTTATGGGGAGACACATGAAGACCTGAGGACAACTTAGACGGTCTAAAAAGCAAACTAAGGACACATCCATGTTGGCTTTTTTAAACAGTGCTACATTTTCTCAATATCTCATTCTTTTAAGCCATTTCACATTTATTTACTTTTTCCAAGTTCTTTTTATGTACCGGTAGTTTGGTTCCTGTCTGTTTGTAACTTTTATAAAGCACTTTAGCTAAACTCATCTGTATGAAATGTTCAGCTAGAATGCTGCTGACAATTTAGGGCTGGTGTAACAGTCATTACACCAGCCCTAAATTGATTTATTGTTTTGCCACAGGATATATTTCTAAATCTGATCATGTGTCTACAAGGCACGGAATGGTATTGAGTTTAACTAGATATAATAGTAACTTGTCAAGTGTGAACCTTACACATGATGATGTGTAAGGTTATGTAGACTAGTTTTCTCAGTTGTCTTGTGACCAAAACTAAATCAGGAAGGAAGCATTCAGGAAGTAATTACTCCATAAAACCCTGAGATGTGCAGAAACTGTCGCCTACTTTAAATGAGGACTAAAAACATGACTGGTTACTCCAGTCATCCATAAAAATGAAAAGCCTATTTTATCAATTTTTGTGTATCTGTTTTAAATGAGCAATTTCCTTATTGTTTGTTTATATTCAATGCCCAAATTTTAATGTAATTCTTTAGAAGGTTCTCGTGTCTAGTCTTTTTATAAGAGGATTTTTAAGGTTCACTTGACCACTTTTTAGACATTGAAAACGAGGGGTATGCTGTTAAAACAAAGGCCCAGGGGGCCACAAAAAAATATTAAAACCAATCTTTTCATGGATGAGGGAGCCCAACCAGCTAAACAAGAGTTAAGAAAAACATTGAATGATAAAAGATTGTTTTTAGGGTATTTTATGGCTGATTTAATACACGGGTCCAAAATGACCCGCTAACACTACAGATGGCAGCAGAACGCTAACACCAGAGGAAGGTTAAATGTATTTTCCCAAATCCCCTGCAAAACAAATTAAGCTACCTTGTGAAAGTTTGGATTTTAACCTTTTCAAGTCCTGATTTTTTTATTTTAAATCTTAGCTTGAAATCACTTTGACAAGGAAAAATCAATAAAATGCAACAATAAAATGTTTCATAAATTCGTTTTGAAAGCTGCAGGAAAATGATTGGCTTTTCTCATAAATTGTACAGTTTTGGTTGAAAACCAGACAAGCATGCTCTCATTGTTTTTAAGACATATTTCAAGGATGAATTAAAACTTTCGTGTAACTTACAAGCAAGACGAATGTTCCCAAGAACTCAGCCATGCATTGTCGGATCAGAGCGCTCCTCACTCTCAGCGAACGTGAACTGAGCATGGTTGGATTGGAATCACTTGGATTGGAGCACTCTTCACCTTTACGTCTGACTAAATCTGCTCAGGAGTTTGATGTGATCTGTTTTAGTGAATACAGGGTCGTGTTGGGGATAAATGAGTGCCTAACATGAGTGTCTAAAGATGCTCCCCCTCTGTGGCCTACGTCTCTTCAGGTTCACCCTGCAGCTCTGCAGAATCAGACAAACACAAGAGGATTGGCTGCTGCATATAACATGATGTGTTACATCTATTAGGGGTTGCTTACATAAAGACAGGCCATAAAAACATATAATCAGAGAGCTGTAAAAGAGTTAAATGAACCATTGGAGCATTTTTAAAACCTATCAAATTTTTTCTTCAATTACACAGAACAAATAGGAATTAGTACCAATCAAATCAAGCAAGATTTCAAAACCTACTAAAGATTCAAGACAATGTGCAATCCCAAAGATAAAGATGGAGTGCATCATACCAAAATAAATGTTTGCATTGTGCAAGTTACATAAGCACAGAGATTTATACTATGTCCTGACTGCACTCATTATAACTCATGGTGAAAGTTTTTAATCCTTGAAATTAATTAGTTTGCTGTGATAATAGTTTGCATGCAAACGGTTATTAAATGCAAACATAATGTCTTTAGAACAATAAATATGTCTTTATGAGGTGAATTTGACTGCACATTGGTTCAAGTTGACATGACAGTAATGTATTTGAATCTGCTCATATATGAAACAACTGCACTGACAAGATTTGATTCACGTATTTCTGTATGCCTAGATATGAATGGACTTAATTTGTTCTACAAATTACCAAGAGAGACATTTCTAGGATCTGGTTGTGATCTATTATCGTCTAGTGTGATATTAAGCTGCAGATGATAAAGCACTCTCATCACAACGAACGTTGTCATCATGACCGCCTGCTGAACCCAGGACTGTTACATAACCCTAATAATTTACTTGCTTTATCAACGTTTTATTGCTATTGATTTTCACCATCAGAGGTGCTTTAAATGAGAACAAGCAACAGATAAGATAAATGATTCTATGACGAATCAATTCGGTCCTGCTTTCTGCAAGGATGAAAATGTCTGATCATACGTTTCAGTAATTTTCATCTTAATTGCAAACTTTTATTTTTTTAACAGTTAATCCTTGGCATCATGTCTGCACAATATATTTTTATTTATTTAATTCAAATTTCATAAAGTTAGGTTTGCAACGGTATTCACATTGCATACCGTATGCTTCCCCGGTCATATTTACCATAATCCGCTATTCTGCAGATGATACTCTGATTTGTGTCTTTTTGACTTGATAACTTGTCATTTATTACTTTCTTCCTAAGGAGAACTTATACAAGTCTTGCGTTTGAGTTTTGCATCGTTGACAACTGATCTCCAGACCTATGTACAAGTAAAACCCACTTTTAGATTTTACTTTTAATAAATATCATCTAAATCAATTCCACACATTGGTTTATTTCAACAGTTATTTCCTGTCAAATTTCATGACTGATCTACTGGTAAAGAAAACACAATATTCAGTCAAATTAGAATAAAAAGGATTGTTAATACAAAACTGTCCGCTTTCTGAAAATGTTCTGTGAAGGTTCTGCTTTTAGTACTTGTTTTGGGCTCCTTTTGCATGAAATACTGTTTCAATGAAGTTGACATGGAGGCAGTCCACCTGCTGTACCACAACTCTGCTTTCTTTAATTGCAGCCTACAGCTGATCTACATTGTTGAATTGGATGTGTCTCATCTTTCAAGTGGCTGTATCTCATAGCCGTAAGGATCTGGGTGAGGTCAGCATGCTGGCCAATCAGGCATAGTGACACTGTGGTCATTAAATCAGGTATTAATATGTGTCACATGTTTGACAATGTGATCAGGTACAAAGTCCCGTTGATAAATAGAGCATCTCCATAAAGCTCGTCACTAGGGAAGAATGAAGTGCTCTAAAATTTCCCGACTGGTGGCTGTGCTGATTTTGGACTTGACTTGATACAAGCATCTTCAGCACCGAGGGTGTGTTTGATTTCATAACCAAATCCTTCATTATGCTTCTCCACAAACTCTCCCTAAGCTGTTTGCTGTGTTCTTCATGCTGTTGTTTGTTCACCAATTCCTCCTAACAAACCTCTGTAACCTTCACTGAATAAATGAATTTCTACACAAATTAAAGTGAAAAGGGAAGCTCTCTTTTGGGCCACTTTATCGTATTGGATTCTATTTAGAAGGATCAGAGTAAAGAGGCATGAATATAAACACGTCACACATTTTAAAGTTTTTTTTATGTAAATAAAAAAAGATTCCTTTAATTATCCAGGACTCTGTTGGTCAATTACATACAATTTCATTAAAACCAGCAAACGTTTTTGTATCTTATGTCACTTTGTATATTTTACTGGATTTGATATTTTATGGTTTATCACAGTCGTTGTCAGATACTGTTATCTTCTCTTTATTACAAAAGGAAGCCTGTGCAAATAGTCACGTCTACCTCTAAGGGTTTTACTTTAACAGAAAATAAAGCCGTTTCAAGTTCCCTTTTTTAAATAAATATGACCAGTATGAGGCCATGCCTCAGTTAATTCAGGACGTACATGAAGATTACATGCAGCGATGTTTTACAGCTTGTACTTTTTTAAAACTCCAGTTGAACTTAGTAATGCTGATATCTCTAGTATTTGTACGTTTAACGCAAAAATGTCCTTACCTTTAATTCTATCTCTGTCTTAACATTTCTCTGCCACGTTATCTTTACACAGTTCAAACAAAGACTGAGCCTCTGCCTTTCAAAGTTTTCGATCAATAAGTTGAACTATCTGATCTTAAAGGGACAGAAACTAAAACAGTGTTAAAGAGAAACAGACAAGAATACTGCAAAAATGTACAGTATAAAAATATAAAGTACTTTTTTAAAGTATCGTTTTCTCCCTTTAACAAACCCTCAAAAATTATTAAAAAGTCAGAAGAAATATTTCATAAGCATTTTAAAATTATAATTGTGTTACAAACATTAACCCATATGTCAATCAAAATAAAGCAGGTTAATAGTCCTCTCTCTCTAGTAAAACTAAGAATACTTAATTTAATGAAAATATCTATTTATTAAAAATACATCAAAATAAAAGCAGTTATTCACAATAAAACACATTGGGTAAAATACATTGTCAGATTTTTACATATTGACAACATTTTCTCTTTAAATGTTGGTTGGCTTTATAAATGTGTAACACATTGATACAATTTATTACACTAAACATCTCAGGCCTTGAGGTAGATTTACATGAAGACACATAATGGGAAAAGTGTACACCTTTGACCTGGTTTTAGGATTCCTTTGCTCATACCATCATGATGACTGTTTGTTCAACACATTCAAAGTCGCGACGGTTTTATTTTTAAAAGTTATTTTCCATGGCAGGGTCCAAAGCCGTCAATTGTACAGCCTCTGAGTTTCTGGTTGGTCCACATTCTTTAAATTGTGAACAAGGTGAAGCATCAGCGCTGTCCTCATCAATGCGTAACTTTAACCGGCCGTCGTAGCACCACCTCCACAGGCCCGGAGGTAAGAGTTTTAATGAAATTCCACACTTCCAGACGTCTCCTCCCCACCACGCTGAAGCCTTGAATTTCTAAAATCTCATCACCAGGGAACATCTTGTCAATAGGACCACCTGAAAGGATAAAAAAAAACAACTTTACATACAATTTTATGACAGTGGCTTTTTCAAAAAAGATGTAATTGTGGCAATTCAAAGTTTTTTTTTAAAGCCTTACTAGCTTAGCTCATGCTATAAGCAAACAGGCATGGGACTGCTATTTCACTGAGTTTGTCTATTTAATATTTTGAATTAAAGCTGAACAGAAATTCACATATTATCTTTTATATTACACATATAGGGCAAGCTTCTAAATCATTAAAATTTTTAGACCCATATATCTACTGTTGCACAACACAAAAGAAAGAAAACCAAAATACTTCCAACATACTCAATATTTTGACATGCATAAAACTGGAAAAACAAATGGTTTGATTGCAGGAGAAAACTACTGACAGATTAATTTGTGTCATCATGATTAAAATGTGAAAATGAACTTTCGCTTATGTCACTGCTCTTACACATACAGTGTAAGGACGTATTTATGTCCTCAGATATGACTACTTTCTTGCTTCTTAGCCACACTTAAATGTTTCAGACCACCAAATCGTACATCAGATAAAGATAACCAGAGTAAATGCAAAATGCAGGGTATTTTTTTTACGACTGGATCTATTAAAGGTAACACCCTCCACGTCAAAATACTTCAATCAATCAAACCACATTTATTGGATTAGTTCAGTATTAGGGGCTGCATAGTAAGTAGCACCACTGTTCCAGAACGCACATGTTCTTCCTGTGCATTTGTGGGCTCTCTCGATGGACTCTGACTTCCAAGAGTGACGGTGACATCTCGTCCAAGAAGTCACAAAAGAAACCAACATGTAAAGTTTTATTTGCATCAGTGAAGGTTAGTGTTCATGAGTTGGCACTAAAAATAGACTGGGAAATGTGTCCCTATAGAGTTTCAAGGACAAAACAACTCAAAACAAACAAAGTTCTGTCTTATATATTTTTTTAAATATATGATTTTCCTGCACCCAAGGTTTGTAGCAAAGTCCTGTGCAGACTGGTGAGGCGAACGTGGAAGTTTTAAGAAGATGTTACAACAACCTTAAAACTAACAGTATTTCAGAAAAAGAGCATCACAGTCAAACACGTCGGGGGCTTTATCACCTCTGAACTACGAACAGACGTTCTGTTCTCTACCATAAAAACCTGTGGGAGAATTTTGGTGCTTTGGTTAAAGACTTTCAGCTTAAGCACACTCTGTCTGCGTAGCAGGGCAATGATCAAGGTCAACACTAAATTGCAGCAATGGCTTTGAGGTCAAAGTCCAGACTTGTCCAAACTGGAATCTAATTGAGATGCTGTGGCACAAAGCAAAGCTAGAAACCTGACAAGCTGATGTTTACTTATAAAATCACAAGGTATACCCTCTCATAATAATGCAGAAAGTTGCAAAACCTTTTAGGTTTTCTTAAAGACTTTTGGATCTATAAGACATGGCTGACTGTGTTTCTTACTTCTGAAACAAATTCTTAAATAATTTGATTTATGATATCATTTTCTCCATATGAACACAACTTACAGAGAGCTGTTATACAGCAATATAATATAATATAATATAATATAATGTAACATAATGTAATAAAATATAATGTAATGTAATGTAATATGGTATGATGAAATTGAGGAATTTGCTAATAGTTTTTATTTAATAAGTGATATTGGTCTATTCCGCATAAATGGCACAAATAGTGTTTTTGTTGTTCTTACCCCGGAAGATCTTCTGGACGGTGAGTGGTTTGTTCCCTAGATTGGACCCTACACCTCCCATCAGGCTGAAACCCAGATCCACGCTGTTCTTCTCGAGTTGGATGCACACACGCTGGCCTTTAAAGTGTAAAAATTCACACATTGTACTTAACTTTAAGTTCCAATGTCAAAGACTTGCATGTTTAGACTCTTTGTAAAGCATTGCCTCTCACCTGTCTCATACTGAGTCTCTGACTGACTGAGGTCACCTTTCCTCAAGACCACCACTGCCATCTCTCTACTCTTCGCCCTTTTGAGGGTCCTCAGAGCCTCCAAGTGAGTACTTTTTGAAAAAGCAGTGCCGTTAATGGACAAAACATGGTCTCCCTCACTAATCGAACCCTCCTTGGCCGCAACGCCTGAGTTAAAAACCTTGTGAACCTGAAAGCAAAATAATGACACAGCAGAAAAATGAAGACATACAATGTCTTAACATTTACCATACGAGAAAGAGAAATGGGGGGTTTTCTTACAGTGACAGGTTTGTTTTGGTCTACACCCCCTGCCAGACTGAACCCAAGTCCTACTCCCACCTCCTTGTGCAGAACCACTACATGCACATCATCATAGTCCTGCAAGACAGGCGAAAAAGAGAAAAAAGATTAGTGCCATGACACTTTTCATTCCAAAAACAAATGACGTTTTGAAGAAAATTGTAAAATTTAAATGCAGAGTCCCTCAAGAAAATGTTAGTCTAACTTGAATGCACTGTCTTAACATTACACGCCTCAGAGTACATTTACACACTCACACAAGCTTTGCATGCATGCCTTGCACATGCTACTGGAATGCAGATGGATCACTTTAGCATTCAGAGCTTTTTACTACAGAGGCCAATAGTTTGGTTGGAAACAAACAAATGGGAAACAATAGTTTCACCTTTCCTTCCTGAAATACACGAGACCAAATGTTTCCTATATGAGAGTACTAGACAGAAATAGTTTAGCTTTCACCACCTAAGAAAATGAAGATTTTTTTTGCCTTAGTTACTGAAGTTGGACACAAACTGCAAATGATAACTGTTTTTTTTCAGTTATCATTTGTTTAAATCACTGGCATAAAAAGATAATAAAACAATTCTTCAATGCCTATACCTGTAATGTTTCGTCCCCTAGGTTCTTGACTTCCTCTACCAGCTTGTCGAGCTCATCAGTAGGAAGCAGAGAGACACAGGAAAAGGCAGAGACATCTGAGCTAAATGAGGCAGATCGTCGGCCTGGCAGCTGCCAATCATCATTGTCATTATCTGATTCGACGTCAGTACCAGAGAAGTTGCACAAGTTTGAAAGACTGATACAGCAGGAGTGTGAGAAAAAAAACAAGTAAATCACTTTAACTACAACTTCCATGAAACAAGAAATCCAATAATTCAAACATAAGCTACCTGAGGCTGAAACTCCTGTTTTCTGACTGGCTCATGTTGCTGGTTATGGTCACCGAGGAATCCCCAGAGTCAGAGTCGTTTGAATCATCATCCTTCTGTGTGCTTTCATCATCATCCTCACACTCCCCCATGTATTCGTTCCAGATTTTGTACTCTGGGTCCAGGCCGGCTATCCATGCATTCAGATCCAATAGCTGTTTCCTCCCTGTAGGTAATTCTGCTTTTACATTTGAATAGACGACATCCGACAAGTTGTTTTGGTAAGAAGTGTCAGGAGGGAGATCTAGGGACTCATTATCTTTAGTTTTTTCTTTGTCTGTTAAGAAAACGTCCGACTTGCTGGTCTGGGAAAAATCTGGCTCACTGGTCAGGGAGAGAATGACCGGAGGAGAAAGAGTAGAGTCTGTATCTTTAGCTTTGTCTTCTTGTCCAGTGACATGAAGGCTTGTGTTATCTGCAATGGGAAAGAAATCCTCTGGTTCTTCAACAGGTGAAAGAAAAGGTGGGGTGTTCAGAGGGGTGTTTGTCGGAGTCTTGTCATCATCACTAACTGGTGAAAAAATTTGCCACTGTGGCCTTGGCTGCATGTCTGATGTATGTGTTAATGTCACAGTGCCTCTCAAGTTTGAGTCCTCGGAGAAAAGAAATCTGCTGCGCTTTTCCGCTCCTTCATTAAGAGGGATGTGCAAAGTTTTCTTGTGGCTGTTATATTGACCTAAATCTTTGGATAAATTGTTTTTCCTTCTGTCTAATAAATTACCTGAATCTGTCTCTGACATTCTTGATTTGAATCCAAAGTCAACCAGTGATAAAGACTTCTCTGATGCAAACATCATCCTTTTTTCACTGCTTCCATCTGTCTTCGTCTCCCACTTATAGTTTCGCTCACCTATGAATTTTGCAGACCCACTCTTCTTAACCCCTTCTTGGCGTTGGCAGGGCTGTGCCTGTACAGACATACTTCGCCTTGGGATCTGGAATTCGCTTGCTGCTCTCTGTGTCAGAGCTTCAAATTGACTTATCTTATTTCTCACGCTGGCTGAAGAGGGGGCCGACAGAATCTCTGGAAGTTTTTTCCACTCTGGCGATGGCAGGGTGCCCTCACTTGGATTTGCATAAAAAATGTCATCTGCAATTCCACTCCTGGGTTTACTTTGTTGTTTTGTTCCTTCATCTCTTTCTTTGTTGCCCTTCTGGGCTTTACTTATTTCAGTCACGTCTGTTTTTTTGTCTTCTTGGTTGTACCTTCTCTGTGCAAGTACGGATCCTTCAAATGTTTGGGACTGTGCCATGCCAGCTCCAGTCCTGGCAGACCTAATTCGACCTGCAACTGTATTCCTGCTCCTAGCTCTATCCAAGGACTTTGTGCCCATTTCTATCGTCTCCCTCCTGTAACCATCTTCCTCTAAATACTTGCTACTTAACTCTTCTTGCCTACGTGTCTCTGTTGATCTCTCTTTGAGTTTGATTGTCTCAATAGAAGCTAACGTCTCAGAGCTTGGATGATTTTCTTCCTTTGGAGCCCAGATGGTTGTCACTTTTCTCACCGGACTGTAGTCATCACACGATGAGAACCGCCTGGGAAAGGTTCCCCCAACTGTTGTATCACCAGCAGATTCAAAGAGTTTCTGTATGCGTTCTTTGATGCTCTGCCCACCTTGGGGCCCTGACGGACAGTCGAGCCTCGAGGCAGGCCTGGACTCGGTCTTAAATCTGACAGGAAGTGTGTTGGCCTTACCGACTCTGTCTGCAAAGTCTTTGTGATTTACTGAGTGATTGTCTTCAAAGTAAGTAGGACTTGAGGAAGAAGTCCCACCTCTCTGTATTTTCTCAATTTCTGCCCTTTGTTCCTCGAAACCTCTAATTTCTGTTTTACCAAGCAATTTGGGTTCGCCAGCTGTGGTAGTCCTAGATAGACTTCTTGACTTTGATCTCAAGTCTAAACTCATACTTCTGCTTGGCATGTTGCCTCCCCTTCCCTCTGTCCTGCCCAAGCCATGGAGTGCCAGGCTTCCTCCAACAACAGTCCCACTCTCTTGGGGGTTTCTCTCTGCATCACTCTGGTTGATGTCTTTCTGGTAGACAAAACCCAAGTCCTCTTTTGTGTTTAAACAATCAGTGTCATCAGCATTCTCAGCTGTCAGTCGCTTCCTTACCCCTGACCTACGAGTGAGACTGTAGGAAGGAGAGTTAGCTGAGCGGACAGTGAATCGCATACCCGTACTCTCTGGGATATCTTCACTTGTTGAAGGTGGGAGCAAGTCCATTGTTTGAGAGTTAAAAACAGAATTGTTTTTTTTATGAAATTTTGTTTCTCAAAAAGAAAAAAGTAGAAATTGGTGTTTGACAGATCCCAGTCTTTTTGAAGGACTTTTGCAAAAAAGAAGAAAAAGCTTATTTCAAAAATGAAATTCTCTGGATGTATCCCTAAATGTGGTTGACAATTAGATTGTCTTCTTTGGTTCCTCTTCTGAATTTGTTTTCTGAGACTTCAAATTTCGATTCACAGCTTCAGTGACATACTTCCAGGACCTGCCAAATATAAAAAGGTAAATTTTTTGTGTTCAGTGTTTATTATACATTTTGACGTGTATAGCAGAAACAGTCAAACAGGCTCACAGTGATCAATAAATATAGGATGTAACAGAGATGCTTTTACTAGAGAACAATTGAAGTAGCAAAAATATTGCTTTTTGTAATAGAAAATGACACTTTCCAATGTATTTTTGGAATGTGTCATTCCAATATATATATATAGAATTTGATGTGACAGACCACCCAAACTTGTACATATCTAGGAAGGAGAAGGGAAACGTCTCAATTTCTTTACATTTTCATTTTTTATGAATAAAAATATAAAATGCTTGGCAAGCAATTGTATCCTATTCTAAAACCCATAAATAAAATCAAACAAGAGCCTGCAGCAGTTACCTTATTAATAATGAGAGTCTGTGTATATATAATTTGATTGCAGCACAAATAAAGATGTACTATTAAGATGAGGCTTTTTAAAAAACAGTCAGCAAATAGCATCATTACTACCAAGGAGCACATCTAACAGATCCTTTCCTTTATGAAAGAGTTGGAAGACCAAGACCAGTGTTAGAGAACTCAATACAGCAAACCTGTAGAGTAAACCAAATTTGAATATGTTCATCAACATGAAAAAACTGTGTGGCAGGAAGCATGATGATGGGGATGCTGTTCTTCAGCAGGATGACAAAAACTAGTCAGAGATGGATGGAGCTAAATACAGGGCTACTGAAAGGAAGTTGTATTTTTGTTACAGGACCATAATACAACCAGAGCTACCATTGAAAGTTTTAGATCAAAGCATAATCATATGTTTGAATGGCCTAATCAAAGTTCAGATCTAAATCCAAACAGGAAATCTGTGACAAAACTTAAAAACTACTGTTACAGGCTCTCTCTTTTAAGTATGACTAAATTTGAGATATTTTGCCAACAACTTGAAGGTTTTTTTTTGTAGAGTTGGAAGAAACGTAACTCAAAAGCAAAAATTATTAAATACACATTAATTCCTGTGCTGGCCAAAATTTTCTGATTTGTATTTGTGAAGAAAACAAAACAACATCTTTTTTTTTACTTCCACTTCATTATTATGTGGAATAATGTGGAAACTGTGTTAGTATTTCAACAAAACTGTAATGTATGAAATTGTGTACATATTAAAGTTGTACGGATACTTTTACAGGTCACTGTAAAAAAAAATCTATATCAACTGGTAGGAAAACATAAAAAAACTTAACTTACTTTGAACTTTTCAGTCTTCTAATATTACAATATTTTACTGCTTCACGACATTCTCCTCAAAGTAAAATAAAACACCCAATCCTTTACCAGGTCTCTGCTTTCGACACACACCATAATATCTGTTTATACAGCCAACAAGCTCAAGATAACCTGTTGGCTAAACCTGAACCAAAAACTGGAAAAACTCACCTTACAGCAATCCTACTCAGCTAAAAACAATGTTTTGATTCACTACCATAGCACCAGTCTCCATGCAATGTGTATCGGTCTCAGTGAGACAGTCAAACTAATTGAAAAATCTTGTGCTAGTGGATTCATATACTTTAAGCAGACATAGCAACAACAGATAATGACAAAGCCACCCTAAATTCCATATAGGCCACTGAGAGAAAGATAATATTGCTGCCAGACAATGTCTTATCATTGACCTGAGTATAAAGCAGCAACATAACAGGCATTTCCAGCAGGTGAAACTATTCCAGAGCGATGACTGATAAGAAAAAAATCCAATAAATTATTCAAATATAAAGTCTAAAAACCCAAAGCACTAAAACTTGTCAAGGTTTGAAGCATTTTAAGCTTATATTACAGTATGTATTTTCTTAATAATGGACTTCAGAGGTGCTTTCCAGTGTAGGAGAGTCTGAGTGTCAGCTTACAGAAACACCTGTGCTGCAGGCTTCCTAAGCCTCCCATCTGTGTAACCTGGGATAAAACTTTAAACCTGCATTAATATAAAGAAACAAAGTTGCTTATTTACATAAACACCAACCGTACCTTCACAAAACGCGTCCTCTGATCACATCCCAAGCCATCATGTTGGTAGATGTGGACAGCGCTCAGCGGTGACATCAGCATCTAACTCCTCTCTTTGTTGCTCTTCTCTTTGCTTTGCATGATGGACTGAGTACAGTGACGCAAACCTGCTACACTGGTTTGTCTTCCTGTCTTGGCTCTCTAGCTTCCTCTCAGCTTCTCTCTCTGTCATTCTGTCTCCTCCCACTTTGCCATTGTTTTCCACCCCTCGCAGGGTAGCATTCCTAACTGCAGAGTGTAGTCCTCTGCAGAGTAGTCCAAATGCATTTGCTCCATTGCAGATTTCTTCTGATTTTCCACAAGTTATTTAAATGAACTTTGTCATCAACAAACATTTTTTTTCTTAATTGAGGGAAATAAGACATCCAAACAAACTTGAGCTTCTAACCCTAATAATTGGTTTGGAACCCTTGGCGGCAACGACTGCCATCAGCCCTTTGTGTTAAGTGCCAACCAGTTGCTGAGGAATTGATTGTTTAGCCACATTGGAGAGGTTTTAAGCATAGCAACCTGTTTCACACTATGGGATTGCAATTGGATTGAAGTCCAGACTTTAACTAGGCCACACAAATACTGAATGTTGTTATTTGAACCATCCAGAGAAGGACTGTACTTAAATTCAGGTTCAGCCTGTGTGGTTATCTCAGCCAAAATATTTTGCCAGGCAAAAACGATTGGTGTGACAAATGCTTTAAACACCTATTCACCAAAAACATCCTGCATCAAACATGAAGCATCAAGCAGTGTCTGATGCATTCTGGGAAAATATGATTGGTGCTGTGACTAACGTCTGATTCTTGACCTGTTCAAGCCTTCAGATGTTGACATTTG
The DNA here is from genome assembly GCF_001444195.1 of Xiphophorus couchianus. NCBI lineage: Eukaryota > Metazoa > Chordata > Actinopteri > Cyprinodontiformes > Poeciliidae > Xiphophorus > Xiphophorus couchianus. Next base: position 15,411,287 of record NC_040230.1, on the reverse strand, counting down.
CACCGGTAAATTGTCTTCTTTCCTTTTGCTTCTATACTCCTCTCCCTCTTTTAAGCACATAACTGCAATAATAAGCACATTGACAGTTACAACTGGATTTTCATTTATTGATCAACTGATATGTCTGTTGGATCGGTCTGATACAATAGTGTTCCAGCAACTTTATGTCATATAGTGTGACAGCAGCTTCTACAGCATCTCACTTGCACCGTATGACACAATCAAGTCCGACATTATTTTTGAAATTTTAAAGTCTATGCTAGGCTTGAGGTCTTTTTCTCCCTTAGGATTTTCTGAATTCATGGTTCTACCGATTGAGAAGCCATATAGATTCTAAAGTAGCAAGTAGCCCCATAATATTGTGTATCTGATATACAATATTATGATGTACTACTGTATATCATTACCACATTTGACTGTCAGCAAAATAACACTGTCTTTTGTTGAAATGCTATTCATTTTTACAACTGAAATAGGACACACACCTTCCAAATGTTACACTTTGTTCTAACACTCCACATATTATTTTCTCAAAGATCTTGAGGCTCATCAAGATCCCTTATGGAAAATGTGAGCTGGACCTCACAGTGGGTTTGGCCTCTGAACTCTGCCATATTGACCAGAATATTGAGGCCTACATGTTGTTCTAGGCTCTGTTGTGACCTACCAGTTTGGAAAGTGTCACTTTGTGGATAATGGCTCTTGCTAGAGCCCCAATGCCTTAAGAGGTTTTCTAAATTATTCCACATGGGAACATGTCAATTTTTCTTTGTTTTTAACCTGTTACTGAATTTGTTTAAATTAGAAGAAGAAGAATGTTAGCCTGCTTACTGCGGTCAGGCTAGTTATATTTAAAGGACTTCTTTCTGCAGGTCAAGAAGTAATCAGATCAGACCTGGGTACTGCTAGGGCAATTCAACCAATTAGACTTAGACTTGTACTTTATTGATCCTTTGGGAAGACTCCCTCAGGAAATTGAAGCAATTAGATTGATAATTAATAATTAGACTGACAATCTAAAACGTGTATCTGTCACTTTGCTGTTGTTCCACAGAAATTTCCCCATTGTGGCACAATAAAGGACATTTCTATTCTGTGTTTATTTGATTTCTACTCTACTCTATGTACACTTGACAAAGAAGGGTGAACTGTATTTAACAGTGCAAACAACCTTTAAGTATTTAAGGGGCAAATACTTCTTCAAAGGACTGTTTGTGCACACACACCTACTAACTAACTCAGTTCGGTTTGCTATGTTTACTTACAATCTACACATTCTTTAGACACCTTCAACCTATGAAATGTGACATCAGCATTTTAGGCTCCAGAGAAAGGAGAAGCAATTGTGACACTTGTGTGACATGTGCATGATTGGCATTTCCCACAAGACTATGATAATTACATCCACCTCGACACAATGTGAACAAAAGCAGAATCAATATATGAAAACACATCAACAGAGTACTCTTAAACTTAGAAAAAAGAACCAACAGGAATATTAATGTTTTATATGTAACTCTGATGTCATAGCTTCAACATAACCGTGTGTATAACAGACATATTGGTTGAAAAGCTTAGGCAGAGCAATGTTGATAAGATAGAAAGCACTACATTGCAGCTTATTAATATCCAGTTAGTAGGGTAGTGAGCAAACATGTTTTCTACAGAATCAAACACAAAACATCGATAGATTTAACATTAAATGTACTTACAGGATTTGTTGTAGACTTGGGGTGCGTCATCCTCCTGGGGCTGCTGTTTTGCATGCACCTGTTTCTCGAATTGTCTTCCGTTTAAACAAAGGAAACTGTGGTTGCTGCTGCTCTAAATATGAGAAAGCTTAATTTCTCTCAGAGCCTGTCAAACTAAGCTGAATTAAACTCTGTAATTTCAAGAAACCCTCAGTGTGTCTGCAGATGGATGCAAATGAAGGTCTGCCTTACTCAGGGCCACTGCTGCTTTAAATAGATTTTTTGATTTATGGTGTAGGACTTTGTAAATGTCAGAAGGATTGGAATTGGCCTTTTGAACAAAATAGAGCAAACAAGGAAACATGGAGAATAAAAGGCAAAACAGTGAATGCTAGAAAATTAGATGAAACATTTTCACAATATGATATATAAAAAGGGTTTCTTAATGTTTCCTAAAATATTTCAGTCATTTGAATGTGATTTGTCTGTTTCTTCAGTGAAGTGAAATCATCAGGAGGTGGCAGCAGACGTCACACAGACAGAATACTGGACTAGGACAAATCACACGTCAGAGCCACATTGTGAGTGGCACTTTCTTTGAGCCAAAAGATGTGTGTTACACTGAGAGGTGTGGTGTGGAAGAAAAAACTCCTCAAAGTTGGCTGTAGCATAAACAAAGGTGGTTTATTAGGCCTCCTTCAGCACAGCATGGCTCACAGACAAGACAAAAATGACATCTTCTCAAGCTTTCTCCCTCTTTTGGCTCAGCCAACAGTCCTCTTATATACTGTTGTCCCCACCTTCTCAATTAACTGCCCAGCCAATCAAAGTCCGGCAAACATGGACCTTTCTATAAAAGAGCTGGGTTTGAGGCGGGCCTCCTCTTTGGTAGGTTCCAAGATGGCCGCTACAAGGACACACCCAAAAGGTAACAAACATTTCACAAACAAAAGGATCACATACACATTCTAGAATTTAAATGTTACAGAAAATATTATTGCTTCTTAACATTTACTCACTTCTTCCCCCTCTGGTTTACAAAACTCAGGTAAACGAGAAAGGTAGTCAGCAATAAGATTTTTCTTACCTGGACAATGCTGTATGGTGAACTGGTATGGCTGAAGGGCGAGGCACCAACGTAATATACGGGCATTCTGATGCTGCTTGGAATGCATCCACTTCAGAGGTCTGTGATCAGTTTGCAGAGTAAACTCCCTTCCTAGGAGATAATATTTTAAAGAGTCCAAAGCCCACTTTATTGCAAGTCCTTCCTTTTCTACTGTGGAGTACTTTTTCTCCCGGTCAAAAAGTTTTTTACTTAAGAAAAGGACAGGTTTCTCTTCACCAGCTTCTCCCTGAGCTAGCACTGCTCCAAGACCAACATTTGAAGCGTCCACTTGAACAATAAACGGCTCGGAAAAGTTAGGACTCTGTAAAACAGGAGCTTGACAAATCAGTTTCTTTAAAGATTGAAATGCATGTTCACAGTCCTCCTTCCACATAATTTTAGAAGTAGACCTTTTTGTCAACTCAGTCAGAGGGGCTGCCAAAGTTGAGAAATGGGGTATAAATCTTCTATACCACCCAACTAAGCCCAAAAATGATCTCACTTGCTTCTTTGTTTGAGGTCTGGGAATCGTTTGAATGGCTCTTACTTTTTCAAGTTGTGGCTTTATCTGTCCATGGCCAACAAGGTAGCCCAGATATGTTACTTCTTCTTGTGCCCATGCACACTTGTTCACATTCAGAGTGAGACCAGCATTCTGGATCCTTGCCATTACCACCTTTAGATGTTGTAGGTGATTCTCCCAAGTTTCACTGTAGATCACAACATCATCCAGGTAGGCAGCAGCAAACTTTGAACAGTCACTAAGAATAATGTCCATCAACCTTTGAAAGGTAGCTGGTGCTCCATGAAGACCAAATGGTAGAACCGTGTAATGAAATAAACCCATTCCTGGAATCTGAAAGGCTGTGTATTCCTTACAGGATGGATCTAAAGGCACTTGCCAGTAACCCTTACATAAATCTAATGTTGTGATGTATTTGGCTTTCCCCAGTCTTTCCAGTAGCTCGTCAATGCGTGGCATGGGATAAGAATCAAAACAGGAAATGCTGTTTAACTTTCTTAAGTCAGAACAAAAACGTAGTTGATTTGAGTCTTTTTTAGGAACCAACACAATGGGATTTGACCACTCACTTCTTGATGGCTCTATAACTCCCATTTCCAGCATCATCTGGACCTCTTTTTTCAGTGGATCCATCATTCTTTCTGGAATCCGGTAAGGCTTAAGACGAACAGGTGTTGTATCTTTCAAAGTTATTTTGTGTGTTATAATTTCAGTTCGCCCAGGTACATCTGCAAACAGGGATGGAAAAGACTGTTTAATCTCACCCAGCTGTTGCCACTGATCAGGAGTCAGATGCTTAGGAGCCTTTTCAGATTTGGTCAATTCTCTGCATGGACTCATTTCAGCTTCCCCATCTTTCAACACAGCACTGTCTTCTGGCTGAACATCTTGTACCATCAGGATCTGCTTCACATCCATTTCTGGAACATTTCTTTCATGATACTCCTTTAATAGATTTACATGAAGCAGTTGCTTTGACTTTTGTTTTTCTGGACAGATAATTTCATAAGTCACTGGTCCTGCTCTTCTAACCACAGTGTAGGGTCCTTGCCATTTAGCAAGCAACTTACTTGGCCCACTGGGCAAGAGTACTAAGACTTTCTGGCCAGTCTTCAGCTCTCTTTCACGGGCACGTCTGTCGTACCATACCTTTTGCTTATGTTGAGCCTTCTCCATATGATCTTTAACTTGTTCTCTGTACTTTTCCAGGTTGTCTCTCATCTGAAGTATGTAGGAGATGATGTTTGTTGGTGAAGCCGCTTCACTGGACCCTGATGCCACTCCAGCCACCCAGTTCTCCTTCAGCATGTCCAAAGGGCCTCTAACCTGTCTTCCATAAAGCAACTCAAAAGGAGAAAAACCAGTTGAGGCTTGTGGTACTTCTCTGTAAGCAAACAAAAGGAAAGGCAACCATTTATCCCAGTTTTTGCCAGCATCATCAATAAACTTTCTCAACATTTGCTTTAATGTACCATTAAATCGTTCTACCAAACCATCAGTTTCTGGATGGTATGGAGTAGTCCGAATACCTTTTACACCCAGTTGATCATAAAGAGTTTTCATCACCTGTGACATGAAATTGGTACCCTGATCTGTCAGAATCTCCTTTGGGATACCAACTCTGGAGAAAAGGTCTACTAAACACCGAACAATGTGTTTAACCTGCAGAGAACGTAATGGATAAACATCTGGATATCTGGTTGCATAATCACAGATGACTAATGCATATTTATAGCCATTACTGCTCTTAGGTAAAGGACCTATGATATCCATGGCGATTCTCTCGTAAGGAACACTCATTATAGGTAATGTCTGCAACTGGGCACGGTCTGAAACTTTAGTAGGGGCCACCAGCTGACAGTCATGACATGTTTTGCAGTATTCAACTACATCTTTATATAATCCTGGCCAATAAAAACGTTGGGCAACACGATTATAAGTTTTTGCCTGTCCTAAGTGCCCTGACCACGGTATAGTGTGACCCAAATGCAGAATTACTGAACGGTATTCTTTTGGCACAACAAGTCTGGGTTCATCAATGTCTGCTAGATACAAAAGTTTATCCCTTATAATGAAAGGCTCTCCTGCTAAACTTTTAAACTCAGCAGCACTCTCTTTTCCACCATCTTTATATGCTTTATTAAAGAGAGGTTTCAAAGATGGATCATTTTCTTGTCTCTCTTTAAAGTTATTAGGAATTTTCCACTGGAAATCAATACATGGAGTTAATGGCAATGCAGGTTCAGGGTGTTTTGACCTGCTTTTGTTCCTATTTTTCTCCTGTCTACGCTGTCGTTTTGATTTCCTGATTTTGTTTCCTACTTCATACAGATCATCATCTACATCTGGCAGAGGTTCTAAACCCTTTTTCATGGAACGTGTGGTGACAGCACAGGAAGAAGCCACCGAGTTTTCTTGAACCAAACTGTCTAGGATTGGTAAATCTTCTCCTAGGATAACATCATATGCTAACTGATTCAAAACTCCAACAGTCAACATAAAAGCTTGTCCTTCAACATTAATAGTGACATCAGCAGTTGGATACTCTTTCTGACATCCATGAACACAAGTAATGTTTACCGGTTTGTTAAAGTTAGGCAGTACATTACTCAACAAGGATGATTTCACCAGAGTTTGTGAGCTACCTGTGTCTGCAAGAGCTTTTACAGCTTTGCCATTTATCACCACATCAACTACATATTTATGTGGAATCATGTCATCAGAAAGTTCATAATTATGTTCTTTGGAAGGTACCACACATAACTCTACTGACTTACTTTTTCTTAATGGACATAAAGAAGCTTTGTGACCAGGCTGCTGACAATAGTAACAAATGAGACCATACTTTAGTCCAGACTGTGTATACTTCTTACCACCCCTCTTGTCCAAGTTGTCAGCCTTAGTTGCACCTGGAGGTTTTACCTCCATAGACCTTGGTCTCTCAGTCTCTCTTGACTTAAAAGGTTCTCTGTGAGCAGCCAGGTAACGTTCAGCCAGGTCTGCCGCTTCTTCTCCAGTCTTTGGATTGTTCTCCTTCACCCATGTGCGGACGTCTGGTTGAAGCACACGAAGATACTGCTCCAAAATGATTGTTTCCCCAATCTCTTCTTTACTCCGACTGTCAGGCCGCATCCATCGCTTGTAGAGTCCCTTTATCCGACCGTAGGTTTCACGTACACTCTCCCCCACTGGAACACTGATGCTTCGAAACCGGAATCTGTAGGTCTCTTCTGTTACATTAAACTTAGACAACACAGCAGCTTTAATAGCGTCATAAGAGTCAGATTGGTCCTCATCCATTCCAGCATATGCCTCAAGGGCTTTTCCAGTCAATAATGTGACCACTCTAGCAGCCCATTCAGCTGGTTGCCATCCCCATGTTTTAGCAATGCGTTCAAAACGTATGAAAAAACTTTCAGGATCCTCACCCTCATTAAAGTCAGGTATTCTCGGATCACCTCCACGGGTTGGTTCCACTCTTTGTGCTGGAGCTCCTTGTGCTATATGCCGCTGGGGCTGAGATGGAGAATGAGGTTCAGCTTGGTAATCAGAGGCTCCTTGGACTTCCTCTGTTGCAGACAGCTGAGACAGTGTCCTAGTCTCTCGCTTTGGGAAAGCTGCTTCTGTAGAAATGCCAGTCTCGATAGACAGCTCATGTTCAGCATAAACATCACTTCGCAGTTTTGGCATGTTACTGCGCAACTGTTTAATCTGATCAAACAGTATTGCTTCTGTTCGTTTAGAACGTCGCATAAATTCTCTTATTTCATCAAAGATGTCAGATTCAGAATGTTCTTTACTCACAGCACCAACTGTGGTCTGCTTAGGCCGCACAACCGGTTCAAAAATGTCTTCCCCAGCCATGGCTCCTTCAGGTAATGAATCCGGCTCTGCTGGTCCTCCGCTTTGTCCTTCTTCCATCTCAGAAAGGGGGCTTTTCTTTGTCCCACGAGTTCTACCACGTCCTACTCCTCTCATTTAGCCTGTCGTCTTCCTTCATTCACAGGCGTAAACCATCCCACTTCTGACACCACTGTTACACTGAGAGGTGTGGTGTGGAAGAAAAAACTCCTCAAAGTTGGCTGTAGCATAAACAAAGGTGGTTTATTAGGCCTCCTTCAGCACAGCATGGCTCACAGACAAGACAAAAATGACATCTTCTCAAGCTTTCTCCCTCTTTTGGCTCAGCCAACAGTCCTCTTATATACTGTTTTCCCCACCTTCTCAATTAACTGCCCAGCCAATCAAAGTCCGGCAAACATGGGCCTTTCTATAAAAGAGCTGGGTTTGAGGCGGGCCTCCTCTTTGGTAGGTTCCAAGATGGCCGCTACAAGGACACACCCAAAAGGTAACAAACATTTCACAAACAAAAGGATCACATACACATTCTAGAATTTAAATGTTACAAAAAATATTATTGCTTCTTAACAATGTGCCAGACGTTTGAGTATCAATGGTGTCATGTGAAACTGTGGGAATGAGTGATCTGGCATGTGTGCCTTATTGTTTCACATTAGATATAAACAGTGATGGCATAGCTACTTTGAAAAAGTACCTTTAATCGAATTACTGATTACTTGATTTGGAAAGTAAAGTTACATTAAAAGTAACTTTTTTAGTTACTTTCAGCAGCTGTTGACAATAATGTTTCACCACCTGTGAAAATTACACTGACCTATGCCAATATGTAATCACAAGTTATTGTATGATGGTAACATCAACTATGTGTCTCTACCTTTAAGGTTGAACTGAAGGGAAGATTGTTTAATGGTTACAACAGTACAAAAAAAAAACAAACGAGGAGGCCGCTCAATCAGAAAGCGTGGTTTTCCCGACGTGCTTTCTGAGGGGAAATTACGGAGGGAAATCCCAAAATAACTGCGTGTGAAGCCAACGGGCAACTGATGGGACGGCACAATTGGTTCACAACTCCTCAGTCAGTTCAATGTGTCAACTATAAATATTTACTTTAATCTGTCTTTACTGTCACTGGTGGAAAAAAAAATCACCATTTAAAATAACCCATAGCCTAGTGGGGGGGGGGGGCATAAAGCCTGGTAGCCCGCCAGGCTGATAAAACACTGGGAGAAACTCTGAATTCTGTCTATAGCTCTGGTTGTAAGCGGGACCCTGTCCACATCACCATTTATAAATAGAAACATTCTGTGTTTATATTTCTAAGCGATCTTTAGGCTGCTCTTGGTCCTATCCCTCACCTAGGACCCGTTTGCCCCGGCAGACCCGACCCAAATGGAGGCACCAGGCCTCCGATGGTTCCTAGGATCACAGGGACACTCAAACCCATCCACCACGATAAGGTGGCAGCCCACGGAGGGGAAAAAACAAAGCCAGAAACAGTTCCCTGCTCTGAACTGAACTGATCTGGAGAGAGGCCAGAAGGTGGCGCTCTGGTGTTTCTAACTACCTTTAGTTAGAAACTAAGCTTTTTGTTTTCTCATTTATTTTTCTCTCCATAGAAGCTACACCTGGTCTGGCGCTGATTAGCGGTGGTTGCTTCCTGGAAAAGGGCATTGGCTGACATGATGCGGCCATCAACTAACTGTTCTCCATCTCCTTTTCATTTCCACAAACATGGAAAGTTCTCCTGATCAGTTGACCTGTTGTTGTGTCTCTCCTCTGTCTTCTCTCAGGCTCCAGTCGGTCATGGCAGATGGCTGCTGGTACTGAGCCCAGGTCTGGTTCTGCTGGAGGTTTCTTCCTGGTTGAGGAGAGTTCTTCCTCTCCACTGTCACAACACGCATGCTCTGTATGAGGGACTGCTGTAAAGTCAACAACTCAACACAAGCGATTTGCTGTCGCCCCCTGCTGGTCAGATGGAGTGAATGCCATAAGTAATGACTCCATACAATCTGTTGGGTTTTACTTGGTACGAACTTTTTAAACTACTTTATAATTAAGTGAACCTAATGAATTGATAACTTGGATCAATAGTAATCTGACTAAATTGAAATGACTTTTTGTAAAATGCCTTGACGACGACATTGTTGTGAATTAACATTATAATTAAGCTTTTAACTTTTTGATATCTACTTTTGGGGTTTTGTATGTTTTGGTATCTAGTTTTGGGAGTTTGAATGTTTTGATATCTACTTTTGGGGTTTTGAACTTTCTTGTATTGGTTGTTGGGGTTTTTTGTTTGTTTTTTTATATTGTTTATTGGCAGGGCTCATTTGTTATTTTGAAAGTTCAATTTTATATATTTCCAATTCACAACAAATGTCATCTCAATGCACTTTGAAGTAATTTTAGTTCAATCACATGTACTCCAATTACTAGTACAATAAGCTCAGCTGATTATTAAAGTAGTTTAAAAAGTTTGTTCCAAACAAAACCCAGCAGATTGTATGGAGTCATTACTTACAGCATTCACTCCATCTGACCAGCAGGGGGCGACAGCAAATCACTTGTGTTGAGTCATTGACTTTACAGCAGTCCCTCATACAGAGCATGCATGTAGCGACAGTGGAGAAGAACACTACCCTCTACCAGGAAGAAACCTCCAGCAGAACCAGAACTGGGCTCAGTACCGGCAGCCATCTGCCATGACAGACTGGAGCCTGAGAGAAGACAGAGGAGAGACACAACAACAGGTCAACTGATCAGGAGAACTTTCCATGTTCATGGAAATGAAAAGGAGACGGAGAACGGTTAGGTGATGGCCGCATCATGTCAGACAATGCCCCTCTCCAGGAAGCAACCACCGCTAATCAACGCCAGACCAGGTGTAGCTTCTATGGACAGAAAAATAACTGAGAAAACAAAAGCAGTTGAAATAAATAATGTAGTAGAAACAGAAAATGACAAACAGCAGCATAAATACAGACAGATCACAATAAACCAGTCTAAGCCTTCTCATAATAAATGCCATAACCATGGTAACGCTAAAATGATGCAAGAACATTCTCAAAAATCAATATTAAATTCTAACATTTAACACTGAAATTGGAAATCATTTTACATGTCTAAAATAAATAAAAACAAAACTTATTATGAAGTCTCTAAACAAAATTATCCATAAAACAAGAAAATAAAACAATGGCTGCTTGAGGTCAAAGAACCAGACTGAAGACTTATCCAGTTTTTGGTAAAAAAAAAAAAAAAAAGAAAAAAAAAGATATACTGAAGTACTGAAGATATACTTTGATAAATGTTTTAAGTTCAGTCATTTTCCTCTGTGTGCTGATGGGGGAGATGAATGACGAAATCCAAGACAAAAACAGAGATGATCCAGGAGGATTCCTGCAGCACAACAGGACAGAAGAACAGGACAGAAAGACAACAAGTCGGGTGCAGTTTTACGGTCAAACCGCATAACTCTGAAATCATCACTTTTCAAAAACTCAAAAGACCTCTTAAATGACTTTGTTAATAATCTTTATAATGGATTCCATACACATATTTGACTAAAGAATCCAAGTTTGGTTGGTTAGTTTTCACACCTTTACCCGTCGGTAGGGTTCATTTTCGCACAAACCTGACCGAAGGGCAATTAACCTCTTGCCCGTCGGTAAGATTCGTTTTCGCACAAACCTGACCGAAGGGCAACTAAATCCCTTACCCGTCGGTAGGGTTCGGTTTCGCACAAACCCGACCGAAGGGCAACTAATCCCTTACCCGTCGGTAGGGTTCGTTTTTGCACAAACCCGACCGAAGGGCAACTAATCCCTTACCCGTCGATAGGGTTCGTTTTCACACAAACCCAACCGAAGGGCAACTCTTAACCCTTTGGCACCCTGTTGGGATGGTTTTCGCACACCTGGCCGAATTGTGTGTGGAAACAAACTCCGAACCCACAACCTTTTATTACGTTTCGGTTACCCCTTTTTGGTAACCAAAAGGATTTTGGTTACCCTTTTTTAACCAAGACCACAACTCCTACATTTCAAATATCCTACCGTGTTTTTCTTGCGTGAAGCTTTGTGCATGGAATGCATCGACCCCTTCGTTGTACTCGCTTGTTGCTAAAGTCCTTGAACTCATCCGATGACTTCATAGCCTTGAGGAGTGGTTACCGGAAGTACCAAACCACATTTCCTGGCGTTGTATTCACATTCCTACCTTTCACAGTCCGAGGCCATCTGGTGTCTTCAGAGTCGTCGTTCCATCTCAACAAAAGCTGTTGATCGGCTTCCATATCTTCCCGGTCCATATACCATAGCTTCCTGGTCCATATACCATGTCCGTATACCATAGCTTCCCGGTTTATATACCGTAGCTTCCCGGTTTATATACCATGTGGTGTTAAGAAGGCCTTAAATTCTCAACCATGAGCTCAAAACTATCATTCACCACCATAGACACTGAAGATGCATGTGGTGACAGGGGAGAAAAAACTTCCCTTTAACAGGAAGATTTACCAAAAAACCAAACTGCAGTTATCAAACATTGATTAAAAGTTATGTGAGCTGAAGCAGAGATTCACACTGAAGACATATGTTGTGTCAGTGGATAGGAAAAACTTCCCTTTAACAGGAAGAGTTTCCAAAAAAAGACTTCCCTTTAACAGGAAGACTTTCCAAGAGAAAACAAGTGAACAATGCACTAGGTAAGTAAGCTTAAGCAATGCCTCCTACTAAGGATTCATGTGAAAAGACTTTCCAAAATAAGGTTAATATTGAACCAATTATTTAAATTGGTTAAAAGTTAAGCTAATGCAACAAGTCGTACTGAGGATCCCATCTGGTGACAGTGGAGAGGAAAAACTTTCCTTTACAGGAAGACTTTCCAAAAAAACTAAACACTGCACCAATTTAAATTTGTTAAGTAAGCTCAGTCAATGCCTCATAATCAACATGCATGTTGTGACAAGAGAAAGGACAGACTTCCCTTTAACAAGAAGACATTCCAAAAAAAATAAAATAAATACCGGTTATCAAACATTGACTAAAAGTTATGAAAGTTTAAGCAATGCCTCACGTTGAGAATACATGTGGTGACAGTGGAGAGGAAACACTTCCCTTTAACAGGAAGACTTTCCAAAAATGAAGACTACCCTTTAACAGGAAGACTTTCCAAATAAGGTTAACACTAGACCAATTATTTGGTTAAAAGTTAAGCTAAAGCAATGACTTGTACTGAATATTCATCTGGTAACAATGGAAAGGAAAGACTTCCCTTTAACAGGAAAACTTTCAAAATAATAATAATAATTAAACACTATGAATTATTTAAATTCATTAAAAGAAAAGTAAGCTCAAGCAAGGCATCCTACTGAGGATGCAAGTTGTGACTGTGGAAAGGAAAAGCTTCCCTTTAACAGGAAGACTTTCCGAAATGAGGCCAACACTGCACCAGTTATTTTAATTGGTTAACAGTTAAGTAAGCTAAATCAATGCCTCATATTTAGAATGAATGTAGTGACAGTGGAGAAAATAAACTTCCCTTTAACAGGAAGAATCCTCCAGCAGAACCAGAAGTTGGCTCTGTATGAAAGACCATCTGTCACTACCCCCAGGGGATTTGAAAGGACAGAATCAAGAGAGAGACAGAAAAAAAGAGCTGCTCCAGGAGTGTTTCTATAGGAGAAAAGAGCATTAGTTGTAGTAGAAGCTGTTTTGGTTTCTTTATCTAGGAGAAAAAAAAAGTTATTTGCAACAAAAGGTCTGCCAGTTGCTTAGTCTAGGAGAAAAAAATGGGTTAAAACAAACTTAAACGCTGAAGGTAAGGTCCAACTCGATCCTCTTCAGAAGGAAAACATGGAGTTCATCTGAAAAGATGCAAATAAAAGATGGTGGATTACAGTGTGACCATTACCTCTGTGACCTCCGGCCTGCAGCTCCAGGAGATCTGTCTGTTGTCCGTCATCATCGTCGTCCAGAAAAAATGAAGTCAAATGACGAAATTGCACGAGGCCACGCGTTGTTTCGGCATTAAAACAAATCGGTTTTCACGTTTAAATTGAACGTAAATTAAATTTGTTTGAGTTATTGAATTATTAAAAGTATGGACAATAAATTTCAAACTATATATTAAATAGGTACAAAAAATAAAAAATGTATGTATGTTGAAATAAAAAGACCTCATCTTCACCCAAAAATCACTGAATCACTTCTTACAGCCTCCAAACTGTATTTGCCAAATCCTCGGCCTTCTTTCTTTCACATCATAACTGAGCTTTAAGCCAGGAACTTCAGATTGTAGATATCAGAGTCTAGTTACACCTAAACCTCCACAGGTCAAAAGACCACAGCAAAAGCTTCAAACAATACTAAAACCCCATAGACTGGAGGATTTGCAGCAGCAGATTCCTTCTCAGCTCATTGACTCTCATCAGAGAATAAAACCAAACCAGCACACCAAGAGGCCTAGCGTTGGCCTTCAACAAACAACATTAGCATCAGCAGCGTAGCAAAACCCGCAACAGCTCCTACCCTGAGTAGTCTTCTGGATCCGCCATTGGAACAGTTCTTTGACTTAACCAACCTTTGATGGGTCGGGCGGATCCGCCAGGCACCTTGTAGGGATTCCTCAGCTTGACGGAAGCGATCCTCAACTTCATTGAAGGGAATCCTCAGCTTGATTGTAGTAAATCCATAATCGATCAACTGCTAGCGATCCTGAACTTGATTGTAGTACATCCATAATCGATCAACTGGTAGCTCCAGATGCCATTATATCTCATTCAAATGTTTCAGGGACGCCAGCAACCAAACAAACCGCCGCCGAGAGGCCACGGTCGGGTCTCTCCTTGTGTGCTGCTCTGTTCAAACACAAAAAATGGCTTCACTAACGTCATCGGTGGAAAAAGACAAACAACTTACAACAAGGTTTCCGAAAAATAACTTACCGTATAACCAACAAAGCGATTTCAAGTATAGCGCTCCCGCGGCCTACTTGCCACCACTGCTGTCTGCTAGTAGGTCAAGTACAAGGCCTCAAACTAGGCCTCGATAAACACTGACACGATTTCAATCGGATCCACAAAAGTTTCAGTCATAAGGCTGGGCGTCCACTCGCATTCCGCTTCTTGGGAGATCATAAAAAATCATTTTTAATCCAGGTCCCAAAGTTCAAGAGCATCAGACCGAGAGTTTCTTGTCTCCGTGCAGCCAGGTACTAGCAGGATCTTTTTAAAACGCTCAGGTAGAAGGTGCGACATATTTTTTATCCAGAATGGCGCATGCGCGTCACTCTCATTAATAACAAAAATGGCGCCATAGCCACTGTTGCCAGATTTGACATTTTCACAAGGTAAAACTAAACCTGTAAAACCTGCCCAACTACAAACATGCAGTACGAATCTAAACCTCTAATAAAACTCACGTTAATAGCACTATATATTTTATTCATAATCTATCCCTAATATATGTTTAGAATAATTTAGAGAAACAGCAAAATGTTATATTTATTTTTTTTATAATGTAGGACTGACGATTTTTTTGAGTTTTCAAAATGTAAATTTTTCTCAGAACTAATACAGTTCAATTTAGAGAAACAGTAAAAATGTATACATATATATATATATATATATATATATATATATATATATAATAATTATTTTACTTTATTTATTTACGCGTTAGCGACATCACTGGATATAAAGCGAAGAAAAATATGGTGTTACGAAGGACACAAATATTGTTTTTCAAATCATCAGAGGTTTTGCGAACTGCCGCCCATAAATAGGAAATGTCTACAAAATACATTTGTGTTCTTAACAAATGAAACCAATCTACTGTTTTTTTATAGTTTAAATTCTAAGTAGCTTAAGACGATGTAAAACTAAAAGCATAAAGTACACACTTTTACTAGCAGTTCGTTTTAATAGAAGTTGGGTAGATTTGCCTGATATAAAAGCTATATAATCTTCAGGATTAGCTAAGTAAAGAAATTAATCTTTTATTTTTCTAGTAAACAATGTATTTAAGAGTTAAACTTGGTCATCTGAAGCTATCCCTTTTTCGTCAGGCAGCATCTACGTCGGTAGACGAATTTAATTTACTTCAAGAATGGGCGAAATGAAAATGAAATGAAAAGGTTACTCTTATGTTGTTCCAAAAAAAATGGGCACTATTGCCGTGAAAAGCAATAGTGAAATGCATTTGAGTACCTGAGCGAATAAAGACATAAACTGTTTTAGGTTAGCTTGAAATGATCGACATTGGCATAATTTTAATATTCAGTATAGCCCTGGAGTTGGATTTTCTGTCAGAATCTTTCTCTTTACGGTACAACGTCAGTCACGTGACTATTGCGGAAGTCAACAAAGGAGGCAGGGAGTGTAGCAAGACCGGAACCTTCCTGATGTTTGTTAATTTTTAGACATTTTATAATGTATTTTTTAAGCGGAAACCTAGAGGAAGCCTCAGATCGAATGAAGATCAAAGTATTAATTTACTGAGAGACGATTTTTAGCTGCTTAATCTGAAGAAAAACCAATTTTAATAATGGATAAAGACAATTATGGAGCCTCAAAAGTGAACGTGTTTCTTGTTTTGACTTACGGCATTTTGGTGAGTTTCATGATTTCTGTTGGTTGGTTTAAGTTTTAACCAGATAAAACATATCTGGTTCTAAAAGGTCTGAATGAAAACATGAACATGATCTAGTTGCATTTATTTATTCCGAATCTGCTGCTACTACTTTAGTCAGCTGCTTAGCAAACATGGTGCTTGTGACTTGTTAACTGCATCTGCTTTAGTTTGCACAACAAACTAAAGGCTGTTTTTCGCTGCAGGAAGTATTTCTGATCTAGCAGATTTTACTTCTCAATAAGAAGTGCGCAATAGCAGGTTACTATATACTTTAATGCAGCCAGGAAAAATTGTTGCATCTCATTAGAATGACTCTAAATTTTAGGAGCAGTGTAACACAATATTTTATCAGTTTTCAAGCTAACTTTTTAAAACCGTGGTTTATCATTCCGGCATTTGGTCCATGCTTTGCTATCAATGTTGTTTCATTTGCTTGTTAAGTGTTAGTCAATATCAATTATTTAATTTATGTTGCTGTAATACCACCTCCGTTTAAGTTAAATTATCTTCTGAAAAGAAAACTTATAATACCAATAACTGGCTCAAAATTCTTTATTTTATGTCTTGTTATGAGACAGTTTTCTGCTGGGAAACTCCCATTACTACAGACAGACTGATAGGGTCAGCTGCCCACATCAAGAAAAGGAAAGTCCATAGTTTCTGTGTCCCAGCAGGACAAACCTGTTCAACTGTCAACAAGGTGGACCTGCATGTCTCGAGGCAGATGGTTTTATTGTTCTGGCTAAGCATTGTATATCCATACATTTGTAAGAAGAGTTTAAAACGACTGTTTTATTCTTCTACTTTGTGTTTAGGTGTTTGTTTTGCTGTTCATCTTTATAAAAAGACAAATTATGCACTTTGCCATTAAGTCTCGAAGAGGACCACATGCTCCCATTGGCCACAATGCTCCAAAGGTGGAACACACACACACACACATCACAAACTTGATCCTGTAAAGTATTTTAGTTGTTAATCTACCAGTTTAATGTGTTTTGTTGGTCTTGTAGGAGCTGAAACAAGTAATTGAAGCCAAATTGTGCGAGGTCCAGAAAATCCACTTTGAGCCCCGTCTGTTGTCCCCAGCTGATGACCGACTAACACAGAGACGACAGTCTGGTCAGAGCGTACAGAGCCTGCACACAAGCACTGCAACCATCAGGAATAATACCACTGATAGAAATGTGTTTTGTGTGTTTATGTTTATAGGTTCTGATGACTATCTGTACAGGATGAAAGCACTAGATGCTGTCCGGGACACTGGTAATATCAGTTCTTTCTGTACTTGCAAGAGAAATAATCCCATCTCAAATCAAAATATTTCCGTTGATTTCTTTAGATTTTCCTTTCCGTGAACTGGGTGGCACTCCCACCGCTGTGACGGGAAAAACATTTCGGACCTGGCTGCTGCAGCTGCGAAATTCCCACTGCATGCTTAGAGACAAGCAGAGCTCTCTGATAGACACAGTGTTAGATGGCTACAACAAAGCACGCCATGGGGCTGAGGTCAGCAGTTTCTCTCATCTACTACATTAACCTGAATTGTGTTACCATCAATGATATGATGCATTGTGTTTTGCTACAACAGGAAACCAAATGATAAGTATTTTGTCTGGATTTATAGAAAAGACATGTAGAAACTTTTCATGCTTTACATTGTTCCTGATATAATCATTGTACTTTTATCAGGCTGAAAATTTATGGTTGAATGCAGTGGTGGGTAAAGTATGCAAAAATTGTACTTGAGTAAGAACTACTTCAACATATTTTTCCTCAGGTTAAAATAAGTAAAAAAAAAAAAAAATTTGTAAAAATGCTATAGAAGTACTCAGTAATTGATTATAACATTTAATTCAAATTTTTAAAATGTGAGACCAAAATATAAAGTTATGTTCAAGTTCTAGTATTTTCAAGACTAAAATCCATCCATCCATCCATTTCCTGTTCACCCTTGTCCCTAATGGGGTCGGGAGGTGCTGGTGCCCATCTCCAGCTACGTTCCGGGCGAGAGGCGGGGTTCACCCTGGACAGGTCGCCAGTCTGTCGCAGGGCAACCAAATAAATCCAAAATATTAAAATTTTCCAAATATTTTTTTTCCAGTATAAAACTTTGAAACTAGTGGGTAATAGAGCTGCACAATATTAGAAAATGTTGCCATAGTGATGGTAAAAAGCGTGACAACTACACACACCACCTCTTGTTAAATGTGCACATAATGCTCTTGGTTCTCATCCACAATCATCCTTTGTTAAACTAGAGTTTTCTCATAGTTCTGCAAAAGCCAAACCTTTGTTTTCTTCCTACTGTGTTTTTAGTAGTTTTAATCAAATGTGAAGCATTGTGACTTCTTCAAGGTGCTCTGATAATTTCTTCAATCTGTTTGGAGTTGTGCAGCAGTTATGGTGAAACACATTCACAAAGTGCTGTCATAGAAGCATTTTGTGCAAACAAGCACTTATCAAACTCACTTATCAAACTACAGTGAATTTCTGTCCGTAACGTTGAGGACCGAGTAGTACATGATGGATTCAGTTTTCTCTGATGTTCTACCTGTTTGTGTCCTCAGGCTTTTGGAGAAGCAGAGTTCATCAAGTACCAGGAAGCTCTAACTGAGCTAGCTGCTATGTAAGGAATCACGACCCTTTCCCACACTGCTCCTTCCCAGATTTTGTGTTAATCCCAACACGGAATGTCAATTATGCAGTAAGCAATCTGCTTTTCTGTTCTGTTGCTTCAGCGTGAAGTCTCGCGGCAGTACACTGAGCCAACACCACCAGACTGCAGCCAGAGACCTGACCGCCACCACCGAGCCCAGCAGCCCTTCCTCCTGCTCCTCGTCCCCCACCCAAACCACCTACCTCACATCTGCAGCGCTGCAGCGCAGCAAGAGGCCCAGGAACTTCCTGGAGCTGAAGAACTTCAAAGATAACTACAACACACTAGACAGCACGCTCTGAAATAATTATGGATCTGTTCAAAGGAAAAAGTTTTAAGTCATATACTACTGCCTGTAATCCCAGTGCCTCGCTCACTGTCACCTGACAGTATCAGATTAAACACACTGCCTTCCTATTATGACGTGCACTGCAGAACACTGCATATCAGACTACTGATTCAAACACTGCTATTTGCCTACGTGTGGCACCTTTTCTATTACTGCATGTAAACTGTAAGTGCTAGAATATAACTGATAGTAAGCAGGGTTGACTTGACCAAAAAAAAAATTATAATGCTTATGCAACAGCATAGGACAATCAGTATATATTGCACAATGTACTCACCTATGCAGATATGTTCAAATTAACCACCTAAGTGTATAAAATAATAGTTAATAGCTATGAAATAAACTACTGTATGTGCATTTTTCTATCATGAAAGAAAACACTGTTTATGCCAGTCATTTTTATGTTTATGTATGTTTCTATGTTGTTCCTTTGAGCCATATATATATATTTTTTACTTCCTTTAAGCCTCGTCTTACAAAAGCCATATAATTCAGGAACTGTATTGATTAAGTGCCTCTTTTTTGATCAATTATCTTTATTGACCAGTATTTTAGTGTTTTAATATGTGATGGGGTTGAGGTATGACTTCAGGGGAAGACTGTTAACTGTTTAGTCTTACAAATTATCCTGCTGATATGAGAAGCATCTATTTTTTAATTGTTAGACTTATCTAAGTTTGAGTACTTTTTATTTCTTGTGGTGCTTATGAATACATGCTGCCATGCAAAAAAGGCAATACTGTCATGTTGCATAATATGCTTAACATAATAAGCAGTAAATTCTTAACTGAAATATTCATTTCTTGCCATCTTCTTTTGTTATAGAGTCTGCACAATTTCAAAATGCAGAATGACACATTTCTCTCAAACACAAACATCGTTACAAAGACTTTCAAGTCGTTCAGTGAATTTGTTGTTATAGAGGCAGCAGCATTCTACTTGTCACAGCAAGTAGGAAGCAACTTCCTGCCTCAGAAAAGATGTAGTTTCGTAATTAATCTGTGTATGTATTCTTAAAGACATTTCTATTCAAAAATAAATGTCGTTTATAAAGTGTCTGAAAAGATTTTAATCAAAAAGTATTTATAAATACTACTTCCAATTGCATGTAATTTACTACTTTAAAATAATCCAATATAAACATTTTTATCTATATTGAAAATGAATAGAAAGAGTAAATAAGACACAGATCCGGGTTAATTTATCCTCAAATTTTACTCCCAATTCGCACTAGAAATCATTAAACGGGTGCAGAGGTATTTTTGCAATGTTTGAGTTTGTCATAGTAGCATTTTGTAGTGAGAGAAGTGTCCAGCAGAGGTCGCCCTCATCATTTTAATCTACCAGTGTGACTGGAATGAAATAGGAGCATCGCCACAAATTCCGATTCCTCACAGGAAGTTTTCATTTTATCTGTAGGACGTCTCTTTGAGGAATTTAAATATTTTATTTTGCCAGGATTTTTTTTAGTTTCTAGCTAACAGGTATTTCCAAGAAATTACCGAAGCAGTTGTTTACGTGTCTCTTCACAGTGACCTATCAAGTGTATATTTCCTGTCAAGCTCTAATAATTATAAAGCATGCACTTTGTAAAGTGTTTATTCTGAAAATTACAGAGATAACAGATCAAGACATATACTTCATACAAAAGCTCTTCTATCAAACAGGTTTTATTTTAGCATAAATAAATAAAAAGCAGAACGTTGTTTGAATTTTAAACATCTAATTACATTCACTGAAATATGTACAAGGTGAAGATTCAGACAATGACATGGAAGTGAAATGAACATTATGTTTAGAGGAAAAATGCAAATTAAGACACCTTCAGTTTTCCTTCTGTGTGCTCAGTTTCATAAAGTGCCCTGCTGTTTTAGGAGACCAAACAAATTCTGAAAATGTGAAAGACCCAAATAGTAATTGGAATTTTTTTTTTGTATTTCTACAAAATTTGTATTTTGTATTTTTTTGTATTAAATTTCTACTCGCATATGGCTGTGTACATATGAAAGAGTCATATATTCGTAAATGACAAACCTGTACAAAGACACAGTTTAGATAATGTCAATGCTTTTTACGTGATCTATCAGGACAGTGTGAGTAAGCAACAGTACATCAATGCTACATTACCTTAGTTGAGCGTTATGTTGTCATGAATAGGGAATAAACTGCACAGTCAACGCTATAAAGTCAAAGTTCAAATGTGTGATAAGAATGAAAACAGGTCAGTACAAGGAGAGATATCACTCTACTAATAGCAAAAGCACAAAATGCACATCTGAGTCACTAACGTATCTACGTAAAGCTGACTTGCACACAGTCATGAGGCAAATACACAGCGGGTGCTGCTGATCACTCCACTGTTTCCTTCAAACATTGTTTAGTCGGGACGCGGCTTTAGAGGAGCTGTTAAAGTTGCAGTTTGGGAAGGCTCAGCTCTGATTCTCCTTTCGATCTGACGTGGTCACCAGCAGAGCTGCTGTCTGAATTCAGTCTGGAAAAAAGTCTGCTGCTTCTGGTTGTCAGGTTCTTCTGTTTTCTCATGACCGGATCTCGATAACTTTGATGAAGGGCAGTGGCTTGTTGGAGGAGGTGGATGGCTTCAGTGGTTTACTGCAACAACAAGGGCACAGCGAATTAATCACTTCTACTGAAAACAGCAGGAGTCACACATTTAGGATATAAAATAAATGAAAAGACACTCACATTAAATTAGAATAATTTAATTTAATCTCCCACTGTTTTAGTTCAGTTAGGATTAGCCAAATTATTAACATTTTTCTAAATGCCGGAATAATGAGAGTTTTTAGATGGATTTTGCAACTTCCTTCAGATTCAGAACATATTTGGAAAAATTGGGTCACATTCTTTGGGCTTATTGTTCTCCATGGTTATGCCTGAATTTTGATCCATTTCTCTTGACAGAAAGAATGAGGTCAGATTGTTGTGATGGTCCAAATCATCCACTTTATTGTGTGGAAGTTACTTTTTAACTAATTTAACTGTACGCTAAGCGTCATTGTCTATTTGCTCTTAAGTTTTAACTTCCTGGCTGATGTCTTTAGATGTTGCACCAGTTTTTCCACATAATGTTTTTTCCTCGTGATGCTATCAGTTTTATGATTCAGTGTTTCCTAACCCTGGTCCTCAAGGCACACTGTCCTACATATTTTAGAGGTTTCCCTGCTTTAATGTGCCCGATTCAACTGATTGCAGTTCAACAAACGCCTGTTAATCAGTCATCAATTGAAATGGACTGAAGCAAGGAAATACCTAAAACATGCAGGGCAGTGTGCCTTGAGGACCAGCAAAACAGCCCCACAACATAATGCTGCCACTCCCCTGCTGCTCAGTTTGAATGGTGTTTTCATTTTTGCAAAAAAAAAAATGAAAGAAAATTTGGACTTTTTTTCCTTTGTGTCATTTGCAAACTGCAATCTGGTTTGTTGCTGTTTTTGATTAACGGCCTTGTCTTCGCTGATTTAGTGATAATACAAAGGAAATGTACATAAATATGGTACTAAAAAAATATTTTATTTGAACGGTAGTTCTTTTGTCTTTGCTAATTTTGTAGTGGCTTGTCAAAATGGTTCTTTGTTACATAAGATGTGTACCGTAGAAAATCAGAAAGTCACAGACTACTATAAGTTTAAAGATATTATAATCCCCTTAAAAATATTTATCAATTAGAAACATTTTTTCCCCACTACTTAAAGATAAATTTCCCAAATTTCTAGTGTTAGATTATGTTACTACAGTACAAGATGAATTTATTTGAAGTTTTTTGGTTAGATAATTCACATCCTTACCACAGGGGTGCCATAAATTATGGAAAGTGCTACTTTTGCAGAAAAAAAACAAGGAAAAAATAGGTTACCTGTACACAATCTGTGGATTGCGCTCTGTGGAGAGATAGGAACTTGACCTTTGTCCTCCCAGGAAGTAGTCCATCTGGTCACGCATTTCTCGATTCTGCACAAACAAAATGGTTTAAGGGTTATTTACAGTATTACTAAGCATTGCATTTTCTTTCTCTTTCCAGAACAAGGTTCTTCTTTTTAAATTTACTCCCACAGTCCAGAAATTTTTCTTTTCTTTACTACAGCAGAGGCCAGGAGCACTTCTCACCTCAGCCTCCAAGAATGCCACTTTCTCCTCCAGCTCTTGGATCACGCGGTCCCGCTCCTGGATCACCATGCGAGAGTTCTGGAGCTAAAGACGAGCAAACAGAGGAACCAAACAGTGAGCAAACCCTGCACAAATATGAGCCTGGAGTCGATGTGTTTGCCTCACAGAGTCTGGCGTATGTGCTTCTCACCTGCTCAATCATGTGTCTGACTTTCCTCTGTTGGCTTTTCAGCATGTCATCCAGATGGTGGATCTTTTCTTTGAGAATAGCCACCTCCCTCTCCAACTGCTCAGCCCTAAAAATACACACAGACTGTTACGGCACGCTGTAACTCTCAGGAAGCAGTAGATATCAAAATACCGGCCTGCAAAGGAATTCAGACTCTGTGAATTTTTTATGTCTTTGTCATGTTGCAAACACAAGCCAAAGGAAGGGAAATGAAAGGCAATTAAACATAACTTTTAGGGTTTCTATGGGGGGTTTTTTTTGTTCATTTTTTTCCATTGTGCAGAATGAAGAACCTATCAACTGTTTGTCATTTACTAGAACCAGGGAGAAATCTGCGGTCTAAATAAAACTATAAGGTGTCCAGTTTGCTGCACTGAACGGGACACAAGACACATGTAGAGGAAGGTTTTCTGGTGAAATGAGGCCAGAACTGAATTTTACAGTCTTCGTTGAGAACACTAACTCTTAGTGGTGAAACACACAAAGAAAATGACATCGTTCAGAGGAGATGGCAAAGATTGTTGCCATTAGATTTCTGTCAGGGAATCATTGTAAAAAAAGGAAGTTTTCAGATTTTAATTTGTGAAAATGTTCCATTTTCTTCTGCTTTTCAATTATGCACTACTTTATTTTCATCTACTAGATAATATCCCATCAACTACACAGAAGTTTGAGGTTGAAACATGTCAAAATGTGGAAAAAGTTCAGTGATGCAGTTGGTGTTGTGTGACTTTAAAGGCTGACCTCTGCTCCCCCTGGTGGCCTTCCTCTCTCATCTTGCGCAGCTCACGCAGTTCGTCCTCGCGGCTGCGGATGGTGTCCCTCAGGGTGGCGCTCTCGTGCTCCATTCCTCCCAGCAGCCTCTGCAGCTCTTCAATGCGCTTGTCTTTCTTCTCGCCGGCTTCTTCTGTGACCCTCAGCTTCTCCTCCTTGTCGCTCAGACAGTCTCTAAGCCTGCTGCCTTCAGCCTAAATAAGACAGAGTCGAGCTTCTTTAGAAGATGAGGTAAATAATGGAAGGTAAGGGTTATAACCTCTGTGTGTATACATTACCTGCAGTTTCTCTTTCTCCTCCTGGTGCTTCTTTTCTGCCTCTTGCAACTGTGCATACAAACGCTTGCTGACCTCTCTCAGCTTCTCTCTCTCTGCTTCTTCATCTGCATCCTGTAGATAAACAGCAAAGCGTCAGCTTTGCAACTTTACAGTTGGGCACATATTTTTATGATGACCTAATAAAAACTGTTTTGTTTCGCCTAAGCTCTGAGGGTTTGCCTATCATAAACACAACGGGTGTGTCTGCGTGCGTCACTGGAACATTTAGGTTGCAGGAGTTTCCTTGTTTGTGCAGCATGCAATGCATGCGTTGGAGATGTAGTGTGACTCAGATACGAGTATAATTGGGACGTAAACACAGGGAGCTTTGTTGTGTTTGTACAAAACTGATGGCACACAGACGGTTGTGGAGGTGAGGAAACGTGTGGATTGAAGACCAAAAAGGAAAACTATTTTAGTTTCAAGCATCTGTGGAATGAGGAGGGTCTGAAAACAGAACATGTGCAGTGGGAGGAACAACAAAGGGTGTTCCAACGATATTTTTCACCCCTTCCCCCTCCCAGAGGAATATAAGAAACATTGACGCTTTGACATCATTTCTTTATGTTCTTTTTCCCACATAACCTTTCTGTTTGTGCCTCTGGGAGCGGATTGCTTTACACAATGTTCTGTGAGCTGACGCTACAAACGTGAGATTCAATATGTTCTCTAAAAGCCTCACACGGATGAAAAAACCCCACCAACAGCAGCTTGAAGCAGAGCCTGTTCATGTGTTTTTCTGCTCACCTGCCCATCGGTTTTGGGAGCAGACAATCCGTTCTTTCGGAATGGGATTCCGACCTTCCACCCGTTTGTGTGCGGCTGCATAAAGAAAGACAGGAAGTCAGCAGAAAAAAAAAAGAACCATGGCAGGAATGATAATAGAGGTGAAAGGAAATGCCATAAAGCACACAGGATGAGAGGTAGAAAATAAATTCAGTGAGCGACAAATTTCGGGTACCTTTGTTTTGGCCGCCATCTGCTCTCTCAGGTTCTTCAGACAGTACCTCACCTGCAACAAACACAGACACGTTGTGAGTGTATCAAATGCTATTCAGGCATTTTAATGAATTAAAACAAACTACTTCCCAACTTTAAATACTCAGCATGATGCATTTAAAATTATTCCATTTCATAGTTATCATCAACTTTCAGTAATCAGATGTGATAAACATGAAAATACAATCATGCTAGGCTGTTGCTGGATTAACCTACAAGAACATACCGGTAGCTGTAACTACAAGTTTCTGCAGAAACCAAATAGGAAACTGTCAGATGTTTCTTGTGTTAGTTTACAACCACGAACTTATTTTTACTTTTGAGACATTAGTTATATTTTTAGAATTCACTTTTTATACATGTCCAAATATATTTGGTTACACTATGTTATATGCATTTCTTGGATAAATTAGTCTTAAATTAGAACTTAGTAAACTGAGATAAAACAAGGAGGAAGAGAGCAGCATGTTAGCCAGAAGGATTATTTACATGATCCAAAGATGCAAATGCTTCATAATCCAGGAAACATTCTGACTGACACGAGCGTCGTTGTGTCAACAATAATCATAGTTCAGCCACTGACCTCCTGTATCTGTGAAACTTCATCTGACAGCATCTTCAGGTTCTCTTGTTGTTTCTGCTGCTCTTGTCTGCGAGCCTCCAGATAAACCTAAAGCAAAGAGCCACATCAATACCGGGGCCAAGTCAAATGCCTTCACAAGAACCAGACATCCATATCTGCTACACACACCTTGATGATCTCCACCTGCTCCTCCTTTGACTTCACTGGTTCAGGGTACGAAGTGGTCCTATCGCTGGCCGGCTGCACCAGGGCGAAAGCTCGTCCAATTGGCTGTAGATCAGTGACGAGAGGAGTTGTTTGTGATCGACTTTACAACACAGAATTTGCAGGAGCAGCTTGGATGTTAAATAATTGTTATGAAACATCGCTCTGGAATGTCGGCAGCAATGATGCAATTAACCTATTAGCTAGGCGAGGAAAGGGGGACGTACTGTCCCTTCATGAGCAAGATATTCCTGTGTTGCATGTCATTACTGTGAGCCTGCATCACAAGAGACATTTAGTAGAAATCTCTATGGAGACCAGCCCTTCAACATCTGCTGGTTTCCTGAGAATGGGTGGACATGAGACCTTAAGCACAGAGAGAGAATGTTACGCAACCTCACTGCAGCGGACTTCCCCTCAGTGCTGGTAGAACAAAACGAGGTGCACGACATCCAGATGCGTGAAAACTACTGTAATAAAAACCTGATGGCTGCTGTGACATGATTATACTGACATGATACTTACAGTTGATGTGAAAGAATGCTGCATGATCCATTACCCTCACTCTGAGCTAATTCCTCAGTCACTGAGAACGTCACGTAAAGTGTCAGGTTTTAAATAGAGACTTCATGACTAATTTCTTGGAATATTTATCAGTGAGTGTGTGGACATTCTGGCTTGGATGTGCAAATAATTAATACACAAGTGAACACAACTTTCTTTTTACTCCTATTAAGTTCTAGAATAAAAAAATTTAAAATTCTGTATGATTCTTCAACTCTGGGTCTGCCCTGTTTAGGTACAGTCAACTTTGACGCATTAGCAAACCTAACCCAACTCAGTAAAAGATTGTAAAACCTTTGTAAATATAAAAACTTAATATTTTAGACAATCAGCATCACCAGACCCATTTTACTAGGGCATGAGACAGAATATCTCTTCCACACCCCAGAAAAATTCATAATCAAACTTTATGACCTTTAAAGAGCAAAGCATCTCAACATTCACTTTAAAAGATTACCAGAAAACCCAGACAGTTGTAAGTTAGCCTAAAAGTCTATATCACCTTAAACAGGACTAAAACATAATGTTGAGGTGAAGAAGACTTTTGTTGTTGTCTATTTTTAATGTGTTCCAAGAATATCAAAGTAAAGCCTTTAGAGTAAGTCCTTATATTCAAAAGATTGATAAAAATATAAAAATGTAAATATTATTCTGGACAACAAGTGCTAATCACAGTCAGTATATCCACAGCACTTCTCCTCACTGCTGCAATCACATAGTTTTCTTCTACATGGTGGGTTCTGCTTTTTATCACTTATCCAAAATGTTTCTCATCTGCAGGAAATGTCTTACCTTATCTCTGTGCTGGTCTGCGCTCCGGTTCGCCTCTCTCTGGTCGTGGAGAGTGAGTCGCAGTCGTCTACAACCGTCCTGAAAATTGAGGCAAAACGAAATGATTCAGAAGAGTCTGTTATGTGATCAAGAGTCTGTTTGAGGGCTATTTTGAGGAGGAGAAGAGGGGGGGAGGACAGAATGAGTCATAGGGTGGGAGAAAGTAGGCAGCAACCACTACAAGACTGGGAACAAACGTCAGAAAGAAAGCGAAACGTTTTCCAGCCCTGCACAGAGACAGATTGTTTGGTTTAAATTGTGCGCTGTGGACGTCAGAGGGACTTAGGAGAAAAACCCTCCAGAAGCTTGCAGCCAGCTGGAAGCGGAGGCTGGATTTCAGGGAAAAACTGTTATGTGGAGTAAAACAGAGCCTTTCCATGGCAACAAATCCTCCCAGTAGCCATAAACAATCTGGCGGAGGAATAAAATAAGTGTGACCATGAAGACTGAGAGTGAAAAAAGTTATAGAAAACACTGAAGAAAACTACCATTATCACCAGTTTGACAATGATTTTATGTTATTTTCTAAAAGCCAAAGTACAGAGTTTTACTTGGAGTATTTTTAATCCACCAGAATCTAAATAACCAGTGATTTACTGCAGAAGGTGGACTCCAATTACTGTGAAGTTTTATTATAGTTGGATCTAAGTGCAACCATGAACTTCTTAAAGCATTTTGAGTTCAGCACTCAAATAGTTTGCATCCTCTTCAAAGTCTCAGACTGCTTCAGTGCACATTAATGAAGCGACTCTCTTTATTACCCATTTTATATTTGCACTGTACATCCTATTCATAGTAAAGCACTGTCACACAGATGATCTGCAACTAAACCCTAAAAATTAAGCAAGTCAAGGTTTAACTGAACTGAAAAGGTGGATGGAAGACAGCTTTTTCAATTTAAATGAAAGCAAGTCAGAAATCTAAAAATATTTGGAATCTATTGATGCTGCAGTTCATTTAGCTCTCAGTTTGGACCCTCTGGAAAACTACGTAAAGCTACCTGTCCTTATGCCTGGACTACGATGCTCTGGATTTTGAGGTAAGCCATCTTTCCTGTTTCATGTGCAAACACTAACCCGACTGAGGTGTTGTTACACTACGTGGATTTAAGAGTCAAATTTCATAATTCTATCATTTTTTGAGAAGACATTCCCTGGAGGAGAAGCAACCTTTATCGCTGATCTCCTTCCTCGATAGAGAGCTGCGAGCCACAGCTTCTCTCTGGTCAAACCAGCCGTTTGAGGTGGAAAAGTAGCCAAGCCCTTTTGAGGCACAGCCCAAAGCACACACTTTTTATTTGATTTCAGCTTGTTGTTTCTCTGTATGGTACAGTATGAAATAAAAAGACTTAGATAATCACATATTTTGAGAAAAATTCTGGACATGCATTAAAAGGAATGTGAAAGTAGCTTCTGTAGCGGGAAATCTCTGGAACAGGATGTTACGGGGAGTGTGTTTCCCAGCACAAGGGAAGCCCCCCTGAAAGAGCGGCTCAGTAAAATGTCAAGGGTAAACTCTGCGGATGTGAGGGAAGAGGTCACAGACATTAAGTAACCGTAACGTCCCAAATCAATATAGCATGTTCTGTTAATTTGGTCATCTTTTGCTCAACTCATAATCAGAGATAAATACAATAGTGCAATAAATTATGTCATAACTTTAAAATACAAACACAGACGCAGAGCTTCGTTCACAGCATCACTCATGTGCAAACGGAAAATCTGAGCATCGTTCTGCTTTAATCTCCATCTATGTGAAACTCACAGTTAAACTATGATGGATCTTCTGCTGGTCGTGGTTAAGTAGTTATGATTTGCCGTTTATTTTTCAGAACCTTAGCTTTCTTTCAGCAGGTGACCTGCCAAGCTCCGACTTGTTTCCATTTTTGTAACAGATTTAAAGACAATGCTTCATCAGCTGAAAAACAATAGCATCCAGAGGTGGGGTTGTTATATAGAGTCCTGCTTTTAGCTTCAAGAAGATTAGATCAAGGATCAACAATGTCTTTCACATCAAAACAGAAATTATTTTAGTGGCAACAAAATAAGAATTTGCTTTGTATTCTGTTAAGAGTAAAGTGTGATTATCAGTCAGGCTTTGCAAAGAAGCCCTACTGTCTCTTAATTTGACCGAATAAATTAGCTCTTGTTGCATAATGTAACGATAAGAAGTTGTCATAAAAGAGAAGCTTTGTTTGCAGAGTCTTTGAATTTGCTGCTTATCTTTTCAGGGCTAACAGCAATAAAAGAACAGGCACTGAGAGGTGGATTTAAATGGGAAAATTAGAAGGCAAGACATGAAAAGCAAAAAAAAAAAAAAAAAAACACTCTCTAAATGACTCAAGTCCAAGTAAACCAACAAAAATCCAACTACAAAAAGGGAAAAATTCTCCTATTGTTCAACAGGCTTTCCTCTCGGATTGCAGACTGAGAGGAAAAGCCGTCTCTGAAAGCTCTAGTGCACCCCGATGAGGCCAGGAGCAGAGAGGAAGGGTTTTGAGAAACAGGGAACAGTGGGAGAGTTGTTAAGCAGGAATGCTTCATTGTACAACTTCCCTGGCTCCTCGCACACAGCACTCTGTTAATCCTCATTCTGGGGCGAGCTATTTACACGGTAGCCTCCCTGTCTGCTGGAAAAATGCTGTCCATCCCTCAGCTGTAATACCAGCCTTCCTGTGAACTCAGACAAAAGAGAGCAGTTGGACGGGACCTGCAAACAGCCACTTTAACGCGAACACAAGCACAGAGCATTAGCTTCTGGCCACTGACAGAAACATGAGCCTGAGCTCACACACAACCCACGGTGCCTCAGTGAGGACAAAAGATCAGGACACACCGAAAGGGCATGGGGACGCTTTTGTTTTGGATTCAAACATGAGGAGGGATGTAAATTATAGGAGGTAAACATGCTGAGGGGTAAAGAGACACCTGGGAATTCACCTGGTAAACAACATTTTTGAAGATCTCTGTTACACACAAAAACAGGGTTTAGATTTCTGACTTTGTGCCTTCAGGTGCGGTCCCTGCATACCACAAAGGATACCACAAGATGTTTTGTGTGCACACATCCTCATGCATTAAATGTTTTGTTTCTCCTGTGCACTCAGGCTGAACACCTGTCATTTATGTCTTTAGTCCAACAGCAATATAAACCTCAGCTCTGAGAGGACAGGTGTGACCCGACAGGTCAGCAGCGGGTGAATTAATTATCATTCCAGATTCATCCATCCCTGCACCGATCCTTTACCAAAGGTTCAGTAAGATACTTGAACCAGGGAAACAACAATGCAAAGACTGTTCCTCTGTGAGCATCAGGAAATGCTTTTCGTCCAAATAAAAGATAATCTCACCTCTAAGTTATTTCTAAGATCAGGAAATATTTGACTAAAGAGTAAGTCAACAAAGCTCTTGCACCAACTTTAAAGGCCTGACAGAAACTTAGGCTTTATTCGGGGAACATTAATCTTCTCAGTAAAATAAATACTGCGGCTAACACACCCAGCCTGAGTTGACAAGGTGCACTTATAGGTAAGCTTAAGGCTTTGAGGGTCCAAAATCTCTCAAAGGTTGATCGGAATCAACCAGTTTCAACTTGATCAGCCAGTCAGAAAAACAGAAATCCAAACAATGAGGTAACAAGCTTTTTATAAAGAAAACTGCACTTTCTTTTTCGTATTGAGAAATATCTGCATTTCCTTTAGACTACATGAGAGTGAGAAAGACCAAGACTTTCAGTAGATAACAAGAAGACAAAACGAGTACAAAAAATGTGTTGTTTTGTCCTTTTGAGCTGCCAATATCTACCTACTATGGACATGTTAGATTTGGAAATTGGCAGCAATTTATTTGGTAATGGTCTACATTCTGCTTGTGGTTTTCAATGTTAGCTAAGCTAACTGTGCTAATTAGTAATATGAAATATTAAAGCCAGTTAATTTGT
This sequence comes from Xiphophorus couchianus, assembly GCF_001444195.1. Classification (NCBI taxonomy): domain Eukaryota; kingdom Metazoa; phylum Chordata; class Actinopteri; order Cyprinodontiformes; family Poeciliidae; genus Xiphophorus; species Xiphophorus couchianus. The sequence goes on along the minus strand of NC_040230.1, from coordinate 15,379,901 downwards.
ACTCAATTGTGCTTATTTTAAAGTATTAGTACAAGGTTTTTTTTCACATGAAGTCTTCTGTGACATTATCTGTGCTTAAAAATTAATTTATTATGTTAGAATGAAAAGTTTTTTTCTACAAAACATATTTTTGCGATATCTTTTCATAATATAGATTTTAAAATCAAAAGAGAGTAAGTTGAAATTGGGACTAGCAGGTCAGACTTCACAAAAACCAGAATGGTAATCTGATTGGTGCTCCTCTAAAATATATAAAAGGTTTTTGGACATTTTGTTTATTTGTAGCACCACTTTCTGATTTGAGAAGTCACAATATTTATGCCTTAAACAAGGAAACGTTTCCCAATCACAAAAATGCACACTAAAGCACTGGATGAAAGGTTATGTTTTAGAATCGGGGCAGAAAGCTGGGTTGTTCCAGCATTGCCGTCATGTGACACTTTATAGGGCTGACAACACAAATAAAAGTATTCCCATGGAACTAAGTCACAGAGTGAGAGTTGTTGGATCAGGACAAACTCCACACTGACATGGAGATACTTAACCTTAACAACCCTCCTAAAATCCATACTTTCTACATAAACCAGGTGTGCTCTGGCATATTTCAGATACGTGTGTAAGTCATGTCTCGTCCATTCCCTGCCACTGATGTCAGCCTCTCCAGACGAATAGTGAGGAAAGACATGAGGAATGTGCTCAACGGGGAAGTTACATCATCTGAAGGGATACTTGTGTCATTATTTAAAAAGTGCCTTACCAGACAAAAAAGGGAATTTGTAAGCAGTAGTTTTAAATTACAAAATATCACATACTGATAACAGGTCTATAGACGATTTTAGAACATGTTTTAGGATATTTAATTTTAAAGTCTGTGTTAGTTTTTCTGTTTTGGTTGTATGCCTCCTAGGTACAAAACAATACGACACTCGCTGAACAAAATTGTCTCTTGTACATAAAAATTCCCTCTCATCACCATTTATCTACATTTTAGTTCCGCGTAGCCTTTTTGGCACGCTAGGAGGTGAGACTGCATTCATTCACCTTACCTTGAATAAACATATCAGACACCAGATATGTAAATACTGAAGGTAGGAGATGATTTGCCTGCTGAATTTAACTTTGATAAGGGCGGACCGGTCTTCTGTGTGACACTGATGCAAAGTTCCCTTTTTCAAAAAGTAATGGCTGATAGATTAAATGCGGCCTGGATAAACAGAGGGTTTATTGTAGCTGTACGCATTCTTCAGTTATCGGTTTAATAGGTATGTGAGAGCTGCTGCCCTTGTTACACTTTGACCTTTCTGTTGGATATACTTTGCACGGAGAGGAGCGATAGATTATAAGTCTAGACCGCAGGGCAGAAATGTGCAACTTTATCTTTTAGTGGGTTACATCTTTCAGCTCAAGCTTAGCTGGTAGGGTTTATGAAGTGTGGCCTGAAGGGAGCTCAGCAGGAGAGCACCGAAGTGGAAGACAGAGGGTGAAAGTGTCATGTTGCTCCGCAACCTTGTAAAACAGAGTGCTGGTGAACAGTTTGCCTTTTCAGGGAAGGTCAATGATTAAACCAAGAGAATCACACATAGATAACCCCAATCAGCGCAAGTCATTTTATGAAATGTTGCCCCGGGTTGCTCTCATGTTGCCCCGGGTTACTCTCATGTTGCATTAACACACAAAAAAACCCAAACCAAAATACTCTCTTTTGTGTTTTTACACATAAATCATGTCTTAATGTCTTAAGGAATCCCTGTTTAGTTCAGATTAAACCACATCTGATCAGTCTCAGTATCAGTGAAATTTAAGAGGGAATTTCAAATGTAGTCCAGATTAAAAAAAAAACAAGAACAAAAAAGAAAAACAGGCCTATAACAGCCATCTTTTTTTCAATACAAGGAGGCCCCTACTCCCATCTAGGTGGACTTGCAAAAATAAAAAATAAAAAACTTGCTTGGGCACCCCTTGTGCAAAGGGTGGCCTGGGTAAAGAATCATATCACCTTTGTTAAAAACATTTTTTTGCACAAATGTGCCAAACCATACGTTGCAAATTAATAAAGAGGGCTTGTGATTCCCCCAGACGAGGTGAAAAGCACATCACCACTACTGAAGTCAATCAAGCCCATAGAATTTAAAATATCCTCCTTTGGATGAATGTCGCAAAGCAAAAAGCTGGGAAAAAAAGACCACTTTTTAATCTGTCTTTGCCCAGGTGGCAGACAAAGTGCACAACCTGGGCTGCCTTCTCTGTCTGTCACAACTGCTTGGAAGTGTAAGCCTTTACACGATGTGACCAGAAGGCACCTGTCACAGACACAGATGTTATCTGGACTAATTCTGACCTGGTCTCTATGTGAGTCTGTTCAGGAGCTGAAGGGGGAGGATAATGCTTTAATTACTTTAGAGATTTAAGTAAATACAGCACTTAGAGCAGATGAAGGCGTTTGCCTTCACGAACCATCACAAGGGTATGCAATTAAGAAGAAACCAAAAGACATGTAGAAGCAGCAAAAGGAGAAAAATTAAAGGGAACAAAAGTTTCCCAAGTTTTCCACAAACATACAGAGATATAGTTGGAAATGAACCCAAATGTATGACGATTTGAAGGAACTTACAGGATATTCATTGTTCCTGATGTCTTCAAAGGTGCAAAGACTCCTAGTCACTCCGTTCATCTTCTTCTCGGATTCAATAAATACCCCACACACAAAGAAATAAATAGATGAATAAATAAATGAACTGCGCGGTGTCTCCCGGCGGACCGTCCACAGTAGCTGCTCAGTGTCTCTCTGTCCAACCCACGCTGACTGGCTGGCACCTCTCTTTGGGAATAACTTTTCTCGGTGCGTCACTGTGGGAGTGAACAACAAAACCAAACAGAGCCGCCCACAAAACGGACCGAAGGGGAGTGTCAGAAACACATTGTTGGACAGAAGCTGCAGCCACCGGTACAGCAACTTCTGGAACAATGACCTCCTGCAGCTTCACCTCATCTGAGGAGAAATAATAAAGCATGAAGCATTACAATATGGCCATTCTCATTATATAATACAAATGGTCAACCCTATATTAAACGCTGCCGTGAGGGCAGCAGCCCAGTTTCCGTGTAAATTATTAAGTGAGAAAACGTAAACGCCTGACTGACTGAGCCTCTTTTATAAAAGAGTCTCCTCACATTACAGAGCAGTGGAAACAAACTGGGATTTCGGGAGCTCTGAAAATATAGCTAGTACGTAAACAAAGTTACAAAGTTCAAACAATTTTTTTTATTAACGAGTTTAATTTAAAAAAAAAATTGATTAATTTTGCTGAAATTAATCAATTTAATCAAGACCGGGTTCTGCTGGTTGGTCGCACTAGGCGAGGGGGATGACGTCACGTCTAGCGCCTTTTTGTTTTGATGCTAATTAACATACAAGCCAGTAGAGCTCAGAAATATGAGGTAAAACACAAAAGGAAGACACAAATCTGGTTCAACAATTTCAAATATACAAACTAGAAAACAATGTTTTGAATGCAGCCCCAGTTAACTGGATAATATAGATAAATGCAGAAACACAAATGGTAGCAAAGCCTAACTGCAAAACCCTGGACGGACAGGATGTATCTGCTAATGGTTGCTAAGAACAATGTGTTTTTAGCGACCTCCAGATACTGTTTTTGGGACTTCCTCATGTTCACTTTTTATTTTATTACTATATGTTCTCCTTTATTCAGTTTACCAATCCTTGAAAGATTTTATTTTATTTTTTTCAAAAAAAGTATGATGATTCGCCATACATTTTCTGCAGGGGTAACAGATGAATGGGTGACAGCCATTTTTGAGGCTTTAAGACTCCAGTGTACCACAGGAAGATTCATTATCCACAAATGGACAAAACATGACCAGCCTACCAAAATTACTCCAAGTTTATCAAAAGAACCCAGAACAATATTTGAACTAAAGCATGACAGACCTCACAGTCAGGGTCAGTGCTTAAGATTAAGCAATAACAAAAAGACTGTGAATAAATATCATGGGAGAGTTTCATGACCAAACCACAGCTGAACACACACACCCATCTCATCCCAACTTCACAATGCTAATGGGCTGAATTTATATAGTCATACTGAGAATTTTTTTTGTCATACTGATCACTCAAAACGCTTTGCATTACAGGCATATTCACTCATTTGCAAACACATTTATACGCTGATACACTGACAGCTTGGGGCTAGGTGCACATCAACATGTGACAAGAGGAAGCTGGAATCAAAACAACAACCTTTTGATTGCAAGATGAGGCCCCTCCAATAATACCTAAACTGAATTATTTAGGTAAATATTCAGTCGACTGATGAGACAAAAGTGAAACATCAGGGAAGACGTGTGTCTGGTTGCATATAGATTTAGCTTTTAAAAACTACAATTACACCTATAGTGAGGCATGATGGTGGTAATGTAATGTTGTGAGGATGAATTGGATCTTCGTAACCTGGACGACTCACTGTAATGCAGTGTTTCTCAATTCCAGTCCTCAGGCCCCCCTGCCCTGCATGTTTTAGGTGTTTCCCTTCTGCTACACACCTGGATTGAATCTATGGGTGATCAACAGGTTTCTGCAGCACTTGATGGTCATGCAATCATTTGAATCAGCTGTTCTGGAATAGAGGCACATCTAAAACATGCAGAGCAAGGGGGCCTGATGACTGGAATTGAGAAGCACTGCTGTAATGGATGGATAACAAATTCAGCTCTCTAGCAGAAAACTCAGAAGAAGATAGTCTGGGCCTCAGTCTGTGACCTTAGATTTTGTATGAGAGCAAAACCAGTTATTAGGATTAGGGGTCAGTTACTTTGAGACCTTCTCCCCAATGACTAAAATCCAAATTTAGAAACTGCTTTTTGTATTAACTAAAGTTATCACCATCAGAAGAAATCTGTAAAGGTACAAAAATAATGTAAAATGTCTCAAAAGTTAAACATGTTCATGTATCACTTCTTTGTTATTTAATTGCTGTTGTACAGTATGCATGTTCTCAGTAAAATGACCTGTTAACTCAGGTTAACAGGTCATCTAACCAACCGGACCTGAACTGGTCCTAACATTGGCCAGCTTGCTGCACAAACATCAAGGGCAGTGTGTGTCGCAGAAGTGGCAACAGGTGTAAAATCAGTAAAATGACCTGTTAACTCAGGTCATTTTCCTGGAACAAGATGACAGTGCAAAGTAGCAAACAAAGCATTCCTCTGGCAGCATGTAGCTGACTGACCGAGGTCACAGCACAAAGACTAAAACAATTAATGGCACTGGGAGGACAAACACAAACACAGAGTGGCACAAAATATAAAACTGGATGTATTTAACAAAGGAGGGAGACTAAAACAGAGATTCGCACTGAAATAAAGTGAATTTGCCTTTCATTCATCTGCTCAGTTGCAGTTTTGAATCTTTAATTAGTAAACCTTTTACCCTAATGAATCACCAGGCAAGAATGTGGTTATTTTTAAAGTCACACTGGGAGGTGTTTTGTTTAATGGTTGAATTATCTTGTGGAATGACAATCCTCCACATACACAATATCCTCAAAACCGCAGCACACCCAAACCTCAGGGCTGCGTGTTGAGATGTGTCCCACAAACAAAGGAGACATGAGGCTGCATCCGACCATTTTCAGACACATTGATCCAGAGATTAGACACCAGACTGTTTTGGGAATCCAACTTTATGTGCATCCAAGTCCGGGATTGAAAATATAATGGGGGACTCGAACTGGTTATGTCAGTATTATGTCTGCCTTTCTGGTTGAAAGCAAAATTGTAGAGTGTAAAAGTTTGACTTGAAGGATTTTCCAAAAAAATCAGAAGCTGTTACTCAACCCATGTAAAAATAAATACATGGGTTTTTTCCAGTGCAAGGCTTCGTCTCTACCTCAGCAGAGAAGCTTACATTTAAGTGTCTTGTTCAAAAGTGATGATAGGCAGGAGCAGCAGATGGATAGGCGGGTTGGTGTGGTAATGTAGATCGATCTATCGGCTGAAAATGATAATCAGATCAGAATCAGTTGATTTGCCAATATTGTCCACACAAACAAGAAATTTGACTTTTCATTCTGACTTTTCTCTCAATAAAGATATTTATATATGTAGAATGTTTTCACAAAAGTGAACAACCAGGTTGAATTAGTGCAAATATATGTGGTATTGATCCGAGTGCTGTTAAAAGCCTAGATATGGATCTTGACTGAAAAAAAGAGATCTGCTCTACAAGCAGCTCAAATGAGCTCGACCTGCAGGGTGGCTGGACTCAACGGCCTTGGAGACGAGGTGAGGAGCTCAGAGTAGAGTCACCGCTCCTCTGAATAGAAAGATGTATCCTGTCACCTGCTTTAGTAAGACGACTTCCTGTCAGGTTTGGTATATTTGCTTGGCCTTTCAAAAGCTTAAATCTTTTTCTCCTATGAAGTCATTCTTTCATTGAAATGTGTGTAAGTTGGACTATTAATCTTCAAGTTTTCAGCTGTTACCTGAAGGTTTTGGGTCGTGTTTATAACTTCATTCACCTTGACAAAAACTTAATTTACAATTGAAGAAACATAATCCAAGTGCATAATGCTGCCACCACCATATTGAACTGTGGGTTTGGTGTTCTTTCCATGATGTGATTCTGTGCCAAATACAATTATGGCCAAACACCTTATCTGGAAAAATGTTCCCAGACTTATTTTCTTTTGAAGAAAAGGCAGCTATTGTCCAAAAACATGATGAATACAGTCATATTTAGTTTATTGAATGTGGCTAAAATAAATAATACGCATTCTCATTATGCCCATTTGTCAGATTAAACATGCTATTTGAAAACAACAGCATTTACGCCTTTAATAAAAATGTTTTCTTTTTTTTTGGTAAGATTCAAACCTTAAAAGCTGTGTTTTTATTAGATTGAGGTGGAAAATCCACGTAGTTAACAAAAGTAAAAGGCTTTAAGACATCAGTCTGTGTGTAACTAATCTAGAAAACATACTTCACAAAATGGGCCAATATAAATATACTGTATATACAGGAATGACCTGGATCAAAAAGTGTTTTAATAAAATATTAGTTTAAGGGTGTGCACTTTTATGCAACAGGCACCTTGTTATGTTTCACATTTTCCACTCCACTGCCGTTTGTTTGTGTTTAGTTCAGTTGTACAAGCTAGATGCCACACATTTGTGGGAAAGGTTTGAAGTCAAAATTCTTGACATCACAAAATTCTGTCTTTTTAACGATGGTGTGATGTGAGTGAATGTTTACGTCACATGTTAAACAGAGATTAAATACAGATCAGAGTTACAAAACTGTGGGTTGAAATGCCGAGGTGGATGCCTCACCTGGATTATGAAAGGTTAGAATCACTACTTCAGCAGCTAGAGAATTATGAGAATAAATACTTTAGATGTCAAATGGACGATGTGGGAGTGGTTCTAAACTACATGAGTTTCCATGAGTCGGGCCACAACAGTGATGAAATTTAAAAGAAAAAATAATTATGACAGATGCTTTAACTGATGTCATTTGTTCTTTGTCAGAAAGGTGAGTCTGGTGAAAAACAAAGTGTTTTCTCATCATTTTCACTCCTTTTTCATCACCAGGGCTGTGGCTACTTTTCAAATTTTGACCTCTGTATTTTTTCAGTGAACTCAGAAAATTTCTGTTTCTTCTATTATATAACAGGACTAAAGTAAGCCTGACTGCGACGGTTTGTTAATTTTTCCACCAAAACATTACTTCACCTTTTCTCTGTCTGTTTTCGTCACTACATGTTGTTCACAAGGATCGGTATTTATAGCACTGACGTGTTGGAATGATGACAGAGTTGCTCTCCACTCCTCAGCTATACGAGTTTCTCAAAGGGCAGGTGGCAACACGCCATTTTGTCCAGGCCTGAAAGACTTGTGTTTCTTTATGTGGAAGCCCTGGAGGCAGGTGGAAACACTTCACACTTAGATGACAAAGGCAGCCATTTGTAAGAGCAAACCCAGAACAGTTTCAAAACTGGACACACGCCCAGTTCTTGGCCAATAAGCTCTCAGGTACAACAGTTGTGTCTCGAAAGCTGCAATATGGAAACCCAGTCCTGCCCATGGAAAGTATGTACCAGTTTAGTCTATAGTCTTACAAAACAGGTCATGTACACAACATGTTGACGCTGTGCAGGTTTGGTCACTCCAGCGTAGTGAGAGCTGGATCTGGTCTCATAGTAAATACTGAAGGTGTGACTGTATGCCAATAAATTATTATTGAACAAAACCTTTGAAGGTCAACTCCTCCTAAGCAGGACCAAGGGTTTCCCTTGTGTCTCTTTTGAACATCAATCACACAATAAAACCACAGGTTATGAAAGTACACTAACTTTGTTCATTTTCAATGAGCAGATGCAGCGATAAACTGCACAAACAGTCCAAAACAGACTGTTCTGTGAACCAAGGTGCCAGACAGGATGTAAACACTTCTGTCACCCGAGTAGAAGCTGGAGCTGAAGCTTCAGGGTGCCGACTTTCATCGCTTTTCAAACAAATTCCTCACCTAATGAAAATGTTTTGTGTTTAAGAATAAGACTACAAACTTCAAAAAGATTTTTCTGATGTTACACAACATTTATTACAGAAAATCCGATCTGGTTTCACAAAAACATCTTACAGTTGCGAAAAAAAAAAAAATTCCTCTGAAGGTGTTTTCATGCTGACTCTGCACATTCCAGGCACGCTTTGGCCAACAGAGCAACATACGACCCATCTGTCATCTACTGTACCAACTTCTCTCTGTCACACAACCCCTCTAATATTTGGACTAAAAGTCTCTGAGCAAGTTGCCTCATGGAATCGGTAGCTTGTTTACGTTGTTTGGTATCAGACGCAGTGGCAGCTTAAGCATGGTCTACAAATATTTAATGGGGTTGAGATCAAATAAGTTTGTTTAATTCTGTTTTATCTACTTTTATGGGTATTTTGGGATCATTATCCTGGTAGAAGATGGAGTTTAACATTGACTTAGGAATAGCCCTAGAGCATGATGCTGCCACCACCATGTTTGACTGTTAATATTGTTTCACAGTCTGACCTTGACTGTATTAAAAATACTCTTAACTTTAGGCAAAAATAGCCACATTATTGTCTGTGAATTTATTTTCCAGATGTTTTCTTTCTTATCCATGGGAATAATGCCTAACATTTGCTGAAGGTAAATTATGTGGTTGCAAAGGAACAATTAATCTAAAACTGGAGGGGAAGTACATGTACATTTCAGCCTAAATGTTTTGAACCAGTTTGGATTGTAGAAAATCTCGCAACAAATTCAAACTTTCAGCCAGTTCTTTATGTCCTCACCAACATTTAGAACTCAGACAACAAAGAAAACTGAGGTTTTCAGGGAACTATTCACTGACATAGGTATGTAAGATCTGTCTTCCTGCCCTGCATGGTGAACAATACAAATTTTGCAACAATAGATAAGACAAAAAACAACAACAATGTGATATTTGTTGCTTCTGCAGCGATGCCAGTCTAGTCTGGATTTTACATCTCTCCGTGAAGCTACTATTTAGTTACAATTCAAATATTTTTTCCCCATTATCTTGTAGCTTCAGTAAACCTACTCCATCCAGTTGCTCAGAGGTATTTCTCAACTGCTTTTGGATAAAAAAAAAAATTGCGCCTTGCCGTTAGTGTCCGTAAAATACCCTCACAGCATTCAGTTGTGTTCTAGTCACCCAACATTCCTGGGAACTTCATAGTTTTCAGTTTATTGCCTGCTTTACCGGCAGTTTTGTTTGTGATGCCCTCAAGCAGGAATATTCCTTTCTCGTCAAGCGTCTCATATCTTCAGGTCACTTCTTTGTCTCCAGCTTTAGCTTGTATAACAGAGCAAGTTTTCCACATCACTGCTGTTTACGCTCTGCCAGTTTAAAAATGTTTGTTTTTCTCCAGTGGAAGAGTCATTCTTTTACTGTCTCACCTCATCAGGAAAAGAAGGTTGTATTGACAAAGACGTTGTTGTTGCCATGATGAAACCACAACAATTCAGTAGCTTTTAATGTCAAGACAGAAAAATAACCTAGAGAGGTCACACATCACAGATACAGTATATGTTTATTATATATGATAGGATGCCTGCGGAGACTTTCCTCCTTGCTATGATATCTTCTAGTCTTCATTCCTTCTGTTTTTACCCATTTAGTTATTGCAGACTTCATGCACATCTGCCTCAATTGGAGTGTATTTTCTCTTGTTTTTCCTCTTTAGAAGACTGGCTGTGAGAAAAGGGCCTCTGCCTCAAATCATATTTATATTCTATGGAAGTCATTAATAATAATAATAAAATGTGTTTATACCCTTAACCATCCTTGAAATTTGAAGTACTTATGACTACAGAAATGCATCAGTATTAAATGTATCAGGTTCGGCTTGAGAAAGTCCAGTTTCAATCTCACTTCCCTGAACAGTCTGAGGTTTAATAACAATTGTTTCTTTATTTTGTTCAGTAAATGATGGGACTAACTTCCAGTAAGCGGTATCATTTTAGGAGAACTGCTGCTGTTCTGAATAAAACTCAAACTGTGTCATTTGGATTTAAAACTTACATTTTTACTTTTTTTTAACAATTTGTATCTGCGTGAAGACATGGTGATCACATTATGATGTTCACATGGTAATTTCTGAATAAATATCCAATTTAAAACTGTTACTCTTCCATAAAAGGATAATCACTTCTATTAACTAAACATTAACTGTGGAAGATAACTGAACTCCCTCACTCCCTTAGGTATAGGTGCTGAACAAGAACAATACCCATCTTAAATATCTTATCAATATAGTCTTGTATTTATATTATCAATTTTGTTAATAATTATAATTTCTCTACTATTTGCTGTTGGATTCTGAAGGATGTTAGTTTATTGCTCATTGAGATTCATTTAATTGTGTGATTTTGAATCTTATTGACAAATGAATGCTCTTGTTTGCAGCCCTGGGTTTGTGTGCAACAGAATCATTTATGAACGTTGTGCTTAAAACAACAAAAAATGCTGTCAAAACACAAACATGATCTGTTTCATTATCTGTGTCCTCTAAAAAGAGAGCAGATCTCTTTCCAGTGTCGTCATGCTTCACTTCAATCCCCTAAAGGCTTAATGTTTCCTTTATGTTTTTATCATATCATAAGTTGCTGCAGTAGTTTTTGGCTTTTGCACAAAGCAATGTGACAAACTGAAGTAGTCCTGACAAGTCTTTCTGGAGGCTTTTGTTGACACTCCGGCTATAATCTCTTCCGCAGAAGTCATCCGTCTTCCTGAGAAGTTTGCTGAAACATGAAGCTAAACTTTCCAAAGGTCAATCGTATTGTAGCTGGCAGCGAGTTATTGTTTGAAAAAAAAAAAAAAAAAAAGAGAAAAGGTCTGAATGTTTGTGTGTGTGCTCTGAAACAAAAGAGAATGTGTTAATTTAACATAACATATTTATTGTAGCTAAACAGATAAAAGAAAACTAAAATATCTATTTTGTGAAGTACAGTAAGTGGAAAAATGTTTACAGCTAATTACAGTACAAACTAGAATTGTTTAATTCTTCTGCACAGAACAAATCATTCAGTACCGTTTTCCACATGAACCGAAAATGCAAATATAAACATTACATTTTATTTTATTTATGTAAAGCCAATCACTTAAAAGTGTAAACAAAATAATAATAATAATAATAAAAAAACCCATAAACATTGATTTATTTTTTTTTATAATTGAAAGGCATTGTAATAAATTGACAGTAAATACAAGTTTCACTGACTTAATACAAAGAAATGCATAGTAATTAGGCCATCTTTATAAATACCTGGCAGAAGAATGTTTTGGCCTTTATTTTCTATTGCAAGAGAAAAAAATACTTTAATTAGATTTCACTCCAATGAAAGTCGCTTCCAACAGCGTATCAACCTGCTGCACTTTGAGCTGCAAACCGTCTCAAGGGCAGCAAGCAAAGACGCACCAGGTGGGTTCAAACTAAACGACTGCAGGGCAATTCTTACACATTTACACGATTATACAACAGTACAATATAACACCAGGCAGTATTTTTGTTGCTCCACAAAATTCTGCTAGGGATTAGGTTATCAATATTTTGTGCAGATTAAAATAGAAATGTGGAGTAAATTCTTATTCCTAACTACTCTAAAATAACAGGCATTGTTCATTGCAAAGCATTTATACGAACAATATGTTACTTGTCTCAGTGAACAAAATGCAGCAGCTCATTCAAATGTGATTTTATAAATTTATTATATTTGATTAGGTTAATAGGAAAGAAGTGTACATAAACTCCTTTGCTGTCGCCTCGTGCGTCACAATCACAAGTATTACTGACGAATCCCTACAAAGTGACCGAATGATTATAGCTGTTTGAGTGGAAAGTCATTCAGCTCTTCGACTGGTACCACCTCGTTTATGATGCCGAGTGAACTACTATGAAGAAAAGCTGAGAAAACAAGACAGGCAAGGTGCAGTTACAGGTATCAGCAAACTCAGGTTTTAAAAAAATTACGACTTTAAAACGGCAACAATTCCCGATCATGTCGTTCCTATGGTGTAACAAAGAACCTATGTTTGGCTTTGTCAAAATATTTCTAAAGAGGAAGTGGAAACTGACGGACAGTCCACAGGCACACAGTTTTAAAGCTCCTTTACAAGTCACAAATGCCATGTCTGTAAAGCAGCTGACTGGCTGGCCAGATCATACAGGTGTGTTATACCCAGTCTTTCTTCTTAAAGAGCAGAACAGCGAAAAAAAAAAAAAAAAAAAAGATGTGATAAAAATTCCATAGACTCAAATTTCTGGTTTGTTTTTTTTTGGCCCAGAGCTTTATGACATTCTGGACATTTGAGAACAAATCATGAAACAAAAATCTTCATAGTGTGTTACAGGCCGACTTCACTGCCTTCTAAGGCATCTTAACTACAATAAATCCACTTGTAAAAAAAGGACTGAAGTACGCTACACTAAATGCAGATTATCCAAACGTGATGAAAGTGAGCTTTGGCCCCTTTATTCTGCTTGTATAAAAAAAATGTAGTCTATCGCTTTGTTTTAAGACCCAGTTTAAAAAGTATAAGTCCAGCTCAGTCTGATCCTAAAATGTTGGTTTTTATGGATCCTGAAGTCATTCAATCAGCAAATTAAACACTGAAAGACTCACAGACAAAACTGTAAACCCAAAATGTGATGTGAAAAATCAAATTTGAATCAATGAAAAATCTACTAACTCATTAGGTGTTTGACCTTCAGAAAATAGAAGAAGGATTTAAGTCTGGAAAACTAAGCATTTTCATACTCAAAAAACACATGAAAACTATTCATTTAATGGGTCTTTATTCCATACTCTTTGTTCAAGTTTTACCATCAAACTCAAAATAATAAACTAATAATCAACATTAGTAAGACACATTTGGTCCTTTTCTGCTTTATTATATTATATTGTTTTGTTCAAATAATCTGTTGTGGTTTTTCTTTAGGTGATCACAGCACAGGAATCTCATGACTTCATCATGGACAACAATCTCTGCAGCTGCTGAAAGCTTTTGCAAGCTGTTGTGAAGCTTCAGACGAACAATCTTTACAGTCTGACGGTCGGCCTCTTTTTCCAAATGTAAACTATGACAGCTTATGGTTGTTTGATCCACTGCTGCTGTGGTAACGTCTATATAATTTAGCCAGGTTTGACCTGATGACATCTGCACTGGAAACTGTTACAGAAAAACCTTTTAGTGGTAGTAAAGAAAGAAAAACAAAAAATAGCTGAGCTACTCAAAGTGAAGCAGCTCTGAAATGATCCGACACATTAAATTTGTTCCAAAAAGTGCAGCAAAGTCTGCTTCAGCAGTACTTTGTCGGGTCATGTATTGTGTGCATGAGACGGAGGGGGAAATTCCTTTAAATGGTGGGAATGTTTTGTTTCCTTACATTCATGCTGGTGTGGAAAAATTAGTCCCCATGTTCAGCTCTACAATGAGTCGTTAAGGTCCTTGCTGCCCGCCCTCATTGTCTGCTGTGTTTACCATTACCTTCTAGCTTTTCCTTCAGTCTACACAAGCCTCCCCTTTATTTATAGTTCTCAGCAGAACCTCTTGTTCTGTTCTAACCCAGAAGTTGATCCTTAGCAGGAGCTGGTCTGGAGGTTGCTCTCGGTGAGGAACGAGGTGATGGTGGACGGGTCGTACAGGCTGTCGTCGTCGTCTGAGCTGAGGGCGGACGAATCCAGAGCCGGCCTCATCGATGCTTGAGTTTTCCTCCTGTCAGACACAGACAGCAATGGCTGATTTTTAAATGTTCAGCTTAAAACATTATGAAGGGTTCTTTTACTTGGTCAAAGGCATTCTGGAGAGCAGAGCTCCCTCCACTGGCTGGTTAAAGTAACAACATGTCACTCTGTTTTTTCGCCAGCATGTTTGTGAAGTAACTTTGCCTGTAGTAAATGAGTAATGTACAACTTTAGCCTAATACAGAAAATATGGCATTCCAAGGAGGTTGTGTAAGCCTCCTCCTCAGTCTACACGTCACAGCTGAGCGATCTGCTTTCACTAATCATGGTGTCATCTTTACGAGCGGTTTTATTCGTCTCGTGACGTAAAGAGAAGGAGGAGACACTGTTCTTCTGTTAGTGACTCAGAAAAACGGTTATGATGATCTCAGCTGTACAAAGTGTGTAACAAACCCAAAAAGAAAAACTTACTTGAGTTCCGTTTCCAGAGCAGTGACTCTGGCCTGCAGAGCGTCCTTCAGCTCCGTTTGCTCCTCCATGTCTCTCTGGGCTTTCCTCCTCAGAGTCTCAATCCTCTCCAGCTCCGTCTCTCCCTCGTCCACCTGCCGCTTCAGGGCCTTCACCCTCAGGGTAAGCTGCAACACGCGTTAAGTCTTAAATCTGATGCAGTGTGCTCCAGTGTGTCAAACACCGATTTCATCACCGTGATTATACCTGATCTCTCTGTTCGGTGTGCATTTGTCTCTCCTCATCCAGCGTCATGTTGAGCTCTTTCAGCTTCCTCTCCAGGCGACGTTGTGACGACAACATGGTGTTCTTCTCTCTTTATGGTAGAGAAAAAAACCACTGTAAATAAAAACTAACCAACTTCTCACACTTGCCTTTCTCTTGGATTAGTGTCTGTTGCTTGTTTCTTAAACAAGAATAAGGCACATTTTTCTCTGCATGTTGTGCTTACCTCTCCTCAGCTCGCAGGCAGTCCTCCAGCTCCTGGATCTTGTTTTCCAGCTGAGAAACTCCCGCTGACGAGCGAGACTGACCCTCCATCTCGGCCACACGGTTCCTCAGCTCCTTCAGCTGCAGACACACAAAAATCACATGCATTTATTTCCTACTCTCTTTCTTGCTTATTTGAATGGGACAAGTATTATGTATAAACAAATACTGAACACTATAACTTTTATAACCTTAGCTAGTTTGCAATGCTTGCCCTGGTGGACTTTAACAATTACTGAGTTTGTTGCCAAGTCCAAACTAGACAAGTGTTGTCTTTCTTCTTGCTACTCTTCCATAAAAAACAGATTTTTGAAAGGATCTCTGCAGCTCCTCCAGAGTCATCTCTTGGCCTTCTATCTGATTAATGCCCAGTTTGTCATAGTAGGGTTACAACAATATCTTTGCAGGTTTGCAGTGGTACTATACTCTAATTTTAAATCAAGGATTGAACTGAGTTCTGTGTGACGTTCAAAGCTTGAGATATTATTTTATAATCTAGCCCTGCTTTAAGCTTCTCCACAGCTTTCTCCCTGGTCCTTGGTCTTCATGAAGATGTTTGCTCACTAAACAGTTAGATTCATACTTGATTAAAATCACACAGAGATGGATTGTGTTTACTAATTCCTTTGGTGACAAAGATTTTATTTAGGCGTCTCAGATTAAAGGTGGCTGAACACGAATGCACATCCACCATTTCAGACTTTTAATGCTTAAACTATGCATCATTTTTCTTCCGTTTGTGCTGGTATGTCTCATAACATACACTGAAGTTTGTAACAAATGTGAAAATGTTCAAGTGGCATGACTACTATCTCAATGTACTGTATTACTCTTCATTGCTAAAGCAGGTAGACATACGTGTCTCTCCATGGCGTTCTTGTCCAGCTCCAGGTCCTGTTTAGAGGATCTCTCCTGCATGAGCTCAGAGCGGAGCTGGTCGATCTGGTCTCTGCTCCTGGACACTCGGTCCGTCAGCATCTCCACTGAGCTTTTCTCCTCCTCCAGCTCCAACTCCACACGCTTCAGCTTGTCCTGGTGGACAGAAGAAGACATCAACAAGCTCTCTACAAAACATTGTCACCCAACAGTATCCAGTTTCTGTATTATTGTTCTAGAACAGACACTAAAAGTGAGCATCATACCTCGAGGATGCGAATCTCGCGCGTTTTCTCATTAAGGCTGTTTTTGCTGGTCTCTACCTCTCCCTCTAGGTGGCGCAGTCTGTTGGTGAGGAGCTCCTTGTCCAGCTGGTGGTTGTCCCTCTCTTCGCATGCAAGTTGAAGCTCCTTCTTCTGTCGCAACATCTAGTTAAACAGATAAAATACCCGTGTGTTATACTGTGTTTTCTTATGAATTAGTTACTGCATAAATTCACTTGTTTGAAAAATGCAGTTTAAAAAGTGCAACTCATAGATTCACAGCAAGTGCCACACTGCATTTCTCCTTCCACTCAACTGTCCAGTATACCAATGATGCGCTTGACCCCTGGAACAACACCACTCTGTGCAATGAATCTTTATGATGCATTTTATTTTTTTGAACAAAATTACTGAAATAACTTAATATTTAAATGATATTCTAAATTACACAAATGTTACTGTATGTAAGCCATTCATCCCCAACAAAGAAAACTTGATCATTAAAACGTTTATAAATGAAAATAATTTGAACAGCTTCATACTTCTTCCTCCAGTCTCCTTAAGCTTTGTTGGTTTCGATCCAGCTCGGATTTTGTATCGTTTCCATGACGCTGTGCGTCCTGCACCTCCTTCCGTGTTCGCTCTCTCTGCTCCTCCAGCTGAGCCTTCAGAGCCTGGATCCCTTCTTTTGAGGTCACATTCAGAGACTCGTACTGAGAGAGAGAGAGAAAGCGAAGTGTGAGAAATACATATAAATGGACTGAACTTATTGAACCATTTCCTTCTAAGAAGCGAGGATGAACTGTGAAATCAGCTTCTCTTACTTCTTTGTTGAGTTTCTCCATGGTTTTCTCCTGCTGCCGTTTGCTGTCCTCCAGCTGGGTGATTGTCTGCTTGAGCATCTCTCTGTCCCTCTCTGTGTCCTCCAGACGCAGGCTGAGTTCACGGTGTTCCTGGCTCAGTCTGGAAGCTTTTCTCTTCCCCTCATCCAGCTCAGATCGGAGGCTTCTGACCTCGGAGTGCAGGGCGAGCTCCACCTCAGAGCTCTCGCTGGCGTTGCTCTGCAGCTGAGCCTGAGTAAATCACAAAGCAGATCAGTTATTCTTTTATGTCTGATGGTTTTAGAGCGTCTCTGAATAGGATAATGTTTCAGCTTCACCTCTAATCGAGAGAGTTTCTCTTTGAGGCGAGTGTTAGCCGCCTCCTGATCCTTCTGAGCATCTCGGAGGGAGTTAACGTCCATCTCAGCTTTACTGAGACCTGTTCTAGCAGTTTCCAGTTCTTCCTCGGTTGTAGAGAGTTTCACTTTAAGCTGGCTGGCTTCTCTTTGAGCCTCACTGAGCTTCTGCTCCAGCTCCGAAATGGTTACTGGACTTGGGAGCTATTTGGAGGAGGGGAAAAAAAAAGAAAATGAGATGTTTTTCAAGTGCAAATCTTAATATCGTAGTATAATTTTATGATGAGAGTGAACTGGCCTGTTTATTTTTCTCTTGTGCCTTTACACAGTCATCTTTGGTCCTCTGTAACTGGTCCTTCAGCCTGTCGATCTCATACTTTAGCTCTGCCTCCTGGTTCTGGTGAGACTTTTTCAGGGAAATGGTTTCCATGACCTTCTTGTCATACTCAGTCCTCTGCTTCTCCAGCTCTAACCTGGTCTTGTGTAGATCAGCGCTGCACCGCTGGAGCTCCTGGAAACATTCAGTTTATACAGTCTGATGATTACACTTCCTGTACAGGTCATCATAAGACCGATGACTTACATATACCAAACATAGGCAGGAGTGTCAGTTTAATTTTGTGTTTTGATGATGCATTTGAACTGTTCTTTCTTTTTTAGGGTTGAATGATAATACAGCCAACAGCAATGATTGTTTAAGAAGAAAGAATGAAGAACTTTGAATTTTATGTGGAATTAGAGTTCTCTGTTTCGTTTAGGTCCATTTGAAAATTAAAACGTAAACATTCACTATGAATTTGCATGAAGCATTTCTAAACTTCTGATGCTTTAAATATGGAATCTGTAAAAACAGAGACTGCAGTGGTGAAAGGAAAAAAGGACATAAATAAAGTCAAGTACAAGGGAAAGTGGGACACAAGAACAGGAGGTAAGACTTTTATAGAAAGATCTGAAGGAGGGAAAAACAGAAGAACAAAGTGATGGAAGAAAGACCTGAGAAAAGAAGGACTAGGCAAGGAAGGAAGTGATGGGGGGAAGGATGAAAAGACAGAAAGAAGACCGTCAAGAAAGAAGCTACACAAATAAGGAGACAAAAAATGGAGAAAAGAAGGGAAGGAAGAAAATACATACTCAAATCAAACAACATAGTTTTCAAGTTTTCCAGACTTCATAAGGACCCTGTTTTAAAATTGGGCTTTGTTTGGACCCTGTCTTCTAAAATTGAAAATTTTAAACAGAAAAAGCTCTTTAAGAGCTCCCAGGAACCCTGGAGTAATGCCAGTAAATTTACTGCACCTGGGTGAGAGCTTCTGACTGGCTGGAGTCTGCTGCCTGCTGCTTCACTGTGCTCATTCTCTCCTTAAGCTCCTTCAGCTCATCCTCAGATTCCTCTTTCTCCAGACGGATTTGCAGAAGCCTGAAAAATGTTCAAAAGCAACCAATCACAAAACATCGCACCGTGTTCTGCTATTTTAAGAACCATTTAATCACCTCATCAGAAGCTGCTGGATTGAATGGGTGAAAATCATGAATTCGATTTGGTTTAGTTAATGAGCAAATAAATGCTGCAGCTTGAGTTATTGCATCACAGAGATATATTCACAGGAACACATTATGTTTTCACTAAACACAGACTATCCACACCACTCCTGTGTTTTAATGTTTCTGCTAACACAGCAAGTCACAGATTTTAATAAATAACTTTAGGAAATAATCATAACCCCACTTGTACTAGAATAATTATGATCCATAATTTGTATTTGGTCATCTTGGACCCTGTGGTTAAGGCAAAGCATCATGAATGAATGACCTGTGTGTGGATAGTCTTAACACAATGGTGAGAAAGCTGTTAGCACAGTTAGCCAAATCTAAACTTCCACATGTCAACACATAAACGCTGTGAAATATGTGACCCTCACTGTGTTTCAGGGTTGCTGGGCGGCTCTCTGACAAAGAGAGGAAGAAGCAGTGACCAGGAAGAATGAGAAAGGAAAAAAAAAACCAGAAACACATTAATAGAAACAGAAGCGAAAAGAAGCATGGAAAATCCATGTGCAGGTGAAGAGTCCCGTAGAGAAACCTTGCGAACCATCTGTACTCTTGGCATGACTCACTCTTGTTTGGTGCTTCGAAGCTCGTCCCTGGTGGAGTGAAACTGCTCCATCCAGTGGTTGCTCTCGTCTCTGCAATCCTCCAGCTGCTGCTGCAAGGTGCGGACGGACGAGTTCACGCGCAGCCGCTCGGCCTCGATCCCAGCGTGAGACTTTAGCAGAGGGCAGAAGAAGCAAGAACAGATTGAATGTGATGCTCAACATTTTTCTGTTTAAACTCAGATGAACAGCAGATTTACATAAAACCAAACTAACCACTTTTTGAACCATATCAAATAATGTCAGTATTGACATAGTTAAGTGAGTCCTTGGCCTTAACGATAGTGAAGCTCAGTCTAGTTTAATATGTTACATCACTCAGATGCAAAAAAACATAAATATAAATGTATGCCACGTCAATCACTTTTTCAGGCTCAAATTATTTGATGATTTAATGCATGTTCTAAAAAAACACTTAGACCATGGTCAGGCAGCTGTTATCTCCATCCTTCATTAACCTTAAAATCTAATAAAGTTGTTGTTAAATGGCTACTAGCTCTAGACTATCCGTAGATGTTCTAGCTAAAAATGACATTTGCTCAGAGGTTAAAGAACAGACACAGTGCCTTGTAAAAGATCACATACACCCAAAACTTCAGATTTTGTCATAAATAATAATGATAAACCAGGAAGTGAATGATTGTGAAGTGCACTGAAAATACAGCATGGTTTTAAAATTCTCTTACAAATATAAATAAATAGGAAGTGTATTCACATTTAACCCCAAGGAGTCAATACTTAGTAGGACAATCTTCCAGACGTGTCCATCTGTTCTTTGGTCTTCATCAAGCCGTTTGTTCAATAATGTTCTCTAACAAACCTCTGAGGTTTGAGAATACAAATTATATAACTTTTAGACACAACTTGTTACAGGGTACATTTATGTGCATGACAACAAAGAGGGGCACACTTTTCCAACTTTTACTGGCAAAACAAATTTCATGTAAAACTTTCCTTCCACTGAAAAACGATGTCCTACTTTCTGCCCCTAATAAAGTCCAAATAAAATCCACTGAAGTTTTGTATTTTAACAGGACAAAATGTAGGAAACTTCCAGGTGGTGAATCCTTTTGCAAAGCACTTGTGCATACACACTATTGTTGACCTCAAGACCCTTGTGGTCATTTAGCCAGTTTGTCGCTACTCAGGGTTACTCTCAACATTTTGACTTCATGTCTAAGTGGCTGCTATCTGCTCTGCACACCTGGGACACCTGCTCCATGCTGCTGCGCAGTTTCTCCATGTCAGCGCTGTACTGTTCTCGCAGCACCTCGATCTCTCTGTCGTGTGATGCCACCTCTTCCTTCAGAGCGCCTTTCAGAGCAGTGAGCTCCCTCTCTCGTTGTCTGAGTGTCTCCTCTAGCTTGTGCTTCAGCTGGGAGAGCTCCATCAGCTGTGCTTGACTAGACATCAAGTCCTATAAACAGTAAAAGTACAGTGAGTACAGACAGGGCTTTTAGTAAAAGAATCCCCCTGAAGGACAATGTTGTACCGTCTTGCTGCCGTTTTCTCTTCGTAGCTCATCTTGAAGCTCCGCCAGGTGGTCCTCCATCTCTCTCACCCGACTTTCTGCTTTCTCTCTTTCCATGCGCAGCTGAGTCAGCCTGCAACAAAAACGAAACCCGATTTATATCTGCGAATGATTCTTTTAATAGAAAGAACAAACTGTTTTGTATGTGGTGCAAATAAGCAACAATAACGCCTTGTTTCATTAAACTGTTTGAGTCATGACCCAACCAGTGGCATTAAGCCCTCATGTGAGTCTGTGTGTGGGCGTGGGAGTGTGTGTGTGTGTTTCTGTATCCTCACTCTGATTGTGTTTCATTCAGCTCCTTCGTCTTCCGGTCCAGAATCTCCTGGAGCTGCAGATTTTCATCCAGACACGACTCGAGCTCGGCTTTCAGAACGGGGTCAGAATTGCTGGCCGAGTCCTTCACACAAGCAGACGCGATAAATAAATAAGAGCGCTGAAACACGAGGCGTCAGGCGGTGCCGGCTGAATAAACAACTCGCTTTTAGGAAACGCTTCAGCAGGTTTGCTTTTACCCAATAATCAATATGCATAAGAGCTCAAGTTCTTAACAGCTATTTGAACTTAGGATTTGTAAGCTACTTTAAACCAATGTATAATGAGTCATTATAGAAGATGGATTTTTTTGTGAGTATTTGTGTACATCTCTGACAAAGCCTGAAGGCTTTAAGGATTAATCTAAGGATTAATCTGAAACACCCTCCCACAGAACCCCATTAGCCCTTCTGGTTAGATTAGTTAAACAGCTGAAGAAAACCGGAAACTCTTTCCTCTTCTCAGGCAAACTAAATATTAGGCGAACCCGCTTCTCATGACCAGGCAGCTTAAAACGAGTGTTAGACTGGAAGTGAGCCATATAATTACAGCCAAGTTGCTCTATGAATGCCAAACCCTTAATGAAAAACTCTTTATGTAATCCAAAATGCAAAAACTACTGTAAATCCTCACGAAGTCCAGCACGCCTTTACGGAACCATAAGAAAATTGGTCCAGATCTGATCAGACGTTTACATTCATCAAAAACTATTTTTCAAGGAAGGTGATACAAAGAGCTCAATCTCTCTCTTGTCTGACTGAAACTTTTCAACAGAGGACATGTAGCTTGTTCATGTGGACAGCTATAAAATTCAGTCATGACTTAAATGTGGCTCTTTTCTTGAATTCGGTTCATGTTGATGTTAAACTGACTTCAGCAGTGGCATTTCTTGACATTCATAACCAATTTCCACTTGTCTGATGGTGGCATTTTAGACAAACTATCAACAGATAGTTGAACGTTTGTCTGACCCTGAACTCAATTATATGTTGGACATGTGAACTTAAAAGCCAAGTTTTTGCAAAAATACCAAGCAGTTTAATAGAACTGAACCGCTCTGTCAAGAACTGTCATCAAACATTCCGCCTAAATAAAGCCAAAAAATGTGCAATTTCTCTGCAAGTATAAATATATACACTTATTTGTATGCTTTCCTGTCAGTACATATGAGTGGTGTAAAGTAAATCATCAATAAATCCTAAAAAATACCTATTGTTGTATGTTGTATCATAGATCCACCCTAAATGCAGAGTGTATCAAATACAGAATTAAATACATCAAATTAATGAACAACCTAACATGCCTGATGTATGCAAACATCAGACTGAAATTGTATTGCACTGAGAATATCCCAACTTGGGTTTTGTTGAAAGAAAACAGGAAGAACCAGGACAAGTCTTACCTTGTGCCTGAAGGTCACAAGAAACCTCCAAAACCTTTTCACATTTTTCTCTCTGTTCCACTTACCCTCCTTTCTTCGCGCAGGGCAGTCTGCAGTTGAGCCACCTTTGTCTCCAACTCCCTTTTTTCTCTTATCCACTCCTCCCGAGGGCTTTCCTTAGGCTGCCCAGAGAAAGAGTAAAGGAGACAGAACTGTAAGTGTTCTCTGCATTGAACACTAGGAGGGATAATTCCTAAAAAAATAGTGTTGCTTCAGGAAGAACAAACCATTATGCTCTGAAAATTCAGAAAAATACTCCTGACTTTGTGTCTGATGACATCATCATTCTCAGAAGAACTAAGGAACGTAAAAAGGGACAAGTTAACTTCAACACTCTGATCAGCTCAGTCTAATGTAATCTAAAGGTATGCGGAGGTCTGTACCCCTGTCTCAGGATGTTGTACACAGTCTTCATCACCTGGTCCTCCTCAAAACTTATCTCAGCACTCTGAACCTGGTCCAGCAAAAGGTCAGGGGTCACCTTAAGACATAGACCAGAAAACTACTCTTGCAATGTTTCATGCTTTGTTTTGTTTATAGCTCACAGAAGAGCCTGCTGTGATGCCCAACCAGAACACAGCTGGGTTCTTACCTGCAACTCGGTCCGATCCACATGTCGGGGCTCCTCTGAGGTCCATTGATTAGCTGAGAGTCCAGCGACTCTGGAGCCCGAAGCCTGGCCGTGTCCCAAGCTGCTGTGAGCTGAGGATGGAGTCGAGGTGTAAGGTTTGGGGTGGAGGAGAGGAGACGTAGCTCTGGGATGCTGTTGAGAAGGGGAAAGTCCTCTCTGTTGGTTTCCAGGTGCTGCACCATCATATCTGGTAACCAGTCTGTTGACAGGGGTCTGTCTCTGATAGGGGGGAGGCCCGTTAGCCTGTTGGCGAGAGTCAGGGTACGAATCATTGTTCCTAACTGATTCCAATGACCTGTTAGACCCTATCTGGTGAGAACGATCCGACAAAGTGCTTTCTGCAACCCTTCCTCTGCCACTGGTACCCCACACCTCCTCTCTGCCTCTCCTTACTCCAATCCCTCCATCCAAATTCCCATAACTCCCAGACTTCCCATCCCCAGGGGGTCTAGACAGCTGAAAATCCTCACTACTGCCACCTCCATCCTTGTCTAGCAGTGAGCCGTGAGACTGAACCCGGCGGAGCAGTCCCAGCTGGCCTCCCACTCCCCCAACATCACTCCTCTCTGCTTGAACCTCTGCCTTCTCTTTCCTCCGGGGAAGGCTGCCGTAGCTAGAGGAGTAGTCGGTCCTGAGCTGGACCCCGTACGAGTCTCCCCTCTGTCCATCCTTCAGGACCACATACGGCTGCCCGGCGATGCCCTGCACTCTGACCGCTACGCCATATTTGGAGGTGCTCTGAGGTTTGGGCCTCAGCTTGGGTAGCTCTTCTCCAGAGTCACCGAGGTTGTTGACGCGGACCTGGGCGTCGTAGTCCGCCGGGTGCCTTCTGCCAAAGGACCGTGTGGTCATACTACAACAAAGAAAAGGAAGAAAAATCAGATTCGTTTGCAAAAAAAAAAAATGTAAGAGGCTGGAAATGGATAAGAAATCCTCTACTGACAATAATTTAGCTTGATCTGCCCACAAACAGCTGCTCTGTTTCATCCATTCATATTTCCAACTTTGTTGTGGAAAATTTGATTCTGCATTTTAGAATATAAAAGGGAACAGAGGTCTTCATAATGCTATTTGCTAATACAGGATGCTAAGGACAATTTTAAAATTTGAATTCTAATCACTTTATCATTATTAATAGAAAAAAACATGTCACATCAACCCCTCTCAGATATCATCTCTAAATAATTCATAACTGTTTATTGAAGGAATAATATGAGAAAAGTATTCAGAATTATGTTGTGATATTTTATACAGTGATTGAAGAGAAAATCAGCCTTAGCAGGTCAAAGCTCTACAAAAGAAAGAGATATCAGAAATGTGTGACACATTTCTGATCAATGCTTCTTCACATAAAGCATATTTTTCAACTGCTGACTATAAAGCAGTAACATTCGCGTTGCTAAAATTATTTAAGGGCAATCTCCACCAGATGTCTTAACCTGAACTAATGATAACAAAGTGCATGTTTACTGGTAAACAATAGTGCTTTGTAAACACTGAGGCTGATGTCATACTGTAGTTAGGCCCAGAAAATACTGCAGATGACCTTCTACTGTAGGAAAGCACAAAAAGCGGAAACGCAAACCACGCAAACTAGACGAATGGAGGTTGTTGGGTAAAATTCAACAGAGACAAGTTTTTTATAAGGAACCATCAGCTACAGTCTATGGAAGACCATGTTTATTTTTTTATGTAATCCCAAGTTAAATAATCCTTGTAATTATGAAAAAGCATGTGAGGAAATAATTTTATAATTTCAGCCAATCATTTAAAATACATAGTTTAGATAATAAAAGGGAACCAGTTTTCTTCCACAGCTCAAACAGAAAGTCAGAAACAAAGCAACATAAACTTAAAGCACTTGATTTGACTTTTTTGTTTTCTTACATTAAAACAAAATTATACAAATTATGAAAAGAGCTTGTTTTTTGAAGACAATATTTAAACCCAATGAGAAAAGTGATGGGATATCAGATATGTTCAAACTGGCTTACAGCTTTTATTATTGTTATTTTAAAAAATATTCTAAACATGACCCCAACCAGAAATTCAACATCTGATGAGATGATGATGATGCACATATTTTTCTCCACAAAGGAAAAAAATGTGCACACACATCTTAAATAAGCAGGAGGAGCATTTAGCAGGATGAATGAGCAAAAATGTTCCAAAGAAACATAAAAGAACAGAGAAATGATACAAGGTTGTTGAAGGTCAAACTTTTTTAAACTAAAAGAAAAGAAAAAACAAATAAGACAATTAAAGTACTTTTTGTTTCGTAGTATATATTTTTTGTTTGTTTTATAGTAGAAAAACTGCAATTAAAAGCTGTATTGTTTGAAATTGTAATGACAGCATTTCTATGCACTCTAGAGCCTTGTAAAAGTATTAATACCCCATGAACATTTTGACAACTCGTCACATAAGTTTCAGTGCATTGAATTACAATTTTATATGACAGACCAACACAAAGTAGCACATAACCGTGAAGGAGAAGCAGAAAGATAGATGGTTTTCACATAAGGCTGAACATTTTAGTGAGTGTAGGAAGACCAATAATGCACAACAAAGTAAAGACAGTATCTTCACAGTGACACATGCAGGAGGCAGCATCATGCTCCAGAGTTGCTCGCCTTTGACAGGGATATGGAAGCTAATCAGAGTTGATGAATGGAGGTAAATATGGACCAATAATGACAACAAAAAAACTGTTAAAAGGCTTGAGAATATTTGAGCCTGGGGTGAAGGTTCACATTCCAGCAGGACAGCAACACTAAAACAGCCAAAGCTACAATAGAGTGGTATAAATCAAATGACATTTATGTGTTAGAATGGCACAGTCAAAGCTTAGACCTAAATTGAATTCAAATTCTGTGGTAAAACTAGAGAACACACTGCATCCAATCTGGCTGAGCTTGAGCTACATCTGATTGAGAAAAATCCCAAAATACCTCCAAATGAAACCGTTCAGGTTTAAGTATATAAGGAACTCTGAATCCTTATGTGTCTTAGTTTGATAAAGTCTGTCACATAAAAATATGATAGTTTGTGGCTGTAGAGTTCAAGGAGTTCTAATACTTTTTTAAGTTACTGTAACTGGTTTAGTAAAGTAACCAATTTGACAATGGGTAAGCTTTATCTTTCAGAAACATGTTTGTCTTTGAGAGGCAGAGACAGACTTCTAGCCAAGTAGACTGAGCTGAAGCCGTGACCCTCCTACAGACTCTCCACCTCAACATCTTAACACAAAATGGCATGATAAAGTTTTACTTTCATATCGCTGATTTCATTCTGAATACTTTCAGCTGCTTAAGAACTCCAGAAACAATTTAAAATCCCAGGACTCTTAACTACAAAATAAAACTTTTTATAAAATGAACACATATTTACTTCTCCTGGTATAAAGCAGGTACGAATGAGTGGGAGAGATTTACAGACAGTTTCTGATCCTTGACTGTCTGTGTGAACTTTGTTCCTGTTGCTCCCTATTAGTCATTAACCTGAAAGCACACACCCAGACATGACGCTCCCTTCGAGAGGAGCAACACAAAAACTTTAGGAAGTTTCTGTGGCTCATATCAGAGTGAATTCCTTTTCTAACCCTGAACAGCCAGAAGGCAGACAGGTGTCGTATTTGACTGGTTCAACTCAACACACTAATAATGCCTGGCAATGCTTTTCAGTTCTACTCACTAAAAGTAGTGAATTAAGCATTCCAAGTATTGTCTCATAATAATGCCCTGTGTTATGTAACAATACAAGATACAACATTACAAAGCTACGGTTAATAATTGTGACTACGAAACCAAAACACTCCCTCCTAACCTCGCTGCCATGCTCCTTCCATCGCACTTCATATCTCAGGGGCTGAGAAACAGAAAGTGGGCAGAGAAAAAGAGAGGGAGGGTGAGTTGAAAGACAGAAAACAGCCAACTTTTCTTCTCTTATCAGCGCTTCATGCAATAAAATCCAGCCAAGCTGATACAGTGAGTGAGCAACCCTCCCTTCTATTCACACAGAGGGACTGACTGTAAAAGCAAGCATCAAAAAAGCAACCCTGCTTCGCACTGAAACATCAATTCAACCACTAAACAAAGGATATTCTGTTTAGGAGACCCTTTGGTTTTTTTTTCCTTACAAAGAATGCTTTAATCCACTTCAAGAAAATGTAAAAGCTAGCCAATACGGAGACCTCCTGCTTTTTGCGCAATACCAACAAATAAAAGAGGAAGAACGTGAAGATAGCACTTGTGCTGTCATTAAAGATGACACAAACAGGTTAGAGATGCATGGGAATTATCTGTAGGTGGATACAATTGTCAGGATGGTGCAGTTTGTGCAGTTTTCCCAGCGTCCAAACCGGAGGAAGCGTTGTGTCAAAAGAAATATGTGAAGTCATGCATGAAGTCTGTGACCTAGTGAGACTTGCACATAACCCAGGCATACCTGTTTGACATCGTTTCACACACGAATTATGTAAAACGTAAAGAATAGCGTATGTTCACGGAAGTAGTATTGACTTACAGGAATGTGGAAAATGGTAAATGGCCTTTATTTGTGTAGCGCTTTATGAAGTCCATAGAAGTCCAAAGCGCTTCATGCGACATTCAGTCGTACGCTGATGGTGACAAGCCATCCGCAAGTGAGGAACGTGGAGTTGGAGCTGAAGTTGTTTTTACTGTCTAAATATTTGATTCATTGTGCCTTTTCCATGAGTTTCACTTTTTATGTGTCAGAGGAAAAATGAAATTCAGTTCATGGGGATGGGGATGATGCCAGGGCAACTCATGCCATTGTCTGTCTGATGTAGGGCGGAAAACAAGGACAGCGATTTTGAGAATGCAAAGAACTGCCCCCCTTCAGACCCTTCCCTCTCTGGTCTAATTTCAAAATGCTGCCTTCAATAAGTTCTCTATCCCCAAACTCCACTTTGAAAGTTTTATTTAGTTTTAAAAGAAATTTAGGAAACAATTGATCACTGCTTGCTGAATAATCATCAACCTTTTAATCCAGCCTCTTAGCTTTAAATATTACGACAAGATGACTTCTGGAGAAACACCATTAATTATTTCATAAAGCGTCTGAACCAAACATAATGGTTAGTTATGGACCAATCAACTGAGGGGTAACTGAAGTCAACTATACATTTCCTTGATCGGCTCTGACCACTGACCTGCAGGTCAAACACAAAGGTTTTTTTCCTTTGTGGGTATCATCATATCTTACAAAGGTTTTTTCACCTGCTCACTGAACAAAACAAAAAAAGTCCTTTAATTGTCGTATTTGTTTTTGTCCTGTTCAAAGTTTTAAAAAGTTTGACCTCATTAGACAACCTCGTATCATTTCTCTGTTCTTTTGTTTTTTTGGAACATTTTTGCTAATTCATCCTGCTAAATGCTCCTCCTGCTTATTCAAGATTTTAAGATATGTGCATCATCATATCATCAGAGGTGATATGATGGTATCATCATATCTTACAAAGGTTCTTACAAAGGTTTTTTCACCTGCTCACTGAACAAAACAAAAAAGTCCTTTAATTGTCGTATTTTTTTTCTTTAGTTTTAGAAAGTTTAACCTTCCTAGACAGCCTCGTATCATTTCTCTGTTCTTTTACGTTTCTTTGGAACATTTTTGCCAATTCGTCCTGCTAAATGCTCCTCCTGCTTATTTAAGATGTGTGCGCACATTTTTTTTCCTTTGTGGGAAAAATATGTGCATCATCATATCATCAGTGGTGATATGATGATATCATCATATCTTACAAAGGTTTTTTCGCCTGCTCACTGAATGCATCAAAACCAGGAAGTCAAGTCATGTTCTTTGATACACTTTGTTCTGAGAAAATAAGATTTAGATGAAGAATGTACATCTTGATGAATAAAGGAAGATAATCTTCGTTGTTTCTTACTACCCTTATTATAGAATCTGCAGCATTTTTCCTTCTATTGTCAATGTTTGTTACATTCATTTGTAGAAATTAATCATTTTTATGTGTGTTACAGACAGAATGAAGATTTAACATTTAAAATCTTCTTAAATGTTAAATGGGCCGTTCAGACTTGAAAGAAATAGAAATATACAGTACAGACCAAAAGTTTGGATACACCTTTCTAAGTCAATGGGTTTTCTTTATTTTCATGACTATTTATAAGGCAAGAAATCCCACTTATTAACCTGACAGGGCAACACCTATGAAGTGAAAACCATTTCAGGTGACGACCTCTTGAAGCTCATCAAGAAAATGCAGAGTATGTGCAAAGCAGTAATCATAGCAAAAGGTTGCTACTTTGAAGAAACTAGAATATAAGGGGTATTTTCAGTTGTTTTACACTTTTTTGTTTAGTGCATATTTCCACATGTGTTATTCATAGTTTTGATGCCTTCAGTGTGAATCTACAATGTCAATAGTCATGAAAATAAAGGAAACTCATTGAATTAAAAGGTGTGTCCAAACTTTTGGTCTGTACTGTATATTGGCCAATAAAAGGCTGGTTGATGCTTTAATATTTCCATTCATTTTATTTTTTTATAAGTTTAATGATGTACTTCTTTTTGGTAATTCACATTTTAAAGCAAGATCAGAACAAAAGTAAACATAGTACCATTTAGTAGAAATATAAATTTATGTCCATTCTTGCAGAGATTCCAGGTCTGTTTTGCTATTACTGAAAAACTTAACTTTAATGCAATAAGATATAAACATCAGTCTGTTTCTATTTCCATTTATCCTCCATCACTGACCAATAACACTAAAGATCCCATAAAACACAGGTATACGTTTTAGGTCAGCTTGCTCAGCTCTTACAAGTCATTATCCTGCAGTTATGCTGACATGATCTCTGCCTCTGATCGCTAATTTAATTCTCATACAGTAAATTGAATTGGAGCCACCCTGCTATTAGGAGGGAAAGGAAAATAGAATAAGGGGAAGACTGTCAACAAGAGGAGAGACCCAGAGTGTTGAATGATGCTGAAACATATAGTCAAAGCATCACATTTTTCTCTTATCAGTCTGTCATATTTTTGTACTTGTTAATTGTGCCAAAGTTTTATTATCAAGGTGATTTGTCGACATCCAACAATATTTGGAGCAGAAAAAAATCTATGAACTACCATATTGAAGTGTTAATTTGTACCATGTAAAAGGTCATAGAGGCAAACATATGCGACTGAACCCCCACCAATTTCATTGATTATTTTTTAATAATCAGAGCAGAGTGGGGATTACTCCTGTCTGATCAGGATATTTTTTGTCCCGATGCCAAGTTGAGTTATTACGGATTAGGTATTTCATCAACATGTAAGATCAGTCTGATTTATCAAAGATAACTAAATGAATGCCACGATAACGCTGGTCAACTGAGTAGCTTTAAAGTGCAGTAAATTAACACTCTTAATTCCAACAGCTTTAAACGTAAAAACACTTTTTATTGTGCTGCAGTCACTGGTTTTCTAACAGCAATATATTTAGTCTTGATCCAAAATTTTATCTGGAAATCTTAAACGGGTTGATCCACCACAAACTAGGAAAAAAACTACTACAATGTTCTGATTAAAACTAAAACAGATATTAATGAACACATGTTTTGTTCTGAATGCTTATGTTTTTATGTTGAGAAATGTCTCAATAACTTAAGATTGTGTTTGCTAAGGCTGAGAAACTGAGAAAATCCTGTGATCTCAATTATATTGGTAAATATTGCAATGGCAATATCATTTGCAATTCACCTTCTGCCTTCTTTCCTCACTTTCTGTGATTTCATCGCTCCATTACCAGGACTTCGAGAAATGTGTATGGGGAATGAGCAAAGCAGGTCACATACCATAAAAATAGAGGTGCAAGACAGACAATACAGTCTTTCACTGTAACCAGTGAAAAACTACCAAAATAAAAGATAAACTTTCTCTAAGTGATTTTCCTTTTTCTTCTGAGCGAAATATTAATGACTTGAAACGTCAATGACTGGTTAAAAGTAACAGAACTCCCTCTCTTACGGTTATCCACTTACTGTAGAGGAATATTCTTCTTCTCAATTACACCCTTGACATAAAACCAAACCCTTCTCCTCTCTCCAAACTAGTTACTACTCCTCTTTCACACACACACACACACACACACAAATGTCCATTTATTCCTCTTTTCACATCCAAAGTAGTTCATTGGCATGACAAAGCCTGACTTCAGTGTTGCCACACGGTACACAAATGACACCATATTAGAAGCTCATAAGTATGGCCCTCCCTTCCCTCACATTCCTGACACTTGTGCCTCTGTACCAAGAGGCTGATTTGTGGGATTTTTAGACGCATCTACTGCTTGTCATGTTAGACCAGTTTGATTTGTGCCAACATAGGTGTGGGTTAAAAGATGTGTCAGGATCTTGCCAGGATCAGAAGCTTTTTCAGTGAAATGTGTGACACCATTTTGTGAGCCCTTCCGTACTTCAAAAGTATAATCTGCTGAGATTTACTGCATCAGTTTCATCTGAGCTCTCTTTTCTATTACAGAGGAGCAGACAGTGACTGGTGTTTTAATTAATGACTGTAAAACCAGATAAACTGCAACTGCACACTAACAGCTCATATCGGTAAGCATTTCACCTTGTGGAAAACTCAGACTACCTAACTTTTAAAACTGTCAGTCCACAAAATACCAGAGAAATACTAGCTGGGAATATAAGCCTTCCTGCTAAATCAGTTTAACACCTGCACTCATGACTGGCTAAAACGTGACCGGGCTTCTTCACAGGTTCATACGCCCATGGGCGACATTTATCAGCACTATACTCAAGTATAACTTGTAGACAAGATTTATGTAAATTAAATTAAATGTAAAGCAATAAAGTCCAAATGCCATTAGTAAATGTCAATGTCTTTTTCACATCCTCCAAAACGTCTACTAAATTACACTACTTATATGACTTTTTATGCGATTTTAGTAATATTTTGGTTTCATTTAGGGATAAAATGACAATAAATCACCATTCCATTATACACTCGCCATTCATTCTTTCATTCAAGCTGTATTAAAGACACAGAAGCCAATTGAATGAAAATACAAAATATTGAAGTCATTTGTTTTCTGACCATCTAATTCAGTATCCTAAGGAAAATCTCTGACTGTTTTCAGGTGGTTTTACTATAGTATTTTTACTTTAATGTAATAAAATGGGATTAAAAGCAACTACTTTTAAAAATGAATTAAAAAAAAAACAATCATCAAAAAAAAAACCAATCTTTTAAAAATACTATAGAATAATAAAATCAAACATTTTGATTAGCCCAATTTGGATTTACCCATCTTGAATGTCCAAATTCAATTCAGATTTGCTTTTATAACCTAGCTTCATTTAATGATATAAAATATAAAATACAGCAGTCAGTACTGTTAAATAAAACCAATATAGAACCGTAAAGCCACTTGAACTTTGTCACAGATGTTCTTTAGGATAGAATAAAAATAAGTTGAAAACTTTTTTCTGACAGGATTTTGATTTTATTATTTTATAGTGTTGTAAAAGTTGGCCATTGTAAAACTGACTGTGTGAAACTGTCTTTTAATTTTTTTTAACTGTCCTTTAACCCATACACAACATTGTACGGGTTCCACTGAATGATATATTGACATATATAATGATATATTGTCACATAAATCATTGGCTGAATAAGTATGCAATGTAGTTTCCCAGTAACTATGATATTTTATTTTTTTTATTGCTTTTTCAGAACATAGGTAGTTTAGTGTAATTAAAGGCACCTTTAACTAATTGCAGTTTTTACCATGTCGACCATAAAATGGAGAGCAGAAACACAATCTATTGTTTAAATAGGTAGAAGTAGCTGTGTGAACATTTTATTAAACAGCAGTATAACAAACCTACATGCAGCATAAAGAGCCAATTCATTGTTTTTACTCATGTTGTTTATTTCACAATTTATTTTAGCATTTCTAGATTTACTTGCCACTTTCTGAAATTCTTAGGGCCCCACACTTGTTGAGTTGTGACCCCCCGGTGTGACCCCGACCCTAACTTTTAGAACCGCTCATCTAAAAGCACAGGTGTGCAGGTGTGTGTTTGTTTTTTCCACACTCCTCGTATGTGTACAAATACAGTGAATATTTACACTCCTTTCATTTTAAAAAACGGACTCTTTTACATTTATACGGTTATAATCACTCGTCCAGCTTCAACTTAACCGTTCGAGGTTGATTGTTTCCCTTCACAGAATTAATAGTTATCAAAAGGCTACTTCAGTTTACTTTTTTTTTCCAATAGCTAACAAGTTGAACTTGTAAATAAGTAAAAACGTAGCATCGTTGTAAATCTACTGTCTTCGTCTAAAGAAGGAACAAGCCAGATAAAATCCGTGCTAAAGCGCATAACTGTCGGGAAGTCACACTGACTGGTTGAGCCGTCTGGCGCTTCGAGAAGATCCAGTTCCAACCGAAACTTACCTTTTTTTTCTTTAAAGTATCTCCTCTGTTTCTCTTCTTATGCTTTGTTTCGGCTCGTCGCCGAAGATTCCTTAGATATCTTCCCAGACATCCATCAAAGGCCACACAAAAGGCGTGTGGAAAAGCAACTCCTTCGCAAACGACTGCAGAAACAAGTTCATTACGTTGCTGTTGGAACTGCAACCTGTTACCTTTTTTCTCGGGAAAAAGACGCACCGCCCACTCCCGTCGAATCCAGTTCTCTGATTGGCCCGATCCTCTGGAATAGGCGGGGCTTGGCATCTTAGCCATCTCTTCATTCGCAAACCTTTACGTCAGTCATCCAGCTCGTTCTAATCAATTTTTTTGGACATTTACTTTGAAAGCTTGAAAAATGACCACAAGTGAACTAAAATGGACAATATCTGTTGCAGGATGAACTGCAACATCGATGATTTTTAAGGTGGACAGGACACAATTTAACTTTAGAATGACTGCTTCTTCAATTTGTCCGCTAGGTGGCGCAAATATTCTCATATACGCTCCACTGTCCCAATACATCACACAGATTAGATTTACAATAAAGTGAACAGCAGTTAAAACAAATTTGAAGCCTAAAAGATTTTTTTTGGACAGCAAAAATACATAAACACAGAACCTGTCCCATCACACAATTATATATTTGAAAACACAACAGAGGGAATTTCAATAAATGGGCAGTGTATAAAATATTATTCCAACTACTACTACACATGTAATCTTCTTCTTAAGAGTTTCACATCTACAGGTTTTGTTGCCATGACCTAATGCTAAAGAACATGGGATAGACAAACTTTCAGGTGCCTCAAGATAAATTAATATACTATCATGTAAAAGGTAATGTATTTCATCAATTAATTCAAAACGTGAAGCTCATTCAGAATAAAGTCTCTTAGAATGATACATTTAACAAACATTGAGTGTCCACAGAAATGCTATTACTATACTTAGTGGAAGGAAATTATGCCGAAGAAGTTGCTTCCTGGGCAGCGAGTCATTTCTGAAGAAAGACAATTTCAGAAGAGTCTTCTCTGGGTGACAAGAGGCCGGGAAAGGATTGCTGCAGAATCCCATAGTAAATTCTCATAGGCCTTCAGCAGTCTGATTGGTTATTATTATCTTAATTGGTTATTATTGCACTTTTTTTTTTTTTTTTTTTTTTTTTTTTTTACAATATCAATATCAATACACAGCCTGACTGGATTCTATCCCACATCCTTTGAAGACTTTCACTCCCACACCGCCCCTTCCACATAGCTCCTCCCCACGACTCTAGCTTTCTCCGTTCACAGCAGCTTGTCTCTCCATCTCATCACTTCTTTTGACTGGCTGACTGAACGCACTCGCATCTCACGGTCTGGGAATGGGATCTTTACTGAGTTCAAAGAAAAACTTCCAGTTCTTTCGGGTGTTCGCTCTGCAAAAGCTGCTTTTCAAACTACAGGGATAGTTGTCGCTGCAGGTGCAGAGTGACCACAGAACAGCCTCTGACGAGAAAACCTGTCCAAGACGCACCAGAGCCTCAGGAAGTGTCCAGCGCAAGAAACCGTCACACTATCAAAAACCTCGCTTGGTACAGTTGGATTCGCTAGATATAACTGCATACCAAAGTCATCTCGACGTCAAAGTAGGCGAAATAAGTGTGCGTAAAAGTTGGAGCTGTTACGCACGGGCAAAGCTTAGCCTAATGCAAGAAAAAGTTGAAGAACACGGATCTATTGGCGTTTAAAACCTAGGAAAAGTGCAATCATGGCAAAATGGTTCCGAGATTTCCCCATCAACCTGAAAAATGGAACTGAGAGAGTCCGTTCTGCCTCTGAGTCTGGTTCACAAACTAGACACAAGCCTACATTTTCACGGGACAGTTTGAAGGGAAATCAACGCAAAGATGGAGGAGTTGGGAGTTTGTTAGCTGGGAGAAACAGGAAAAACTCTGCCACAGAGCTGGGTAGCAAAAACGCAGGTTATGGAGGAACTGTCTGGGACAGCCTGACCACTGGGAAAGGTCGAAAAAACTCCAAAACTGAGAATGGGGCACCAGATGAAAACCGTCCGGTGAGGAGCTCCAGTCTGGCACAGGCGTACATCAGCAGGATGATCAAAGTGGACAAGCAGGACAAGACCCCCAAACTCGATGGGATAAGTGAACAGAAGTTATCCGAGAACGAGAAGGGAAAGTCAGACATAAAAACTACGGTAAGTCACTTCAAACTGAACTAAAAGCTACTAGAATTGCAAGTGGAAATTAAAGATTTATTATTATAGGTTTGACTTTGAAATAAATCTGTAGCAGAGAAAAATGCACTATTTTTTCTCTTTCTTTAAAAAACTGAACCAAAACAGAAGGAAGTTGCATGAAATGTTGCTTTAAAAAAAACAACCTATAGACATTTTTAAAATTTCCTACGTTTTCTTTGCAAATAAAACGGAAACAATGAGAAGAAAGTGAACCAAATGTGATTTTAAATGTACCAAAAATAATTCCTATTGACTTTGCTTTGCAAATAGAACCAAAATGGATACACACGTCTTTTTTTATATAATTGTTTCTTCTTATCAGTATTTTTTTTTTAAATAATCAAAACAAACAAAAATCCAAGGTGTTTTTTTTCGTTTTACAATGTTCTTTATTTAAAGCAAAAAAAAAAAAAAAAAGAACATAAAGTTCTACCAAATACATTTCTTTTCATTTAAATTTTTGAAGTTAGTTAAGGGACATTTGTTCAAGTAAATTATTATTTGTCGTTGTTATTTTTAGATCTTAAAGTTAAAATAAAACGAAAGCAAACACAAAAAGAGATTGTTTTTTACAAATGGAAACAAAGGAGCATTAGATTGAAAGGCATCAGTTCATAAAGTTTTGAGTGTTTGTCTTTGTGTTTTCCCTCCTCACCTCAGTTCATATTCAATTTCCATCCCTTTCAAAAGAACACAATGTAGTCTCACTACATTGTGGCACATCAAACAGGCAAACACAATGCACTGACCTCTTTGCACAAACATTTCCGCTTGTCCCTCTATTACTTGTCACTCAGTTATGGACACCACACACAAATGCACACGCCTCTACACACACCTGCACACACACAATCACACACACTCATTGGGTCCTGGATTCCTAATGTCCTCTTCTGAAAAGCTTCATCAGAAAAATAGCAGGCCTTCATTTTGATTCTTCCTTTTCACAGTTGATAATACTGGAGGATTATGCAGATCCTTTTGATGCAGAGAAGACCAAAGAGCAGCGAGAGGCGGAAAGAGCAGGGGTGAATGATGGTTACATGGAGCCATATGACGCCCAGGTCATCATCACAGGTGAGTTCAAGTTAAGACATCTTTTAAAGCGATTATAACTTATCTCAGAGTATAAGGTAGCATCCTGACTAAATAAGTGTGCAACTCATTAATCATCATTAAATTTGTGAAAATGATTCAATACAATAAGTCAATACTCACATGAAAACAGTGCATTGTTTACATGTTCCTCTGTTCACCCTGTCTCACCGTCTTTTTAAATAATGACTTTAAAGGGACCTGGAGCCAAACTATACTCTCTGTCTGTGCAAAGACTTTCCTCCTGGCCGGCGGCTGCTATAGTAACACTGTTGTGCAGGGACAATGGGTGCAGCTTCCTCTTCCAGCTTCCTGTCTCCTGCCTCTGTTTCCTTTGCCCCATTCTCTTGATAGAGCATTGGCTCTAAATGTGCCCCTGCACTCCAACTACCCTGCACACATACAAACACACAGAAGCAGACACATCTAACACTTCACGGTCCCCTGTGTGTGTAACAACAATCCAAAGAGCCCCCCCACCCCCACTCCTCACATCCCACCACAACTTCTCTCCTGGTCCCGGTCCTAAACCCAATCACTTCCCAGCAGTCAGGAAGTGGTGCGGTCACCCAGCCAATCAGCAACGGCACTGACCTTTTCTTCCTGTAACTCCATTGTTTGGTCACACAATAGTGCAGACACACAGGCTACCTGTCAGGCTGCGAGGAAATATAAGTAAAATTCCCCCGAACAAGATGCATGCAAGCAATGCCCAATTAATACACTTTCGTAAAAGAAAGAAGA
This sequence comes from Xiphophorus couchianus, assembly GCF_001444195.1. Taxonomy (NCBI): domain Eukaryota; kingdom Metazoa; phylum Chordata; class Actinopteri; order Cyprinodontiformes; family Poeciliidae; genus Xiphophorus; species Xiphophorus couchianus. Next base: position 15,341,711 of record NC_040230.1, on the reverse strand, counting down.
TAATTGTCCTCAGATGAATATCAAAATAATCATATTGCTCTGCTTATGTAATTGAAAAAATGTAACAAGAAAGTCAGACATAAATTTATTCCTAATCAGGCACACTTTACCTTATTTTTTGTACCCCTTCAGGGGGTCTTTTGTGGGCTCTAGTGTCCCTTATATGAAAGTAGGCTGACAGGAAAGGGGGGGAAGACATGCGGCAAATATCGTCGGGTCCGGGAGTCGAACCCGCAACAGCCGCATCGAGGACTCAAGGCCTCCAAACATGGGTAGCACGATCCCCTACACCACCACAGCACACCACCACTTTACCTTATTTGATCTTATTTACAAATATATAGTGTTTTGGAAATTTTATAAGCACTTATCATGGACATGGATATATGGATTTTGGGTCTTTGATAATCTATTGGAACTGTTTCCTTATTTAACTGGAATGATCACAGTTAACAGGCAACACTGATACAGCTCCAAAACAAGAATTAAGTGATCAAATATGAATTTTGGAGGGTATTTTTTGGACTAATTCAGACATGACCTATGTTTTACATAAATGCTTAAAAATATACATGAATCTTCACTAATACTTGAACAGATATTCCTTAACTAACTTCAAAAACTTGAAACCTGCCTCTGACCGAAAACTACCATGACTGGAGCAGCAGTGCCATTCTCTGCTGAGATTTCTAAACCTTATTGCTTCTTAACACACTGCTGCAAAATGTACATTTGTAGGCCTAATTGAAATTTGCAACTCCCCACCTGGACAGTAAAGCTATTCTCTTTTGGAGAATAGCTTTACTGTCAAGCAAGACAATCATTGGTCTATTTGGCTATAATAACAAGAAGAATGTCTGGTGAAGTCAATGTGAGTTCAGTCATGATGTATCGTGCAAAAGCATTCCTGGTCAAATATTACTAGCGAATAGAGATGTTTATGATTGAGCACATACTTATAAGTTTGACTCACTTTGGAGAAGAGAAAATCTATCTTCCTATACCGATAACCATTTATCCTTGGAAGGTTTCAGGGATCTGCGACAGACTGGCGACCTGCTCAGGGTGAACCCCACCTCTCGCCTGAAACGTTCGCTGGAGATAGACACCAGCACCCCTACCGACCCAACTAGGGACAACAGTGTTAGAAAATGGATGGATGGATGGATGGATGGATGGATGGATGGAGATGCAACCTCTGGCCGTCAGCAGATGAATGGATGGATGGATGGAGGTTTCAGGGATGCTGGTGCCTATTTTCAGTCCGAAGATACCATGGACAAGTCACCAATCTTACTGAACAGGATTAGTGAAAATTAATGATTGTGATTGAAGTTATTTGTTGTACAAACATCCCACCACGCTGAAAGGACAGTTCAAACGCACCCTGATACTGAACAGAAACTTTAAGAATTAGTTTGCACATAACCCTATATTACAGCGTTGTTAAATACAAATTCTTGACTCTGTTCCATGACAGAGGTTCGTCGGCGGGGCTCCAAAGACCTCCTGAAAGTGTGCGTCCTGTTGGACCGAGGTCAGAAAGAGGAGAAGGGGGAGGACGGGACACCTTCGCCCCCTAACATCTACGACACGCCCTATGAAGGCGGACTGGAGGGCGACAGCGAGGGCGTGTGGATCCCTGTCACACGACCAGAGTCTGATGTCCGTCCGGCTGGGGAGTATGAACTGCCATGGGAGTGGAGAAAGGAGGACATTGTCAGAGCATTGTCAGGTAGAGAAAGGAGGCAGGGGATGATAGGAAGGGTGGAGGACCAGGGCGTGGGGGAAGAATGCCATTTATACAGCAGTTTTATACAACAGCTTTGTGTTTGCTTTAGAGAGGAAACAAAACTATGTTTCTGAATGGACTTCCAGGGAAATGTTTACTTAGTATTCCTGGCATGCTTTGATAGGACTTGTTATGAAATGTTGATATTATCTGTCCTGCTTCGTTTCAGCTCAGTTTGAGGGAGTGGAATGCTCTTCCAGTAAAGAGAATACTGCAACCTCTGGCCGTCAGCAGCAGCAGCAGCAGCAGACACTGAAGGCGAGGAATTGGAGCCACAAGACTCTTGTCTCAACTTCTGCATCAACTTCCTCCTCCACGTCTTTTCCATCTTCTCCAATTCTTAAACTCTCCCCTCTGACCTCACCATCTCCTTCTTACCCCACTCTCAAGTTGTCTCCCCTCTCACCCTCGTCCAGTCCAACTAAACTGTCCCCTCCATCACCTACTTTGCCCTGTTCCCCTCTGGATGGGGAGATGTCCAAAATGGACTGCAGTCTGCCCCTGGAGAAGCAGAGGTAAGACAATAACGTCCTCCATCTCCTTGCTAGACTTCTCTTGTCACAGCTTTGTCTCTCCAAATAAAAATATGAAAATCTTGCTTTAGAGCTGTCATTTTGCACCTGCAAGTAAATTTGACACGTTCTGCATAACAGGACTTCAGCATTCTCTGGTGCTCCTGAAACAAATGTAAAAAGCCCAAGAAGCCTAATTTTTATCAGTCTTTTTTGCCCAATATGGCAACATTCCTGGGTCGTCTTCTATGTTCTCATATCTTCAGCTTAGTCCAGGATTTTTTTTTTTTTGCAGTATTTGAGTCTGAGGTTTGAGATGGCCAAGGAGGAAGGCTAATTTTATATATTTTATAATTTTTGAGACTTTTCTCATTTTCATCATCCACATGAACACGTCATGTACTTTATGTAGGAAGCACATCGTGTCCATTACCAAAATGTTTCATCTTTCTCTTATCTGAACAAAACACATGGTTCCAGTTTAGGGCAAGATGTAAATCCTTATCACTAAAAAAGACTCAAAAACAATTTTTGTCTGGTAACGGGAGTTAATTTCTACATAAAGTCTTGCAGTGTTTCAGACTCTTTATGGTACTATTCCCTCTAACAAGGGCCTTCAGAAGAGAAGCAAACATCACAGATTCTTCACTTTTCTAAACAGTGGGCATGACATGTTTTTCCACATATTAATCTTTGGTTTTATACCAGAAACAGTTAAGGTGTTTGTGATATAAAATATTTTTTACCAAAGAACCCAGTTCCAGCAAAGGTTCAATTATTGGTACTTGTTTATGTTGTGATGGCTGGACAATGAAGGCTTTTTCCTGGCTTGTCTACCTGGTTGTTATAGATACTTAACAACCACAAGATGGCATTCTTTACTGCTGGTCTTCAACTGTGACTATATAACCATTAGTTTTACCTTTATTTACAGTCTGCTCACTGTGTGTTGTACTAACATAAACTTTGGTCACTTCCCAGGCCTGTTTGTAGTTATTTCTTTTTTAATTGTTATGGGCAAGTTTAAGGAAATGACTGTTTTCTTGTAGCCATGTCATAACTTATTAAGTAAACCTACATTTGCCATATGGATGTGGATACAGCAAATTTCCATTGTCATCTACCAAGGGAAGATGACAATGGAACTAACCCTATGTAGTTGAGGGAGAGTAAAAAGGCTAAATTCATGTTACCCTGCAAAAAGTTTGTGATTTTAGCTGTTTGTTACCAGAAGCAAAACTCTCTCTCATGGAATGGTGCTAAATGTAAATAAAGGATTCAGGGTGAAACCTTCAGGTGAACATTAATGAGGGCAGGCAGAAAAGTGTTATTTTACTTGTAAACCTGTCAAGCTGTCCTTATATGGTTAAGCGTGGCCTTTCTTTAAATGCTTTGAGCCTGTTTGAATTTATTTTTTTCATGCTATGTTTGAATATCTTTAGTGTTTATATAGGTCGCTTGCCTGCAGCTACTGTCAGCAACACTATGGATCTGAACACACTGCACAGCCATTTATGTTGTCACAGTCACTTTACCCTTTTATTACATCTACATTTATGATTATCACCTTTATCTGCCAAACTGTAAACAGTTAATCAAGCTGACAGTAAATTACAGCTGACTTTTGTCCTTCATTTCCCCCTGTTTCTGCCTTTTTTGTGTTTACATATACATTTGACAGATGACTGATGACTGCATGTCACTGTGCTATATGATAGTGATCTACTCTCTCTACTCTCGTCCCCTTCTCTTCCACCTCGTTCACCCACTTCTTCAAGCTGGTACCATGGCAGCGTGAGTCGACAGCAGGCTGAGGCTCAGCTGCAGCGCTGCAGGGAAGCCAGCTTCTTGGTCAGAGACAGCGAATCAGGGACTAGTAAATACTCCATCGCTCTAAAGTAAGTAAATGCATGTATGTAAGTGCAGTGCACGCAGAATGTTTAGTTTCTAAGTGATTATTTCCGATGATTTTAATCACTTTTAATCTTTTTGAAATATTTTAAAGAGATGAACTGATCAGAATTTTGTGGCCAACTTCCAATCTCCAGTTTTCCTAATCTGACCTTCTGATACAGATTTCAGCTGAGTTAGATGTTTCTTTATTACAAGATGAACAATATTCAAAATATGGTTTTCTTGTATATTTTCTGCTAGTGGGTATTATTTGTTTTAGAAAAAAGGGTAGCAGCAGTTGCAGTAGAACAGTTTTAATTGTTTTAAAATTATTTATCTTTTGCAGAGTTGACATTTTAAACTGTTTTCAGTATTTCTTTGATATGAAATTTCTTTTACATCCCAATTAGGAGTAATTAAAAAGCAGTCTTTGGGTGGATATCCTAGAAAAGAGCCAGTTTGTTGCTTTAACTTGAAGATACTAACATTTGCAAAAATATTGTGTTCAATGACAGACATTTTTTGTGACCTCAAAAGTATAAAATAGAGCAATGTTGCTGTATTGTATTCAGTTTTCCTGTTCACAGTTAATAGTTTGCAACATTTATGACACTGAAAACAGCAAACTTTGTATCCGTTTATTTCAGTAACTGTGTCTTCATTAAAGAGCGCAATAGTTAATAGATTTAGTTGTGCGCTCACTAATAGGAGAAAACATTGGATTGCTTTAGTTTTCCACCAGCTGGTCAATGATAAGGACTGATTAAACTGAAAATTGGCCGATTTAAGTAAAAAGTTGAGTTCTCAGTGTATATATAAAAAATATATTCAGAGTTTAACTTGGCTTTTTTAAAAACTCTTTTCTGGAGTTAAAAAGACCTGTGTCTGTTTTGACAATGTAGCGATGTGTTTTCATTGAGTGATAGCGTCCACTGCAAAAATGTCGTCGTTGATATGATCTTGTAATTCCTAGGTGTGATGCACTTACTGATCAGAAAACAAAAAGAGTCACAGATCAGGGCTGATCAAGCTGAAACATGACTGATTTCAGTCACCAGCAGATTTCTCTCATAAGTTGTTATCCTCAGATGAAATATAAGGGGAACAATTATTAATGTTTTTTTTTCCTTTTACCAGAGTTATACCAAGACTATATAGTGCAGTGACAATGAGAGGATGTGTGTGATTTGAGTAATAGTGTGTCTTCATGCGCGTCAGTGCCCATTTGTTGTACACTGCTCATGCACTTGGGAGTTCACATCATTAACCCCATTTAACCATTCACTGAACTCAGGAGATACACAGCCTCATTAGGGGAGTGATGGTGTTTCCAGTTTACAACATCAGTAGTTTCAGGACCCCTGCTTGTAAAATTGTCTTTTTTTTGAGAGTGTAGTCATACATATGTATTATTTATATGTTTCTCTTTTCTGTTTTTGTTTGGCTCCATCAGGACCAGTCAAAGTTGTGTTCACATCATTGTGGCCCAGACTAAGAGCAGCAAGGGATTGGGCTACACCTTGGATCAGAGCAGCTGTGTGTTTTCCAGCATCCCTGAGCTGGTCTATCACTACTGCTCTCACAGGCTGCCTTTCACAGGAGCAGAACATATGACCCTACAGCATCCAGTGCCGCGGCAGCACTAAAACATGAATAGACCAAGGAATACAAGGAAATGCATTAGCAGGCCACTGCACATGACTCTCCAATAAAACATTTTAATAAATCTGTGCACAGACTTCAGGATATTCTCCTTTATAAGTGATCTAGTTTACCTCCTGGGGTTGTATTGCCTCAATACACCACCTAGTGGTCAATGTTAGACACTTATATTCAGTGCATCCTACTGTGGTGCTGTCTTCTATAAAATTGCCAAGAAGTAAAACCGTGACCTGAACAAGAAGATAACCAATTTATTGTCACACTGTGTTGCATCTAACTCATTGTTTTGTCTATAAGTTCACAGAAAATTTTCACATCGCATTACCTGACCACGCTAATGATGCATACAAACCTCTTTGTCAAATTGAATCGTATATAAAGTAGTCACTATAAGATCTGTGTAATATCCTCAAGGAGTGTTCTAAAAAGAGTGACAACATAATTAATTAGCTTGATTATATCCAGTTAGGCCCCATCTGCAAGATTAATATGCCTGATTAGAGTATGCACAGGTATCCTGACTTGTGAATGAGCCTATTGATCTGCCCTGAAACTCCTTTACCAGCCTCTTTGTCTGACAGGAGAATGAGCATTATTGATTGGGTGATTAGAGTGAGTGTAACTGAGGAGTTCTCATTAAACTGCAGAACACAGTCAGAAGGGGTGTTTTGGCATGTGTAACTCTGCAAACACGTCTGGAGTAAAGTCTCTGCAGTTTAGGCTAAAAAGGAAGTTGATTATATGGGAACCCTGTGGTTGGAAATAACAGGCAAAACACTGGAAAACGGAGAAAAAGAAATATACAAGAAAAACCTGTTCTAAATGCAAAATAACAGCAAGCACAACTAAAAGAAAAAAAGGTAGGCTACAACCAAACCCTAAACATTAACACTTTATACTCGTGATGTTTTTGTATCTAAGATGCTGTTATTAAATTTCTATCATGTGTTGTTTTTATTTTCTCATTTCTTAACATTCTTTTCCCATTTTGTTGTTTGTCTTTGTGTTGATGTGTTTTGTCTAATAAAGTTTCTGTAACTCAGAGCCTCTGTACTTTATATTGCACTGTATGTTGTAACTTGACACCCCCCATACCCATGCATCATATAAGAATCTATTCCTCCTCCTCTGGACCTCTGGGAAGTCATGGATCCCTTCAGTGTTTCTAGCAAGTGCCACCTGAATCCCACTGAAAACTATGTGGGCAAACCTCTGCAGGGGCATGATGGAAACAGTGGAAAAGACCTTTTTGGGACTCATATTGGTTGCTCTTATTTATATATGAGGCCCATATACTGTATGTATGCTGGCTGACAACACTCTAGGTGAACAGTGAATAACTTTAGGTGCAAAAGTACCAAAGAGAAATTTTCTAATAACATGTTTCAGCAGACGTTTTACTGAGGTTCATGTCCAACCAACACCAACAAACTTGAGCGCACACAGACTGCATTGTCCACTCTCTAGTGGATGCTGTTTCAATCCTCACCAACACACACACAGATGAACAGTCAGCAAGAATACTCAACAATTATCGAAGTCATGGGCTTGTGGTAATATGTATTTAACCAGTAAACACCAGTGTGCTGGGTTGCATGACCATCTCTAACGGAGCGTGTGCATGACTGTGCAGGCGTGACTCTGTGCACCCATGTGTAAGTGAGTGTGTGTGAACATGTTGTTCCTTTTTCTCTGTGTTTCAAAAAAGAGAGTAAGGCAGTGAGAATATTTCTGTTCAGGGATTACCATGTTGCCATGGTGAGGAGTTGGAGTGACGTAGCACCATCTCTACAGGGAATGATGAGAGGGAGGAGAAAGTGGGAGGAGAGACAGGCTGCGGTATAAAAAGAGCTATGAATAATTGTAGTCATAGTAGCAATGTAGGTCCCACACAGTAAAACCTGGATGGTTTGTGAATGAAGCGCTGCAATATGAGATGTGAGTGTTAGAAATCGCCTAGAAAGACATGGCTCACTCCTGTCAATGTCAGCTCTTTGAGTCGCTTCATTGGTTGTGCAACACCTCCTTGGTGGGTCAGAGTGCAAGACTGCCTCCAGAACATTCACGTCTGAAACGGCTTGTTTTAGCTCCAGTTTAAGCCAAATCTTTTACAGTCAGGAAGAGACTAAATCTTTGGTATTCTGCTTGTCAGTTGGTCACAGATTGCAAGGTTACACAACACTGACTTGTTCTGAGTACATTCTCTTAATTAAATTATAAAGTAGGCCAAAACCAAAATGAAGCTTGGGGTGCTGGACACATAATTCTTACAGCACCTCCTTGTGGTGCCTGAAAGTGATAGCAACTTAAGAGCAAGCATACAAAACTTATCTAGGGAAAGTCAAGCCCCAGTTGTTGGTCCTATTTGTATGCAATGTAGCATTAGCACCGAAGCATATTGTGGAATATGCTATGCCACAATATTAGTGCAGGAAGCAGGACGTTTCAAGAGTTGTAGCCTTATTATTGTTTCTTTTTAAGTAATATTAAGTTGGATCCAAAAGGAAGTTAGAAAAGTAGCACTTTAAAGCTCCACTCATCCACTGCTCTAAAGGTTTTGCCAAACAAAACAGATTTTAGGCTGATATCTGCTGTTGCTAGTGTCTAAAACGGTTTTTAATAATGGCTTGCTTTAATTGCAACAAATTATAGCAAATACTCACAACAGTGAGTTTTTTTTTTGTACAATGGTAATATTGTAAAATAAAAATGGCATTCTCTCTCTAGTCTATCACTGTCTTAACTATTATTATTATCTTGAACATCATTCCCTAAGTGTAGTGTTGTTTCCCTGCAAAAATTTGGTAAGCATGTAACCTGGGGTCAGACTTCTAAACTTACACAATGGACCGTGTGCTATATTTTAGCGTTATCACACACCATTGCTGTTTTATTCTGGAGCAGTTCTGGGTCATTTCACCCAGCGCTTCTTCATTCCTAATGATACTTATGATACTTGACCCCCACAACCCAGGTCAGCAACTTCATGGAGGGAATGGGGCGTCGGATAGGTGGTTTGCCCATGGTGCCAAACAGGGTAGGACCGCCTCTGATTAAAGAAAATGGCTTAAGTCACTTTCCAATCCTGGTACAAAACCTGCAGCGAGTATGAATTGATGTCTGGTTCGTCTAATTATCTCTGTCTATTAAGTGTCAGATGCAAAACAACCAAAACTACCAAATGACCAAAATTAAGTAAGCAAACAAACAAATAAATAAATACTTTTTAAGATGATGCTTCAAATGTCAAACTGCGGCCCTGCCGCCAGGAAAACATTTTATTTAATTTCATTTTGCCAGTGTGAAGAACTACTACTGAGGAACATTCCAGATTTGGCAGCAACTGAGCTCAAGATTAAAATTAACCAAATATATATATATATATATATATATATATATATATATATATATATATAAATAAACATAAATGAGAAACAATAAACTGTACTGAAAATAGAAATCTTTCTATTCTTTTGCTTCATTTATCCCACTCCAATAATTAGTCTGTGACCTACGATGAAATTTGTGTGTTGTGTTTCCCAGCTGTGACAGAATCACAGGAAGTAATCGCAGCAACCCGAAGACAGAATGACAGCAGGGCAGGAAGGCACGGAGAAAAAAAAGCAAAGAGAGAAGGAGGCTGAGTGGATGTTAGGGGAAGACAAGCACTTGTGGGGGTCCCAGCTTCTAAATAATTCACGGGGAGACTAGCTGCACTCAGTGCAGGGGAGGAGCACTGTCAGGTCAGCTCATTCACTGCAGAGCGGAGGCGGGGAAAGGATGAGATTGTAAGAAGAGGGTTTGAAGATGAATCCATGGAAGAGTTTTCCTCTGTGCACATGTGTGTGAATATATTATGGGAATAATTGTGCATGGTGTGCTAGTTGTACATGCCTCTGCTCTGTGTGTGTGATGAAAATAGATATGATAAAGAAACAGGCTGCTTCTTGGTGGACCTTTTCTTAGTCACCACAGCAACTGCCTCCTCCCTCTATCTTGCTTTTTACTTTGTTTATTCATCCCTTAAGTCCTTCCCTTCGTTCCTCCAACACACTGTTGACTTCCTGTGTCTTCTCTGGCCGTTTTATGTCTGGCAAATTTGATGACATTTCACCCCCGGCCTCATTCTTTCAATATTACCTGACCATTAAGTCTCATTCTCAGCAGGAAGGCACAGAGAAAAAAAGCAAAGAGAGAAGAGTAGGTGTTAGGGGAAGACAAGCGCTTGTGGGGTCCTAGCATTTCTTCCTCCTGAATAATATTTAAAATTTTTCTACCTTTCTGTGTAAATTCTTTACATGTTACTTTGAATCAGAAGCCTTAGACAAGAGGAACAGGAAATGCGACAGTAATACTTGATCAAGCACAAAAAGGTGCATGTTGGTGAGATGGAAAAGGACACGTGGTTTTTCCAAAACCTTTTACAAAAAAATGAATAAATAAAAAATCAGAAAACAAAATTTATATTCACCCTCTTTAATTTAATACCCCTAAATAAAATCCAGTAAAATTTCTTCAGATATTCTATTTACCTAATCTGTAAATAGAGTCCCAACAGATTAAATAGAATAAATAATCTCAGTTCATGACAGAGGTTTGTTGAAGAACAGAAAACATTTTAAACTACTTTGACTGCTGAACTCACAGCGAGTCTCCAGCCAGTCTGACTGAGTTATTTTGTGAAGAATAATTGGAAAATGTTTTGTAGTTGTGCAAAACTAACGGAGAAATGCTGTGGTGGTTTCTAATAGGGGTGACATGGGCATCAGCATCTCATCAGAGGGCGACATGGGAGGTATAAAAGAAGTTTAAACTTAAACATAAAGCTTAAATATGTTATACAATATTTAGATTCATATAATATATATGGAAAACGCCTGTTTTCCATTCCAAGCCGATTAGAAAAAAGAAAGATCATTTATAGATGATAACATTTAAAAAGATATTTGGCCAAGGGCTGATATTAAAGTTGAAGCAGCCAGAAAAACAGGAAGGATGCCATCTAGTTTGACAAGGTCACTGGAAAGTCAATATTGGACATTCTGTTCGTGCCTGCGAGTGCTTAATATTATATGGAGATGAGTGAGCAAAGACGCTGGCATGGCTGGCTGATGTGGAGCTCTGAGGTGCATCCTCCCCTCCCTGCTGCTCCATGGTGCCCGGCGCCCCGCCCCCGCCTGTCCAGCGCGTCGCATCTCTAAGCGGCGTTCGGCGCGGTCAGCAGCAGCAGCACCCGCACCCCACAGCCCAGCGCACAGCTCACCTGGCTGCACCGAGAACACATTCCTGGTTTTTTAAATTCCCTCCCTGACAGGCGTGGAAGGAAAGGAGCAGATACCCCCGGAGAGACGTCACCATGTCAGGTAGAGAGTGAAGAGGAGGTTCGGAGCCGTGAGGAGGTGGGGGAACAACACTGCGGGGTGCGCTTGGAGTGGCCTCTCCATCCGGGTGAACACCTTTCCGGGCTCAAAGCGCGCACGATGATGCACCGCTGGCAGCTGCTGCCGCCGCGGCTGCTGCTGGCTTGCTTCGCCATTGTGGGAGGTGAGTACTTTCTCCATCCATTGCCTGCGTTCATCGATGCGCCTGTGCGACAATAATCACCTTGTCAAGCCATAAAAACCCTCGACGCTTTTGGCCATGATGGGGAATCCTGGAAGTAAAGATGGAGCGAGCCTAAAAATAAACAAACATGAGCGGTGTGATGTTGGAGAGGAGGCAGGTGGAGAAAACGACTCTTTCATTGCCGTGTCACCATCTTTCCTGTAACAGCAGCGAGCGCGATGATGTAGAGAAATAATCCTCACACTCCATATCTGAGCGCAATCCAGCAAATGCACACCATTGTGCCGTTTTGTTTGTTATATAATACGTTTTTACAGACTTATTATAATGAAAGTCGTGCTTTTTCATGTTTTTTTTTAAAGAAAGTAATTTTTTTTGTTTCTTTATATTTTGGAACAGCAGTTAAGCCTGTTGTGTTAAATACAATGTCTGTACTCTAAGTAGCAGATAATCTACATTTTTTCTATAAAAGATACTGGATCCAGCTGAAGCAGTGCACATGAATGTTAAAGGGAGTTTGAGTGAAAGAAATTGTGTCATCACTCACCTCTCTGTGTCTCTTTCCCTCTCACTCATTAACACTGAGGTCTTGATTTGAGTGGGTAGGTTAATGAGAGGCATGGAGCTAAAACAGCTTCCACACCCTGTCTGCCAAGGACAAATTACTTATCATTCATCCACTGGAAAATATGTCTTCCTCCTGGTTTTATGGAAGGCACGCTCTGGGTGCATACTCTCATCATGTACACCTGTTCAGGTGCTTGTTAGCACGTTGTGAATCCGTCAGTCACATGGGAGCAACTCAGACATGTGGATGTGGTTTGCTGAAACACCAGTTTGAGGAAGAAAGGGGATTGAGGCGACTTTCAATGTGGAGTCGGTGCCAGATTGGCTGAGTATTTCAGAATTTGCTCTGGGTTTTCACACTTAACATCCTCTATAGTTTATAGAGGACAGTATAAAGAGGAATAAAGGTCTAAAGAGGAAATATGTCGTTTAAATGACACCTACGTTCAGAGAAAATCAAGATAATGGAAACATATCGTTCCAGCTAAGCCATTCTCGTAGCACACGCGGTACCTTGAAGCAGCTGGGCTGTAGTGGCAGAAGACCACAGAATGGGACACAGAGATTGCAATTCACACAGACTGACTGCAAAAAATGTTGCCTGGTCTGTGTATCAGTTTCATCGTTGCATAATTTGGTGTAAACAGGATAAAATCATGGATCTATCCTGCCTTCCATCAACGGCTCAGACTGGTGGTGGAGTAATGGTGTGAAGAATATATTTTTGCACACTTTGAGCCTCTTGATAATAATTGAACATTGTTTAAACACTTCAGCTTACCTGAGTATGGCAGCTGATCATGTTCAGCCCGTTTTGACCACAGTGCATCCCTTTAACAAATGCACCACATAACAAAGCTCAAATCATTTCAGTTAAGTTTTGTGAGCATGACAGTGAGTTTACTGTACTCCCCAGATCTCAGCCCACTGGAGCATCTTTGGTAGATTCACATCACGGATGTGCAGGCTTTGCTTCCCAGGCATAAATTTTCTGCCTCTGTGTAACGTTGTCATGCCAATAGGGAACTGAAAGCTGCTAAAATAATTAAGGTTCTCTACAAGCAGAAGGGGGTCCAACCTGGTAAAAGCAAGGCGTACTGTAAAGGTGTAAAGTCAATACATTGGCTCATTACAAGACATCTTTTACACAATTGTCTGTAGTCTCAGTGTGTTTGTGGATGACATTTGCCCTTATTTCTCTCTGCTTACATCTGCTGTCTGCTCAAATGTTCCCCATCTGACATCAGCTGGCTGAATTACAATAGCCTCAGTAGAGACACAGCAGAGGACAGCTCAGATTGTCCATCCATCCATCCATCCATCCATCCATCCATCCATCCATCCATCCATCCATCCATCCATCCATCCATCCATCCATCCATCCATCCATCCACACAAACCTAAGTGTAATCTAGGATCTCCACGTCACCTAACAAGCATATTTTTGTAATGTGCAATAAGAGTAGCAGGAAGTGCATAACAAAAACCAATGAATGCTCAAGCATAACATTCAAACTTCACACAGACTGTGTGAAGACTCCCCATATGAGAGCCTTCACACAGAAAAGCTGCCATATGACACTCCTTCTTTCTCAGTGCATACACACAATGCCCAGGTTTATCCCAGTAAACTCAGATGTGATCACACATGTAACACAAGACCGTGTCTTTAAACAATGTGTTTACTGTCACACTTTTAATCGTTGGTGACTGATTTAAAAATACAACTATGCCAGTTAGGATGTAGACATTTTATTTCTATTCTAATGCAGCCCCTTCTGAACTTGTAAGTGAAGTAAGCATTAACTTAAGGCATGTCCTGGTTTTCATAATCAAATTTGGATAGTTTTGTTGTATTAACATAAAGATTTTAATAAAAATTCTGACAGTAAAATATTATTTATTAGATGTAGCTATTGTTGTCTTCATTTATATAAAAGAATAAAAAATGTAGGATAAACACCCACTACATTAGGTAACTGTTTTCAAATAAATGTGCTCATTGCACAGACTATAAGATTAGTCAGGCTGTCTGCTCACATGGTCAGACATGCTGCTCATAGCTTGCCAGCTATATTTTTAAAACAGTGTTATATGAATAACAATGTTTGCCAACACTCTTAGTTTCCAGTTTGTGGCTGTCCTTTCCTTAAGGCCAAGGAAGTGGTATTAGTTTTCTTTTAAACAGCTGACCGGCAGTGCACAGCAGTAGGTGCAGTAAGGGGAAAAAATTTGAAAGAGTGACTGGAAATAACTCCATCCACTCTGGCATCTCCATTAAAGGATTTCAATCCATACAAACATCTGACTGATTTTTTATTTATTTTTATTTTTACCATATTTGAAACTCGTGGTATGCTGTAATATACTGTAGATCCTCACACAAAGTTGATTTTTGGATGTTTAATTATTTAAATTATTAATTCATAGTAATAATTGTGATTCTTGTATGATAAACTTGAATAAATAATGGTGCTTACACAAACATTTAAAACAAAAATGTACAACATAATTTAATTGCTTTAATTAAATTTAATTGCAGAAAATCTGCTACCTAACTGATAGTGTGCAGCAACAGGTCAGAGTGGGCACAATTTAATATATCTGGTACTGTGGCTGTAGCATTGCAGATGCAATAATTTCATCAAAGATAAAACATAAAGACCTAAAACAAAACTGAGTCACAGTTTCTGACCAGCCCTGTTAAACACAGGGGCATTTGACCTGATGGAGAAAATGCAGCCATTGTGAAACTTCACTTGAAGGAGCCTGAGAAGCGCTGGGCTACTAATGAGTCATCTTGCCTTAAGGGAGAAAATCTGATTAGCAAAAGCCTCAGGGACCATTAACTTTGTCCACACACTAACGCTCAGACACATATTTGAATGATCATGCAATTAGACAGGCTCACAGTGTGAGCTTAGAATAACGCAGTTTATTTTTTCCCCACTACAAAGTGAGAAGATGCACATTCACTACAGATTTTTTTGGTTTCATCAATTAAGTGAAAAAGGTAGTCAAACCAATCTGGTCCTGTCTGAATAGTAATTTCCCACTAAATCTAAAACTAGTTGTACCAACCAGCAGTAATTCAATTACAAGCAGTGAAACTTTTACACCACAATGGGCGATTTGCGGCAGTCTCTTCTTTGAAAAAGTGTTTTAATTCAGCCACATTGAACTGAATGTGCTTCAGCTTTAGATCACAAGGCCAACTAAGCCAATTACAACTTAGGGTCAGGTTGATTTGGAACCTTTTTCCTTCCTAAATGAGTAAATGAAAAATGCAGTTTTTAACTTAAGTTTTCAAATTGTTCTTGTTTGACATTCAAATGTATTTGATCATCTGATAAATGCAAGTTTGACAAAAAAGGATCTTTTTCTCTGCCCTGTCGTTGTAAAACACAAACTCTGGGAGTGCAACTTAGATCAGTTGTTGTCTACGGAGGCCTTAGCGAAAGCAGTGACTGTGCGTGCAAGGATGCTCAAGGACATTTCAGCACCTGTCTCAGACACTGCAGAGACGATGCAGCCATCCGCTGGTGTGAGGAGGATGTCTCTTGTCATTTCCCCAGCAGGCCATGCATAATAAAAACAGTTGTGGTGCCGAGTTGACCTGATGCAGGAGTTACTGAGTGGGGAGCACAGTGTGAGGCTGTTTCTGTCGTCCTTATTTTCTGCTTTGTAACGCGGTAGGAAGTTTAGCTGCACATTCCTGCTTCATTGTTCAGGCTGTCTTGTCTGTGTCTCTTCTCCACTTGAACATGACACCCTTTGGTCCCTTTGTTCCCTAACAGCCTACCACTTTCTGCCGTTAGCTTGCTTATTTCGTCTGCCTTTATATTTCTGGAGGAAACAGCAGCTATAGGATCAGATTAGCCAGGAGGATTCACGATTAGAGAACGCTGTGAAAGTGCCCAAAAGGGGGTTGGATTTGTACCGGAGAATGTTAACGCTTGAATTCATGGCCCTGCAGATTATGAAAGCAAAGAAGGTTTACTAAAAAAAGAAGTAGGAAAGGCAGATTAGATATATTTGTAAGTTAGGAGCTTTACTTTTGACCTGGTCGGTGTATATTTAGGAAAATGAGGGCTCACACTGAGGCAAGATTTTTCCATCTTTTCTAGCTTCTTCTCGATGATTAATTGTAGCTACTGGCTCAGAGGATAAGATAAAAGAAACACAGAATAAAGCAGTTTCCAGAGAGCATGAGTTATTAAATAGGACTGACTGACTCCAAACTCTTAACTTGAATCATGTCCCGCACTTTGCCCCCTCTTGCTTTTCCTTTTCCCGCCTTCTTATGTACACACATCATCAGTCTCAGATTTATACGTATCCAAATGATAGCACATAATAATAGCTGCCAAGAGCGGCATAATAAGGGATGTATTTTATTGCAATCCTTGAAATAAGCCCTGCTGTTTGAAAGCTATAGGCCAATCATCAAACCGCTGAGCTTCTCTCACAAATAAAACACCGTACTAATGCACTCTGCACATGCAGCAAGATTTACAGGCCTTTTAGAGCAGACCTTTCAGCTTCAGATTCACCTTGTGTTGCTGCTGATGCAGTTTCAGGTGAAGCGGCGCACTTTGAATTTGTTCTGATTCATCCCAGTGATTCACAGCTGTAGCGTCGCTCAAACCGTGAACTTAATTACTTTCGTGAACAAACAGATCTGATGGCAAAGAAAGCCATTTTCTTGATGGAGTGTCTGGAGGAGGCCTTTTATTCTGTTAAAGTCTGATGAATGAAAGCGGCTCAGATGTGTGGTGGTATGCGTTGCTTACTAAATTGCAATAAAATGAGACTCCGTGTCTCTGTGAGTTTAATCCTATTGTATCACTAGAATATGGTGCAGGCTATAAGAAATGATGCTGTCTCATAGATCCAGGAGTATTTGTACCCCAAGCAGAAGAGCCAGTGGTTGATGACACATAACAGAAAAAGTACTTTATAATTGATAACTTTTTACTGGCATTGTAATCATTACTTGGCATTTGATGATTAACTGAATTTAAAGACGTTATTGGATTTTTCCTGACCTTAATGTAGCAAAGAGAAGCATAGGGTTGCCCCTCCCCTCCTTGTAGCTGCACACTACTGCTCAGCTGGCTGAAAGAAGGCTGTTTAATGTTTCGTTTGCTTTCAAATAAAACAGAATCACCGCCGATCACTCTTACTAAAGTAGTGCTTTTTAAAACTGCAGTCGGATAGTTGCGAGGGGTATGTCTGTTTAACAGCTGTGTGCAAGCTCTACCTGTGCAGATAGTCTGAAAGAGTAGAAAGAAAAAAGTGTAGTATTTAGTGAAAAAAAATGTCTGTTGCTTCTAAGTTTTAACTTAAATATTGGTGTCAAATTCAAAAATACCAAGAAATGAATATTTAATAATCATTAGTTTTGACTATTTTTGCACTTCATAAGGATAGGTGAACATAAAAAATAAAAGTTCTTATTTTAAACTCAGCTTGCAGAAGGCTGTCACACTGCTGAAACTTAGTACATTTGTAAATGCTTCTCAGGTTTGTTATTTTAAATTCTTAAAGTCTTAATAAAATGTAGCCCTTATACATTTGCATATTTACAGTTTTTATTCCCAAATTGTTTAAGGGTTCATGCTAAAATCTCCTCCCTATTCTGTTTTTATTTTCATGAAATCTTCATGAAAAGTTATTCACTACCAACTCATTGTAACAAGGGCTGGCTTAAGATGGCCTCATGAATGCAGCAATACAAGAGTTTGAACTGTTTATGCTTCTATAAAAAGGTAACTTCAGACTAAGTGGAAGGAAGTGCATTGAACCAACAGTCATCTATAGTAGTGTAGACGCAGTTATAGCTCAGGCTGTGCTCTTCCTGCCTGCGGAGTTTAGTAAGACCGTATAGCTTCTGCTTCCAGTTAGTCCAACATGGGATGACTTTGTTTCTGAGTGCTGTGATGTGGAAGCAAGATGGTGAATCAATATTAATATCTCTGTTCTCTGGCCACTACAGAGCCAAATTGGGTGTTGTCAGGCGATCAATCTCTTTTATTCATTTAAGAATAGTTCAGCTTCAAACATCTCAGCCAAAAAGCCTCTTTGGCAGTCCACAGAAAGGAACAAGAAACCGTTTTCCTCACTCAACCTTTTTTGTATGTACGAGTTGAATGTATAAATAGAGATTATCACTGTAAATAGTCTTTGATTCACTTTCTCAACACATTTCCCTTTGTTGTGTCTGTACAATCTGGTTTAGATCCAATCAAATGAATCCATCTCAACACAAAGATTAGTAAAACCCAGACTTACGTAGTCATGATGCAACCGTCTCGTCTGATTCACCGGATCTTTGAGGTAGGCGTCTGGGTTTGCACGCGCCCTCTGGTGTGTCACTTCCGTTGCTCCGCGCTCTGATGGGGAGCCCTGCTGAAAAATTCATCGTGCCACATTAAGTTTGCAATATTTGCACTTGAAAACAACCAGAATACAACTTGAGTGACGAGCAGCATTACAACCTCTCAGGGTCAGCGTTTTGCATGCAGACAGAGAGAGAGCAGAAGCTTTAATAAACACACGAGAAGAGCCGCATAGATAACATGATGGCGACCGGGTCAGAGCGTACAGACATTTTTTGCACCCTTGTTTCGTAGATAAAAGACTCTCTGTTTGGCTCTCGGTGCTGGAGCCATAAAATATTAGTCTAGACTCTCATCTTGAGCCCACGTGAAGCTTAAACCATGAAGTATCGAAGCTAAAAGTTAAATAACACTTCAAATGTAACCCAAGTAATTAAAATGGCACGATGTGAATGGAAAGTACGTCTTATCACCCCTTTAACAGTACATGGGCAAAATACATCAAAAAGCAGCATATCAGAAAAATGCTACAAAGCTATTTCTAAGGTTTCTAAGGTTCACTTTAGTGAACAACCGTGACATTAAGTATTTGGAAATATAAAAAAAACATGTAACAGTGGGAAACCTTCAGAGGAGTAGCCAGACTACCTAAATTACTCCAAGAGTGCAACGACCCACGCAGGCGTTCTTACACAGTCAGTGTTCATGATTGCCGAAAGAAAAGAGACTGACCAACAGGAATGACAACACAAGTCTCTTTCTTTTTGAAAGTGGAAAGAACAACATCAGTGGATATTGATGGAACTGTGAATTTTGCTCTATTGCTGAAAACCCTGAGAGATAATCCATAAACCATCGGTTTGTGACCTTGAGCTCAGTGTCATGCAGCAGGACATTGATTCACATCACACCAGCAAGTCCACATCCAAATGGCTCAAATAATTATAATAATAAAAAATAAACTTTGGAGTGGCCTGGTCAAAGTCTAGCCGTAAATCCGATTAGGATGTTGTGGCATGACCTTAAACAGACTATTCTTGTTCAAAAACACCTTTAATATAGCTGAATCAAAACAATTCTGCAAAGAAGAGGAGGCTAAAATTGAAAAATGCAAAAAATTACAAATGCTTCATGGCTGTTTTTGTTTAAGACATTTATTACATGTGGCCAGGTTGATGTGAATAGCTTTTCCCCCCTCCTGCAGTAAATAAACCTATTATTTAAAAACAAGATCTTATTCTCAAATTATCACATCTGATTGTAATTTGTTTGATGATCGGAACCATTAAAGTATCTCAAAAAAGTAAATCTATAAGGATGTAAATATTCATAACACTGTCCAAGCCATTTGGAGGAACAGTGAGAAAGCAGTTTTGTTTTGTACAGTAAGCCTTTTTATTTTAGAACAAAGTAAATTTATTCAGCACTTATTCTGGACTTTCAAGCAGGTTTTTCATCATTGGGTACATCTGCTTTTTTAAAAAAAAAAAAAAAACTCATCCTGCTGACTCTGGTGTTTCACCTCAACACTTTGAAACTGAACTGAGATTTAAACTTTGATCTTTATATTCTCCATCGCTAAAATCTATTTCAAACAAATTAAAGGTAGCATACAATAACAAACAGACATGTTTTTTTGTTCTTACTCCATGAAAATCTTTTTGCTGGCATTTTTCAAACTATTAGAATCACACACATCCTTCCATTATGTTCAACACAACACATGTTTTTCCCTGAAAAATATTAAATATGAATATAAATCTTACTGCTCCACATTGAGGACAACACTACCTTTAGCAAATATGAGCTTACTGAGATGTGAACCGCTCTGCTTCCATCTTTGTTTAAGTGAACTGCATTTGCTTCCTGTCTCTCATTCTTTTAAGTTATTGCCTTGAGCTTCTGGGAGTAATATACATAACTCATATAGTTCAGACACAGACAGTCATGCTTATTTCCCCCCTGATCATATGCAGACAAACAGGCTCATATAAAAGAGCCTAGCCGACATTCATGCACAATAAGCAACGTTAGTGCTACAAGCAGCTACTGACAGGAGCTGTATTGATGACAGTGGATCACTGAAGGAAGAGCTAATAAACGGACAGCGGCTGTCACTGACAGCAAGATGGAGATAGCATGAAGGGAAGGCAGGGAGGGAGACTATCAGCTCAGTGAGAGATCAAGAAGTGGGCTGACTCCAGTGATGGAAAGATTAGGGGTAAAAAAAAAACACTGTAGCGAGAGAAAGGAGAGAGGGAGGAGTTGCATGTTGGCGGAGAATGAAGAGAGTGGTCATTGATCTACAGACAGAGGCGATCATTCCTGCTTAGTGAACATAGGAGTACAGCAGGGGAGGGCAGGGTGACGATCTGGAGGTTTCAGTTTCTGTTTCTGTCTTTTAGTTCATTTAAGTTTATCTCAAGTTGTCCGTTTGCTCATTTGGTTTGCATGGTTAATTTGATCGCTGCTGTCTACTTTACATATTTTCATTTGTGTCTCTTATTTCCATGTGTTTTCTTCAGTTCTACGTCATGTAAAGTTTATTTATTTGATGTTTTGTTTTGGGGGTTTTTATCTGGTCAAAAGTCTTAATCTAACGTTTGTACATACACTCGTCATCCGAATGAGAAGTGTCTGATTTGACACAAATAATGTCTGATTTGATTTAAATTTGACTTGTGTGGCGAACAAAAAAGTAGTCAGTGTCTTACCTAAAGTCCACCGCAGTCAGACTAATTATTACCTCATTATTTTTGCATGAAAATGCTATTTACATACATTTACATGTCATTTTTTGATTAATAATTGATAGCCACTTGTAACAGCAGCAGATTCTAAATAAAACAAAGAGGATAAAGTAAGTTATACAACAATGAAAGCATTAAAATATGAAACATTGTGTGTTTTAATAACTATTTATGCAAAGGCCCTTCTAGGGATCATCATTGCAAATTTGCCAAGTCTGCTACATATAAAATGTATATACTTACCCCTACCAAATGAATGAAATGAGAAATAATAAAGCTAATAATAATAAACATCAAAAATAAAAGCATCCAACCCCAGAAGCCTTTGCAGATAGCATGTTGCCATCAGCACGATCCACTCTCAGTAATCTGGAAAAGAGCATGTGTGAATATGCTGAGTTCACAGCGAGCAGCCTGTGTTTATCTTTGATAGGAACGTGTGAGGTAATGTGCAGCGAGCAGATGCCAAACAGGCAGGGAATGAAAAAAGGACGGAATCACAGAGGAAGAAGGAAAGACACAACTGTTGTTTCTCCTATTCATTGTGTCCTGACTCAAAAAAACATAACAACCCTCATCATTTGTGAGCGTTTGTCTGACAGCTCTGTTTAAATTTGACCTCTCGCAGCTGCAGATGGAGGGATGGCAGACAGAAGGGAGGGATGGAGTGACAAAAATCCCAAAGCTAAACCAGAGTTGGCAGTTCGGGAGACGTTCACCACCGTACAGGAATAGATGGAGACAGAGTCGAGGCAACTAGGAGAGCGATAGAGACAGTCAGACCGGTTGACTCATTCTTATGATGTCAGATCTTGTAAGAAGTCTCCACCGAGCCGTGCCGACACGCTCGAGCTGGCAGCGATCCGTAACGCCATGCTAAAATCTTTGCTCTCTCAGTGAACATGTGCAGCCACGAAGCTCCGAATGCTGGCAGCGAGAGCATGGGCTAAACAGAGAAACTCGGCAGCACAGCTGATTTTCTGCTCCGCGTGCTTGTAACATATTCCAGCATGAGAAATATCTTGGAAAAGGAAAACGCTGAGAGACACACAGATGGGTGCAGCTTTCTTTGATGACGATGGCGTGCTCTCATTGCAGTTGGCCTCGGGGCAGACACAGAGGAGCGGCTGGTGGAGCATCTCCTAAACCCGGCACATTACAACAAGCTGATCCGACCCGCCACTAATGGCTCTGAGCTGGTTACCGTGCAGCTGATGGTGTCGTTGGCCCAACTCATCAGTGTGGTGAGTATCAGTGTGACTTTGTCTCAGTGTGTCCTACGTTTTGTAGAGTTACATGCACAGGTTGTGTTTCATTTCCTTGGGGAAATGAAACACAAGTAATCTACTTAATGTGGGAAGAAGAAGGGAAACACTGCTTTTGTCACTTTTTTCTGACAAAGATTGATAATCATGCACATATTGTCAGGACTGAAACCAAGCAGTGCTGATGATACATGACTAAATGAAAGCTTTTCCTTATACACAAAACCCTGAAAAGTGTGGTGTACATTTTTGTTTAACCTCAGGGCCTTCTAACAGATCAGATTGTGTCAGGTTTTCTTTAAAAATTTCTCTGTATTTAGCTTCATCCATCTTCCCATGAGCTCACCTGTCCCCACACCAGAATGCAGCCACCGCCATGTCTCAATGTGAGGAAGGTGAAGGCCTTTCTAATCCTTAACATACTGTACAGAGTTAGACCCAGATGTTTTTTGAGTAAAAACTGCACAGAGTTGTCTAAAAGCATAAACATGCGAGGATACAGGTGTGCAAAATCTTGAGTCATCTTAATTTCTTGACAGCTGAACTCTAACGCTTTTAAAATGGTCTTGATTAAGTTTTCTTGAGACTTTTTTTTTATCTCCAAACTTTTGGTGCTTCTAGCACTCAGACTTAAGAATTTTACTCAAGTGGCATAATGCATCTCTTAGGTCATCTGCTGGTTCTTTGCTTTTTTGTAGCGAGAGGTCTGCTAAATATGCTATAATGAATCTAACATAATTATTCAAGCTCCTCGTGTATTCTTTTCCCCTAAATTGAAAGCATATGATTCAGAAAGTTTGGGAAACTGTTAAACAAAAACAACTTAAAAGATTACAAAAATGTCTGGCTCACTGGAGGAAAACCTAAAAAAAAACACCTTTGCACACAATTTGAAAAGCTCCCTCAATCACAGAAGGATGACAATGGGTTCATTGTTTAAATGTGATTTTGTGTTGTCTTTCAGCATGAAAGAGAGCAGGTGATGACCACCAATGTCTGGCTGACACAGGTGAGACTTCACACGCCTCATCACATCCAGCCACCTCACCAAACATGGGACATGCAAATAAAGCCTCATCGTGAGATTAGCAGTAAAAACAACAAAGGCAAACAAGTTATTTGAGATTTTAAACTGTGAAGAACTTGATTGCTACTGAATATGGTGCAAAGTAACAATGATTAAACCTTTCTCTATAATGAGACTCAGTCATCTTACCCATACAGCATAGTGCAGTGGAGCCAGGTTGCTCTAGATATATAATGTTAGTTCTTTCAATAAATTAAGTCATCATTTGAGAAACAAAATACTTCTTAACTGTACGTTTACAAATGAAGTGATAGATGCTGTAGAACGCTACGTCATGTATTCGTCTGTGCAGTCCATCCTGATCCACTTTGTGTGTCGCAAAGTGGATCTGCTCTCCACCCAGCAGTCCACAGTGGAAGGTTTTGCGTGCCATCTGTGTTCGCTCTGCTGAGGATAAAGTAAATTTAACTTGGGTGCAGAGCTCTGTGAAAATTTGTTTGCAGTTACTTTCAGACAGACATGCTGGGGGGTTTGTTTATGTACACCGATCAGGAAAGTTCTGATTGTAGCACTATTTTTTTAAATACTGCTAGTAGGATGAATAAACTACGACTCTGTAGAACAGAGCAGATCAAACAATTTCAAAGTTTTTTTTTATTTTCATTTGAAATGTGTAAATTCGGTGTGTGTTCATATTATATGATTGCTAAAATCTGCATCAATATCAAAATAACATTAACAAAACATTATTTTTGCAGCAATCTGAAGAATTTTTGGCTTTTTTGTTTTAATAAACGAAACTAGATCAGGGATGCGTATGTCCAGTCATGGAGAGCGTCTACCCTACAACTTTTAGATGCATTACTCCTCGAACACATCTGAGTCAAATCACAGCAGCAGCTCTGCAGAGGCCTAGCAACAAGCCAGTCATTTGATTCAGGTGTGTTGGAGAAGGGATTCACCTAAAAGCTGCAGGACAGTTGTTTTCCTGGACTTGGTCACCTCCGAATTAGAGGAGGATGCTGAGGATAGATGATTCGTTGTGACTCAAATCAAGAAAGTATATTCTGTTGTGTTGAAAGCACTTTCATATCAAGGAGAAAAAAACATCCCGTGGTTCCTACATTTCAGTTTGTGCTCTCTGCCTCATAGTGAGAGACACACACACACACACAAACTCTTGCAACCTGAGCAGGCGCAGATTTATGACTGGTAGCCAAGCGTAGAATGACTATGAGGGCTTGATACATTTCTCACCATCAGAAAGTCGGAAAGCCGAGGACAGCCATACTGAGCCCAAACAAACTAATGATTATAGTGTTTCACGGCTGCTGCAGACAGTATAGCATGGACCAAAGCTCGGTGTCGTAGCGACTGCCTAGGTTTCAGTGTGGGGACATCAATAACTGCACAACAGAGAATAGTCTTTTACATAGTCTAACAAAGAGGATAGGTTTGCTGATATTCACTCAAACATCAATTTAAATATATTTTAACATGAAAATTGGTAAGGCGTGTACAAACCAGGGCGTATGCACATTTTTCCAACGACTTGTAAGAAATGAAAAGCAAATTCTCTGTTCCCTGCTGTCTTCTTGCTGCTGTGTGATTAGCAAATGAGTGACTAAGCATGTTGTTTCCGTTGGCCCTCAGGAGTGGCAGGACTATCGGCTGACTTGGGTCCCCGAGGAGTTCGATGGAATGTTGAAGGTCAGGCTGCCCTCAAAACACATCTGGCTTCCTGACGTGGTCCTCTACAACAAGTGAGTCACCCTCTCATGCTCTCGGCCTCACTTAGAAAAGATAAACTGACACATGAATGCCCTGCAAGATACCCAGTGAAGACATGTGGATTTCCTTTTCCTGACCATGTTCCAAGCCGGTTCTCTGGTCAGGGTCATGCAGCCGCTATCATGAGATTCTTAACGTAAAAGCGGCAATTAAATAGTAATTTTAAGCGGGTGATACATGGAAGCTCGCAACACATGACTGAATATGTCAACTAGAATCTGCTCTTGTTGCTCATGCTACCATACTGCTCCACCACCGCAGACATGTCTGAAAGATTTAATCATCTTCACTGCACACTGACTTCCTGTGGAGGAACAAACATGCAGCAGATGTCACATACAATCATGTGAAAGTATTCACACTCCTCAAAACGTTGCACATATTGTCAGGTTGTAATAAGTTTCAGAAAAGAAGGCTTAACATTCGGGCCCCTTTTCGGTGTTACCCCTAAATAAAGTTCAATGCACCCGATTGCCTTCAGAGTCCATCTCTGTGTAGTTCAGTCTCAGCCTACATACGGCTGTTCTGTGAAGTTTGATAGACAGCATAGTTGAACAAACAAGTGAGGATGACCCTGGAGAGGTCAACAAGGTATTTTTTTCTAAGGCTCTGTATCGTCTAATATTTACCTTAAGCTGCAGCTGTGCTGTAAAGGCTTTCATAAAGCCAGAACATATTAAAGTGTACAAAGACACTTGAAGAGTACATACATTCTCAGATCTTATGAGTGAACACTGTATTTTTGTGTTTTTATAATATATTGATTAAACATGTTCAATTGTGGCTATATCTCAGAGTAATCTACTTAATGTGGGAAGAAGAAGGGAAACACTGCTTTTGTCACTTTTTTTGGACAAAGATTGATAATCATGCATATTGATAATCATGCATATTGATGTGCAGTGCATCAGAGCTGCATTGCTGTGGATGAAACTAACCTCATCAGATTTCATTCATCATCAAAACCATGCGCCTGAAGAGGGTTTGCTTGCGTGTCTGAAGACATTTAGGATGTCGCAGACGGCTTGTCTCAGTGTAGTGGAAACTCCGTGTCAGCCTATGGTTTGCAAATCAGCTCATCAGAGAACAGTGATCTGTGTGACCTGCTCTTCTTTCGTTACTGTAGTGATGATTAAAAGATCACTGACCCACCTCACTCTGGATAAAGTGATCCTGATAATCCTGTGTACCCCAGGCCAGCATGCTAATCCCCAATTCTCAGCTGCTGTCGCTATCTTGAGCAAAGGGATTATTTCATTGTATAACAGCATCAGAGATATTGTTTGCAAATTCAGAATTATTTTTGAGTTAGCACTCTTGACAGAACAGGAAAATAACTACTGGTTACTTTTCTTGCGTCATATTTATCCCCAAATCTGAGTTTAAATGTTTTTAGGTCACTCCAAACTAAAGAGTTTGTCTTAAGCAGATCTTTTTAAATCCATCCATCAATGAACTTTGTTTCCTGTCTGAACCATCTATTCATTTAATACCTGTATCCTTTTCTTTAAGTACCCAGGCACTTGTGTGAAATGTATTCACACTAAAAAAAATATTTTCCATTTTCAGCTGAGAGTGTTTCTCTATATTTATTATGTATTTTGCTTTAAAATTAGAAATATGTTGCTCTTCATAAAGAACACGGCCCATCAGTTCACTTAAAAATGATGAAAATGTTATTCTTTTGAAGTGGAGGAGTCATGTGGAGCAATTATGAGTAGACAACAGCTGGTATAATGTTGTCTATAACATTTATTAACTTAAGATTTTTATGCATACAATATATGGAGTGAGAATAGTGTTGGCAGTTAAATCTGAGACAAGATAACCAGTGTAAATATAAAAGCTACCCAAACCCACTTGTAACTGAATTGTCTTCTCTCCCATAGTGCTGACGGGGTCTATGAGGTATCCTTCTACTCTAACGCGGTGGTGTCCTATGATGGCAGCATCTTCTGGTTGCCTCCAGCCATCTACAAATCAGCCTGCAAGATTGAGGTGAAGCACTTCCCTTTCGACCAGCAGAACTGCACGCTGAGGTTTCGTTCCTGGACCTACGACCGCACAGAAATAGATCTTGTGCTTCGCGCCGACGTGGCCAGCATGGATGACTTCACGCCCAGCGGAGAATGGGACATCATTGCCCTGCCGGGTCGACGAAACGAGAACCCGGCTGACCCCACCTACGTGGACATCACATACGACTTCATCATTCGCAGGAAGCCGCTATTTTACACCATCAACCTCATCATACCTTGTGTGCTCATCACTTCACTGGCCATCCTGGTCTTCTACTTGCCATCCGACTGCGGAGAGAAGATGACGCTGTGCATCTCCGTGCTGCTCGCGCTCACCGTCTTCCTGCTGCTGATCTCCAAGATCGTCCCACCAACTTCACTGGACGTTCCTCTGGTGGGGAAGTACTTGATGTTCACCATGGTTCTGGTCACTTTTTCCATAGTTACCAGTGTGTGTGTGCTCAACGTCCACCACCGCTCACCCACCACACACACCATGCCTCCCTGGGTTAAACTGGTGTTCCTCAACAAGCTTCCCGCCCTGCTCTTCATGCGACAGCCGAGGAACAGCAGCGAGCGCCAGCGGCTACGCCAGCGAAGGCGAGCACAGGAGCAGAAGGAGGGCGGGCGCAGCGGGGAGCCAGCGGCCCTGATGGTTGGCCTCGGGCTTGGTGGCGGTGGTGGAAGCGGAGGGGGGACCTCATCGTCTGTTTTTGGGAAGGACGACGGGGACCCTTGCACGTGCTACGTGAACCGGGCGTCCGTCAAACAGTTTGGAGGGGAACTGGTGGGTGCCGGAGGGGGATCAATGGATGGTCTGAACAGAGTGAGTCAGAGTCGGGAGGGCAGTTCTGGAAACCTGCCCCGGGGGAAGCAGGCAGCTGGAGGTCCGGCTTTGACTCAGGCCTTGCTGGCTCAAGCCTGTCCAGGATTTGATGAGGCAGTGGAAGGAGTTCGCTTCATCGCCAACCACATGAAGAGCGAAGATGACGATCAGAGTGTAAGTATTACATTGTCATACCTGTTTTCCACATCCTTTTGAATATAAATGGGCATGGGATTTTTCAGTTTCAAGTATTGTCTTTGTTTCTTTTACTTTTTCTTTTTATTTAAAACATCACTGTTTTAACCCCTCCTAAAAATTGCATCAGACCAGTATTGCACTTCAAATTCTTGTTTGTGAGAGGACTACACAGTAAAGTGTTGCTTTGCCCAATCCCGATCCGTAGCAGTCAGTCAGCTGTGTAAAATGGTTAAAAGCAATAGATAGACTATTCACAACCTTAATACCAGAGAAGCATCACCCGTCAAAATATTGCAGTTTCCGAACATTAAAAGACTGTGTTGGTAAGAAACGTTAAAACAATAGCCTGTGTGTCATTAACACACTGTGGGGAAAATGATACTCCCTGAGCTTTTTCACATTTTTTATGCTATAACCACAAAACATCAATTTCTGCTGTTATGATTTTGTAATATAGAACCAAACAGTGACTAGTTGTTGAGTGGTAAGACGTTTACAACCACAATGTGGTTATTTTTTTACACATAAAAATCAGAAATGTTTGAGACCTGGTTATGGTTTTCCTCCATAACCTCCAAGATGCAACCATCTTTCACTGCAGAGTCTTTCAATGTGTCTACCAGCATCTAGAGACTGAAATCTAAGTCAGATTGTCAAGGTTGTAGGCAGTAAAAATGGGATTGTCATGGAATTAATCATTTGAGGAAGGTAAGAAAAATACTTACAAAAGGTAAAACAGCAATCCTATGGGATAACATGGAGATAATAGAAGTGCAGTGGAAGGATTCTGTGGAGAATAAAGGAAACCAGGGTGCAGATATATACTGAGGAAGTGAAGTCAGTGGCAAAGAAGCAGAGGGATGAATCAGAGGCAAATGAAGGCAGCTGGAGAACTAAGAGATGTGAAGCTGCTGGACAGAGGAGCAAGATATCAGGGAGACGGAAAGACGAAATATGAACCAAGCAGAGAGAAAGACAAGGGGAGAAGAGACCTGAAACCAATATAGACAGTAAACAAAGAAGAAGACTAATCTAAAGTAACAACTCCAAAGCACAAATGCTGAAAAACAATGAAGGAGCATAAGGGATAAATTAAAACATATCAGCAACCTGCTGTGTTGGTGTCCAGGATCTCTCACATCGCTGGCATCCTAAAGTGGCCCATGCCTCATCAATACAGTTTTAGCATGATTATCATTTTCATCCCAACATAAACAGGAGGTTCCTAATCTGCTCAATAATTCATGAATATTTCATAAAACCTGTAGAAGAGACTACTGAAGTTAAATATTTCATTATATCATTTGTTCAAATGAATAAAATCTTTATTCTTTATGTTCAGCTTTAAGAACCTGTAGCTTTGCTGTCTCTCTTGCCTCCTGAGTAAGCTGATTTTCGGATAAGCTGCTTCTTGGTGCCATGCAAATTTCCTCCGGCTAATTGCTTTGCCAACACATGGCCTGTGATGACAGTTTTTGCCGTTGCTGTCAGCTCGCCTGAGTGTTACTCTGATTTAACTCCTCGTGGCTGTGTGTGGATCGGCTTAGCAGTGAGTCATTGTCTTTTATCCAAGTACATTACCAGCCATTATGGTTTCCCGAGCTGCTCAGATGAGTGCCATATCATGTTGTGTGGCTGCTCAGCTCCGTCATTTAACTCTGCCTTCTGAAAATGCATGGGTTGCTGGAACAGACCAGCAGCAGAGCAGACAGATCTGATGATGCAGCCGTAGCCCAGCGACTATCCAGCGCAGTATGTAATAATAGCAGCAGCATGACGTGTGCATAAAGAAGTGGGAAAAAGCTGAGGCACTGAGATGGAGGAGTGAGGGTGTAGTGTTTTTAAAAAAAAATTTTTTACTGCTTTTTACCTGGAAACATAGAAAAGAATACAGGAGTTTACAATTTGTTCTGATTCGGTCCATCACAAACATTGGTTTTTTTTCTGTAGCCATGAAAACTGAGTTCAAATCCTTCCTCTCTTGGCCCAGTGTGTAATTTTTCAGTTTCCCTTCCCCCACTTCGCTTTTCCTCTCTCCTTTGCTCCCCTCCTCAAGTTATCATCGCAGGGTTCAAATGTCAGCACCCTCTCTGTGTCCTCCATCTCCTGGGTCTCTTACCTTCCTCTCCTCCTCGACTCGAGTCGAACCTCATCAGAGCTGTGTGCCAGAAAGAGTCTCAACTCACATTAACCACTCACCTCCATTAACCCTGCGCCTGACTGCAGGAAGGGGAGCCGATAGACAGAGACGACAGAATGCTGGATTCTGTTTTTTTACTTAGTGTTAATAGACAATCTTTTGCAAATTAAACACAGCAACAAAGCAACATCCCACATCAGGAGCAGTAAATACATTCCCTAACAGATAAAGTGGCTCCATAAAGCCTTCTTGCCTCTCAAACCTTGTCTGATTTTTAACACGCACAAATGTAAATTTATTTAATAAATGACTAATGTTTTCATATACAAAATGAATCAGTATTGGGGTTTTCTTTTTTAGCTCAATTTCTAAATTTGTCAAAGTTGTACAAACAAAAAAACCCAGCATCTTCTGTAGAAAGGTGCTAGTTGAGTGAGTCCTTCCCATATTTATAGAACACAAAGAGAAAAAAATGATCACTCTTTACAATTGAAACTCATAATTTGCAGCTAAACTGATATGGCTTTTAAAAAGCCTTGTACAATTCATGTCATTTTGTCGGAGACATTATATTCTGACGTTGCATAAAAAACACAGACGAACTGCCACAGACTCCAAATCTAAACTAGCTGATCACTATAGAGAGCCACAGCTCAGGAGGGGAAATCTATGAGAATATTTACTAATCGTTTGTACCTGGATTTTATGAAAGAGCGCCAAGAACCAATAATAGGTAAGAATCCCCGCTTGCAGTTTCCCACAAGCCATCTAAGATACATGGCAAATGTGAAAAAAAATGAGAAACTAAACTGAAACTCACAAAAAAAAAAATGTGTGGAGAAAAATCTAACACCTCAAATCACCTTGAACACACCATTCCCATGGTGAATCACGGTGCAGGTAGTTTCATGCTATTGTGATGCATTTCTTTGGGAAGGATGTCAGAGGCTGCGGAAGACTGGGAGGGAGGTTCCACTTCCAGCAGGCATTAACCCCAAACACACAACTGGAGCGACGACGGAGAGGTTTAGATCAGAGCATGTTTAGATGATTAAATTCAATTGGGAATCCGTGGTCAGACTTGAAAACTGCTGTGCAGAGGCTCTCGCCAACCCATCTGTCTGAGCTTGCGCTGTTTTAGAAAGAATAATGTGCAAAGATTTTACTCTCCAGATGAGCAAAGCTGGTAGAGACAATAAAAAAACACTGGCTGCTGTAATTGTAGCAAGAGGTTCTACAAAATACTACTTCATAAAGGGTAATACAAAGCATGACCTGGTCTTTTCCTTTGTGCATCATTGTGGATTGCTCTGTCATATAAACTAATACATTCAAGTGTGTGTTATAATATGACAAAATGTAAAAAGTTGAAAGGTTATGAATACTTTTGCAATTAAAATTTCAGATTTGCATTTTAGAAAGGTCAAACATTTCCTCTGGCTTTTGCCAAAGGCTGTTGAGCTGGCTGTCACATTTATCATCCTGTTCTTAAAGCCAGCAGATAAACCCAGAGGGGATTTCAGTGTGAAGAAATGTAATAGAAGTGGGAAAAGCGAAAGGAAAAAGTCAAAAAAGAAATGAGTGAAGTCGCTTTCCGTACAGTGTAAAGGTCACAGAGTAAAATATGGAGCACTTATGTAATGGATCAAATTGCAATGTGGTAGGTGAGTATATAAAAGTTGAAGATGTGAAAGATATGTCAGGAAAAGAATCCCAGGCCTCTAGACAAGTTGTCATTTTGGAAGGTTCCTACACAATCTGTAGAAGTCAAAAAAGGGAAATATTTATATTTAGGGATTTCACTGTAAATGTTTTGTCCTCCTTCCTCTTTATTTATTTATTTATTCATTTATTTATTTATTTATTTTATCTTCCTTTCTTAGTTCTTTCTTTCTTGTTTTCTTTGCTTTTTCTATTTCTCTATGCTGCAAATTTAGATTGAACACTAATATTTTATTTTTTGATGTAAACAAAGTTACTGAAAACTGAAAATTATAGCACATGTTGCTCTATATATGCAACACATTTATCTTCTCACTCTACAATGCTGACATTAATCTTTCTGTTTGCCCCACTCCTCACACCTTCTCATGCTCCGTCCCCCTTCCCATCTGATCCACAGGTGAGCGAGGACTGGAAGTATGTTGCTATGGTGATCGATCGCCTCTTTCTCTGGATCTTTGTGTTTG
The DNA here is from genome assembly GCF_001444195.1 of Xiphophorus couchianus. NCBI lineage: Eukaryota > Metazoa > Chordata > Actinopteri > Cyprinodontiformes > Poeciliidae > Xiphophorus > Xiphophorus couchianus. Next base: position 15,309,175 of record NC_040230.1, on the reverse strand, counting down.
TTTGCGTGTTCGGCACGATGGGCATGTTTATGCAGCCCCTTTTCCAGAATTACACAGTGAAAACCATCAACACGCCAGGCTGATTGTTTCCGCCAACAGACAGCGCCCCTGACCAATCAGAACAGCAGGACAAATGACAGAGGTGTGGTGGTGTGTGAATGCGCGTGGGGGTGCGTGTGCGTGTGTGGGGGTGTACTTTGGGGCAGTTGGGGATCTTAGTTTTATCGTGTCTATGGAACTGGAATCAAAAATGCTGCTGAAGAGCTATCCCGTCCATTAACTTTATAATAACATTTTTGCAACAAACAACCATTTTTCTTGTATGAGGATAAAGTAAAAGACAGTGACACACTTTTTCCTGCATTTTTTTGTTGTTGTTGGAGAATTAAAACAGACTGACCGCCCCTCTCCAGTGTAAAGATTCACCCTTGTTCCTGTCCTCAGCCTTTCAGGGAGTGAGGACGCTGATTTTCTCCTTGTTGCACCCAGCCAGACAACACCGACTGCTTCACAGCAACGCCGCCACAGATGAGACTCCATGGTAGTGTTGGCTGACACTGAGCATCAGAGAGGGAAGGAAGGTTCAAGTTGAGTGTCTTGCTTTTTTTTTTTTCTTTTTTCCCAAGAAATCCATTTTTTTTTTCTTTTTTCCCAAGAAATCCATAATGTCAGTGAACCGATTCAGTATTTTTCATCATAGCGTAGCGGCTTGCCACAAGCATATTGCATCGAGTAAATAATATTTCTATATATCAGTTCATGCAAAGGTTTGTTGATGATGGAGAGATTTCAGTGTGTTGTATGATTGTATAGCTATAAAAGGAATGTGATTTAAACTACTGCACAGCCTGCGTCCTGCATGCTAACACTAGACGTGTAAGACCTGCAGATTAAAGGGAAACATAAAGGAGATGCATATACTGAAAGGAAAACAAGGGGGCAATATTACTGAAAAGTCATGCATGGACATTTTTTGGGGTGTTTTTTTTTTTGGTTTTTTTTGCTTATAGTGTTGCAGATTGCCGTACCAGAGGGCGCAGCTGCAGACGAGTCCTGAGAAGTGGATTAAACTGAGCCAAAATGTTGCAACAGAACGGTAAACGTTCTGGACACTGGAATGTGATTTCTATTTTTAACCGAGGAGGCACTCGGTTGTGCAAACAGTTATGTGTAAATTGAATTATCGATAAACTGATGGAGGTATTTTCAAAGGCTTTGGGATAATTATGTCTGTTAACATGGTTTCACACCTGTTTACTTCATGTTGTTGCCCTAATCAGACTGAGGTAGTGTGTTTTAGCTCCTCCGTCCTCATTAGAAATGCACCAAGAAAACAAAAATTGGCTGGTGACCTGAATCAGTCAAACCAGCCTGAAACCAGACAGACACTTCAAAATCCAGATATTTTTCCAGTTCAGGACACACGCCACATCTGGAGGTACCCAAAGCTACATAAATATTGCATCATTAAGGCACTTAAAATTATAGTCAGAGGAAGCACAGATATGTGAGAAGGTATTTTGAATAAACAGGCTTGTCCCTGACATCTGGAGAAGGTTAATTCAGGCAGTCAGAGAGCAACAGTTTCACCAGAGAGCAGGAATGCTGAACGTATTTGGAAATCTCAGATTAAGGAGATAGATTCTCTAAGGAATACATGCTAATTTTGCTGGTTTTGTAATGCAAGCGTGCTAATTGTTACCATAGCATTCTTAAGATAGTTTAAAATCTGAATTCATTAATATTTCTGTTTTTAAAATGACAGTAAAACCTTGTTGGTGACACAATTAGTCATTTTGATCAGATTTGATCCTGCTGGATTCTTGGTGCAATAAACAAAAAAAAAAGATTTGCGTTTGATACGCCAGTTCATTTATTACCAGACAAGGTCATATTAATTTCAGGTTGTCTTTCATCTTACATTATTTCCTAAATACAAATCACTGCACCATAGCGTTATCTCATGAGGAAGATTAAATTGCAAAAGATTTCCAGTGCCATTTGGTCATCCTTTGATAGTGTTGTTCCTAAGGAGAAATCAGAGTCAACTTCAAGATTTCTAAAAGTGGAAAATCAGAATCGCCGCATGATTCTGACAGGTGCATCTCTAATCCTCTTGCTCAACGCCTGAACTTTAATGTGTAAATGTGAACACCCTTCTGTATTGTCACCTCTAAGGGTTGCAGCATAAAGAATATGTGTCTTCCAACCCCTTCTTCAATTAGTCTCTGCCAAATTCCAGCCCCTTATATTTGCTCTTCCAAACTCACAAATGTCTGGAAGTTAGTCTTAGTATTTCCAGAATCTTATCGGGATCTTCGACAGTCATGGTAGACGCAAAAGGACCTTTGCAATCACATGTGCAATTAAAATCTTAATAAATAAAGAAGGAGCTCAAGAGGTTCAACTGTCTTTGTAAGTGGAAAATGCCTAAACAATTGAGTGGAAACCGGAAAAGAGCAAGGACTTCCAATGTTTCACTTTAAAGGAAAAGGACTAAAACACACAAATAAATGCTATTTCATCCCTGTTATTGTCATTGTCTGTGAGTTTCTCCAGATTTCTACAGTCATGTGCCCAGGTCTGCAGCTTCACTCGCTGGGAGCCGTCTCCCTCTCTGCCTCTCGACGATGGGATCACCCGTGGGGATCCCTGGCAGATCTCATACAAGTGTGAAAAGCCTTTCAGAGACCCATGAATACTGTTGGCTGCATGGCTCTGCACAGAGAAAGTACCGCTGCCCACTCTCTGTTTGCTCCCCTCGACCTTTTCGCTCTCCTTCCTTTTTCCACTCACTTCCTCTCTGATGATTATGCTCCACCATCCTTCACCTTTCCCCCATTCCTGACTCTGAAATCTGCTCACCTTAACCGTTCCAATAAAGGTTGTAGGTTCAGATTAATCGTCTGTGGCTCTTGTCGTCGTCCTTCACTCTTACACATGTACACAAAGCTTTCGTGTGTTGCTAATCAGTTCATTTCAGTTTTTCATTGCTCTTACACCACTGGATTAGGAAAGAAGCATCTCCTGGCTTTCAAGTTTGGAAACTTGCAGCAACCTTTTTGCAAACAAACATGCTTTCTTTCAGGAAGCTTTAATCATATGTGGGAAGTGGTAGGCTGAATCTGGCACATTGACAGGATATATCTATATTCATTATTGCACACTCTCGCTTTAAACCAATAAATACACACACGAGCCTTTCTACTATTTTAATGAACCCTCAAACCACTGTAAGTGATAACACCATAATAATAACAGTAATAATTTACACTTTATTGGTACTGTATTAACATTTTCTAAATCTCAGTGCTAAAATGATTTCAAACACAATGATTAAAATAAAAATAAAAGTTGAAATATACTATTACAGGGTAAAATGCATCGATGATGATTACTGCAACTGGAGCTATACACATTCTTTTGTGATAACAGAAATATGTCTTAAGGCTGTGTATCAACCTGTTTGAGCTCTTCTGCTCCTATATTGCTTTTTTGATAAACCAGGGAGTAATGCTGCCCCCTGGTGTCTATTTGCTCTCCTTTTTATTTTATGCTGCAATAAGACAGAGCCGACAATGCACGGTTTAAATTAATGTTTATTCTTTCCAGGGGAAGAAACATTTAGCTTGAAGGTGTATCAAAAAGTAACTCAAGACAAAGAAATGCAGGAAATGAAATGAGAAATAATATTCACTTTTACAGTTACAATGAGGCAAGAAGAACAAAATAAACAAACAAGTAACTATTACAGCTCAGGTCAGTGTGTTTTTGTGTGTTTTTGCACTTCAGCTTTATGACAGGATGTCTGTTACCATTTCCTCGCTGGTGCGCAGGGGTTTTGTGTTTGCAAGAGTGGATTTCTATGAGCCGCTCACTTCTTCTCTGCCTTATCATTGAACTCCAGGAAGAAGTCGTTGCAGGCTACAGTTAGAGCTCCAACCAAGATGACAAACTCAGTGAAATCGACCTCTCCATCGTTGTTTGAATCGAGATCATTCATGACCTTATCCACAGCCTCTTTGTCCTGGGCATTCTGCATTTGTGAGAAAAAGGGAGTCAAATATGCATGAACTGTTTTTCAGCTGTAATATACAGTATGTATGTATGTATGCGTGTGTGTATGTGTGTGTGTGTGTGGCTTCATGTGCTTTCTTACCCCCAGGTAGGTGCCAAGCTCCGTGGTGAGCAGCTCTTTGAGTTCAGCCCTGCTCAGCGTGTATTTATCCCCCTCATTTCCAGAGTATTTGTGGAAGGTCTGGATCATCAGCTGCATGGCATTCTCCAGGGTGGAGGCATTCTCTGAGTTGGGCAAAGACATTCTGGAAAGGAACAAAGAGGAACGGGTTGGAGATGTAGCAAAGATGGTCTAAGTGGTGCTCTCTCAGGTAGAAAAAAAAAGTCAAAAGTGGCTAAAGCTTCTGCCTGCAGCGCGCAGTCTTTGCTTTCTCAATCTTACTCAGAGATTTTTTTTAAAAAGCCAAACTGATGAAGGAGTAAGAGTATTCTGTCACTGAATAAGCTAAACTGATACGAGTTGGAAACAATACCTAGAAGTTAGGCCTGTTTCATCTCTGACAGTTTTCCTGAGAAAAAAAAACTGTCCTCACTTAATGTGCTGCAGTGTATGGACCTCTAAGAGTTTGTGGCAGCCAGTTGATATGGGTGAAATCAAACTCTGGCCAAACAACAAGAGGAAGAGATGCACTCAGAGGCAACCTGATCCACCTTTTACTTTAGCTTAAAACAGCAGATACAAGTGTAAGGTCTTGCCTTTCTCCGACCTGCATCACCTCTAACCCGTAAGAGACTCATTCCGACTACTGCATCAGTTTTTTGCTTACCGATGCATTTTCTTTTTGTGGGAAGCGTGAGTCTGCTGCGTCAGAGATGAATAAAGAAGCATTTTTCAGCAGCTTTGGAGACATTGTTGTCCATGACATGAGGATTACAGGCTTTTCAGTAAATGGAAAAACTGTGAAAGTTAATTCTGTGCTTGTTTTTGCTTCGCATCGGAATAAAAAACTGCACTATATCCATAAAATGCATTTCTAAAAATGAACTTTACGTCATATGAAGCGAGACCTTCTTTGGTTCTTACCTGAATGAAGATGAAGCTCTGGCTTGATGGCGAGGTGCAGACAGAGGAGGCGATAGCGGCTGATAGGGAGGCTCTGGACGACGGCGCCTTAAATACAACCCATTTACTCCACCCAAACCACCTCTCTCCCTCCTTCCACCTGTTGCCCCATTGCATCTTCTCCACTCTGACTTCTCTGTTTACGCACCAGACACCTGTCATTGACACGCGTACTTCAAAGATCCACCTGCCGCTTGTTCCTGAGCTACTTGGACATGACATTTTCAGCGAAATACTGAAAACATACATTTCAGAAAATTAGAATATAATTTAAAAGGGTGCGTATTTCAGCTATTAAAAAAGTCAAATATTATATAGATTTCTTAGATCAAATGTTTTCTTTAGATGATTTTATAATTATGCCTTACAGATTATGAAAATCCAAAATGAAGTTTCTCATAAGATTCAAATATTAAATAAGACCAATGGGGGGAAAAACAACAACATTTCTTAGACTACCTTGGTGAAAAGTCCTGACAGCACAGTTGCCCTCAGCCAGCCACCCTCCACACTGAGGTCATTACTAAAGAACCTGGCTGTTCACAGAGTATTTTTAGAAACCATATTAATGGAAGGTAAAAGGAAAACGCGTGTTTAAGTTCTTCACAGAATAGTGACATAAAGCCAGTCAAGAGTTTTGGGGAGATTCACAAATTGTGGACTTTAGCTCCTGGAGCTTCAAGAGCTTCAGCAGTTAAACGATCACATTCTGTTACACTATTCCTGAATCAGGGACAACAGATGTGAAAAAGCACTGGAGTATTGCAAAGTGGTACAAAATCCTTTTTATTAAAAACAAAAAAAACAAAACACATAATCAAAGTTGATCAAGGTAAAGTGTGAAGTTTCCACAATCAGTGAGAGCTTGAAGTCCCATCTCATAAAGTAGTTTTTTTTTAAGTGCACAGTCAATTCAGTCATCTGGACCCTTCTAGTGTTTCATGCATCCCTCTGCTGAAAAAACCTGGACTTCCTGCAGATCACAACAGAGCCATAGGCTGAGCACCTCAATGGCACGTCGCATTTATGCAGCAAGTCATGCAAAGCAGTCGTGAGTTCCGGGGAGCAGATACTGCACATCATTGGGACACAGTGTTTTGGCAGGTTGATGCTTCTGTTAAAAATCTCCTTTTTGTTTGGTGTTAGGTAATATTCAAATTTTTTTAGACATTGTTTTTGTGTGGTTTTTATTAGCAGTATGTTAGAATCACCAAAATTAATAGACAACATGCAAATAACACTATCTCTTTAACATACGAGTTGCTTTTAGAGTTTAGTTACTGAAATAAATAAACTAATCCATCACATTTTAATCTATGATGCACCTGTTATATAAGTGAATTTGTATTTTGAGTTTAAACAGATATTAGTCCAAGCAGTGAATTTAATTGTTTGCAGGTGGCAACTTGGTTTCAATATGCAAGTCTGAAGCATATATTTGCAATATTTACACCTTGGTTTATGATAACCTGTTAGTCCAAGAGGATTTTCTGAACACAGTTGGCTTTTGTCTTCAGATGACATGTCAACCTTTCTCTGATGATTTATAATAAACACAGTGGTTTATCCTGTTGTGTTGTGCAACCCATTTGAATTTCATGCCAAAACAATGAAGGGAGTGCTAAGCTAAGCAGTGAGCCAAGATCAAGATAAATAACTTCATAACCTCTGTGTGTGGACGAGGTGTTCGCAGAGGAAAAGGGGGGCGAGGAGTACAATATCATGCCTGATATAGTATCCAGCTGGATTAGTGCAGCACTGGTGAACAGAGCCATTGCACCTGGCAGCCATACAGAGAAATCCCCATACAAAACCTTCACACAAAGAGAGGACATAACACACATGAATACTTTAACAAACACCTCCAAGGCGCTTTATGTTTGAGCAAACAGCATGAAAATAAAAGCTTAACCACAGTCACTTTTGAACAGGAACAGAAACATTCTCCAAATAGTCCATTGAAGGCACATTTCAGCAGGAACAGAAACATACTCTTAAACGGTTCAGATCCTCTTCACTTCATGTGTTTGTGTTAAAGATAGTCGACAGCATGCAATACATGCAAGGTCGAAACCTTTATGCGGAGGTGCTTTTGTTTTAAACAAGCCGTGAAATTTATCTTTGATTGTGCAGTTTTGGTAGGAGCGTCATCTTGCTTATGCGTCTTTGCCGAAGTATATTGTGTCAGTGAGTGGGGTGGCATGGTGTGAGCGCACGCTCCTACACGCCATATATGTGGATAGTGTTGCAAAGAGGCAGGATGGGGCACAATGGGAAGCATACTGTGTGTCAGGATCTGGTTGCAGCAGTACATGCATCTAACGGCCGGTGAGTCCGGCTTGTTAGGGAATTCACAGCTATATTTAGCAAGTGCGGCAGGTAAGGAGAGGGGAAGGAACGCAACGCTGCATTTTTATCTATCGGACAATGTGGCGAGAAACTACAGTGCATACAGCATCCTCAGTGTTTGCCTGCATCCCTGGTACTAATGTGTGAAAGGCCCTAAAATAAGTGAATCTTTTAGTGCAGCATAATGTCACTCTGAAACATTCAGAAAAAAAAAATACTACCTCCAATTTGAGAGTGAAAAGCTCTAGTGTTAGCTAATCACCAATTCTTGTTTTCTGATTAACAAATATGACTGAAAGTGAAGGAACCATTTCTCTTTAGCAGTCCTGAAGATGGGAAAGACAAGAAAACATGTTCCATTAAAGCACAGATGTGATGATCTAAATAAGTCAGGGAACGGGTACAAGAAAGGCAGAGTGAAACATTTTAAGCAACAGACAGGTTTATGTTCCCATCACCTACTGTGAGCAGGAAGGTGAGGGAAAAGAGGACTGTGGAAAAGAGTGACATCTTGGGCTTTACATTTCTCCGTAATAGCCAGAAAAGGTAATGTATGTTTGGGAAACATACAGAAAAAAAGACGTATATCCCATCATCACACCATAACGTGGATTTTCTAGAAGATGCTGGGATTTGACCCAGAAATGTGAGTTTTGGTCAGATGAGATACAGAGTGGTGAAGGATAAACCATCTAAATAATCTCTCAGAAGACAAGAGTACAGAGACTAGATAGATGTCTTGGTAAGAAATAAGTTTTTTTTCTTTTCTGTTCTTTTTTTTTCTAAGTAGCTACATATCAGCCTGTTCATTATAAGGCAGGGAGATGAAAATAATATAAACATAGGTATGGTTTATCATATGAAGGAACAAACACATTTTTTATTTCTTATATAATCCATAGCATGTCGATTATTTTGTTAAGATATTTATTCATTCATTAAGCAATTTACTTGTTGCTGTATTTTTGACCTCGAATTCATGGTAGAAAAAGATAAAGTGTAAAAAAAAATAATAATAAATACATTCCACTCCAGTTTTGATATAAAGTGTTTATTTTTTACTCATGTTTTCTTTACACGGTTATACAAAAGGACCAACTGAGAGAACTTTAATGTATAAAACTGTGAAGATGAATTTAAAAAAAAACATTGCAATTCAGTAAAATGACTGTTGACTTTTAATGAAGAAAAAAGTATACATAATGGCTGGAATGTTTCGACTTTAGAAAGAAGAGGATGCGCTTTTGTTTGACCATTTTGTGAAGACCTCTGCTCCTATGATGAGTTTGCTGTTGGTTCACTCTTGCTCTGACTCATACTGTTGGCAATGTAGCCAATCAGAGAGAGATATTCCTTGAAGTCGACTTTTCCGTCGCTGTCGCTGTCCAGGCCCTGCTGCATCTCCTTGATAGCAGAAGAACTGTTTGTGTCCTGCCATGTGGGACGCAAAGAAACAATCTGGGTTAAATGGCTTCATTTAACCCATTTGCATGCATAAGAGCAACCGATTGTACGTGCTCTCACCTCCATGACGCCACCGAGCTGGTTCTTGACCATTTTCTGGAAGGTTTTACTGTCGAGGCTCTCTTTCCCTCTGGCAGAACTAAGAAACGTTGTCACTATGGTCTTAATGGCTGACTCCATATCTCTAAAATTAGGAAAGACAAGGGCAGAGGAGGACAGCTGAGTGTGGAGAAGTGACAAAGGAAGATACGGTCATATCTTAGACTCCCAGACTCTCAAACATTATGCCTTTAAGTGGAGCTCTTGGGAATTTAATTAAAAGAGGCTATTTTTACAGTGTCTTTTTTTGCATATTGCCACATTGTAATGATAAACGTGTATTTTACTGGATTTTGTGAGACAAACCAACATCAAGAAGTGCAGAATAGTTAAGTGGAAAGATAATTTCACATAGTTATTAAACATTTTTGCAAGTAAAAAACCCCTTTCTGTGTTGCCTCCAAATAAAATCCACTGCAACCCGTTGTACTCAGCATGAATAATAAGCTACAGTTTATACACATAAATCCAGCTGTTCTTTGAAGGCCTAAGAGATTTTTTTAAGAGAACCTCAGTGAACAAACATCATCTTGAAGACCAAGAAAACACAGCAGGCAGATCAGAGACGCAACTGAGGAGAAGGGCAAAACAGGTCCACCAAGACTTAAAGACAAAACAATGAGAAGCAGTCAAGTGACCCATGGTAGCTCTGCGGGAGCTACAGAGATCCATAGCTGAGGCGGGACAATTTCTTAACAGACAACTATTACTTACAAGCTCCACTAAAGTATTTTTGAGGGAGGATTGGCAAAAAGAAAATCAGTGATTTGTACCTATAATAGGATTTGTACTTGGACAGACATGTAGAGGAGGAACCAATTTGCTAAAGAAGGTGCTCTGGTCTGATGGCATCCAAGCTGATTTTTTTGGCTTACATGCAAAACAATATGTGTGGCAGAAACACTACATGACGCCCTAAACACACCATTCTTACCATTAGACATGATGGTGGACATGTCATGCTGTGGGAATACTTTTCTTTAGCTCAAGATATTGATGCTGGCCAGAACTGATGGGGAGATAGATGGAGTAAAATACAGGGCAATTCAAGACAATCTTTTCAAGACTTTAAAACAGGAGTTTTCAACTGCAAACATGCAGCAATTTAAAAGCCCACAAGAATCAGGGCTACACATCCTCTGTTTAGATCACAGCATAATTATGTCAAATGGTCCAGATAAAGGCCCGACCTAGATCCAGTTGAGAATCTGCCACTGGATAACTTAATAATCATTTTTGTAAAGGCCTACTTTGAATGTGACTGACCTACATTACATAGAAATGGGAAACTAGACGTGCAAAACTGGTAGACAGAAAAGATATGCAGCTGTAATTGCAGTGAACAATGGTCCGACCAAAATTGACTTATTGGGACTTGATGAAAAAGCATGCCAGACACCTTTCGCATTTTTATGTAAAAAGAGAATTCAAAAGTCAGGCATTTTCTTTACACTTCAGATGATATCACCAAATACGTGATAACATTCAAAAACGTTTTTGTTGTACCGATTATGCTCTTCCTGTTAGAGCTGAAAATGTTTAATTTCTCACCTTCATTAAAGTAAGTTTTCAGTAGGTTTTCATTTAAAAAAACATCAGGTGAGAAGTGAAATAGAAAGAAAACTCAATATAGACTCAAACAGAATCAAATGACAAACAAACACGCTGGCAAAATGGCATGATGTCAAACAGCTGATTGAACTTTTTATTCTGTACAGTTACGCAACATTTTTTCATAATGCGTGCACATCCTTAAGCACTTATAACTAACAGAAAAAGTTAGAAGAATACAAAACAAAATAAGGTTGCACAACTGTGTCACAGCTAAGCTTTGCTTTACATAAGAAAGATGGGAAACACAAATTACGTCAGCACAAAGAAAACAGTGAGTGAAGTGGGAGTCAGTGAAGGTAAAGCCATGATCTCTGGCAGGAGAAATCTGATCCTAAAAAAAAAAAATAAAACACTCCAGGCTCTGAAAGTTCAGATTACTCCTCTATAATACCCATCTGCTGCAGCACACCTCCACATACTCTGCAGCAAGACGTGACTCACCCTGGTCATGTACGATCCATGAAACATCACTCAAGTGGTCAAGCAAGCGACCTGAACACAAACCCATTGCTCTATTTGAAGGAAACTAAACCAATCCTTGGATACCAAGCTTTCCATGAAGCTGCTGAGCTATAATAAATAAGATTTTGACCCAAATTTTAACCGTTTTGAACACAGAAATGTTGATTCCAGCATGCCACTGCACTAAAAGAATGGGTGTCTCCAATTAAGATAACTATGATGAAATCTCATCCATCTCCTACAAGATCAGGATCTTTATGTTGCTCATGCTGGTGCACTGCTGTGGTTTTCTGGGACACCTGAGCAGAGCAAATTATTACCAACACCTGTGCAACCCCCCCACCCTCACCACAGTGACTAATAGCAGCTGGAAACAGTAGCTCCTGTTTCACAACACTCTGCACAAATGAAGGCAGTAATGAGAATATTTCAGCAAGACTGCTGACAGCAAATAAAAAGGTACGTTGAACCTCTGCGAACTTTACCAGTGAAGTAAAAACGATATTCTACAGAAGCAAGCAGGGGCACAAATCTGTCTCGTATTACAGATGGCGCGTTGCTGGTGTTAATTTATGAAGGTGACCCAAAACATCATGTGGTTCACCCACAAGATGCAAATAAACCAAAAGAAACGCCAGTGAAACTAATGAGATGGAATTATAACTTTTTTTGCTCTTATTTGCAGAGCAGCCTTTCATGTCGCCATCAGGGAAATTGGTATTGTCTCTTGAAGGGAAAAGCATATAAACTCTTTCCGGATGTTGCATTATGACTCAAAAAATTCATTTTTCTATTAAGTTTTTCAATCAAAGCTTGAAAATGTATAGGATAAACGTCTTGCAGAGAAATCCAGGGTTTTTGTTTTTCCAACATTGTCATGCAGGCCAAACTTTAATCTCATGTGTCAATAAAAACTCCTTTATTTCAAAAATAATACACACATCACTGCTGAAGCTCACACAACTTTCTGGTAAACCTCCACAATTTTTTTTTAAAAACCCCAAAGTCTAAACATGATATTTTTGTCCCACTTGATTATTTAAGTTGTGACTCATCTAGTTTTCTTTTAGAAAATTTGTTGACGTTTTAGCGTATTTCTGTTAAAAAGAGGCTTGACTGTTAGGTTTAATGTGGATGTGGGAGTTTCCTTCACAAAAACTGAGCAACAGAAAAAGGAACTGCTCACAGCTGCAATCAATTAAAACTAACTGCTGTTGGTGAAGTCGACTCGAGTGACTTTAGAAAATAACAAACAAATCAAAGCCATAAACCTCTGATGTCTTGCATGGAGGATTATGGAATCTGACTGAAACAACATCATGATGATGATGTCGTATTTAGCATCGTATCATGCTAAATACAATTTGTGGCTTTTTCTTAGCAACGGCTTGTTAGAACGGCTTGTTTGACAGTAATCATCATTACACACAAAGCTTCATTTCCTGTTGCTTAAAAGCCGTTTCCCAAATAGAAACTGCAAAAATGGAAAGACAAAGAATGTTGAAATACTGCATGTTGTTTAGAATGGCACTGAAGCGTAAGTTTTTATGTAGGATAGTTGATTAGGAAGACTTCCTGCCTTATGAAAGCACCTTAAGAAGAACTTTATGCCAACTGCTCAGTTTCAAATGTGTTTTAATTATTGCATTCATGAATGATGACAATATTTCTGGTTAAAATTTCACTGAATAGCTTTTGCTTTTAACCCAACAAAGTCAAACTAAATGTCAAAGTGAGAGATAAGTTTTTTTTGTTTTTTTTTTTAGTAAATACAACCTGTTTCATAAGAGTAGCAATGTGTTTGTCTTCGTCTGTGTGTTTAGTGTCATTACTGAAACGTTAACCTCCACCTGTCTTAATATGTGACAGGCTTCCCAGGTTGTTTTTGTTTTGTTTTTTTGTTTTTTAAATGCAAGCCATTTCATTTCAGGGCAGTTAACTAAGTTCATGCTTTTCATGGTGAACTATGAACATTACTATAGTTTTAGTCCTTGTAAAATAAACCTCAAGCTAATTCTTGCACAACACAAGCCTGGAAAAATGCTGGAGACACTTGAGTCGAGTTGATCAGTATCAGCAGAGTGGAGTGAGGCTACTCTGCAGGATTTCCAGTGTGTATCGGAAACTACCCAGAGGCCGCAGCTTGAGTGATGGTGACGGATTCCTGGGGCGACGGCGTTGGGAGTAACTGTAGAAGCTGCTAGATCCTCTATCTGACACAGATGCCACACCTTAATACTTACTCTAGACCTACATTGATACACACATACACAAATAGACAATAACACACACACACACATACGCACATAATTAGAAGGTCAGCTTGGACTTCTGCTGCATTAACCTAATTAGCAGGTGAATGAGAGGCAGCAACCAAACCCTGGGTTTAGTTTCACCTCGACATACAACGAGCACACAGCTAACCAACCAGCAAGTAAACATCTATCATCAGCATGCTGCTCATTATTATTTAACAAGCTGCTATGAATGTCCCGACACCTTCTTTACATCCTTCACAACCCAAACAGCAAAGATGACTGCACACTGGAGTGTGCGCATCAGCGTCAGAGCAAATAAAACCGTCCAGCACACCGCCATCCGTCAGCGTCGCTTTTCAGCACGATGGGGAAAATTTAACAGCAAGACGTTTTGAGTCGAGGCAGCAGGATGACAGAAAAAAAAGAAAGAAAGAGAGGAAATGTTGGGAGAAAAAAGTGACCTGCAGTGGTCAGTGTTTGTTCTAAATGCATAAAGGGAAATTCTGAAGATTCCCCTCGGCACATATTCTCTCCGATTCAGAGTGTGTGAGGATCAGAATGACTCATGTGGAATAAATGCTGGTGTGAAGCTACACTCTTTGTTTTATTTGTACCAGTGATTCTGTTTAGGGGGAGTTTGACTCTTTTGTGTCGGCTTAGTGGACATTTCCAGCACATTAGTTCAGAGATTCACAGTCTACGCTGGTCCTTCTGTGACTTCAGGCTGCAAATATACATGTTTTCCTACACTCAATTTATTTCAGAGACATAGAGTTGAAGAACAGACAAAAATATACATTCTCAAAACCAAACTAATTTTAATATCTTAATATCTGCATTAATATAGCCTTTGGTACTTGCTGTAATTGATGGATCAAAGACTTTTGCTCCCTACCAAACAATCCTGAAGGAGCATTTTTGGCACAGAGTTTGTGTTCAATGTAAAAGGGCAATGATCTGAAGCACACCAGCAAGTTCACCTCTGAATGGCTCTAACAAAACAAAATAAACATTTAGGAGTAACCAAAGTTCAGACGTAATTTAAATGGGCAGATGTAGAACCTTAAGGAAACTAGAAAATCCTCCAAAATGGCCGAATTGGTACAAATCTGCAATAAGTAGGTGGCCAAAACTCCTTCACAGTGATGTGGCAGAATTGTTGCTAGTTATGCTTAACAGTTAACAACAGATGCTGTTGCCAAGGTAAAATGAAGTAATTAGGTGTGGCGGGAAATTATATTTTCACATAGGGACATGTTTGTATCAAACAATTCACAGTATTGACTATTGACTACCTATTTATAAGTCACATTAAAGGTTTGCAATTTTACAAAAATATATTGCTGAATTTTGAATTAACTCCAAATTTTCCTGTTTCCTTTCTTTCTCCTCTTTAATGACGTCTATTGGTTGTGAGCATGTTGGCCAAATATACAAGGCACAACTTGATGTGGCAATAAACACTGTGATTTGATATACTGTGCAACTCCAATTCACATCAATTGTGCCAACTTGTGTTTCCAAAGCTCTATTATATTATAATGAGTAGATAATTTCTTACATTTGCACTTAGATCGCATGCAAGGCAATAAAATTTTCACAAGTAACCTGTTATTCTGAAAAGCTCAGATTGCTATATTTATGTAAGCAGTCTGAGCTGATTTATTGTTTCTTGATTGATGTATTACAGTGTCACATTAGACACTCATAAAAAGACACTGGCATAAATGTGCAGCAGGTGATGACTTACTGTGTACATAAGAGGTGCCATGTTCAAACTGGTTCAGTGACTCATGTAGGTCCATCTTGTGCGTCTATTAGCAGCCACACTTAATGGGCTAAGGTAAGCTGAATGAAAAATGTAACTTTTTTCAGATATCTCTGAAAATCTTAAACCTCCACCGAACCTTCGCAACTTTTCTTGGGGGGGCGGTGGTCAGTCACTGGGATCAGTCACTGGGATCAGTCAATCCCAGTGACTGGCCACAGTCAATCCCAGTGACTGATCCGCTCCACCCAGTTCAGGTCTGTCTCATTAAGGTGTGACCGCCCCACCTCCTCCCTGTCAGCAGTCAGGTCACTGGCCTCCTCCGAGTCATTAACTACACCAGACCCGGCCTGTACGAGTTTCAGTACCGGGATCTTATCAAAAACTAAATAATTCAGGCTGATAAGAGACTACGCGGATCTAGACTGAAGACAATATGAGCGTTTTCAGGAACTGGGCGCACGTGTGCCAAAAAACCCCAAACAAACCAAAAAACACGGTTCTGATAAAGCTGCCGCGCTTAACGGTGACGGTGGAGGGTGTCTCTCGTTTAAATTTAGCCTCGAACTAATCTTGACAATTTGTCAAGCGATTGGAGGAAGAAGTGACACACGCAGGCAGCAAATGAATAAATAAAAAAAGGGTGAGTGGAGAGTCCGGTTTCTGTGGAAGTGTAAAGGGATTGGAGTTGAATTACTAACGAGGGGAAAACAACCCTAGCGGTCACCACAACAGACACTCCCAAAGAAGATGGTCTTGAGTTTTTAAGAGAGAGGGGAGAAAAAAGCAGCCTGGAATCTCCCGGAAAAGTTGCTTTAATTAGAGAAGGTTTTGCGCGGCATGAAAACCCCAAAAGAAAGCAGGACTCACCTAAAGCGCAGGAAACAAGAAGTGAACAGAAACTCTCAGGAACGGCTCTCTTTCCTTCTTCCAGATCCTCCTCACCAGATTAACCAACAGCGCATATCTTTTCCGTGATTTAACCTCCACTCCAGCCAACTTTTTTTTTTTTTTCTCGTTGTCACAGGGCGTGTGCCTGAGAGAGGAGGAATGTGGAAAGAGGCGAAGCTTGAACTCTTGTTTCAAGCAACACTTATGTAAAAAAAGAAGAAAGAAAAAAACTAGAATAATTCACGGAATATTCTCTGCCTTATAAATCCAAGGCAACCTATGTAGTTTTTATCATTGCATATCTATTTAAATGTAAAACCAAGTGCGCGCTCATGTTTGAGGTTCGCGCACAGATGTTCGAGCCACACCGACTTACATAAACAAGCGGTTTTTATTATTATTATTTATTTATTTGAATTGTTTCTTCGAGTTTCAAACAGGAAGACCTCATCTCATTCCGTCACCACCGCACCTCTCGGTCCCGGAGAGGCAGAGAGGGAGGTGATGTTTTCCAGGAATCGACCGAGCCAAGAGCGCTCACACAGAGCTTTTTCAGACAATGCTTTCCCACCCAGTTACTTTAATGACTGGCTTGTGAGCACATGTAGCTGGGAGTGAGTGCGTGTGTGTGTGTGTGTGTGTGTTGGTAAATGGCAAAGGCTGATTCTGGTACAACTGAAACTGTCTCAGCAGCGGCCCATGCCCTCCCTTCTGTCTACTAGTACACAGACAGAGAGTGAAGACTTGGCAGTTTCATGTTTCTCACTTGGGTCTCCATCTGTAGGCTGTTAGTGTTTTCACAAATGAAACACAGAAAGGTTCAAATTGAAATAAATTGTATCTGAGAGAGTCAATAATCCAGTTAAGTTTTAATACGTCTACATTTAAGAGTTTGAACCATATTTGGTCAATACAGTCCAGACTTCTACAAAGAAAACATCGAACTAAATCATATAACTCAAATAAGATCTCAAAATCATTTCAATCCCCATATAAACAGTGGTATCGAAACGTGTTACGCCTTCTGATTCATTTAGATTTTGCACAGTATATTGGAGGGAAATAATAAACATCAACCAATAAAACTATGGGGGTTTTTTTTGTTTTAAATCAGATA
Source organism: Xiphophorus couchianus (assembly GCF_001444195.1). Taxonomy (NCBI): domain Eukaryota; kingdom Metazoa; phylum Chordata; class Actinopteri; order Cyprinodontiformes; family Poeciliidae; genus Xiphophorus; species Xiphophorus couchianus. The sequence goes on along the minus strand of NC_040230.1, from coordinate 15,292,013 downwards.
CATTTGTGAATCTAATGCTGCTAAGAAGTAGCCTGTTTGTTTTTGCAACAAATCCCACCCAAACAATTTGATTTAAATTTAACAGAAGATGTTGCTTCACTTAAACATATTCTCTCTTGTCAAATCTCCTGCAGAGAAGAAAGACTCATATGTTCACATGGGATGTTTCATATATCAACTTCGTAATAGTTAAGAAGTCAAATTGTGGCCAACAAGGTTTTTGTACTGAAGCAAGAATTTTCAGTTTGTAGTTATCTAGCTTTAAAATTAAAAGTCAAACATACTAGCAAGTGAGTTTAACTTTGAGTCTTTAAAAGTTTGCATTCAGTTTTAGTTTGATGACACAATTTGAGTGACATATTCCTTGACCACTACATTTTTTTTTGTTTGTTTCTTTTAATGTGGGAGGACAAACCACACAAACACAAGTGTCTTAATCTTTAAAATTGTATTAACTTTTAAGCTTTTTAAAAATTTCAGTTTTAGCTGGCAGTTTTACATATGTTCAACATCAAGACATCATTAGAAATGTACCCTTAAAATGTTTTTACAAAATGTTAAAAATCAATTTAACTGAGTAAATTTAAACAGTTTCTTTTGTTAGTGCAGTCAGTAAACTCACTGGCCTCTTAAGCTGAGGAAACTGGCTGAGGTGATTTCCATTTTGGAGGATTTCCCTTTTCTTCCATGGCACACAGAAAGTTCAGTAGCACACATTAAACTTAAAAAAAAAAAGTATTTGAAGACGCTCTATTGGCTGAACCCCCCATGCTTGCTCACAAGATGCCCAATCGGCTGCCAGAACTTCAGGAAGCTTAACACTCCATCATTGTTCTGGTCCAATGAACTCATGAGCTGGTCAATGGCAGCAGGGTCGCCAGCATTCTTCAGGAAAAAACAGGAAAACACATGTGTGAGTCACTACAAAACACAACCTTGACAGCCAACAGATGACCTTGTAAAAAAAAATCTCACAAGTAGAAAAGTGTCAGAGGTAAGGCGATGCCACTGGCACAAGCAATCAGGATGAGAAAAGCCTTTAAACATGCTGCATCAGCAGAGTTGGTTTGGCACAGGATTCCCTGGCTCTGTCACCACCGTGTGGCTGCTGTGGATGATCTCAGCCTTGCACGGAGAGGAAACCCATGGAATTTTCCACACTTGGAAAAGGCAGCCCTGTATCCTCTGTTAGGCCTCACGAAGAGCTACTTTCTGTCAGTGGGCATTCTTGTTAGGAATGCAAAGCGAAAGGAACAGAAAGTCTTACAGCACGAGTGGCTGCAATGAGCGGAGCCAGTTCTCTCTGTATGAAATTCATTGTTTTGCTTGTTTTTATAGATGAGAATCATTTTTTCCTTTCATGGAAATTGTGCAGCATTGCATGAAATGTCATGGCTACGATTCACATAATTGATGACGTGCACAGCAGTCAGATGATGCCCATTAAGACTTAACTTCCCCACCATGAAATAACTGTTATACATACAATCTTCCTCTCATGTGTTTTATTTTATTAAACTGCAAAGTAGATGTTCAAAATACATGGACATGGACGCATGTTTTGAAGAATGAAGCCAATATACAATGTAATTTCTCAAATATTATTACGGTAAGTGTAGAGTTCAAAACACACAGACAAGATGCAGCTGCAGGGGAAGAAGAAGTCTTATGATCAACTTTATTAAAAGCTCACTGCCTTCAATGAAAAGCCAGACAACTCAAAACATAACAACAAACATTGTGTCAATACTTTATTTGTACATGAGTTGACATCTGAATATCTAGTCGGCTCAAAAACAAAAACACAAAGAATTGACTAGTTGAAAGAGAACACGCACATTTTTCACCAATATGATTTTTTTTTTTTTTTGACTAAGCATGAATAAGAAGGGAAGAAAAATCTCTAAAAGTATCAAGAAGCAATGCTGCGTGGAAAAGCTTTCCACCTTAATTTTTTAAGGTTGTTGTTTTGGACTATGGTGATAAAACTATTTGGACCTTCACGGATACATTCTGCCTTTGCTTTTAATCATGCCTACTTGTTTCAAAACATTTTTGCCTAGCCAAATCAACTTTGCCTTTTTGAAAAGTAATCGCTCCCTTCTTCAAATCCAAAAACCTTTCGTTCTGTCAAACACAGCCGTGCTTATTATCCAATCTGTAGAGTCAACAAATCACGTGTTTACTGTTGAAAAAAATGAAGTAGGCACAAAGATCTCAAAAACAAATCACACTGAGATCCATTTCCAACAAAAGGAGAAAATGTGAAACAATAGTGAACCTTCTCAGGATTAGCTGGCAAAAGTTACCACAACTCATTTCAAACATCATTAAATAACCCAAACAGCATCTAAAGCACTAAGACATCATATTCTTTATTTAAGGCCAGTGTTCATCAACAGTAATAAGAAAGAGACTCAACAATTCATGGAAAAGCTCCAAGGTAAAAGCCACCAATTACCCCCCCTGGCTTATCAAAAGCCTATCTCACAATTGCTGAAAACTATCTTGAGGATCCTCAACACTTTTGGGAAAATATTTTGTGGTCTGACACAGACAAAAGGGAAACTTTGTGGAGGCTGTGTTTTCCACTATGTCTGGCCTGAAACTAGTTGTTGCAATTCACAGAACAATACATTCTGCTCTCAAGTAAAAAAAAACTAAGAATATCCAGACATCAGTTTGCAAACAAGTTAACCTCTGAACAGCCCAGAAAACAAAATGTATGTTTTGGAGTCGTCTAGTCAAACTGAGCGTACATCTGACTGAGAGGCAGAGGCAGCATAAACATGCCCTTCATGCAGGAAAACCTTACAATGTGTTTGAATTAAAATAAATCTACAAAAAGAGATGGACAAAAAGTCATTCATAGAAATGTTTGATGGCCAAAGGTAGAACGACCATTTTTTCAGTTGGCTTAAATAAAAAAAAATTCCTAATAAATAAAATAATCATTTGAAAATTGAATTTGTATTAATACCAGATCAATATATGATTATATTCCAGCTTCAAGAAGAAATGAGCCATCTGACTTGACTTGATCCATTGATCTTAGCCTTTTAGGGAAAAATTTGAAGTTAAGCAGATCAAATCAGACTTTACAAAGCAGTGACACAAAAAATCCTTACATCTCAGCTGCTCCTCTCCTACCTTCACAAAGCTTGAAAGCTCTGACTTGACCAGTTTTTGAAACTCGTCCCTGCTCAGTGTTACGCCCCTTATGAGTAAGGACTCTGTAGGGCAGGGGTGTCAAACTCAATTTCACCAAGGGCCACTTCAGCATATTGGCCACCCTCAACGGGCCACATTGACCGTATAAATCAGGAATGCCCAAGTGCAGTCCACCAGACTGCAACTTTTAGATGCGTCCCTGCTAAAACATACCCCAGACAAAAAGTTGACTTCCCTCAATAGCAGCAACTCAGTTCTGTAGAGGCCTATGAATGAGTCAATGATCCAGGTGTGTTAGAGAAAGAACGCATCTAAAGTTGCAGAGTGATTGGTCTGGAAAACTAGACTTGGGCAACCCTAGCATAAATGTATGAAAATACAATGTTAAAAATAAATTAAACAACACCTTATATTGTTAAATAACTGATTTTATGTATTCAAGTTTTAAATATTACATTTGAGTTTACATGGATGTAAAATTACTGCTCAGTTTAAAAATTACAATATTTTTAAACTGCTCAGCTAAACTTCGCTCTTTAGCTTGTTAGCTTGTCGATGTTTCAGTTTTATTCGCTGGGAAAATTAATCTTTGTCTGCTTTAAAGATAAGCAGACAAAGAATAAAAACAAGTTTTGATATCAACTCTCAACTTCATTCACAAAACTTTTTCGTTATTTATTACACAACGAACATGTATTTCACATAAGAACCAAACAATGAGGTGATGTTGCCTGTCCTTGAACACAACGCTGATCCTCTTCACCCTGTCACCAACTCACACACATCCTCATTGTGATGTGTTGTGTAAATAAACAAAACACAAGCAAAATCAATAAACTATATGCATACTCCAGTATACTGAGTTTTGGTTTTACATTCATTCTATTTAAATTTAGTTTGTTCGTGCTTACTAATGTTTTCTGGCCGGATGTCTGGCACCGTTTCCCCCTGGTCAGTTCGTCCATGTCTGATTTTAGTTCTATTCTGTGGCGATCCGCAAAATGGCGTGTAGGTTTTCGTCAGTAATGCGCGATCTGTGCTTGGTCTTGTTTAAAGTCATTATTGAAAACATCCGTTCGCACAGATAGGTGCTTCCAAACATGGACAAAACACGAGCTGCATGGAGTCGCAGCTGTGGCATCAACTCAGGCGGCAGGAGACGGTAAAAGTCCTCGATTGAAACATCACGGGACTTGGCTCTTTAGCTTGTTGATGTTTCAGTTTTATTCGCTGGGAAAATTAATAATCAGCTTGAGGTGACTCTGCTGCACTCTAGTGGCGAGAAGCCGTAATGTTGGCTGGTAAGAATCAGACGGCATTATGGGATATGTAGTTTGTAGTCAATTCGTGCTCAAAACCTATTTTAAGTCAATCAATGGAGCTGTAAAACGGTGGTGGGGGGAGAGGGCCACATAAAATGACGTAGCGGGCCACATGTGGCCCGCGGGCCTTGAGTTTGACACGTGCTGTAGGGGAATAATGAAAACACGGACAAGATGTCACTGCTTTCGTCTCCAGTAGCTTGAAAGCTCTGACTTGACCAGTTTTTGAAACTCGTCCCTGCTCAGCATGTCAGAGGAACCATCTCTACCAGCATACGCCTTGAACTGGGACAGCAGTTCCCAGTAACGAGTCCTTCCTCAGTTTTATTGTGAGAGCAAAGGTGCCTCACTTGAAGTCCATGCCTCTTTTTTCTATCTATCCTTATTTTGATTGTGAATTTAAATGTTATTCTTTATTTATAGTCCTTTAAATTTCTGATATTGTCACAATTTAGCCATCTGCAGTCATTTTGGTGGCAGTCGAGTAAATTTACTGTCACAAAAATCAGAGTTTGAAAAGTGCGTAGGTGTAGTGAATAATGGGTCCTTATAATGGTTTTATTAATGACCTTAACGTCCTGAAGTCCCCATTAAATTCTGATCGCAACTTATAATTCTGATTCTTTCAGCCCATGTTCAGCACTGAAAAAGCTGGTTGGACAGAAAGTAGAATATCTTTAAGCAACAGGAGAACTCTAGTTTCCTTCTACTTAAACATTTAGGATTTTATGTCTAGGATGACTGGAAATCTACACCAATATTTATTCTACAAGCAGGCCGTAAATAAGCATTGAAATACAAAAGTTAAATGAGCAAAAATGTGTGCAAGCACATAGGGTAGTTTTTAAGAGAGCTCACACAGTTAAAGCAAAACAAGTTTCTTTTTATGTCCACAAAACTGTGAGCAGAATGCAGCAGAGCAAACCAGAAGCAGTTTATCACTGATGATCACATAGTCTGGGCTCCAGAAACTGTTGAGAATGAGGCACTTGGGTTTCACCTTAGAAAAGAGGATGTGCACAACTGGCATATTAGGGAAGCAACTTTGTCCTAACAAGCACATTGGCTTTGTCATCCACATATCCCCAAACATCGCTTTCAAAGCTCAGTGGAATGGCTGTTACACAGACATGCACATCTATATCACTTTTTACCTAAAATAGCAGCGTACGGCCCTCGTTACATTCCCATAGCTGCTGTAGAGGAAGAGGAAGGCAGTAGCTAACAAAACTAAATGGTTCATTAAGATATTTCCACTGGGCAAACATGAGAGCTGCTTTGTTATTAATATTTTCCAGCTGGGGCTGAATTTAGAGTTCTTTTAAAAAAAAAGTAACAGTACATTGCAAAGGTATTCATATCCCTTAAACATTTCCCGTATTTTTCATCTAAAAGCTAAAATGTATTTACTGTAAACGTAAGAGAACATTAGTGAATCAGCTGCATCATGAAAACCGAGGAACCGAGCAGGGAGAACGTTTTTGGAGAAGTTTGAAGCAGGGTAAAGATATAAAATATCTCAAACTTTAAACATCCCGAAGAGATGTGTTCAATCTATCACACAACTGCAAACCTACTGACTCACTGTTTCAACTTCCAGCAAGCCATGTCAGGGCCACAATAACCATGTGAAAGAAGCTGACTAACTCTAATATACTGTATATATATCAACCTGAACACACCTTGAATGGTGTCAGCAGTATCATGCTGTGAGTATGTTCTTTTTTACAAAGAGGAACAACTAAGCTGGTCAGTTGATGGGAAGATGGAAGGACTAAATACTCACAATCCTGGAAGACTTTTTGGAGGCTGCAAAAGACTTGAGTCTAAGTCTGAACCCTTTTGCAAAAATTAATGGTAAAAATCTGTCTCCATGTGCAAGGAGAAATATACTATTGCACGGTAATGTGCCTCTATACTGACTCAAAGGCAGTTTACAAATGTACACAAATCTGATCATATTTGTAGGTGGGAAAAATCATGTATCTTCTCCCCTTTACTATGCAATTACACACTATTTTGTGCTGCTCCTGAACATAAAATACCACTACTGGTATTTGGTTGGAATCTGACGAAATAGAAAAAGAACTACAAAGGGTGTGCTTGCTTTTGCAAATAAACTGTAGGTTTCTAAAAGTTCAACCAGGACAGAGATAGTCCGACTTCTTGGACCGATGGATATTCCATCACAGAGACAAAAGGCTGCTCATTCATACACAATGGGAAATTAATAATTAACCTGACACATGTGTTGTTAATATGTGAGTGGAAACCAAAGTAACTGGAGCAGAACACAAGAAGTTCACCGCTGACATTTGAACCACAGGCTAAAAAGCTGCAAGGCAACACAGTCAACTATCACAGGCAACTATCCCACTACTGGTTCTATTTCTTCAGAAATATTTAACCTCTTTGTGTTTCATAATGAAAGCTACATATTTACTACAGGCAACATTTTCCTCATCTCAAACAAATGCAATGATCAACAGGCTGGAAAGGTCCTGACTTAACATGCAGTCTGGTTTTTTTCACCTACTCAATCGGTTTCTTATTCCACCCGAGTATTTTCTCAGACATCTTAATATCCATTGCTTAAAATGAAGTAGGAACAAAATGAACATCCTTGACAGAAAGGTTAACCAAACATCAACAACATATGGACCAGATATGACTGAAACTTGTAAAACATTTTCTACAGTAATGTTAAATGTGGCAGCCAAGTTATAATTTTTCCACACACTCTACAAATCTGGACTTGATGGAAGAGCAGCAGGAAGCCATTTGAAGCTCAGCTTCCAGTTTTCGACAAACTAGAAGGTGCTCTGGTCAGGCAAGACAAATAGATAACACTCTAGCTAATGTGGTGGAAAAGTAACTGGTAAATGCAGGAAAAGCCTAAAAGCCTAAGAGGTAGAAACATCAGACTGGTTAGCAAGAACTCTCAATGTTTCCTCCATCTGACCTGAAAATCATTTTTAACCCATGTGTCTGTGGAGAAACGCCTCGGTTCTGAAACACAAAGGCCACCCCTTCTCCAAACTGCTATCCTCCAGTCCATTCGGACTGTCAGTCCAACTTTACTTATGAAGCGCTTTAAAACTATGGCAGCTGAATCAAAGTGCTGCACAAGGCAACAAACCGTAAAAACACAAAAATATCAGAAGACAAAGGAATAAGAAAGATTAAACAATGCAATCAGTTCAAATGAACAAGGTCAAACTACATCTCACCAACTAAAAAGCAGACGGTCAAGCAGTCTCTCTAGTGTTCAGATGTAGATTATTCCACAATTGAGCAGCAGCAGTAGAGAAAGCTCAGGCCCCTCTGAGTTTTAGATTAAGATCTCACCTTGGCCAAAGTTAATGTGAGGAGGATGACTGCAATCTTCTGTGTACAGCAAGAAAGTTGAGTCAGGAATTTTTGAAGGGTCAAAAAGATAAGAGAAGGTTTATTTACTAAAAGTCACAATTGATCAATTTAAATGAATATTTTGGGGGAAGTTCAAACCTTATGCTTATGGATCACATAGGGAGCTGACTTACATATCACTTTTATAGAGGAAAATTAAATGGCAAAGCTTATGAAAGCAAGGTTGATTTGAACAGATCTCAAAAGGCAGAAAATTCATCATCAAGATTTTTAGACTTCCCTCCACGATTATCAAAACTAATGAGCACAGTCTTCACTTATTGGGACCTAAAATTTCAAACACATTTTTGGTTGGTTGTATTTATTGTTCCGTAGAGAAAATATTTTAACTGATGAGTTAAAACCCAAAGATCACAAAAAAAAAAGTTTATTTTCTTTGAGGTTACAGAAGCAACAAGAAACATCTGAACTCAAACTCTCCACATGACAAAAGAACCACAATGAGAGAGTGTGCAAACATACAGAAATTAACAAAAATTTTAAAGTGACACAACCTATTTAAATTAAAGACATAAAAAACAAGCAAACTTGCTGAACATGCCCATACTTAAGTGCCCAACATTTGTTTTCCACACAATGCCTGTTGTAAGAATACAATTAAATGCGCTTCTAGGCAAAACATGTTGGATGCAACATTTACAAACAATACAAATTAATGCCAAATTCTCAAACATAAATTATCCAACTTTCTTAAATAACCCATGTTGAAGCCTGCTTTAATATTAATGGTTTAGTAACCCACAAAACAGTGATGAATAAATATGACAACCTGTATCTCCAATAAGTGGAGCTTTAGTAAACATTAACAGAGCACAGTGCCGTGTAAGCAGGAAGTGTTTAAATAATAATTTAAAAAAATATTAAATTCTAGAAACTAAGTTCAAAACATCCAAACTGCTCCAGCAGGTTTAAGTTTCAACATTACTAAACAGGATATTTGAACACCAGTGAATGTTTACATAATCTGAAGTATCTGGATACAAAAACCTGGACCCAGCTTTTGATTTTAAAGACGTTACTGAATGAAAAGAGCAATGTTTGAAAGTAAACATTAAGTTCAGTGTACACATTACAAAAAGCCATGTAGAGGACACAGCAAAGATGTGGGGCCCTGTTAAGATGAAACCAAAACATACCTTTTTGACCTACATGCAAAATTCTAAGTGAAAGACTGAAAACACCATGAACACAATTGGTGGTGGCAGTTTCATGGTGTGGGGCTGCCTGATTCAGCAGGGAAAGAAAACTGAGTTGATGGGGAAAGAGATGCACTGCAATTCTGGGGGGAAAAAAAATCTATTTAAAGGCAGCAGATGGAGGTTCACCTTCCAGCAGAATTACCCTAAAAATGTACAGCTGGATCTACAAGAATTGACTTAGAGCAGAGCATCTTAAAAAATGTTTATATCCAATTGAGAATCCAATTGTTTGGGAATTGGAAATTGATGTTAACAGATGTTCTCCATCCAAACAGGTGTGGCCTGAGCTATTTGGAAAGCAGAATAAGCAAAAAAATATCAGCCTGTAGATGTTAAAATCATTAGAACTTGTAAGCTTGGCTAGCCTGTGTGATACAGTGAATATATGAGCAAGAGTAAAATTTTAAAATTTACTGAAATGTATTAACAGATGGTAGTGGCACAAAGAAGGGTTGGTTGACTGCCTGATAAACACATTGAAGTAATTGTGGTCCTAAAGAAAGTGTGTCCTCCAGCCTATCAAATCATACTCAGCCACGTTCTTGTCTGTTCTCCTTCCTCCATTCACCTTTAATCCTCTTCTCCTTCTCCCTGCCTCCTGGAAGTGAAAACATTTTCAGGACTTCCTTTTCAAACCCTTCCATTTCATCCTCCAGGTCACTATCTTCCTCATCACCATCCTCCACCATGTCTTCCAAAATATCCGACAGATCATCCACAAAGTCCTGGAAGCTCCTCTGGTTGTGCACAAACATCCCATCCTTGAAAAACTCCAAGGCGATCTTTCTGAGCTCTGATGTTTTGGATCCATCTACTCCGGCCTCCTCTATCTTGGTTAGATAGGTTTGCAGTACAGAGTCGAACTCTGATAACGAGACGGGGAGGAGCCCCTCCGCCTCGGCGCAGGTTTCCAGCGTGTCGCACTGCTGCGGTGGTTTGAGGTCGTGTTGGAGGCGTTGTCTCTGTTGGAGCCAGTATTCTGGTTGTCCTACGACAGGTTTGGGGTGGGTGTGATGGGGCTTTCGCTCACCATACAAGTGCTCTTCTTTGTGGCCATGGTTACCTGGAAATTCATGTTCGTTGTTTCTCTTTTTCAGGGAGTGTGACTGGTCTTTTTCCCAGTCTACATTATGCTTTTTCTCTTTCAGTTTCATCTCTTTGATCTTAAACTGTTCCGAAGTCTCATCCTTCCTCCTGAATTTCTTCTCTTCTTTCCCATTTTTGCTCTTCCTCTCATACTCATTCCACTGTTTCCTCTCATCTGTCCCTGTCCTTCCTTTACCCTGACTTTTGCTATTGTCCCACTGCTTCCTCTCACCCTTTCCTTTCCCTTCCTTACCAATTTTATCTTTCCACTCAGGGTCTTTCTTATCTCCTTTCTCCTTCCAATCTTTTCTCTCCTGCTTTTCTTTGCCTCCATGTTTCCCTTTCTTCCACTCCATCTCTCCTTTCAGCTTCTGATTGCGATTCTTCCCTCCTCGCCACTCGTCTTTCTCTTTACCTTTCCATTCTTTCTGTTCATGTACTTTCTCAAAGTTTCCCTTTTTCCTTTCTCTGTCTTCCTTCAACTCTTTCCTACCTTCCTTGTCCTCCAACTGTCTACCATCATCTCCTCTTCCTCCCTTCTCTTTCTTTAACTCTTTCTGCTTCCAAGGACTTGCCTCATCACTTTGCCTCTTTTTCTTACCTGGCTTATCTTTGTCATTCTCAAGTTTCCCATGTTCATGTTTTCCCTTCTTCCACTCCATTTTGTCTCCCCTTTCTCCATCTCCTTCCTTCCTGACAGACTTATCTTTCCCCTTCTGCTGTTTTTTGTCATTTATTTCATATTTAACCTTATTTGGATCTTTCTTCTGCCTCTGATCTCCCCAAGTCTTCCATGGCTGTTTTCCAGGTGGTCCAGCTGAACCCTGCCTGCCATCTTCTGTTTGGTCACTAGGTGGTGATGTAGAATGCTTCATGCTGGCTTGATCAGCATCACTGGTTGCTGGAAGAGATACAAAAGTCAATAAAGCAACACAATGTCTGCAACAAAAGTAAAAGAAAGAATAAACTTGCTCTGCTTTCCCTTCCTGTTTTTAGTAACTAATCCCCTTCGCCTCCTAACTCTTGTACCTGGGGAGAGTTTTAAGTTTGTCACAGTGGATCTCAGGGTTTCTAGCTCTTTCTGTAGGGCCGGGACAGACTCCAGCTCTTTCTTCATCCTGTCGTTCTCTTTCTGAAGGACAGGGAGAGATGCAGTCTCTGTCTTCAACCTACTGTTTTCCTTCTCCACCTCCTCCCAGAGCAGCCGCTGCTCCTCTCCCTCTGCTGCCTGCTCCTTGGCTACTTTTAGCTCCTCTTTCTGTGCCTGGTTGGAAGGAAAAAAAAGAAAAGGTAAAGAAGCTCCCATGAGCATGTTATGCACTCGCTGACACATTTACGCAAAGACACACATTTGTTTTACACATATATAAATAAAATGAACTAAGGAGAAATGAAGCGCTGGACAGAATGGAGTCACACCTGAAGCTGAGCTTGTAGTGCAGAAATCTGCTGGTTCCCTTCAGCTAACTTATTCAGGAGCTGGGGGCTGTTGTGATCTAAACCTGGAGCTACTTCGGGACTAAGCCACTCCTGTCAACAAATTGCAAACAGAGAAAAACAGTCTGAATTCAAAATGCCTTGTCATACCGAAAACATTTCTAAGGAAGCAGAAGTTTGAGGTGAACTGCTGCTATACAAAGCTGCCCAACAAGCACAGCACAGAAAATGCTAGTGTTTTTAAAAGTCATTATTTATGACTTTCATGATGTTACAGAATGCATGTAGTATGTTGTTGATAATGGATAAAAGCGATTAAAAGTGACGCCAATAAAAACAGAGAAGGAGAACATCAGTCTGACCTGTTTCCCTGGTGCCTCTGTATCCTTCAGTTCCCTTGTTGTATAGTCACCCTCTGCAAATCATTATGGAAAGTATCAGGTCAGTGTGGATGATTGCTTTCAAATCAGCATCATATTTTTAGCAAACAAGCCAACTTGCACAAGTAATAACCCCTCAACCCCAAGTTACCAATCCAACATCAAGTTTTCTAAAATGGGGAAAAGAGGGCAGTCTGCAGATTTCTGGATACAAATGTGCAAATCTTGCTTTTCTGTATACCAAGTCTTCACATATACATCTTTTTCTATTTTACCTGAAAGTGTATACAATTTTTAAAGTCCTTTTGCCAGTGACAATAAGCATGATGTGAAGGGCCCGGGATCCTTTATGATTCAGTGTGGTTAATTTATGCATAATTTTAATATCAATGTCAGTATAAAACAAACATCCCTCTTCCAAAACCAAAAGAAAAGCAAAACGGACTTTTAAAGTGAATTTTAAAAAGCATCCCATGCAAAGTCCTTTAATTCTGCGTGCATGTTCACAAACATGTTGTGGCCAAGAAAAGCTGAATTATTTTACTTAGATGCAAACACAATAGGACTAAAACAACCTACCCTCATCGAAGTCCATGAAGACACCTGCAGGCATAATACACCTCAGTCTCAGAGCCTCCTTTAGTCTCGTTAGTCATTGCTTCTGACATAAACACAAGTCTAAAATACCATAGCAACAGGTTCACAGATGATGCTCACCAGAGAAAAAGACGGTGCCGAGCCCCAACAGAATGAGAGCAGCCAGGATGCATTTGTTAAGAGAGAACACGCCGTCATTCTCTCGCTGTGGCACCTGAAATTCTTCTTCCACTTCTTCTTCCTCCTCCTCTTCTTTTCTTCCAATCTGCTCCAGGAGAGACTTTCTCCTCCTCTCCACTGACTCTCCCTCCTCTGTCCTTTCACCAATTCCTAAACAGACAACAGAAAGGAATCTTTAAGGAGGCTAAATTTAGACACCTATTAAATGACGTTTCTGTGCTTTACTACAAACTACACAATCTTTAGATGTGTAGTTTGATATAAATGTCATACAAACAGCCACTTTAATATTAGGTACGCCTTGTCGAAAGGGTTGCTCCCGCTTTTACCATCAGAACTGCTTTCATTCCTTGTGACATGGACTCAACAAGATGTTGGAAACATTAGTCAGATATTTTGTTTCATACTGACATGATGGCATCACACAGCTGCAGTAGATTTGTCAGCTGAACATCTATGATGTGAATTTCCTGCTTTACCACATCCAAACTTTCTCCCTTAGACTGAGACGTTGTGACTGTAGAGGTCACTGGAGGACAATGAACTCATGGTCATTTTCAAGAAAGAAGTTTGGGATTCGTTCCTTAGGACATGGGAAATTATTCGGCTGGAAGTATGTACTTGGAAGTAGTAAAAGCAATTCTTGCTCACTGTTGAGTATGATCTAGGATCTGTAGTGCTGTGGGCCTGTTTTTCCCTTCAAAGACTCCAGGAACCTTGTAAGAGTTCCTGGCATTATGTATTATTTGAAAAATAAAAATTTGAATAAAAAATAAATGAATAAATAAAATGAAACAGCTAGTCAAAGGTACATTTGATTTGTCCAAGCGGTTGGAGCATTCTAGTAGAAATTTAAAATAAACAGGCAGTTGCAAATAACTGTGGTGGATAACTGTCGTTAGCAACACTTACCGGACTGCTGTCCCTCTTGGTGTGGCTCCTCCTTATTTTGCAGATGAAGCGTTTCTTCTTGTCGAAGTTCCTCTTCTGCGGGTGAAAACTCTGCACCTCCAAAAGTCTCTGTGCTGAGCAGTGAGTTTGGGGGCCCATCTAGGGAAGGCGTTAGGAGGGTGTAGGAGTCAGAGGACGAATCCGGGTCAGGGGAAGACCTCGTCAGTCCCTCAGTTTTGCTCTCAATGTTACCATGGTCCAAGGTGCCAGAGGCATCCACAGACGGAGGATTTGAGTTGGAATCTGCATTTTGATCTTCAGAAACCTAGAGAAAAGAATGATTGTTTTTAAAAAGTTCAAAACTCTTGAGTCAGTGGGTAGTGAACAAAATAAAAATAAGTGACCCTCTAAACAGGAATATTACTAAATAGCAAGAATCAGAAGATGATTACTGGCTAGTTAGAAATGCATAGAAATAAAGCCATGCGTTATTGCACACAGTACTGAAAGATAATACGGTGTTATGAGTTATGGTGTCTTACTAGGTAACCCTCCTCTGGGAGCCTTTCTTCTGCAGACTCGGCGCTATTTGGAGGCTGATTTTTCTCTCCAGATCCTGGTTCATCAAGAAAACAGAGGAGAGGAAGCATTTAAAGAAGCACTTCAACATTTTCTAACAGTCAGTTCTTGAAAGGGAACCATTCAGACTGTTGTAAAACTTTGGCACCTCAAGCACCTTTGGCCAAAATGATTGTGGATATGGGTTTAGTTTTATTAACAGAGGAAACTGATGCTCAAATAGTATAAAGTTTGACTGGTCTTTATCATCATTAAAGAGTGGGAAATGTATTTATGTAAACAGACTGAGGCGATAAAATAAAACAGAGCCCTCAACTAAACGATTGCAGAACAATGTTGTGTTTACAATGACCTGAAGCAGTCGTCTCTTTCTCCATCACCTCATCAATCTCATTATTGTTAGGAACATGATTTAGCTGATGCAGGTTTATGGGTGAACAAGTTTTGTACATCTCTCAATGGAGCTGAGATTAAGTAGTTTCATCAACTTTTTCTGTTGAAATTAAGTTACAAATTATTAAGTAATTTTATTTAACCGATTACACTAAAATGTAATTTCTTTGAAGCAAATTAATGGTTACGCAAGTTTTTTGAAGTGACAGTTTGTTATGTTAAAAATTCAAATCAGGTAACTAAGCAGGCTGTGTTTCATTGAGAAAAACAATGATGTTTGTGTCCAACACCTTATCCTGAGTTAGTCATATGCAAATTTTACCTCTTCATAAAAAAAAAGGATATTTGAACTGTTAAAGTGAGAGAGAATAACACGAGTGAAAGAGTTGCCTGAAGCCTTCGGAAGAAAAGCTCATTAAAGAAAAAAGAAAAAAGTCTATAAGTGGAGGACACCAGAAACTGCAGCCAACATCTCAAAGACAGAACACCCATAAAACTTTGCTCTGTAAAATGACTGAAACATGCTGAAAAAATGTCTTCCAAAACCTTAGAAGTTCTTCATGGACACCTAAGTGTATAGCTAATTAGACACTGAAACAAAAGACTTATTTGGACATGAACTAAAACTAACTAAAGAAAGAGAACCAGATACTATTTGAAGTATCGTTGTTTGGGAATGCTTTGCTGCACCAGAACTATGCCAGCTCATCATCACAGAATCCATTA
Organism: Xiphophorus couchianus; assembly: GCF_001444195.1. Taxonomy (NCBI): domain Eukaryota; kingdom Metazoa; phylum Chordata; class Actinopteri; order Cyprinodontiformes; family Poeciliidae; genus Xiphophorus; species Xiphophorus couchianus. The sequence goes on along the minus strand of NC_040230.1, from coordinate 15,276,623 downwards.
TAAATTATAATTATCGTCAGAGCTGCCTGAGGAAAATCTCAGCACATCTGTAAAAATAGGGTGACCATATTTTACTTTGGGCGCACTCTAAAAGCGGGAAAACTCCATACATTTGCGCTTTGTTGTTGGCGTACTGACAGCCACGCTATCTATCTTCTGATTAAGAACAGGGCTGCCCGCACTGACGCGGCTCAAGGATTACGTGACACGCAGTGTCGTGCGCAGTGCCCTAGTGCCTGTAAATTTAATGGTCCAATGAAGGAAATTTAAAAAAACAGGACATTTCCTCACTTTCTAAAAACAACCCGGGACGCCCGGGACAGGACGTGAAATACAGACATGTCCCGGGAAATACGGACGTTTGGTCACCCTAGTAAAAATATTAACCCTGAAGTAGAACTGGACCCTGCAGCATGACAATGACCCAACACATACCAATGAAATCACCACAAATCTACTGAAAATTAAAAAGTAAGAAAGTCTTGGGCACATTAAAAACCCAAATCCTGATCTCACAAGACGCTGCAGGGTTACTAAAAACAGGCTGCGCATTTGCAAGAAAATGCGCAGCCTGCTCCTCACTTTTTACCAAAAGTGAGGAGCAGGACACACTGTCCTCTGAGATTGGTAAATGGCTACTAGAAGTGTCTTAGTGAAGCGATTTTAGACAAAGGAAGAAACAAAGGATTTTATGGGGAGGGAGAGTTAGGGTTAAAAGGTTAAATGTTTTGGGGTGTTCAAACCTTTTCTTTAGTCACGTTTATAATTCTCTAGAAATGAGAAAAACACAGGGTTTATTTTTTTAAAGTTTATATGTATCTCCATCACTTCATCTTCTAGAGAGTAATGACAGAAAAACTATTCCAGGTTAATCAGATTCTCTAATAACTGGAATGAGCTCAAGCAGCCTGATAGAGGAAAATTTGACTGGACTTATTAGGGTCTACTTTTCAGATTGTATTCAGATTTCTATGAGAGGAAGGGAGGGGTCAGTTAATTTGTTGATCACAAAACCTGACATTTCACCAATATATTGTACACCTCAGAAACCTATTAATGTTTCTGTGGGACATTAAAAAAATGGTCACATAAATGAAGCATACTGTAAAAAGGACCTGTGGCAGATGTGTGGCTTTCTTCATGCTGCTTTGTTCCCTCTGCAAGGGGCCTCAGGGTTTCAGCAACTGTCTCCTATGATGACAGAGGCAGAGTCATTACCACTTGATTAAAGACCTATCAAAAAATTGCTATGTTAAAATGTGAATTTAATATTCAGAAACCATTTTTATTGATACTAAATAACCTTTTATTGACATAATTAATAACACAGAACGCCCCTCTTTTTTTTTTTTTTTTACAACTTTCACATTAGAAATGTTTTACAAACATTATGACACAAACCTAATTCATATTCAGGTGACCTGAAAGAGAAACAAACTGGGACAAAGCTCTCTTTTTTCAGAGACGTGTTTAATAAGGTCATGCATGGCTGCTTAACATTTCAAAGTGATCATACCTCAGATGTGAGGATGGTCCAACTGTTGTTGGCAGCACCGCCCCCAGACATGCCCCCCCCAGAGGCTTCGCCTGTCTCCTGCAACACAACACCAGCATTGAGAACAAATGTCGTGATTAGTAATAGTTCCACGAAATGTAGTGAGTGGAGAGTGAGGAAAGCCTGTGCTCTTCTGTTAATAGTGTCTGTGTCAGGAGTTCAGCCTTTCTCCCTCCACTTGTAGGTACAAGCAGAAGCTGGCACACTCTAGTTACGGACAAAACCATGGTGAGACATGATTTCCAACACATTCAAATTTTATACCTTTCCAGATCCGTTTTATTCGTCTCTGTCTAAAAACCTACAAATTCAAGCCAGTTGAAGGAAAATGAATAATAATGGATAGATGGATGGACAGTTGATTTGATGGACAGAAGAAATGATGGATAAGCAGACAAAATTATGACAAAAAATATGTAACAATAAATATTCAGATGTTTCAATGATATGAAAAGACAATAAAATATGGAAATACAAGTGTTTTTCATTTTATTCTTCCATCCTTATTTAGATCTGTAAAACAGTGAAATATTTTTTTCCAAGCCAGCACAGGAACCTTGATATATAAAAAAATAATAATAATGTCAAAAGTTTTATTAGCTCTCCTCTACAGAAAGAAAATCCTTTCAAAACAGCCTGATGGTAACCTTGAGATTGCATACCTCTGGTCAAGAGTTATATGGCAGCTGTGACATTAATAATAACCGGGTGATTTTTTTTTTTTCCGTTTCACTTTTACAGGAGTGACGAAGAAAAATAAGCTGGAAATAAGAGTTTGGCCAGTCTCGGCACAAATGTGTGTCCTTGGAAAACATAAAGGTTTTTACTAAAAAACTAAAAAAGTATGTAGTTCTGAGTCCACTTGAAGGCTGAGCAAATACATCTCCACAAAGGGAGCTTTTAAATAGCTCCCTTTGCTGAAATGCTAATAATGCAAAAGTTCATTTCTTCTGATACTTTAGGTAAATATGAATCCCATTCATTAAAATATGAGATCATTTTTCTCTACAGCAAGTCATCACGCTAAATTGTAATTCTCTGGAGTCAGAGTGGGTGTTTTTATCCCACTGGATCATTACACCTGCTGTGAAAATGATTGTAGCTTCTCATTTGACCTTTTCCCTCCACTTTGAACATGACGAGCAATTCTGTTCTCTCTACAAAAGAACATTTGATGAAGTGATTTCCAGCTCAAAAGGTGAGAGACGTTCAGGTGGTTTTTTTGTTAAGATAAACTCAACAGTTAAACACACAAAAACTCAACTCGACATTTGCTAAGGGAATATTTAATGCACAGCTCTCATTTGATAAGCTTTTTGGGCAACAATGAAATGATTAGATTTTCTCTGGGCATCAGTAACTCAGAATTTCCAAACTTTAAAAAGGGCAGTGCTGATGTTTGTTGAACTGTTTCCTAAACAGTTCAAACATATAACCTGGTATTTGGTAAAGCTGGGATCTCATTTTTGTTTAGATACAATATTTATTAATATGTGGATGTCAAGAAATTATCAAATTAGTAATTGAACTGAAACTGTATACACACATTACACATAGTGCAATATCTTTTTCAGCATTTATATAGTAAATTAATGAAGAAAATAAGTCATATTTCCATGTGTTCTCAGAAAATAGAACATAAGATCAATTAAAAAAAAGAAAAAAAACGGATAAAACATTAATGGTTCAACCGGCCCACAGTATTATTGGGAAAACTGCTGACGTGTCATCCTAACAACAAGTATGGCTGCATGATACCAAGAAAACAAATAACATACAATAGTATATGTAAATGTTGCAATGAATGTGATTAATAAATAAATACTTAAAGGTGTTAATGTCTGTCTGCTTAGGGATCTGTATAAAAATGGAACCAAAATAGAAAGTAGTTTATCCAGCTACTGAAAATTAAATGAGAAATTCTGTTTTTTTCCATAACACACGGTTTACCATCCATCTGACTTAGCTGTAGCATCTTAAAACACCCAAACATCCTTTTCTGTAGAAGAAAATGAAAAATTGATTGGAAGGAAAAGCAGGATAGTACAAGGTGCAAAAGAAACTTAGTTAGCTAGATATGAGATCAGAGAACCTCTGACGCATCGTCAACAGGAAGATGAGAGGAACCAGAACCCACAATGAAGATGACCTGAAGGGTGCCATCAAAGCAACTTGGGCTTCCTGAGCACCTCAGCTGAACCACAATGCCTCCATGCCATGCTGCACTGATGCAGAACTGAAAGAAGTAAATTAACTTTTCAATGTTATCCTAATACACAAACACATCTGTAAGAGTGGATGGATTAACAACAAAACGTTAAGCTGAGAAAACAGTGTGTGTGTGCAAGCAATCAAACCAATTAAAAGATTATTTATCAAACTCAAAAGGGCAAAAAGCCTGTCTGAAGAGGAATCACTTCAGAGTTTGTGTTTATTTATTATAGTCTACAGGAGATTTCTCTTTGTGTATTATTATTCATAAACAAACTGCTGAGCTACAAAATGAAAATAATCGACAAGTAGGACAATCCCTGTGTGGCCTGCAGCTTTAAGACATTTACATCTGTTTACACAAGCATAGGATTTGGATGCCAGCATTTGCTATTCAGCCTCACCCATTCTACTAACATAGAACCTACTGTAAACTGTTACAAACATTTAGTGAAACTGGGCCTGTCTGTCTGTGTGTGTGCAGGAAGTCTTATTGCTTTAGGAGAATTCAGTTCTTCATTAGTAGTTTGTGAGCACAGGAGGCCTTGTGGGCACCCTGGCTTTTGGCTAGCAGAGAAATGTTTTGGCACAGACTCGGGTAACTAAGGCCTGCAGTATTCTGAAGATAGAGGCTCAAGACGCCTTTCGTTTCAAAGTTATTAGATTGTTCAATAAATGTCCTCTAAGCAGCACAATTTAAATGTCTGCCGTATTTTTAAGAACACAGAGAGAATATAATTTCAACAGATAACGCTCAGAATACATTCTGGAAGAATATTGTTATGTTACGCAGTCATTTCTTTAACCCATGTCATCTGACTGTGATCTATAAATGAAGAGACACCTCACTTATGCCCACAATAGCAAGATAATGACACAAATTCAATTTTCTCCCAGCGCAATTTAGGTCTCCTAATCCAGTTCCTCCCGAGAGAAGTCTGCCGGATCTAGCCTCGGGCCCCACAAGGAGCATTGTGGAGCATATAGTGGAATGGTTTAAATAGATGGCAGCTAAATTTAGCCTCTATGAGATTGACTAGAGACAGAAAAGAAGAGGGAGCATGCAGAAGATTGCCACAGGGAATGCAAGAGAGGCAGCGGTCTAGTCTAAGGACAGGTTTAAAAGGATTACGTGCACCATAAAGCTTGATGCTTTTCAGAGAAAATGCATATTTAATCTAGAATTTCAAGAGTTAAAACTCAAATGTATTCCCTATGCACAGAAGGAGCCTTCCTTTTGCTTTTCAGTAAACTCCCAGCTCCGTCTGACGTCCCTTTACTTCTTCAAATAAACATAACTCAGTACTTTCCCTTGCGTGCATCATATGCAACGTGCACAGATGACAATATATTTATTTTTCCCTTTGACTAAAACATACAAACACGAAAACTGTCGCAGCACTGGATCTTATCTGATCTCTCCTGGGAAAATAAATGACCAAAAAAGGTCAAGAGATTAAACGACACAACAGGATGTGTCTTTAAGAGTAACAGTGAAGCAAACACTAAAGGAACTTGTGCTTAGAGGCTCCCATGCAAAGCAGCCACGATATGCATTCATAATACGCAAATATAATAGTCTGAATGTGCGGATGAGACAGGAAATGTCAACTGAGGATGGCTAAAGTTGAATAAAAGCTAAAAATAAAAAATAAAAATCGAGGATACTTTTGGGAATGTGACAAAGACTTGTATACCTTCAATATATTGGATGGATATCAAAAGTAACCATATTGTTCCTCTAATGCGGTGACATCAAAACATTACAAACAAGTTTTCCTTTTGAAGCGAGCGACCATGAAAACGTGAAACGACGTAGGCGGTGCCGTGTGAAGAGGAATAATGCACAACTGCTCTTTAGAGGTTAAAATAAACAGACAACAGAATATGAGTAAGAAACATTCAAATTCAGGTCGTTCTTACCGTGTTGGGGAACTTTACTCCAGACCCGGGAGAATGTGAGAGATACGGCAGGCTGTTCAGTCTCTTTCTAACCAACTTGGGAACTTTGAAGGTGAAGTCTGAACTCAATGAGTTACACGCCACTTGACCAATCACACTCTGAGGTCGTTTTAGTCCCGCCCCTTTGTCGTACCACGGAGCCAATGAAAGCCCAGTTTCAGTTTTCCTCGAAAAACACTCTCATAGGTTGTTTGACAAATTGGTGTGGACGCTGCGAAACTTATTTTAAATTGTTTTCACGTTACTACCGCAAACCCAAGGATGTGTGATTAAGATTTATTTGGTGTGCAAAGAAAAACCAGCACATAATTGTGAAATGAAATGAAAATTACACGTTTTTCAAAATGTTTTTAAAAAGTGTGTCAGCATTTAGTTGGGGATAAAACTGTTGGGTTAGGTTACAGAACAATATCCTAAGCTTTGGGCATAACATGGAGCACTGTTCAATTTATTGATCATCCAAATATGGAAAGAGTAGGACACAACCCAACACCTGCCAACACTCTCCACCTTAACACACAGGCCTGTCAAAAAGAGAATTAATTTACAAAGCAGCGAAGAGGACCCTTGGTATCTCTGGAGGAGGTGCAGAGATTCATGGCTAAGGTGGGACAATCTGTTGATATGAAGAAAGCCATTGGCAGAAGACAGCCATGACAATTTCAGATTGCGGTTGTCACAAGCCATGCGGAAAAAGTCTTGGTCTTGTCTGTTTAGAAAGGCAAGATTTTCTTTGCTGTGCTTGTCAGTCAATCTTAAATCAAAATCAAATAGGCTACATCAACTTGAACACACCATCTTTACACTGAAACAAGGTGGCAGCAGCATCACGCTGTGGCCTTTACTTCAATAGGGACAGGGAAGCTGATCAGAGTAGCAAAACTCTTGAGGATTGGGTGAGAGGGTTACTTACACTCCACAATGGAACAACTCAAAACATACAAACAAATCAACAATAGAACAGTTTAAATCAAATCATTTTCATGGGTAAGACTGACTTATCGAAAACTCCAGAGTTGAATAAATTTGAAACGTACAAACTGATATTCACAGACATTGTCCCGTCAATCTGAGCTTTGCTGTAAAGTAAATGTGTAACATCAGGCAAAGCAAAACTATAAAATGTTAGAGGTACTCTACAAGAAGTTCATAATAGTTTTATATTTTTTACAAGGCCCAGAAAAGCACTGTGCCTTCTGTTGAATCTATTAACATTATTTTATGTGTTACTTTTGGTTATATTTTTAAGTAGTCAGTATGAAGAAATTAGGTTGATTAATATTACTTTTACTTCTGGGTTGCAATGATTACCTGTCTCTTATTGAGCATTAGTTTCTCACAATATTTTCATTTTGAGTGTTAAATATTTGAATTCAATATTTAATCCTGACAAATACAGATAAATCTTAATTTGTATCTTACTTGTACAATGTTGTACTGATTTTTTTTTTTTTAAAATGAAATATTAAGACTTCTTACCACCACAATGTTTTTGACACACAAACCGGGACTTAGTTGTTCCACATGAAGTTCCAGACATTCGTCCAGCATCTTTTAACTATCAAATAATAAATAAACAAAAAGAAAAAAGGTAGAAATATTTTGTTTATTTATTGGCACATCAAGGAAGAGCAGGTTAGAACAGTCCAAAAACTCCAGGATCTTCAGAGCGATGCTCTAAAATGTTGACCCCAGTCAAATAGCATTGAAGAATGATTCCTCAAACCTCAAAATGGACATCCTGTGGACACTAAAACAAAAACGGAATATTGTCATCAGGAAAAAACGGTTTGCTTAGTGATCTAAATATAAAGAAAGTATATAATTTAGCTTGGTAAGAGCACAATTGTACAAGAGATCACTCACCACAGGTTTTCCAAGAACGTTCTTCATACGCTCCAAAGAAATGCAGACTAAAACTGCATTCTACAGAGCAAATGTTCAATACGTCAAATGTTTGCCGCTTGTACTTTCTTTCGGTCCTTCAGTCAAGGATCTCCTTTATACACCAGCAGCAGAGGAGGAAATAAAGACACTCCTTAATCGACTGGATGAAACCATAGGAAAAATTCCCTCCCAGGAAGTTCTTGCCCCGTCCGAGACCCATGGTCATGTCCCGCAGGTGCTGCCCTAAGGAGGACGAAGGCATGGCCTGGGGAAGAGGACGCTGGGGGTGCATGGCTTAGGAAGCAGAATCAATGCAGAGGCAAAGGTGACCCGTCAGTAACGGTGTATGCAGAAGGATGCCGGTCAGATCAGGCCAGTCTTTTGGTAGCCTCTACTGTCCAAATTGCAGCTGCCTCCATTCACATCCAGGATTTTCTCTTCTCCTTTCAATCATCTGCTGATTTTTTTAAAAGCTTTGTTTGTCACACTCGTCTGTGTTCAATCCCCACACAAAAACTGCTTAGGACACCCCACTGTCACAGCTTCTGCTAACAAATAGGAGAGTTCCAGAAGGTCCCCACCCACATCATACCTTTTGTTTAGGACAGTATATGTTGGACCTTCACACATTTCTAGCAGTGTATCGTAGTGCATAAACACCTCAGATTTGACCCTTCACCCACAAGAACAACTTTTCTCTCGGTTCTTCAAAACGTCCCTACTGGACCACGGGTGTCCCCAAAATACGGTAACCCTTTATTTCCGGCAGAGGGCTTCAAGTGATCTTCAAAATAAGAGAAGCATTTAACCTTGTGCTCAAAAGGTTTTCTTTGAAATAATGCGTTAGTAGTTGTAATTTCAAGTACTGTACTGATTTATTTAAACCTTGAATGTGAGCCCGAATTGTGAGATACACACTCTACAGAATCTTAATACATTTGCTGTCTCAGTGTGAAAGTGTGTAAAAGAAATGACAAAATCAGTTTTTATTGAAAATTGCTGCCTTACTCCAAGTCCATCTCTGATTGGGTGATTAGCTCTTGGTGAGGACCTACTCCTGTCCCAGGAGCACATGCTGCTGAGAGCTGAGCTTGGAAACCGACCAAACCTTGAACCTCATCAAGAAGGTTTTGCCTGACAGAATCAGAGATCTGGACTTTTTTATGTTACTGTCAAAATGCTACATTTGTCTAACTTTGTCTCATTCCAGTCTGAGGCTTATTATCAGTAAAGTAATCCAGATTAAGAAAGTCCAGATATCCAAAAGTCCGCCTTTTCAGAATGAACCATTGTAGCAGAAAAACAAACTAGAGCATCAGCAGAGATGAAAGTGGGCAAACCACTTAAGCAGAAATGCAAGCTACTTCCACAAGTGCCTCATATGACTAAAGTAAAGCATTTAAAGTAAAGCTTTTTTCCTTTTTAATTTGTGGTTGTTCTGGTACATTAAGTTCATACTTCATACCAAATCTCAATCAATAATTTTACTAGTGAATCCCCTCATCATAACACTTTATTTTCTTAGTAATAGGAAAGCAGAATTTGTGTAGCATCTTTGCTTCATTATTTTGCCTGCATAATTAACTAGGGAATAAACAACATTTTTGATTGGACTGATTACAATCCCGATAGTTCTCCCTTGATTGATCCTGAAAGACAAAAATCTCTGAGCTTTTGTATCTGTCAGATTACCAAGACGAGACTAAAAGAGTTGGACAAGGCTTTGGTAGATAGGACTGGTTAATACAGTCCTATCTACTGTAGGACTGTAGATATCTGAATGAATTTTAGCTGAAATTCATTCAGCTAAAATTTATTTTGTTAATTCATTTGAGCTGAATTAACAAAATCAGCTAAAATGCAACTAAAACCCACAAAAATGAGTGATATATATGCAATCTATATTTTCAGTTACAGGTGTAAACAGACATGTTTCCCTATAAAGGAAAACAGAATGAAAAGAAAATACAAAGTACAAATTAATATCTTTGCACACAATTCAAAAAGAACCTTTGGCTTAAAATCATAAACAGCATCAACGACACTATTACTACCGCGAACAACAAAACATCTTTTTAAAACATATTTCCATGCAACAAAGGCAACTGTGATGAACAACAGCACAGAACCAGTTCACTAATGATACAGAGGGTCAGCTGAATCTATTCCAGCACAACATGCACACACAAAGTAACGACGGAGCTCCTTTCTGGTTTTCCTATTTCTGACTCATCTGAACAGTTGCCACTCTGGTATGTGCGCATGTTTGATCACATGTGACTGAAAGGTCCCTTCTCACATTTCCACAGTTTTTGGTTTCAACCTCTCTTACATTCTAAAATGAACAACCTTAATGCTGTACAGTCTGCATTCCTCATTGAATAAGTCATTAAATACACAATAGAAACAATATTTAAGCGGATCACTCTAAAATTAATGTTATTTACAGGTGATCAAGAAATATATCCTCCCTCTCACCCCCCTCCCCAATGGTGACATCAAGTATCTGTGACTAGAAGCTGAATGCAGGAATGTGCATCAGAGGAGATTGCCATCACTGGAGCCGCATGTTGTCGTCATCAGGGTGTTACTTTTGCAGAGTTTTTGCTAAACTGAGAGATTCCCTGCAGTTGACTACATTTGAATTAAGTACATAAGGTGACTGCATTGAAAAAACATGACTGCATTGAGGAAACAAGGCACAATTGAAAAGATATAAAACGTGTCATGAACTGAGGGGAGAAGAAAACAACAGCATTAACTTCCCCCCTTTTTTAAATCCTTGTAAGTTTGAAAATAGCACACTGAAGATCGAAACCGCTTCAAAAAATGATATATAGTCATGTAGAGCCACTTTGTTTCATAAAAGGGTTTTGTTTTTTTGTTAAAAAGATGATTTCATCTTATTAAACAACACAATGACAGAATACACTGCATTAGTTTTTGCAAGCTGAACGCTCTTATTTAAAGACTGCTGAGCATTTCTCACCTTTGCTTTTACTCTGAAGCTATAACTCATAGATTGTCAATGCAAACACACACTACAGTGCTATTGAAAAGCAACCTTCATGCTTCTCAAAATGCACCATTTTTTCCCTCTGTGGCTGACATCAGTGTACTTTAAAAATCTCCTCTTTGACGCAGGATTCAGGCACAATCACCTCAAGTTATTTCTCCACTAAAAAACAAGCCCATTTAGAAATGAATATGATGCAACTAGGCATGGGCCAGTTACCAGTCCTCATGTGTACCAAGGTTTTAAACATGAGTGGAACAGAATGTTTTTACATGAGACGAGAGTAGAGTAGCAAAATGCCACTGACCGTTTACTTGTTGCTGCCCATTACAGGTCAGCTGGTGACTTAAAAAAAAAAAGGTGCAACACTTTACAAATTCGGTTGCATGTTTGGAAAGTATCTGACTGTGCCATCTACCTGACTAATTATGTAGCTTCAGTTTAAAATATCACAGTTTAGTAGTAAAATAAATATTTTCACATCATTTTAACTTTAACAACCAATATCGTGTAATTTTAGCAGCAGCAGCAATAACTGTTGGTATTCTGTGTCAAATAAAGGGAATTACATCACGTCACTAATTTGTTTAGTAGATTTTGACATCATGAGAATATAATACCAGCCCATGCCTAGAGACAACAGCTAATAGTCATGGCTTCTCTTTTTTTTTTCTGTCTTGCAAATAGCAACCAAGTTTATGATCTTTGGCATGACATGAGAGTGTGTATGGCATGTAAAGGTGTGTATATACATTTGCATGTGTGTTTAAAAGGTTTGGGGAGATACAGCTGTTTTGATCTTCCTGTACTCCACATGTCCAGTAAGTTATTTGACTCATGATAACAGAACAAAATATACAAAACACAATGAAGGATATGATGGTCTTTAGCGTAGCTTTTGCATACAGGCTTTCCTCCAAGGTCCAGTCCTCAAACCGGAGTGACTGAAGGTTGGGCAGCGCTCCTCATAAGATGGGCTGCGCACTTGTGTATGCATATTTGCCCGTCTTGTCACGTTTACTTCTCCGGTGAGACTTGAAGAGTGAACTGAACTCGGTCAAGTTCCTGAAACTGCCTGTTTTTTTTTTTTATTCAAACATAAATGCTCCAGCGATGCTCTGAGAAGGAAATATTTCCCCTCCTAAATAAAGACACTAACCATCTCAAACCAAGTCTGTTCACGTTCCTCCACAGTTCAACCATTTTAGAAAACAATTCCTTGTATTCATTAGCAGTTCTGTTTTTTTCCTCAAATGAATTAAAAAAAAAGAAAAAGAATTGCATCTGTTTTCTGCCCTTTTGTGATGTTGGTGAAGGGCTCCTCCCTGCTTCACAGTTGGTTCAGAAAATGCAGCGGTGCCTCTCTGTGGTGGGTGGGTGAGTCCAATGGGTTTCTAGGAGACTGCAGGTCACAGATTGGGAGAAGATGTGGCAACAGCAGTAAGAAAGTTTTTTTTTTTTTTGCTGAGAAACAGGTGATGTATTTTAATTATTTTGGCTTGTAGTCGTGTCGTTTCATGGGAGTGCTGTGTGTAGTGTTGTGTGTATTAAAGCATATGATTTTGGGAGTGTGCTGTGTGGATTTGGAGAGGGAGTGAGAGTCTATTTTTGGTGGAGTATTTCATTGGCGTGTGTGGCTTCAGGCCCTGCGCTCCACTGGCTGCTGCAGGAACACTTCGCTCCCGGCTGACACAATGGGCAGTCTGTTGTCCATGTGGTAGCTGATTAGGTGGCTGACGCTTCCAAACCGGTGGTCTTTTGTGCGTACCTAATGGGGGAAAAACATCATGTGTTACCATCAGCACCACTATGTCCAACTAAAATGTAATACTTCTTCAACTCCCCCAACTTACCACTCCCTCTGGGTCGACAAGAAGCAGGTGCTTGGGCTGACCCCCCTGCTGTCCCGTAAGGACGTACTGCCCGGGAGTGGTCCCAGATTCCCGCACAAGGAAGTCTCCGTCTCGGGTCAACAGTCTCTCCGCCTCTTTTCGACTCAGGCTACCGTGGAACCAGATTTCGTTCTGCAACTGTTGCACCAGCAACGGCGGTACCACCACTGATGTTGGGCCAGCGTGTCCAGACACTCCCAAGGCATCATCGAGCGGTTCTTGAAAATAACAAATGAAAACACGTTGTAACATTATAGCCTGGTTTAGAGGACATGATGCAAGATAAACACAATGGGAGGTAGAGAAATGGGTAGAAAGAATAAACAGATTGAGGGTTTGTTGGACAGACAAACTGATGGACAGCTTGAAGAATAGATGAACAACAAATGAATGGATGAACTGAGAAATTAACAGATGGATGAAAAACAAATGGATAAAAGTTTAAATGTATGTATAAATTGTACGTATAACTGGATGGAGGATCAACCTGATGGATAAACAGGAGAATGACCGAAAAATTGATTAATTAATGGTTGGACAGGCAGACAAATGTGTAACTATGAACAATATTGAAATTAAATGACTCCACTTAAATTTTGAACGATTCACCTGCTGTGGTCTGAACACACAACCTAATAACTTCCTTCTGGTTTCCATCTGGAGGAGAAATCTGCACTAGAGTTTACATCAGGCCTAAAGTACCCTACCTGACCTGGGCCGAGCTCATAGGCATTGTGTCAAAGCCAGATCCAACTTTAATTAACTTTAATTAGAGGCCTGAGGCTGAATTAAACCCAACATATTTTAATTAAGCTTTTGCTGCTTTTGTTTTTATTGCACCATTTGCTGCATTGTTACTTTTCCCATTTTTATTGACAGGAGCAGAGCAGGGCGGAGCTGCGTAACGCATTTAGTTGTACAGTGTGCTGCGACTGTTACAGTCTGCACTTTACCTTCTTTCCTCAACAAGGTAAACTGCTTCCTCCTCTATTCTATATCTATAGATCTATCTATATAAATAGATTAACACAACATGGTATTCTTGATTAGGGTTCTCTGTCCTGAATGTTCTGGCTCAATGGAGAATGGAATTAAGAGTACCAATTCAGTGGACAGACAGACTGACAAATGATCAAGTTTGAATACTGTTGGATGGATTGAAGGATCGACAAGTACAATCTTTAGCTGTGGAAATAATTTCTGGAAATAAAATTGATTATCTTTCATACTTGTTCATATTTTGTACAACAGAAAAATACTCAAAACACATGCAAATCATTAAAAATATACATTTCAATATCTTCCAAACTGCATCATAATTCTGCAGACAATGCAAATTTAATGTGGAAAACTCTGTGAAGCTCGGCAATAATGTTTTATAAAATGCAAATTTAGTCCTCATCTTTCCTCATGGCTTCTCTTTGCAGAAGCTTCTGTTTTTAGTTTGAATCTGCTGGAATGACAGCTTTTTTCCCACTGTTAATGTACAACCTTTATTTTCTGCACACAGTAATTACCAGTTATTTTTCTGTTTTGATTACAACCCACACATCCCATTTACAGCAATTCATATCCGTGTTTCATAATTTCACAGCAAACTGCTTTATTGTGGCACCTCTGTATTTCACACAACTGTGCATTTGAGCTCAGAAAGTTAAGAAATTACATTTTAAACTAAGCTATCGAGAGACACTCACTCATGTCAAAAACGTCTCTGTGAGCGTTTCCATTAGCTGCTACAGAAGGTCTGGGTTTTTCCACATTCACGTATGATGGGTCGTCAAACAGCTCCCGGGCTCCTTCTTTGGCACCCACTAAAAAACACAAAAAAATTATAAAAAGGTATACAAAGACATTTTCTTCTTTCAAGTAAAAGAACAGGAAGAAAATAAGACAGCAGTTTCCTATTATTAGGGCTAAACTATACGTCTTCAATTTAAACACAGTTTTAAAAAAACACTTTTTCTTTCTGAATTTCCAAAAAATAACAGGCACAAAGAGGCAAAGACGCAGCTCACCTGGTAGAGGAGGCACAGGCAATTTGTGAATGTCGCTCTGACCTGGCTGCCCGTAGGGCTGCAAACAAAAAACAATCAGAAGACCAAAATAACGTAGATATTCTAGGATTACTAAAAGGATTACAAAGGTCAAAAATTATATGAAGCAGATCTATTCCTTCTGGGTTACAGTAATATTTTCCACAGCTTCCAAGACTACAACTTGAAAATGCACTAAAATACAAGTAAATAACCAGAATATTGTAACCAGGCCAGTGGTGAATTTAGGAATAAGCAGATCTTCTTCCCTCTCTAATCCATTCATTCTCACCAGTGTTGCTCCTGGACGAGTCCTCATGTCAATCAGTCCACCAGGGGGAGGCTGCTTATCAGGAAAGTTATTATAGTAAGGAACCTCAGTAGAAGGAGGAGGAGGAGGAGGAGGGACAGCCTCGTCATCTTCTTCCTCCCATGCAGAGCCATCAAATGGAGCCATTCTGACAAAGACAAGATGTTTAGAAAATGAAATACAGAAAAAAGTGAAAGAAAGAAAGCAGTGGCTGAGAAATTACAAAAAAAGCTGCAGCTTATTTGTGAGCTGTACCTGTCATGAGGTGTGACCAGTTTGGGGGGGTTCTTCAGGTACTGTTTGAAACGCAGCTCAAAGGCCTGGCCGATGGTGCTGATGACTTCCTGTGCCAAGCCCTCGGAGCACTCCAGGATGTGACATGCTGCAGTCGAGGAGGTACACATAAAAGATAAGAAGTCTGCAGCAACATGTCCTTGAAATAAATGCAGCACTCAGACAGGCAACACCATTCAAACAGAGGCAGCGCAAGAAAGAGAGCAATAGAGAAGAGGGAAGGAGAAATAATAAGAAGAGAGAAGAAAGGGAGAAGAACAAATAAAAAAAGAGAACAGAAAAGCAAAGAGTCAGGAAAGAAAAAGCACAACAAAAAAGGAGGAAAAACAGACAAAAGCAAAAAAGGAAAAGAGCAAAGAGAGAAAAAAGAAGAAAAAGGAGAGAAGACAGAATGAGAATGCAAAAAAAGAAATGTATGCATTTACAAAGCACCTTTTCAGCAATATTTTCAAAGTACTTTACTGAGAGAAAATATAAAAAACGGCAATAAAGTTCAATCAACTTATACCAACAGCAAATAAAAATCTGAAATGTGTTAAATTCTTTAAATAAAGTAAAAGTAATTGGGTTGGAGACAAAACAAGTATAACAAAAAAAAAGCAGACCAAATGAAGATTTAAATACAATAAAGTAACTTGAACAGTGAAACAGTTCATTCTAAGATACTTTTTAAAAGTATTAAAATAGTCAACTACTCTCAAAGTGTTTGGGGGAAAAATAATCCCGTCCCTTGTCATAAGAGTCTTATGTATGAACAGTAGATTACTTTTAGTCTAGGTGGAACATACACTCAATTTCAATAAACCACAATGTGCATTCATATGAGGCTCGTCAGAGTGAAAGTACCCTTTAAAAAAACAAAAACCTTTTTTCAAGTCTCTCCTTTTCTGCAGAAAAGACAATTATGTCTCTGGTTGAATCTTTGCTAGTTAGGAATTAAAATAAACCTATCAACCTTTAAGCAGGTATTAAACATACTTTTAATTAAGCCTACATTTCGGTGTTAAAAATGTATTTTTATTGTTCTTTTAATCTAAAGTATTGTGTTTTAATTAATTTAAAGAAAAAAAAGACTTGAAAACCTTTGATAAATTTATATAATGTGTCCCACTAAGTGAACCAAGTTACTGAAATAAATAAACTTTTCAATAATATGCTAATTTAATTAATATGATTGCACATGGCAATCATATTTATAAGATAAGGGGGGCAGGGGTTTAATCAAGTAAAAGCCTAAAAAACAAATAAATCCTAAAGTCATTACTAAAAGCAACAAGAAGCCTGCAGAGGTATTTAGATCCATGAGTAATTTGCTCCTTCCTGACGCTGTTCTGAACTCCTCTGCATTCATTACTGATGTGGCAGAAGAACAGATTACTGTCAGAACCTACTCAAACGTTTCTAACCTCTTTTTATTCTTTAAGCAAAGAGAATTAAAAAAACAAAAACAAACATCTGTTATCTTTTTCTGCATCTTATTTTCAATAACAAGAATCTCAGTTTTGCTCTTTCAGTTCAACAACTTAAATTTATATTATCTAGTCCAATGGTTCTCAGTCTTTTCTAACCCTAGTAAGTATATATTTTTATAACCCAAATGTTATCAGTAGTAACTGAATCACAGGAACGTTGGGATCAATTCGACATAACAAATGCAGGAACAACTGGGGATAAAGAGAAATATAACTGCATATCATCTACTTACTGATAAAAGCTCATAAGTTACTTTATCACGTTGCCCAGGGAACACGGAGTAACAAGAAAAGGACAGGGCTATGTTTAGAGCTACGTAGGAGCCCACAAGTAATAGGTAATAAATGCAACAAAAGAACTACTGTTCAGTTAGCAATGAGCTAAATCATTTTAATATTGAAGCCCAAAAGGTCAAACTGGTTTTGAATCCTGTTCTGTAATATTTTATGGTGAACAGAAACAGAAGCAGGACTTCAGTCGTTAAGCATTTTCAGGACAGCTGTTTCAGTGCTGCCATGTAACTGAAGGATTACATGATGAGGATTGTCAGAGAAGATTGTTGGTTAAAGAACCTAAAATGTAAACTCAATCAGCTTGGGTCTGGATGGATGGCTATGTTTCTGACACAAAGCCAAATATTTAATATAAGCTAACATATGCAGCATTTATTGACGCCCTACATAGTATGCTTATTTGATATGTTGTGTATTATTTCTTCCTGTGCCGTGTGTATTTAATGTCTCAGCTGTGGTAGGCGGCATTTTAAATACAAACCCTAATGAAGCAGATAAGCTTTTTCATGCACCTAATGGGATTAATTTATATTTCAATGGAAATGTTAGGCAAAAATAATGGCTGTATAATCAGAGTGCGCAATTTCAGGCTCCATTTCCATGTGTTGTACAATTCAACACAGAAATCAGGTGACTCATGTAAAATTCCCCACAAAGGAGTCAAAGCTGTGGCTTCGGACAGAGGCAGCTGCTGTTTTTACTCACCTCTCTGGTTGACTGGATCTTTGGCCACATATGCTACGTACTCAGCTGTATCCTGTGGGAACGAGACAGGGGAAACACAGTTAAAGGAGGAAGGGAAAGGGAAAAATCAATAGCAGGAAAAAGTGAAGGGCAGATTTAAGATCGGAAGACTGAGATAAAGACAACCAGACGGGTAAAGCAGCAGCTGTAGTCTCTAAGTTGCAACAAGGGTTAAAATCGTAAAGCAAGCTGAAAAGGAGAAGACAGGAAGTGATGTGGTCAGAGACTCTGAGCTAATAAGGCAACAATGAGGTAAGTGGAATTCATAGGAATAGACAATGACTTAAGATAGGAAGGAAGCACATGCAGAGACATGGAAAAAAGCCAGAGTGAGGTTTGAGCTTAAAGAGATAGACAGAGAGCTGGGCGACTCACTGGGTCTCCTCCAGAAGCAAAGGAGATGGACTGCATGTGATGGTTGGCGATAATCTGTGGAGAAAAACAGGGGAAGAACACAGGACAAAGAAAAAAAAGGAGAACACATGGGTGAGATGAAGTATGCGCAGAGTGAAATGAAAGCGTCTGGATGGGACACAAAGGAGTCATTACTGAGAAAAGGCCTTTTTCCTCTACTGAACACCATCATCTGCAACAGACACTTCTAAGATGGGAAGGAGCACTTTTGTAAACAGTCTGCAACAATCATCCAAGATGAATCAATATCAACATTAAACCGTATTAATGCTCCTCAGCCTGTATCTGTTCCTATGCCTGGATGGATACATGTGCAGAACAACATGCATCGTTGTCCTGTATGCTGATATACATGACTGTACGCCATCTCCAAGCAGATTGACCACTTTGTATCTATTAACAAATTAGAGGTCTTAGAGGAGCATCACATCCTGTCCAGTGGCAAGAATAAAGCCAGGAGGAATCAGTCCAGTGAATGAGGCTCACAAAGTGGAGTAACTAATGTATCTGCATTAATGGCCCAGAAAATCCCACAGCTGATCAAAACAGTGAATTGAATTGTAAACCCTTAAGAATTGTGTTTATCATACAAGGAAGGTGGTGTGTGTATTGCAAGCAAGGATCTTATAAAAATTATTTCCATAAATAACTACAAGACCTCTGTCAGAGATGGCAAATACTGAATGGACACTTAAACAGGATTTGAATTTTTCTTGTTGTTCATTAGTCTTTTTAAAAAAGTATCCCTGTTTGAATGCTCAATTCTTTTTGCTTTCTTTCCCAGAGAAAGCACTCCGGGCTTATGAATCTGTGTTTTTTCCTGTCGTCTTCCTGTCCTTTCAACCACAGGTTAGCTGCGACAAAGGGATGCTAACACTTAAACTGAGTCTGCAGGAAGTTTCTTCTATTCATACTGGGGTTGTTCCCCTGAACTCCAACACATGCTTGCTCTGTAGAAACAATTGCTGCAAAATCAGAGACTTCACCCAACTGGCTGGGCTTACTACTTACATACCATTTATAAATGTTCAACAACAATTACTATTGTTTAATGTACTGAATTTTGATTTTACTGAAATGAACTGATTTAAAAGTCTGATCTGCCAATTCTAATTTTGGCCAATACCAATTTTTTTTTGTCTGAAATTTTGCTAAAAAATAGTAAGAAAGTCGTTGAGATGGCAACAGTGGAGTTACTGTTGGTAAATGCAAACATGAAGACTTGATCTGGTGAGCTGATCTATCAGTCAATAAAGTGGGTCATAAAACAGAAACTTAAAGATGAGGAGTAGAGGGGTCTCTCTGAACTAGCTGAAACCGGTTTCTCCAAGAACAGCATGGTCCACCTCACCTTGTTTCCAGCTTAGAGTAGAGAGACAAACTTATTCATGAGATAACTACAGTATTTGCAAAACTCTGACAAGCCACTTGCAGTACCCGTATTGCTGCAGTTCCTGTTAAACAATGCATCACTCTTGTGGCATTTATGAAGTGAAACTAAGAGATGAAGCCAGCTGAAACAACACAGAAAATGTGCCAAAACTAACACAAAAGGACCAACCTTTCTAAATATTTCTAAAAACACTTTCAGCCTAACCTGCTTGCAATCAGAGGCCAGTAGATTGAGGCTGCTGGTCGAGATAGTGAGGCTGATTAACATGCCTGCGAACTGCAAGTTACTTTTCCCCAGAATGGACGTCAGAGAGCGAGAAGAAGGCTGCAAAAGAGAGGCATACATGGTTATGAGTTGTAAACAAAACACTTCAAACACACCAGAAACAACTAGTGTTTATTTTTTTATTCTCCCACTTCTATAAGGCATAATAATATCTACAAGGTGCTTCTTTTGTAAAGTCCAGTACTTGGCTGAATGTGTGAACATGCATGCATGTGTGGGAGTGACAAAACAGCTGCAATTGTTAATCTGCTCTCCATGGCCAACTGTGACCAACAGAGGAGCCTCGGCCAAGACTGTCAGAGAAACCTCTACAGTAACAATGTGTCAGTCCAATCTTCTTGTTCCAATGTCTTTCATTCATGACTATCTCCAAGTGTATAGAATATGTGATAAGAAAAGCACCATCAGAACTGAATGAGCATGCCATACCACATTAACCTCAGTCCTGCCAAATAAGAGAGCCTAGACCAGTATAATCTATTCTAGTATAAGTACTACCACTGTATTTTGTCTGGGGTGCTTCCCTGCCAGACATTCCTTGGTCAAATCCTGCAATGGCAGCAGGCAGCTGGATTTAGCCACCTGTTTTATGGATGTTTTCAGTTTCATTTGTGCACAGACACTCAAAATCTTTAAACAGCAGACTGGTGGCTGTGTCTGCTAATCTAAAGTACTTTAAGAACATCATTGGCTCCACATAAGCGTCCCTCGTGGCAGGGGGGAAGCAGGAGAGAGACTAAACAGCAATATCGAGTTTACAGTCAGCTCAAATGAATATCTGTGCATTTCTGTCTCCTTCTACCAGCATACAGTTTAGACAATAGGATTCACATTTTTGGGCTAAAAGTACAGATAACCTTTGGACAAATGGGATTCTTTAATTGCATCACTGCCATGCCTGCACATGGCAATGATGGAATCATTGAGGAATTATTAATACACAAATTACTTTTTCAAATTTTGTCCATTGTGCAGCAATTTATGTGCTACAACAAAACATAATGGTTAACAATTGTGAACAGGAAGATAAATGATACACAAGTTCCAGCAGTTTTCTTTTTATATAAAATAAGTTTTGAACTGTGTTTTGATGCATTTGTATCTGAGTGCACTTAGAGGAACAACTTGACCAGATTTCTACAGCAGAGGCCAAATTTCTGCCCATGCAAAAAATAATTCAAGCTCAATCAGATTGGATGCAGAATGACTGTGTATATACATTTTTCAAGTCTTGCCAAAGATTCTAAGTTACATTAAGGTCTGGACAGTGAATAGACAATTCCATTATATTTCTGGTTCTCTGTTTAGAATCATGTTCCTGATGGAAGGTGATCGACTGTCCCAAATTAAAGTCTTTTGCAACCTCTAACAGGATTTCAATTCAGATCACTAAACTGATCCATGGCACCTTCTTCCACATGTCTGCTGTGTCCCTATGCAGATCAATGTGAGTCTGTGAGACAGAACCTGGCCGAACAGCCAACTGACCATAGGGTGGACAGTCTAGCTAAACAGAGATTTCATCCAGAAAACCCTTCCTCCGGCTGTCCACTTAAGCTGTATAAATAAATAATGTTCTGAGTAAGGGTGTGGTCGAGTGTAAGCTGTATGTACCTTTCTCCTGCGGGATCCTTTGGCTCCAGGTACCGCCTCACAAACCACAGCTATAGCCTCTCTGACAGGGTAATAAACACAAACACAAAGATATATATGTATATATACAGGTCAGGCAAGTTACTTTCTATTTTCTGGATTCACGTTTAGGCAAATTAAAACGAAATCTGGCAGAGGGAAGGAGAATTTATCTTCCCTGACAACTGTGCTGCTCTTTACCAGTGAGACAAATATCACTCCGGAAACCACAAGGAAACCAACAGTATTCCAGAGTGTTCTAATTTAAGGCTTCAGGGAACAGCAGGGGTGAATACACACACACACACACACACACACACACACACACACACACACACACACACACACACACACACACGACGGCGTGCACAGAAACAGACACTGACAGAGTAAAAAAAAACAAGTAAGCAAAACAGACCAAAAGCAGGACAGAAAGAGAAGTGGTAGAAAAAGACTTGAGAGGTAAGCGGAGCGTGGCAGCGTACAAACCCAATATGTCTTTAAGACTAACCACTGCCACTTTTCTTACATTCTCACCCTCTTACAATGCTCTATGTTGAAACATAGAGAAGGAAAAAACAGCTGACGCACATGAGCTGTGCACATGCTCACCTGGTGACCTGAGTTCTGGTGCTGAAGTCAAGAGCTCTCATTGACTGTAGCACCTCCACACAACCCATGTACTGTTTAGGAAACAGAAAGGCAACAAGTTAACAAGAAACATTTCCTTTGTTGCTGTAACATGAAACACACAGGAAGCAAACTAAAGAAAATCATGAACACATGCCAGCCTGGCCAGAGAAACCTTTACAATTGTGCTCATAAGTGAAAAGTCAAATGTTTGGGTCTTTTTAAAAACAAAATATGAATGATACAAAGACTCTCTTTCATCCACAGTTAGTTGTTGGATGAAGCCATTTAGTATGCAACAATTGTGTTTGCTCTTTTGAATTCCAGGGTTCCTACACTTTTCATGTAAATATTCTAGACTTTGCAGATCTCAGGGATTTTATGATCCTCTTAAAATGTAAATTACATAAATACACTGCAAATTTAGGACCAATATTTCTGCAACAGAAAGGCTTTAAATATTGAAGCTGCAAAATCCAGAAACTGAAAGAAAGGAGGGACACAAGGAAGGATGGAAGAATAGATACCAGAAGAGGAAGGACACAAATAAGGTAGGGTTGATGGAATCAAGAAAGGATACACAAGGAAGACAGGGCAAAAGGAAGGAAGGAATAAAGGAACAATGGAAACAAGGAAGGATATAAGTTAAGGAGGAAAGAATATTTACACAACAGGACAGGGAATGAAGTTCGGAAAATCAGTTGAAAATATTTTTATTATTCAGACCAGGAAAATAATATAATAAAAATAACATTTTTCAAAAAAAGTGTAGGACAACTGTATAATATATAGACAACAGAAACTACACAGGACACCCTGATCACAAATTCACAGAGCCTGGAAGTTTTGTTTTGATTACATACCTTACAAGCTGAAACACATCACTTAAATAGCTCCTGAAGGCAACAATCCTCACCTCTGGTATTGCTTGTGATTAGTGTGTGTGTAAAAAAAGGCAGTGAGTCTTTGGGCTCCTCTATGTTTCATGTAAATTTAGTTTCATCAATGTTCTCTGAAAAATGCTTTAACAAAACCAGAAATTTTAACATGGTATGTAAACATATGAGCAAAACTATATTGAGATCCCGTGGCATGAGATCTCACAACATTAAAAACTCACAACACTTCAAAGTGAAGACTATGCATTAAAGTACTATTTACTAACTGTGTCAGTATTAGACATTGTTCAGTTAACGTTAAGCTTTCAAAAGAACTAAGAATATCGTTGGCAGTGGTAACCAACCCATGCCTAATGAAAGCTGCAAGCTTGACACCCTGTCTTTGTGTTTATTTTTACGTTTTTTAATGTCCCTGTTATATAGCTCTTCAAAGTGTTTATGATTTGTGAACCTTTACATATATATAAAAAAATAAATAAATAATGGTTCTTATCCTTAAAATACTGTTAATATCTCAGATTGTTCTCTGACTGGCTGCATGTTTTCACACCTTATGTATCCAAAGAGAGTGATAATATAAGAGTGCTAGCTTACCCGTACTGTATAGCATACGCCACTGGTGCTGACCACATTGTCTGAATGCAGCCAGCCACGGATGGGCTTGTTGACAAAGGAGCCATGTCGTGTCCATTCATCTCCTCCCAGCTGACCTCCTTCCACCCGTGCCCTTCTGGAGGCCCCTGCAAGCCGGTTCATGTCCTGCAGAGGAGGTCGGGGAGGGGGACAAGGAGCAGTTAGGAGGGCAACGTGTTGATGAAGAGGAGGAGAGGAGCTGGAATTGCTCCTGTCATCTCCAGAGGACTCAACAGGCGCCTGAGCCAGCTGTGACCTGCTAGCAGCCCTGGGTCCTGGGAGAAGGGTAGCGGAGACACCCAGGCGAAGGGATCTCATACTGGGGAAGAAGGAGCAGAGAGTGGTAGGGCTGTTTTCAGCCTGTCTGGGAGATGTGGGGGGCAAGATGGGAGTGAGCGACGAGGAGGAGAGAGAAGACGGTAAACCAGGGGAGGGGGTAAGTGGGGTGACTGGGCTGGAAGGCGGAAACGACGATGGGTTGGAGTTTGTTTCATCGGTTGAGCTCAACGACTCACTCCGAATGTGGGTGTACTTGGCTTTCTGCACAAGCTCCATAATTATGCAGGGCGAGATTTTAAGTCCACACTGGCTGCAGCGATTTAAAGTCTTTTCGTCTCACAATTCAAAGTTTCCCTTTGAAAGGAGATACAACCATCTGTCCTTCTTGCTCACTGCAAGAGCTCTACATCCATCTGTCTGGTTGTCTGTCCTCCACTCGTTACCAAGCAGCCAAAAACAAACTGCAATAAAATTGGCTTTATCCACAATGAGTGCAAGATGGGAGACGGTGCGTTGGAGAAGCTGGGCCTCCACCATAAAGTTGGAATACAGATGAAAATAGTTTATTAGTGCACAAGTACAGCTCATGTTGTCCTCAGTTCTTTTGTAAAGTTTTTGTTTGTCCAGTTCCCCTGAATAGATGAAGACAAGCTTTCAGCTCTCCACAGAGGTTTCCTTTTGGTGTTTGCACTCAATGTAAAAAGACATCTGTGAGTGCCTCAACCCGACGTAATCGGCAAAGAGTAAGTGTTATTCAGCTGTCACCAGCACCATGAAGAATCAACACAAGTGATTGTCTCTCTAAGCACCCCTTCACCCCCTCCTGTTTGTCTTAGGGGTGCACACTTGTTAATGATCTGTCTACATGTGTGGGGCAGTACATATCTTCATGTGTGTGTTGGCGTGCACGTGTGAAGCAGTTCCCTTTGCCGAATCTACCTTGCTTGATGTAGGCCTATAAAAATTCTATTAGTGGCCAACATGGGGTTTCTAAAAGACGCTGCGCACACCAACTAAACAGCACCAACACATGCATAATATACAACTTCAACTGGTCGATAACACAGCAAACACCTGCAGAGTTGCTAAAGAAAAGAGAGAGGAGGCTTACTGATGTACGACTACTGCCAAACTCTTTGTACAGTCTTCTGAACACTTGTTTCAAAAGCAATGCGAATCAGTCACTAGCTGCCTTTTTCACTCCCTCTCCCTCTTCCTCCAAATGCTTTCATGTCCTCTCTGAATGGCATTTGCTCTATCCCTCCCTGCTTCCCCTTCTTCTTCTTCTTCTCTCCTCTTCCAGATCACTTCTGGTGAAGCCTCCTTCCCTTTCTCAGAGCCCTTTCCTCCCTTCTCTTGGTCTCCTTTTTTATCTTGAAAGTCCTCTCTCTTCCTCCACACAATATACTCTGCCAACCTCTGTCTCTCCAATGCCTCTGCCTTCTCGCGAGCCACCACGTCCTCTCGCCTCTTCCAGATGATCTCTCGCTCCCCCTCACCCCCTCCTGCGATTGCTCGCCCGTTCTCCAGACTGCCTAGTTTAACAGTTCGTTATTTGAATATATTAAAGTTGAACCATGCTTTTTTTCTTTCTACGCAAAGATTGTGGATAACTAGAGGCTAGACATGGTGGCTTTAGAAAAACTGACAGATGAAAAGTTTGCAATTAAGACTGGGCTGGCAGAATTGAGCCCATTCCTGAATTAGGTTACGGATATGGCTAAAACAACAGATCCGGCCTTGGTTCAAGTTTGTTCCCTATAACTGGCCACCTAGGTAAGGATGCATTTTTTTGTTTTCTGAAGCACCATTTGATAGCGGTACGTTGAGTCTGAGATCCTGCCAGTGTCTGGTACACTAACACACACTGCAGTAGCACGGCGGTGATGTAACACTGCAGAATGTAGGTCACAGGATGATGGTGCCTACCAGGGAGCTTGTAGTGATGATGAAGAGACCTGACAGGTCTGGTTTAGACTTCCTCACTTAGGGTTCCCTGAATGGAGGCTCACTGATGTTTAACATGAACCCAATGCACTTTGCACCAACTTGCTTTAGCACTTCCTAGTTCAAACAGCAAGCCCAGATTACCTGAGAGAAGAGTGTCGATGCAGACATTTTTAACATGCACAAACCCAGATTTATATTCACTCCCTATCTAAGGCAAATCTTCCAGTGCACAAACACCCTTAAACATCTCATGTTCTGCATAGTCCAACCTAGAAAAGACAGTCTGATTGCATTAACAGTCTCCTTAAACTCCAAATCAATCCAATAATTCAGTCTGAAAACAGTTCAACCTCAGAAGGAGGCAGTGCTACACCAACAGTCCCACCTCATGAGGCACTATTCATCCATGCCTATTTAAGGTGGCCTATTTATCCAAACAACATGCACCAAAGGTTTTAATTTGGCACCAAAGTTTCAATAATTGCAAGCAAGCAGCTTATTTTATGCTTTCCTTCCACACTAACATTTAAATGATCTACTAGGCCTGAAGTGACACCACTCAAGATTGTAGTGGGCGCTGGATTCATGGCAGAGGAACAGTCGCCTACACAAGTCTAGCACCTCAGAGGGATTGTCTAGCAACTCTAGCTAGCCATCCATCTGGTGTTGGACAAAAAGCACCATGGAGGATCCAGTCATACTAAAGCACTGCCAGTTGGAAAGGCTGGGATGAGCTCCAGAAAGCTGTAAAGAATTATGGCTGGACAAACATACCCAGGCAAATATTATCCAGAACAACTAAAACTCCAGAAAAAAGATTAGCACTTTAAAAAGGCAACAGATCCAGTATGCATGCTTGTAATAAGCAAGTATTACAGAGAAAACTACAAGTATTCTTTAACAAAGGCGTAGCAGACCTGGTATATTATTTTTAGTGCACTGAACACAGTGTAGGTCAGGTGACAAAGATGACAACCCTCAAAATGGACAGAAATCCTGAGTCACCAACACACCATGAAGCACAGCCTTGAGGCCAAGCAGCTGTACTCACCGATATGTACAAGAGAAATCAGAATGATAATTCATTTATCCAGTAATGCCTGATAGCAGCACATCAAGCTTGACAGATAAACTGGACAACCCTACAGAAAGGGTAAGAGGGTATAGATGACCTGAAACAACCCTGAATCAAAGACTAGAGAATAAAGTAAAATCTAGTTAAAAAGAAACAAGATGCAACTATAACTAGTTATCTATAAAATGCGTACAAATACAAAATGGAACAGCACCAGTTTTAAAAAGACAAGGACAAAAAGAAAAGAGTTTACATCATGTTCTGTCTGCAGCTGCCGCCCGTTGCGATGGCAACAGACATTAGGAGAAATGCCTGCAGAGGATTTATGCCAAGAAGTCCCAACAGCAGCAGAAATCTTCAAAGAGATAACTGCTTTGGCAAGCAATTATCTACTAGCTGTTGCATCAAAGACTCTACATTAGAGCTTTTTTTTTAAATCCAATGGCAGGAAAAAAAGAACTACAGACTCTTAGATCAATACAGTTCAGGAAATGATCAAAGTTTGACCAACATCACACCAGCCATAAAACCCAATCAATGTTGACATCTCCACTGGCTGAATGCACCGACTCCAGTTGGAGTGATAAACTTAACAAAATTGCAAGAACAGAAACAAAATTCAGATTAACAGTATGCTGTAAAGAACAACATCGTTATGCTTGACTTTAGAAGACAACTAATGCTAAGAAAAGTTGCATAAAAAACACCTGAATATTCTCTACAGCAGTTAAAGATGATTGTAAAACATAACTCCTGCTGCTGAGTAGATCTTATTCTGATAGAAAAATCTGAAAAGTAATAAAATTTCTCTGTATAAATTAAGTCTAACAAATCTGCCTTTTTTAAAAGAAATGGCAAAACATTAGTAGTTCATTTTTTGGTTTATAAAGCATGCAGTTGATAAGTAACAGCCATTTATCTAAAGCCAAGTTCCATATTAATCTGAAAGCCACATTAATGTTTAAACATCCCCGGACTGTCCGAACATCCGTCCTCTCCCTCTGTCTGGCTCTCCTTCCCTCCACTCCCTGACATAGAAAAAAAAAAACGTGCTTCTCCTCTGATCCACTCTTCTGCTTGATCAATTCACAAAGTCATTGCCGGTAGCTTTTCTCCATCTATCCTCTCCTCCTCCGTGTTCTCTTCTTTTTCTTGTCCCCTCCTCCGTCTCTTTCTGTCTTTCAGCAGATGGTGAAACAGCAATGCTGCCAGGATGGACAATGGCACTCCTTCATTGTGCTCCCCTTCTGTCTCTCATGCCCACTTCCCTTCCACCTCTGTCTGTTGGAGGGACGAGCATGCTGTCTGCCCTCCCCTCCTCTCTTCCCGGTCTGGGTGGGTGATGCTGCCTCCCATTTTCTCTCTTACCGTCTCTCTCCTCTTCCTCTCTTTCTCCCTCTCAGACACACATGCATGCGCCGCTGTATGTGCCCTCCCCACCTTCTTTTCTCCCATGCTACCTCCTTCCTGTTTCCTCCCCCATCTCCTCTCTGCAGCCAGTCATTTAACAGAGTACATGTGCATGCACTGTGAGATGCTGCACTCCTGCACGTTAATGCACACACTCCAGGGAGAGATGGGGATGTGGAAGAAGGAAGGAATAGAAGAGAGGGTGGATGTGTGTGTGTGGGGGGGAGGGTGTGAAGGGGTGTGGGGTTTACGCGTGTGTGTGTGTTAGACTGGGCTTTATGATGTTTGTTGGTCACAACTCCTCCCTTATTCATGTTTGGTAACCTGAGAAACAGTTAAAGTGCGAAAAGAAGTGCAGCCCCTCCATTCACATGGTGGACAGTGTGACAGAAGGTCACACTACTTAACCTTGATGAAAGCAGACAGAAGGGAAAAAACTTACATCTACAGTAGATGTGAGACTAATCATTTCAGAACTCTATCTGCCTTTAAGGTGACCTAACACCTTTTCCACTCAATTCAGAGAGAAACTGAAATCTTTCAGGTGGAGGATAAAATTAAATAAAATATAAAAAGACTAAAACCATGTAGCTGCAAGAGTGTGCACTTCCCCTTGCATTTGTGGATGTGCTCAAAATTAACAACCACATTCAAACTGATGTTTAATAAGAGACAGTCCTCGACTGCTATCAGTTGCTCTGAAAACCCGACATAAATTTCAGCTGATCTAGTATAAGCCAGGTTCCACTGAGAGCATCCAACATCCTTTTCTGAAAGGTATCAGTCAGGAGTAAGGCACAAATGAATTTCTAAAGCATTAAAGCCCTTACGTACTTCATCCTAAGCACTAAAATCAGCTCTCATTTATGTAGATATATTCCGTCAGTGCTCTGTGAAAAAGTGTCTGATTGGTCAGAAGTTACTTGCCATGTTTTATGCGGAAATGCACTCAGACAGCAATGCTAATATTTCTCTTCAACTAGTCTGCTTCCACTATCCGGTTTTTGTACCTGCAGGAGACATGAATACTTTTGGGTAACGCTGAACTAATGCAGTGAGGAGTTATGTACATTTGTATGGTTCTTCACTAAATAACTACTATGTCACCAAGACTGGAAGATGGTTAATAACTCCTGAAAGGAACAGGAACATGTAATGTCGTTGTTCAAGGAGGAGGCTGTCTGCAGGAAAGTGTGGTGTGTAGATCTGTGACAATTTGTAACCAAAACAGAGGATGCAGGGAGGAAAAGAGGGATGTGGGAACTCCCGGGGGTACAGGAATGACGTATAAAAAAGTGGGAGAGATGTCCCTTAGGTGGTCTGTGCCATTGTATGAAAGGTTTGTGCAAATACGAATGGTCAGTCACCACTTGACTATACGTTGACTATTTGGCTTGGAGTGAAGTATGTTGGGGTCCTTAGATGTACAACTGAACAAAGTGAGAGCAGTCATCATGAAGTGGAGAAAACATGGAGCAACGGTGATATTACCAAGAAGTGAATGTCACTCCACAACAGATTAAGAGGAAACTGGTTAGGGAGGCTGCAATGAGGTCTACAGGAACATTTCAAAAAGCTGCAGCAATTTCAAGCAACTACTATGGCTATGTTGTAAACTCATCAGCAATCCTTATTTTTTTAAATTTCACTGCTATGGTGTAAGGTGGCAAGAAAGAAGCAGTCTTAAAAGCAAACATATAACCACATGTGGAATAAATGTGTTTTAAGGTTTGAAAAGAAAAAAAAAGTTATTATTCCCACAAGTATATTTGGCACCAAATCAGCCATGAACATCACTAAAAGAACATGTTGTTCAAAGTGAAGCATGGTGCTGGCTGCAACACTAAAATTGTGCATCCTCTAACAAACAATGGCTAAATTAGGTGCTGTACAACTAAGGGACACTAAAGCTAAATCTGACGTAACACTTTGGATTGAAACATAAAATTTGGACAGTAGAACTGAAAATTGATCTGTCGGCAAGATAAACTTTGGTGCTGCTTTTCTTCACCTGGAACTGGAGCCTTAGTTTGATAGAATGACTGGTACTTTCTGAGAAAGTACAAGTCAATGCTAGCACAAAATCTTGAGACTCCAATGCTTCAAATCTAGAGCAGGTTTAGGGTTGGTTAGGACAGCCTATTATGACTGGCACTGCTGCAATACAATGAAATGCTACTCAACAAAGAATTAGTGTATGGGTGTGCACACCAATGCAAGCACTTTTCTGTGTCCTGTTTATTACTTTTTCTTGGAAAACATTTGTTTTTTGATGAGTTCTACAGGCTACAGATCATTAAAGGGGAAAAAAGCTCTGAAATGGTCTTGGCATAATTTTTACATCACAAGAAGCTGGCAATTAAAAAAAAAAGACTGCTGATTTTTTTTTCATATCCGCTACACATAATACATAACATGACTACAGCTACAGGGGAAAGTACAAAAAGACAAGATATCCAAGAGATTGGCCCCAATATTCAAGCATATCTGATAAGACGTCAGTGCTGCAGAAAAGCAGAAAGCTGCCGCAGATGCTCAGCAGAGTGGATAGTACAGAAAGACTTCCTGCAACACACAAGAATCAAGCAACTACACATGTTCAGAATTACGTCCATTATGACACACAGTGATACGACTGGTAGAGGTGAATGGTGAGATAGTTAGCCTGCACCCTACCCACAACCAGTGAAACACAAGAAACCGTGGCAGACAAAAGAACCCTCTTCAGTTCCTCAGAAATGCTGCATTTTAAAAAAAGATATCCTGACGGGGTTTTGAATTTCTTAAACAGTTTTGATTCTCAGCTGTAGCTTATAAAGAGTAGACACCTTGTTTTAAGACTTAGCACAAAAGCAAAAGAGGAACTAGTTTAGCCCTTTGCCTACATGTTGATAAAACAGTTCCCTTCCATGTAAAAATACAGGAAAACCTCAAAGTTGGTTAAATACACCACAGTGTCTCAGAAAAGTGTCAATAAAACCTAAGACTTTAATGCACAAGACATTGTAAAGTGTATGAATACTGATGTGTTTCACTTTTCTTAAGTCAAATCTGAAAAATGTGATGTGAATTTGCATTTTACTGTTATATCCTTGAATAAGATTTCAGTGTAACCAGTCTCTTTCAGAAATCACTGAAGTAAACCAAGTTCGCTTGTGTGGAATTTAATGTTAATATAAATCCAGCTGATCTGTTAAGGACTCAAGGTCTCAGAGGTTTGTTAGAGAACATCAGTGAACAGAAAACATAGTGAAGACTAAGCCTAAAACTGGAATGAGTGTGACAACTGCAAACTAGAGATGTTCCATAAATGAACATTAAATCAAGGATGCGCACATATGAAAATGTGTGCTATTATTAATGTCCGATATTAATAGAGCAGTTATGGCCAATCACATATATTCATATGATATTGCAGCCAAATAAATCCCTACATTTCATTCACACAGCCTCAGTCACTGATTTATCTCCTCCACTGTACGTGCCTCTGATAGATGTCTTTTGTAAAATGTGGCTCAATTCTAATTCTTAACTTGAGGGTGCTCTTTGTGCCTTTTAGCTGTTTACTTAAATGTACACTACACTGATGGCCTGCGTTCTTTTCCTCTAAGTCACCAACAAAATATTGCTGGAAAAAAACAGACTTTATGAAGGTAGGATTTATGGCTTGGCTACTATAGACTGCATCAGTTTGACGTAGCTGAGACTAATAAACTGACCAGTGAGTACAATTTGTGCAATCCCATGATAATTTTTTTTATAAGCCGGGCTCCATGAGTTTATGCTGGCTTTAGTTTTATGCTTCAGGCAGAAATAAAGGACAACTCATACTGAAACACCCTTTAAGACTGTGTAACTAGTACATTTCTAAATACATTTAAAAGATGTGCAGTAAATATGCCCTCCAGGTTTACCAATATTTAGCCGTTTTTAAGTAAGCTACTGAATTTTGCTGTTTCATGCTAAAAAGCTATTCATCATATTTTAAAGCCAGAAAACCTACAAATCTTCAAAACATCTCTCATTTGGCTTTCTTTTGGTTTTACAAAGCATAAATTCAATGCTAAAATCCACTTATTTGACACTTTTTGAATAATGCTGACTAAAATCATTGACTAGTTCATTAACTGCAGGGTTGGGTATAGTGATGTAATAGCAATTTTGTTGATAGTACTGAGGTGCACCCAACAGGTAATTTTGTGAATAATCAGCAAATAATCAACCACTGTGGTATATTCTGTTTACCATTAGTTGGTTGTATAATTTGAATATCTTATCACATATGCAATCTGCCAACAAAGGCTGATTGTGAGACTGCAACACTAAAAACACATCAGCAGATGAAGACACAGACAAACCCCAGCTGCAGCATGCTCCGATGATGCCCTTGCAGCTACTCAACCCCCAGCATGCTTTGCTCCCAGGATCAACAGTAGAGAAAATCATGAGACTGCCTTGATACCACTGGCGCAGACACAAACAGAGCAATAACTGAGGGGGGAGAAAGTAATGGAAGTCAGGACAACCAAGGAGAAACAGTGACAAAAAAAGGCAAAAATCCACACAACATGTTAAAACACACCTTGTGGAATGAAAGGAATTACCTGCAAAGAAGCCAGGAGTAAAATATTTCTGTTTCAGCTTGCCCGGTGCAAGAGAACAATGGCTTGATTTGATTTGTAGATAGACCGAATGACTCTTTAAACACAGCATTAAATCAGTATTTATTGAGTCAAACAATAAAAATAAACTAAGCAAAGCGGTCTGCATTTCATACACACTTTGCATCAACTGCCTTTAATACACCAGGGCAAAAAATAAATGCAGATGAGCTGATAAGTTTTGACAGTAGCTTGGCCGTTCTCATAGACTTTTATCCTCTGAGGCACAGTTAGCTTCTAGAACTCATTAAAAACAAAACGACGTCGTCCAGAGAAGAGAAAGAACAGAGAATTGGTGTAGCTGAGAAAAGACATGACTGCATGCAAAAGCAGCTGAAAAAAGGCAATTACATTAGCACAAATCAGGCTGAGACATTAGATTAGCAAGACATTCAACAGGACGTCTCTCTCTGCTTGTTTCACAGCTCACTACACACACAGCAAACATGTGAGATGGCTATTTCTGGTTTACCCACCCCCTCCCACTATCACCCCACTAGCCACAATCCCTCATCTCTATCTCCTTGCATCCTTCCCGTCCTGCTACACTAAACCTCACTTCATTTACTTTACAACTTCCAGTTACAATTTCCCAGTTGCGGCAATAGTTTGTTTGACCACTTAATTTAAATTGACTAGATATCAAGTACGTTCGTATTTAATCAAGAGGAAGTCAAAACTTATGATATTCTGTCCGCATCATCTTGTTTTATTTAAACACGCTTCGATTAAATAGTTGTATGTCGAACATAACATTTAAGAACTTTAAACTATTTTCCAACCTAAAAAGTAAAAACAAAAATGCATCAGGTTTTTAGCTTCTTTTTCATCAGGAAATGAGGTTTAAATAGATAATATAAATGCTGTTACTGAAACTAGTTAAAATACCAGCCCACAAATAAATGCCACTTATCAACTGAATAAGAATATGTGTATTAAATTCCAGACATTGTGCCATTTGTTGATCTTCATCTATTCAGTTATTTTTGATATGTTCAGTGGTATTTTTTCCAACCTTGTGTGATCTCATTGCAAAATCTATACTGAGGCACAATATTTTTTTAATTTAAAATTTGTAAATTACAAAGAACAAAATCAAGAAGTGAAAGCAGTGTTTCTACAAGATTATCATGACTCTCTTCTTTCTTCTTTAAAAATACAGTTTAAAACTTTTAATACACAGTTTAAAATTATCTGTGAATAACCACAGAATGCTATTTAATATTTACCCAAATAATTCTAACAGTCATTTTGAACACACTTGTGAAGTCTCAGTTTTCTCATCCATTCTCTACCCTTGCAGGGTCATGGGGTGAGTTGGTGCCCATGTCTAACTGTCATTGGGAAGAGACAGACCCTGGACAGCTTGCCAGTCCATCACAGGGCAAAATACAGACACACAGGACATAGAAACATGCACACACTCACACCTATAGACAATTTTAGAGACCAGTTAATCTAACAGTCATGTATTTGGACTGCGTGAGGAAGCTAGAGCACCCAGAGAGAATCTGCAAACTCTATACAGAAAGACCTCAGGTCTGGATTTGTACCCAGTACCTTCTTGATGTAAGGTGTAGAATGTAGTGCTACTAACTCCTCCACTGTGCAGCCCAGTTATAGGCGATAAACAAGTGTGTACGATAAACAATGATATGGAACCAAGGACTGATCCCTGCTGAACACCACAAGATCAATAAGTGAGTTAAATTATTCAGAGTGGTGATACATTGCTAGAAAGCCAATGCTATTGTTAAATATTTTGACAACAGCATTAGTTAAGAGAAATTAACATTTTCCTCACATCTCTCTTGCTGCTACGTTACCTGGAATACCTCTCTTTGATCTTTAGCATCTTGAGTACTATTGTCTGTAACGAGTGAGTGAAGCTACCAAATTACTACTGTACATTTAAAAAGGTCAAATATTTGCATGAAGGATTTTCAATACAAGAAATCTAAATTTTATAAACATATTTCACCATCCAAATAGATGTTTGTTATATTTATATTGAGCTTATATTGGAATGCAAACATATTTTCAGTGTATTGCTAAACCCCAACAGGGATGTTGTGACATCCCAACTGATAACTGATATTACAGGGATCGGTTGTCATTTGATTCCACATCTACTAACATTGTGCTTTCTCCTTCACAATGATTCAGTAGGTCAACATTTTATTATTTAATCATGTGTTCTACTGAGTGACAGACTACAAACTAAGTGAAATCCAACATCTTGGTTGACCAGTATATTTAATATTTTGATAGCTAAAAGCCAAACTGAATTAGGCTACCAGATATAAGGAGTAGCCCATTATGATGATATACAGTAGTTACATTAAGCAAAATCTACAGATAAGTCAGCTAAAATTAAAATGTAAGCTTGTATAAAGTTTGAATAAACGGCAATGCAGCTATACTTACTTCTGGAGTTCATCACCTTCCACGTCAAGCTTTGGTCAAACCTGTAGCTCACACTGTGCACTCAACCATGAGCTTGCATCACTGAGCCATTACCCACAGGAGGAAACATGGCTGAGCTTCAAGCCCATTGTGTATGGCAGAGACGGACAACCACATGCTATGAGCTCAAAAACAAACTCCCACGTTTCTTTCCCACAACACACACACACACATAAGAGTATGTGTGTGTAACAACACCAGTATAAAAAGACAGAAGAATTTATCTTCACAGCGTCACACACTAACAATACTGAATGTCCCGTCAGGAAACAGTAAACTTTCTATTATTGAAAGACTCAATTATTCTGAATAATATGCACATCATCACACAAGAATATCTAAGATTATTGGTGGGACAGCGTTGTGTTGCAGAGTTTGTAGACGTCTGCACAACCTATGTTAGTGAAGTAATAATAATAACCAAATGTCACTCTCTCCTGTCAATCAGCTCTAAAGTTCTTACTTGTGACTGATGGGATTCAAGCAGAACTGGACAGATCCCACTTTAATCAAATGGATTTTAGACTGAGGGGGTGTTGTGACAGTGTGACCATGACGCTCCTCTCTGACTGACAGTTCACGTCTCGGACTGTCCTTCTCTCTGTGCCACGTTTGCCCTTGTATGTTTATGTGTGTGTGTGTTATTTGTTGGGCTCCTGTCATGTGTCTGAATCAGAGTTTTTTTAGGGGGGATCTCTGGCTGATTGCACCTTCTCTTTGCCTGCATTTCATCAGTGATGATAACTTCCACCATTTAATATCATGTCACAGGCTGCTGGCCTGAGCCTTGTGGCTGACCCTGATAAGAGTGCCAAGCATGCTGGTTTCAGTCACCTCAATCATCCTGCATTGCCTTCAGTCTGTTTCCATAATAGTGTGTCTACCCTTCATTCGTTCACTCTGAACTTCAACTCTGTCATAGTGACCCTGTTTCAGCACATCTGAGGTGTGTTTATGCTGGCTGGTCTCCACAGATAATAATTATAAGACATAGTGGAGCATAGCTCTAACTTTTTTTGTCTGAATGTGTGCAGATTTGTGCCCATGTGTGCACTGACCGACTCTATGCCTTATCTCTCTGACAATTTAGCAGAGCCTGGAGCATCATAGCTTGACTCTGACAATACATAGGAGGTTTGCCCTAGACGCTAGTGTAGAGAAGGTTGCTTTTGAAATGTGAGACGTTATAAATATGAGTCAATAAAAAGGGGCACACAGAAAGTTATCAGCAAAAGTCCAAAGCCAGGGTATGTGTTCCTACAGGGTTGTATCATTGTCCTTTGCAAATCTAATTTAAACTTATGCAATGACAGCATGTGTGTGAAAAACAGAACCTTTAAAGCAATAGAAGCATTTCTTAAACAGGACAATGCAAATGATCTTTCTGCACACATCATTGCTCAAGGTGAAGTGTTGCTGCAAAGTCAAAGACTCCATGAATTTAGCTAGGCTTTCTTAGATTCCCATTTACCAACTGGCTCAATGATGAGTATCTGAGTGCAACTGGTATATATTAATTAAAATCTGTTTACATGGTTGGACTGATTGGATGATGCATTTGTGGATGTGAATTTACATGAATAAGGTAAAATGAATTTCAGAAGGATGGCTACCGCATTTTAAGGGGAAATGCACCATTGCCTTGACGTGTCCTTTAAAGAGTAAATGTCTTCAGAGAACTCACCAATCTTACACAACCTAAAATTTCATTGCAGAAAGACAAATGATATCTCAATTATGTTGGCAATGTGCAATGGTGCTTCCGCAACAAATAAAATGTATACTTCAACCATGGTTCCAAGCAATTATATAACAAAAATGTGTATTCAATCATTTTGTCAAAATATTCAGTTTTGCAAGTTAACTTAGTTTTTTTTTTTTACACCATGTGCAATGTGTTTCCAAATGCAATGAGTAATTGTGTTAAGCAATATTTCTTTGGAACTGTAGCAACTATCAGCCTTTGTAAGTGACTTTAAATTTATAACTTTACCCACTAATTGGCTATACATAAAAAAACTATAATCAGTCATAGCAGATCGATGAAATTTATGTTATGTGAAGATGAATTCTCAACTTATCTACAGAGTTTTAAGCAACCACACTCTAAAAATGAGGAACAATAGTGTGCTTTTTATAATATACTCTCTAGCCATCAGAAAACACAAAAAAACACAAAGTATCTGCCTCATCTCTTTACTTTCTTAGCCTTAATGCAGCTACTTGATGGACTCAGACTTCCATGTTTAACATTTTAGTTAAAGCCTGCTGTAAGGATGACACTTTGACAGCTACACGGGTTCTGGATCATGTCCTAAAGCTGAGGTAGACAATTTAAACCCAAGGGTCACATCCGCATCTTAACACGTCTTAAACTGGATCATTGTGAAGATCTTGATTTAAACACCCAGAAAGTGTCATTTCCAGACAATCTGAATGCATTATTTTTAATCTACGCACCTTCCAAGGCGCACTGTCAGCATGTGCAAAACTGGGGATGGATACAAAATGTTGTTAAATTAGTTTTTAATAATACATTGATTATCAAAAACTGTACAATATATTATAATTGCATCAATCTGTGCATGAAAAAGTACCGCAAGAACTTGTTGGTTGGATTGCAGTTGTCCTGCATGCACACCTTGCACGCCATTAAGTTATTTAGCATTAGAATGGAGTCCCACAACAGCAGATGCAGATCATGTTGCCCAAAATAGTAAAGGTCATGGGGATTGCTGGAATCATGATTATTACACAAAAATATTAAAATATCTTGCAACCCAAAAGCATTTAGTGAAGCGAGAGGTTTTATTTGATCTTTCCAAATAAAAATATTTTTGACCAGCCTCTTTGTCTCTGTTGAATCGTGAACATTGACATAAACTGGAGTGAGTAGATTTTGGTTCACTGACTACTTATTCGAAGGTTCACCGCTGTTCCATAGTTTCTCTATTTGTGTAAAGCAGCTCTTAGTACTGTTCATATAAGTACCGGTACCAAAACCTTAAAACGGCTTTTTAAATCTTTCTAAATTGATGTGGTTCAGTAACTTGAATATTACATCAGGGCATTGTGTTTTGCTTTTTGAGAACTTTTAGTCCACTTCATGTTGTCGGGCAGGTTCTATTTACATTATTCATTGATTCTATAGTTCTGGCAGTAATAAGCACCAGCTGTTGCGGGCGAAACCAAACTCATCTCATATCATTAGTTGGCATTAGTGTATGGCTTAACATGGAAACAGCTACAGCAATCTGCTTTTTGTATTTACACATGTTAGCTTTGTTTCATATTAAACTGAATGCATAATACTTCTTCTGCTTTTCCTTTCAGGGGTCACCAGGGCAAGCCATTTGTCTCCATTTTGTCCTATCCTCTGCATCTAAACTCACCAACTAACTTCATGTGCTCTTTCACTGCATCCATAAATCTCCTCTAGGGAAATGTTACAACATAATTAGATGTGGGGGCAAGGGGAACTAAGATGGGAGAAATCTGTAAATCAGGTGAAAGCAAGTGAAAATTCCAGTCAAAGTTTTTACACCATCAGATTTTGTACAATAATATTCGCTAAACAGTTTGATAACTAAATGAAAGTGGGTGAGATTAAAAAACAATTTGATTTTTTTTTCACAAATTCTATATACTGTACTCTGTATTGTTTACATGTTAAATAAAGTTTTGCAGATTGCTGTTCTCAGGGATTACGTCTAACAACATTCAATATACAATGTGCAAATTATTCTTTTCCGATTATTTCTCATTAAAAGAGTTTTTACAGTAAGATAACAAAAGGCTTCAGCTGTCTTAATGGCATAGCACTTTTTTGCAGTAACTACAAGCAGTAGGTTGAAGATCGTTTACTGAGTCCTGCTCTCATGTATCCATTTAGGAATAAAATAGCTGCCCACTTTCTTCTATACAGCGTTGTCAAACACCTGAAGTTAAACATTTTGGTCCGATGTGTGAACATACTACACTGTTCGAAAAGCACCAATACAAAAGCATTTCTCAGCGCACATTACAGACTCTAAAGTGTCCCAGAAACTTTTCGCATGCATGAAAAATGCGAGAGCTTGACTCACAGCGTCCGAGCCGTGACCCAAAAAGAGTGCGGTCAGTTAAACTTTTAACGAGAAACTTACCAGCTCTCTTCCTCCCCTTTCCGCAGCTGCTCCTCCTGCCTCACAGCCTGCTGTTGCTGCACAAACTTGAGCTTAAAGTCATGTAAACAGCGCGCAGCGTCGAGAGGGTTTTATGTCGACACACTACTTCTAAGTTACTTTAACTTCAGAAAAGGTTATCCTAAACTTCTTTTTCTTCTTTGTCAGCTTCTTCTTCTCCTTCTTCTTTCCCCTGCCTTTCCTTTTTCCTCCCCCCTTCAGCAACGCCCCCCCCCCTCAACAGTCACGACAGAAGCCACTTCCGCGAACAAATGGCAACGTCATCTGGCCGCGGTTCCTGTGTGTATGTGTGTGTGCGTGTGTGTGTGTGTGTGTGTGTGTGTGTGTGTGTGTGTGTGTGTCTGTGTGTGTTTGGCTGCTTCGTTGCACCTGGTCCTGGACCAGTCTGCAGGTTGCGTAAAATAGAAATAGAAGCCAAACGTTGTTTTACTTGAACAGTTGGACGATTTCTGTTCCCTACTTTACGTTTTTCCTTCCGTTTTCGTTCAGTTTCGTGAACTAAAAACAAGTTAAAAGTTTAATATAGCAGCATCAATGCATCTGCTAAGGAAACCCTTTACAGTTCCTTTAAAAATGAGCATTGGCGGTTTTAGTATAAATGCTTGTCATCCATCCATTATTTGTCTATACCCACTTTTCCTGGCACTCATTTGGCAAGATGCAGGGTGCACCATGGACAGGTCACCAGGTCATCACAGTGCATTATAGAGATACACAGGACAATTTGGAGAGACCAGTTAACCATCCAGATTGAAACAGTGCCTCAACGTATTTTCCTCAAGCATTTTATTCATTTTAAATAAATTATTTTGCTTATGTGTTTCACTTGATTTTCAATGTGTTTTTATATCAATTGTTTTATATAAAAAAATATGTTTTATTCATGTGATATTGATGCCTGTTTAGCTACTGACAAAAAAAAAAAAAAAACATATAGTAACACTAGTAAATTTCCCTTAACTGTCCTAATATTCATTAATGCCCCAGTATAACCAGTACATGATTTATGTAACAAATAATGTACTTATGGTTTTATGAAGTTATTTTGGAACTTCTTGCTCTTTTTAAATATTTTTATATGATAAAATGTATGTACCACCATCGTGTACTTATGATTTTATGATTTTCATTTTATTATTTATAAAATTAAGGTTTACGACTGCAGGTCCAAATATTAAGACTTTAGGGCGAGAAAGGTTTGATAAGATGGTTCAGTCCTGACTTTTTTCGCCACTGGGGGCGCACATGGTGAAGAACTCATTTAGAACTCAAGAGAAGAAGCGGGTGCAGCATTTAGCATCTGTAGCATTTTATAGCATTCTCTCGTATCCGTTATGACGGAGAAAGTAGGCGCTCGACGTGCCTGGATACCGGTAATTTAGATGTTTATTGAGTTTAATAGCATTCTATTTATAGGATGTATTAGTTGAAGCAAAACAACGGTTTCCGCGTACAGGAAATTGCTAACTGCTAAAGCACGCCTCCATAATAATGATAGCTTGTCAAGTGACGCTTTCCTGATTGTGATTGGTCGCTTTCACTTGAACGACATGTCGTCACAACTGTAAGGATACGTACGTAAGAAGGACATGTCATGTTCAGGGGTAAGTTCCCTAGATTTTAAATGTTAATTTCAGCGTTGTAACTGTTAAATCCTAACAAAACTGCAGCGAGCGTGCCTCTGGAATTAACTAATGGATGTAAGTAGAGTTCATTGTTGAAAGGCAGTTAAATACATGTGTTAAAACAGCATGTTAGCGTACTTATTGCTTGCTGTTTGTTCTACTTACAGGAGGTGAATTAGTCATCTAACAGTGAGGCTTATCTCAGGTAACTCAGATTTGTGATTAAACTACGAAACTGTTGATTTTAAGACTGTGGTAGTTTATAGCTAAACTAAACTGTATGCGTTAGTTCAAGTGCATTCTTGATTTCAAAGATACTGCAAGAACAAGTTTTTTAATTGTTTGTTAATTGTTGATCTAAATCATGAAATTATTGTTGGTTAAGTCATTGCGAAAATAACTGAAGTATATGCGATAAAGATGCAGGCTAATATCCAGTGAAGCATCCATTCACTGGATATTAGCATCAGTTTCTTTACAACAGTTTTACATGAAAAATTAAAAATAACACATAATGTTTTACAACAAGATTCAGGAAATATGCTTTGACACAGACAGAAGATAAATATTTGATTAAGTGAAAATCTATTCTTTGACTGTAGATCTGTGATGCTTTGCAGCATTTCTTCTGTGCAGCTGAAATGCCTCCCTTAATCACAATATGTCTTGCTTTTTTCTTCCTTGTGTTTTTTCTCTCTTTGCTATTCTCTATTAAAATCTTTCCACCAAGATACTCCTTAGCAGGTGACAATTTATGAAGAACAAGAGGGCCTGAGCTTCATTGGAATAATTTTAGATGCTCCATGTGGATCCATGTTGATGTAAGCATAATTTTCTTACATCAATGGG
Organism: Xiphophorus couchianus; assembly: GCF_001444195.1. Taxonomy (NCBI): domain Eukaryota; kingdom Metazoa; phylum Chordata; class Actinopteri; order Cyprinodontiformes; family Poeciliidae; genus Xiphophorus; species Xiphophorus couchianus. Next base: position 15,234,565 of record NC_040230.1, on the reverse strand, counting down.
GTCACCGTGTGATTATTATAAAGTATTAGTACTTATGGACAGCTTGGTAAAGTGTACATTGAGATGACATGCAGTGCCTTGCAAAAGTATTCATAATCCCTTTTTACATTTTAACTCCCATCAGGAATTTCTTACAGCTTTCTTGCTACTCTTCCGTGAAGGACAAATTTGTGGAATGTATACCAGTGGACGGATAATCACAGCTGAGCTGTAGTCCTCTGCAGCTCCTCCAGAGTTACCACAGGCCTCTTTATAATAAATTGAGCAGCACTCTGTTATATTTTCAAAGCTTGGGATATTGTTTTATAATGTATTTCTGCTTCTCAAGTGTTTTGTCACTGACCTTTCCTTTTTGCTGCTTGGTCTTCATGATGCTATTTGTTCGGTAATGTTCTGCAACAAATTTCTGAGTCCTTCACAGAACCACTGGAAATTAATACACAGGTAGACTCTGTTTACTAAGAAGGTGACTTCTAAAAGTAGTTTTCTGCACTAGATTTTATTTAGATGCATTAGAGTAAAGGGGTCTGAATACCCATATCTCACTTTGTCGTATATTATAGTATCAGAAATACAAAATTAATGTATGATTTTCTTTCAACTATTATTGCTGTTCCATCCCATAAAATCCCGGTAAAATAAACGTAAATTTTGTGACAACGTTTTGAGATGTTGAAGAGGTCTGAATATCTTTGGATGGCACTGTACATCATATATTTTTCCTCATTAATTTTAGTTGACCCGACAAGTTTTTTAGCTTTATTTAATGTCGATATTCCCATACCTTCTTCTGTATTTTTGCTCTGTCCTTCTTAGCTTTTCACTACCTGGTCTGAACAGAGCAGTGGTGCGTGTGAGGAGACTGGCAGCACAGCTCAGCAAAGCAACCATGTCCACTAACAGCCAGGGCGCCAGTTCATCCTCTGCAGTCAGCGCTGACGCTCCTACAGCCGCCATTCTTATCATAGGAGATGAGATACTCAAGGTAGTTTTTTTTTTTTTTTTTTTTTTTAGGGTTTACACAATTGAGAGTAACATTTTTGACATGTTTTGGATGTTTTCCCTGAATAAATCTATAGGCTTTGATGTACTTGATATTCTAAACATAAACTCTGTCAACCTCTGCACTGTTGGCTTGTCATAACTCTGAGAAAACCTTGTAAAACTTGTTTGATGAGCCAGTGATGCTTTGTCTTAAAACGACGAGCCTGCCACGACTTGAAACAATAATGATTTAAACATGAAGTCTTTGATTCAGTCAATGTCAGGGCTGACCCTCCAGACAGTCCTACTGGGGTTCCTTGAATTTCATCAGACGGGACTTCCTTTTTTTTTTTTTTTTTTTTTTTGAAAAGTCCTTGAATTTGTTGTCGAAGTTGGGTTGGGAACTAACTTATGCGTCTCTTTCAGGGTCACACAGTGGACACCAACAGCACCTTCCTAACTCGAGCTCTCAGAAGACTCGGAGTGTCAGTGCAGCGCATAACGGTCATACCGGATATGCATGAGGTCATAGCTAAGGAGGTTGTCGTCCTCTCCTCTCAGTACACCCACCTTATAACATCAGGAGGTGTGGGCCCCACTCATGATGATATCACCTTTGAAAGCATTGCTGCAGCATTCCAGGAGGAGGTGTATCCCCATCCTGATCTCACCCAGCTGGTTGAAGAATACTTTGGAGTGACGGACACAGACAGCCCGGCCATGAAGCTAGCTATGGTGCCTCGGTCAGCTAAACTTAACTATGGGATCGACCCTCAGACTGGAAAACGGCAGCGCTACCCAGTGGTAAGTGAGCTCAGAATAAAAAAATAACATCATAACAATCAAATGAAGAAAACACAGCTCTAAATGATTAGTATCAGTAGAATATCACCTGGTCTTCTCCTGTAAGATTTTACGAAATTGGAGCATGTAGAGAGAGATCTTTGTCTTTCCCTCTTTGCTCAGCGTTTATAGATTATCCAGAGTCCTGGGGACTCGTTCCTGCTCTCTTTTCTTATTCTTCTCTCACAGATATTTGGTCTTGTAGGTCCAGGGTTGAGATCACCACAACCCCAGATGTGTCTTGTGAACAATTTCTGTGCTGATCATATGTTTTGAAAACATTTTCCTGCTGAAAGACCTAGTGTGGAGTTCGTCATGGTCTGCACTCTTACAATGTTCCTTGGATTGTTGAAAGAGTAGCACACAGCACTCCACATCCTCCACTGTACTTTACAGTGGGTATTCGGGTATCTTTCCCCACATTCATCCTCTGTTTTACACTACATCCTCCTGGAGTATGTTAGTGAAGTGATTTGTGCTATCAAACATAAAGCTCCACCAAAATTGGCTGCATTAGTTAGGCACTGAAGCCATTGATTTAAAAAGCATTTAGGTTACATATAGAAATAAAGCCTTAGTATAATATTAATGTTTCCATAACCCATTTTCTAAAATATATATTTTAAGTACAAACTTTAAATGCTTCATAAATAGATGACACTAAGATATAGGTTGGTTAAAAAATGTTCTTAAAAAAAGTGAGTGAATTTTTAAAAAACTTAAGTCTGGAAAAAGTCTTGAATTTGAAATGATAAACTCTGCATCTAAACTGTGTGCAGTCAGAGATTTTTTGCATAATCCTGTTTCCAGGGAGACAGCCTGCCAGCTCTGTCAGCACTAAAATATCTTTTAAGGAAATATCTTTAACAGAAGAAAGTAAGGCAACAGGTTGTTGCTGGAGAGGCAGAAGTTATTTTGCATTATAACTCTCCAGAAATTGCTTTTAAAATTGGACTGAGAATAATCATAATTATAAATATGTATATTTGGTTTTAAATGTACCTTTTGACTCTAAATTAGTTGCAGCCATTGCCGCAAGTATTTTTCCTTATAACATTTTGCTCGTCTTTTTACAGGTCAGTGTGCGTAATGTGTACGTGTTTCCAGGGACCCCGTCTTTCATGGAGTTGGCCTTCACAGGGCTGGAGCACCTCTTTGCTAGTTCAGGAACCACATTCCACTCTCGCGAGGTAACATCACCTCACAGCTGTTAATTACAAAAAAAAAAGGAAACCTGGTGTTTCCCTGCGACTGAACTGACTAAATGTGCCCATTTCAGGTGTTTGTAGATGCAGATGAAACAGAGATTGCGCCCGTGCTCACCAAACTGCAGGCCAGTTGGGGCCGAAGGGTGGCTCTTGGTTCTTACCCCGAATGGTTGAGTAATTATTGCAAAGTCAGACTGGTCCTGGACTCGGGCAGCCAGGAGGAGGTGGACAAAGCTCGAGCTCAACTGGTTGACCAGCTGCCCAAAGGAAGTGTTGTGTCCTTAATCAAAGACCCAGTGACTATTGCTCCTGCAGAGGTCTACAGACTGGCCAACAGTGGTGAGGCCTGCAAAGCTAAAGTCCAGAGAAGGACAATAGCTTTAGCACTTTAAATGTTTAACACCTGTATCACTATTTTACTTTTTTGCATTTATGTCTATTATTAGTATATATAATTCATGCTTAGCCCTGCGACAGACTGGCGACCTGTCCAGGGTGACCCCGCCTCTCGCCTGAAACATTCACTGGAGATAGGCACCAGCACCTCCCGACCCCACTAGGGACAAGGGTGTACAGAAAATGGATGGATGGATTCATGCTTATTATCATTTTTTAAATGTGCAGATGTGCACAGGTGAAAAATACCTTAAAATACATACAACGTTTATAGTACTAACAAAATCTCATTGAAAGATTGGGGGAAAAATCTAATGTTAAATACATTTACTTTCCAAATGGTAATCTTTAGTTCTGGCCCAGACTTACCTGGAGAATTTAAAAGTTAATAGAAATTATGGTAAATAAAGTAAGCTACGAATACAAATACTTCCATTACTTTCATTTTATATACATTTTTAGCTGTACCAATAAATGTGCCACAATTATTTGAAATGATCTGTGATTACTTTTTTTCCCCTTCCTAATAAATGTTCTCAAATTAAAGGTTGGATTTTTCAGATTTATTTTTACCAGAGGCAACATATTTGTGCACATCTGCATAGCAACAGGCTAGATGTTTAGAGACCAGTAAATGAAGAAAAAAATATTAAGAATGTAATAGTGGATTATTACAAAAATTATATTCTATGAAACCAAATGATAAAGTAAGTTAAACAACCTGCAGTTAGCTTTAGGAATTATGAATGACTTATGCCTATTTACTTTTGATTATGAACCATAATCTCACCGTGGAGTTCTTTCCTCAGGCACAGCGTTGGGCGAGAAAGTGAAGTGTGCACTGAAAACAATAGAGACGGCACTGGATCAGTATGCAACTGAGCAGGTCTGCGTTGGCTTCAATGGAGGCAAAGACTGCACAGCTCTGCTCCATCTATACTACTCTACACTGAAACGGTAACTGAAAAGGAAAGGAGCAAAAGGAGGAGGTTTTTTTTAAAATACACATCACCTGAGAGAGGAAAGACAGAGGGGAGAATTAAAATGAACAACATAATAGCACCACTGATCTAAAAAGACTCAGATAAGCTTCGAGACAGAAAATCTTTTTACGGGGTTATTTTTTTTTACATTCTTGACTGTATTTGACAGATTGTCTTATCTAATCTTTCGTTGTCGTCCTGATGTTTATCTTTAATGTCCGATTTCTCTCTTCCTTCCACTCTCAGGCGGTATCCAGACGGGAAAGACAAGGTTAAAGCTCTGTACATCCGTAACGTTTCCCCATTCCCAGAGATGGAGCGATTCCTCCAAGGCACAACAAAAAAGTGAGTCGGCAGATTAGTCCATTCTCTCTGGGGCAATTTCCATTTTTACCCTTTTGCAGATTTTAAAGTGCTTTGCTGCACAATTCATGTCCGCTGAACTTTTTCACGTGTTGTGATGTTAAAATGGCAGCTTTTATTTTATGTTGTTTGGATTTGTTTTTCATATTCATCCCCTTTTACTCTAATACACATGAACAAAATACAGTCTCCTAATTAGTAACCGGAGTCCACCAGAGTGCAGTTTAATTTAAGTATGAATACTAAAGAGTGGTGGATGGGCTGAAAATTCACCTTAACACTGAACACCAAACTTACAGCCAGAACCTAAAAGGATTTACAGCACATATTGGAGTCCCTCCACTTCATAATGCTCTACTGAAAATCCCTAATAAAATACATTAAAGATTTTGGTAGTAATGTGACAGAATGTGAAGGCGCAGTGTATTTGGACAAGCAGTGCTTCTGGTCCAAATATTTATATCAGTCTATTACAGATATGACCTAGAGTTGATCTCGGTGGAGGGAAGTATCCGGCAGGCTCTTAACGAGCTGCATGACAAAAGGCCGGAGCTGAAAGCCGTCCTGATGGGAACCAGGAGAAGTGACCCCTATTCCCACACCCTCACACCGATGTGCCCCACTGATCCTGGCTGGCCGGAATACATGAGAGTCAACCCGCTACTGGTAAGCCATGTTCATGTCAATTCCAGCTGTTTAATTTCTATTCATTGTACATTTGTATTTTTATTTACTTATTTTTTTGTACAGTCATAACACAGCCTGTTGCACAAAAGTGTCCTTGTGTTTTTAAAAGTAATTATTTTATTTTCCATGAGCAAAAGAAAGAAACAAAGAAAGAATTCTCTTCCCTCAAGGAGGTTAGTTTTATTACTTCAGTCATAAAAAAGGCACTTAGTGGTGAACCATTATTTAGCATCCAAGTTTTCAGTTTTGTTCCAGCTCATGCAGAGTAGTTGTAGCTTTTCTTCTGTCTTTACAGGAATAACCTAAATATTTAAAGACAAATTAAATAGTTTGATAGAAACTATTATGTTTCTTTATACAAATATGTTCCAATAGTGTTTAAACGTTGAGTCCCACAATATTAATGCAGAAGTTTATCTTGTTAAGGTTTGCAATTCCCAGTGCTCGTTACCACAGGTCCTACGTTTGGAAAGCATGAAATTAGATTTCACTTTCCAAGTCAGAATAAGAGTCTAGAATGAATACGTCGCCAGTCTGTCGCAGGGCAACACAGAGACAGACAGAACAAACAACCATGCACACACACACACACACACACACCTAGGGAGGATTTAGAGAGACAAATCAACCTAACAGTCATGTTTTTGGACTGTGGGAGGAAGCCAGAGTACCCGGAGAGAACCCACATGTGCACAAGGAGAACAAGCAAACTCCATGCAGAAAAACCCCAGGCCGGAAATCAAACCCAGGATCTTCTTGCTGCAAGGCAACACTGTGCAGCTGAAGAAAAATAAAAATAATTAACACAATCAACATTTGTGTGTCCTGTGTGAGCTTAGAATATGAGTTTGAAGTTTTCTCCGTATATTTTCTAGAAAAGTCTGAAACCAGATTTTCCAGGTCTGGTTAAGTGTGGAACAAAAAAATAAGAGTATGAAAAATGTTTCCATTGCCAAAATGAGTTTCCGATCCCAAGTATTACTGAAATAATTAAAACCAATTTAGAAGATGGTTTCCCATAGACTAAAGCAGCATAATCAAGTTGGATGTTTAATCAAATGTCTCCTTCACTCTACAGGACTGGACATATCATGACATCTGGTCATTCTTGAGGACGTTACACGTGCCCTACTGTATCCTGTATGATAAAGGGTAGCGATATCTCTTATTTCTTCTTGGTTTTTCAGGTTTGAGCAACATTTCCGAGTTATTTTTTGTCTTCCCCCATAACTTTTTTTGTCCATCTGCAGGTATACATCACTCGGCAGTATGGACAACTCCTACCGAAACAAGGCCCTCCAGGTGGTGGACGAGAGGGGGGTGACGCGCTACAAGCCAGCCTACCTCCTGGAGAATGAAGAAGAGGAACGAAACTCCCGTGCCTGAAATCGTCCCTGTTCTTAGTTGTTTTATTACTGTAATTATTCAGATGTCTGATTAACATTCACAATATTCTCATATACAGCATTTTGGATTTTATGACTATTAGAAAACATTAGAAATGTTTATGTGACTGAACAGAAAGTGTGTAATACAGTAATGTCTTTTTGAAGCTGCTGAATAAAACATCAGTTCATGTGTCTTTTTGGCCTTTGTCATATTTCACACAGATCTGCAGGATATCCAGAGCACCCCAGCAGGGTGTTTTATTCATTGATCCATTTGTCTTGTTTCTAAATCAAATAATCTGCTCAGACAGACAGCTGTTATCGGAGTGCATTTGTGAATAATGTGAAAAGGTGAGGAAAATCAGGTTTTAAGACACTGTGTGTGCAGCAGCATGGACACAGAGCTGAAGGTCACCCAGCAGGCTCATAATAATCTGTGTTTTATATCCAGAGACGGGCCAGCTGCTGCGTGTTTAACCGAGCGTCCCTCCAGGATGCCCCCGCTCCCTCCTCACATGTTGTAGTTCTTCAGGCGGACCTCACGGGCGCGTTGTTCTCACGTTTTCCAATTTAGCCAGCCGTGATTACAATAAATTACCTTCTCTGTTTCCAGACATGATTGAATCCAGGCTCATCGATCCACTCTCTCTCTCTGCTCCGCCTGGAGATTAGTCAACGCGGCGCAGCGACGATCGATACCGGCCGATCTAATAAAGCGGGTCGCTTACGAGGCCACCGCGGGGCTGCACACACTGTTACACCGGCAATTACCACTTTTAGGTCGGTCCTTCTCTCTCTTTCCCCCTATAACCCTTCTGACTTTCTGTCCTGACTTCACGGACCTGCTTGATTTATTAATAATAACAGTAATATAAGAGGCAATAAACAGGGGCTTCATAATCACAGCACAAATGTCATGGGGTGGCTTGTGGTGGTGCGACAAACACGCCGGGACATTGCCTGAAATGATTCGTGTGGCTGAAAAATGATGTAGTATTAGACTTCCATTGTGTTTGTTACAACCAAACTTGGTTACAGTGTAGAAATTAACAATGTGAGTACATTTACTGGAATTAAATTGGTTGTGCCTCTACCAGCTGGCACATCTAGTTACTGTTTTTACCCATTCTTCTTAAAATAGCTCAAGTTCATTCAGGTAGGATGGAAAACCTCTGTGAGCATCAATGGTTCTTGACTGGATTTTGGTCTCTACTTTGACTAGGTCATTTCAGTTGAACACATAAATGCCTTGGTCTAAATCACAATTCAGCAACCTTTACAAAGAGCAAATTTTTTGTGCCCACTTTAGCTTTTTTAAAACATTCCAAGTAAGAAACCACTGAACTTGTTCATAAAGTGTGTTAAATTTTATTTGATGGAGTGTACAATATAAAGTCGAGGTCAGAGGTCAGAGTTAAAGCTGTGGAGTATCTATATAAATAGATACTATTGATATTGTGAAAATGCTATGCAAATATAGAAAAATAGTTTATTACCTCTAGATTAAGAAAAAACCTGGACTCATTTATAGATTAATATATTTCTATTTGTATTCTTATTTTTTATACTTCATATTTAGTCATATTTAAATTACTTAAAATTTCACCCTTATGTGTGTATATATTTTTTTATAAATTTGATGTTGCTTTTGGCTATATTTGTATTTACTAATACTTAAGTAGTAGCTTGTCAGCAAACATGCCATTTCCACCTTGGGGACTAATAAAGTCTATTATATGTTATTCTAAGAAAAAATCTTACCCCCAGCATGATGCTGCTTCCACTCTATGTGGGAATGAAACAGGATGATAAACTGGACAAGGCCACATACAATCGTTTTGTCAATATATTTTCTTACCTGAGCTGTGGATCTGTGCACCTCCTCTGGCATTATGAATGACATTTGCAATTTGTACTTAACCCCTTCCATTTTCACTCGACTTAATAGTTCTCTGTGAGATGTTCAGAGTTTGGTATCTGGTTGTATCACCTAACCCTGCTTGAAATCTCTCCACAGCTTTAACTCTGACCTCTGACCTCGACCGTGTCCATTAGGGTGCATTCACACCAGCCTAGAATTAGTCTTGAATCAGAGACTCAAGACTGTAAGTCAGATTTGCTTGAGAGGTGACAATACAAATTTGAATTTCAAAACAGACTAAAAATGTGAACTCTGATCCGTCTAATAACCTAAGTCTCGATCCGGTGGAATTGAACTCTTGCACAGTTGAAAACATTTCTGAATGCAACCTGACTAGAGACTGTTCCAAAAGCAGGAAATGGACTACAGCGCAGGGCATTCTGGGTCAATGCAAACATAATAAATGCGCGTTTCCACCATTAGCGAAAAACAAATGGCTCGTGGTCTGACGTGGAGGGAAGAGGAGGTAAAGGCCCCTCATACAAATATGGTCAGAAGAAAATATATCGCAGCTACTTGTAACCACTCACAAAAACAACAAGGTTTTTAAACTAATTAGTGTGAAAATGGAGGCATTGGGATTCCCTCGTACAGTTGCACAGTGTCAGTTGTACAGTTGCACAGAAGTCTTTTTACCAAGGTAAAAAGACTTCGCCATCAATACATCAAAATACGTGACATGCTAAAGACAAGTGGAAATTCAGGAGATGTGAAGCTTCTTTGGTATGATGCTGCTAGATGTTATTCTTGGCACTTGACCCAAGAGCAGTCCGCAACATGTTGTGGAGTCCTACCAAAGCCTCCACCGCCATCCACCCCGGCTCCACAGAGAATCAAAACTCTGACAGAAGTGGTGAGTGGGTGACTATGTAATAATGCTTGCTCCATTTTTGTTTACATTTACAGAACAAGTACTTGCGCTTTATGTCTTCTTCAGAGGTTTTTGTGTCAATTCCTTCAGCAGTTTTTGGTGCAGTGCCACCACAGGTGCTGCACCAAACCTGTTCCCCTGCAGTAGGGGAACAGGTTTTTCAGTTAGCCTGTGTTGTTTGACACAGTGTATTGTGAATGCGAACTACAGTTCTGAAAATGTGACGAATGTTGCAATCTTGGCCCCCAACTGAACAGAGTGTGCCAGACTATCAGGTGTGAAAATACTCATAGCCTCCATGATGTTGACTTCTTTTCCTTTCACTCCATAATTCTGTATGTTTTAGATCATGATTTCTACATAAAAGATGATGTCAGCTATTTTACAGTATGAAAGTATATATGGAAGACTTCCTTCATTGAAAAGATTCATTTGAACATGTTTCCATTAGCTTGTATTCTTTAATTAGCCTCTCTAGTTTTAGGACCATGTTTCCATCAGGGGCTGCTCACTTCTTCCCCTTTTCCATTATTACACTTTTCTGACCTCTTTTGTGAGCTTGTTGCTGCTGCATGAGACTCTAAAACAGTGGACTCTGCAGTGTGGCCCAGCTCCATTTAAATAAAGAGGTGATTTCTGCTTCATTACTGCCACCTGGCACGTAATTGGCTGATTTAGCAGATGGCATAAAATTTCCACAGAAAGACATTTCTGGAATATGAGAGCATGCCTGGTGGGTTCTGATACCTGAATGGATTGCTTTACCTGTGAAAGCTCAAACAAGTGAAGTGATGTTTGATAATTATGGAAACTGAAAATTCATCTGGTCATTACTATCAGAAAACTGTGCTTATTCTTTTACTTAAAATCAGATGCAGTTTGCATGACTGAGTACTAGAATAACATACAAGGAGAACAACATATTTGTTTAGTTTTTGTCAGAATTGATTAATCTGAAATATGCTCTTTCTCTGTTGTGCTTGCACGACCTTCCACTCTGCAGCCTCTCTTCTCTTCCTCCCAGCAGTCCACTGCGGTCATTTTCCATCCATCACCAGTTTGTCATCAGACATCCTCCTTCATTAGAGAAAATCAAAATTCACCTGAGAACAAATCACTGGAGTAGGACATAAACAAGCGAATAGGGAGTGTGCTTAAGCGATAATGAGAACTGGTTCGACCAATTTGCATGTAATGACATTGTGCAGCAGAGTAATGCAGAGATGTTTTGTAGGGTAAATATCAGAGAGAACCAGCGCTACGTTGTCAAATCGAAAAGTCCATAAAAAGCATAAGTTTGAATGTAATCATGAGCAAAAATGTTTTGAATAATCCAAAAAATATATTCAAAAGAACATTAAATTGATTTCATGATGTGTAGAAGATCAGATTGGCACAACTTATTTAAAGCATTTCAGGTCTAATCTTAAGTACAGCAAACTAATGATGGGAGAATTTGAGTTTTTAAGCAAAATCTCATGTTAAACTCATGGAATTTGACATGCTTCCCTGCACAAATCAGTAAAGAAACGGTATTAATGCACTAAGCACCTTCATGCAGGACCTTGGATACAAAATTAATTTTGATAACATGAGATTTCACCTAAAATTAAGTCATTGCAAAAAAATATTTTTCATGACAATAAGCTGCAGATTATATCTTATGTTTAGTCAGTGATGTATCTGTCAGATAAAGCAGCAGTACAGTCTTCTTGCTTGAGATATTCAGCTGTGCAAATCATTAACAACCCGTCAAGGGCCACAAATGTTTCTGTTTAACATTTTAACAAGCATAAGCAATGATGGAACAACTATTATCTAGACCTCAATTTGGACCCAACAGATAGTGACATCTTTGCCTTTAAAAGGCAACTGGGTGATTCAAGATTCAGGCAAAGATTCCATCACATACAGGTGCATTTTTGATGAACATTTGTCTGTGGAAAATCACTGAACGCAGTTAGTAGCAAACTGCTTTTTTCAAATAAGAAACATCCCCCCACTCGGATAAGTGACATCAACAAGTAAACTTGAGATGACAGCTAATGCTTTTTAGTAATCTGTTCACATGTGACAACTACAAGTTTTCTGTAGGATTTGTCCATTGGCTGCAAAATTCCTGAAACACAGGAACAGTGGTTAATATTGGTTTTCCCATCAGCTCTGAGCAGCGTCCCTGTCCTGCTGCATAAAAGAACTCCCACAGCATGATTCTGCCGTCACCATGTCATGTCAGCCACACATATTGTTTTGGAAGTAGGTTAAAAAGTTCAAATTTGACCAGAGCACATTTTTCCACATCTCTGCACCTCTACATTAGTGATTCTCAACTCTGTTCATTCATACTTAGATGTGTCTTTACTCCAGCACACCTGAATCAAATGATTGCATTACCTCCTTATCAAGTGGTACAGAAACCGAACTATCACCCATTTATTTAGGTCAGGTGGTTGTTTCCTGTCTACTTTTTTTTTTCTTTTACTCTTTCTGCAGATCTAGAGGCAGTCGTCTTGGCTGTTGACTTGTGTTTTCTTTATGCTTCTTCCCATCTCCTTCTTCCCCTCTAACAATTCCCCCCTCTTTTCTCCCTTTCTTTTCTCCTTTCTTATTTCTCTCTATGTCCAGTACATTTGAAATAAACCCAAAGCAATTTCTAATAGTTTCAATATATCAAGTGAAGCATCATGGCTTATGCCATGATGCTCTGCTTGTGAAAGTAAATCTGCTGGGCCTCACCTTGACACTCAGACAGCAGTTCTGAGTACCACACTGTCTGACAGGACACTTAAAAAAATGTCAGGTGGGTCACAGAAGGAAAACACCAAAAACAAGCAGGACAGTGGGCCTTAAGGATCAGGGCTGAAAATACCTTCTTTACGTGACTTCTAACGATATTATTTTAGCTACTCTTTCACAAAGGTCATATGGAATATGCAACTATTAGTTCTCCCACCTGTGCTTTGGATCTCTGCAGCTCCTCCAAAGGGTCTCCATGGAAGTCTTTTGAAAAAGAAAAAGTACAGATATTGTACACTACAGATAAGTACCTCTATCCACAGTAAAGGGAACAACAAAAACAAAACAAAAAACATGATTCTTTATTTTTGTACTTATAAAAAATTAAAAACAGTTTAATATCCCCTTTTTATATATGTATAAAAAAGAAGAGCAAATAAATATTTTTCTAAAATTCTGATGGTCTAGAAGGAAAAGCTGGAACACATTGGAATAAAAATATCATTTTTTGATCTAATTGGTTCTCCGAAGATGGGCTTTAGGTCGGTAGGTGGACGTGTGGTAAAAGCAGCCACTTAAGGTGCTGTGAGGACAAAGAGCTAATCTTGCTGCAGTCTCTGTAAACCTCAGACTTTCTCTCTATATTCCTCCCAGGCGGGACTGACTTTTATAAAAGACTCCACAGAGCTAACAGCTCCTGTGATATGGACACAGCATGACTTAAAATTGCACTTGGCATGACTTTGTGCCAAAAACATGCGACGAGCTTTGATATCAGAGCGAACTATCCATCAGATGCCGCTGACTGTGAAGCTTTTCTCTGAAGGAATGTGTCCTTAATCCAATTCCTCGGGAGCTTCTGCGGTGTAAAACGAGACTTGAAGCACCATGAGACAGCAATTCAGGCGATGTCCCAGGAGTGATGCTTAACACCGAGGATGAAAAGACGCCGCGTTGTCAGAAAGCATCAGGAGAAAAGGGAGACCTTTGAGTCTATGCAAATTAGCAACCCATCTGCATGTAAAGCCAACAGACCAGAACACAGGAAATAGGATGTTCACTATCAAAGTTTTGCACATTAAAAGTGGATAAAAGTGAGAGAGAGAGAAAGAAAAGGGGAAGGATTGGGAGGAAGGGATGTAAGGAACAGAGGCAGCTTTGCTTTCTGCAATGTGAAGTGTGACTGACTTGGCTCATTTGTGCCAGGTTTTGGTGCGTTCAAATAAAAGCCTCGGCTCATAATCCTGAGTTTGTCACAGCTCTCGGGCCAGTACACAAACGCAGGACCCCCTGCTCATATCCACACCCCCTCACCCCCACACACGCCCACACCCCTACGGGATGCATTCAGAAATGCCTTTCATTCTGCAGACGAACTTCGGTGCAAAGGGCCAGGGTCTGTGAAGCTTCAGCCTGCGTGCTGCAAACCTGATGAGAAAAATATCTGCTCTGCTCAAGTCAGCTGGAGCACATTTGCACTCAACAAGCATAACTTAAACATGGGGTGGAGTGTCAGAAGGATCAAAGATGCCTTACACCACAAAGTCTTGCCACTGTCTGCTGAATCCTGATTTTTATTTTTTATTTTGTTAGATTAAAACTGGATTTTTAACACTCTGTAAAACCTTCCATTCATTTATACACCAATTTAGAACACCATTAAAATTATTCCATGTCTGGAAAGAAAATAATACTTCTATCTATTTACCTGGAGATGATAGGCCTATCTTGTTCTTCTATTAGTAGAAAAATGACTGTGACCAGGCAGCTCGCTGCACATATTGAGAAAATAATGGATGTGAACAAGAAAATACTTGATTGTCTTTGAAACAACGTCAAGATATCAATCCGAAAAACTCAAACAGAAGCAATTATACAACTTATAATTTCAGTACATTTAGTGTGTAAATTAGACCCCACGTTAAGAAATGATTGTAAAAAATCGCATTAACTGAATGTAACTGAAACATTTCAGTCATCTCTACTTTAATTTTCTAAGCTGATTATTCTCTAGAGACATTTTCCTAGTACTGTGAAAAAGTTCTTGCCCCCTTGCAGATGCAGTTGCTAACAACAGCAGTCAAGTGTTTGCAATAACTGCCTATGAGCCTTTTATATTGCAGTAGAAACATTTTATACCAATTTTCTTTGCAGAATTGTTTTAATTCTGCGACATTTGAGAACTTTTGAGCATAAATAGCTCCTATAAAGTCATGCTGTAGCATCGCAACCTCATTTAAGTGCAGAGTTTGACAAGACCCATTCCTTAACCTTAATTTTGTTTTTTGATTTTTTTTCTTCCTTTTTTAACCCTTCAGGTGGGAACCAGATGATGTGCTTTGGGATCATTTTCCTGCTATATATCTGTGTGCTGGCATTTAAGGTCATAACCTAATTGACAGATATTCTCCTGCATGACCTTCTGCTATAAAGCAGGATTCACAGTTCCATTAACTATAGCAAGCTATCCAAGTTCTGCAATGGTAAAACAGTAACACACACTACCAATATACAAATATAAAAATAATTTCTTATAAATGTATTTTAAGCAAAACACTCCTGCTTCACATCAGTTAAAAGATTGCTAAAAAAAAAAAGCTATATTAAGAAACTGGAAGTTGTTTAAAACCTTTGTGCAATAAAAACTTCCAAATAGTTTCTTATTTGTGATAATTTGTTTACTACAGTAAAAAATATATATCATAAAAAATCAACTGCAGCTTTCTACAAGTTTATTAAAATTGTAAGTTTTGAAAATCTGATTTTTTAAACAAAACATTCATTTGTAAACACCTATCTCTCCATTTATTTGCACAGCAGAACAGAAATACTAAAGATATTGCAACTTGACATTCTGTGAAGTCTAGGCAGCAGCAGTTTGTGCATTTATGGCACCCAGGGCATGCCCCTCTTTCTCCTGCCACCAAGCCATTCAAAATACAGGAAGCAAAATGAGATTCTGGGGCAAAATAAAAATGCAGTGCAGTTCTGCGCAAAGCATCTAACCTACAGTCTCTTAATTTTGAGCATCAAGCAGGGGGGCTCCAATTCTCCCTTGGTCATCATAAAAATAACAGAAAACAGATGAGGTACATTTTTTTTTATCTGTTGCTTTTGCATCCCTTCTTTCTAATGCTGCCCTGCGGAACTTACCTTTTGATCCATAGCAAAAATCTCCACAGCTTATATTCAAGCTGAAAGTGGCCTAAACACAGAGAGAAAAGTGAGATAATTGTTACAATAACAATCAGGGCTCCCTGGTAATTGTGTGCTTTTCTCAAGATGAGTGTCAGTCTGATCTTACTAATAAGGACAGGGGTCAAACCCAGTGTGATTAAGGTCAAGTTCCCTTTATTATACTTCAACAACAATTTTCTGTCTCACTGGGCATGATGTAATCCATTTAATGGATATAAGTGTCAGATTCCTCTGTGAATAGATTACACAAATCTAAATTTAATGCTTTCCTGCTGACATTTTGAATCTTTGATTACAAAAGCGAAATAATTGGTTTCAATAGTGTTTTTAATTAGCTGGTGCCTTCGGCATAACGATTTAATAGTCACATCCCTGCAACTTTGTTCTGTGTTTTTATATATGTAAACTGATATAACAAGTTGACGTTGTAAAAGTTGTCATACCCCTTGAACTTTATTCACATCTTGTCCCATTTTAGAGCAAACTTTTACAGGAACTACAGGTCCAAATATTTTTGTGTATGTTTCTTTTGTTCTTTTTTGCATTTTCACAGATTCAATATAGACCTGGGCGTTGACTAGGTCATTCTAACACGAGTTTTTGGTCTAAATTATTCCATTGCACCTTTGGCTGTTCGGCTTCAGCCTCTTGTCTTTCACAGTCTCTCTTTCAGAATTGTCCTGTTTAGCATCATCCATTCTCTGTCCCTGCTGAGAGAAAAATATCTCCAAAACATGATGCTACCACCACCATATTTCACAGTCACAATGCTGTGCTCAGAGTGTTAGGCTTCCATCACACATAGTGTTTAGTAAAATTTTGAACCAGAGAGCATATGCTTAAAAATTTTGATTTTATGACTGCTGCCATTTTAGCTTTATGTACTCAGGTATGAGAAAACAACTCCCAAAAACCTTTCTGTTATTTATAGATGCGTTTTTATACCCCCGTCTATGCATTTCACTTCAGGTTTGGAGTCTTTTTATGAGAGCTAAGCAGTGGTTAGCACATTTTTAAAAAGTATGGTTTCCGATGCAAAAATATATTCATGTCTTCTAAATATTTTCATGGTTTCTTCTACATAGATTTTACCAAAAAGTTTAGAGTTTCACTCTGACCTCCACATTCCTCTTTCAAACCTTTTCTCATGAAGACATGTCAGGCAGTGGGAAACGTTAGTCAGAAGCACCGTGATACCTATTTTTAGCAGCCCTTCCTTCACTTTGTAGACATGAATTAGTTTAATTTTCACATCCCCTGTCATTTTCTCAACCATTTTTTCCCCGACCTGCCTCACAAGCTTTAATGAGTTACTTAGGGATACCTATAGGCTGCATGAGAGTTTGAAGTCTGGCAGGTTTGAAGATGCCAAAAGATTTTAACATGAACAGACCCACTGGAGCACAAAATAGGGTGCCAACTCTGACTTAGAAATAGCAAAAGTTTATTATAAAAGAGGTCATCTAATAAAAATAAAATCCAAAAGAGATGGAATATGATAAATATGGTGTGTGACAAGCCATCTATAAACCAAAAGCAAATATCTGCAGCTGAAATAAACTCAAGTTAGTTGGTCAAAATTAGCCAAAGTCTAACATCAATGGATGACACAAATATCCACCCAAGAAAAAGGTAGTGAAAAGTCTCCAGCTCAAAATTGAGTTCATGATGCAAAAATGTATTTGTAAATTTGCTCAGAGAAATGGTGAATGTCAGGAGAAAGGGGGTTATAGAGCAGAAGGCTAGAAATCTAAAAGATTAGCACCCTCTTTAGCTAAATGTGCTCAAAGATGAGCCCAGTCTGACTGCAACTCATCACAAAGGTAAATGACTGCTTGTGACAAAAATTCAAATTCTGTTGATGTTGAGGCAGAAGTAATTTGTTCTCCAATTCAAAGTGCTGTTGTGCTGATGCAGATGAACTTAATAAGGCCTGCTGTGTTTACATAAAACATATTGACAGTGAATGGAAGCAGCTGAAAGTCTAATTTTTAAAATTACAGTGGCTTCATTCCTGACATGAATTCATTTTCAAGTTTGCAGCAATCTTTGATCAGAATTTTTCATATGAACAAAATGAAACAAAATAAACAAAAGGGGAAAAAAACGTATTTGCAGCATAGTGATGTTGTCATCCATTCATGTAACTATGTATAAGAAGTAGCATGGTGTAATTATTAGTCAGCGCTGATGGTCATAATGATACTTTCATTCTATAGCTAATAGAATAAAAATGGAGAATATTTGAAAAAACATCACAGCTGAACTTTTTTTTGTTTTGCCTCAGAATTTGCATCGTCACACTTTTACTCTCTTCTGCATGATATTACAAAGTACTGAGACCATACACTCAGAAATTGCACAAGATGTGACATTTCTGTGATTTCGGAGATTTGTAATCTCTGAACCTAGCATTGAAAATTTGCATGATAATAAGGAATTCACAGCTAAGTCTATACATCTCAATGCTCCATGCAGACTCTTGCAGTAATAAATCTCTTCCTCCGGACAGTTTCTACATTTTCAACCTTAAGAAATAAGCTCTACGTCCCGAGAGATGAACTACAGAGCAGTAACACCAAGAACGGGACATTTTAAACTGTGATCCGTCTCCACTTCCTGATGCAAAATGTGATTTCGTTTGGAAACCTGCAGATGAAAGCAGGGATGACGACTGAAGACGCTCACGGACTGGTGAACTGGAGAGACTGGTGGAGCTTAAGTTTTAACATCTTCTCTAACTGGTTCCACCCATAAGTAATTTTTCTGACCACATCATGCTGAAACCTTTGAAAAGACTACAGTATTTGTTAAAAAATGGGGGAATAGTAACTTTAGAAAGTTCTCTAAAATTAGAACATCAGTCTGGCAGAAGCATATGGTTCAACTACTAAACTTCCTCCATGACTGTAAAGTTATATAATTTATTTGCTTACAACACTTCATTCTTTTGTTTAATCCTGGATGCACTACACAGATTTTTGTGACAAATAAACTGGTACATATTACCCACAACAAACACAAGTTGCTGAACTTCATTAGTTTCAAAAAGCTGGAAATTGTTTAATGCCATTTCCTAAGCAGATGGGAAAATATTTAACCTCAAATGATTTTGTAGTAGGTCATCCAAACTGGATTTTGTCACTGCTCTCACATTTGCTGTATGCATCTGCATAAACGTTTATGAATAGTGGGTTGACGTATTTGAGACTTTGTTGATCAGTGATCCATTACGATTAATGTTTCATGTAAAACACGGTTTGCAAAACCTCATAAACTGCCAGAGAAGCTGTCTTTTGCAAAGTGGAAAAATTAAAAATATGAGAAACCACCTTTCCATCAGGAGTTTACTCTGTCTGAATATGTGTAATAGGTTTATTTGTGCTGTATGTGTTCCCAAAGAAACTGATGCAAATATAAAGCAGATCAAGTAAACCGCCATAAACCTGTATGCAAATCATCAAACTGAATTCGAAGGCTTTTAAAATAATGTTTGCAAGAACCACTGACTTTTTTTGAGATTGGAGCTGATCCAAGACGATAAAACAGTCCCACTCTAATAAGCTGTTAGCTTAAGCCTCTGGGTAAATACTGTTTTTTTAAATAAAAATTAAAGCTCTTCATGCCACTTAGAATTTTAAATGTAGGAATAAATCAAGTAAATATACCTGATTAAATAAAGATTGTTTTCAACTGTGAAGTTTTGTATGTAGTTGGAAAATAAACACTGAAATGAAATAACTGCAAAGAAAACCAGCCAATTTCTATTGATAGTTGTTTTTTGCATGTAATTGACACCAAAAAAGCTAGGAAAAAAAAACAGCCCAAGTATCAAAACATAATCTGCTGGTTTGGCTCCAGACAGAGTAATTACAAGGTAGTTTGTGGACATCTATAGATGGAATGTGGAAGAAGTTTTTATTTTACTCAGATGCACAGCAAAAACCTAAATTTGTCATTGCAGAAAAACCTTTACGATTCCTGTAATCCCAGTAAAACCTCAGAGGAAACTTTGACCCAGGATTTTTATGATACTCTAAGTTTATCTAATATGGCAGCCTGTGTGTGTAATTATGAAGCGTATGCTTGAGACTTCCAACTCTGGTATATTACACATAGCAAACTTTACATACCCAGAGAAAAATGGCAAATCCAAAACTTGTGACACAACCGATCCCGCAATTCCTGTCTGTGGCAAAGGATAAAAACAAAATCCTGCATCAAATGACTCGCGTAAAAAGATCTGCATGCTTCAGCTCAAAAAGAAGCACACTCAAAGTTGAACAGGGACATAAAGGAAAGTGGAGTACTGCTGCTGCCTTAAAAGTCCCCCGTCGTTATATAGCAATTTTAAAAGGACCCATCTATTCCTGCATGTTCACAATAGAAGAAGAATGAAAACATGGGCTTTAGACATTTATATGCGGAGGTCAGAACGAAAGCAGCTCTGCGACGGCACGCATCAACAGTGACAAACATGTCATCAGAAGAGATCATAAACCATGAAATAGGAGCATTAGCCCCATTATCCAGGAAATTGCCTCTGTGGCTTCACAAGACGTTCTACATTACAGCCTATATAAATGGAAATACACTTACAGCTTATTTGGATATACACTTCTATATTTAAGACACAAAGATCTTCTTTTGGAGGGTTATTATTGAACTTCAGTCCAGCGTTGTCAGAAAAATAACTTTAAGGTCGTCTTATTGGGAATAATGTTCTAGAGTCTATTAAAAGCAGGAGTCCACTGGGTATCCGGGTCTTATCAGTCTTTAGCCACCCATAGATAAAAATGCAGCTCAATATTCCACTGGGTTACTCACATTACAATGGCCTCCCACACCACAAGGTCATTTTAAGTCCCTGTAGTCCCCTTATCTTCATGCTGCTGTGTATAACATTTAATGTGTGTGTTCCGCAAATAAACTCATGTGTGTTTGTGTGCAAACTGTCACCGAGACCTGCAGCTGCGTCCAATAAATCGATGCATTTTAGACCCAAAGTAATAAAAATAAATAAATAACTGACCGAGCTTTTTGGAATGCAACCGTATTTATTTGTTGTCCTGCCACAGAAAACGGCTCAGATTGCAGTTGGCTCTTCACAGAAGACGCTACGTCCTTCACTAAAATGTGAAAGCAGAAACGCAATAAAAAAAAAAAAATCCATAAATCCTACCATTACATGACTGTAAAACTCACACTGTACAGAAGAGAAACCAAATCTTAAGAGAACCATTTTTTTGGGAAGTAAGCCTGACAAAAAAAGGAAAAGCTAATAACATTTTGACACCCAACTGTTTGAAAGAATAAAACACCTAAAAAAATGTAAATGATGAGATTATTTCACCATAAAAAAAGAGAATAGTAAGTGCTAACAATTATATTTTTAAAGCAAGAAAACAATGTATGAAAAATTTTTACATTTTCTGACAGTAAGCCAATCCAATAATGTAGCAAGATGATTATGTAACGTTAAATTATATACTTAGCTCCTAAGGAAAAATAAAGAGCTCTGTTCTCACCAATTTCAATGTAAAAATATATTGGGGAGGCTAAGTTTATTTATTCATTCTTGCCAAACTTTTCAGCTGTGAATATAAATTCAATAATCAACTTAATAACTTGGTAAATTCAGTTTAGCACAGCATATAAAATAATATACAAGTAATTTGTAAGTATGAAAATCTGTTATTTTCTTCACATAAAAATCAAGTTTGTGTTATTTTTACGATTAACTTATACAGACTGATTGTTACTGTAGTAAACAACTGATTTAAATAGACCCAACACATTTTTATGTAATTTTACAAACTATCCACATGAAACCAAAAATCATGTGACGATAAAAATAAAATCATAAAGCTCAGATGTGCACACCGTTTATCTTTCTAACTCCGATCCGTTCACCCATAAATCCGTCGTTTTCTCAGGCGGTTCTGAAGCAGAAAGCAGGTTGTAACCCTAACGTAGAGCTGGTTGCCCAAATAGGAACAACTCCCATGTCCTGTAAAAACCAAAGTCCGGCATCCAGTCTCCTCTTGTATGTCCAGTCCAGTTCAACCAGTAAAAACCAGTTTGATCCCAGCAGGGGGCGCAGGAGCCCAGTCTCACTTTTCTACCAGAGTTGCCCTTTCCAGATTTAAAATGCCTTTCCTTTGAGATGGAAGTAGAGCAGATTTGTTTTTGCTGTGATTATAATGAGGCATTAATGTGCGAGGTTGAGTCCATGTCCAGAAAATTAGAGGAGAAACAGAAAACCTCCAACCTGAGCCAGTCCTTACACTAGTATGTTTATGTGGCCACTTTTTAAACTGGAGGCTTCCAACTCAAAAGGAAGTAAACAACAGAAGAAGTAAAAAAAAAACCCAACAAGACACAAAAATAAAAATAAACTTCACAGGAGGACCTGATTCTTTCATTGTTCTTCTGGCTTCGAAGTGAGATAGGAGTCTTAAGATGGCTCCCGTATGGAGAACATTTTGTCTGAGTAGTTGCACAACAGGCAACAGGTAGAGCAAGAAAACAGGAAGAAATGCTTTGCTGCACTTCGGCGTCATTTCCCTGAGTCACAGTGGTCCGGAGAAACCATCGTCCTGCCTGGATTTTTAACCAGTCATTAATGTCGCTGGCTTAGTCTGGCAGAGATTGCACTTTGCCATTTGTTGTCAGCACAGTTTTATTCTTCCTTTAGATGTCAGAGACTGCACCCATGGAGCGCAGGCAGACACTGAGGACAGATGAGTCAGGTGATCAGCAGTAAGAGGATGGAGATGAGGAGCGGAAGAGAAGTGGTCCTCAGTGAGACAACACTGCTGCGAGGTTTTGTTCCTGGAACAGAGAAGAACATTTTGTATGAATATTTGTTTCTATAAGAAGTACAACCAAAAATGCTTGAATACGAGTTTCCTTCTTCTGAATCCATCTGGGGATTTAGAATCATGTATAGACTTTTTTGTTTTTTTGCCACAGGACATTATTATTCTTCATAAGTTTAAACTTGACACGAATTTAAAGCACAACATTGTTTTTGTGTTTTGGCTGGAAAATGTGATTGATTTAAACAGTCTGTTAACTATCTCACACTGGAGCTCCAGTCTGAGCTCCCATGTGACTGCACTCATTTGGGGCTCAGCAAGTAGATGACTAACAGTGACTTTCAAAGTGATTTGTACACCTTTATCTATACCACATTTGTCATGTTACAACCATAAACCTCAGCATGCTTATTGAAACTTGCCAACATTGATATAGCGGATAATTGTAAAATGGAGAGCATCCAGTCTTCCTAATGAATTCCCATTTGGATCTGGATATGCTGCTGGCAGGTGAATATCTGCAGCAGTCTCAAAACTTTTGCAGCCCCTTAAACGAGTTTTCTTCCAGGATTGTTCTGCATTTAGTTCTATCCATATTCCCATCACCGTTGACCACCTCCATTATCCCAGCTGAAGTGAAGCACCCCCACAGCACGATGACTGCACCATCTGAACAACATGTTTGTAACAGACCTGTGTCTGACTTGTGGTTCTACAAACAACTTATGAATTTCTTTCAACAACAGACTTATTCTTGCTGCTGCTCCTTGAAAGACAAAATTTTAAAAGTGTGAAATAAATTGTTGATCTATAAACATATTCTGGGACTTAAATTGTAGATCTATGTGGATTTGGGTTACCGTGGACCTCTCAATGGCTTTGGATGTCCCAAAAATCAAAATAAAATACACTGAAGTTTTTGATGCTAAAGTGATAAAATATTTTAAAGGCAGTGCAAATAACTCTGCAGAGAAGGGGTACAATTCAAGGACACTACGAAGGACACTAATGTTCAAAATAAACATTCAGTGATTAGAAAATCATGCACAAATTTGACATGCATGTTTTACCTCGATACAGAAGAATATAGACATTCAGATATGTTACACTGATCCACAAGCTACAAAAAAACGTATCACAAGAATTTGCATCTCACCTTGTATTTGTTTTGAGCCCTCTGATGCTGTAATAAGCAAGAAGAGAAGAAAGATAGAGTTTAGATAAGTTGAGGCATGAAAACAAGATGCTGATTAGTCATTTTTGCATGTGTAACCTTCTCAATAAACGTGCTGCTTTGTGCAACAAAAAGAGCAAGAAACAGACAAATGACCAGGGGAAGGTATTTACCATTACTCAAAGACCAATGCCATGAAAAATGGGTACTGACTGGCTGTGCAACCCTAAATATGTCCCCTATGCAAATTTTCTTAAAGGTCGTACAGAAAAAAAAGAGCTTGGAAAGCATGGCAACAGGAAAAAGATAGTGTTATGTAAATTAGAATGACTAAGAATGATGGAGATTATACCGAGAGGGATACAGGAAATGGAAAAGGATGGAAAAATGCAAGAAAATTCAAAATGACAGCCGAAACCAAGAAGTGGACAGAAGATGAAAGGTAGAGCGGTGAAGACTCGAGTGAGAAAGTAAGGTGAAATAAGAAAAGAAGATTCGAAAGACTGAAACAAGGTCAGATGAGGAATAGGGAGGGAAAGAATAAGACGGGATAAGGGGGCATTTGTGTCTGGGCGTCACTTTCTCAGCAGGTGGGTAGAGGGTACTGAAAGGAAATAATGGAGGGAGACGTGGAGGACTGCTATAATGGAGGAATAGGGAGCTGTTAAGAATGAAAATGGAAAAAAAAGACCAAAAAAATACTGGTAGCAAGGAAAAAAAAATATGAAGCAGAAAACTGCCTAATATTCCAAAGAGCAACGATGGACGGGTCAGAAGACACGGATAAGACGGTACGACTGATTCTTAAATCAATCTGTGGCCTTGAACTCATCTCTGACAACCCATAAGTCAAACCCAAACACATAACCGTGTACACACAAACACACTAAAAAAAACATAGCCTGGAAAATAAGGTGTGTATCAATGACCTCGGAGAACCAACCGCTGATCCATAAACCGATAAGCCTTCCTCAGCGCGTCTGAACAACACGTGGCTCCGCCCGACATGAAACCAAATTACTCTCAAGTAGATATAACTAACAGCCATCAAGGGGTTAACGAAGCATTAAATTGAATGCTATGTCACAGCTTACTACTGAGCTTCTGCAAGTGTGCATTGAGGTGAGCAAGAGTATTTGTAAGGTGAAGCAAACTGTGCCAGAAAACAGTTACAATATAATTGTTAAAATAAACAAAACAAGCACACATCCGTCTATACGCAATTAACAAAATGCTAAACACAGAAAAATTGTGAATATTTTAGATAATCAACGTTGCACAATTTATCAATACAATTAGCAACATAGAAAAAAATATTACATTAATAAAAAATATCTGCATTATTTGTATTCACCATGTACCACATGAAATTACGGGAAAAATATTTAATTCTAAATTTTTCAGCTGATGATGATGCGTCTTAAAAAAAAACAAAAAAGAAAAAAATTGCACAGTTTACAAATAGAATATAAGTGAGACACTCATACACTGAAAGTCTGCATTTATACTGACACCAATACAATAACTGTGTAACACTTTCAATCAAGAAAAAAAAATCTTTGGAGAAATACGTCTTCTGTCGACAATTTATCGGTGCCACTGATTAAATAAGACAATATAAAAATAAGTAAGAAAAAAGCCAAGTAATTGCTACATTTAATACAAAACTAAACAGACATACTCACAGTATCCCACAAACAATCGCTAGTAAAAACATTATAGCCATATCCAATAAGTTACATTTTACAGAAAGTACGTCTTAATCAATGTGATGTTTCAAGAACGAAGTAAAGAAAAACAAGGCAAACTAAACAGTTCCTAAATTAAAATACTGCAAAAAAGGTAAAAAAAAGAGGTAAAAAATAATATGTTGAAAATGTTTAACTTATTAATTTTTTCTCTTTTTTTCTACTCAAAACATATCTCAAGCTCACAAATTCTAAACAATATTTGTAGAATTTTTAGAGAATTTATTTGGACTTTGATAATAATAATTAAAAAAAAACACTTAAAAAACAAAATTGAAGGTCGTATGTCTGGAAAATAGTGATACAAATAAAACCGGAACAGTTTTAGAATTTGCTGTGATTTAAAATTAAACAAATAATTTAAAACTTCTGAGTAACTTTTCGTTTTTAATTAAATCGCTGTGAAATTAACGAGCGTTTCATTCGCCGTCGAGTCAAAAACATAAAAATTTGCCGTTTTCAGATGCCTTGTGTTTACTCGGCTGTGGGTGATATGCGTGTTTTGATCCGGCTTTAATCACATCATTTGCGCAAATAGCTGAACATCGACGGCTCTCGTTTCTGTGTTAACATCATCATCTTAGTCATGGCAAACTCTCACACAAAATGGAGTCCACGGGGGCGTGACTGCAGAATTAAAAAAAAAGCATGCTCTCCGCAGTGCAGTCTGAGGCATGCTGCATGCGTAACCGCACATGGACAGCCATGGCAAAGTGCGCATGTGCCTCAGCGAGTGTGTGTGTGGCGGCGTTTATGTGGGTGTATGCAGAATGCCCCACTGCAGAGACAATGTTCCACCATTCCACCTCTCCTCGTGCCGCCATTTTACACACATAGGTACTAGTGCTAACTAACGTAAATAAAATCGTTTTGCAAAAATCGTGGAAAAAAAGCAACAAAAACAGCAGGGAATTTCAGATGCAAATCGCTAAAAACGGTAAAAAAGTTAAAATTTGGGTCTTGAGGTTCAGTTTGAGTTTTGTCCACTGGGTTTCAGACGTACAAAGAGTGACTTGGATGAGAGCAGAGGGCGGTGAGGAGGGCAAGGATTCAAGAAATTAAAGAGAACCAACCGCCACCCCCCCACACACCTCCCAAAAAAGGAAAAAAGAAAATCCCCGAAAAAGAATGCAAGGAAAATGGTGACGCTCTGCAAGCTGAAATAAATATAATGGACTGCTCACAGCGGGACAATGACTAGAAAAAAAAAGGAAGTGAGACGAAGTGGGAAGGGGAATCAATTAAGGAGAGATGGAAGTTGGTCTGTAATGGTTTCTCACAGTGGGACGGCAGGGAAAGAGGAAGCAGGAGAGAGGCAGAGCAACTCGAGGAGCGAGAGAGATAAACACACCGAGAGGGGGTTTTAAGGAGAAGATGCAGAGTAAAAAGGTAAGTATGGAGTAGGAGGTGAAGCGAGTTTGAGGAAGATGCAATAGAAGGCTGTGGGGTATCCGAAATTTCACGACAACAATTCAGGGCTTCATTTTTATGACGCAACAAGAGCTTGAGAACCTATCAGACATTGTTTTTTGTTATCCAAGCGCGATTTGTGATAGTGTTCCATTACAAAAAACAAACTCACTCCCATGTAAACATCAAGCAGTCGTGTTTCACGATATTTCAGAAAAAAAATAAATTAAAAACCGATCCGTCATCTGTATTACTGCTAAATTAAATACCAGAGAAATCGAGAAACAGTTTAGAACCCACTGACCTTGGAGCAATGACAACACACCTGATGGACTCTCTCATCGTCACCTCTGTCCTTTACACTAACTGCTAATTAATTTAAACCCCTCACGACAGGGTTATTCCCACGTGGAAATGCACACAAGCTGGTTTTTTGAAGAAGATGGAGAAAAAAAAAAGTGAGGAAGGGAGGAGCACGGTTTGAAGTCTAGATAAGAGGCGTTTGCTGAAGGACAGGAGCTGCCATCACCGACGGCCACACAGGCGTCTAATGGCATGCCCTGCTGCCACGCTACCTGTCAGATAAAAGGGAACCAAGTCAGGAAGGAAGCTGGGAATAAGCGGGAGCTTTTACCACAGGGGAACAACACAACAACAGCAAGTGGACAGACTGCAATACATCGCCTCCAACTCTCCTTCATCCCCGCTCTCATCCATCTACTTCACTTTCTTCTCGCCGGCCTCGTACACGTTTATCCCAACGAGGCTCGCCGCACAGCCGGCGCGCGACAGAGATGGAGCGAAGCGGGGGAAAGGGAAAAAGGGAGTTGGTGGAAAGCGGTACGGCGGATGCAGAGGTTCGACAAAGGGAAGGTGTAACGAGGAAGGTGGCAAGGCGGAGTCTGAGGGCACGGAGGAGGATGTCTGAAAGACTGCTACGGATGGGGCCTAGATTAGTTTTGCTCCAGTAGCGAAAGATCATAAAAAAACGAGGAAGGGAGGAGAGAGCCGAAGAGACAGAGAGAAGGGGGGGATTAGTGCCACTTCAAGAATGACAGAAGAGTGAAGAAAGAATGAAACCGAGGAGGTTGGAGATGAAGAGGAGGTGGGTGGAAGGGAGGTGGGGAGTTAAAAGACAAGGAGACGCAGATCCTGAAATTTAGTCGGGATTAGTTTTGGTTAAGGAATAGGATGAGAAGCAGAAAGAAGAAAAAAGATGAGGCAAGGAAACAGAACACAGATGTGTGCATGTCTTTGTAGGTAGAACTGTTTCTACTCTGAAGTCAAAGTGATTTTAGAACTGAAAATGCAATGCATGTGTGCATCCTGTGCCAAGAATGCAGAACTCGAGTGATTTCTATAATTTCTTTATTATTTTTGCCACAGATGAGCTGATTGGGGAATACAGTCAGAAGGTCAGGAATACATTAGCCTTTCCTCTCAGAAGTGAGCTATCTGATGTAGTTGTAATTAATGGGAGCCAGATAATTAACAAACTTTAAAAAAAAAAAATCCATCAGATTTTACTCTGGTAATAAAGTAGCAAATTACCTCCCAACTGACGTCGCGCATTATGATGACATTTAGGAGTTTATCCGAGATTAAGGACATGGCGTGATCTCGTTTCTTGTCAAAGTGTGTTTCGCGAAGTGTCACGCAGTTGCTGTCTGTCTGTGTCTCTAGTGAAATAAGTTTAAGCCAAGACTCATAATTTGAAGAATTAAACAAAGCAGTTCTTGAGTTGCTGCCCTGTTGTGTTGATGAAGTCAGTCAGGAACAAAAGTTGTCAGGCTGCCCGATAATACACTTTTAAATCATTATCTGGCAGTATTCTGCTTCTTTTGTGAATAAAACAATTGGTGACAAAGTGACAGAAATGATACGACACAGTAAGCTCAATGAGACTAACTAGCTGCCAAGAACACAAAAGTTGCCATCTGGCACCCTGACAACACTCGGATACAACGGCACTGAAAAAATGTTCACTACTTCTCTTTTCTTTGTCAAGATTGCGTGCCACTAGTTGTCGTTATCCACATTATCCTGGCAAGAAAATGGCAGAGATGGAAAGTGGGAGGACATGCAGCGAAGGTCCCGGAGGTTTTGGACTGAACCTGGGGTAGCTGTGTCGAGAACTAATTGCCACTGAATATGGGGCGCCTGCTGCACCACACCTTCACTACCTTTAAGAAATATATAGGAGCATTTTTGGTAAATGGTAGAAGAAGAAACTGTGCCAGACAAAATAAAAATCCCATATTAACAATTACAACACTGCAACAGACAAACCATGAGCTCCTACTGATGCTAAAATGACCGTCTGCTAGAAAGCTTTATATCCTTGCTAAACTAAATAGCCATTCCATGAGAAAAATCAAAATCTAAAATACTTCTATAGTCATGGACATTTGTAGCCATGCTTTAAGCTTGGTAACTAATTTATAAAGCTGATTTTGAATTGCAAAGAAAGAAAGAAAATACATGTTCTTGTCCTGTCTGCTAATAAAGATGGGTAACACTTTATTTGACAGGTTGTGAATAAGACTGTCATGACACCGTCATAAACATGACATAACACCTGTCATGAACATGAGTAAGTCTTCATGAATATTTATTACTGTTGTCATAAAGTGTTATTCGGTAAATCATGACACTTTTAATACAAAGTTGACATTATTCAAAATGACTTTGTTATGACAACTTGACATTAACCAAGAAATCACGACTAGCTAATAGTTCGTCACTAATGAAGGTAAAGTTGGCGTCAGGCTGCCTGACAACAATCGGTTACAAAAGCAATGAAGAAGCCTCCAAAACTTGAGTCTGTCAGAAGTTGGGCTAAAAGAAAATGACAGAGAGAAGTAGATGAGACAAAGAAAGCACTGTGAGAGTACTGCGAGAGATTATCCAATAATTATGCTAAAGCTGCCGCACAGTGATCAAACTTCTACCAGATAATTCTATGCTGGCCAGAGATTTTAGGAGATTTGTGAAAACAAAATTGCTACACTTTCTAAGCTGTGTTGGGCTTTAGGGCCACATTAGAATTAGACAAGCAAAAATACAAAATTTGGACTAATCAAATCCGAGCGAGATACTGATTACTTTCTTTGAAACGCAGGTTGAGATTAGCAAAACTTTTACTATAAAAATTAAATTGTTTATCCAAAATTATTGCTAAAATCTTTTCTGGTTCATCACATTCAATGTAAGATAAATTAATCATTTTTTCCAGTTTGTATCCAACTATATCTGAAAATAAGAAAGTTGGGATTTTACATTCTCACTAAAATTTAGGTAAAATTTCCTATTGTTCTCATAACCAGGATGTATTCTACATCCCTATTGGCATTAGCCAGAGCTTAATTATTGCAACTATCAATGGTAAAGTTGGCATTTGCTATTATTTGCTATTCCTATCAGGATTACCTACCGACATTGTTTAGCTACACATTAATCCTGTAAATTCAAAAAATTCAATAAAAAAAATGTTGGTGAACTTTGAATAAAGACAAGAGTAAATACCGCAACATACAATTAGTATATTGTATACTAATTAAAATATTTACTGCAAAGTGACACTGTTAATCTTTATTTTACCTGTAAAAATAAATATTATTTTTATTTCCTGAAAAATATTGCTAAATTGTCAGCTTGTTCCGATCAGATCAATTTTGTGTTTGGTCTCATGAAGGGAGGTTTATTTTTTGTTCACAGTTTGCATTTTTTTTCCCATTTATTTAAACTGTATCAGTGTTTGCTAAACAACTTTCCAGCCAGTTTCACTGAAGAGAGAGAGAGAAAAAAGTGCGTTAGTTCAGTCTGGGACAGCACAACAAGCCCCCCTGCAGATAGCGCAGGGATGGGAACTGGGACAGACGTCTCAGACACGCATGTGATGCTACGTACACACTCGGATACGAGTCCAACTGCCAAAGATCGCACGCAAAGGCCCATAGACTCGCACACAAAGTGCAACAACAGCAACAGAAAGAAAAATGGTCCACACACACACACACACCGAGCACCGTACAGGGATTCCCACAGTGACTGGGCAACATTCCCAACCGGAATGGGCAGCTCACTGGACTGGAAGACTAACATTACTCCAGGCGGGCTCTGGATTAGATCAACTCTGGGAATTTCACACTGAGAAAGGGCGATGGGGAGTGGGTGGATGAGGATGACAAGCAGGTAGGGAAAAAAAAGAAAGACCACTGGTTGGATAAGATTTAAACGAATGTGATGCTCAAAAAATCCATAACAAAATATTCATTGAATTAGTTCTAAATACAGAATAGGCATGATGAAAATGCTACATGGGCTTATGTTCATAATGTTTTGAACAAATTTGCTTTAAGACAAACACCACGTTACAGCTGTTGTAAAACTAACAAGTACATTCAGTTATAATATTATATGTGACGCTTATTTACTGGATTTTTGATTTTGATACACAGGCCTAGGCAATATTATTACAATAAAAAACTGAAGCTTTACGGAGTTAAAATTTACAACTCACATTTCTTTGCCGTTCTGCTGCTTATCGATCCTGCTATTTATCTGACTTATTTATAGCTGATATTGGCTAGTAAATTAGTCAGGCTATCTGCTGAGGTAGCCAACCTGCAGTCATGTTCTTAACAGGCTGCTGTACTAAAATTGTACATTCAAAACTGAGTTATTAAGATAACAGTTTAGTTCCCACACCATGACTGTTTGCTTTCTTCAGCTGCAAGTACTTCCAAATTGACAAATTTGACTTTGTTGTAAGGAAAAAAGGTTTTGCAGCTGCATAAACTCCAGTTACCAGTTTTTGCTCATCAAGTTAAAAGAACTTAAATCATAAAGATGGTATAGTGGAAAAGTTTAGGCATTTCAAAAATAGATTTTTTTTGGTTACAAGCTGTAACTTGGTGTGGATTGATACAGGAAAGTAGCTAATGCTCAGCAAAGAGTTAACTTCATAGTAGTTTTCATTTAGAAAAAAAAGAATACTACAAGGTTAAAGATAGAAAGCAGCAAAAAGCTCAGTAGTGAGTGGCAGTCTGAACATCATTCTATACTCCAAGACGTGATAGTAAAGATGTGAGAGGCAGAAAGAAGAGTCTGTTGGTGTACAAAGAGGAAAGCATAAAAGAACAGATGAAAGGATGAGTGTACTCACTGGGCTCACAGCATATTGTGACACGCATCTTCATGCATGGCAGAGGAGGGCCTTCATCTGTCGGCAGAGCTGCAGAGAACAATAGTAAAAATAAAGTGTAAATAAGGTACTTACTCATCAAACCCAACAAACAGTTTTGAATTCAGGATGCCAACATGTGGAATATTAAAAGAAAAATTCTTGCACAGAGCAAAAATGATTCCAGAAAGTCTATTTAAAGGATTTCTTGCTATAATACATTTCGTGCAGAAAAGCTTAAGAGCAGACAACAAGTTTTCCCACTTCAACATTATCCGAGTAAGGATTTACATCATCTTTCTGTTGCAGACCAAATATCGCACTTATCCTCACAGCTAAGTAAAAACAACAAAATGAACTACAGAGATGTGCCACCATTAGAGAGGAGCTGCTCCCATATTGATGCTGATCATGGCTCACTCGGGAATAAAAGGATCCTAATGGCTGTTTTATCTGTCACCGCGTTGTTGATTTTGGTAAGCAGATTTGCATGAAACCCCCAGTTAATGTGCTTTATCTTAAAACTATTCTCAAACAGCTGCTAACTCAGAGACACGTAATAAGAAACAGTCCAGATAATTTGTTTCCCTGTTGCATTCATGTCAACTATTAGGATGACTCCAGAATATGGTAATATGTAAAGTAGTTCAAAATATATAATCAACACTATTAGAGCACAATATTCAAGGGAGAAATTTGCATGATACCATGTTTGGTGTTTAATGATTAGACAAGGTGTCTTAATACCTTAAGACACTTTGCGTCTTAAGACCAGAGTTTTGCAATTCTCTGGTTTTTAAAAAGATTTTGTGATACTGATGTCTGCATTCACAGTATTCAAACAGGAAACAGGCAGACAAAGAGAAGAGGGGATGACATGCAACAAAACGTTCCAAGGTCAGGAATCAAATCCAGACGGTTGCATTGAGGTCGAATAGCCTCCTTATACGAAGCGTTCGATCTACGACTAGAACACGCACCGCTCCACACAATGTGCTTTTCTGACAAACATGTTAGTGAAGTAAGCCGAAATAACCATTGAAATGTATAAATTCAAAAGGAGCTGCAATATATTTGGAACATATGATATTGTGCAGTATAGTCAAAGATCAAAAAGGGTTTGTTCCTTTACTTTTGTATCTCCCCACCATTTTTTAAAAGCTTTTAAATCCTGACAACTAAAGCTACTACCACAGCATCACTTCCTATGCAGTTTGGTGAATAAAATATTTTTTTTTTTTGTGGATCCAAATGTGAAGAAATTAAGCTTTTCATGAATACAAAATGGGTGTATCATTCAACATCTATATATCACTTGTTTATTTGGATGAAGGACATCTAACTGACAAATAGGGAGGAGCGATGTGGAATTAAAATCTAATTACATTACTTTGGGGTATTTATGGCAGTACCAAGAGAAGTGAGGATAAAATGTAATTAAAGAATTCATCACCATCTTTTGTTTGTGAATCTATCAATCAGAGCCATACACAAAGAAAACAAATGTGTAAATATATAAACACCTTAAATAAGCCATTTCTCTACAAATGTTGCATTACAACTATGTATTAAAAATACAACATCCTCAAAGTTTTTGTTGCCACAATCATTCTGACATTTTTGATACCCGAGTGTGAATAACTTACATCATCTAGCCAGCAATCCATTTTCTACTTATCAAAAGGAACCCAAGATATCACTCTCCCCATTAACATTCTTCAGCGGTTCTGCAGATCTCAAGGTGTTTTCAAATCCAGATGAGATCGATAGTCCCTTCAGTGTGTTCTGGGCCTGCCCCGGAGGTGTCCCCCCAGTGGGATGTGACTAGAAAATCTCACATGTGTAGGCAGGGTAACTGGGAGGCATCCTCTTCAAATACCTGATGAGGATGCCTCCCAGTTACCCAGCTCCTTTGAGGAGCAGCAACTTTACTCTGAGCGCCCTCAAGATGTCGGCGCTTCAAGTCAAAGCACGGTCAATCCACAAAAAAAAAACAACTAATTTTAACCATCTGTATCCAGGATCTCACTCTTTTAGTTGTGATCCATATCTCATAACTATAGCTGAGGGTGAAAATAGTAGACAAACTGGTGAATGATGAGCTTGAGTTATACCTGCATTACTGTAAACCTTTCTGGATCCACTTCCTGTTCTTCCTACCTTCACTCACGCCTCAGGAACCAAGGCTCAACAGAGTTTGCAGGTAAATTCTCCCGGCTTCATTCCCATCTACCTTTTCAAGGTGGGGTTTGATAACAAATGTGGTCTATTTTCATTGAGGCATTTGATTTACTCTTATTTTGACTCCTGAGATCAAATTGCCTTTCGAGACACTACCAGAGCCCGAAACCCCGAATAACGTACACATGAAACCAACTTTTAGTTTTATACCTCACTAACCGAGAAACTCCTGTTAGATTATGCATTTTGGAGTACTAAGCATCCCAGAACAAGAATCAAACACGGAGAACCAACATTTAGCTTTTTTGTGTCTACCCTTACCTCTTTGTCTCTTTTGGCTTTATTGTTTTGTTTGTATTTTCTTCTAATTCATGTAAAGAACTTTGAACTGCCTTGCTACTGAAAACTTGCTATATAAATAAAATTACCCTTACATGTTGAAAAATAAGAGCCTAACAAGTATTGTAGCTAAGCAGTACTATTTAATTGAGGCAATGCACAAATAAATTTTCAGATGGTGTGATTCATTATATTGTGCAATTCTAAAACAAGTTCATACAAAGAACTTAAACTAGCTTGCAAAATATTTTTGCGGCCAATCCAGTACCACTAATTGAACCCAAATAGTATGAATATCAGCCTCAGGGGATCCACATGAAAATGGTTCAATTTTTTTTAAAGCCTCAAAGAAGCTCAGGAGAAAGGTGGAATGTAAGTGGAGTTTGAGCAACAAAAAGCTATACATGGAAGGTATAGGGTTGCCAACATCCTTCTATCTCTCAAGTAGTTATATTTAATAACAGAGAAAATTTTTGCAAGCTATTAGACTCATAGATGACAATGGACTCACACAGAGATGACTGATGATATGGGTCTTTCTCTGACACACACCACTTAAACGAGTTCATTTAATCAAAAAGTGAAGATCTGATCAATTTAATTTGCAAAGTCATGTCATGCCCCTTCTTTATGGCTTAAATGAAACTTCTGCCTGAAGTCAAACGGCAGCCTTTCCTGCTGTGACCTGAAGGATCCACCCCAAGTAACCTCTTCAAAAACTGGCTCTTACTCAGTTACATCAGTCACCAGGAATGACGCACTGAAAGCTATAGACACTTCTGACAGCACATTGGGAACCACTTTTATGCAAGGCTGTAAATATTAGACATTTCTCCACATTATTTACAGCCACACTCATGAATTTATGCATGACACCAGAACATGTGGCGTTCCTGTTGTCTGTACCCATCTATCTTTTCCATCTCAGCCTTTTCCCTTACAAGATGCTGCACATTGAAATATAAGAGCGTTAATTGAAAACCTTCCGCAACTTTACAATCACTTCAGTTTAAATAGCCCAGAAAGCCACAGCGAGACCCCTGCTGTCAGCCTCAACAACACTACATCACTGAAACCAAGCACTTACAGCAAAGACACTTCAACTATAATAAAAACTCATTACATCAATGTGCTTTTTACCTAGTGTAGTCACTAGATTGTTTAATTTTCCGTCATAATCAAATAATCTCACACATACTCAGGAAAAAAAACCTTCCCTTTTTTTTTTTAAATCACAAATCTTGGTCTAAGAAAAGAAGTAGCCTGAAAAGCTAATGTGTGTTGTTATTAATGTGCTAATGTGTGTTGTTATTAATTGGGGAAAACACTTTTAAACGTTGAAAATGACATGTCTTAGCCTGTTTTTATGTATATATATATATTCTATACTGTTGCTGCTGCAAGTTTCTTCATGTTAAAAAATAGCTGTTTTTCATCGCTGGCACCTACTGCTTGTTTAGGACTAAGGATTATATTAAGGAAAGATTCAATGCAACCAGCTGATCTTCTTTTGAAAGCATTTTACTAATTTATCAATCAATTTATCTTCTTTTTTTTAAAATCAAAGTCCTGGTGTCTAGAGGAAACGTGCAGGGGTGCCTAGTGTGAAGTTTTCACAGTCAGTGATGATTTGTGGAACAGTTTTATAGCTGCTGTTGTCGGTTCATGAAGTCCAAAGTCAGCACTTTATGTTTCCATCTGCTGATAAACTTTATGAAGATGGTGATTGAATTTTTCAGCAGTATTCTCAATAGCAAGATTAGACAATCCAGAGCCAACAACACAGAAGAGCTAAAGGTTGGTGTTAAATGCTTCAATGATGCAATGAATCATGCAAAAGGAGCCCCAACCAAGTAGGAAATAAATTACTTTTCCATAGCGTTTTGTTTTATCCAGATGCATCTCTAGATATTAGACTCGTTTGTCTTGAATGACATTCCATGGTGGTTAATTGGCGCCATATATATGTACAAACCGATTTGACCATTCAATGAATCGAGCTCCCTTGCTGTTCTTACTGTTCTCTGAAGTTGATCTATGCAGCGAACAGCTGACCAGTAGAGGACCTCAAGCTGTTTCCTGTTTTTGGTGACCCAGACATGGAGAACTTGTGGGTTTCTGTCAACTCATTGGAGACTGTGACATTGGGCTGTAAAAGTGTCATAGTCTTTTGGCACAGAAGGGCTGAGCTCAGCTCAGACTGAACAAACTAATGCCATTAGTGTCTCTAATATCATTGTACTGTCCTCCCAGGCTAACCCCATTATGCAGCTTCAGGACTGCAGAGCCATTATGAGCAAAAACCCCAGAGCCAGACATTTGGACCAACTTTACGCCTTATCTTTGATGTGGACAAAACACACACAATCGCCCTGAGCCTGCTGCAGCCTGACCAGGGGGGGGGGACCTATTGTTGCTTTTCTATGAACTGGCATGAACACCGACAATGGCCCAGTGTGCATGTATGCATGCGTGTGTGTGTGAAGACACTCTCTCATGCCTTCACAATACACCATTGTCCTGTGAACCTCAACAGTAATTTATGTAAAGATTCTCTCTCTTCCTTCATCCCTCTTCTCCAATGCTTTTGTTGTACTTCTGTTTCTTTCTCTCCAAGGTGGATTCTTCTCGTCCCTTTTCCACTCCTCCATTACAGTAACGTCACAGCTCTGAGTTTCCCTCTCGTCTTCTAGTTTTCCAGCTACCGATCTTATAAAAATCACACCAATCACACCATGCTGGGTTGATGTCAAAAAATGCAAACTGAACAATGATGGCATTAAACCATCTACAGTGTTATGGGTGTAGGGAAGCTGATCAGAGCTGAATGGAGTTATACGTCACCTTTCCTGCTCAGAATAATTTTGAAAGTGATCTCCACAAAAATAGAGTAAAAAAACAAACATGAAATACAAGAAAAAATAGGAATCATGACATAAAAGCAGAAAAAGAAAAATTAGAAAGAAAGACCTAAGATATGAAGAGTAATTTTGAGGAACATAAACCTGTTAGACACAGAGAAAGGTGGTGGTTTTGATGAAAGCATATTAATTTGTTACAGAGGCCTAGTCAAATTCCTAAACCACAAAAGATTAGCAGTTGTAAATACAGTGAAAGTGGGTTTGCAAACAAATGAATAGCACACGTTTCGGTACTTTTATCTCTAAAACAATTAAAAAGTAATAAATTATTTTACTTATTATTAAAGGTTGTGGGACAAAATGTAAAACAGTTTAGAGGGAACACATACTGTATTTTCAAGCACAATTCTCTTTCAGAAATATCAACCATTTAAGTTAACTTGATAACATGAGACCCTCTTCCTGCCACCAACCCCTCTACTTACAGCTGTAGTAGTAGTGTCTCCCTGGCAGGAATTCAAAGCCAAGCGAGAATGGGGTGAACCTTTGGATCTTTTCAGAGAAGCGGACTGGTCCAAACGGAGCAAACGGGGTGTTGCATTCCCACCTCTTGACGGCCTTTTTGGTTTCCACGCAGCCTTTGAAAGCCTCCTCCTCCACCAGGTAAAGGACCAGAGTCTCCGGCTGCTCTGGAACCAAACTCCCTGATTCAGGATAGCTGGGGCAGTAGATGTCCAGGTAATCATTGAGATTCAACTGGACAGACAGATCTCCCGCTGTCAACCTGAAAGAAAGAACGATAGGGACATTAATATTTCACAGAAGTATTACTGAGTGATTGAAGACAGCGGTGGTGATTAGACATGAACGGTACCTGGAGGAACATGTGCAGTTTCAGAAAACCGATTGTTCGTCAATAACGTAATAAATGCAGATGATAAAGGAAAAGTTTGGCAAGCATAAAAAACATTTTTATATAAAATTTTGGGGGAATTTTACGTATTCACAACTCCATTTTTATTCCCAAACCACCGAGGGAGAGCTGCTCTGGTAGAGATACGAGAAAAAACAATTTTCCGTATGCTAATTACACCACTGAGGGGAGACGAGTGTGAAATAAACTCCACTCGCTCCCTTTTCACCTTCTACAATGCGATGCAAGCACACACTACAGTGCACGGGCCTAAACAAATGTGCATGTGCATACACAGTCGAGTCAGTCAAGGCTGACTAGCTTTTGGCACAACAACAACTTTGGACAAGACAGCATCATTAGAACAGAGGAGCTGCATAATGTATGCTCCTTCAGACTGAGGGTTCTGACTTCCTGTCAGCTTGAGTATAAAGAGCTACCCATGTACAAAGTAATATAAGAAACAGGAAGGGAGGGGTAGGAATACATGTAAATGTTATTAAATACTGTGAACAGCTGAGGAGAAAAAAAACAGGGTTTCTACATGTTTTCATGGAAAATATCCAGACTTTTCCAGACTGTAATTTCCAGAACTGTTTGCCAATTTCACTCATTTCACTACAAACAGTGTATTGTGTCAACACAATGGTGATGGCGACGCGTGCACATGTAGCCATCTTGCTCTAGCAGTTGTTTGGTTGTATGCTTGTGTTTAATCCACACGAGAAAAATGTTTTCATGGTATGTAAAATGTATGATGACGGTGTAAGTTAATTGATCTTTAATATTATAATTTCATATAAAGAGCGACCCAAGGCAGAAAAAAATTTAACTGCAAAAACCACAGACAGGAAGGACATAAATGACAAAAGGATGGAGGAAGGCAGAAAAGATATAAGGCAGGAAAAATTTGATGAAAAGGAAGGGGGTAAGGAATGATAAAAGAAAGAGAAATGCCAGGACAGCGACAGTGAAAGGGTGCATGGAAGGTCATAAAGAAGGATTGGAGGAAGGACAAAGAAATTTTGTAGGACAGAAAAACTGTAGGAACACATGGTAGCACAAAAGAAAGAAAGGAGTTGGAATAAAAAAATAAGCGAAAAAGTAAAGCACTGGAAAGGACAGCAAGGACAAGGAGTGAATGATGGAAGGAAAGACTCATGGAAAAAATGAAAAAGTGACACGGAAAGAATGAAAAAGTAAAATGAAAAAAGAAAAAGTGAAGGAAAAATAGAAATTCAAAGAAGGGCAGAAGGAAGGAATTGAGAAAAGGACAAGGAAGAAGCTTGGGAGTAAGGACACAAGGGAAGAAGTGGGGGAAGAGGGAGGGCAAAGGACAAAGGCAAAACGGACCAAAGAAGGCCAGTGGAAAGCATATTAGGAAGTATGCAAGCAAGGAAGAACACCAGGAATGAATCAGTGAAGTAGAGAGACTAGAAAGAAAGTGGGTAAGGACAGTAGGAGGTACAGGAAGGCAGAAGGAGGTAAGAAAGAAGGCGAAAAGAGAAGGACATGGGGACAAAAGGGTGAAAATACACTAGGAAGTAAATAAAGAAAACCACAAGAAAAGACAGGGGGAAAGAATTAAAGGCAAGAAATAAAGTTATAAAAAGACAGAGGAACACAAGGACGCAATAGTTAAAGGATACAAGAATGGAAGAGTTGCAGGGTACAAGTAAAGAAAGGTGGGTACAAAGAATGCACTTGTGGAAGGACACAAGTAAAAAAACGATGAAAGATACTACATACTGGAATAAGAGATACAGACTTTTTTTTTTCCTTTTTCTGTAAATATGTTGATTCGGAAAATTTCTAAGTACAATTCCAAAATTTCCGACAGGAATTAAAAATTCGATACTTGTGACAGGAGACAGATGAAGAGCTGTAAAGAGAAAAACTACGGCAAAGGAAAAAGTTGGATGAATAGGTGAATAAAGTGGAGTAAAGAGAAAAGAAAGTGTTTTAATTAGTGACCCCAGAGAGTCTGAGTGCAGACACTCAGCGCGCAGAACAACGGCATGGAGGAGGAGAGAAGACAGACTTTAATTGGCCTCCTCTTCTCATGGAGCAGCAAGAGAGAAGAATGAGGGGCAGAATGTGGCTCGAGCAGAAGGTTCAGGTCCGTCAGTGGGAGTCTTTATAGAGGGGTGACAGACCGGAGGAGAGAGGAAGAGGAGTGCTGGGGCTCACTGAAGAGGAATATGGGAGGGAAGACGAGCGTAGAGTTGGGGGAAAGGGAGGTGGAGGTGGTGGTGCACAGCAGATCGCTCTTAAGTTAAGTAGGCGAACAAAAAAGAGAGCAAAAGAATGAGTGCGGAAAAATGAGTGCAGAGCAGCAGTAGGAAGAGGTACTCGGAGAAACTGATGAAAGCAGAAGTGGAGCGGATAGATATGAAAGGAAGCAGGAGTCTGAGATGGTACAGTACATTTACAGTGTATCAAAGATGGATGGAGCAATGAGAGGAGAAATGACATGAGACTCTCTGGGACCATGACTAAAAAAGCTGAAAGAGATGAAGGTGTTCCCCTCCTGAAACTTGTGTGAATCTCTCAGTAGAATCATGGAGCAGAAGGGTCATCATGTAAGCTTGCTTTAGAGTCAGACATGTTCACGAGTCATTTTTCTCAAGCTCCCTGAGAGAACTGGTCTCTGAAATGAAATCAGCATTGTTTCATTAAAGGCATACCGCCTTACACTACATTGCTGCACCTTATGGAAACAAACATTATGCTGTGACCCAATTAACTTATTAATATCTCATAGCTTTACCTTTTGTACAACATTATGTCAAACATTTTTAACTATTAACATTCAATAAAACCTAGAAATAGCACCAGTAATTTATTTTAATAAATCAAACAGCCAGTTCTTTTATTTTGAAGAATCAGATACATCTGATTGTAATAATACTAGCATTCCATAACGAGATTAAAATGTTTGATATGAGAGAAACG
Organism: Xiphophorus couchianus; assembly: GCF_001444195.1. Classification (NCBI taxonomy): domain Eukaryota; kingdom Metazoa; phylum Chordata; class Actinopteri; order Cyprinodontiformes; family Poeciliidae; genus Xiphophorus; species Xiphophorus couchianus. The sequence continues at coordinate 15,193,400 of NC_040230.1, read as the reverse complement.
GATTATTTAAAAGACTACAGTCCCACACTCTTGAGCTGCAGTCAGGTCTCATGGCTAGTTGAAAAATTTGCATTTTGCTACTTTATGTTTGTACTTTAGTCTGTCAGAGATACGAGTACCCCATCTCTCGTCTGTAGTTCGATTATGACTGGTAAAAATAACACATCATCTTCTGCAAACATAATTTTCTGCATCTCCTGAAAACATTTCCAAAGCGATTAGATTGCATGTGTTGGTCAGATAACTGATGTAAAGGGGAATCTGTATGAGTTCTGTTGGATAAGTTTAATGTTTTTTTGAGATACTTATTTGCAGTAAGATTAAGTTTCTTATACAAAGCAATATCTTTCCCACTTTGAATACCCTGACATATACACCATCACCCTTCAGCTCTAATGTGTGTTAAAGTGTGTGTGTTTGGGATGAGTGAGATCCCAGAGACAAGCCTTACAGAGGCTACTTCCTGCCACCATGTGGAAATTGATGATCCATCAAAAAAGACAGGACCCAATCGATCAGGATTCCTCGCTCAGGACCCACAAAAGCGACTTTGCCTGGTCAATACCCCTTCTGACACGGTGTGTGTGTGGGAGTGTGTGTCCGCATGTAGATGTTGACGCCTGTCCAATAACTCTATTACCTGTCTGCACTAATTACAGGACAAAAGGTGCTTGATTTTTGTGGCAAGAGGAAAAGAAAAACATGTAAACCAAGGTAGATACACACTCTGGTGCATAAATACAAAGACAATCTTTTTCTCTTCTTACCACTTGTGGAGCTTTTAAGACACCTCAGGCAGAGAAAGGTTTCTTGTTGAACCGTGAGTGGGTGTGTGTGTGTATGCGTGTGTGTGTGTGTGTGTGTGTGCATTCAATAATAGGCCTGTGCTGTGTCAATAAGCTGCACTCTCTGCTATACATGTCACTCACTTCAAGATTTCCTCTTCAGGTTCTCCTCTCTCCCACCCCTCACCTAAAAACCCCTCTCTGAATCTCCCTTTCACTCTCTTCTTCCTCCCTACTCCATCTACTCCCTCATCCCCCCCCACACACACACTTTGGGTGACATGCACTCATTCTCCATCTGTTGCTTTCAGAGACTGCACATTCTTATATTACCTGACCCCCTACCTCCCACAAGCCTCCACCCTCAGCCCGCGCCATATGCACGCCAGCAATTACAGAGTCGGTGTGTGCTGTACTCATGTCAACCTGTCATCCCTCTCTTTCCTCTCTCTTCTCTTTCCTTCCTTCCTTCTTTCCTTTTCCTCCTTTCTGGACCTGGTAGGCCTGGGAACGCCCTAATTACACTCGGCATCCTCCTCCTCCTGGCAGACTCCAAGCGACACAGCGGTGACAGCAGAGGGGAATCATGGGAGAAGCTTTGAGAGGCTACTGGTGTCGGGGAGGGGTGTGCTGGTGCAGCCTGGCAGAGGGAGAATCCTCTGGATGTGGCAAAGAGGACTGGTTACGTGCAGTTTGCCAGAGCAAAGGCAGAGGGGTAAAATAGAAACTCACACAAACGCCGCAGGACACACTTCATCCCTTCTGCCACTGCACTGAAGCTCACGGTTGATAAGGAGCTGAAACCAAAATAACAAGCTTGGGTCTTCAGTAAAATGCCAACATTTATCCCTTAATAATCACTGAACACTGCAATACAAATCCAGGAACTCCGCAAAGCCAATATCCTGCAGATGTGTCCATGTTGCTGTGCGGCACACACACGGCCATGAGTGTGTGTGTGCAGTTTTAATGAAATGCAGGGGGATGACTGTGGCAGAGACCTTTGATCCTTTAATATGAGAGAATAATTAAAGGAGCAACAATCTTGCAACACAGCCTCAGGAATACAGAACAGACTCTCAACTATGCACAGCAGCTGCATATGCCCCAATACACAGCACATAAATATCTGGGAGAAAAAAAAAAAATCATACTACAATAAAAATGCTGAAAAACACAATTACACTTCCTGCCATTATGACTGAAAGCATGCGATCGTTTTAATACACTTGCTATTAGCTATGTGACTGGTTTCTGGTTCCTTTCAGCGATAGTAGGAGGCCAGAATGCTTGGTTGAGTCGCAGTTCTTCTGTGGTCAGTCGCAGCAGGGCGACCGCTAACTCTGCTTACTACGCTGACTGGGCACAGCGCTCTGTGGTCGTACTGCCTTGGCTGGATGAACTACCAACTCTGTGGTGGGCCCTAAAACAACACTTGTAGTCACATGGGTGGATCTATGTGCTCTCTTTAATATTTGGAGTTGGGTTTTATTTCTACACTCCTTTTACTGGAAACAAATGAAGATCACCGTGTAAAAGAAGAATTAACAAAAGGTGTGGCATTAATCTCAGAGAACAAAACAAGGCTATTGTTAGCGGCATCAGTATTTTTGACGTGGCGTCGATTAATCCCACATGTCATCATAGAAAACATGTCAAACCTGCATTAACAATAACATCTCAACTCATTCAAAAGAGTTTGTTTGGTGAGTTCATGGCTAGCTAATCTGTGGAAACCAGTCAAAAGAAGATTCTCACGTTATGCTTAATTGTAGTAAAAAAGAAACCAAAAGTATGACTAACTATACTTTTTCTGTTCTACTCCTAATAGTTTAAAATAAGTATGGTTATATACTTTATATATATACCTTACATAAAGGTGTGGGTGCCATGCGTGCAGTAGATTATCTGATTTACTAAAAGAAGCTGAAATGAAGCAGATACACACAAAGAATACCTTTTAAAAGAAATTATTGGTGTTGAAATATATGCTTCTTTGTCAAAAATCCATAGTTTACTTTGTTTACTGTAATGTGGTTTGTTTAATGTGGTTGTGTGACTAGAATAACTGTTTTTAATAATGGAGGCCACTTTTGAACATTTTTGTTTGATTAGGGGTCTTACTCACTAATAGTTAAAAAAGAGCCAGCTAATCCCAACAGGGGATCAAATTTACATTCAATAAAAGTAAATTCTAGAATAAAATCTCCAGAGAGAAAAATTTACAATTACGTTTCATATTTACAAATTTTAGGATTTTTTTTTTTACAGTTATCTTCACAAATTATGTAAATACATTACCAAATAAAAAAACTGAGGAAAAAAATAACAATTCATGGGTATAAAATGAGGGTCGAAATTAATGAAGAAGCAAATTGACGCCAACCTGCTTAATTGTTAGTAGTGTTTGTTAACTTTAATCAGCTGAGCGAGTGTAGTTAGGGTCACTAGTTTGTGCAGCAAAGGAGTTTGTGGCTTGAAGGCTGAAAAGTTTGGAGACTATTACTGAATTCTGCCAGAGCATAAGCAGTCCTATTAGCCAAATCGTTAGCAGTCAAGTGTGGAGATGAGCTGATGGTAAAAGCAGCCATACAAAAAAAAAAGAAACGTTTTACTTTTTGTTAGCTACTCATTTGGGATGGCAGGGTAGCTTTTGCAGGTTGAGCTATCAACATATTCTCCCATGACTCATGGCTTTCCAATTAGTGCTGCTCATTATTTTTATCCCCATCATCATGATAGTTCCAGAGTAGAGTCAGCACACGCTCACATTTCACAAAGTTTGAGTGCTGAACGCTATACAGCAACTCGGTGTGGTAGTTTGGCCTGAATTTTACAGAGATGTCTTGAAGAAGAAAAAAAAAAAAAAAATCGGTAGCAGATTTTTGAGGCTACCACCATCAGTTACCCAATTTCTTCTAAAGAAGGGGAGACTTATTCAATAGATTCATAACACCCAGGGGGATATGCTTCAAGTGTTTGTTTGTGGTGACTTCTATGGTTATGGTTTACAACAAATTACAGCCCAAACTTTTAGATAATATATAAAAATTAAACTTGTGTTATGGTCTTATAGTGGCTAACACAATCATGAGGAAGACTGCTCACATGATTGTTTTCCACCAGACAGTCACTGACATCCTTCACAAGGAGGTTCAACCATGAAAAGAAATGCACCCATTCCAGTCTCACCAGTTCTTCCTTTGATGATATCTACACACCAAATCTCAGAGGTTTGACCGGTCAAAATGACTGCACCACAACACCTTTTTGTGACCGAAGAGAAAAACAACACATTGCAACATTGAGCAGCTGTTACTTCCACTTGGGAAGCCTTTTGTGGGGACAGCAGCATTTTCACAATCAGAAATAACCGAGGGGAGGTGTGAGCGAGCTCCTGATAAAATGAGCCTAAAGATAAACAAAGGAGGAGAAAGTCGGCAGTTCATCAAAGAGAGAAGAGTGCTTCCTTCAGGTCGGCAAAACTTCCTCTTACTCCACAGGCTTACCCGAGTTCAGAGCCAGAAAAAGACACATGGAATTGAACAAGTTAGAAAAAGTGGAAAACAGGCTTCATTTGCTTTATACTCCAGGAGATTACAGCACTGAAACATTTCCCTCACCGTCTTGTTCTTCCTACATGTACACACACTGCTTCTCCACATGGGTGAAGAACACAACAAAATGAGGACAAGCCCACCCTCCTAACCAAATCACATAGCTGTGTCCCCCTTCCTTCAACACGACGCTATGCTATGTCCAAAGCCTAGAACCTAGTGTTGTGTCTATCATGATCCTTACTCCCCTCTACGAAGACAAACAAGGATGTCGCCTCCCAATCCACAGCCATCTGTCCCCCCCTCCACTATCTCGCCTTTCCAGCTGGCTCACAAAAAAAAAAAATTCTTTTGTTAAGCCCCTCTTTCCACCTAATATCCAATGTACAGACTCCGCCTCTTTGGACCCAAATCGGGGACAAACACATGATCAACACCTCATCATAGAAAGGAATGAGGAAAAGTGCTTATCTACACTTTCCTGTTTTGAATGTGACTGCAGGAGAGTGTGTGTGCATGTGTGTGTGTGCGCTTCGTTGGTTCCTTCAGGGCCAGCAGGATGCATTTCTATGCTTTACACCACAGACCCTTTGCTTTTATTTCCTGGACTCGAGTGACTCGAATGACTTGAATGGTTGGTATGTGAACTTTGGAACATGTCCCACTGTCTCCCGTCTCCATCTGTATGTCGTTTCCTTTCTGCGTCTAAGCACTCGCATTATCCTGCATTCACATGTGCAAAGCCTATACATCCTCTCTACCATCAAACAAAATTCTTTTGTCATGAAAACAATATCGGCACATTTCAATCAGTTCTGCAATACATGTTGAGTGAAATGGGTTTGGGTTTACAATGCCCTGGATAAGGCTTTTGCTGGTGGACTGCATATACACAAACACAAAACACTGTGAATAATAGGGAAATTGATACGTAGTACTTTCATAAATAAAAATCTGAAAAGTGTGGTGCATATTTGGATCTGCATCCCCAAATTCATTCTTGGTAGAACCATTAGTTAAATTAATTTCTGTAATGTGTCTACCAACATCTAGAGAGGACCTAGTGACAAATGTATTTTTTTAATATAAATACATATCTATATTATATATCTATATATTTATTTGTACTTCAGATAAAGAGGTACATAAAGTCTTGAAGCATTTTTTTAGCACTAGTGTCACACTAAAAACAAACATATTTTGAATCAGTTGTTTATAAATTAGCCCTGCGACAGACTGGCGACCTGTCCGAAGTGAACCCCGCCTCTCGCCCGAAACGTTCGCTGGAGATAGACACCAGCACCCCTTCCGACCTCACTAGGCACAAAGGTGTACAGAAAATGGATGGATGAATGTTTATAAATGACTCAACAGCAACACTGACACCCCCTACAACATAAATGTATCTTAAGAATTTCTTGATGTGACGGAGTCGCTGTTCAAAACGCGAGGGACAGGACAGCAAGTCGTTCAAGTAAAGCGTTCATAAGCTCTGGAACGGCTGTAAGAAATTACCCATTCGTGTAAAGTTGATTACATCTCCAGTTTGAGCAACAATTATAAAATTCAAAACAACTGACGATATTGTTGAAAGCTGAGTAGTGACTGTTTCAGTTCATCTCTCCAACAAGCAGAGTGAAAAAATAGTGAAGAAGGTAGAGAAAAAAATCTCTGGTAGAAAAATGCTGAAAATTTTCAACTGCTTTTACATTGCTGCAAAAAATAAGAAACATATTTACTTCAAGTCTTTTCATTCATAGTTACCAGGTATGCCAATAAATGCAGAGGACAGCATACATATATCAACTCAATAAAATGACTGGTTGCACTTTCCTATCCCTACAGGCTCAATTAAATGACCAGAAGACATCAGCCAGTCACACCACTCCTTATTCAAACTGTGTGGATCAGCAGGCTGTCTCGGCCCACATTCCCCACCAATTTACAGAAACAGATGGGGATGAAAGCATGCAGATATATAGATGCACCTGCTGTTTGAGGCCTAAAGGAATCCCAGTCTCAAGTAAAGACAGACCCTATTTTCTGCCTGTTACGGCGAAGGTCCGCTCAGCCGGAATGTGTGCGGATTCTGCGGGACTCAGCAGCACCACAGGACGGGTAGTTACAGCCGACAGAGCTGAGGAGAATTGGTCGATTTAGGCCCAGAGGACCGACGTGTATGGAAACCAATTCATCTGAGTCATTTTGTTGCAGCTTTAGGTCGGCAGAAGCCATCATCTCATCCTGTGGCAGAGCTCCCTCATGCATAGGCACCGCTCTCCCCGTCTGGCCTAGTCTAATCCTAAAAAAAAAAAAAGATAAAAAAAATAAAAGCCTTCCTGTAACTTTTCTAGGAGGTATGAAATTACTGCCCCCAACATACAGTGAATGGACCACAGTGCAAGAGGATTTTGCACTTCTCTGACGAAAAGCGGTGCATGGCAAAATGTTGCCTCACCATGCCCGTCAGCACTGCGGCAGCATGGAGCTTACGTTCGAGTGGAGATGGCCCCACTTTAAAAAGGGAGAGAAGAGTGATGGGGAAGTCGTGAGCGGCACAAGAATTGTACAAGGGCGAAAGCAAAGTGCTCGTTCAGCAAGGAGTGTACAAGGGGCTAAATAAGGTCAGAGTTGGGTTGCCAGGACAACGGCCAATCCGTAGCTGGGACTGGTGCCAAGCCAATGCCCCACCCATCCATCCATCGTTTGCTCCTTCCGTCTTTTTCCCCTGCATCACGTCTGTTGGACAGCCTAAACCTCAGAGTAATGAGTGCTCTTCATGTTTTCAGCGATCTAAATGGAGCTGCTGTGTAAATACACTGCTGATTTGTGTAGGTGCCTGGCTCGTATACCTAAACTTGAACACAGCAGCGGTAGCTCACTGCTCAGACTTTGACAGGGCCAACCTATAAGACGGGAAAGGGATCTTACTGTGACAGCTATGATAGGTGGCTTCAAAGCAGGGATTCAAACTATTTATAAAATCCATCAAACAGCTTTTTCTGCAAAGTGACAGGCAACCTGATCCACTGCGTCAACATCATTTGTCTTAGGCATATGTACTACCATAGTTTATGATGATGTATGTAGATCTCAGAGCCTGCAGACAAATTACTGTTAACTTTAAGGAGGAGAGCACGGATTTTGAGAAGGCTCTTCATTTAGGTTTCCACCGCAATGAATGGCACAAATGAAAAAAAAAAAAACAGAGTGGAAATTTTAATCACACATTACAGAGAACTGACTTTATTTCAAATTCAACAAAACTGAATTTTCAGAAATACTTAAACTGTTCCAGGGGAGCAGAAACATGAAATAAACATTTGGATAGTTAGTTTGTGTTCTTGTAAACACATTTTATTTATTAAAAGGAATAAAGCTATCTCTATCAACCAGGCTCCATGGTAGAAAGTAATTGCTTCCTAAATCTTAACTTGAAGTATTTCTGACAACTGGCAATGAATCGGAAGAACTTTGGCCCACTGTTCTTTACAGAATTACAGCAACGTTGGAGCATTTCAAGCAATCTGATAATAGTCCACTCAAAAACATTGGGGACATTTTTTTATGAGTCATTGTCTGACTGCATAACCAAAGCGTTCTTAATCTTAAGGTCAGAACTGATGCCTAAAGATCATCCTCCAGGAGTTTTTGCAAAAGCACAGAATTCATGAATCCATCAAACACAGAAAGTCAACCAGTTCCTAAAGCAGCAAACTGCCCCAGACCATCACACATCCCCCTCCATACTTAGTTACTGGAATTATGTTTTCCTAAAAAAAAGTTTCACCACTCTTACACATTTTCTCATAAAAGTGGAAACCAACTATTTAAACTTGTACTTTGCAAGGAAGATAAGAAAAACAACTTTTTTACCGGTGTTTGGTGCAATTTATGCAGATAGCAACACAGCAGTTTCTTTGTTTTTTCCTAGAGATGAGTAAAACATTGCCTTTAATTAAAAAAAGGAGCAGTCTGGCTGCATTCCATTTGGCCTTCCTGTTATCTATTGAAAATCTGTTGCTCTCTCTCTGTCTCTCTCTCACAGCCTGAACAAAACACATTTAAGTCTCAACATGTTGTAGAGAGAACAGGTACATTTTAAATATATTATTATAAACCTGCGTTTCTTCTGACACCTTACCAACACAGAACATGTACATTTTAAGCATTTTTTGCTTAGTAAGTGTCGACACCAAGAGGGTTGTTTTTCCCAGGGTCTAGTAGCAGCTAGGCAAGATCTGTTCATCTTGATCATAAAAAAAAAAAAGAAAGAAATATTTTTAATTTTTTTAAACTTTCCTCATCAGTTTGGGCTGATTAAGTTACACTTTTTTTTAAAGAGGCAAATTATTTCTGTGAGAATTTCTCTGTTTATCTCTTATAAATAATCCTTTTAACATCGTACAATTTGTACTTTTTGGCACCATTAATTTTTCATCTCCTCCCTCTGGAGCTCACTTTAAGACATATATTCTACACTTTTAACTGCATTAACCTGGACTGATCAGTGGCCCAAGTCTGTCAGCCCACCTGTTTAAGTAGGCTAAGAGGAACACAGAAACATAAAACCTTTAAAACACACACACACGTACCCAGATAGTCACTACTTTGAAAAGGGCACTTGCAAAGCATATACACTCAGCCAATAAATCAGACATGGCTTTGAAAATCCATCATTTTCAAACTAGGTCAGCCTCCTGACGGTGAAACCTCTATCCAATTTGTGTATACCATTTTTTTGTCTTGTTACCCCCGATGTTAGGGTCGATGCTGGATAGGCAGCGTACACTTGTCTTTGTAATCTCAGGTGAGCATTCCCCCTCGCTTTTCCCGACTCTGATTTTGTGGTGGTTGTTCACCCAGGACTGGGTGGTTGGTGGGCTAGGGCTGTCCTGCCGTTTGTCAGTCAAACACGCACGTACAAAACATGTCTAGGAGACATGCTCAAATACATCCAACTGGCCTGAATAATTTAAAGTGTGGGAGGGAGAGGAAAAGAGAAGAGAAGCAAAGGCCACTGTAGAAGAGTTGAGGAGTAAATAGGGTAAGCTTGCCACTTTCAGTGCTTTAGTCTTGGTCAACTTACTTAAAAACTTCTATTCTTCGTTTTACTCCCCATCTACCTCAAGTCTCATTTCCTTCTCCAGTTTGTGTGCCTGCACCATACCACCCTCTCTTTCCACCTCCCTCCCCTCAGTCTCTCTGTTTATCTAAGCACTTTCACGGTCACTGCCTTAGAATCCCAGGAGCCTAAACTGCCTGCTTCCCCTCTCCCACCCTCTTCGCAGCGGATCCATGGTCTCCATCTTTTTCCATCACATCGGTTGAGAGTCATATCGCTCTGTGTGTCGGGTGTATGGAAGGTCCACTTAATTCCCCCTCAAGGCATCCAACTTTCGCCTGTTCTAGTCACGCAGAGCTGTACCAACCCACACCTCGTGAATATGAACAGAAATCAAAAGGGGAAAGACAAAAACTAAAAGTTGTTCACTTAATCATTTTCTATTGTTTGGTTCTAGGAAAGTTAATGATTTTATACAAAAAAAAAAAAAAAAACCCAAACAGCTATAACTTTAGTTTGAGGTTGTGCTTTAAAATACATTTCTGTTCCTTCTGGTTGGCCCGGCAGCTGCTGGTTTTCTTGGAAAGGCCAGTTGAGGCCAAAGTTCCACAACACGGATGAAAGGTTCAGACACAATAAGACGGGAAGGAGGAGGGGGCGACTGCTGGATGGATTTAGGAGTAGAAAGGAAGGAAGTGGTGAGGGTCATGAGGAGAGGTGCAGACAGGATTAACTGATTAATTTGGGATTAGAGATGACTGCTCGGCGTTTTAGGTAATGAACCACAATGACCCAAAAAATTAAAAGATTACCACATAGGAGGTAAGGTATGTAAGACTGTTTTTTGCTCCAATTAAAAGGTCTGTTGTAAATCTGAGGCAAGAACTTTTAAAAAAAATCTTTCTATAACTTTCTGTTTTCCTAACAAGTCCATCTGGAAATATGTTTTAAAACATTAATGAGCGGAGATTTCATGACGAGGCTTTTGTCACTGAGGGTTTTAGATGAACTCTCCATATTCATAAACATCAAGCGACCGCTCTGGTGTTTGGAGAAGACCGCTGCAAACAATGACTCCATTTGCAACTGAATGCAGGAGCAATGAGATTCATGAGTTCTCCTGCTACAAGGTCATATCTGTGCAGATTGGCAACAGGATATTTTTCTCCATTTCCATTCAGCAAGAATAAAAAAAAATAATACAAATCAACTTCTGCTCTGGATCCTGTCAGACTATAAATGACAGTTATCTGATTTGTTCTGATTAGTCTAAAATAGTTTCATGTTGTCAAAGGAATCGCCTGATGCTTGTTAATTGATGAGATGCACAGCAGCACTCCCACTGTGTGTTTCCTTCTTAAAGGTTTCACTCGTAATTTTATTTTTGAGCTTGTGAATCTCAATTAAAAACAAACCTACATTAAAACTTCTTATAAATGTAAAAAAAAAAAAAAACTTTCACTTTTAGACTAAATATATGTTAATTTAAGTCTAGATGCCTATGGAATATCTAAGCACTGTTTAGATGGAATAATAATAATTTTGTAAAACAAATAATCATCCAATCATCATGTTATCATGTCAAAATATCTTGTTACACACTTAATTTAACAATATCAAAAATCATGGCACCAATAAGAAAATTAAAATGGTGGTAAATAATTATTAAAATTATTCCCTTGTAAAACTGTTGTCTATGGTTGTTTGTATGACATCAGAGAAAGTAGTGGGTGAAAACAACACAGAAAGATCAAACAATGTCAGCTCAGAAATTGAGTAAAACAACTCAATTTGCTGCATAATAGCCTAAAAATATTTAAATAGAAAAACATAAAACAGGAATAAAAAAAGATCATCAAGAGGCTTGGATCAAATTGTGCATTTTTTTTTTTTTAGTGAAAAGAAATATTTCATATCTTGATCTACCAAGGCACCAACTTGAATCTGATTTCTTGCCAGCTTAAATGGGCTTCTGATACAGTCAGTCTCTTGTTCTTTTTTTAGTCATGTGAGTTTTTTAGTCACTTTGCAAGCCAGGAGAGCTCCGTCAGCTCTAAATGAAGTGTGGTTCCTCCTTGGGCTCTCCCCAGAGTCTGAGCAGCCACGTGTGTTCACAGGCAGGCCGATGGTACTATTGGTATCACGTGCGCCTCTCCGTACGACACCTGTACGCAAGCCTGCGTCATGAACTAGGAGGTGGAGGAAGGGTTCACCCTCACTCCTTTACTCTGACGGTTACTGTAATGCTTTCCAACACCCCCTCTTCTCTCCTCTCCCATCCTTTCATCCCTGGGGGCCTTCCTTTGCCGTTTGGGGAGTTGAAATCTGTTGACTCTTTCTCCACCATCCTCTCCTTAACACATTCTTCATCTCTCACTTCCTCCACTGTGGGTCTAATGTTTTTACTTCCTCTGGGGGCTTAAAAATATGAGGCAGTGAGGCAGCATGCATGTTCATTTGTGTGCTGTGTGTGGTACGGGTGTCTCGGTGCAAAACCAAAATGAGGCAAAAATTTGTGTGCCGCGCATCACTGTGGGCTGAAAGTAAGCTGTGTTGCATTATACTTCTGGGAGGCAAAGCCAAAATATTAGTTTTTGTTCTACCACAAGAAAAAAAAAATTTTCTAACATTTCCAGAAGTTTACTTTATGCTCTTGCAAAAACAGTAGACAATACATAAATTTACAATTGTTTTGACCATATTCAGGGTTCTCACATATTTTACACTGTGAATTTATGGGAGATATTTCTATGTTGGTGCAAGATTTAAAAACAGAAACTGGTACAGTTCCTCGACAGATGGAATTTTTTTTTTTACAGATGACTAATAAAAGTACGACTAGAAGGAAAAATGGACAACTTGGATAGATGGACAAATGACCTATGGACAAAAAGCTGGCTGCATGGTTGAGAGATTTGACAAGGTTAATGGGTGGGTAATAGAAACAGACAGATGGAGAAAATAATATATATAGAAAGAATAACACTTAGTGTTTAACTCACTGTTTTCCAAATTCTTGAGTATTTGTCAAGACCTGGATAAAAGCTGACATTCCTACTATTCCAGTTCACATATAAACCACTTTCTTGCAGGTTTAGTAGTGTGCAAAGATTTTTTTCTGCAAAGTTTACTGCCACTAATGCATTTCCCGCAAACTCACTAAAGACACTGTAGTGCAAAGTGTACAAAGCATGACGTGTGGTCAGACACAACCAGATTTATGGCCAACGGAGGATGTAATGAGATCTAAATCAATAAGTGAAGTAGAAAGTGATGAGCTCTGCAGGTCAAAGAAAAACACTTCATGCAGATTTGCTTTTTTTATTTTTGAAGCATTTTTTGCTTTTTCTTCCTTAAGGAGTGCAACCTAAATATAATTTTATTTTAAATTATCTATGTTTATCTTTTACTGTAATATCCCAGGGCAGAATACATTATCATATTTTGTCATTGCTCTCTGATACAGCAGGGACCAATTACCATTGTTAAAAACTTTGTTTCAAACCTGCAACAACTTAACATTATTCTGTCATGCCTCTACATTTCCCAGGACTTTTAATGTGATGCCAGAGAAAGTTATTGAGTTCTCCTGGTTTTATGAAGTACACATAAAGTATAAGAGTGCTTCCTACCACACCTGTTCTGCAACTGATGGTCAGCTGACTGCAAAAAAAATGGGCTCTTAAAACTTTATCTTCACTCACAAGAAAACACAAATTTGACTGTATGGAAACATTTTCAGCTGTTAAAAGCATAGCTAGCCATAATATAAAAATCGAAGGAGTGGCACCCATTTCTCTTACCAAAGTAATACAATTTTAAATCTTCAGTTTGTGGTATAAAAGCTTCATGTTTGTGAGAAAGCAAGGTTTTAGCTTAAGTTATGAAAACCAGATAATGTTGCAACATAATTATTATATTTTTGTGAATCCCATGATATAGTGAAACTAATGTTTGTATTTAACAGTACCATACCGTAAAAATCTAATACTTCATTCCTACATTTGCCACTTTGAATGTTAAGTTGAAATTTAAGTTAATGAAGGGCACTTGAAACCTCCTTTTTGTCATTTCAAGAAACTTTCTGGCTCATAAGATCAAGAGCAGTAAAGGCCTATAATCTATCTTTAAAATGTTGTTTCTATTCTTCACGCAGGAGGCAATACCATGATCATTATCACAACAGACTTAGATAAACAAAATGCCTAATCGGAGAAAAAAAGGATTTATCACAAAAATGAAACACAAGTTTCTGCCCCTTAGCACCTAACATCAGTGGAGGTATGATGTCTCTGTGTCCTTCTGGCAGTCAGAACCTTGTCTTGTACAATAATCCAAGCTCCTGCTACAGCCTTTATCTCTGCCTGGCTCAATACTAATTCAATTTCTGTCTCTGGGAATTCCCAGGCTGCCTTTTTGGTAGGATTTCTGAGCTGAGTGCAAGAGGATTGTGCGAGCACACGTGTGAGAGAAATTCTACAACCTTCGTGTTGGCTAAACAAGCGTCACATTGTTGTGTTTTATTCTGGATTAGATTGACAGTGTTTCCCACATTTCTTGTCTAAGCATTCTTTACCTCCCCCCAGTTTAATTGCTGTTTTGTACCAAATATCTTTGTATCAAATGAGTACACAGCTCGTTTGACACCAGTAACAGTGACAGCTCATTGTAAGCCATGAATGAATACGTTCACACTCTGCATTCACCAGCAGCTCTTAAGCCACCATAACCTCCTTCTTCACACGCACGCGGCACAGCATGCCGTCAGCAGCCATTTTGTGCCAAACAGGCTGCACTGTGCCAACAGTGCACCTCATTTCATTTCGCAGCTGTTCCGGCTCACTTGGAGACATTCGCACGATGCAACTTATTACACGTTAATGCGCCCTAATATTGATGCATGTGTGTACACAGAGAAACAGGCGGACGTGGAGAGAGAAATTGGGAATGCGATGGGTCCATATGCAGTCTGGCGATAATGCGAGAAGGCGATGATAATATCTTCCTGGTAAATTGGTATCGATTGACTAAATATCCTGACCAGGAGGAGAGAGGCGGCCATCCTTTTATGCCTCTACACCATGTCTGCTCGGAGCTGCACTGTGACTATCTGATCCATTTTAATACAGACGTCCTCACTGCTGCCAGGCCTCTGCCTCAAACCTCATTTTTAATACAGTATGCCCCGACTCTTCCTGTGCACAGGCATCTCAGTGTTACCTTCAGCCGGAAAGATAATTTTTATTGTGCAACCATTATATTCGTGTTGCATGCATTCTGGGGTGTAATATATCACTTACCAGCAGAATGGAGGAATACAGGTTACATACTGATGCGCACCACAGAGAGAAACAAACATAATCATAGGCTGATATCAAGTTATATCAAAGTTTTATGAGGTTTCTAAACTGCAAAAATCTTCAAACAAAATATTCCTAAGGTGTAAGCTCTAAAAAGATGCCAGAAAATGTGAAATAGAGCCCTGAGTTCTTTCCAGCTATATGAAACAAGCAATCAAATGCTGCCACTCCCCCACTTGTTGCTGTGCACCACAGGTCAGCTGGCTAAAAGAAGTCACCTACATAATCACTGACTTACAAGAAAGAAATGCATCTTCAAATCTTTCATTTGAGGAAAAAAGTCGTATGAGCTCCTCCCATAAGTCTTATGAGGGTAATATTATTTTAAACCTGTTGACAAGCTACAAGCAGTTGACTGTTAAGCAGCTGACTGAAAGCTGGCCACCTAAACAGACAGCTACACATCTAGTTGAAAACTACTGTAAAGTTTTAGAGGGTGTTTGTAAAGGTGCAACCTGTTCAATCACATTTTCATTTCACATAGACATATTCCAAGTATTTATTTATTTAATATGACTTGTGGCCATATTTCAGTTGTCCAGCAAAAAGTCGTTGATACTCCCTGCTAAGGAGGATGAGGCACAAGTTCAGTTCACAAAAAGCTGTATGCTTGCTCATTGGAAGTTAAGGAGAAGGAAAAAATATGGGACAGCAACAGAGAAAAGTGCAGCATAGAGGTTTGTGAAGCAAAGACCATTTAGTTTGGGGAACATTCACAACTGGAACACTGCTTATAGTCATTCTGTGTTTAACAGATCTATACAAGTATCACTTTTTGAATTCATTTAGTGAAAGAAGTCTTTTTTTTTTTTTAGAAAATATTCTAATGTATTGAGACAAGCTGCACGAGAAATATGCAAATCTATTTATCCAAATCAAAACGTTTAAAAACAGTGCTGTGTTAAAAGCAAGAAACTTGATACTAGCAACCGTTTCGATATTCTTGCTTAAAATATAGCAACAAGTTATACATTTTTATTTTAAGATTTTGTGTAAACAAAATAAACAGGAATATTTTCACTCAAGGGTCTCGTACTGTGAGTATCTTATACCAGTACATACCTTACCAGTATTAAGCAACAACATTGAATGCACAATGCCCTTTCTATATGCCCCACATATACAAGTAGAGGCATCCAAAGGCAACAATTCACCTTTTCCTTGAACACTTAAGTCGCACCTAAAATCAACTAACAAGTGGAAACAAAACAATAACTCATTTAGTTGAGAGGCCAGCGCAGTGGTTGGTAAATGTTCTCACAGCCGTACACTGTTGGCTAGAAGAGGATTTTTCTCAGTAAAAGCCACTTTCACAGCTTGTTCTGAGGAGGAGAGAAGTTTGAAAACTTGAGAAAGAAGAATGATGAAAAAGATTGCAGCAGAATTTGAATGTTTTTGATGCATGGCAGGTACATTTCGAGACTGTAAAATTAATCACAGCTTCAACTATTTATCAAGAAAACAAAGACTTTCCCTTTTACCCAAACGAGCAAGTGGTCCATAAGCACACACACACACACACCCCTTCTCTCCTACAAACACACCTCTGACGGAGCCATTGTTCCTCTTGAAACAAACTTCAGCCGACAACAATGCTACCAAATGTCAATTCTCAAGCTTTTACAAGTCGCTAAAAATCACTGCCCCGCATTGTTTCCTGACAGAGATGAAGCAGCTCAAGAGTGCACACAAAGAGATAATACACTCAAATCCACAAACAAACAGACAACACATGCTTACAAAAGACAGACAAGGTACGCAAATGCATCTCTGAATCTACACAGGTCGTAGCCCAGCAGTTACTGAGACAATGGAGAGAAACAAGGTAAAAGGGAAGAGAGAGACACTGATACAGCTACATGACAGATGAGGAGAGGAGGGGCGGAGCGGAGGAGGGAAGAGAAATTGCTTTGTTAGCAGGACAGGGAATAAAGTGTAATTACCTCACTGTGGGTTTGTTGATTATAGTTCTGCCAGGTTCTCCATGTTAATCATTTACCAGGGGAAGACAGAGATTAGTAGAGACAGACACAGAGAAGGGAGATAGCAGACAGTATGAAAAATACTTTCACTTAAGCCCACCCGTGCAACGGAGAAGCGATGGGTGCTCAATGACTGCTACATGATTAAGCAAAAATATAAAAATAAAAGAATCTCCTCCTGCCGAGACATGATTACAAACACTGTCTGCTTTCACTTCAGCGTGTGGCATGTTTGTCTGCTGCTCGTGACACTGACCAGATCGGGATGTGGGTGCGCATGTGTGTGATGAAGGTGTGGCATGCAAGACGTGATTTACTTTGGTATTTAAAGCAGATCATTCATGAGCGCACACAGAAAGAAACAACGCCTAAACACAGCCAAGATTACACGGGAGACTTACGAGGGCCTCTTTCAATACAGATACAGAAAAACCAATACAACTATTCACCTCCTCACGCACTGTTTAAATATGCTCCACTGGCTCATAGCTCCAGCTTGGAGTTTGTCTAAGGGATGAAGGATAGAGTCAGAAAGAAAGAGGGGGCTCACAGAGAGCATCTGTTTTATGTTATTATTTTTTTTGTTTGTTTTTACACTTTAAGCACTATGTCCAAACTTGAAAAGTGGGTTCAAGTGGGGAAACTGCTGGTAAAAGCATGTTAAATTTTTCTTGCTACGCCAGTACATGCTAAATAATCTGTTTCATCCCATTTCCCCAAGTACGTGTTTCTTCATCCAGTGTTTGGCAGATTAAGCCCAGGGAATGCCGGTTTCCCAACACGTTTAGTAATGTAATGGGTGAGCAGACAATGTTCAAGCTGAGATTTTTCTGGCGAATACTTTAAATGAAGTCTCTCCTAAATGTGAGTAATTTCTAAATCAAAAAGAACCATTACTGCTGAGCATCACTATAAATGCAAGTTTTCATTCACTGGAAACCTCCCATTTAGAAACTGTCCACAAGTTCTCAATTGGGTTCAGGTTAGGTGGGGAAGGGCGCCATGTCAGAAGTTTTTCATCCCTTACTGGCTAGCCTCTGGAAGGAGTAGTTGGATGCATCTGATGGAGCATTGTCCTACAAAAAAATCTTTGCCATTTTGAAAGATCTAAAAACTGAAAGAAGCTTCAAGAGTTGATTTTAAGATAATCTTTCACCTGAAAATGTCCAACCAGCTTATCTTAAGTAATACCAACCTATAACAGTATCCCAGCTCCATCTTCCTGACGTCAAACTTGAAGTGGAGCTCTGTGCCCATCACTCATTTAGTCAAGGACAAATCTATCTGGTTCGTCAAGAGTCACTCTCATTTCATCATACAGCTTTTGAAAAATAGGTCTTCAGATATTTCTTTGCTCAGTCTAGATACTTCAGCTTGATTTGTCTTGTTGAGTGGTGGTTGGGTTTCAGCCTTCCTCACCTTGGGCACATCTCTGAGATCTGAACATCTTGTACTTCTAGGTGCTGCAGGTAGTTCACACTGATGAAATATGACAGAACTGGAAGATAATTCCTGGTAGTTTCATGATTGATTCTCTTCAAATCGGCATCTTCAGTTCGTAATACATTTTTTGGGACCCTGTTAACTATTTGTAACAAAATGTGCAATGGTTCTGTGATCACGCCCCTACATCTTTGCAATTTAAACAGAGCTGCATCCCCAAACGACTCTCTTTTTTTGGTGCATTTCACTTAAAGAATAGAAGCTACCTAATAATTATGTAGACCTTGACATAAGGCATTGACCTCCTTAGGCCAAATCCTAAACAGATGTACATCTCCTGCTATGATTAAATCCATTTAGCATTCAAGTTTATCTGCTGGGAGTTAGTAAAAAGATCATATGGACAAAATACTCACTTGCCTATTAATTGTGCACTCTGATGTTGAGTCAGCCAGTAAAAGAAAATATACTGATGTTTTGGAAGTTTAATATTAAAACCATGACTCTTTGTGACTTCAGTTATGAGGATCTTGGGGATAGTAATAAAGTCACATTTCAAGAAAAGCAGCAAACATTCAAAGAAGAAATGCAAAGAATAAATCAAAAAATGAAGTGAAAAAAAATTGTTTAAGCGGCTGCTGGAACAAGCTCACCTCTTTTGAGGAATCTTGGAATGAAAAGAACAGGAAAAAGGATAAGCCAAAGAATGAGGAATTGAAGTAGCTTATTTTTGGTTCAGATGAGGGTAGCATTTGTTCTCATTACAGATGTATGGGACGCTCATATACAACATCTCCAAAATCATATCTCGCTAGTGTAATTCAATAGGTGAAGTTTTGGTCCTTTGAGAAAACATCCCGACAGATTCCTGAGTGGATTTTATTAGGATGAATGTAGGTCCAAAGATAAAATAAAAAAAGACACGGCTGCATCAGCAAAATGGCTGGTCAAAGTGTTTGACTCAACAGGTTTTAAAGGACACCGAGGTGCTACAAGAAAAGTATGAATACTATTATAAAAGTGTTAGAGTTTCTTGCTCAGGAGAGAGGTAACAAATATTGCTCGCACTCACAAATACTCTGAGAAGTGTGGTTATATAATTTTACCGACCTTTAACTGCTCCAGGAAGTATATAATAATTTCCCATCTAATAAGAGACTATTGCTCTAAAGGAGGCACAGCTGTAAAACCAAGCGCGATCGTAAACTCTCTTCTTAAAAAGAAAAAAGAAATCATAAAAGAGGGGGAATACTTGAGCACCACAAAGATAGAGGCCATGGTATCTGATCCCACAGCATTGGCCGCTGACCCCCATCACTTCCATTTCAGAGCTCCAGTTTTCAATCAGGAGGGTGCTAAATGTGCGCCCGTTAAAAGTGTTTTACTGAGCCTTTGTTACAGGCATATTAGCAAGCAAAGGGCAGAGCGTCGAGGCTCCTCTGTCTCCACTCCACTGCCCCCGCTTCATTAAAACCATAAATCTAGATGTCGAAGGAATGGTGGCAGCGAGAGACCGTCTCCTGTCAACCACACTAAAGAGAGCATGTCCTCCAACAATCTACGGTAACCTAACATGATATTATTTGGAAGCCTTTGTGTGTTCGGTCAGTGTTGTTTTTTTTTGTGCAAAGATGTTTTAAAGATTAGTCGGTGTGAACAAGTTACGCATTTCTCAAACTAAAGTCTGTTCTGTAAAGCACTGTCTAATAGCTACAGTATACCAATCTAAGCTGCCATTATGTACCACAGATCAATGTTTTACCCTTGACATATTGTAGCTTTGTATTAAAGAATTATCAGGTAATAAAGACTGATTATGTCACCGTTGAAAAAGCCCACCTCCATCATTGTTAAACTATTGATCTGGCAGCATTTTGGGTAATCATTTGAAAGAAAAACAAAAAACATTGCCAGGAGACTGATAAGATACAAAAAAATTGTAAGCACTGTGGGAAAACAATGAATGGCTGTTAGCTGCTGCAGTTAGCTTGTTGTTGACAAAAAACAGAAGGGTCTGTTCCTTAAGATGTAAACAGATGTGGCACAACATCTTGCAATATTAAAATGCCACACTATTTCTGACAACAAAAAAACATCATCTAGTTTTTGTATGCTCAGGTAATAAACATGAAGATGTCTATGTTTTTAGGAACATAGAAATTTCATGTCTTACCGTTATTAGCCGCTAATAACGCCTCAGTTGGCTTCTGCTTGTTCTCATTGCAAAGCTAGTAAGCAATTTTACAGTTTTTTTATAATAATCTCTCATTTAAAAAAAAACATCTGCCATCAATGTTGAAATTGTACTGTGTCACAAAGTTATATCTAGTTTTGAAATCAATAATATTGCTAAATCAAATCAAACTATAATTATGAGCCAATAATGTGAGAGAGGAAAGGCTTAAGTCCAGATACACTGTTTCTATTTTTTAAGACTCAGTTATGCTTGAGTTGCCCTGTTTCATTGCCAGATTCATCTAACAGTTAAAGAAGCAATAAATAGGTAAATGTGACAGTCTAGATAAAGTTCTTACAAAGAAATCTTTTGCACTCTTAAGAATACTTTAAGTGGCTAACTGCTAATGCTGCTAATGTTAGCATTTGAATTGTGACTTAATTTTGGCACTAAAATATAGGATTGTGCTTTGTGGTGATAATAGCTCTCAAGAGATGAAGATGACACATTTTTACATTAAACAGAAGTCTTTCTAGCATTTCAAGCCCAGATTTCTGACATGTGCATACGAGGATAATGGCTACATGGTTAACACCCTGCATTGGTGTTTGAAAAAATATTTTTGATGCAACTATGAGTTTTTTTAGATGCCCTTTTATGTCGATGAGTCAAGGAGTAATTAGTCAAGTGCTAATTACTCCATGAAGGGCAGGCTGACAAACACGTTCACGTGTTTTAACGAAGCACTTCCTGCTTTACTATTTTTTTGAGGTTACATTTTAGGTACTCATGAGAAACATTGGCATGAGCTATACTGAAGGTGTAAAAAAGCCTGACAGAACAGTGAGAATACCTCAACTGGCTAACTGTTCACTACACACAATGCTACAGTTAGCATGCGCTTCATAACTTATTGTCAGTACTAAAATAAGCAGCGATTTTCATGGGTGGGATGAGATCTTGGAAGAAAAAAATTAAAATGCTACAATGTTTTTTAGTATTTCCTGCTACACTAAAGTCTGCGCTTTGATTGCTGTGATATTGCATGCACTGATACTGCAATAATTGTGATTCAATATTTTGATGAGTTCTACTTTCCACTTGGACACCAAGCAGGTGGGATAGAATTTATGCATTTATTTCAAGAAATGTTTGACAGAAAGATGAATGCAAATCCAAAACTATTCTGTCCTAAATCAATATTTGGCTTGCTGTTTCCTCCACCATCTCCTGAGGGAAGTAAGACTGCAAAGCAACTACTGTACATGCTCTGCCATAGACACCGTGGAGCCTTGTGGTGATCAGATAATTAATTAGCTGAACTGAATAATAAGGGATCAATCTGTTTAAACATATTAGTTGAACAATGCTAAAAAAAAGTGTAATGAATGGCACACAAAAATAGATAATATTATTATTACTACAAATATCACAATACAAATCATTTAAACAACATTCTACTACTTTAGCTAAAGTCCAAAAAGTGAATATGTCGGAGCTTTGAATCCTACAGAGGCACAAAAGGCATGGCACCCGTGTTCCTGTGCTCCTCTCCCCTCTGCCTCACTGCATTTACAGGCCTCAAGACAACCTGGCTGGCTGGTAGGCAGCTAATAGAAAATATGGGATGGGAAAATGACTGAAGCTCAACTAATCACACTGCCAATAACCATCACAGGACAGGAGGGAGTCACGAGACATAAAGGAGGGGGAGCACAGACAAAAAAAATTAAATGGAGAGCAGGATGTAACAAGGGAACTAATGAAGAAGATGGGGAGGGAGAAGAGGAGAGGAGAGTGAGTCTAGGGGGTTCTGGACATCACTGCTCCACTGATAGCTTTGTGATTGGGTGGTGTTGCTGATGAGAGTGATTCTCTGCCACAGTGGGTCACCCTCCACCTGATGGCATTGTGATTGTGTGCTGTGCAGCAGAGTGTGCGTGGCACCTTCGCCGACTGTGACCATTCATCCCCAAATCTCTGGGGGACATGAAGGGGTTTCCTAATCCTTGCAGAGTTCCTCCTAAAACACGTTTCTGTTTGATCCCAATTTGCGGTTCTGGGTTTTACTTGCCTGGATAGAAACGCTGGCTGGCTCTAATACACAAGATAAGAACTGCAGCAACGACAACAAGCCTCAGGAAAGACATTATTGGCCT
Organism: Xiphophorus couchianus; assembly: GCF_001444195.1. Taxonomy (NCBI): domain Eukaryota; kingdom Metazoa; phylum Chordata; class Actinopteri; order Cyprinodontiformes; family Poeciliidae; genus Xiphophorus; species Xiphophorus couchianus. The sequence continues at coordinate 15,170,873 of NC_040230.1, read as the reverse complement.
CGAGAATCAAGTTTAGATCCTCTGTATGTACATGGGCAAAAAAAAAGATGTACATGAAAATTAGACATGTAATAAAAATCTTAGTGTTTGGCAGAATTTGTACAAATAAAAAAATATGGCAGTATTTTTAGTCTATAAATAAATCAACCAACAAAATGCACATTGACTGAAATTTAGGTAAATAAAAATAAGGTGAGTTACAAATATATGCATTGAGCCACAAAAAGGGATAATTTTTTTTAATGCCTGAATTTTCTGTTTTACTAAAAGTACTTCCCTTATAATGCCTACTTTATTCATATAGGACTTTATAACAAGTTGCGCTAAAATACTGCACAGCAAGAACTATCAAGATTTTGAAGAACATGTAATGAATATTTTATGCAACATGAATTTGTATTTAACCTCTTTTCCCCAGGATAAATTAATATCAAAAAGCAATTTTGTGAGGAAAGAGTACTTATATCTATAAATAAAAATTGGCACTCCTAATTTAAAAAGAAAGACAGAAATCTGTTAGCCAGAAAAATGCCGTTCAGTGCAGCCCTAACATTAATATTATAGTCATAGTCTTGTACAGTAAAACATTTGAGAAATTCTGATTTATTGCAGCCACAGAAAACATTGTCATTTATATTCCTTTCTTGTGCATTTAATGAACATTTGACTACAAATATGAAAAGGAAATATGCATACATAGCTCTGCTGCTCTCTGCAAGTATCTCTCAAATTACAGGGGCAAATTGTTCTGCAATCTTTACTCCCTGAAACTAACCAGTTTCACCAATCTAAAAAGAGACTGTCATACCTTTCCTGGTTTAAAGTCCTTTTCATCAGAGGTCAGAAAAAATTTAGGAGTAGCACGTTTTTTATTGAGCTGCTAAGAACAACATAGCGTAGCCCCAACTCTTACATGGTGCTCCACATTGCCAGTCAGCTGACTAAAGATAGATAGATAGCATTTATTGTCATTGAACAGAATTCAACGAAATTTCCATTGCAGCTCCCGTGCAAAAGGTCAAATATATACAGTATAAATAAGCAAACACACAATAATAATAATAACAATATATACAACTAAATTAACTAAAGGCACTCAACCACACCAAAGAAGTAGCAGCAGGTCCAATTATGGCAAAGTACAGATAATGTGACAGTGCAAAGTGCAGAACAATATGGCTGTGTGGGGGTGGGGGATAAAAGACATTCCCTTTATTCTACAAGTAATTTATATTCATCAGTTTGGAAATATGGAGACTAGACTGATCTCTGCAGTCTGGACTGACTCCAGCTACTGCTCACACCTTGTGAATCTCCCCCAAACTCTTTTATGAGCTTTGCTCCATAATACTCTCAAGGCTGCTTGACGCGCCTTTTCACACCACCGTTTTTCCTTTCACTAAACTTTTGGATACTATGCTTCTATGCATTTCTCTGAAAAGCAATATTCTTTAACATTGGCCATATTTAGCTTAGTCTTCTTGTGGAAAATCAACAACTGCCTGTTTGACAACTGTAAACCAGTTTATCTTACAATTATGTTAGCCTTAAAAGTTTATTTACGTGTTGACTGTTTTTTGTTTTAATTGTAGCCATAATCCATATGCTTCCTGTAGCTCAAATCTTAGACACACATAAGAAGCCAAACCTATTGCTTGGGCACCTTTTGTGCTCCATATACTTGTATATGGCCCTCTGAACAGACATCTTTTTTTGCTGGACATTTTCTCTCTTGTAGAAAGTGTACGAGACCTTCTGCAAAAGCTGTGTTCATCCAAATGAAATAAATGTATGGGATATATTACTTTGTGTACAATTTATCTGTGTAAAACATTACTTTCATTTTCATTGTAAAGAGCCTCCTTGTAGAGTGAGTCTCTGAACAAGCCTGTAAGACAATAGTTGACGTGTTTTTGAGTCTCTGCAAGTTTCACACCTCAAACTCCCAATTAGACCACCCTGGAACACCTCTGACATACCTAATGGCCCCAATCAACTCATTACATGCATATCTTCTCATCACCAAACCAATGCACAAAAGCACATAAGACTATAATGAACACCTAAGCCATGAGAACGTCATAAGTGTCATTAATGACAACAAACATTTCAACAGAAACCTATATTTCAGACTTTGTTTAAACAGAATAATAAGTAACTGCAGAATGGTTATTATGAGGAAGATAAGAGGCTGGCTGGAGAAGGTGTGAGCAGATAACTGGGTCTTAGGTGAACCCAGTTTTCCACTGTATCAACTTTAGTTGTTTTTCTTATTACTTTTACTCCAGCAGCCTTATAGCCTGAAGACTTCGAACAATGATACCTGCTCTACGCCCCTCTTTAATTAAGCACACAAACACGGGATCTGCTGCATAGCTGACATTCTTGAAAACAAACTAAGCTCTGAGTCATGCTCAAGGAGCTCAGATTGTTGTGCAACAGCGTGGCAGGACGAGCTCAGGCCGGCTCTCTTTGTTTTACACACAGGCCCGGAGACTGAATCAGCCTGACAAGTCTCAGCTCTAACCCTTTCTGCTACTACTCCGTGTCTGTCCTGAGGGGAAGCATCCCTGGCTGTCCAGTAAGGTTTCTCACCTTGTGTTCGTAGAGTTCCAGTAAACCACGTGTCTCTTCGCCACCACAGCGGAGATAATGTTGAGGAGGAAAACTGTTGCTTTAAGGGCGCCCGCAGCTCCCGGTGCGCGCAGGCAGACCATCCTGGGGAGGCTGTTCTGCAGCCTGTTGAGAGGGTGGAAGTCAGGCTGGGAGACCTGACAGAAGAGGCGCGGTGATCAGCTGTTCTTGTTGCACATTAAAGTTTCACCAACTCATGCACACGGTGCCGCACTTTCGCTAGACCGGTTCCTGCTCCGAAATGCATGATGTACCACGAAGAACTCATTCAAATCGCGCAGGAAAAAAAATAAATATCTCTATGTATATATATATATATATATAAGTGTATCAAAACAAAAATCACACCAGAGGTTGAAGAAGGTGCGCCGCCCCCAAAACAGTGCTCCTGAGAATTTACTCAAATCCAGAATTCTTGTTTAAAGCAGAAGTCTCTCTAAACGATGATTGTCACCTGAGTTCAAAAAGGCTTTCTAATCAATTAAATCAGATAGCCTGCTAACTGGTTTGGCAGCAACAGGCTGCACAGAGTAGAGAGGGCGGATGCACCGAGCTCAGGGCGGTGCCGGGCAAACTTCGAGCCAATCGGTCCATAAGGGTGTGGTTATATGTGACACCAGAGTGCAACAGTTAAATCCTTGAGAGGTGCGCCCACTGGTGTGGGGTTCCGCCTGCGACAGTTTCGCTATGCAGGAAAACCCAGAAAGACTATCTGATTTTTCTTTTTTTTTTTTAACCTGAAGTCACCAGAGACGGAGCGTGAGAAACCGGGTCCTGGGCAGAAGCAGGAGAAATTGTCCCCTAAGAAACCTCAGGGGCTTAACATACCTTAGTCTGTCTGCCTTTCAGGTAGACTGTATTTTACTGCATTTTATGGCACTTATTTTTGACATTTCATACATAGAAAGCAATATATTTTACTTTTACTTAATTTTTTTCCCAGTATTTTTTTTTATACTTAAATGTACACAATTTTACTCAACATTAGTTTCTTTAATGTGCGCTGTATAGGTACGTTGAATATCAGCTTTGTGGTCTGCTTGTCTAACATTTGTGATGCATACTTCTTGCATTATATTATGTGTGTATATGTTTTATTTTGGCATTTTTCCTTGTATGATTTAGATTTTTTTTTCTTTTTCATTTCTTTTTACACATTTAATGTGGGAGAGGTTTGTGCAGAAGCTGCGTGGTTTCTACAGAAGAGCTGTACAAATGAAAGCAGAATTTTACCTCTATTTTACTAACCTTGAAATCTGAAAAAAATCAGAGCGAGCGTCGTAATTGCTTCCATTCTTCTCTGTCAGAAATTTACATACAATGGCTGTATCCATGGTTTAAAAAAGTACTCAGGTTAATTCACGACATTTAGGTTAAGTGGAGGACACTTCTTCCTTCACGATGTGAAGTAAAAAAAACAAAAATAATCAGCAAAGATATCAAGAAGAGAACGGAACATGTCTGGTTCATCATTGGGTGCAATTTCCAGATACCAGAAGATACCCAGTTCATCTATACCATTATATGTAAAAACAGTATGAGAATGCCCAGCCATCATGACATTCAAGAAGAAGATGGTTGTGTATTGCAGGTGATGTATTTCGAAGCATTATATGTGAATTGACCTCCGAACAGAACCAAAGAGCTTGTGAAAATGCTGGCTGAAGCTTTTAGACCGTGCCATTATCCACAATAAAACATGTCCTTTTGGGCACAGCTGAAAGGTGTGCCACAATCATGGCTCAGTTACACTTGTTCTGTGGGAATGGGAGCGAATTCAAGCAAACTATTGTGAGGAGCTTTTAGAAAGATACCCAAAATGGTTAATCAACGTCATGCAGTTTAAAAGATAAATCTGCTGATCCATTAAACGTTTACATACAACTTTGTCTGAATATATTTCAGACAATGACAAAAATGTGTTATTTGTTTTCTTAAGTTGTCCATTTAAATATCTTTTGTCTACGCTACAAAGTGAATTGTATACACTTCAACTAATGACATTTATGGCATACGCACTTCCAGAAGTACCAAATATGACAGACCTGAAAGGTTTGTTGAAAAATACAGTTTGGACCTCAGAACCTGTAGACTGTCCATGAGCAGCTCCTTTGAGTTAAAGAAGGTATACGTGGGGTATTGAGTGATACAGTAGAAAGAGCAGGAGTGACATTGAAGCAGATGATTCGGCTTGTGTGTGTTCTGTTTTTTTTAATAATTCTGTTAGCCACCCCAAGGGAGGATGTAGCCACTGTAATCACTATACCTCCATGGGTGAAAGCCACTGGTGGTCTTCTGTAATTATCTGATTTCATAACATATGTGCATCTGTGAGATCACTAACCCCGCCATTTCTCTGCCACTATCACCCATCAAAGACTTTGAGTTATTAGCAGCTGCGGCTGCGTATTAGGCGTCTTCCTCGCCACAGGACCTCCTCCTTATCTCGGTTTCTCTGTCTTTCATTACGTGAGTGTGTGGCTCGCCGTGTTTGTGCGCACAGGACAAGGACTCATTAGCTTACTTCCTGGAGGTCCTGATCATTAATTTCCCATGATGCCTCAGTGCTCCCGTGTGGCTAATTTGTCCCTGGTGAGTTGATGCTCCCTCTGCAAACATGAAATGGACTGTGGTGGACTTTCTCCCTCTGCGGGGTTCTCTTTTTCAATCATTTTGATAGATCTATAAGACTAGACCTTTCCTTACAAAGTTGTATGACAAAAAAAACAATCTTTTTTGTTTAACTCATTTTTATTCTCCCTCTCAGAAAAAAACCCCTTTTAAACCTCAATTTGGGACTGTCTTGAGAGAATAGCAGTTAAACTATTCAGTAACCCTGCAGCTAACTCCTTATAAATTGACCCGATTTTCCTCTCGACTCAGATTAAATTGCAGAGAAAAGGCTTTCATTTACCTCAAGGGAATGGCAATTGATATGTAGTCATGATGCACAAAAGTGGGAGCAAAGCTGATAAATTTTGCACATTGAAATGTTGTTTTAGCTGAACAAAGAAAGGAGAATGTCTTAGCAGTAATTTGAAATCATTAATTTCTCTCTCTGAAATCGTTGTTGCCTCTCCTTTCTCTTTAATATGTGCTCCATCTTCTGTATGTCTATTCATCATTATCAGCAGTCTGTCCAAAACATCTTTTCTCAGTCTTGATCCATCATCCGTCCCAATCTTTACTTTCATTGATCTTCTCACTGCTGGTCAGATGTGTTTTTTCCACCCTGTGCTCCCTTGAAAGAGTTTATTTCAGCAACGCTCGCTAGCATTCCACAGTTCTGGTCAGATATTTATACACACCCATCATCATACGCATGAATCTGGTATTCATTTTGATCAGGCTATGATGTGTTTCAACATTTTTCAACAGTGAAGTTATTATAAAATGTACAATTTCAACGAGTTTTGAAAACAAGAATTTGGTTTGCAAATTTGAATTCATTGTGAATTATCAATAGATCACCAAGTACAAGGCCTACCATTATGTTAGCAAGATTTTTTTTCCCCTTTCTTTCACAACACTTTAATGAGGCCAGACACTGATGCTGGAAAGAAGGCCTGGTCTTTGCTATATTTCTGTGTGGTTGAGATGGGAAAACTGATCAGACTCTAACTTGTCTCTCATGTGCAGTTTTATTGGAATTTAAAGGGACATTCTCCAAAAAATCTTGGTATACACATTAACAGTTCGTTTTACTGGAGGTACAGAGCTGAGTTCAGCTCTTGCAAAACTGCAAACAGCACCAGAATAAATGGTTATGGAGAATTGGAAGATTACTATCAATATATTACCACTATTCTTCTCTGAATAGTGGTAAGATTAATAGTGCAAACCCATATTAATAGTGGTAATATGGGTTTGCATCCACCCTTGTTTATCACAGCTCCATTTGTTTGTAAATGTTTAAACATTCAAATCAAATATAGTCCAATTCAATTTAAATTGCAATGCTATACAGTTACGTTCAATCCATCATATAATGTCAACTGTTGCATTCATCTCCTTTGCAGCAATCTCTTTTCCTGAGCGAACATGTGGTGACAATAAGGAGGAACTGCTACATGTGTAAGGATTTTAGTTTTTCTGTGTGTTTACTTTAGGTTCACTTCCTTGTCCTGTCTTCTCCTTGATTGTTCCCAGGTGTGTCTCGTTCCCTGATTACCCTCTGTGTATTTAATGTCACCTGTGTTTCTGTTTCTGTGTCTTTGTCGGGTCCTTGTCAAAACTGTCTGGTCTTACGTCTAGTCGGATGGTCTTGTTTGTTTTGTCCATTGTGTTTTCCAGTTGAGGAGCTTTAGCCTTCTGCTCTCTCTCTCTATGCTGCCTGGATTATTGGACTTTATATTTCTGGAATTCATCATTAAAATCTTCATTTCTTCATTTCAACCTGGGTCCTCAGCGTCTGCCTTACCACCTCATCCAACCGCACTTCATGACAACATGTGGTGGTGACTACCAGGTCTGTTCCAAGAGACCAACTGATTTGTATGAATGATGCCAATTACATCAGCAAAAGTGCTCAAATATCCTGTCAGATATTTTTCCCGTCAAATAGGAGAGACAAACTCAATGACAATCAGCTTGGAGTTAAAAGTTAAGGAGGAGCTTCAGAAAAGTAAAAATGTTCTTTTGACTTTAAAAAAAAATCAGGGAGCACATGTTTCCCATATAAAATATACTGTATGCATTACAATTGGGTTCAAGCATGAAGTTATATAGTACAAAGTATATAAATGTTATATTTACAGATAAACTGTTAGATGAAAAACAACAGTTTTAAGTCATGAGGCACTTTTCAGCCATGTTGCTTTTTAAAATCAGCGTTGGTAAGAAACTGTGAAGTATTGTAGTCAAATGGTCAAAATAGATGAACAAAAAAAAAGCATCAGCCACCAGTTCCAGGTTCTTCTTCTGGTGAATTTTGTTGTTTTGGGTTTTTTACACTTTGACACCCATCTCAACCGTTTCAAACATTACTGGTCTTACACCAAATTGGCAGCATGTCAGTAAATGGTAAACACAAATTAAACCACTTTGTCACAGAAACTTTTGATTTTTCAAGCCAGACTTTCAAATTAGAGGGGGGATTCCTGTGGATTTTTACAGAAGGAAACTACAAAGATTCAACTTTGGATTTTAAATACAATGCCGATTCCTTGGTGCAGCTCTTAACACGGTGCACATTAAGAGACTCCCAAAAAACCTCTAGGCTGCAACCAAGTACATCTTCTCTTGATTTCTCACACTTTCTATTTCCAACTTATCAAGCATGAACATGTGCCTACCCCCACTGGTTAACAACAGAGATTATATGCATATGTATGTGTATTTAGAGCAGAAAACAAATTTTTTTTAATCACTAGAGGCAACTTGCGATGTATATCTAGACTCTTTCTAATGTCAAGTGTTCAGTTCAGCAGTTTATCACTTAACCCGTGAAATGCATGGTTAGATGTGAGCACAGCTAATATAACAACACTGTAAAAGACTCCATGATAAATGCTATTTTTGATTTTGCTCTATCTGAAGCTTTGTCCTTGTTAGGAATCTTTGTTGTGTCCTGAATTGAATAATCTGCATTATACTATAGCTTTTGTTTGCACTCTTGTGTAAAGAGAAATCTATTTCTCAACGTCAAACTGCTGTTTTAAAGAACATTTCATATTTGAATGAGTTCTTTCTAAAATATGCTGGACTCACAAAGTGAAGATCCATCTGAAAGGCATTACCCTGACATTGTTTTAGGGTTGCAGAAAAGACATCTGTTGCCAGCATATTACTCTCATTTTCTGTTCAGTCAGACTTGTTCTACTTACTGTCACTCTTCCTCCCATTGCTGCATCTCTAATCAGAAGCTCAGTAGTGCCCTATTCTTATTGAAACCTTGATAGACATTAAGGGATGCATAGGAGTTGGCTTCGTTCTCCATTTCTGCATCATTAGATTCAATAGATTCAATCTAGAATAAACATATGTCTGCATATTTCATCAAACGTCAAGATGGCACTGGCTGCCTGCAGATGCAGCTCCCGTCGTGTGTGTTTGTCTGTGTATATTTGCTGTAACCGATTAAGGATCCGTGCTTGAAGAACCCATGGATCATTAGTTGGGCTTTCCACAATGGCTGGATGTGGTTCTGTCAATATTCTCCGCGTTCTTCTGCTACTTTTTCTACTCTTGGTTGTGGAGAACCTCGCTGAGCGGAGTAGCGGCATTGTTTGCTCTCGTGAACGGCTGATTGCGCTGTGTAAGCCTCTGCTGCGGCCCGGAGACGGGCCTGTGGTCCCGGAGGAGTTACGGAGGAGACGACGGGGCTGCGGGTCTGGAGTTAAATGGAGGTAGAAGAGGAGACGGCGCAGGCCAGTGGTACCGGCGATTATTGTGGGGAACGTGAGGTCTTTGGGAAATAGAACAGACAAACTCACGGCGCTGGTTAGGACCCAGAAGGAGTACTGGGAGTGCAGTATCTTCTGCTTCACGGAAACCTGGCTGCACTCGCTTATTCCGGAATACAGCGTGGAGGTTCCTGGATTTTCCTTGGTGCGCGGGGACAGGGACTATTCCAAGAGTCGGAAGAAGAGGGGCGGCGGGATTGCACTTTATGTGAGTGAGAGGTGGTGTAATCCCAGTCATGTTAACGTGAAGGAACAGATTTGTAGTCCGGACATTGAACTTCTGGCTGTGGGAATGCGGCCGTGTTATTTACCGAGGGAGTTTACGTCCGCCATTTTGATCGCTGTTTACATTCCCCCATCAGCTGATGCAGCGGTGGCCTGTGATGTCATCAGCTCTACCGCAGCCAAACTCCAGACTCAACACCCGGACGTTGTTATTGTGTCTTGTCTTGTCTTGTCTTGTCTCTATGCTGTAACTGCGAAGTAATTTCCCTGCTGGGATGAATAAAGTACTTCTATTCTATTCATCCACATCTTGGTCTTGTGTCAGCCTTGTCTACAGTTTTGATCAGTCTTGCCCCTGGACCAATCAGGAATACAGTAGCATCATCCTACTTTTTGGTGAAACTTTTGGCTGCATTCAACTACAACAAAGTTTCCTACTCTGAAAATTTAGATTTTCTTTGAACATTGTAAAGCAATCTAAACTTGTTTTTCTTTTTGGTCTCAATTGTACAACAGCTGCTATTCTCAGGTCTTTAGTTAAACTTGAAGATTACAGTCAGCGTTTGTCTTTATGAACTTTTAGCTTCACATCTACCTCTTAAATACTTTACAATAGATCATTGTCCCGTCCTTTATTTATTTTTTTCTTTTTGGTTTAGCAATCAGTCTATACTTTTAACTTTTCTTTCTCTGAACACAGATTTAGTCAGACATACATTTATAAAAGAAGTCCTCTTTGTCTTTATCTTTTCTATTTTCTATTTTCTATTTTTCTATTTCTCTCCTGAACTGTATTTTTTTCCCCTTGCCTTTATTCTGCACACCCACTCCACTTACTTGCACTGGGGCCAATTTTATGGGGTCGCCACTTTGCCTGTGTGTGTTTTTTCCCTTCTCACCTTTTTTTTCCTTTTGTTAATTGCACATTGTGTGTTGCTCTTATATTTTTGCTGTGTGTACCTCCGCTCTTTTCCTCCCCTTTTTGCCGCTGCTTCTCAGTTCCATAATTACAGCTCTGGACTCAAGCCGTGATGGTAAATGCTTTTCTATTCCCCTCTCTCCATCACTCACACTCAATCTCTGTCGTTCTCTTTTTCCCACCAAGCAAATTACATCTAGGTTACCATAGAGACGTGTTTATTAAATGGTTTTTACCACACTTTCTTAGTTCCTCTAGGCCCCATCGCCCACTCCCCCCAGCCTCTCTTCTTTGTGTTCATTCCAACCTGCTTTTCTCCGTGTTTACTTTTTTCTTGCACTCTCATGTATTGATGGCCATTTCTTCTTTTTGTTGTCTGGAGAGCATCTTTGGCATCTTCTTTGGTGACTAATAGTTGCTATTTGTAAAGAAAAGATGAGAAGTGAGTGCGCTGGATAGATTTTCAATGCAGCCATTGCGCCCATTGTTACTGCCGGTACAACATGTAAGCAGATAAAGAGGCAAGGTCTCGTATTGTACTGATTCGGGATGTGCTATCCATTACTATTGACTTCATAAGTGGCCCCCACTGAATACAGCACTCTGAGATGTGAGCAATTGTTGCTCTCTTGTCTTCTCATCAGTACTGTTCAATCTGTGTCTTTGTGTTTCTATTTATTCCAACTCTGATTGTGCACCTACAGAGCCGTACTCCAACCCTGTTTTACACAGACAACAAATCCATTTCAAAACTAAGAATCTTACTTTTATGGGCATTTCATGTGGACCAAAGTGAGTTCAGGGTTCCTGTGCTTCCAGGGTTTTGTCCGTAACTTTCTGTCCACAAGATCCATCGATTTAAAATGGACAAAAAGTACTAAGGACTCCGTAAATTTGAGTCAGGAATAAATGCGGTTCTAACATGCAATGTGTGCAGGAACGCTCCATGTAGAAAAATGTGGATTTTTTTAAATCTGTACATTCTGTCTAACTTTAGAGTTAACAGACAGTTCCCCAACCCTTAAGTTTTCAGCAACAATCAGACATCGACAGACACCTCTTTGTCTTCCTGGCGACTTTAGCCTTCTGACTCTTTAAACACATTTCCATGCAGATGTGACAAAAGTCTGAAAGTATTTCAAAAGGGCATTATCTTCAAGCAGGGCAGAGAAACAGTCAAGGAAAAAACTCTTTTTCTCCATCTGAAGCTCGTATTACAAAGGTACAAACATGTGATTTACAAGTTTCCAATGCATGTTAAAAACATTTGGAGGAATTTTGACCCGCTCTTTTCTGCAGGAGAGGTTGAGCAGCCAAGGTGGAAGGTTATGCCATGAATTTAAGTCTGACTAGACCACTTCAAAACCTTAGTGTTTTTATTACTTTGAGCCATTCGTGTAGGGCTTTATTATGTTGTGATACTTGAGGCCAGTCAAGGTTCATTTTATTCTCTTTTATAAACTGTGTGCTGTTTGCTTCCTGTTTTAAATTGATTATTGTCCTCCCCCAACCAGTGAATGTGATAGATGTGATTGTGATAGACAGCATACCGGTATTTTTTCATTATCATACATACAAATATGTTAAATGTAATTTAACAAATGTTAAATCTGATCTGACAATGGTCTGACATTGTCTTATAAAATGTATTTTTAACTTCAGACACTGTTAACTTTAGAACTCTTGTAATTTTGGGTAGGAATATAGGTAACAAAGAAAAAATAAAACAAGTGAAGCAATGTATTACCGCTGTTAAATCTCCATGGTACTGTGGCAAACGTTGTGTGCTGTTTGTACAATATGCCACGACATAACATTTGACATGGTTAAAAGGAATTTGGGTACATGCCATTTAAAAAGAAAACCATGATGAGACACATTAATCGAACAAATGTTTTAAATCATTTACATGTTTTCAAAAATAATGTATTTGTCTACTTAGCTTTTTTTGTGTTTTTTTATGAAAGTGCAGGTACATTTTTAATAATATGTACCCATATCTAATATTTCATGTATGTTTCCATAGCTGACAGCATTTCTGTAAGTCATCACTGAAAATTTTGCCTGCAAATTTGAGTTTTGTATGATATCTTTGCACGTATTTTTACTGCTGAAAATGTCAAAGTCCCTTCTGTCAAAAGGTCGTACTTGCAGAGCATTTTTACACTTTATTACCAACCATTTCCCTTTTCATCCTGTTCTTATTCTCAGTGTCTTCACTTCACATCTGTCACCTGCCTCCTTACCCTCATGTCTTACCCTCCTTTTTGTCCTGGATTCATGAACTGTTAATAGAGTCAACTGGAAGCAAGACACAAAGCCTGTTCTGCACAGCCATCTGTTCTTCTGTTGATGCTATTAGCCCGTTCACTAAATGCACCTCTCCTATTCATCTCCATGCAAGCATCATTTTCACCTTACCCCTCCACGGTCCATCGTGTGCCGTCCTTCCTTGTCCCAAACGATGCAGCATCTCTCCAAGCTCCTGCTCTCCACCCTCTGCAGAGAAATTAACTTTGAGATGAACGACGCGGTGGCAGTTTGTGTGCACTCCGTTTGATACTTTGCCAAATAAGAAGAAAAAAAAAAAAAAAAACTGTGAAGGTTATGTCTTGTTCTGTTTGCTGCTAACACACAGTTTCTGCTCTGGTATCTGAAAACAAATACACTTCCTCTTTGCCAAAAAGATGGTTCATTTATTTCTAGTGAAACAAATAGTTTTACTGACTGTTTTAATGCTAATTTTGAACATAATTTAGGTGCAATAAAATTCACTCCATAATGTATCATGATTTTATTAGTTTTAAAATTGTGAACTAAAATAACTGCAATTGGCTTTAATGCCATTTTTTAAAAATAAAATCTACTTTTATAATCTATGTTACCCCACAGATGCCCACTTATTTCATACTACTTCTTTGTGGTTTGTTGTTCCTCCTTTATTAAGGCAACGAAAGAGATGTTTTCCAGTCTGTGTTCTAATGAGTGTGTTCTTGTGGGCACTGACCTGATGGGGGATTTGGCAGATGTGCTTTTGTGGTAGGAACTAAAAGCAAGATAATTGTTCCCTGGGGAAACATTAAAACAGGGAGAACCACTTAAAGTTAGAGACTAAAGATTAAAAATGCTTTTTAATGCAATATCAGTGATTTATTGCTGATTAAAGTTTTGTTTTTTTGTGCATTATAGATCTGAATCATGGACTGAGATCATCCATCCATCCTCCTCTACAGTATAGCACAATCTTCTGCTGCTGCAGGTGATCTTTTGTGCTTCTTTCTGTGGTTCACATTCAGGTTTATGATTGGTAATACATTATAAGTCAATGACAACCCAATCTTTCCATCCTATCTATTCTCCACCAACAAAAAAAAATAGCCTCTTAAAAATAGTCAAGCACATAACAATCTAAAAGCACAAAAAACATCAGATGAATATAGAATAAGACTACTTTAGTTCTATGTTCATGGGAAGAGTTGATGGAGCAGCTGAATATGCTGGTGTACATGATCGGAGGCCATGTTTTAATTATCCTCTCAATCTTTGTAGCCATGATGATATTATCCTGTTCAAAGTGTACAAGACTATATCTCTACATGTTTTAATCCATATATTTATGTAAGAGACAGTTTATATGCTGTTATGGAAATCACATATACAATTTGTACCAAGCATCATCGCTTACAGGTATTAGTTGGATAAAGTGCAGCAGGCAGAACAGAGATGTTGCACAACAAGTTGGCAAATGAAAAAAATGACTTGCTGTAGTTTTCTTTGTGACAGTGGAAGCTGGGTAAGTCAGACTATAGACATGAAATAATCATTTTGATGCTCATCGTGGAAACATCAGACTAGTAAATATCAATATGGTTAAATATTTGCAGCTGTAGATTACATAGGCTCATTTAGATTAGCCCATAAAACACCACGACCAAGCTAAATGTTTAAGTAAACACCTTCTGGATCAGAAAATGTTGCCATGGGGAAATATTGCAATTAAAAATAAACTGTACATGAGTGGATTTTCATGTTGTTATTATGCCTGTGCTCTTTTAGCTGTTTATAACAAGAAAAGCTGCATAATTTCTCTGATCAGGAATTAATGAAACAGACTAAACTAAATAGAAAAAAAAATGGAAAAGAAAAGCTGTTTTTTTAATCTCTAACTCCTATTATACTGGCTGGTGGCTTGTGATTTGAATTATTAATCGCTAGTTATTGTCTTATTGCTCTAAGACGTGGATTCTGGGGACTGTGGCGGTCTGCTGTGCTGCTTATCCCCTCTCATCAGAACAAGGGTGAAAATGATATCGTCTAATGATTAGCCTCTTATGCTCCCCTCACCTCCACTCCCTTGCTGTCTTTCAGTAAATGAGAGAAAGTGATACGGTTCTCTAATGACCAGTGTGAATAATTACCATCTAAATAAAGGTCCTGTTTGCTGCTAGAAATCTTCGACTTTGTCTCTCGCCAGCTTTAATTCTCCGTTGGACTATTTTCCCATTCTTCAAAGTTCATTTTTCCCATATTCTTTTGTTTTGTCCATTCAATTGATGATCAATTTTTATTCAGTTGTCAGTTTTTTCATCCTCTTTTCTGTACAGTAAGCCTTATTTCCTTCCACAGATTAGAGATTTGCACCCAATCCAGCTGCTTATTTAGCTTTTATATCCTGAATGGAAGCCAACCGAGCGAGAACCTGGAGAACTGGAAAAAGGTATGTGAGAGCCAAGAAGATGCAAAGGAAAAGGAAAGTGGAGAAAAAAAACTTGCTGTCTGTCCCCACGTTTATTTTGTGCTTACTAAAGTTCTTCTTCCTCCATGTTCTCCCCCTCTTTGTTGGGGTGAGGAGGAGCTGAGTTATTAAAACGCCAACCTTTCCAACAAGAGGCAATAAATCAAACTAAATATCCAAGGGAGGGAGCAAAAAGGAGTGAGACAGAGAGAGAATTGAGGGAAATGAAAAATTGGTAATGTACAAGTCCAGAAGGAAGGATTTTGAAGAGCAGAAGGTTTGGGGAAGACGGAGAGGAGAAGCTATGAGTGAAAGCAGACGAGTAAATAAGAGTATTTCAACCAGCTGGCCTTGCCTGCTGGTTGAAATACCAGCAGGCAAGGTAAACCCAACCAGGGTTTACACAGCATCAATATAAATCAGACATCTTGTGAACAAGTCTTTTTAAGACAGTTTGTAGGGAATGTGTTAAGTTCAGGCTAATGCCACAAATTGCTTTTTATATCAATCCTGATACCTTCAGGTGTGAAACTCCAAAACCGAATCCACACAAATGCAACAATTATTATGTGTAAATTACAGTGCAGTGAAACATCTCAAGCACACTGATCTGAAGCATATAAAAAGTTCACCTCTGACAAGTTTGCTAAATTTGGGAATGGCTTAGTCAAAGTCTGGACTTAAATCTGATTGATATGCTGTGGATTGACTTTAAACATTCATGCTTAAAAAAAACCCTCCAATAGAAAAATGCGTGGGCTAAAACTCCTCCAGAACAGAGCTGGCATCAGTTGTTAGCTTTACAGGACAGTTACCTTTTCACAATCAGTCAGGGTGGATTAGATAACCTTTTACCTTAAATAAATGGAATCATAATTTTATTTGGCAGTTTCAAAATCTTCGTTTCTTTTGTATTTACTCAGGTTATTGTAATATTAAGAGATATAGAAATTATTATAAAAATACCCAAGCTGTGGGACATTGAGTGTGCATGGTATGAGATTTGCATGAATAATGTAAAGACCACCCTTATTATGTAATGTCTTCTTATTAAATTAATTACGTGTTATTTACAGAATTATTAGGAGTAATATGTCGTATTATGCATTTAAATAACTTCAATTACTTTTTAAAATATATTATTTTGTAGTTTAACCATGAAACATCCAATAATAGAATTATTTAATGGCTAGTTTATTTATTTCATTGTGGTGATTTTGATGGAGTTATTTACTATAAAAGCAGGATTTTAGTCATTCTTATTTATTTGTTTGCTTGTTTTTATCAAACTGGAAAACTTTTACTGTCCAGTTCATCACAAATGTTATGTAGTTTTCCTTCTTTCTTTATTACAAAGGTTCACCGAATTAGAAAATATTTTTTACATCTCTAGATATCGTGTCTCACAGATTAAAGAATGAGATGTAGAATACATTAAAAAAAATCTCCTGGGTGGGATAAAGACAAAAGATGCAATTTTCAATAAGTGAATGGAAGAAAAGGGAATTTTACAGCAGGCTTTAGCCTGTAGGAACAATAAAGGTTTCCAACCAATTTCTGCTTACACACAAAATCTTCTGCTTCATGTTTTCCTAAACTCCTCTTTCTATTACCTTTATTATCATTATTATCATTTCTATGAAGACAATTACATGACAGAGAGATAAAAAAAAAACACCGGGCCGCACATTAACACTTAAATTAACTGAACGTCTGGGATTTTATATCTGTGCTGCATAATGTATTAAAAATCTTCACTCCAACCTCTCAAGTCTCACTGAGCGACACAGTTCACACTTTCTCCACACACTCGCACGCTACAAATCAATTTCCCCATGAAGTGAAAAACAAATTCACAGCAAATGACAGGACTGAGCATCAAGAGTGCAGTGGTTTATAGACCAATTGGGGTGAAAGTGAGAAATACCCACTGGAGGCTGCCAGGGGATCTCATTTGATTTTCCTTTAATTGGTATGGGTGCAGCAGAAGGAAGTTCTCATTCAGGGTCCCATTCATGCAAGAACTGCCATTTCGTCTGACTTAAAGCAAGAGACATTAACTTGCAGTCTCTAAGCATATAAACCAGTGTTTTCCCAACCTTTTTGCGTGGGTCAACATTGTCCTTTAGTGACTCAAATGTTACTAAAGTTACATTTCTTTTATTCAAAGCCCCAAAACAATTTTGTACTTGCATAACAAAAATTAAACAAGAAATATTTGAATAAAATGAACAACGTTGTTAGATACTTTGTTGACAAGAGATTTGTAAATTATTGCTGATCCAAAACGTTAAAAGAGTCTCACATGATTTATATCAACATTGTCCTTTAGTGACCCAAAAAAGGTTTTCTTAAAAAAAACAGACAAGTTTATTAAATGAGTAAATGGGTGTGCAAAAGTCTGCTATTGAGTTAAAGTAGATAGTTGTTTCAATAGTTTACAAAAATAATACACAATAGCTTATTTTTGTTTTAAATTTGTGGAAGGTATTGAGATGTTTGCATCTTGAAGTAGCATCACAGTAGATATTTAAAAATTGTACATTAATTGTGGATGAGCTTCCTCATTGAAATGAAAACACACAGAATTATTACGAGGGCCCCAAATGGCTCATTAAACCACGGACATCCAACTAGGAAGTGACACATTTCTTCCTGTTTTTAATAAGATACCAACCATTGAGTGTCATAGAAAATATACTGCATAATGCACATCTTTTCACAGATTAAAATATTATAATTTTACACCATCAGCAAATAATGCAGGATTTAGCATCCAGTTGAAATGAGTCTCATTTTTTTTGTTTTTAATTTTTTTAAACTTGTTTTAATTTCCAATATGACTTACATCATATATCTTTTAAATCGTGCTTTTATATTTTTAATTAACTCATGTAATGAATGAATTAGCCTGTATCACATTTTGTTATATTAATTTATAACTCTAAAAAAATAATGTACAATATATTCATAGATGTGTGTTTCTTTTTTATTTAATGCATCAGCTGAACTCATAAGTCAACAGATAGTTGCTTTAATATTTGAAGATTTTAGTTTCTTAAATGCAAATCAAAGCTTTTCTCTGTGCAGAATTAGCTTTAGGCCAATTCTATAAAAGTTTGAAGTCTATTTTAAAGTAGCTTTTGTCATTCCAATCTGAATCACCACTGAAAACATTCTTGGACAATGCTCCATAATGACCAACTAAATTAGAATTCGATTTTGAGAAGCTCAGTGATGGCAACAGAGGAGGGAGTATGAGCACAATATTGGGAGGTTAAATTGTTAAATGGTTCAAGTCCTCCTAAGTGCCTGATGTTTTCTTTGTTTTTTTTTAATAAACCTCTCAGGGTTTTTTCCTTCACCATCCTGATTTTGAAAGGCCTACAGTGAGGAGAGACATCAGTAATTACTCTGCCAAAAACACACTGAGACATACAGTACACTAATTATTCACGTCCATGTGTTGTTCAGATTTTGTTACTGTGTTCGGGGTAATAATGATACTCAAAGAGAAATGTCTCAATAAAAAACATGCTTGTTCTGCCTCTTGCATCTCTTATCTACTGAACCAAAATATTCATTTAATGAAGTGACAAATATGTTTTTTGGATCTCAGAATGCTATTCCATCTTTTTAACAAGCTTTCCCTGCATAGGATAAGATGCAATTATTTGCATCTTGATCCTATTTCTATGTTGAAAGTCTGATTGTGTTTTTTTTTAATGTCAAGTTTAATAAATGAGTGTGGAAAGGTCACACCCATTTAATAATTGTGAAGAGAAATGGGAAAAAGCACAAATGGTTTTCATTATTTTCTACAAATAAAAGCCTCAAAGTTGTGGTTTTATATTTGTTTGTATTTAGTCCACCTGTGTCATTACTTTGTAGAACTATCATTTGCTGAAGCAAGTTATTTTGTGGAATGTCAGCTTTGTAGATAGAAAGTTACACTTTTACACACTCCTCTATGCAGAGGACTGACACTTCGCCATATGAGATGAGGAACATCTGTGAGCATCAGTTTTAAAGGCTCTCTCCTTGTTGCTGTCATTCCTGTGTTTTATTATGGAAATGATGTGTCCAGAAATTTTTTCCCCTCACATTTCTTGCATGTAAACTAAAATGTTTGTTCACATTTTATGTCTTGTCGCAAACCGACACGTCAACTTCTTCTGGCTTTCTTTTAACAATGCCTGTCTTGTCAGTCTTCCATATGTGTCTTTTTATGGAGTGCATGACTACTATTACCTTACTGTTAATCGTTCTTGACATCTCCCCCAAAGTTACCATGGGTACTAGGATTAAAAGAGGTCTTTACCTGGCCTGTCAGTTCAAGTGCAAGCCATGGTTAGTAGGTTTTCGGTTGTGCTTTGCTCTTTCAATTTCATATGTAATTTTATATATATAAATATGGAACTGTAGTTGTAAAAAAAATTTAAAAGAGTGGAACACATCTACACTATTTACTTTTAAATGTGATTTAAAAAAAAAGATTTAAAGAGGAAAAAAATCCTGGCCAATTGTGATGCTGTTTGCGTTAACAAAGTCATGCAAAAATAACATTAATAAAAGATTTTCTGTGACTTTTATAGCCGATTGTTTATCTTGGATTTTATAAAGGTGTATCAAATCTTTATAACATTTTTTAAACCCATCTTTCAATTTTGATCAATTTTACAGTTTTCCTGTAATTTGTGTTGATTTATCACAGTAAAACTCCATAAAATACATTGAAATTTGTGGCTGTAACAGATATGTTTTGACTATTTTACTCTGCTTTTCTCCAAACTGCTTCTCTTTTAAAGCTTACTTTATGACTGTGTTCAATGTTGATGAAATGTTAATGCTTGTTTCACCTGCAGTCAACAGGGCTTTTCAAAGACAGAGCAATTAAAATCTTAAGGTCAGAGCTGTATACGCCAGTTGCCTTTGGTTTGTTTGTTTGTTGAGACTGCGGGTTGGGGGGAAGGGGTCAACTTCTGACCCTTACAAACAGACCTGAAGCACACTGACAGCGTCACATTGCTGGAAGAGCTCGTGGTCGACAACAGTTAGCGCATGAAAACAAGACGATGAATAATAGAAAAGCAAAGAGGGATTGTTTGGAGAGAACATTAGCCTGCTGTCACGTTTGCATCGTTGTTTGTTTCTGCAGCTTCTGAAGATGAATTCTCTTTGCTATGAACACAAAATGAGAAAATTTCCTCTGGTATTAAATTTACTAAACAGCCTGTTAGTTTGCACTTTTATTGTTACTGTGTGTCAGTTATTTCTTCTCAGTATGCGAGTCTGCAGGCCTCAGGCTGTGAACGAGATGTGGGGTGGCACCTAACATTAATAACTGGTTTTACTTTGACAAATGGACTTAATTCAGCTCTGTATTTAGAATGCCCACACACATGCACAAACATGGAGCCACGCACACACATATCAGCGTTTCATAAACACAGGGTATAGCTGGCATTGTGTGCTGCTACTTATTGAGTCACGCATTATATTGTCCGGTGGGTTAGTTTAGTATGAAACACAGATGGCTCTGAGATGGTTAGTGTTTGGGCTCCAGTATATTTTACTGGGACAGAGAACCCGCGTATCAATTATTCATCCTGTGTGCTGCTCAGTCAGATACTCAGGAATCCGTCTCTCTCCGTCTTTCTCACCTGCAGGGATTATAGGAGGAGCAGTGATGGGACACACTATGCTGGTTTCACAGTGAATTAGCATGCTGCTGTTGTGTTGGCCAGCACAATGTAGGTTACTGAGAGGAAGAGCAGGCAGGTGATGCTCTCAGTGCTGGCATTAGTGGACTCTGGTGCACGAGCAGCCCAGCTGATGGCTCAGAGAGCTTCAACCTCGAAGACCTGTGAGGCAGACATAAATTATAAAAGCATTTCCCGGAAGTGTATAAAGAACTTTCATCTATTGCTTGCTTGGTAAAGAAATAAAGCTTGAGGATTTAGGAGGAACCTTTGACAAGACTTTAGTTTCAGAAACTTCCTGAATGTGTGGAAAAGGGATGAAGAAGGTATCACTACTGTTCAGCCAAATTCAACCACATTTATATGTTGAGGTTCTCCTAAAAGGGATACACCCCTGCTTAAATTGTAGGTTTTCATGATGTAAAAATTAGAGCAGGATGAATGATTTTAAAACATTTTCAACAAATGTATCCTCTAAAATTCATCTGAAAACAGCTAATCTGTTTGAGGGAAAGAATAAATAAAAAATAAGAAATAATCTGGCTGTATTCTTTCTTTAAACCACCTTCTGATTGAAATTCAACAGTCAGCCTTCTTTCAAAGGAGTCTGGCGGCATCTTGCATATTGACTTGGCAATATTTGTCCACTGTGTCCAACCACGTTTTCAGCCCATATAAAATAAACAGACTTCTCAGTAGGCTGATTTCAATATTAAAAATCTTTTTCTTGGTCTCATGTAATCTATTTGTAATTTCTAGAAACACTTGATTGAATTTTCATCAAATTTAAATTGTAACCGTCTCAATTATTGGGAATAAATATTTGAAATCTATTAAAATAGATATGTGTATTAAATTTGACTTTCTGAATAAATTACCAAAATAAACATTTGACTATAAAATTTATTTAGATGCACCTGTTTTATCTTACAACCTCAGAGCTGGATACTAAATACTAAAAAAATCCAAAATCCACAAAAGATTGAAAGAAATCAGTAAACAGAAGCAGACCTTGTGTGGCTGCTTTCATGCCGAGAAAAAGTTGACCCTCATGATTGTGTCTGCATAATTTGCATCTTGCCATAAGTGGACAGCTTGCTTTTATGTCCACATTTAAATCTTCTCCTGTTTTGTGTGGCAAAATGCAGTCACCACATTTCCAGGCCGTATTTGTTCTGGGTTCATCATGATTAGACGGGTGGGTGGACAGTAGCTTGTTAGCAGCCTCCAGCAGTGAGTGCGCTGCGACCTCTGACCCAAGTTTGGAGCTTCAAACGGTCGGGGAGGGGCGTTGCTCTGCAGGTGACCCCGCAGCAACAGACCGAGGTTTGGTTCACAGGTCGGGAGAATAGGAGTCAGTAAATATTCTCACAGGGAAGCCTCAAATGAGAGCGTGGAAAAACATTTTACAATATTAATGTTTGGCTCTGCTGTGTTGGCTGTCATTAGAGCACATCTGCAAACGATAAAGGCATTCTTCTCACTTCGTCGTTCACCATAACCGATTCATAATTCATCTATGTTTAGGTAGCATGTGTCCATCTTCTGTATGACTCAGAGTGCATGTAAAGCATATTAATATGCACTTGTTTAATCCGACACATCTTACTGTTTCTAGAGTTTTGAGGTACAGAGGCGTTTTATTTCCTTCCTTTAAAGTCTAAGCTAAAACCCCTCCTCCATTGAGGGCCTTTCTTCTGAAATGGTACTCGTAAACATCTAATAACTACTGAAAGTTTGATGATTTTTAAATCTATACCTTATCTTCATAGTTTGATCCTATTTTATCAATTGATCTATCTATATTTATAGATTGCAATGTGGTCTTTTTACCTGCATTATTTACTATATGTTGCACACAAACAAAGCCTGTGTTTTTCCAACATATTTACACATGTGGATAATTAGATATAGAATTAGATACATGATAAATTCAAGTAATATAAAAAAAGCTGAAGAAAATACCTTTAAATATGTTATGCTAAAATAATGGGATAAAATAACTACAGGGGAGGAACAAACCAGGACACCATTTATTTATTTCTAAAATCACATACTTTAAATGAACAAATACATTTGTAATATTTTTAGGATTCAAAACAGTTGTACTGCAAGCAGGTCAGATAATGAAACCAATAAGACGAGGCTTTATGTATAAAGGAGAGACCCTGTCGTCTCTGAATTGCAGACTCTCTGCAACTTGGCAGTACTCAGAAACGTTCCCAAATATATATATATCATATTATATATTACCAGAATAAGTGATGAAAGGCAGCATTAAAGAACAGTAAGCACCCATTGGGAGTGTGTTAGCGATGCTAAACTCTCTCTTGCTCAGGTTATTCAGAGGCTAGAATGACCATAACAGCAGCTGCGGAGCATTTAGTGCCCATAGGATTCTCTGAACGAAGCTGTTGTGCTTTTTCAAAACACATAAAACAAACAAAGAGTGACTGGACAAACTCCAGTTCAATCATAAAGTCTAATATGAAAATAAAAGTTACATTTTGCCTCATTTGGTTCACTGAAAGTCCAATGGTCAATGATGGATTCACTTAAAAATCCACTTAAAAATTGGATCAAGAAAAATTTTAATACCAAGAGTGAAAAATGAGTTGACCAGCTGCTCACTTTAAAGGATGAATGTTCATTTAATTCGATAACTTTTGAGCTTACTGAAACAATGAACAGTTACAGATTAACTTACTAAATAATCCAGTTACAGATTTAACAACACTCACCCGTAACGGTAAAATAGCAATTTATAAAATATTTCAAACATACCTAACATCCGCTTTTCAGATACTGAATAGGGACCACATTTTATACTGGCAATTTTGCAGCATTCACTGTGAATGTGCACAAATGCCTGAAGCAAAGACCAGCTTGAACCCCTCCACTCTCATCCCACATCATTTAATCGCTCTTTTTGATCTCAGGAGAACAGAACGAAGCAGTCAACAGCAATGAAGCTGACCTCCTCCTTAGTGAGTGGGATTTTATGTTAGACCGAAGCAAGCTAAATGGCAAATGGACGGAATTTACTCTGCACTTTTTTGATACATAGCAAACATTCAAAGCACTTTACACTGGAACATTCCCAATATACTCAGATCAATAGGCAACTTGAGGTGAAGTGCCTTGCCTATTGGCACATTGACACATGACCAGAGGACGCTGTGGAGCGAAAGGAGAAGGATACATGAATGAAAGATTATAGAAATGCATTAAAACCTGAGACACTTTCAGCCATCACTGCAGGTGAATTTGGTTCTACCAAGTATTTACTCAAGAGAGTGGGAAACAAATGCTTGCCGTACTTTTCAGACTTTCATTCGCTAAAAACTTGGCAAAAAAAAGTCTTTCACTTCACAATAATGCACTTCTGTGTGTTTATCTATGGCTTGAAATCCTAGTAAAATACAAAAGCGCTGTAAATAAGATGACTGAAAGAGAGAGAGAGTCGAAACAAGACACGGATATGATACTAAAAGAGGAAAGCATTTTTCATTTATGTATATAATTTATGTCATAGGAGTGCAGCAAACTGTAGGAACCACTGAACTGGTTTCTGAGACAATAAAAATAGAGCTGATTATAGTGTTTATTATTGTGTGTAACAGGAATACATTTTCTAGGAAAATCTTATTACAGAAATTTAGAAAACAGAACAAAAAATATATATATCAAACTGAACTGTATAACTGGCTCACAGGTTGCTTCAATTATGATTCCAGATGTTAAACTGCACCTGTTTAGTCAACTACTCAAGGGATCAATAAAAAGACAAGGGAGTTGAGAAGGGGCGGGGAAAATAGATGGAGGTAAACAAAGTGACGGAGAGCAGCACAGGATGATTTTAGAGGGTGGGGGCAGTGAAGATGTGGATGGCGGCAGGAAATGTGGTTGCAAAGCAAAAACAGAAGCGGCATAAAGCAAGCGGAAAAAAGGAAGGGATGGAGAGTTGAGATGATGGATGTGCTGCTCTCGTTTTGTGCCCCCTAACGAAGACTCTAATTAGTGTTTGTGTAATTCCACACTGTCTCCTCCGCCTGCTCATCTTAATTAACTACATTCATCTTCCCCTCCCTCCATCCATCCCTTTCTCTCATCCTCCCTCCCTCTGCCCTCCTAAAATAACATACTGACTGTCTGAACCCCACCTGGACCAGACCTGCTTTTACCTGCTCTCCCTCTCTTTCTCTACACGTACACACACACTCACCTTTATTTTCTCCATCCTCTACCTCCTTTTCTTGTACCGCATCCAACTTGTCCCGTCTGATATCTTATTTTCTTACTAGCTCTTCTTGGAAAAAAACTCAGCTCCTTCCTTTCTCTCAGTCTCTCTCTCGTGGCTGTCGCTTCCTGGTTGGTGTAAACACTCCTGAGAGCCTCTGGAGCCATATATTGTGACACCTTATTTAGTCACCCTGGTCATTAATTTCATCAATAGACTCAAGAAGTAGCAACAGCAGCACAAGAAATATATGGCTGGTCAGACTGAGTCATAAGTTACAGTCGAGTGACATCTTCTACCAGCACAGCAAATCAAGCTCAGCAGTTACTCTAAAACAATCTAAAAGCATGGTTTGGTTTTAAAAAATTGGGGTTATCTGCATTTATTTATTCATATGGTCAAGTACATAGTTATGGGAGAAATTAGGACACTTTATGACATCCTCTGTCTGAAATAATGGGTCAGGTGAATAATGAGACTTAAAAGTTCACTAAAAATATCTAAAAAAAAAAAAGAAAAGAAAACTGGAGAATAGAAAATAACATTTGAAATGCTCTGTAAACGTATTTAAAAAAAAAAGAGAAAAGATTTAGGTGTTATTTTATCTTTGTTTATCTTCTGTTTAATGAATCACATATAATCATCTCCAATCTGAATGTGAGTCTCCATTACATTGAATTCAACATCTCTGTCTATTGTAAAATACTGAGATTGTAGCTGCTGTCAAGACAACTGCATTTGGTTTATTGTTTTTTGATGTTTGGTTTAAGGTGGCAGTAGTTAAAGTTTATTTAATATTGAACATTAAGTTTAATATGTGTGGTAGTTTTAGTAAATTTGTGTTGATGCTCATTAAGTTCGATTAAGTGTACATTCAAATGTGGGGGGAACTTTTATTTTGTTCCACGGACCATGTGTTACCCGGGGAAGCATTAGCTGGCGCACTTAGAGTCACATGGGGCATTCAAGCTCAAGAAATTAAACTTTATTCCTCTGGAGTCAATGCGGCTAATGAGGTATGGTTTTGTTTATTTGTATCTTTTATTTATGTAAATACTCCATTTATTGTGAACTGATTTGGGTTTGTGTTACCTTTTGTTTTTAGTTCTGACCGCATTTTTGGGGACTTTGTAAGACGTGTCCACAATAAATGGCTGTTGAAACCAAGAACTGCGTTTAGCCTTGATTAAACTCGAGAGGAGTATCAGAGATAATTATAATGCATTGAAAAAGATGCTACATTTAGGGCATTTTCTTTTTAATTTATGAGGATTTATTTGATGAGATCACAATCCTTACGTCAATAATCTGGATGTTAAATGTCTGGCTGACTGGTTGTCTAAACTTACAGATATGTAAGTTTATCCATCCATCCATCCATCCATTTTCCGTTCACCCTTGTCCCTAATGGGGTCGGGAGGGTTGCTGGTGCCTATCTCCAGCTACGTTCCGGGCGAGAGGCGGGGTACACCCTGGACAGGTCGCCAGTCTGTCGCAGGGCAACACAGAGACATACAGGACAAACAACCATTCACACACACACTCACACCTAGGGAGAATTTAGAGAAAATATGTAAGTTTATCTGTTTAATAAGAGGATTTGTTGTTAAAATTGTAAAAAATTTTATCCAAAGAACATAAAAGATAATACAGATAACCCAAGTGCTGCATCTGAATTTTGAGCCATTTGCTAACCTTCTGCATGAATTGTACATTTTCACTCTTGTGTGGCCTGTAATTTGAAGAACTGTATTATTAGCTCTCATATAAAAACAGATTATTCACACTGGAATTGTTTTGATTGCTCTTTACTTGATCACTTCTGGCTTAAATTAAAGGAAACTCCAAACAGATTTATATTTCCTCTGCATGTGACACTTTTTTTTCTCCTGTATGAAGACCAAATGGGTTTATGAGACAGCAATACAGGTTTGACTGGCAGTCAAAGGAGAAGGAGAGACTGAGGGGGCTTTGTGAAGTGCATTTACAGATGGAGATGACAGGGCTGCTGATGACTGGTCTGTATGGTGTTATTGTGGCGAGTGGAGGAGAGGTGAGTACCTGCCATCATTTAGTTCCACAGTCTGAAATGGTTTTCCTGCTTTCAGCCTTTCAGCAGTCAGTCAGTGTGACAAAGGACTGCTGGGAGTCAGAGTCTTTGCTTCACACACAAGTGAAAATAGAACTCACACAAAGACATGGACATTTTTCAATTGGAAACCTGATTAAAAAGGCAACACACATTTGCCCCAATGAGGTACAATTTACAGATATTTACAATGTTTTACATATTTATTTATTTTTTGCTAATTAAACCTTTTCACATTTTGTTATGCTGGAGACACAAACTTGGATGCATTTTGTTTCGATTCTATGTGATAGACCAATACTAAGTAGTACAAATTGTAACGTGGGAGAGGAAGAAAAAGTTTTACTACAAAAAGGTGAGAAGTTTGATATGTGTGTTTATTCCTCTTGAGTCAACACAGAATCATCGTTCACTACATTTACAGCTGCAGATCTTTTACAGTATGTCTCCAACAGCTTTTCACATCAAGGATCTGAAATGCATTTCCATTCTCCTTCATAAACTAGCTCCACCTCAGACAGGTCAAATGGAGAGTGTCTGTGAACATCAGATCCTGAATTAGCATTAGATATAGACTTTAATTAGGCCATTCTAGTGAGTTTCAGGTTGTTGTTGTTGTTCAGATGAGAGGTAAATCTCCCAAGTCTTTTACAACCTCTAAAAGATGTTGTCCTGTATTTACCTCAGTATAGCTTCTCATCAACTCTGGTCAGCTTTATTGTTCTTTCTGAAGTAATCCCACAGCATGATTCCTCCTACACCACGCTTCAACATAGGCATAGTGAGTTACAATGTTTTGCACTTAGGCAAAAAAAAAGTTACATTTTGGTCTCGACTTGTCAGAGAACCTTTTTTCAGATATTTGCATTGTCCCCCACATGACTTCCAACACATGTAGGAAATCCTTTTGCTTTCTCACAACGAATGTGTTATTATTTAATCTTTTCTTTGTGGTTGAGCTTGATTGGTTTGTGCAAATAAAAATCAACTATCCACCACTGGTTGCCATCTTGACCAGTTAAACCTGACTCCATCTCCAGATTCCACCACATCTTTTTTTAAAGGTTGTTTGTGGGTGTGTTTGTATTCTTAACAGGACAAGGGGCCCCAAATCAGATTCTGCTTAAGGCCCCAAACAGCATTAAACCAGCCTTGGAAAAGTATTTTGGCTGCTTCTTTGATTAATACTGTATTCTTTGAGATGTTCAAATTTTAGGATATTGATTTAAACATCTTCTCAATTTTTTGTCTGACTTGTTTGCTGTCTTTCTTAGCTGTTTGTTCACTGATGTTATTTAGCAAAACTCAGAGGCCTTCACAGAACAGTTTGATTTACAGTGAGATTAAATCACACACCAGTTTACTGCACTTAGTTATGTAGTTGGTTGGATTGGGTTTTATTTAGAGGGATCAGAGTTAATGTGAGTAAAAGCATATTTCACCACAAGTTACATATTTTTCCTCTTTGTAGATAATTTAAAAGTCATGTATTCCATTGTACAATTGCAAGAAGTCGTATTAATCTATTACTTGAAATCCCCAAAACTGCTCAGAAGTTAGTTTAGCATGACAAAAAAAAAAAACGTAAAGGAGAGTGAATTTTTTTGCAAAGGCCTGTATGATCCCAGTTCTTTCTTTCTCTCCGTGTGAGTGCGTGCGTGCGTCGGGGTGTGCGGGCGCGCGCGTGTATGTGTGTGTGAACATTTTGGAGAATTTTGTGAATATGGAGTAAGTAAGCTCCAGTTTGCTTACAGAAGCAGAAATATTTATTTTTCATCTGTTGTGGTTCTGACTGCACATATGTAATCCACCATCACAACCCAAAATGTGGTGAAATGATTACATTTTCTGTCAGTCCAAACTCAGCCAGATATTCATCACATTTCCCAAATGGGGGACAAAAAAACATGCTCACCACACACACATGCTGCATTGATAGCAATTACAAGCCAATTGGTGCCACCTCCTGCTGAGGGTCAGAGGTTAATGTATCATGACTCTCACACCGGCCGAGCGAAAGGAAAGGGAACGACAGCATCAGGGAAACAGAGATAACCCAAATGAGGGTGACAGCAGCAGCAGAGGATGAAGGAAAAAAGGCAACAGAGATGGAATGACAACGAGGAAGCTACAGGCAATGAGAAAGAAAGGCAGAAAAAGAGGGAAAAAAAGAAAAGACAGCGATATAGGAGCAGAGGACACCGACTGGGTACCGATAACGCTGATCCAAATGGGCTGAAATCTTCCCTCCGTCCTTTTAACTCACTTCACACATGATGTCGCCATCAAATGCTCGAGTAAGCTGTCCTTGAGGGTGGAAGGTCCCTTTTGGCATTTATCAGATGAGCTTAGCCTCTGGAAAACCTAACCTTTAACAATAAAAGGAAAATGCAAATCTGACCTGAGATGACAGTCTATGTTAAACCTCCTCCCAGTCTCTTAATCTCGGTGCCCACTGGGCTCGGTGTCACCTGTGCTGCTGCTGCCCGCTGCCACCACCGCCTCCGCCATGCCTGATGAAATGTAGATGTTTCAAAGAAGGGCTGGCAGCTGGCTTTTTCAACATGCACCTGTTCCTTTCTTTGTGTTTGCATGTGTGTCTGTCCATGGGAGGGGGGTTTCTTCTTGTGTATGTGGCTGTCTGTCTGGGCGCGTGTGCATGTGTGTAAACCGGCTGTCTTTATTGTTTCTGCACTGTCTGCAGAAGTGCACTCATGGGATAATACAGTACTGAGACTTATGATATATGAGGTATCAGGAACATTTGTCTAAGCTGTGCACAAGCAACCATGCTGCAGAAAGTTGCACATGAACCGCAGATACACAAACACACATTACATTAATCATTTGTTAAAGTGGCTTGAACGCTTCATGATTCCTTACTGAAAATTTGGATTCAGATATTCAAGGAAACACAATTTGGATACACAACATGTAACAAAACCTTATAGACCCCTCAAATGTTTTGACATTTGTGACTTTACAACCACAAACTCCAAAGTATTTCATTGGGATTTTATGTTATGGACATACACAAAGTACAGCAGAATTGTGAAGTGGAAGGAAAACAAATACAAATAAAAATCTGAAAAGTGTGGGGATACATATCATTGATCAGTTCCACATGATTTGTGTTGAAGGTGGAGCATTTTTAATTATGAAAAAATCAAGGTGCAAAACAAAAAAAACAATCCAGATAAAAAGCCTGATAGTGAATTTGTATTTAGCCAGATCAAAGTCAACACTGTAGTTTTCTGTAGTTGCAGCTGAAACTGCATGTCTCTTGGAGGATGTCAATAAGTTTGACATTTCTTACCGCAGAGATTCACGTCCATTCCTCAGGGCAAACCCCATCCATCAAAAGTGGGATTGGTTCTGCTGGCTTACAATACCTATCAGTCAAATGAACGTATCGGCTTGGTCAAGCCTTTCAAAAAGGTAAAATATGCACATTTAAACATCAGTGCCATCAATTTTGGTGTCTGCTCTAAACTGGTGGGCATCATTGTCATTTCACTGTGTAACAATAGTTGTAAAGGCACCTTAAAGGATGTATTTACTATTTCTTTATTATTATTTTCCTACTCTATATCTTAACTTGACACTATAAAAATTGTTAATCAAACATTGGGGAAAAAATGGGCATCTTACAAAAAGACAGGCTATCAAAACATATTAGGTTTTGTTTAATGTTTTTTTTTCATTATCCTTTTTTATTGCTGATTTAATATTTGGTTTGGTATTGGAGTAAAGAAAATAATTACGACATGAATTAAATTGAGTCAAAAATGTCTTATGAAAAGTCTGTTTTTAAGCAAAAAAATGTATTAAACATAAAGAACTTTTTTGTCCCTTTTTATTTATGATAATTTCAATGCAGAACTAAACTAAAAAAAAGAACATTAATTTTAATACAAATGTTTCTTGCTTAGTAATTCCGTTTTGCAGATAAAATGCATGATCTTTAAGATTTCCTAATAATGGAAAGTGCAAATTAATAATGTTTAGTTGTATTGATTTCA
This sequence comes from Xiphophorus couchianus, assembly GCF_001444195.1. Lineage (NCBI taxonomy): Eukaryota > Metazoa > Chordata > Actinopteri > Cyprinodontiformes > Poeciliidae > Xiphophorus > Xiphophorus couchianus. The sequence goes on along the minus strand of NC_040230.1, from coordinate 15,139,903 downwards.
ATAATAATCATAAATATAATAATTAAATGTTTTTCTTCCAAAAATGTTAGCTTGTAGAAAAAAATAAATCATGTTCAACCATTTTATCCACTCCATAGACAATTTATTCTGGATAAAAAAAATCTGTTTTTCTTTGAAAGATTCAATACTTGCGGTATAGAAAAAAACAATCATATTACATTGAACATGTATTTATGGTTAATATGTATAAAATAACAAAATCAACACATTTACTCATTATTTCATTTATCACAATTCTATTGTTTATAATAAGCAAAGCAATATTTTTAACAATATAAATGAATACAATTGAAAATAATTTGAAACAAACAAAGCAAGTATGTTTCGAGAGAATTTATTTTTGTCGGTAGTAAGAACCAATTTCTCTTTAAATTTTCTTTTGTTTGAAACCTTATGTAGGACAGAAACAATCTGTGGCCTGAAAAAAAATACAATAAGGACATAAACAGACTGCATTAGCTTTCTTTTTTACATAGTTAGAAATATACTGTGTATAAATAGTGTAAAATTAAAACTGCTGAATCAATTATTTGAAATATTTCAAAAACATTTCTGAACAAATGTTAGATTTTCATGCCAAGTTGATCAATTATGAAATACTTTGACCAACACTTTTGAGATATGTTAAATAAAACAAGTAAAACTGACAATGTGATTCATTCAGTGTATCATTCTGATAATATAAAATTTTGTTTTGTGATTCTTTTGAAGGATACATATTCCCCTTATTAGCTTCCAATCTAGAAATAATTCATGGTCAGAGATATGTCGTACATTCCCTGCTACATGCTCCTTCTTTGTGAATTCCTCCCTCTCTTCACTCAAACGCCCATTTGATTCATGATGTATGGTAAGAAAAATGCAGAGTAAGTGAATGCAGATCTCTGAGTTTCTAAAAAGCACAGATAGTGATAGAGCACTGCCACTCTGTATGAGGTTTAGCTTTGTGATTTGTGCTGCTAAAGCCATGTTTGAAGAGGAAAAAGTTTCCTAATTTGATGCAAAGTCTGCAATAAAATTTCTATTTGCCCCCAGAAATTCTGTGCTGACTCATTATTTTGCGTGTGTTTGACAGTCAGGAGTTTCTCCTTAACCACAAAAGTTCTCCCTGCTTGACTAAAACACCTGGTGTGAATTTAAGAAACGTTTCAACAAAGATCTGCTTTATTGTTACATGTGAAACATTACACTGAGCATTATGTTTGTTTTGTTTTTTCTTTTTTTAACTGGTTCAACTCCTATCTATTTGGAGCTACAGCCGTCGACTTTTGATGATGTGGAAGTTAAATAAATAAAATCATTTCTCCATGGTAATTTTTGTCAAACCTGCCAAACACAGCCTAAATATTTGACATGGAAGGAGAGAAGATCAGTGAGAAGTGAGATCAAAGGGTGGAGGAGGAGGAGGGTTCGGTGGTGGTGATGGGGCATGCATATGTGCAAAAACGTGAGGGCGTGCGTGTGTGTGTGTGTGCGTGTGTTGGTTGGTGCAAGTAGTGATGAAACACATTCTGCAGTGTGATATTTTCAACACTGACGAATTCTGCACAGCTCCGCCACACATGGGAGCAATCTAAACTCAAAGCCCCGTCAGAGTGCCTCTGTATATATATATATGTGTGTGTGTATGGGTGTGTGTGGGCGTGTGCGTACATGTGTGAATTGCTCTCCAGCCACGGGCTGCTATTCTTCATATTTCTGTCACCCACTTTTCTTCTTCTTCCTCTGTTCTCCCAAAACAACACACACACAAAACGATTGTATTTGTCTTTATCAGTCCCTCCATTTTCTGCGCTCCTCCTTGTGTTCGCTCTCCTTCGTTCAATATTTCATGCTGCTGAGAGCATATCTATTCTGAGCTCTCTCTCTTTCTTTCTTTCTTTCTCCACTCTTTATTCTCACTCTTTTCCTCTTCAGGAAGAAAAGAAAGCCTTTCTACCCATCACTCTTGCTGTCCTCCTTCTCCTTTTGCACCTTCATAAATCTCCCCCCTCTCTCTATATCTCATTGCACCCCTAATGTTCTGTGCCCCCATCGAAGTTTTTCTCCCAGCCCTCCACTCACAATCTCCTCCATCCTGTCAATCCCTTCATCTCTCCAACCACTCTGTTGAATAAGTTTGCGTGACTGTTCAGAAGTATCGGCTCCTTTTCTCCTTCCTGTAACCCCCAGCCTCCCAGACCCAACTCCTTCTTTCTCCCTCTTGGATTCCTCTGCAACCAAAAACACAGAGAAAGCCCTGTTCTCTCTCTTTCTGCACTTCTCTCAATTTTGCATCCCAAGCTTCCCCCACGCCCACCCAACCTCCTCATCCACAGTCTTAGTGTCACCTCTCCCCCTGGTCCTTCCACGCTCATCTCCATCTACCCCCCCTTTCCTCGCTTTGCCCGGGCTCCTCCTTGCTCTTAGTCTGTATCAGTGTTGTTTTAGGCACAGCAGTGAAAGGTAAACAGAGAAATTGAAAATTCGTGTCAGTCACTCGGGTGAAAGAGGGACAGGGAGGGAGGGAGAGCAGAGGAGGGAGCCGACAGAGGCGGGGGGAAGAGTGTCAGTACAATTTACTAACACAACAGTGAACAGTGAAGCAGGCCAAGGAAGAGAGCGAGCATTAGGTGGAGTGAAAGAGAGACTCCTGAATCAAGAAATCCATTGGAATGAGACAGATACTAAGGAAAATGTTTCCCGTTCCATATTTAGGAGTCCCGCTGAGCTCACGTATGCGTTGTTTACTTGCTGAGCACAAAGAAAAGAAGCAGGAGCCCAAATCCAATCATTAGTGCCAAGCGAGAGCTCTGATTAGATTCCAAGGTTTCACTCAGGATCTCTGGACACATGTGCTGTGTGCCAGCTCTGGGCTGGAAATGTCATGAGACCTCCAGCGACAACATATGCAGCCGGGGCTGCGGTCATTTCTCATACATTTCCAATACAGAGGTAATCCAACGGTTCTGTTGTCCAGGCCTCAAAAACAGTTATCCTGGAACAATATCTGTGAAGTTAAATTAAAATTGGTTTCTTACAATTGAAGCCAGATGTTTGCGTGCACTGCATGAAATAATGGGTGACCTATTTTTCCACATTTCAATCAGACTGAATTTTTCCTGCTTTAGGTCAGTTAGAATTATTTTTGTTTGCTAAATACCACAATAATGAGAGCTAGAACAAGAAAGGAAATGTTGTTACAATTATGTTTTATTTTCTGTCTTTGAAGTCAGTTTATATATACTGAGATTACTATGATTGTCAATTTAGGAAAGCCCAGTTTTGGCTTTGTATGTTTATTATGGCTTTATTTAGAGCAGCTGAGTACAATGGAGGCACACTTGTTGATGTACTTTGAGGCAGCACCTCAGAGCACTGCTTTCTTGAGTGCCATCAAGACAAAGATCCAGTCCAGTCATCATGTTGTTTGGGATGGAGTCGGGTTCTGTGACCCAGAGAAGAACGTGTTTTAGGGTGAAATGTTTGAATCAATCGCAGAACAAAAGCAAAAGACGTTGTGAAGATGCTGAGTGAAGCTGATAGAGGAATGTTACTATTCATAGTAATAATGACATCCTGCACTGAGTGGGATGAAATGCCACTCGGTGAAGGAGACGCGATTAATTCAAAAGTGGGATAAAAAGTCAAATTGTGCTTGGGTTATTTGTGCACCCAAGCACAAATAACTTAATTTCTGGGCATGTCCAGAAATTAACATGAAACTGTCTAGTCTGATGAAACTAAAATGGAAACAATCTGGTCTGTAAGGAGTTGGAAAATCATGAGTGGATGTTTTGGGATTTATGCATTTCTCAAGATAAATGCCATTATCCTAAAGTGAAATCATGTGGAAATACTGGAGCAACCTCTAAAGAGATCAATCAGAGAGTTAAAGCTCAGGCATATATGTGTATGTAGACAAAAACATTTATCACACCTAAACTGGACAAGTTGATCAGGCTTGTTTCTGGCTCAGCTGAGATTCTCCTTGTTCTTTGTGTTGTTGCTCTCTGTGTGTCTGAATCAGTTGCCAGACTCCAAGGTGCCCACGTCCTATATGTAGCCAATCAGAAAAACTGAATCTACTCCTCTTTTCTGCCACATTTTTTAATCAGAGACAATCCAGTTGCAAACAAACTGTCCTTGTAGAAAACACAATATCCAGGCTGAAAATGTAGCTTAAAAAATGGAACCAGTCACAGCTAAAACAATCGATCTGCTTGAACTTCATCAAAATCTTCTTCATCTGAGAGGTATTCCTCGGCTGAAAAGTCTGACAGACAAGAGAAAATCATCAACATGAGAATTTCAAATTGTTAATCTGCCATAGAGCCTACAAACATAGTCAGGCCTGACATGGCTTCATCATCCTACATTGAAGCCATGAGATTTTTTACCATTTTTGTATTTTTTGTGAAATCCTCCAGTGGAAATCTGCTTCATTATGCAGAGTTGTGTCGCTGAGCTTTTAGAAAAAAGAAATACACCTCAGCTAAGCTTTAAAATAAGGTAAGTTGAGTCGCCAGCTTGTTTGTAGCTGGGGCGATGTGACTGAGATTGTTGATTCTGAATACAAGAATTAATTCACCTCCAGCTTCACTGAACCAACAAAGAGAGACAGAGAGAGAGAGAGAAAGCCATGTTTACGGATTTGCCAAACTGAGGGAATGAATTTTATTTGTATTTCACCCCCTGGCACCTAGCGGTCTCCCGAGATATGCACCTTGGGCAAATAATTTTCTCTGGTCTGTCAGATTTTATCCCAAGGAAAAACAGTTGTGGTTGCCTAGAATGCGCAACCCAGTCAGAGGAAAGGAATGATGGAGCAGAAATGGCAAGAAGAAAATAAGCCGTGTTCATAAAAATATTCAATCTCTCATGTCCAACATTGAGAGATGGAGAAACCGGCAGAAGCAGAACAGACGTGAAGACCACCAGGGCCCAAACACAGAGCCAAACTAGCACAAGCACAAAGCAGGGATCACAATGGTGGAAAGAAAAAAAGTTTTCACTGAGCCTCCCTGAATAAGGTGAGAGGAGGAGGAATCAGGGCGGGGGGATTAAATGGACAGCTCATGAGAGGAGTGGAAGGACTGGAGGAGACAAAGGGATTCCCCGATGGCATCTCATCTCATCTCTCTCTTTCTTTCTTGCTCTTCTTTTCCCTATTTCCCTCCTTTTTTTCTCCCAATAAATCATTCTGACTTCTCCTTAACCAACTCATTCCCAGCAGGCAAAAAAGAAAACTGTAACAATCTCACTTCTATACACCAGTCCTCTCCTTTTCTATCCCCTTTCCTGTCTCTTTTTCCAGTCTGCCCTTTCTCTCACAACAAATAATACCCTAGACGTGTATCGAAGGTGATGGAGGTGCCGGGCTTCAGCGGTCAGTCAACTCATCAGACATCTGATTCCTGTAAATTAAGACAGATAATGAAGATTTACAGACATGCTACAGCTATACTCTCAATAGGAAAACTATTTGTCAAATACTTTCCACAAATCGAGTCTTTGTGGAAGAGTGACAAGTAGAGAGTCATCGTTGAAAGAAAGCCAATAAGAGGCTCTTGTTTAAAGTCATAGGAGAGAGAATGCAGAGAAGAAGTGACCTGTGCCAGATGTGACCAAAAGTTTACTCTTTGGTCATAAAAAGTCTGGGGCAGAGCTTCACCTTTGAGCAGGATTCCAAACAGGAAGCAACAAATAAATGGTGTAAATCAAATTAAATGAGCATCCTTTTTAGACCGGCTGCATGAAAACGGAAAAAATAAATAGCGACAGACTAAGACGAGACAGATTTTTCTAAGGGATCCCTTGGGATCACTTGTAAAAAAATACCAGGTCTGGGGCTTGGAATGGTTGCAATGCTTCTGCCTACCAGGTGTTCTGTTGAAGCCCACCAACAGAAACGGATGAATACAAATACTTTACATATTTGTATCTGTTAAACACAAAAACGTTCAAAACAATGTCATATTTTTTACCCTCTTCAGCTTAACAATCATTGAGGATTTAGGTTGGAAAAATGACAAATGTGAAAAGGTTCAGTGTGCATAAATTCTTCTCTGCGAGGCAGCAGCTTTCAACGTGGATTACTTACAAAAGAAGTACATTTGGTTCAGTTTTGTGGTGAGTCACATTTTCCCAGAGGGATTTCCCCCCTTTATGAGGAGGACTGAAGATGAATAAAACTAACCTACTGTGTTTGGAGGGGAATCGGGATTATTTTATATATGGATATATGCTTTTTTGTCACCCCCGTCTTTGCATTAATAAGACAACTGTGCGTGCAGGTGTGCTTCACTGTGGTGAAAAGGCTGCACGTTGATGGAATAAACTGGTTGCAGATGATCGCTGCGTCTCATCAAGAGCGGGATGTACTTTTGCAGCATCACTGTGAATCGCAGGTACTGAAGGAAAAACCTTGAAGTCGCGCCGATGTCCGGTGATGTGCTGCAACTCGGCCACAAATCTTGGAGGAATGCGCCTTTTTTTTCTCTGTCTGTCGCTCGCAGGGGGGTGGAGTTAGGAAGTGAACGAGTGGTGCCTACCAAACAGAGAGGAGGAGGAGAAGGAGGAGAGCGACGTGCGGGCAGCCTGCTCACCGTGCACGATGGTTATGGAAGGGAAGAAAGCTTGATTTTGTTTTTAGTTGCTTTGCTGCAGCTTTGAGATCGTCTGCGCATTTATTGGGAAAGAATGAAAATAAGCTGCAACAGTTAAAAAAAAAAAACACTTAAAAAGAGGAGGACTTTTTCTTTCTTTCTTTTTTTTTTTAATTTTTTACTGTTGATCCTTTATTTATATTTTTAAATTTTATTTAAAATAACCCGCACACAACTCGTTCTCGGACTGCTTTAAAGACCCGGAGGAACACCGACCTCCCGCTTGGACCCAACGCCGACCTGCGACACTTCTCTGGCGGCCTCAGCAGCAGCAGTTCCCCGGTGAGAGGAGGAGGAGAGGGGGGCGCCTCGGTTATAAACACGGACCATAAACCCCGTTCTTTGAAGCTCTGGGATCCGCTGGTGGAAGAGGAGGAGGAGGAGGTTCGCACAGTCTGGTGTTACAACAGACTTTTACAACACTTCTTACCCAAACAGCATCTCTGAAAGTAGCCCGTTTGTGTGCATGCATGCGTGAAGCTTTGTAAAATGTTTTTCATTGTTTTTATTGCCTCCTTCTCGCTTGTTAGGCATTGCTGGGATGTTTGAGCCGCGCTGTTTGGTGGGGTGACCGAGAGAGAGGGAGAGAGAGAGAGAGAGAGAGAGAGAGTGGCCGCAGAGACCGAGAGAGGAGCCGGGAGCATGGCTCTGGCAGCGCTGTCTCTTTGGGTGCTTACGAGTCTCACCTGGGGCAGCATGCTCCAGGTGTCAGCCAACAGGCACTCCGTTTACTGGAACAGCTCCAACATACAGTAAGATCCCCGTCTTTATCTTTCTTTATCTTCGTTATTAATACTGGACGGCTCGTTTTACACTTTTAATGCATTCCCTGCTCTCTTTGTATGTGCTCTTTCTTTTTTTTTTTTTTGCATGCCCATCTATTTTTTCCTCTTGATGGAAAAGGTTGCACAAGCCCGAGAAAGAAATTCAGTGGAGCTATTTTTGAATCCTGCTCTGCCAGACCCCCGCTGTGTGGTCAAGGTGGCTCCAAAACATCTTTTCAACACCCTCTGCTCCACAGCTGCTCAGACATATTTATATTCCTGCTCCTTGTAGTCTGCTTGTAACAGTTTATTCCCTCTACGTTCATGCATAGAGAGAGGGAGAGAATGTGACTCCTCCATCTCTCATCTCCTCTGTCTTACCGTCTTCTCTTCTTCTTCATGCTGACCCCATTGTGTTGCAGCAGTGTCACCCGTTCAATCTCTCACTCTCCAAGTTGCCATCTCTTTCTGTTCCTCCCTAACTCCCCCTTTTCTGGTTTACACACAGAGCCTGAGTCTTTATTTTTATCCTCCTAATCCTTTGCTCCCCGGTTCTGTCTTTTTTATTCCTCCTCTGTTTTTTATTTAAACATTCTCCTCCTGAGTTCATGTATGGCTCTGTGCCACCGGATTTATAAGGAATGCAGCACCAGTCTGCAGCAGGACAGTAAAAATCGTTCATGCAAATGTACATTTATATGAAAACTAGCCCATTTGGATGCAGTTTGTCTCGGAAGTATTGAAATATTTTATTTGAATCTTGTTTGCAGATTGATTTATTGAGTTCACAAAACAATTCAATTACAAAAATGGTCTTATTTTCTCTTACTGCACCGTTTTCCTTTTTCTCACCATGGAGTGAGTCCTATCTTTGTGAATGGTTTCTGGTACTAGGCATCGCTCAGAATATCTTGTGTTTTGTTCTGCATCATCTACTATTTCCAAGGCTGAGCATTGAGAAAAACAATGATTCTGTACTATTAAGGGTACAAACATCATGTAAGGCTTGAGAAAATATGCTGTTGTTTTCGGACGGGGGGGGGGGACTTAAATGATTTGGTCCGCCGGCGCCAACTCCAATTGTAGGCCAGCAGTTTCTAGCTTGCGGCGTGAAATAAAACTATTAGAGGCGAGGGAGATTATTTTATAGCTCATAACTGGAGAGCTGTAAGTAGTGGATAAAGTAACAGAAGCGGAAACCACTAAGGTCTTAGTTTGTGACGTGTTACTGGAAGCATAATTGCAGGAAAATGCTGCACACTTAGTGCTCAAGTGTTTTAGCTTAAATTTTCTTGCTTTTCTCCTCATAATTTAACATCTCCCCCAACTCCCTTACTTTGAATTATAATTTTGGTAATAAATGCAAATGAAATTCCACCCTCAGTTTTTATATCTGAGACAGAAGTTGGTTTTTGCAAGGGATGCTTAAAGGCATAAAGAAAAGCAAAGGAATGGACGATCACACAATCAGCAAGGCGTAACTCGAGCAGCGCTAACCTTGACAAAGCTTTTAGTTCTGTCGTTTGTCCGTTGATCTATGCTGCACATTCACAGCCAGAAGAGGCATTTTCTTTCCAAGAAAAAGAAATAAAAATAATATGGAGCATGCCTAACCTTTAACCTAGCGCTCTTGGACCCGAGTTCTGCAAAGCCCAGCAGTTTCTTCCCCCTCCCTTCCTACCACTACTGTTTTCATCCCAGAGGCAGAATATTCTTAGCTGGTGCAGTGTGAGTGTCTTTTACAAAGAAAAAAGGAGAAGAAGAGGTGGTTAATTAAAGAACATTCTGATCTCTGTGGACCTGTCTCATCCCTGATCCTCACATCGCAGCCTTTTTTCTGTTCTCTCTGTGCTCAGACACCATGACAGCGGCCTGAGCAGTAAGAAGCAATAACTTTTTTTTCAGAGGTGCACCCATCAATCGGTTGGAGATTGAAGCCTGCCAATTTATTCCTGATCAGCTCTAATTAGTGATTGGCAAATCGAATGCTGAGAATTTCTTTTTCCTTTTTCAAATAATGCACTGATGCTAAAAATGAACATCATTTTTGGTTTTAGAGTGATTCAACAAATAATATGGTTTTTATTACACATTTTAGGACGTAATAAAATGCAGGTTGGGAAGGTGTGCTTTCATGCATAAATTGAGATAATGTTGTAAATCCTTCATTTTCTGTTAGATTCAAAATTTCATGTCTGAAAAGCACAGAGCAAAATTGCCTTTTGTGTTTCGTTGAAGAAAAAAAAATCAGAGTCAACCTATTTCCCCTTGATTGACTGTGATTGGTGATTATCAGAACAAAAATTTTTTTTCTGATTGGTTAAATGCATTAAAAATGAAAACTCCCACTATGCATTTATCAATAAGATTGTTTTTCAGTTTAATAAAAAAAATCAATATATAAAGTATAAATAAATAAAGTATATACCAAGAAACCTAAAGCACAATGGTCTCTCTTCTATGTGTTTAGTCATGGACACTCAAAACCAAGGTTGAGTGTAAACTACCTGCTGTCAAACTAACTATGGTACTTTTCTGCTATTATTTGCGCTATTATTTATTTTTTTCTATTACTTTAACATTTTCTATCTATCTATCTATCTATCTATCTATCTATCTATCTATCTATCTATCTATCTATCTATCTATCTATCTGTCTATCTGTCTATCTGTCTGTCTGTCTGTCTAGAAATTCCTTCATTTTCTGTTGGACTTTAAACAGCAATAAGAAAGAAAACAAGGGCAGAAATATTCAGTTCCTTTTATTCAGACTACAACATGCATTAGTTTCTTTTGGGTAAAAGTAAAACAGTATCAGTAGGGATACTCATCCCCCTCATCAACCACCAGTACAATTGCTTCCCTCAAGGGGACGCACCACACTTTGGGAATCTTTGCTTTACAGAAAAAAAAATCTTGAAGGTCAGATTCAAAGAAAACCAAAAATCTGGATCGGCCTGATGAATGCATCTCTGACACACAAGCATACCATTCTTAGTTAATTTGCAGGCAAAGAGCCATTGATGCCTGCATACCAAAAGACTAAAGAAAAAAACTGTCCAACCGCCTCTTGTGTACACCAGAAATATGTATTTTTTTCTGTTTCTCGGGTTCAGTTTCCACCATTTATTTTAATCTCTGCCAATAGTTACAGGCTTGGCTGGCATGCTTTGTAGCCACTGGCGGTCAGCCTCCCTGGAGTTCCTCTAACTCGCAGCGTAGTGCGGAGGCTTGCAAGGCCAATAATAAGCTGTGCTATTGCTGTCAGTTTGAGTAGTAAACACATTGTAAAGCCTCGGGATGCTGCAGCTTCCCGAGCAGCTCCTAACCTCGGGCCACTCATCAACCACAAGAAACGGTCTAGCAAGGATTAACAGCCTCATGCACTAACACATGCAAACAGATTCATGAAGCTTGGGAAATTCCAACAAGTTTGCGCACACATTTCTGGAGGTTTCTCCCTTATTAGGGCATAAAAGTTTCTTTAGATGTGTGTTTTTATGTGTGGGAGTAAGTGTTTGCTACAGATGTCTCTGTTCACTGATGGGTGACGGAAACAGAGGCAAATCCATCAGTCCGTTAAATCACACATTATCTTCCACCACCTGGCAATTAACCACCGCTGGGAGCAACCGTATACATGTGTACGAGTGTAATTCAATAACACAGCCGTTAACTTGATTAGCGATATCTCTCAATTTATCAGTTGCATATTTTGCAAGTGATTACGTCCTGTGTTATTTGTTGTTTCTGCTCATATTGCGTTCAGGCGTTCGTCCATGACGGTGTCACCTCTAAGGCAGGTCATTGAAACGTGGCCAGCTGTCGCTTGCGGCGTTTTTTCATCATGATGTTGAGCTTCCATATGTTTAGTAATTGATCTCGAGCTGGAAATTGTTTTCTATTCATGCCGCTCCCCTTGCATTGAAGAAAGCGAGGAGAGTCACATAGGCTGGGAGGGAAACAATACGAGAGTGAGTGATGCTGCGAGAGGACAGAGGAGGAAAGTCCAGAAGGGTGCAGATGAATTTTGAGCTGAATTACAAAAGAAAAAGGGGGGAAAGGGTCAACACAATAATAGTAATAGTGCTCAGCTCTGGTCAGATGGATTTTTTTCTGTGTGTGTTTTGCAAGACAGAGAGGCCTGACATTCTGCCTCTAGCATATCATCAAACCCAGTTGTATCCCAGATCCACTTAAGGCCAAAGTATGTCTGCTCAAAGAAAGTTTTAATCTGAGAGCTCCCACCTGTGTGTGAGCCTGACACCTGCATGCCTCCCGTATGGAAGCCTCACCATCCGTCCTAATCACATGACATAAGAATCAGATAATTCATTAGTGAAGAATAATAAGGCTGTGCCGTGTGCATGGGTGAATGGATCCGGGTTGCTGGGTGTGAAGATGTGTGTGCAGATGCTCTGCACTGAGGCCTCATTAATTAAAAGCAATAGGGAACTCCTGCGTGATGGATCACTGGTGTTTGCATAATATGATTCAATGTTGTTGGCTCTCCCATGCTGCTGCAAGTGTCTTTGTGAAAGTAAATAATAATTTTTTTCTGATTGGGAAGGTTTTTTTGTCTTGTAAATGAGCGAAGGAATACGGGACATGCATGCTAAAAGGGAGCAGGGGGAAATTTCTGTCGCGCCTCATTAATAAGTTGGATTTTTTAGGACTGTGCTCAGTTCCTCTTACATGAAGCCCTCCGTGGGAGGTGGTGTTTTGTGGGGTACCTTAATGGGAAACTGTCAAATTAGGTTGGTCTGACTTTTCCCACTACATTAAAATGCGTTTCCTTGCTTTGAGATCTTATTTTTCTTTTCTACGGCTACGCTTTATGAATGTTCACATTCTTTCAGGTGTTGACCAAAGCTCACAAACATGCCTTTTTGTAGAATTTAACCAACAAAAAAAAGAAAAAAATACGCATTGGCCTTGATTTGGTTTAGGAAAACAAACCGAGAAATATTGAGGTGATAAATCTGTCTTGAATGTTTTATTTTTTTCAATAGATTTTACTGTAGTGACTGGCTAATCAGTGGAAGAGCTGTGAAAGTGGAAGAGAGAATGAAGCGCTGGCACTGATCTAATTTTGAGACAGTATAGTGCCATGGTTTAGATTCTAAGTAAAGCAGTAAAGATGCACGTATCGAATGGTCAAAGAGCCACATGGATCAATATTTCTCAATCGGCTCTAATTTGACATTGACAATTAAGTTTAATTTATTTATTCTTTTCTTGTAAATGGAGCAAAAATATTAAAAAAAGCATAATTTTCAGTCTACAAATGCATGATCAGGCAGTGTGTTCCTTGTGAGACTCTGTTTCTTGAAAATTAGATAAAGATCAGAGACAAAGGTTTATGATGAATGGAGATAAATGGAGAATTTTTTAAATAATTTATTTGCTTTCTGATGAATTTAATGTTACAATCCCTGTCAAGAAAATTGCTTTGGAGTCATTAGAAATCAGTTTGGGTCAAAATCAGAATGAGCAATGAAACTGACCAAGAAAAACCTGATTTGTGTTAAAGACGGGTAGGCTGTGGTAAATTTGAAAATTAAGAACTGCACAAAAACAGTGGATTTATGCAGGCTTTGTTCATTTTCAGTGGACTATTGAGTGATCTGCTGTAATAAAAGTAATGCATGAGGCCACCTCTCAGCTGTAGCCCTAACAGTTATTAATGGGCCTTGAGTTGCAATACGGAAAATTAGCTCAAAACAGGATGAATTGTTATTTGTTATTATAAATTGAACAATCGGTAATTGTGATTTTTTGGGGGGTGGATATCTGAGATCTGGTGTCCATTTAGCTTTCTGAACATGTGCTTGTTATCTAGAATCTCATCAAGACACGTGAACGATTTTACAGGACGGTGTAAATTACTTAAAGATGTCACTGTGAGGGTGAGTGATTGCTTCTCACACTGTGGTGCTTTCTGAACAGTAGGAGGATGATTAAAAGCTTCCCTCTGCTGCTGTCCATGACGCCCGATTACAGTAACATTCCAAAACCAACAGTCTGACCGATGCACCTGGGGTCTGGCCAGGTGTGCACAGATGCGAAAACGCAGGGAGTTCAAAATGTGGAGTCTTTCCTTCTGTGCTGCTGGTTCAATTGCTGACCACAATCTGCTGCTCGACTGCACTGATAGCCCTTAATCTGATCGCCAGGGAAATATAGTTGTGAAAATCACAGAAGGCCAGAGCCAAAACTGGCATCTAAAATCACCTAGGGACTTCTGTGTTAATCTACTGTCATGTGTTATATGATGGGAGGTTTAGAATGGAGGTAATTAGGTAAGGCAGCAATTTTACTTGATTAGAGATGTACGATTAAGAAAGTTTCTTAGGAAATACTGGAATTAAAACAAGCAAAACTGGACAAGAATCAGAATGAGACTTGTTCAATAAATGCTGCATGCTTTTAATATTTAGGAATATATGGAGGCAAAGAAAGTCCAATCAGATACAACACAACCTGGAGAACAAAAAGAAAATGTACTCAGATATAAAAAACAAGAACCTAAAGAAGCAAAATCTATTTGCTTCTTCACAGATTTCCTCTGTTATTTCTTTGTTTGCATTCATCATCAAACAACTTTTGATACCAGGCATGGATAACTTGGGTAAATACAAAATACTGTTTTGATATAATGGTTTATATTAGAAAGGGAAGAAATGTATCTAAACCTGTTAAATTATGAATTATCTGTGATTATTCACATTTTCTTGGTTCAATTTTTTTGGCCAGGCCTTAGTACTGGCTAACCAGTGCAATCAAGAACCTGCTTATTGGGAATCCGTCTGACAACCTGAAGTATATAAAAAATATATAAAAAATAAGCAACATCATTCCTCGATCTGAGACATTTTAAGGACAGACTACAAATTGGTCAGTTCGGAAAAGTTCTATCCTCTAAGGCAGAGAATGTTGAAATAGCAGTGTACTCGTCTGGGAGGTTAGTAAAGAACCAAGAACATAATTTAAAGCATTGCAGCCCCCACTTACCTAAATGAAGATCAGTGTTCAACAGTAAGAAAGAGAGAAAATGGCATCCAGAGGAGAGCTAAACAAAGGAGAGAAAACCACTGCTGAGCAAAAGAAAAAAAAAACTACATAAAGACTCGTCTTACATTTAACAAAAACATCTTGTGGATCCTCAAAAATCTTGTGAAAATATCCATTGGACTCAAGAGACAAAAGTGAAACATTTTGAAAGTTTTGCCTACTGTTACACGTGGCATAATACTAACATTGAAATGTCAGAAAAAGCACATCATACTGACATTTAAAGTAAAAAGGTAGGTAAAAGTAAAGGTAATTTTATTTATATAGCACATTTTCAGCAACAAGGCAATACAAAGCGCTTTACAGGAATTAAAAGGAAATACAAACAAAATTAAAGCTGTGAAGCATTCAACTTTTGGCTGTCGTGGAGCGTGCTGGAGAAGAATATGTAAGGCATATTTTCAGTAGTTAAGCAAATGATCCGAACTGTCTAAGGAATACAAACAGATACTGTTCAATTAGTGATGTTGGCTGTAATAAGAGATGACGAAGCTAGTTGAACATATCAACTCTGTATCCACTGTTTTAAAAAAGTAAAATCCTGTTTTGCAGTTATTGTTCTATTACATACAGTGTAGCGCCACCTCTGCTACTAATATAAAGAATCATTGATGGCTCAAGGCAGTAAATGTTGAATAAAAAGGATTATGGGATATTTCTTAAAGAGAGATTGAATTGGCCATGTGTTTTCATCAGTCCCTCTGCTTCAATCCTTTTTGTACTCTAGAAACGTCCAACATGGCAGGTTCTATAAGCATCATCCATTTTTTATAACTTGAAATTTCGTCTCATGAACTGCAAGTGTTCATTTTTTATAGAGTGAAATGACTGCGTCCTCTAATTTCCCTCACCTTTAGCAACATTTAGTAACAATATGGAAGTTTTCAAAAAGCAATGTCTCCCACAGCGACCGTGTTCTTAGCAGTGCATGAAAACACGTGTACCGTTTCACACATGAGATGTTGTTGATCTTAGTGTTGCCCTGTAAGCTGATGCCTAAGCTCTAGGAGCGTAATCAGGTGCTAATAACAAGGCTGTGATGTTTACAAGCTGTTTCAAAGTGGGTTAGGCATTAGTGTGCATGAAGTGTGTGAGCGTTTTCATTGATACCTACTCTATTTCCCACAGGCACTGGGGATTTTGAGGAGGAGGAGGGGGTAACTAATATAGACTCGCGCGCACACACACATGCAGATAACAGATGCTCATATGGTGTGTTGATATCATGGCTAATGATAGCAGCGAAACAGCAGTTATGAGGCCATATGCTGAACCCGATCAGAGCAGAGCAGAGCAGAGCGGCCTAACTCTTATAAACTCTACAGATGAGACAATTAGTCCTCTTCTACATAAAGGCTGAGCAGTTTCATGTTAGATGGCTGCAGTTTTCATTAATAGCACATGTTGAAATTGATTACAGGCAGACAGATTACAGCGTTGCTGTAGTCTTGACAAAAGTGAGAAGTCTAGAATGTAACAGAGTAATGATTGTTTTCCTTTTCTGGAAGTGTACAAAAACGAAGGTAGTTCGGAAAACTGTTTCCGTCCGTCCGTCCGGTCGTCCATCCATCCATCCATTGTAGTAATGTAACTCCTCAATGGGCAGAAATTATTGTTAGTTGTTCAGCCTTGATTATGAATAATGTCCACGGTTTCTCTCAAACAGGTTTTGTAAAAATTAATTATGCACGGAGATGAGAAAGTCTCACTGAGTTTGAAGGTTCAATTTAGCAGCTTAAAAAAAAAAAAGACAAGCCAAAGAAGATTCCTCGCTTCACCAAACTGCACAGAATTTTGCTTCTTCCATCCACTGAGAGAGAGCGTGGTAGAGAGCGAGCGAGTCTTTAATTGAGGTTTTATCCATTTAAGCTGTCACTAAGAGGCCAACTCTGAAACCTTTTAACCACTCTCCTCTCAGTAATGACACGAATCAGAGAGGAGATGTGTTTGTGTCGGCGATGTGGTGTGAAGGCGTGTGTGTGTGTGTGTTAGCGTTCGCAAAGCGGGAGGGTAATTATGCGGAAATTGGGAAATGGCTAAGTGAATTATGACCTTGTTTCAGCAGAAGGTTTTAATCAGGCCCAGCCAGGCCAGAGAGGGAGGCAGAAAATGTTTGGCGCAGAGAGCACTCTGCCGCTGATGGCAACAGCGAGCAGCCGGTGAGGCTGACACTCAGCCTGCCTGATGTGTCAGAGGGAAACTAGTCAATCATCTCACCACTCAGAGAGATACTGTCAAATCGGAAATCCGTTGGTGGAAAGTTTATCCTTGGTGAAGAGGCTGAGTGTATTCTTTAGTGTATTGGTTGTTGTATCATTTTTCAGTTACTTGTAAATCTGCTCAATATTTGGATTTAGGACAGATTACTTCAGTGCTTTCCACATTTTTTTCTTTTTGGCATCCCTGGTGAGCGTGTGTGTGAAAGCCTCTAAATTAGTAGATGTTATGGAGACTTGGAGATCCCAAGATGCCACTCTGGCTGTATTTCTCTTTTGAGATTTTTTTTGCCTCCTTTACAGTCCTCCTTATTGTGGGTGGCAGCAAGATTAACTTGTCTATCACACGTCCAGTACTTTTAACTTTTTAGTGGTGGCTCCGACTGTAGACATGGCCAAGTTTAAGTCAGTAGTTATTTTTCTTTTAACCTGACCTAACTTTCATGTTTTCCACAGTTTCTTATGATCTTATGAGATCAGCCTCTGGTTACATCATATGTTTATTCCAGAGAAACAGGACATTAGATTTTCTGATTAAGACAGAAGATTAAACAAACATTTGGTTGTTCTTCTCTGCCGCATCGATGCACGTAAATTATTGACTGGATCGTTCAAAGAAACTCAGTTTGAGATTATGCCGCTGTAATTAAAGACATTGGTTGAAGAGTTCTTAAATCTTTACATGGGGTGTAATCCTGAAGGATGTTTTTATTTATGTTTTTAAAGTTCTGTATTGAGCTGAGCAATGACTGATAAAGAAGCATTTTTTTTCAAACTGGGCAAAAGATTTAATTTTAGCCCTGATTTTGCCCTTAAAATACCTATCTAAATTTATGCTGCTCAGACTAGACTGTATCTCAGTCTGTTTAGTCGTTGTAAGTTAATTTTTACATTCCAGTAATGAATGAAAAAAAATAAACAAGTTAGATGCACCATCCATAATGTTCTACTAAACTTTAACTTTTAGACCAAATTCATCCCATATTCTGCTGTCAGGATATCTGATTTACAAAATTAAACATCTTTTCAATCAAAAACTGACCTTTGTTGTGGTGATTTTGGCTTCACCGAATATTTTCATTGTGTGTTTCAGCTTCAGTGGAAATCAGAAGTGTCAGATATGATTTGTCAGCTTTTTGAAAGTACCATAACAGAGTAACCGCCAAAGTTAGCATGTGGTTCACAGCTCACTGTTGATGGTAAACCAAAGTATTGCTTTCAGTCCAGACTACATTTGATCATCTTTTATCTGAAACACTTGAACTAATTAAACCTGAGCTCAGATAGTTGCAAAAATCACTGAGATTTTTAAATCAGTTTTTGGACTTAAGAAACCTGTATTCTGTTTGTGAAAGCATAAAAAGGGATAATTAATTGTAGCACCACCACCTTTTAACCTTACAATCAGACAAACAATAACACAACAATAAGGAGACTGGTCAAACCTGTGCTTAATAAATAGAGTGGAGTATGCACATTTCAGCTGAATGCAGCTGATTCACATACAGTTATATTCAGGTTGAAATATTTTGACATGCAGTCTAATTCCATCAAGTTACAATAGAGCAGAGTCAGACTCGGCATGCCATAAAAGGTCAGTTGTTTTGATGCCTGCTTCTGAGTAGACAAATTGCTTCACTACTTTAAGTTCAGACTAATTGATTAATCCTGCTCTTCAGATGTGTGTGGGGTCAGCAGCTCTGCTGCTTGTCAGCCTGCAATGCTTCTGGTCTGGCTGTCTGTTTCTGCTGGTGTTCGATCGATGGCGTCCTGCAGACTATCCACTCTTCTCCTGAATGTTTCAGCCTGTTTTCTCTCTCCCTCATCCAGCCCTCCCATCCTTCTCTCTGCCTCTCAGTCTTTGCTGTCGGCTCGGCCTCGAGGCATCATTTCCTCTCCTCATCTGCATCAGTGTAAACTCTCCAGGCGCTCTTCCCTTCAGACAATGAACTCTCACCATGCGTGCCTATGTTTGGATATTTTCTGGACAGATTGCTTTATTACAATGAATTCCATCTGTCTTCCCATCTTGGACAGCATGTGGTCAAGTGCTAAATCTCATCAGAAAGAGAAGCCCTTCACTCGTTTTTAAAGGGCTTTTGTGTGTGTTTTTGAATATATCTGAGTCAATGATTATTTTCTAATGTAGAAAAAATGAATTCCAAAATATTTCATGTTTTTTTTCCCATATTTTTTAAATCTGGATGTACTAGAAACTAAATGAAGAATTGTATTTAGCTGATAAGACAGACATATCTGAGGCCTGATTTTGTCATTGACTGTCAATCTTAATGATCATCAGCACAATATCACGGAATTTATCATCTCTGTCTTTAATTTAAAGTGCATTGTAGCTACACATTTTCACACAGTTTGTAGTGACAAACTTTTAACCTTCAGCTACAATGAAACATTATAGTATGAATTTTGTTTTGGTCTGATTTTATTCACAATAATGCTTGTGATGGCATTCTGGACTTTTCCTTTGTGGTGGTCAGAAATCTTTGTCCCCAGATTTCTGCATAAACTCATCCATGAGGAGGAACCTTCATTTTAGCTGCTTTAAGGCTGTTAATAATGTACAAAACCTAGACTCAGAGAACTACACAAATTATGAAACAATTGGGCACAATCTCAATGGCAGCAAAAGGTTTTCTGTCAAAGCATTATAAAATATGCTTGTGGAGATGTGGAAGTAATAATCATAAATAGCTTAGTGTTAGAGTTTAGAACGATTTATATTTTTTGATGTGTTGTACAACTTTTACATGCTCAATATATATATATATATATTTATTTTTTATTGGACCAACCCTTACTTCCTTTTTATTGTTTTCATATAGTAATGTTTTTCTACCTATTTTTGTAAAGAGAAATCATCATGGCTTATAATAAATGAGATTTTTTCATAATAACTCAAGCTGTGCGAAATGGAGTTCTTTCAGTGCTACTTTGTAACTAAAGACAGAAATTGTATCAAAGAATAAAATGACATTGAAATATTTTGAAGAAAAAAATGAAACCATTGATACACAATTAGCCATAATAACTAATAACAAGCACATGAAAACCTTTTCATTCAATTCAGAAGAAGCCAGCCTAATTATTCAGATTACATATACAGTAACTGTCACAATGAACAGTGTTTAAAACTTATATGATATTGCTGCCATTACTGTCGTTTGAAGACTGTTCATTTATCCAAAGCACCTGCCAAATAAATAAATTAGTTAGGGGCCCTCAGCCTTTCTCAGATCCATGCAGGACGAAACTATGAAGTGTGGTTGCTAAACTTCACTACAAGAGTAACAGACTAATGTGAAAAAGCTTTTAGAATAAGTCAGCAGGCAGAAGCTTCCATTTTTCTTGGAATTCACAAAATAAATGAAAAACCAATATTTCCTGAAAGCATCCTTTAATGAGTCTCAGTAGAAACATGCAGCATCAATTGCCCAATCTTTCAATGCTTTATCTATTTTATGTTAAGGGTGTTTAAAATGTAAAAAACCCTAGTCTCAGGGAACAGCACAGACTATGAAACAATTGGGCGTTATCTAAATGCAAGAAAAAACTATTTTCTGACAAAGCATCATTTATGCTTATGGAGGTTACTGTACATCTCAGGAATCTAAATTCAACCAGGGAAATACTTCTCCCATTCTCAAACTTTAACTGGAACTTCCCTTTTGTCAGGCCAGACAATGGTAAACTTTTCAGCAAGAAACACTCCAGGTGAGTTTGGCCATAGAACAAAGGATGAGTGGAAAAACACTCCATGCCCACTATTGGGTACAGTGGGTACAGGAAATCTTATTGAGAACCTGGTTTCGATGAGACCTTGAAAAAGCAGGCTTTTTACTGTAAAACGTTTTCTCACAACTGAAAATGTTCGGCAGACATGTTGCCAAATTAACTATTCTTCCATAACCATCTCAGCCTGTAGATGTAAATCTTATATAGAACCTGTGGAGTGAGCTGAGAAGAGGAAAAAAAGTCTATAAAGATGCTGTTCTTACCTTGCTATGTATGTTGGAAAGTTGTGTGTTACACTGGTCTAAGCATGAGACTGTAAAGGTGATTTTTATGAAGTATCAAGTTCTGTCGGGTTATGAAAGCCTGCATGACAGCTTTTCACATGGATTGAGATCAATGGTGTCTAGTTAGAGTTCAGCTGAATCCAACAAGATTTTGATGCTTTTTTTTTTGATGACAGTCATCTTTTATGGCTTTTCCATATTTAAGAGTCAATTGACCATTTCGGAATCAAAATTCAATGCTCTGAGTGAGCAGATTGTTATGAAAACTGACTTCATGACCAACTTTCTGAATAAAAAAGTCAGTGCAAATGACTGACAATTAATTTCACCGTCAGTTTTAAGACTCCATTATGCACAGGTTGGCATTGCTGCATTATCTGTACCGTGGTTGTGTAAATGGTGTGGCAGTGACACACATGGTTAGCATAAAGAGTGTGTGAGAACTATGGTGTTCACGCCCTTACGTTGTTCAACATTTTCAAAAAATGTCTTGCACCCTGGCTTAGCTGATGATTAAATAATGTATGATACAAATTAAATGCTGAAGTTTGTAAAAGAGGCACAATTACCTAAGGCAGTTATTGAAATGTATATGCAATAGTATGAATAGGATGCAGAAGAAGATCCTGGATTGTCTTGTAAGATTGTTCAAAGTGGAATAGTCAAAAATTCAGGTAGAGAGATTTTGTAAAATGTACTCAACAATGTTGGATTTTTCTAAAAAAAAAATTTCTACAGAAGATTATTTTAGGTCTTTTTAAACATTTTTGTCTGGGTTTTATGAGTAACATCCTTATGTTTTCAACCTTTCACAACGTGACTATTTTTAGGTTTACTTGTGTTTGCGGGAAATGCAGATTCATTGCTCGCTCGAAGTAGGAACGTTCATTAAGGGAAGACTGAGAGCTAGCAGTTCTGGCTGGCCCTGGTTCCAACACCCACGCTATCTGCAGGCTCTGCTCTGTGCTTCTACGCTTTGAGGTGCAGAAATGTGCCAGTGCTGCACATGAATGAGCGCGTACGATCTTTTGCAGCCCAGTCGTCTCTCCTGTTCAACTATCTTGCTGTTAATTAGAGTGTAAAGTCCAAGACAGCTGCTTGAGGTGGATAGGTACGCTGTCTTATTCTGCTTATGGGATAGAAGGGGAGAGAACTGGAGGAGTGGGGGTGTCCATGGAGGATGTGGGGGTAGAAGGGTTCTTGTAATGAATGTACTGCAGTTAAAAAGGATTCTGTGTCACGTCCCGGGAGAGTGGGAAATAAAGGTGGTGGAGGAGGGAGAGAGGGAAATGTGGGAGGAGATGTAGTAGAATAGGATGCGTTGATAGAGTAGAGTTCTTCACATCCAGAAAAATACTCCTCCCATTCTACTATGTGCAGATACCAGTGTGTTTGAGTATGAGAACTGGTGCCCACGGCCCACGAGTGTCCCACCCACCCCCATTTATCCACCTATACATATGCATATTTCTTTTTTCTCCACTTTTACGTCTGTTTTCATTTCTTCCTCTGTATTTTTCACTTTCATAAACACACACACTCACGCACGCATCCTTTTCACTAACATTCTGGCACATACATATATGTGGGGAAAACTCATTTCACAGGGACAATCTCTGTCATTACCTCCCACAGATTCCTCAAGGGAGTTCATTGTTATTTTCTGCTAGCCGCAATCAAATGAAATAGAGCAAAGAGAGAGTACGCACTCCTCCGCACATAAACAGATAGAAAAACTTACTCTATCCAGTGCTGTTTGGTAAAGTGTGATTGAATAAATCATTGGGATGCCAACTGTACACCCACTTCCTCTATGTGTTATGAATAGCTGCTCATATCACTACTACAATTCATTTATAAAGTATTTATTGAATTTTTAGACATTTTGTCATGTTACAACAATACACATAATTTTAATTTAATAGAATTTTATCCATTAAAGTTGTGCATAATTGTCAAGTGGAAGAAAATAGACATCATTTTCTACAGTTATTTAATTTATTTTTACAACAAAACATCTAGAAAGTGTGGCTTGCATTTGTATGTAACCCACACCTCTTCCTCCTTACTAATACCGTCTTGTCAGTTCACTAAGAGTGAAGAATATCGTTTTATAACCTTACTCTCTTTCAAACGCCTCCATGCCTTGATCGTTGGCTTGTCTGCTGTTCCTTGGACTTCATGATGTTGTTTGTTCAGCAATGTTCTCCAACAAACCTCAGAGGCCTTTACAGAACAGCTGGATTTATACTCTGATTACATTACACACAGGTGAGCTTTATTTACAGATTGGGTGACTTCTGAAGGCAGGTGTTTGGTCCATATTTTATTTTAGGGGATTAGAAAGCAAATGAACACTAAAGGTTTTAGATTTTTATTTGGGAATATATATACGTATATATATACAGTACAGACCAAAAGTTTGGACACACCTTTTAATTCAATGAGTTTCCTTTATTTTCATGACTATTGACATTGTAGATTCACACTGAAGGCATCAAAACTATGAATAACACATGTGGAAATATGCACTAAACAAAAAAGTGTAAAACAACTGAAAATACCCCTTATATTCTAGTTTCTTCAAAGTAGCAACCTTTTGCTGTGATTACTGCTTTGCACATACTCTGCATTTTCTTGATGAGCGTCAAGAGGTAGTCACCTGAAATGGTTTTCACTTCATAGGTGTTGCCCTGTCAGGTTAATAAGTGGGATTTCTCGCCTTTTAAATAGTCATGAAAATAAAGAAAACCCATTAAATTAGAAAGGTGTGTCCAAACTTTTGGTCTGTACTATATATATATATATATATATATATATATATATATATGTTAGTCTACAGCATAAAATCCCAATAAAATACTTGGAAGCTTTTGGCTGTAAAATGACAAAATGTGGAAAGGTTCATGGTATAATAATTCCCTAAGCTTGTTTAAAGTAAACACTACAACATCTGTGATGCACCAGGTGTTGCTGTTTTCTGTAAAATCCTTTGACACAATCAAAAAGCATTGCCACCATCGTCCTAGACCAGTTTTGCTCAGCAGTGTCTGCTGGTCTTTTAAAAATAGGACAGAATAAGACCTGGCAGAGAAAAGAAACCTAATGGAGGGTGAAGGGGAAGGACTGAGGGCACCAAAGAATAGAAAAAGAGAGGGCATTGCAGAACAGTGGTGCCAAAACCAGGGACAATTGTAATGAAAATGGCTGTTCACATGACCACAATAGCGCCTGACTGACAGCACTAAAGCAGCGCGGACGAGCTTATCCCAATCACTCAGGGCCTTGACTGGGGAAATCACAATGCCCTGGAGATCTGTCCTTTTTGGGCTCCAAGGATCACAGAGAGTCCACGGTCCCCCAGCCTTGGCCCTGAAACGTCCCCAACATTACCATATCAATGGCGTCCCGGCTGTTCCGCCAAGGAGCAGGGCGGCTAGCGATAGTGCTCCTGGTTAGCATCAGGAGCTATTCACTGGGGTGTCAATACTAACTCAATACTCTGTGTGTGAATGGAAAGACGTGTAAGCTCAATCCTGTAGCGTGAACCCGTGTCTACAGAGCATTCAGCCCTCTGTCTGTTCCTGTATACGAGTCTGTGGGTGTCTCGCTTTCTTGCTTTATCTCTCTGGCTCACTCTGTTCTCACCTTCTTACAAGCACTTTCAAGGCTTGGATATTTGTTGAATAGTTTTGTTATGCCAACTGAAATGAGTCCAAAGCATAACAATTCATAATTCTCCAAAGCTGACATCCAATATTTGTTCAGTTTATCTTACATCAGATTTTCTCTTATGCAAGTTCTGATCAGACAGTTAAACTGTTCATTGCTAAAAGTGGTTCAAGGTCACACTTACATCTTTCTTGTAAGTACTGCTGTTTAATAATAATAAAAAAAGCAAAATACAAAACATTTTCTACCATGAAGTTAGGACAATCATTCTGCTCAGAAAAATATAATAAACCACCTCAGATTAGGTCACACCACTAATCCCATCTGATGAAAAAGGCTCTGTTGATAATATGTTTAAACGCTTCAGTTAATCAGAATTATTTATGTTGTGAGTCACTCACTTTTGTAAAGTTTAAACAGCCCTTTCTATTTTGGTGACTCCTAAAGATCATCACTGATATAGTCCTGGGTACACCCCTGCTCAGCAGTCTTAAGGAGATATTCAATATGTGCAATAATATTAAAGCATTGGTACGTTTGAAATACTTTGAGTACAACACACTAAATTAAAACTCGCTTAAGGGTTATACACAGTGGATTTGACGTATGTTAATAGCAATCATAATTAATTGAAACTCCACCTCTGCGGCAGAATCCGCTCAGATGAGATGCCACACTCAAAGTCTGGCTTGATATGAAGTCATGAACCCAGTAGAAATACAGAAACCTGTTGAGGAAAGTTCTGCCATGAAAACAGATCTAAATCCTAAATGTTTCAGCTCTCACCTGTAACTTAAAGTCTCAAGACCAACTCAGCCACAGCACACCTTAGTCACAACTTCATCAGACATGTGCAACATCAGCACAATACGCCACATGTGCACTGACAAGTTTTAAGTTTTTCATTGAACAATATTCATTAATGTTGTTAATGTCTGGCAGTCTGACTTCTTTATGCAAACACTGCTGCTCTTTTCTAAGGCAGTAGATACCAGAGGGATGGGAAACATTAAATTTCACCTCATGGCATTATCTCTTTAAACCCTTTTCCAGTAGCATAACAGGTCATTCTTTCAGCATTATCAGTTGGTTCAGCCACTAGACGTTTGAACTCTTTCTTGTCCTTGCAAAGACGCAGACTTTGCCTTAATCTTTTAAATATATTGTTGGTCTGTACTTCGGGCTCTTTGCAGTAACTTTAAAGATTTTCCTTGGTCTTTAATGGTTTCGCTCATTGTTATTTCTGCTTCACAATGAAAACATTCTGAGTTGAGTTGTGTGTGTGCTTAAAAGAGAAATGAGATGCTGCATTTTATTTTTTTTTTAGTATTCAGTTAATAGTGCTTTATTCATCACCATTTGTGGTAACGTACTATTTCCTGTCAGTTAAATTGGATTACCTTTGGTATTTTTAATAGACTCAACAAATAACATCCAAGTACCAAAAGCTGATCTTTTGACACAAAGAGTTAGTTACTTTGTTAGATTGAGTGGACACCAGATATCTTAAGTAGTGTAGTTTTAATAAGTAGTGCATCTTTATTACTAGACAGCACACAGTAGGCAGCATTTAATTACATTCCTAATAATATTGATATTTATTGCTGCTCTAATGTTGCTAGTTGGTCATAAAATCGTTAAAGCAAAAATGCCAACAATACTTTCAGTTTTCATGATAATGATGATATGATAAATGCCCATTCCTTCTGGCATCTTGCCAATGCTGTTCCCCACCTCTCACCAAATGACCACTGGAGATAGTCAAAGACAACATGAGGTTGTGTAAATATAAACTCCTATTTACACAAACTCATGTGTAAATATATAGCCTTATAGGATAAGGCTATATTGCTTGTTGGATAAAAGGACAAGATTTTATAAGAATCTTAACTTTCCAAATGTCTTCTGCTGTTTTCTGGTGGTATAATAAAATTAACTAAGCGAAGTGTTTATATTCGAACCACAATCATTACATTGTTAAATGCTGTAATTTACTTTGCTTACTCCTAAGGTCGATGGAAATGGGTATCTCGTCACTTTATATGAGGAAAGCAACTTAAAGCATAACTTAACTTAA
The DNA here is from genome assembly GCF_001444195.1 of Xiphophorus couchianus. Lineage (NCBI taxonomy): Eukaryota > Metazoa > Chordata > Actinopteri > Cyprinodontiformes > Poeciliidae > Xiphophorus > Xiphophorus couchianus. The sequence goes on along the minus strand of NC_040230.1, from coordinate 15,113,395 downwards.
GATTCTTAAGAAACTCTGCATTGTTTGAAAGTCAGCATTCAGGTATGAAATCTGCGCATTCCTCCTCAGTGAGGGTTTGCTTCTAGCAAAAATGACTGAAAATGAGGAGTTAAACTGAGTTGGAGATTATGTTGTGAGAGCAGGTTATTCCCTCCTTGTGCTGGGAGGATATTGTATCACGGGACTCCAGCGGTATATGGCCTTTTATGTTGTTAAAATGGCATTAGAGATAATAGTCAGTAAGGGTACAAGCCACAAAGTAGTCTTAACCTGATTATTACGCAACAGGGAGGAAATGGATGAGCTGAAGAAGAGGGGCTGCTTTTTAAATGTTGCAGAAGGGACGGAAAATGAGAGAGAGAGAGAGATTGGAAGATGGTTTATTGGAAAGAAAATCAATTCAAGTAAAAGAGGATAAACTAAATGAGTGAGGAAGACAGGTAAGATATTGGCAGTATAGATGTCCTGTTTTGTCATTGGAGCTTAGAGCCACAGGGCAGGACGTTGATTTCCAACTCTCATTTTAATCTGTCTGTCTCCACTTGAGATCTGTCACTGAGTATCGGCAGAGAGCTGAAAGGTTATCATGTGGCGTCAGGTAGCAGGCCGACTCCTGGTAGCGGGTTTGTCATTTGTAATTAGAGAGAAAGGTAGAGCGGCTTGTTTTTTTCCCCCCTCAGCTCTCCTCTGTTCTCCTGCTGAGGGCTGTCTCTCTGTATCGACAGACAAGCGATGAGGCGGACACTCTCGCACAAACACATGCACTGACACACAGTTGATGGGCCAAGTTTGATTCCATTAAGTGGAGTTTGTCAGTTAGTCGGTGCATCGCCAGGCTGAATGCTGATGGCCGTGGTGCAGAATCCCTCAGAGCTGAACAGGATCTGAAGCAGCTTGTTCTAGACACTTACAACAATGAGGGTGATTGAGGATTAAGTAGGCATTAAGAATACAGTTACAGCACAGACTGGAAAAGCATTTAAGAGAAGGAAGTATGGAAATGAGCATGGACAAATGTCTAAAAATTCCATCCATTCTCCATTGACTGTCTGTGTATCAATCAATTTGCTCAGCCATGAACTTGTCGACCCATCTCTCCATCCCCTGATGGTTTTGCAGGTGCCAATCTTAGAGTGTGACCTCCCTAGAAATATCTCTTATTTGGTGTTTGTATTAGCTAATTTGGGAACAAAAACAATACCTGAGTATAGTAGACCCACAGTATTTGCAGGGATTAGGGACCACAATCACCTGTGAATAGCCAAAATCTGTGAATACCTGAGAGCCCCTCTAAATACACTTATAACTGCTTATTTCAATAGTTCAAACACAAAATATACCCTGATATGCATTATTACACACAGGGGAAGCCACCTTGATGGACTTCTGTTTCTCCGCTCTTTGGAGTACAGCCAGTCAGTACCAAAGAATATAAATGGTGCTTCTGGATTGGTTGATTTACAAACGGCAGCCAATAACATGTCAAGTAGCATTGCACCTAAACATTCCTGCTTCCTAAGATGCATTTTCATTTAAATATTTTAGATTACCTCGAAATAATTTGTTTGCTGTCAAACTCTCTGCAAATAATTTGTGGTTATATTCCACAGAAAAATCGGACAATGGTAAATCTGTCAATACTAAACCACAAATATGCAGGGGTCCACAGTATTCTAAAAAAAATGGTCTCAAAATGTATGGATTTTAACATGAACAACCTTCATGAATTCTGCAACACATGTGTCACACATATACAAATTGTTTATCTTGAGTTGTACGGCCATGTGTTCATGGTAATGCACTTCTGAGTTGTGGTCATGGTTAAGAAAGATTCCTTCTTGAGAGAAGAGTGAAGGGGTGGGGGTGTCTTTGGAGGTGTAGGAGAGAGAGATAATAGGAACAGGCAAAGAGGAAGGTTGGAGGGCTGAGCTGACCAAAAAGAAGAGAATGAAAAGAGGAAGATAGATGCTGAAGGTGGGTTCTCTGAGTATGAAAGCCTACGTGCCTCCTTCCCTGTGCCATTGATGTATTCTAATGCTAAGTGTGTAATGCTGGGCCTCGACTGGTCTCTGGGAGAGACGAGGCTTTGATAGACACAGGCGAGCCCTGGGACAGATCCCTTTGTATGCCATTCATATGCATATCTGTGTTTGGGTGTATGTGCGTGCGTGCGTGTACAAACTGTTATTTAAGCAACTGTTTTTAGTTGTTTGTGCCAGTGGTAAATTGCTCTCATTTCCATATCAATGTAAGCATGTTTTAGGCTGTTTTCAGCATCACACACACCCTAATCCCAAATTAGCCCCGAGAAGCATGGTGGATTTCTGGTGTATGTTTTTAAGGTTTAGTAGCCGACAACTCTGTTTGTGTGCGATGTCATGTGTGTGTGTTTGAATTTTCCATGGAGGAAACATTAAAAATATAGCTAGATTCATGTGTGTCCACGCTGTAATAGGACTAATCTGTTCGAGTAATTTAACATCTGCAAAAGAGGGCAAAACATCTCACCAGCCTGTCCAGGACCACCTCTTCAGTGATTCTCAATGACAATCTAATTGGCAGCTCTCCATGACATTTGAATGTCAATTTTGGATGGGAAAGTTGCATCAACTCACACTACAAATGACGTTTACTGGCAAAATGTACAGTCTACTGTTTGCAATAAACAAATAAAACAAGGCCAATTTAAATAGCTCATGTTTAATATTACGGGGTTACTTGAAAGTGTTCACAGAAGGCCTCCTTTGTAGTCTTTAAATTTTTTAAAGACTACAGTAGTCTCATGACAAGTATCTTTAGTGCTTAGTAGAGCACCCTTTTGCTGTACAACCTGCTGCAAACATAATGCATCATCATATATCATCTTTTGGTAGCGTTCATGAGGTATCTGAGCCCACACCTAATGGGCAAAATTCATCCGGTTTATTTATATTCTTGGCTTGTATACTCTAATTTCTTTTTTTAAATGTTTGAAATATATCCCAACCTTTTAAATTGACTTTTAATAGAATTTGATAATAGATTTAACAGACTGCTAATAAAGCAGTTTGCATTAACCTACTTTTTTTTTCCTAGAGCAAATATTGCTAAGTTCAGACTACTGTTGACCACAGATGGTGGACAATTGTGAGGAGGCTGAGAAATGGCTACAACATCCAGCAAAGTCAGAAAGCTTTTTTGGTGAGTTCATGACTAAAATAACAAATTCAAGGACTTGTAATTGGTATGACCTCACTGTAAATGTACTTGTATATTGAGAATTATTTTTGTGATGGCCTGTCAAATGTAAAAATGTCTGCTTCAAGCCAACATTCGCTTTTTTGGTGCATCTTAAGTTTCAAGTGGTTGGTAAAACTGGATGATCCCCAGAAGTGCTATATATTTACCATTTACAAAGTCAGACCATTTGAACAAGAGGTCAGGTATGAACTGAGTTTGCAGGGCAGTAACTATTATTTATCAATTCATGGAAATGAAATATGGTACATTGGTGTCGAAGTTAACAACTGTATCAGCTGCTGTAGGTATTTCCTTAAAAAGAAATGAGCACAACAGGATCTGCACCAGATGAAGTTAAAATAAAATCTATGTTTTATTGTTTTGGTTAAAAAGAAGTAAATATAAATGGGATTTTATAAGTATAAAGCAACCCCAAGTAACATTAGACTGAGACTGTGTCATAAATGTGATGCGTGGTTGGTCTTTTTGTTTGACTTCCTGTTGTTTTTGGGTGGATTACTTTGTTTGCCATGTGTTGCGCTTCCTAAACGATTACAGCTTGAAACGTCTCACTGGGGAGTCTCACATGTGGACAGATTGCAGCACTTATTAAGACAGCAAAGCGAGAAGTCAGGGTGGGTGTTTAGTGACTGTGGAAGACGGAAAGGTTTGGCTGACTCTAAAATGAATTGTTTTATACTCTCAAGTTTACTTTTATGAAAATGTAACATCAGGTTCTGCAAGACTGCCTTCTCGTCGTTTTCCAATCTCCTTTATATCTCACACATAAGGCAATAACAAATCCCATTTCACACTGATCTACACACTGGCCTTTAATGCCCATTTTATGCCATGTAAAACTCAAGCATATATAGACATCCAAATGCAACATATTTTTTATGATTTGTTCATAAACTGATATATTTAGGTATGTTATAAGATACTCAAAGATATGTAATGGACTCAAAATAAATTTGTGAGTCTGTTTGCTGCTACTTCTCATAGCAGCAAAAGCTGTCGCTTTTACACACACATATGAAATTTAATAGGGAGTTGAGCCACTATTTGAGGCTATAACAACTTCAACCTTCCTGGGAAGACTTTTCACTAGGCTTGGAGTGTGCTTAAGGGAATATATGACGTTTTTCAAGGAGAGCATTTGTGGGATCCGGCATTAAAGTTTGACAGGAAGATCTGGCTTTGTAGTCAGTATGAGGTTGAGTTCATGGCTTTGTACAAATCAGTCAGATTCATCCTTATCAAATTAGCTCAACTTCATATTTACGGAGCTCGAAGGGGCTATTCCCAAACTGTTGCCACATAGTCGAGAGCAGGTAAATCTGCAGCATAAAGAATTTATTTAACTGGCACTAAGGGATCAAACTTGACCAATTCAAAGCAAATCCACACCATATATCCAACACATTCTCACTCCCAACTCGTCATATATTGACGAGATGGGACGATTTCTGACCATGTGTCACATATTGACGTGAAGGGTACCCCCTTTGCGTTAATATGTGACGACTTGGGCAGGGTCCTTCAGCGTCACATGTTGACGATTTGGGTAGGTCACATGTTTTACGTGGATTATTGAAGCGAAGGGTTCTCGCAACCGCTGCCGACACTTCAAAACCCGACAATTTGGTTAGGTTTAGGGCAAAAATTACGGTAAGGCATAGGGTAAAACACCTCGCGTCACATATTGACGCAAAAGGGTACCCTGCGCGTCAATATGCGACGAGGACGGACCGTCCGATGCGTAAATATATGACGAGTAGGGAGTGAGAATGGGCTGATATATCCTCTCCATTTGGCACAATGCAGTCAGGCGAATACTATTCTCCCTGCAACTGCCAAACAAAGGACATCTCCACTGCCCTAGAGCTTAGTGGCTTTAGTGGCTTAGTCCCTTTACACTACTGCTTCTTGTGCTTTGTTGTATACCTCATGATCTAGAGTTTGGATGTGGCCACTTGGCCATAAAAACCCTTCTTTGGGACTCTCTACACACCGTTTTTGAGTTAGACTATGTGCATATTTTTAAAAAAACTGTTGATTTATTCAGATTGTCTACACACAAAACCATTTCTCAGGTTTGCAGAGAGATGTCCAAAAGAGAGGAAATATCCATTGAGCAACAGTTGTGTGGAAGAAAATGCATTATTGGTGTCAGAGATCAGAGGAGAATGAACAGACTGTTTCAAGAAGATGAGACAGCAGTAGTCAAAATATCAGCTTGGTACATCCAAGGTATGCAGGATATTGTCTCTGAATACATAATCTGTGGCCCATCTGCATCAAAGTTTGATGCAGATGAGCAACTGCAGCAAAAGCCCACATGAGGTGTGACTCCTCTCAGCGAACAACAGAAAACTGAGTCTACAATTTATCTAGCCTCCTCCAAATAGGACTTTGAGAGATTGGAAAAGGTTGCCTTTGTTCAGTGAGTCCCAATTTCAGTTGCAACATTCAGACGATGGGGTCAGAGTATAGTAGAAACATAATGAAAGCATTATTGTGATGATTTAAAACCATCAGTATTAAACCACACTGATGGTTTAATAGTGTGGGGAGTATTTTCCTGGGATACTTTAAAAGCCTTGACATCGACTGAGCATCATTTAAACACCACAGCCTACCTGATGATATTGGTAGAGTGAAGGTGCATTGTGAAGTAGATCTTCACTATAATTGAATCTTAATCTATTTCTGTGTTCTGAACATCAATCACATCAGTGATGCTCTGTCCACCTCAGGTCTTCAGTTTGATCTCCCTGACCTGGTTTTTGATCTCCTCCTTTACCACTTCATCTAGTTTCAGTTCCCCTACAGCTGCAGACACTCTGAGCTGATGTGCATGGATCTTGGAACATACTTCATGTGTTCCATATCTGTTTTTGCAGGAGATAGTGGAGTGCGATGGGGAGGTTGTGAAAGAGTCGCTGCCTTTACATTTCTGCTCCTTCTGCCAGAAAGTTTGATGGATCTTTCAAAACACAGCAAAACCTGAACGTCGGTGCAACCCACTGATGTTGCTTCTTCTTCTGCTTTCGAATGGGTGCGTGTGCGCCTGTGTTACAGGCGCTGGGGGTTATTTGATCTCATTGTGTTGTTGGAGAGGCGACTGTTCTCTTGTTTTATGACCCACCCTGTTGGGAGATATTCAGCTTCACCTGCCTCTCCTCAACTATCCATCATCCCTCTCTCGGCAGACAAACGCACTCCACTCATCTTATTACTTTTCTACACCCTCCCAGAAACATTTAAGACTTTCTCTCACTGGCTTGCACTTATATGTGCTGCACTGTACAACCAATGTATTACTGTCAGTCTGGCTCAGACCTCACACGCACCAAATTTGATAAAATATGCATTTTCACGGGCTGAAGTCCTGCAAAAAAATTAGATGTAATATTGGAAGCATTTCTTTACGGGCTGTGAATGCTTCTAACAAGTTAACATAACACAAAATACTAAATCTAATTATCTAAATGACTTACCAGCTACAAACTCTGATTTTTATTTCATTTTTTCCCACATATTCAGTGTTATTCCCAGAGCTTTTCCCTCTATGAAAGTCCATAAAACAGCTGTTTCATTTTTCTCACCAGGGGTTCATAGTGGGGAAACATATTCAAAGTGCTGAGACACATTCACAGTAGAGTAATATGAATTATTAACTATATGGAAGTGAATACACAGATATTATCATATTATTTGCATATGTAATAGATGCTTTTGTGGCAATTTGATTAAAATGATTTAGGATAATCCACAACTGGAAAAGTTGAGAAAAAAAGGAGCAGGACTATCTGAAGTGCAATGGTGTTACAGACCATGATTGTGTGTGTGTGTGCCTTACAGTCTCATATCATTTCTGTGTGTGATTACAAGCCATGGCTGTGTGAAAGCAATGCCGCTTCTTCGTTAAGATGTTAAGTGTGTGGTAAACTGAACGGTGATGACAACTCCTCTAATGACTGTTTTGCACACTTCATCAGCCTGCAATATTGCCTTGTATCGCTCTCTAGCACCATCGGCACCTAATAGCGTGTGTAGGGGTGTGTATGTGCACACTGGAGAGTGTTTGTGCATCGCTTCACAACGTGTATTGCTTTGTAGAGCCATTACGATTTAATAGGCATAGTAGAATGAGCGGTGCGTTAATGCTCCGACAACATGAAGTAATGACACAATAAAACAATTAAATATGGTGGAGGAGAATTACTTTTTGAAGAAGAAGCACCTTGAGGCAATTTGGACTGTGAACGAATAAACAAAAAAGAATAATCAAGCTTATTAAAAGCTCTTTCTTTCTCTCCTTCTTCCTTTCTCTCGTTTTTTCCTACAACTTTATTTGTTATGCATTTGCACTGCTTTAATTAGCTAAGCATTGTATTATCTGGGGCTGCACAGTGGCGCAGTTGGTAGCACTGGGTTTGATTCCCGGCCGGGGTCTTTCTGCATGGAGTTTGCATGTTCTCCCTGTGCATGCGTGGGTTCTCTCCGGGTACTCTGGCTTCCTCCCATAGTCCAAAAACATGACTGTCAGGTCAATTGGTTTCTCTAAATTCTCCCTAGGTGTGAGTGTGTGTGTGCATGGTTGTTTGTCCTGTATGTCTCTGTGTTGCCCTGCGACAGACTGGCGACCTGTCCAGGGTGTACCCCGCCTCTCGCCCGGAACGTAGCTGGAGATGGGCACCAGCAACCCTCCCGACCCCATTAGGGACAAGGGTGAACAGAAAATGGATGGATGGATGGATGGATTGTATTATCTGCATCTGTCTCTACAGAAACCTAGTTTAATGCAACTCTTATAAGGTGGCAAATAATTAAAATTTAAGGCATGCGTGAACGCTACATTCAGCCAATCTCAAAATTTTTTTAACTTGTACATTTATGAATTCATAATAAAATTAGACACATCTTTTTCATGTTTAATCAAAAATCAGAAAATGTGAAATTTTCTGATGATTCCCATAGACACTGTGGAAAACCCTGTAACAGAAACCGGCCAGTGAGGTTCATGCCTCCACAAAGATTCAATTCATCTGTAGCATATGCACTGCAGCACCCTCCATGTTCATTGGCACCTCTAATGAAGAATATTTTCAAAAATAGCGTTACACTGATCACAGTTTTGTCAAATAACTATTTTTGTTACACGTAGATTTGCCAAAACAGATTGTTGCCAGTCCTGATTACTCTTGGAGAATGAAGGTATAAGAACTTAGTACCTGAATTCATTTAAAATTAATTGAATTAACAGACTTTTTCAAATTGACACCTTTGGAAATTGATATCAAGTTTTCCTCACCTCTTAAAATTGATGAAGGAAGGAGGAAGTTTTATTTAATATTTTGTAGCTATTCTTTAAAATGGGGAAAAAGTAGAGCAACAAAAAAAGTTGATTACAAACTGAAACTGTGATAAACGAGGTTGGACGAGGATCCAAGTTTATTTAAAAAATTTCAAAGCTCAATAGCGTCAAATATTTTTTGGGAGTTTATGCTTCTGTAAAAAAAATAAGCAAAATGAAAAATACATAGTAGATTCATTTTCAAATGTGTTTTGTGTTTAAGAGAAGAAGTTAATGTGAAGAATATAGAATATTTCAGAAAAATGTAAAAATATTTGTTTCATTTTTCACAAGTTTGTTTTAAAACTTTTTCTGCTTCTTTATTTTCCCCGTCTCAAGTTGGTCTTTATGCCGACATTTAAAGGAATTTGCTGTGAATTTAAGATTGAAAACCAATTTACAGAGGTTACTTCTGTGTGGTCACTATATTTATCTTTTGTGAAATGGAAACTTTACCCTTTACAGCCTCCCTCACTTTGCCTGTTTTTATTCTCCGATCCTTGTAAAATACCTCCCTCAAGCTCCTTTACCTGGAGGGTCACATCTCTTCAACTGAGGAGTGATGAGAGAAGAGATAAAATGATGGGAAAGAAATGAGGGAATTTATTATAGAATGAATGGAAGGTGTATTGGTTTTACCAAGAAATAAAAAGTGTTAAAGTGAAGACACATGCAATAAAGGAAGAGGGAAGAGCCATGTATGTATAAAAATGATTTTATTCTGTCTGTAAAATGATACATTGCTCCAACCATCAAAGACTGAAGACTATTCAGCCTGGCTCTTCATAATAGCACAAGAAGAACACAGAATGGAGAGTTGCATCGTTCAAGTTGTTAAATACTCCGGTTTCTTGATGATAATGACCCATCATATCTTGTGACCAGTTTCCAGTTACATTCTCAAGTAGCATAACAGCCTATATTTTCTCCTTATTTTCCTCTTGTTCACATTCACAGAGCAAATGTTAAGCTCCTTTTACACAATTTTCCATCTTGCCATCTGTGATATTAAAAGATTTCTGCAGTTTTAAATTTGTGAAAAATTAGACATTTTGTGGACCACAATGTACTGTCAGATCCTTGACGTTTGTGTGTTGCTTTTGATGGGACACACAAATCCTACTCCTTTCTGAACAGTTATACTGTTGTTTCATGACCAGGTATGTTACTTTCCTGTGACATAGCCTTTTGTTTTATTATTATCTTTTAAATATTAAAAGGGTAATTTTTTTGAGAATGAAATTATACTACTCTAGAGTTCTCAAAGTGATTAGCTGAAGTAGGAAATTCAGTCCTGCCAACAGTTTCATTATCCATTTCAAGCATTAAATATGTTGAGGCAAGTAAAGCATCTACCTAACCTGGCATGAAATTAATGGGTTATTGCTGCAATATTTATGTTGCAGTTGAGCTTATGTGTGCTTTAAGAGAAGCATGTTGCTCATTTTGCCATTTCTAAATGGGTTGTAAAGTTATGTTGGTGCATTATGTCTTTCCACTCCATTAAAACCTAGGGCAAATATGGAGTAGTGTAACAGATGTATTACATTTTAAACATGGTACATTGATTGACATGAAACAAACTGTGTGACTTGACCTTGAATAAGGTGCCTTGTACATAAAAAACTATGTTTTATATATATGTCCAGCTGTTTGTTCTTAATACTTTTACTAAAAGATAGATTTATTTTGATTCTGATTCTTTAGACTTCATAAAGGCTTCATGACCGATCACTTGCTTGTGCATACACTTCCTCTCACACACGCTCTCTGAGATGATGAGATTTTTCATCACTTGATTTAATGTTTTTATGATCTATTAATTTATTCTGCACTTGTTAGCACAATCACACCTTAATTGAGTTGGGATTTTATCTCTGAATATTAAAAGCAGTGAAAGACTGATGGCCAAAGCAATTTTGGATAAACATTAGATGAAGATGAAGTCAGTATTCCCTCATGTGTTGCAATGGTAAAGAAACTGATGATTGTGAAAACTTTAATAAATACCACAGCAGGAGAGAGCAAGCATAATGCCTGCTTATTGTTACTCTCTGGATCATTTATACTCCTAATAATAAACAGATGCTCTATTTGACATATCTTCATATTCCCTTTGTGGATCATCTTCCATTTCAGTTCATTCCTGAACTGCTCTGACACACAAACGCTATTGCACCTGATGCATTATCATTGTGTACTCTGACAAGATAATGGGAAGAATAGGTTGGCGTAAACCTTACTTTACATTCTCTCCCTGGATGTTTGAAATATAATGTTTTTCTTCTAGGGGTCCATAAAATAAATTTTCTTGAACTCCATTTGCACAACACATCTCTGCTCTTTGTTTTCATTCCTGCTATAGGGCTCAAATATAACCGTCTGCTCTTCGCTGTGCATAATCCTCCTGTAGTGGTGTGCAGTCAAACCTAAATTTCAAGTGTTTCTTTATGGGTCATGTATCTCAGGCTCTCGGTGAGGGCTTGTGAGCTCACAAATGATGGGTCCCTGGTTTTCACCTAGCATTTTTTTTCCTCCAGAATACCATATGAGCAGAGTTAGACAACAAACTGATTTTTTGTTTGTTGTAGTGAATCTATTGAAACAAGTTTGGATGGCCTTTTCAGGCAGGGGTTTCCTAATCTTTCTGTCCAAAGATACAAATATAATTTTTATCTAAGGTCTTATGGCCGGTGATGCTGGTGATGAGAAATTCCATCTTATTAAATATGCTTTCAAACTTTAAGCAATAGATGGCAATAGTGTCTGCACTTGTATATCGCCCTAATTTTTTACAGTAAAGTGTCATCAACTCATTATAAAAAAATTGCATAGCTACTTTTCATGCATAAATAGCGCTTTAAGAAACTAAATAAACTGTTTATTTAGCCGGTTATTTAGTTGAGCACGAACTGTAACCTCAAAACGACTTGGGTAAAACGCAAAGACAGATAATATCTAATAATGTTTTTAAAATAAATCTTAGGTAGGGATGTGCTGTGGTGGCTGTCGCAGGTTTGATTCCCGGCCTGGTGACCTTTGCTGCATGTCTTCCCCTTCTCTCATGACCCACTTTCCAATCAATTAACTATCAAATAAAGGCCACTAGAGCCAATAAACCTTTAAAAATAATTTATTATATAAAAAAGAAATCTTAGGTAGAAAATTACTGCCTTTCAGTGAAGATCTTTATAGTTTTTCTCACTAGTTTAATTCAAAATATCAAAGTCACACATTTTATAAAGTAAGGATTTTTTAGATTTAAAAATGATCTAATTGTATAGTTGCTGCCTAATGAATTCAGGGGAGAAAAATTGTAAAAGATGATTTGTGATTTGGATTTGGTGTGAGTATGTTATTAAATGATGTATGGTGACCGATGGGGAGGTTGGCTTGAGGATTTATCGTGAGAAAAAAAGAGCAGGAAATGATGGAAAACAGGATTAGATAGACAACGCCGCAGGGAAGTGGTTTGGCCCTGTAGTGAGGACAATTGTGTGTGAGTAAAGAGATGGAAAGTGTGTATTTCTGTGAAATACAGAAAATGTTGAAAGAGGAGGTATAAATGAGTCGTAGTAGGCATGGGCTTGATCTTGTCAAAACAAGAACAAGGATTTTTGTTGGAAAAGCAACAAAAATCCTGAATGAAAAGGCGGCAGAGGAAGGCAGACAGATAGTCAGTGTATCTGACACAAAGCTCCGACCCCGACTATTAATATCTCCTGCTAATGAGTCCCACCCCAGCATAGAGCGGCAGAACACGTAATCCTTTTTCATCACTTCTTAACTCAAATTCTGAGTAATGCTAATACCGAATTCTTGAAATAAAGAGGGGAAAAGACTGATCTGTTCTCAGTAAATTAAAAAAATACTGCTTAACCCCAATATCCTTGAAGTTGATTGCCTGGAAGGCTGCCAGAAATTAAGCTTAAAGGGACATTATTAAGTAAAATTGACTATTTGAGCTTTACATATTATTCCCTCATCAAAAACATACATACCTGGAGTATAGCCTTGATTCTTTCATGCAATTGTGGGTAGCATAGTTGATTGATTGTATTATTAAATGGTACTATGTGGCTGGATAAGACTGACCATTTAAAAGGACTGATTGGAAGAAAATGGTAAACGTTCAATATTTTTGGGGATTGTAAGCAGAGGTTATGGGCAGTAAGTACCTTAATTGCAGATAATGCCTCCATTTTTCATAATAAATTGTCTCTTTTGTCAAAAGTAGTCAGAGATGAGCCAGTTAAAAAGCACATTCCACACAGTCATTGACTTGCAGCATTCAATCCTCCTGAATGAGCATGTAGAGACAGGAGGCAATCGTTTGCTTTGTGTTCTTTACTTTATAGCAACCCCTCATACTGAGCGTGCATGTAGTGACAGCAGAACCTGGCTCAGTACGTTCTGCCTTCTGCCATTTCTGATGGTGGGTTTGAGAAGACAGTATATACACAAAATAATAGACAAAAGAACTGATGTTGGAATACTTTCTAAGTTAAAGAAAATGAAAAAACTAATAGCAGCACTATTTGGATGTTGACTACATGCTGTGGAGATAATTCAGTCATTCCATTCCGGTGGGCTGGACCAGAATGTTAAAATTTTTCTGCGTATTCACGCCGCTTTTCTGTCACCACATATTTGCCTTCATAGCAAGTATTTCAATAACTTTTGAATGAGAAGCTGACATTGCTCCGGCATGCTGCTCGGCTGAATGAGCTCTATTAAGGTGGAACTGAAGGAGCTTGTTGAGTTTTTATCTTTCATATGCAATAGATTGTTATGCAATCATATGCAATCTATGATAGATAGATTGTATTTCCCATCCCACACCAGAGTTTTCACTCCCCTGTTCTGGGATACCTCTGCCATGCTTATTTCTGTGTTAACTGGTTCAACTTAATAATCCTCCTTAAATACCTTAAATACTTAATAAATACCAAAAAACAAAGCAGGTTGAATGTTATAGGATTTATCATTCATTTCAGCAATATTCCTTTGCCTACGATAACTTTGCTAACTTTCTAATAGTTCTTCTGTTTTCACTAATTGCTTCCTTAATTTGTTATGTGATTTCCCCTTGGGGATTATTAAAGTAGCATTAAAGTTAATTTAATTAAGGAAGAAATAAAAACCATATTATTTTTATCTATAGATTAAATAAGTGTATATTCTAGTTACTGCTTTGATAGTTGATTATATATACTGTATATATATACAGTATATAGCATAGCATATAGCATAGCATATATGTACAGAATATCTACGTCTTCAGGAAGAGCTATTCATGCAATCTAAAAAGGAAGAACTGTGCTGTACAGATATACACTTTCTAGAGAAGACAATCATCTTACCCAGTGAACTCTTCTGAATGATCAATCAGCATAATGATCTTTTCACTCTCCAAACAATGTTTTGATGTAAGACACTTGACGGTTGCCTGAAGGTTTCTACTCATGTTTTACATTTTTGATCCCTTTATTGTTAATTTCGTTTTAACATGCATGGTTAAAGGCAATTTCAAGTATGTCTCGCCTTACCTCTAAGGCTCATTAGTTCCATTTAATTACAAATGGCACAGAAAACCTCGGAGACCTCTAATTCAGTCATAGAATGTAATCAGTCAGTTTGAATAAGAAGCTAATTATTGTTTCTTTTAAGAGGAGCATCAGAAGACTGGTAGCAAGATGTAGAGCGCTGCACATTGCAAGGTTATCTTGCATATAAAAACAATCTTGATGTAAAGCTTGAATCTCTTCTCCAAGTATTTCCTTTTGAGATAAAATCTGAGTCAATGTTTGAGAAGGGAGCACAGTGAATGTGAGGTTGCAGAAAAACATTACAAGCAGTCGATTACACATGTATTTTTCGCCTCAAAGAGGCATCTGTTTGGAAATGGTGCTTGTATCTGAAAAGAGAATTTTAGAAATGCTAAAAGGGAGCATGTAATTTTAAATGCGTTCACTCGGTTAGTGTTTTTATCTAAAGTAAATTTGATTTGCTTCAAATCAAACGCTAATGCAGTGTAAAACCTCTGTGATCGTATTCATGGTACAGCTGCATAGAAAGCAATCAAGTGTGTTAAACCTTTACAGAGCGGGAATGATAAGAGACAGAGAGAGGATTTTTAGGTTTAGCTTCAGGTTTTCATTTTCTCTTCATGGAGTGTTTTTGGACAGTTTAATGCCAAGATGATGCTTAATTCCACTCAAAACTTGTATGTCTCTAAAACTAACATTCAGATAACATTGAAAAATCATTTTGAAAAAGTCTTTAAATTACAAAGAAAGCCAGAATACATTTTTTAAAATGGTTATCACTACTATGTATCTCTGAAATGTTAGCATTACTCACATTAATAAACCCCAAAGTAAAGGGGCAGTTTTTTAAAGTTGACTTGAGCTTGTTATATCAAGTTTCAAGATTTTAAAAAGTTATAGTTTCAAACCTGCTAAAATTTATTGTTATAGCTTACCTGTAGTTTAATGCCATACGAATGAGATGTCTGATGGTTTATCCATTGCTGGTCAATATAGGAAGTCTTTGCACAATCATGATTGAAAGGTTTTGAACATGAGCAGACAAAAGTGTGCACCCTCGGTCTCCTAACTCAGTCCAGCTCTGCCCTCCCTTTTCCCATTTAGTCCAAACTTTCTCTGTCTGCTTGTTGTTTTTGACATTTTACTTGCTCATGCATGCAGAAAACAAAGCAAAGCTGAAACACATTCTGAAATGTTCAGCTGTCCCTCTCAGGTTTACGCCATGGGTTATGTAAAATTAGCACTTGTTCACTGTAATCACTTAACATGGAAAATATTGTGGATTAACATTTTTTGTAAATCAGAATGTTTGATGTAGAGAAGTGAGATATATTTAGATCCTAAAGGCACAGATTGCTTCGCAGAAGACTGACATCATATCACTGCTCCTTCTCAACTGCTTATAGAGGGAGCCGTGGGGTGACTGGGGAGGATGGGAGAAGTGAGGATGGCAGGAAAGTAAATAAGATGAAAAGAAGATTCAAGAGACATGGAGGTAATAAAGGGACTCTGAGGCATGAAGGCTGACTCAGCACAGTTCTGTTCAGTAGGTGGTCGAGAGATATGTGTTGTTTAAACCAAGCAGAAGTTTTTTGCTTTTTTTTCAGCCTTTAAATTCAAGTAATGATGAGTGTGTACATATAGATGAACACATTTATAGTACAATAAGCACATTTTCTACTGATGTAAAACATCACACTTAAAGCCACGTCTGTACTGGACCAAGATTGCACCACAACACTAAAAATAAATCTGAACGGGGTGCGTCAAAAAAATCATCCTCATTTAGTGTGACAGATTTTCAGTAGTTGCCGACTGTTTTCAGAATGGACACTGTGGTGAGATTGTGGTAGTTTATTATCCAGTGGCAGCATATGTTTGGCCTCGGTGCTACAGAAAGCAACCTGGAGTCATCCATGACTCCTGACTCGCATGCACTGATGTGGAATGATTTGGAGAGTATTTGTATGAAGTGATGTGAGTTTAAAAACTGCTTCATGTCATTTCATGTTCTGTCACTGTTCTGACAGCAACTGACACAACAAATACACCTTCCCACCCCTACACCTCATTTGGGGATTCTTGCACATAGAGCTTTATATGAGTGATTTTCTGGTGGAAAAGGGCTCTTGTGTGAGAGAAGCACACACACCTCCAAAATGCGCATGCAAGCAGGTTGGTGGGAGGACACAATCTTGTCTTTACAATAGTACCAGTAGGACTTTTGTGTTTCCTCTACCACAGCAACGCAGGGACACTGATAGTGGAGGAACAGAAATATTAAAATTCTGCAGATCCTGTTGCAATGTGATACCCGTGGTGACATTATTTTAGGAATATAACAGGTACAGTATTATGTATGTATTTGCAAATTGAAGAGAAATGTAGGTCGTTCATGCTTCAAATTGTGTTTTTCAGAAGTTTTTGCAACCTAAGGAGGTTCAAAAAACAGCCTCCAAGATTCTGGGGACCATAAGGCATGATTCATACCTCCTACTCCTTTCTATTGTTCTCTTGATCTTGAAGGTTGTTGAATGTAAATCTCCTTATTTGTATCTGCCCACGTGGCGTCCACGTCCAAGTGGGCAGCTTGGAGTCCTGAGCTCACGATGACACTGTGCATGTGTAGGAAACGTAGTAGTCAAATTCGAAGGTTGCTGACAAACAGGACAAAAATTTATTGAGAGATGATAATCACAAGTAATTTTCTTCTTCTGTTGTATGAATGTATGAATCACCACAATATTGTCGGAAAACAATTCTTAAATCAGTGTTGGATGCTTTCGTCTGTGCCCAAAACACCTGAGCCATTACAATTTTAAAACAGTCACCTCTAGTGTTTTCTGATGTAATCCAGATGCTTTATGCTCACTTTTCGACAATATCCTTCATTTGGGTGCTGCAGTTCATCAAACAACCCACTCCAGGTCCTCCAACATCTCCAATTAGCCGAACACATGTTGCCTTGTTCTATTTGACTCTTAATATTGAGTGAGGCAGTTGGAAAATAAGCATAAGTAGAATTTACATCTACAGGTCATAAAACCTTTCTGTGGCATATTTGACTTGAAAATGCACATCTTTTACTGACATTATTTTATTCTACTGTTAGAGTCTGTTCTCTGTTATATATTGCTTGCAGGCTCGCCTCACACAGGGCATGATACCAACACAAATGCATGCTCATATGTTACCTGAGATACATGTTATGCCTCCATAAGCACTGTCTTCACTTTGCTCTTCACTTTCTCTTTGACTTATCTGATCTCATGTTTTGTTTTGTTTTTACTCTGACCAATCTAACCTTTCCCACTCGTTTTTTTATGCCACTATCTTTTTTTCGTTTGAGGACGTGTGTTTCGGTCCAGTGTGCACAACGCAGGCTTAAGGTTGGCACCAACCTCAATGCACCAACATAGATCAGTGCACACGTTGACACACAAAATAAACAGGCCTTCAATTTGTGTGTTTATGCAAAGCCAGCATTTGCTGCTCGAATCAGCAGACCACAACCAATTACAGCCAATCCAATTACCTTCTAACGTGCAACACTTGATATGAAGAAAATTGTGCCTGGACCTTAAAGAACAAAGCTGTGATTAAAACAAGCAGCCGTTGTTGATTGTAGGCGTGTGTGTAAGTGTGTGTTTACTGACCTGCAGGTTATTCCCCGGTTGGCTTGTCGTCATGTCTGATTGGCTGCCTGCCGGTTTCATCACATTGCACCAGAGACAGAAACAGACCTCTGTGGCCTCTCACCCACGGGTCTCCATCCTTCTCTTTCTTTCTCTCCCTCCCTCTTTCTCTCACTGTTTGTCTCGTTGTCCGATTGAGCCAGGCTTTGAGCCCAGTGTTGGATGATGCTGGTTTTGTCTGGCAGGCTGAGCTGTGGGGAATCACTTTGATTTAAGTGAAAGACAAAGCTCACGCTGCCATCTTTGAAGCAGCTGTCCTGCACAAGAAAGCCTAATGGTTGACACACACAAACACACACACACACGCACAAAGTACACAAATACATGAAAATAACTGATTCTTTCTCTCACACACACACCCCTACAAACACCAAAGCTTATAAAAGACAGCTGTGACACAAAGTAACGTGTGTGGAACCTGTCCTCTGCTTACACATGTTAAAAAGAAAATATTTTCTTCTTTGAGCTTCTGGACAAACACATAAAAATCAGCCAAGCTGCGTTCTGATTGTTTTATAAACTTTAAAGCCTCAGTTTAAAGTCTTTTTACACTGAGAATCATGTGGGTAATCATTAACATGTCTAAAAAATGTTTATGACATATTCCTATACATAGCTACTTTGAATTTTTTGCTTTGGATCTAGTTTGGTGCCTATCTCCACTATTCATTGGGTGGGAGGCAGAGTTCAGGGTGAACAGGTTGCCGGTCCATCACAGGGCAACACAGGACAAACAACCCTACACACATATACTCACACCCGACCTAGAGACTAATTTACCTAAAAGTTATGTTGTTTGACCTTAGGAGGAAGTTGGACCTCTTAGAGATAATCTATACATGCAGGGAGAACATGCGAACTCTATGCAGAAAGACCCCAGGCCAGGATTTGAACCCATAACCTTTTTGACGTAAGGCAACAGTGCTTACGTTACCTTATGTAAGCACGTAAGGCTTACGTGCACGTGGACTATTCCACTGTGCAGTCCAGCATACACAATATGCAATTTAATTTCTTGTCATCCAAGAAATTAAATTAAATTAACACAAATATCTACAAATATAAAAGCTATACTCCCCATCAGTCAGTTGATCAGTTTTACAAAATAGCCAAGGACTTTAAATGTGTAATGTTTAATGCTAATGAGGCTAATAAGGGAGTCAGTGCATACATAACCTGGAATTTGTATGTTGCGCCACCTGAATTGCTGGCAGATCAAAAATCGTGGCTCACAAAACTTATTTCTTCAGGCCAAATAAGGACCTAAAACACTGAGGAATGATCAAGATATTTGAGACAGACCTTTAAACAGAGGTTGCATTCATTTTGTATAGAATTCTTGTTTGGGACTTTGCCTTTCCTTTGCATGTACCAAAGAGTAACATAACTCTTTGGTGCATGAGTCAAGTCAATTAAATGTTAAGTGGGGGTGAAATTGAAAGTATTGATTATTTTGCCCATCTCTTACCTTCAATGCCCAACGTTTCCAGTTGCTTTCAGTTTTTAACTTAACTTATTCTTATCACTACATTACTAATGTTCTCTTGTTCTGGTTCTTCAATAGATGACAAAAGAAACAAATAGTAGACTGATAAGGAGAATGCGGTGCTTAATTTAGGAGAGAAACAAACTTAGTTGAGAGTTCAGACAGAAATGTGAGTTCTGACTAACAGCTGGTGGTGTTAGTTCAGGGATAATGATAAACATTATAACAAAATAATGGGCGGGGGACCCTGTTACCGTGGCTTCTGATGTGGCTTTATCTTCTCTCTTAACACCCAACACCAGATTGCTCCCAACCTCTGCAGACTTGGATGGGAACGTGCAGTAAGCAAATCGCTGACCGCACGAGCTGCCGGCAAAGCTCGGGTTTGAATTTCAATCAGCGCACAACCAGGAGGAGGGATGGAAAGATGGTTGGAAGGAGGGGAAAGATGAAGGGGTCAGCTCAATGAGATAAGGAAGGGTGTGGAATGAGAAATGGATTATGAAAGTGGTAGCAGATGGAGATATTTTACATAGAGGCAGATAGATGGATGACAGGGTTGGGGGGAGGCTGCGACAAGGGGACAGAGCAGAGAGATAATTACTAAGATAGAGAAGGAAGTAAACCGCCAAAGAGAAAGAGGGGATTACAACTTTCCACCACGGTGGATAGATTGGCAGTAGCAGACAGGAAGACAGGCAAGACAGAGGTGCAGGAGATGAGAGGAACAGGTGATGCCAAGCAGAGGCAGAAAAGACATGGATAGAGAGTATTTGATGGTGAGGGATGACAGTGGGTGAGAGAGAGAAGTCCTTGCCAGAGGGAACAAATATGTCTAAAAGCAAACACCAACGATTCATTTCTCAGTCAATTTTCCCTTGCACTTACTATGTTTTTTTGTGTGATATAAGGCTTGCCTATTTGTATTCTTAAGCAAATTTATCCTCTCATGTGCAGTGCTTAACTAGATGCACACGCACAAACATCCGTGTACAAATGCTCAGTGGTCTCTCAAGACGTAACGAACATCTTTTCGTATTCCTGAAATTGGCTGAATCAAAGAGCTGCTAACAAGACAGGGAGTCGGTTTATCAAAAGAGCTCCTCAGCAGCCGAGGTGAGTGGCTAAAACGTGGTTTCAAAAGAGATATTTTTAAATATGCAACCAGGAGGCAGCGGCACACCAGTGGCGGTTCCAAACTCTTGCTGCATTTACATTTTGACAATGTTCATATGCTTGAGGAGCAGAGTATCCCCAGGTGGGAAGAAGAGAAATCGAGTTTAAAAGTGGGAGGAAGTGTTTTGGGCCTCTAGGCTTCTTAGAGTAAAAGTTTGATTTAGTTTATAAACTAGAATGGTTAGGGATTTGTTACTATGTTGATAACGTGGATACTGTTACAAATTTTCTGTTCTAGTCTTTGCATTCCTAACAACTTATGAATAGGAGTCTCTCTTTTGCTTATAATACAAAAGCACTTACCGCAGATTTGCATTTGTGAAGAATATGTTACAATTTTAATTATAGAATTTTATACAGGATCTCCTAAGTTGCTGTCACACTGTTTCCCATCTCCCCACATGTTGGCATATTACATAAAATGTGTTGCAAAGCTTTTATTTGTGGGCATGTAGCAGATTACATCCTATCATATCTTTGAAGTATGTCTGGATGGGATACATAACTTTTCACTACGACATCAAGTTCTTGCTTTATTTATTTTAAATGGAAGTAACATCTAACTACCTGGAAATTATATTTCAAATATTTGTGAGTGCCTGCAAGTGATCAGATAATTCTTAGCCAAATTAAAAAGAATATAGATTTAGGCATCAGTTTCTCTTTCATGTATCCAGCATTTAGTGTTTTCAACTACACTGAATGAGCACATGGGATGCTAGATGCAGTCCATCTTCTACCAGAAGGAAAAGGTTATTACATGTTGTCTAATGAGAGTTTAAATTACAAATAATGCTTCCTCTAATGGTTTTACCTCTGCAGAAGCATCAACATCCAAACAATCTTATTTAATTTTACTTTCAGGGGAAGTTTGACAGCAGAAACAGTATTGGCTACCTCTACACCATGCACCGTCCCGCCCGACATCATTCTTACACATAAAAAGAAACAGCCTTTTAAAGTTGGCACGTAAAGTAACGAGAGTGCGGCACCCATTAGCAGACTGATGTTATAGGAGCACCTTAGCTGACAACTTTTCGGCAAAGTGAGATGGAGAGAAGAAATGAAGACCAGCAGAAAGAGCGGAGAGATGAGATAAAAAGGAAAGTCATTTTGTAGTTGTCCTGTTTGTGCACACCTCCGTTTCTGTCTGCATGGATGATAGAATATGACGCTGACTTAGTGTCAGGCTCTTCGCTGACACCTGCTGTAGGAAAAGATTACAGAGATAGGGTGGTAAAAGAGGCGATGAAAGAGGACAGAGGGCAGATTTGGATGCAAAGATACTCACTCAGTGGTCATTTCCTGCAAAATCTGAATGAGAACTTACTCTCTCCTCCTAGATTTATTTATTTTTTTAGTTAATCTCCATCTCCTTTATCAATAATCACCTTTTGTTTTCTTTTGTTCTCCTAATTTGTTGAGAGTTTTTTAACATTTTATTTTATCTAAGCACTTTGTTTATCTGCCTTTGTCTCTTCTCCCAATGTTAAATGTGAATTCCCGGCAGTGGATGGCCAGAAGACCTGATTTTGACAGAGCTTATCAGAGGTGTGGTGAAAACAATATCAAAAGTGACAGTTTAGAGGGTGTTTGTATGTAAGACAGACAGAAACAGGGACTATTTTTCTTTACAAAGACAATTCTGACGCGGCAGCTGTTAACGTGTCAAAATGAACGGAAAAATTCTGCGGTGTGCTAGTTTACTTAAACTAATGTCACATCCCCTCCTATCTCCTAAATGAGTGTGTGCATGCCTTTGCTTTTCACTGCGTGCACGCTGTCAGCAAAAAGTTGGTGCTGAAAACTGATAAACCATTATGCACGACGTGGGAGTGCATGTTTATGTGCCATTTGGTGTGTACTTGTGTGTGTGCGAGCAGGCGAGTGTGTGTTCGGTTTAATGATCTTTTTGATGGTTCGCTGTAGCGGATATTGAGATGGATGGTCCATATGCTCTTTATGGGCCATGCATATTTCATATTCCAGCAGCAAAGCTGAGCGGAGCAGGCATTGCTTATATGGCCAGGATGTTGCACTGGGACGTGGGAAGACTTTATGAGGCCTCAAATGCACATCCCACAGCTTTCCTCCTTTCTCCCCCCCTTTTTTCCAGTAAATGCCAGAATACAAATAAATACAGCACATTTCTAAAAGACACCTTAACACCAATAAACTATAATTCTGTTTAAAGCTATCTGCTTTATAATGGACCCAGGTGCCCACCTGCTCATTGCTGTCATGAGTGTATGTGTGTTGAAATATTATTTACACCAAAGAGCTGCACTTTAGCTCAGAGTTGAGCCAATTACAGCTTTTCAACTTGTTGTGATAAAAAAAAAAAAAAAAAAAAAAAAAAAAAAAAAAAAAAATTAGAATTGTCAAACAAATACCAGATTACAGAGCTGCCTTATTTAGTTTCACTGGAAACTAAAGATGAATTTATTAAATATGTATATGTGTAATATGTGTAGCTGCAGTACACATATAATGTGTTAAATTGTAATGTTGTCGTTTATAGTATGTTGAATATCGGCAAATGACAAAACAAAATGCTCATATTAAATATGATGCATTTTTTAAATCATGCCTTCTGCCAGTTAATTCCCACAAATATTGATTCCCACTAAAAGCTTCCAATTTGAAATATTTTACATAACTTTCAACAACTTACACCTTACATCAAAAGGACGAATCATATACAGTGTCCTTGACATTCATGCATCTCAATACAGATAAAACATCTATTTTATTTGCAACACATGTTGCCATATGCTCTAAAATATGATCTCCTCTGCAAATGAACGCACCTTTTTTGGAGTTATCTGATAATTGACAAGTTGTTGGCGTATAAAGAAACAGGACAGTGAGAAGGAAGGAGTGACAGATTGACAGCTGGCAGAGGAATATGTCTCTTAGGAGAGGACCGTCAAAGATTGGACCAGAAATGAGAAAGTAAAAGTTGGACAGATGGAAGGATGCTGATAAGCATGAGGAGACATAAGAGAATGGCTGATAGTGGGGGCAGGGTGGATGGGTGGGACATGAGAGGAGGGATGTTTTACTGATACTCTGATACTTTGACAGACTGCTCATGTTCAGTGGAGAGAGTCGACCACATCATCAAGCACTGACACAAACACCCCCTGACATGCCAACAAATCAAGATCCTTCTCCGTTTGTAATCCCTTCAAACTCTGTCTCTGTTTTTTACATTAATATTTCTGCTGCTCTGCCGTCACAGGTTTATATTTTCATTAGACCCTGCATTTGTACTCTTAAAGTTTTTGCACGGGAGAGCTACAGTACTCTCAAAAATATATTTCTCCTTACAGATTTCTTCTGTTTTGATTTATTTTTGTAACAGTTAAATGTTTTATGTCAAGAAATGCATTTTAATATCAGGCAAAGACAGCCTGATTAAACACAGGAGGCAATTTGCAAAATTTGATTTTATTTTTTGAAAAGATAAAAGATACTGAGTTTCATATTGAGAGTATCTCAAACTTTAGCATGTATTCAGGATTTGCTTTTCTTTTTATTTGTTTGTTTTTTCAGTTACCTTTCAGTTTTATAGTCTCTTTTTTTAGTTACTGTTTGGTTTGTCTGTATTTAGTACACTGTTTCTGGTACTGCATTTTATGTTGTCTCTGTCATACCTGCTTTCCAAAAAAAGCTTGATAAATATATGAGTGCAAAAAGTGGAAAAGAAACGAAAGAATAAAAACTATACAAAACAATCTTACCCCAGGTGAAAAATACATTTTGGCTTCTTATTAAGTCTTGACTAACCTGTGAATAATCACAGTTTTTTTTTTAATATTAGCTCACCTTCTCTAGCCACACCTTGGCCTGACTCACAGGCAGGTCTATAGAACCAAGATATTGCTTAGATAGAACCTGTCTCACAGCATGAAGAAGGCCAAACATCCCAAAACACTTAATGCCTGGCTGTTCCAAAACAGATGAGCACGCTTCGGTCACACAAAATTAAGGGTTTTGCATGACTATTTAAAATGTTGTGCCATGAACCTAAATAGACTGTTTGTGTTTGAAACACCGGCAGAATATTGGAATTAAAACAAATTTGCAAAAAAGAGTGGCCAAAACTCCATAACAGCATTTTAAAAACTCGTTGCCAATTACAACAAATGATTGATGGTTGCCGTGGCTGCCAAGTGTGGCACAACCAGTTTTTAGGTTATGGGTACAATCACTTTTTAACACAGTGGCCAAGTTGTTTTGTATTTTCTCAGGTTATCTTTGACATTAAGATCTTATTTTACACAGAGAAGAAATATATGGGGAATCAAATCCTTTTTTCACAGCACAGTGAGGACCTGGCTGTTGAACTGACTGAGTGTAATGAAACAAAGCCTATGTATTTGTAAGTACGGACTCCACATGCTATAGATACATTCAGGCAGTTGTTCTGTTCTTTCATAAGCTACACAAGTTCCAACTTTGTGTTTTATTTGTAGGCCTTTGCTGACTTTTATTTAGGGGTCGAAAAACTTGTTTGCTCATTCATTAGCCGACAAAGCCTTGTGCTTGTGTTGTCACTTTGGCCTGCATGCTTTCTCTGTGCAAAGACATCAGTATGCTCTCTTTGTCTTTTATGTTCCTCTTTGACAAAGAATAAAAATAGAAAGCTCACAATCAGGTAAGCTTGATCATTATTGTTTCCTGGTGAGCAAGCTTTCGTTTTCCTCCGCTCGTTGTTTCACTCCATTGATTCAATTTTTCCTAAACGGGTAATTGAGCTCTCATTGTTTAGATTAGCAAAGGGCCTCCATCAGCATGCTTTAATTTCAGGCCTTTGTGACCAAGTATGTTTGAATGCCTTTAATTAATTCTCGATGTCAATGTTCATTAATAGAAACATTGGAGCTCAATGTCATCTCCTGCCTGACAAGACTACCCAGACATATTTAAACACTTGAAAGACGTGTGTGTGCGTGTGCCATCACTGTCCATCTTTTTTTTTATACTAAAGCTAAGAGAAGCTGTTGCTGCTGCTCACCGGTGATAACATTTATTGTTCTCTTCACATAACCATCCAATAGCAATAGATATCTCTAACTGTGTTTCACTGACTACATGTCCAATTGCGCAAAATGGACTTAGGAAATAAATTTGCTCAATAGAAACATGTCAATTTTAGAAAAATCACACTGTTTTCATGAAAAGATTTTGCGTTAGGATAAGGTGATTTTTTCAACCATATCAAATTTTGTGTATTTTGGGCTGTCTTACTTGTTTAATTAAATCATTTGGTCACTTTGTTTTAAGTATTGTTGTAAATTGTAGGAATCACTGAAATATGTCCTGTCTAAGATGTTCTGTCTGGCTTTCAAAATATGCACAATCTTTATACAAGGTGGAAGTTCTGATTTTTACCTTCTGAATACAATCGCAAAAGAGGAAGTCACTGAGTAAATGCCTTCTGCTTGTTTGAGTGTAGCTTGATCGATGACAGCAGATTCAAGCTTCTTTTTTCTTCTTTCAGAAGCAAATGAATACAAATAAAGTATAATATTCAGAGAGAACAAAACTAATAATATCACAAGAGAAGTCAGACTAATTCTATGTGGCCATTTCTTTGTTAATATAAAGCTTTTTTCTTTTTTACTATTAGTTGCCTTGTTCTTTTGTACTTGCGTGTGAGGGGTCTGACTACATTACTCAGCAGCTTTTGTAGACCAGCTACTCCTGTGTGTGACAACAAGCTTAACATGTCTTTCTTGTCTTTATTCTTCTGGTAATTATTTTTTCTCCCTGAATCAGCCTGAAAAGTGAGACTTAGCGTCTCCCTTAATGTTTGGTGGTAAAGAAGGTAATACAAATTAAAAGCCAAAATAAACACTGACATTCAAAGACATTGCAGTATAAACAAGTCCCTAAGTCATGTTGCAAACCTTTACAGTAACTCTTTCCTCCAGTTTGCCTACAATGCATGAAGCAGGATGCTGCATCTGCCTCACAATCTCACTATGATGAAATGTGGCTATATTGGGAGAATATATGAATACGTTGAGTATATGTGCAGTTAATGCCATTTTCAGTTTCAAGAAAATAGCGCATTTCACATTTAAGAGACAGGATATTTATCACTTTCCTCTAATCTCATGGCACTATTTGCTTGGTATTTTAGTGTTGAGCCTAACCGATTGCAGCGTTTGCTTAAATATTCTTTCTCTCTGTCTCTTTTTGAAAATACAAATATTAAGGAATATTTTTAGAGATCCTTTTTTTTAAAAAAAGAACATAGTCTTTTCTTCTGACCATATTTCATTTTGTGGACATCTCCCCTGGAGTGCAAGTGAAACATATAAAACTGGTTGTACGGTAAAACAGATTTAGCAACACTTCTTCTCCACCTCACTGCTTTCAGCCTACTCCTTTTGGACCCAGAAGGAACGAAAAAAAAACAAAACAGAAACTAAAAATTCCCCACCTTAATTTGCTTTAAAACATGTTTTGGCACAGTAATAGCAGATGATTTGTGATAATACAGAATGATAATAAGTAATGCTTAATTGGCCATTAGAGAGAAAGAGGATGTTAAAGTAAAGGGGGGTGTATTTTAGCACAAACCCCTGATGTCCTCCCCACCCTCGTTCTTTCCCCTCTATTTCTGCTAAAATCGAGGACTTCTTTGGTCGTCATAGAGACTAATGTTGAAAGCCAGCTGAGGTTTTGTCTTGAAAGCCCATTAGGCTGGAGCTTAGTTGGCACTCGCCTCGGTTTTGCTTTTCTTTGCTTCCTTTAGAGCAACAAAGGAAAAAAAGTACGCCATGTGTTTAACTGCACTCTAATTTAGTGTGAGGGTTAAATAAAAGTTGCAGTTTCCTCTGAGCTGTTGTCTTGCATAAAGTGTCCCCCAGGTTTTTCCTAATATATCGGAAAACTTGACCACATACGGCTACGCAGTTGGGCACGGCACTAACAAGCAGATCATGGTGTTAAATATATTCACTGGCCACAATATTAGGAACACTTTACCAGTACGATTTTTTTTTCTTGCTTTAAATCTTTTTATGTCCTTTAGATTTTATGGAAGGCAGATTCATTGCTTGAAACTTGAGCAATAAAACAAATGCTAATGCCAAGAGGTACAAATAATTTTGAGCTCAACTATAATTGGTTATTTTTACCACTATTCTCTCATTTCTTGCAATCCAATAAACAAAAATAGTTGTACACATATTGGATTACAATTGAAAAAAATAACAAATGTAACATTAAATCCAATGAACACTTTGAGTTTTGTGAACCCTGCATTTCTTTTTTAATTGTAAGGACAAGGTTACAACAGATTTGAGTTAATGTAAATGCACAGGTCTGACTCACAGATATGACTCAACGCATCCTAGATTCATGTCTAAATGAGGTTTCCATGTTGCCTTCGACCTGAAATGAAATCTATCTCAGTGGGAAATGGCAACCTATGTGGTCTTCTCCTGCTGTAGCCCATCTGCTTCGAGGCTTGAAGCAGAGAATATCACCTCTGCTATCAGAGATGATATTCTTCCCAACTTTTTTGTAATTGTTGCTTGAATTATTTTCTGTCTCGGGTTGTAAAGAACCGATAGATAGATAGATAGACAGACAGACAGACAGACAGACAGACAGACAGACAGACAGACAGACAGATAGATAGAAAGAATTGATTTGCTATTTGGGTTAGCAAGGAATTGAACAGGTGTTCCTAATATAGTGGCATGTGAGTGGGGTTTAGGAGTGCTTATGTTTTATGAGGCAGAATCATCCCACCCACCCTGTAGTTCAAGTGGGTTAAAACAAGTGCATGCAGAAAAAGAGGTATTTGCAAATTCTCCATGACCCAGGTCTGCTTGATTGATGGCGCCAGTCCCTCCGCCTGGCGAGCCCCGTTTCTTAGCCCAGATCCCTCAGTAAAACGGCTCTGCAGAGGGATCTGAGTAATAAGCTGCTGTTGTAGGGACTACAGGCTTATCCCTGCTCCGGAGTGGTCTTGATATCCAAGCCTCCAGAAGCCGGCCCAAACACATCAGTCAGCGGCACACGTACTGCCACGTGATTTTGCCAGGAAGTGAGCCCAAACAGGCTGGGGCAATGATTGTAATGCAGTCGATTGATCAGGTTTCACAGTACGCTTCCAAGCGATCAATGTGTAGGGCAGTGTACTGATGTTAGTATGTTTTTTTAATGTTTTTTATTTGTGGGCACAAGGGGGTCAGGGCTAGTGTTGTATGTTTGGGACAGTGCATGTAGGAATCAATAGCTGGGTCAGAGGGTAATGTCTCACTGAGTGCTGAGTCTATACAAAGCCATCAGAGAGGATCACCATCAATCATGTAGAAGCTTAGTGAACGTATGCTTTCTTTCTCTTCAGTGCGTTTCTTTACCTCTGATGTCCCGAGCGTCTGAGGGGATCACTGCTGCTCGTGTAAGGGCTTTGGGAACAGAGACTGAGGGAGATGCAGGGAAGCAGAGGGATATAGAAGCCCACAGATGGTTGATGGGAACAAAGTGGCAGAAGAGGAATGAAAGACGGGTTTGTTTTGCAAATATTGAGTGATCGACACAGTGCCTTGCAAAGGTTTTCATGCCTATTTGAAGTTTTACGCATTTTCACACATCACAACTGCAAACCTCTATGTACTCTATTGGGATTTTATGTCCTAGACAAACACAAAGTAGTGCATGACTGAAGTGAATGGAAAATAGTGCTTAGTTTCCAGCGTTTTTAAAAATACTACTAAGTAAAGTTTGACGAGTATGCTTTAAATATCGCCCCCTTTACTCTGATATTCCAAATTAAAATACAGTGCAGCCAATTTTCTAATTGGCAAATTTAGTCCACCTTTGTGATATGTTGTACAAACATATTTATATATAAATATGCGCCATTGTAAATGATCGAATTATCAGGAAATAGAAACACAAGAAAGTTGAGCTTAGCAAGTGAAAGCAACAGTAGTGCCCATGGTCATTGGAGCAGTCGGGACATTGACCCCCACACTAAAGAAATGGCTCCAGCAGATATTTGGAGAAACACAAGAGATCTTTGTCCAGGAGATAACAAATTGCAGACCAACACAAAATTCAGGTGTTCTTTATTTTCTTTGACCTGATGTATTCTGACATCTCTATTCTCCTTCCTTCATCTTCTGGTCGAGCATGTGTTTTGGCCTCGCCTTTCTCCATCTGTTTTTCCCTTCATGCTCATTTCCTCCCTTCCAACTATCTGCGTGTGCGAGAATGGAACCCACAATAAAAGCACATGTGATGGATGCCTGTGCGAGGAGAACATGCTTATTACCGAGCATAATCGTGCTGGACAGTATGCTTGTTGAATGTGGCTCCACTTTGGAGCCGGACAGCTCGATCAAAGGGGCCAATAAAGCGGGCCGTGAGGTTTTGAGAGGACGTCTGAAGGAATAAGAGTGAAAGGAAAGAGAGAGGAAGTGGAAATACAGTAGTGTGCAAACGGTAAGGCAAGAGCAGAAAAGTGAAGCAAATGTGGGAAAAGGACGGAGAAGAGAAAAGATGCCCGTTTAATTGGATCATATGTGAGGGCTCTAATCAAGAATCCCTGTTATCTCTAATACTTTGATCAATTACCGATGATGAACCAACGCTGCGCAGGGCTAGACTGCTATATATGCTTGTTAAAGTGTGGGTTTGTGTGTAGAGAAGGGAGCATATACTGCTGTGTTAAGACACACTCTAGAAACATACTGATTTTAATGGGGAGGATTTAGAATCAAGTCAACCATTTCACGGCGTCAGACAAACGTATACACGTAAGTTTTTCATCAGCTCCACATGCTTGCTGTCAGGCAATACCAAACAGAAACAGAGGGAACGAATGGGGTTTAGGAGAAAAAAGAAAAGAGGAGCAGGATGCAGTGAGGAAGACTCCTGTCTGTGTTTGATGAGAGCCTCATTGATGCTACAAATCTCTGGGAGTCTCCGTTCAGCAGGGGAGCCATTCAATTATACCTACCGCTCCGCTGACTGATTGGAGTCCTCCCGCAACAGTGTTCGCATCTCTGTACCAAACTGAGATGCGATTAAGATTTTAGGCCCCAGGAGGCAGAGAGGCTTTTAAAAATCCTGATTGGCAATTTTTTGTTACGCTACTGGACAACTTTTAATCTGTCCCAACCTTATGTCCATCTGCGGTGCCTCCTTTGATTTCTGTAACCTTGTTTTATCTTGGCATTTATATTTTTATCTTTCTTTTTTGGTAGTTTGCTGACTGTCAAACAGCTTCAAACACCCACTGCAGCCTAATCAACCCCATGTAGGGTTGTACTTTGATGGCCAAGTGCTCAGCAGATAGAAATAGTAAACAGAAAAACTTAGACACGTAAATCCTCAGTGTCTCAATATCACCTACTGGGATAAACCCACTTATCGGGGTCTGTTGTTGAGCAGCGTTCGCCTCCCCTTCAACATGGCGTTGGAACGTATCTGCAGAAAGATGACAACTTTTAAAAAGTGGAATTATGAAATAATGTGTTGCATTTTCAACTAAACTCTTTACAAATACTTTTGGAATTTTTCATATTGCTACTAAATCAATTGGAAAAGAAAACACATACAGTTGTGCAACACTGCACGTATCTGACGAACCAAGTAAATATTTAGCAGTACACTCCACCGTCGGCTCTACAAATGGAAAAGAACCTGAAAGAGCTAACTTTCTGGGTAAAACCTTAGATCATGACTGACTATTAAGAATATTTGTACTAGTTTCACATATGACATTTTTACAAGTCATATAAGGAAAAAACTCAGTTAAGGACCAGGATCACAACGGCGGCTGTACACAGGCGGCTGTACTATTATTTGTTGCAATAATAGTAGCTGAGTCTCATAATTGCAAATAGTTGTGATGTGCACTGTTATTTGTCTGTTTTCATTCCAGTATTGAAAGCTGCTTTAAAAGGTGTACCTTCTATATATTTTCAGATTTTTTTCTAGATTTAGGCGTTGCCTCTCATTATAACACAACTCACCTTAATTCAAAAATAAATGAATAAATAAAATCTTTTTATTATTCTGTTGTATCTTTTTTTTAATGCCATAGGGATTTCATTGCTGTGCAGCTTCCTCCAATACTATCTTAGCCCCAATAGCCCCTTTTAATGAACAGCAGGAGAAGTAAGGCAGTCCTTGAAGCTCGTTCTACAAAACGGGCTGTTTGCGCTCTCTGTCAAAGTGTTTTATTGAAGCACGATACTCCGAGAGGCGAGGCAAATAATAGGCAGGCAGGGGGCAACTCTGTGGCATTATATTGCCTCTGACTGATTTATATCGGCAACATGCCCTCTGTAAGTCTCCCCCTCACACCCTCACTGATGTGATTTTTACAGTAGTGACATTGATCCGGGCCTTCTTTGATCTTGCTCTTAGCTGTTGCTATCTCTCTCTGCTCCCCAGTGGCCACACTCTGCTGCTTTTTAACCCCAACTACCCCTTGTCTCATCTTATAAGTCCTCCATCTCTCCTGCCGATCTTTCCATCTCTCCATCTCGCTGGAGGATCTGTTTATATATAAGTGTGTGTTGGCTCTTGGAAACTGCTGTTCAGCTCCTCTGAGTTGTGCTGCTGAAGAGGCGACTCATTGAACTGGATTCTTATCAGCTTTAACTAGGCAGGTGGCACTTCAAAGAGAGAAAATTTGTGGGGATTTTAAAAATGTGAAAAAAAATTCACAATTTAATAGAACATAATCAAATACGCAGTCGCAGTCAAAGAGCAAGAGGTAGGATAATATCAACTCTCTGATACTAACTTCCATGTTTTTTTAGGTCTGACCTGATGTTTTCCACTTCTTTTCTAAGTACGGTAAAACATACAACAAGATTTACTTGATCTCATTTTTATTTCAACACTTAAAAGTAACAAGTAGTAAGTAGTTGCACGGTGCTTGATAGAGGTAATAGTTTTAAATTTAACAGAAATTAAAGAATATCCCCAAATCTTTTGCAAAATATGTATCTGCATATTTATTTCTTCTTAGAACATTTACAGGCTAAAAAGTGTCTTATCTTTTTTTAGCTTTGATGCATTTTTGAACATGAAAAAAAACCTGAGTTTCCATTGTTTGAAGTGCCAATCACTCATCAGTCATTCACAACAAAACTGGCCAATTGATGAGTCCATCACTCTTCATGAAAAATATGAGAGCGAAAACTAAAGACATGATTGCAGAGATTGGAACAATGTGACACTAATAAATAATTTAGAAATGAGTTTTAGTCATAAATGATTATATTTACAATTTTCCCCTGTAGAATGGAGAAGATTGCAGGAACAGTATGACAGTTTTACCAGACTATTACAACTACACTGTAAAGAAAAAGAAAAAACAACAACTCTAATTTGCAGTAAAATACCGGCAGCTGTGGTTGCCAGAATTTTACCATATGGTTACAATTAAATTTATGTTAAATTTTACTGTATAAAATTTACCGTATAAGAAGATGTACCAACTGTTGTTCAACTCCACAGACTCATTTGTTTCTCAGCAAAAAAATTCAGGTTACAGTTTGTATCTTGTTCATTTTCTTATAGAAAACAAACAAGTAATTTGGTTTAAGTTGTACAGATTAAATAAGGCTCTACTCTCAGTCATTCCAAAGTTCCTTTTTACATGCATGAGAAGCATTTTGTTTAAACATGCTTGTGCTGATAATAGTAGCAGATGTATTTTCCTGCGCAGATAAGATTAAGGGTTTGATATCGGAAATGATGGTCTGAATACATTTTTCATGCGCCTCCTCCGTCCTGCATACTCCCTGTTATCTAATCTTACTATTAAATTGACCACATCTTATTTTCTGACTACCCTTGACATAAAACTACTTCGCTTTATGCTGTTCAAGCACTCTGATGAGAGTTTTACATAAAATTTCATTGGGCACTTATTTGTTTCCACGTGTGTGTGTACTTAATATTCCCCTTAGATCTCACTGCATGAAATGCAGTGTTTGTTTTGTGCATTGTGCAACATCGCATGTACAGTGGGAATTCTACAGCCAGCTTTTATCTTTGGAAACTCATTTACTTTCAGATTGCTCCAGGATGATGCCCCCAGATGCCCCCCCCCCCCATTATCCCTTCATCTCAGTAAACTTGCTTTTGTTTGGGAGCATAAAACATTCCAACTGTATCTTTTTAAGTCTGTTACATTCCTGCTCTCAGAGTTCTTTCTCTTAATTTGCATTCACGCCTCCCTCGTGGACCGAAACTCACTTTTGTTCTTTATGGGGTTTTTTGTCCTGGTTTATGTCTCCAGGAAACATGAAAGAAACTTTGTTGTTCTTCTAATGTTATATTTAAAAAGTAAAAAGGGTTAGTAAATGACATAATGAGGGAACGTGAAGGAAGGTGAGTGGAGAGCAGAAGATGAGTTTTTAACTGTCTTTGTTACTAAAAGAAAGACATAAAAAAAAACAAAGAGCTTTGAGAAAAAGACAAATCCAGGAAGGGTTTTAACTGAGCCGAGAAACGCAGCAGCAAGAGAGAGAAAGAGAGAGACAGAGACACTGGGAACAGAGGTTCGATCTTCATTTAATAATTGAATAATAATCTCCCTGGAGACGTGACCTAGAACTGGCAAACAGGGAAAGAGGCTAAAGATTACACTCTGCTGCCCCCTTGTGACTTTATCCTGTCACATATCTAACTTTTGAGTGAGTGAGTGAGTGTGTACAGACGACCATCGATGTGTGTATGATTTACAACTGCAAACGGTCTGTGTCACACAGATATGGGCCTGTGTATGTGTGACGGGGAGGGAAAGGAAGATGCCTTTGGGTGACAGGAAGGAATCTATTTTACTTTGTCTCACACACGCACATACACACACCCCCGCACGCCCACACAGCTTCACAATCAGACCTTATCTTTCTGTCAAGCGGAGCCTTTTTTAGGGTTGACGCTGATATATGAGCTGGGAGGATGGAGAGGAACGTTGCCAGGACTTTGACGGCTGATGCGAGCACAGCATTTGCGCTCCGGTTGATGTACGAGCGCAGGGGTTAGGGGACAATGCAGCGCTGACACCAGGAGAAGAAGCTTGTGGCCCTGGGCCCTTGAGTCCATCCTGAAGAGGAAGCTCTATGTTCTTTAAATACAGTAACCCGACAGGAATAAACACAAACACACACATGCTTTGTGTTATTAATATCTAGATAAGGTGAAGGCATTCCTGCAGAAAGAATACAAACACTACATTCTGATGTATTTGCATCACGTCTTGGAATTTTAACAGCAGACTACATGGCTAACATGTGTGTAGATGAAATTGCTCAAATCTGCTGATAATTAAAACTTTTACTTGTTTGAAGATTGAAAGATACTACATATTAAAAAAAGGGTGGAACGTTTGCTTTGATTCTCTTTTAAATGTTCATAGTTTCATCAAAAATGCTGCATAATGTTTTATAATGTCTAATGTTGTGTAACGTTTTATGAATATGTGCAGTGCATCAATACTGACAGGTGATACTGGAACCTCCATGTTTTACGATGGGGAAGGGGTGTCCAGGGTGATTTACAGTGTTCATTTTCCTGCACACACTTTGAAAGTTTCATTTTGGTGTCATCTGACTAGAGAGTCTTCTTTTATATGTTTGCTGTGTCTCCTTCATGATGCTAAACCATGGTAATAGTAGTAAACTTGATTTCTTGTAATTTTCGTTGGGTAGTTGCTTACCTTTGAACAGTTGACCTGTCAGTAGATTCTTCCACCTGAGCTCTGGGTTGCTGCAGCAGCTTCAGATTTACCACATGCCTCTCAGCTGTCTCTTAATTAAAACTATCCTCCCCTATACTATGTTCAAAGTTTAATGTTGTTGTATAATCCATCGCTTATTTAAGCTGTAACTTTCTCCTTGACCTGTCTGGTGTGTGTTTTTCATGATGCTTCTTGGTAATTTATCATGTGCATTGATTGCATTAGTACCTATTAGTTTGTAAATCGAAAGAGTGGACCGGACTCGTTGAACATCCTGAGTGATTAGTTTATTCAAAATAATTTGAAAAAAGAAAAGGGCTACACCTACATAAGTTGTGGAATAATTTATGTAAAATGGCATAGTAATTTTATGTAAATTGTAATTAGCAATTTTAATAAATAATAATTAGTAATTAGCAACTCTTACATAATATAGTAATTTTATGTAAATTGACATAGCTTAATGCCAATTTAGATACTTAATGTAGAATTTCATACTCAGTGTTGTTTTTCCTGTTTGCACAGTCTCCGCAGGGAGGGTTACACGATGCAGGTGAACGTCAACGACTACCTGGACATCTACTGCCCTCATTACAATGACAGCCAGCGCATGGTGGGCACTGGAGAGCAGTACATCCTCTACATGGTCAGCTACCGTGGTTACAGGAACTGCGACCCTCAGCTTGGCTTCAAGAGGTGGGAGTGCAACCGGCCCCACGCCCCCCACGCACCCATCAAGTTCTCGGAGAAGTTCCAGCGCTACAGCGCCTTCTCGCTGGGCTACGAGTTCCACGTCGGCCAGGAATACTACTACATCTGTGAGTGGAGTTGAACTTGCAACCTGCACCGAGAATATGTCAGTATAACTGATGTCCTTAGAGTGTTAAAGGACAGAAAAAATAATGAATTGCTGAAGGTTTGAAGAGAAAACTGTAAATTGAGAGGGAGCAGTTGACAAACACTTAGTTTTAAGATTAAATAAGCTAATCCTACATGCAGGCATACATTTTATAGATACTCATATTAGTTAGTAATTTTATGTAAATTGACATAAAATTACCATTAGTTAGTGTGACGGACGTGTACATTGATGGCTAGTCGCCCCCTCACTGACTATGTGCTCCGGTCAGAGAACAGCTGCGACTTTAGGTGATGTTATGGGATTTATTGATAAACATATGTGTATGTGTGTGTGTGTGTGTGTGTGGTCTCTGCAAGATAAACATATACAGAAAGAGTAATTAGAATATTGTACATCTAAATTCCACGTATGCATATACAAATTCTAACGTATGCAGAATATTCGATTTCAGGTAGAATCAAATATACATCCAGTTACATTAACAATATATATAATTGTAATTCAGTAACACTTCAGTAACATTAATGTAACAAGGAAGAGAATTACTGCAAGTAACAAGTAATAACAGGATAATATAGGTGAGAACTAGGCACTCAGAGTGTTAATACAGAGCATATAGATGCAGTACACTTAATGACCACAGGGTGGTGCATAAAGACCACAAATGGTAGAAGCAGTTCTTCCCGCCGCAAGATCGAGAAAATGTTTATCCACTCGAACATACCGGCTCCATAAGCGCTCGATGCTACATTTGGAAGCTAGTTTACCGTCCTGAACGTCTTCAGAACAGTAGAAATAACACTACAATTCAGAGTACTGCCAGGCAACTCTCAAACTGAACTATTCTTGTAACGTTAAACCAAGAAATGAGCGTTTAGCCAGGCGTTTAAGAAATAGGCATTTCCTCATCAAAATACGTTGGAGCTCGCGGTAACCAAGGTTACACGGTTGCCGAACTAAACAGCGTGTAAGAAACACGAGCGGATGAAATGAATTATGTACTTACATTGTCATCAACGCACAAGTACACACAAAGAATTCAACATTTTAGTGAGGTGCTGGAACAGAACTGCATGTGTCTGCTAGCGAAGCACACTGAAAGTCAAGAGTCATGAATACGCGCAGGCGCGTGGTACATCCCCAATAATGTCTCTGACGTCACGACGCTGGCTCCAGCAGGGAGTTTTCCACAGCCGCCCCCGGATTCGTGGAATGAATACGTAGACCAGGAAAGTCTCTGCTGGATTAGCACAGCTGGGTTCTCAGTTGTCAGGCATCTCTGGAAGTTCGACCAGCTTGGCGACTGGACGGGTGTAGAGGTTACCCTTGATGTCTACCTCTGCAACTCGCACCTTGCCGTCGTTGCTGTGGATGATGCGGGTGATGCGCCCAACGGGCCATAGCGCCCTTGGGAGCTGTGAGTCGAGCACCATGACGACAGTGCCCACTGCCAGGTCTGGGGTAGTAGTTCTCCACTTCTGGCGTGGCTGTAGACCAGGTAAGTAATTACGGATGAAGTGACTCCAGAAGAGGTCGGCAAGTACCTGACTATGTCGCCATCGGCGTCGTCCTAGTAGGTCGCTGGACCCGTAGACTGCCTGAGGAAGTGAAGCATCTCGCCGCCCCATGAGGAGGAGATTGGGGGTAATCGGGTCAGGATCGGCCAAGTCTGAAGATGCGTAGCCTAAGGGCTTAGAATTGAGGATTCCCTCAACTTCAATGAGTACAGTCATTAGAGCTTCCTCTGGCAGAACTTGGTCCTTCAGGACTGTCTGGAGGGAGGCCTTGGCCGATTTAATCTCCCTCTCCCACACTCCCCCAAAGTGTGGAGCGAGAGGGGGGTTGAATCTGAATATGATGCACTGTTTGGCCAGCTGTTCCTTGAGCGATGGCTCAAGTGCAGCAAAAGATTGCTGGAGTTCTCTCTCACCGCCACGGAAATTGGTACCCCTGTCGCAGAGTATCTCATAGGGCTTGCCCCTGCGTGCTATGAAACGGCGGAGGGCAAGAAGAAAGGAGTCCGTGTCCATACTTGGCATCAGATCGAGATGGATACAGCGGGATGTGAGACATTTGAACATGATGCCCCAACGTTTCTCGTGCCGTCGTCCCAACTTGGTAGTGTATGGGCCGAAGCAGTCCACTCCGGTGGACCAAAATGGCGGCTTGTTAATACGAAGACGCGCAGCAGGCAGATCGGCCATCTTGGGGATCGTAGGCTTACTTCGCCATCTACGACACTCAACACAGTGTCGTTGGTGTTTCTTGATAGCTTGGCGGCCTCTGAGGACCCAGTATGACCTCCTAATCTCCGCGAAGACTCGCTCTGGACCAGCGTGTAGAAGACGGTCATCGTAGTCCTTCACCAGGAGCTGAGTGATGGGATGCTCTGGTGACAGGACGACCGGGTGGATTGAGTCTTCGGGTAAATCATCAGCTTTGCGGAGGCGACCTCCCACTCTAATAAGGCCAAGTGTCTGGTCGTACTCTGGTGAGAGAGATCTGAGGCGACTACTAGGTCGGATTGGACGGTCGTGTTGCAGAGCACTGAGTTCCTCAGGGAAGCTATCTGCTTGCACCCACTTCAGGAGAGCTACTTCTGTCTCTATGCGAGCTGAAGCAGGCATGGGGCCCACAGCCGCCCCGTGTTGAGACTGGTAAGTAGCGTCCACTAGGTCAGACCAGGTCACGTACTGCAGTGGATCGGGATAGGTGTCAGGGACTGTAACCTGGCCACAGAACATGTACTTCCTGAGCTCTACTGTATCTTCTGCTTTCACCACCAAGTTCTCTGGCCATTGGCTGGGGTGTTCATACAGGAAGGCAGGACCATTGTTCCAGCGGGTGGCTGAGCGAGCTGATGTAGTGACTTCCCCCGAGTGATGTCATCAGCTGGGTTCTGGTCGGAGGGAACGTACCTCCAGTCACTGGCATCGGTGTGCTCTTGGATTTCCGCTATGCGAGTTCCAACAAACACCTTGTATTGTGCTGAGTCAGACCGGATCCAACTGAGCACCGTGGTGGAGTCTGACCACATGACGGTGTAACTCATAGTTAGAGTGAGCTCAGAGTGCAGCAGTTTGGCGAGCTGTGCTCCGGTCAACGCAGCGCTGAGCTCCAGGCGAGGCATGGATAGCTGCTTCCGTGGTGCAACCCTGGATCGTGCCATAACGAATGACACATGTGAGTGTCCTTCTGCATCTTCCATACGGAGGTATGCAACGGATCCGTATGCCTTCTCAGAGGCGTCACAGAAGACATGTAGGGAGACATTAGAAGGTTTAGCGCTCACGTTGACAGGCATGTAGCAGCGTAGCATGCTGACGTGCTGAAGGTGAGAAAGTTCAATCTCCCAATTTTGCCACACCGAGAGGAGTTCCCCGGTGATGGGCTCATCCCACTGTTGATCGTGTCTCCAGAGGGCTTGGATCAGGACCTTAGCACGAGTGGTATACGGAATAATATACCCTAGTGGGTCATACTGGGATGCTAGGACTCTGTACACGTTCCTCAGTGTGGGCTCAGAGGTAACTGGTTGACGGTACTTGTAGCCAAGCGTGTCTGAGGGACAGTGCCACCGTAGACCTAGGGTTGACTCCTGAGGATCCGCTCTCTCTGCAGTTAGCCACAGCTCGCAGCCTTCAGACCTTGCCTCTGACGAAAGGTGGGCGATTACCTCTGGTCGGTTGCTTGCCCACTGCCTCATGTCGAATCCACCAGCAGCAAGCAGAGCTCTCATCTTGTCTATCAGCTGTCTAGCCTGTTTTGGAGTGCAGACAGACTGAAGACAGTTATCTACGTAGAAGGCGTTGTTGACTGAGTTCAGGACCTCTTCGTTGCTGGCACTGTTGGTCTTGACATGCTGTTGCAGTGCATATATGGCACAGCACGGACTACAGGTAGTCCCGAAGGGTAGAACATGCCATTCGTAGATGTCTGGGTTACGCTCCTTCTCCATGTCACGCCACAGGAAACGAAGGAGTGGTTGATCTTCTGGAAGTAACCGGATCTGGTGGAACATCCCACGGATGTCTCCGCTGATGGCTACCGGGTACTCTCTGAACCGGAGGAGCACGCTGAGGAGTGAGGCTCCGAGGTTAGGTCCAGGAAGTAGGATGTCATTGAGGGCAGTCTGCTGGTACTTGAACGAACAGTTGAACACGACTCTGGCCTTCCCGTTGTGGTGAACAATGTGGTGCGGAATGTACCAGGACTCCTCTGACTGGCTTGCTTCATCGCTGCTGATTTTGACGACGTATCCAGCTCTCTCCAACCTGTGGATCTCCTCGTTGTATACCTTGGCCAGATCTGGGTTGCCGGATAAGCGTCGCTCTGTGGCTCGTAGCAAGGGCATCACTGCCAATGAAAGCGCATGTAACTTGGGGGCTGATGACTTGCGAAGTAG
This sequence comes from Xiphophorus couchianus, assembly GCF_001444195.1. Taxonomy (NCBI): domain Eukaryota; kingdom Metazoa; phylum Chordata; class Actinopteri; order Cyprinodontiformes; family Poeciliidae; genus Xiphophorus; species Xiphophorus couchianus. The sequence goes on along the minus strand of NC_040230.1, from coordinate 15,072,901 downwards.
AGGTGTAGCGTAGCGAGCTATACCATCTACGGTGACACGGACAGTTCGTTGTTCCAGTGTGTTGACAGCCAGCTGATCTTGCTTGGAGCGTGTTGCTTCCTTCTCAGAACGAAACGGCAGGGTGTCGACTTGCCAGAGCATCTCAACATGCCGATGTAGGTCTTGATTAGGAGACTGGAACGCTGCTTGGAGACATGACGTCTCTGTGGAGGGGGCCTGCAGGAAGTTGGTCGGTCCCTGTATGGCCCATCCCAACAGAGTGCACACAGCGACTGGACTGCCTTGAGGTCCTCTCAGTACCGGACATACAGGAGTGATCAGGTGTGGGTGATCGGAGCCGATGAGGAGTAAAGGCTGTACTAAGTTGAAGCCTCGCACCGGAACTCCACGGAGATAATCAAACCTCCTCTTGAGTATCTCTGCAGGGCAGGACTGTTCTGCAAGACTGAGCTCATCTGCGGTAAAGGCATGACTGATGGCGTATTTCTTTCGAGTGCTGTTAGAATTGCATACCTCGAATGACACCGACGCTCCATTAAGCTTCACTACATCTTGTCTGATAGTGCGAAGCGACAGAACTTCATTCTCCCTCTGCAGGCCAAGGTACTTGGCAGCGGCAGGGAGGAGAATGGTTCTTTCAGAGCCGTCATCCAGTACGGCGTAAGTGTCCAGCGTCTTGCCTCCACTGTGCAGCTGGATAGGGACGACCTTCACCATGACGCGGCTAGAGTGACTGGACTGGCTGACGTACACCATGCTGGAAGATGTAGCAACTGTGAAAAGGCTCTGGCAGGCTTTGGTGGCCACTTCGTGCAGGACAAGAAGGTGTTGCTCATTGCAGGTGGAGCATGGCTTCTTCAAGGTGCAGCTCTCCGGCTTGTGTCCACGACCACATCGCCAGCATTTACTCTTCTCTTTGATCCAATTACCTTTCTCAGTTGTGCTGAGCTTGGCGAACTCTGTACAGGCACTGAGGTAGTGTTCTTGGTTGGAGCAGTAAGGGCAATAGGGCTTAAAGCGCTCTCGCTTCTTGGGTGCTTGGCCGGGATTAGAACTGGCTGGGAAGGTAGCAGAACCTTGTGGTGGCTCTGAGTTCTCAGGCTGGTTAGTCACATAGATAGTAGCAGACTTAGGTGGTTGGGTCTTGGCGGTCTTGTGCCTGCGCTCGGACTGAGTGACTGCAGGTGTGGAGGTTTCAGTAGCACGTCTTGCCACCTGAATAGCTTGTGCCTTGCGTTCCAACCAATCGGCAAAATCAGGGAGTGTGTATGTCCGGTCACTGCCACTGCGGATGATCCCTTTAGCTATGCAATACTCTGCGAAGCGGTCTCTGTAGGTGGCGGGCAGCTTGCTCAGCAGCGTATCCACATGAGAGCCGCATCTCAGTTCAGCTCGAGAGGAACCATCGATAGTGCTTAGCAGGCCCACTAAAGTGCTGACAGCGTATGAGAAGTCCTCAAAGGCCTGTGCGTCACCTGGCTTGATAGGGGGAGAGTTCAGGATAGCCTTCAGCTCTCCTTGGACAAGCTGGCGCGGCTGACCATAACGCTGTTCAAGGGCGTGCATAGTACTGGTGTATGGCATTTGGTCGTTGACATACCTCTTTGCCACCTGATAGGCGTTTGGTAGTTTGAGGAGGTCGAGGAGTACTTGGTACTTGTAGTCCTCGGTTAGGTGCTTGTGTGGACCCAGCACACTGTCCAGTCCCTTCTTCATCATTATGAAGTCACTCTCCTTGCCAGAGCTGAATGGGATAAGCTTGGGCTTTGGAATGCCGTAGGAAGAGGCAATGGCCATTTCCAGGATACCAGGAGCTGTAGGTTCCGATGGTAGGACGGTTTGCCTGTTAGGCGTTTGCGTTGGCATTGTAGTTATTTGTGTAGCTGGCAGGAGTGATGGGTAATGGGAGTAGTGTTGAACTGCAGGTGCATAGGCAGGGTACTGAGGGTAGGACTGATATATGAAAGGAGCCTGAGGCATAATGGGCTGTGGCACAGACCGTAGCGGTTGTCCATTCTGTCTATTTGGAGTATGGGGTGCAGAGATGGGGTTGGAAATCCATCCGTCATCAACCGGCACTTGTCCCAAGGCCTGGTGGACTGGCTGGCTAAGCATGGCTTGGTCTTGTGTACCTGGCTCCCCGGTCTGCAGTTGAAGACTGGGCTGTCGTGATGGGGAGCTGCGCTGTGACATTGGCTGCCGTGGGGGTTCTTCGTCAACTACAGTAGTGTAGCGAGTGGGGCTGTGTACTGGTGTTGACCAATGGCTGCTAGCAGGACTGTCCAGGGTTAGCCTTGGCACTCTAGTGAACTGTGGAGGATAGGGTGGCTGATACACTGGAGCACTTTGTGGGTAGGACAGTCGTTTAACATTGTCCATTGCGAGCTGCAACTCCTGCAGTTGTTTGGTTAGGTCATTGTGGCGTGCTTCCATGCGATGCCATTGCTCCTCTTTGCTTGCACTCTGCGGAGTTGGAACAGGTGTGATGAATTCGGCAGGCGCTAGCTGGCTAGCCGGTTGACTCTCGGTAGACTGATGGGGGTGTTGATCAAAGGGAGGCAGCTGTTTGGCTGGGAAACCGAGTTCGTAGTCCCCAAGATGCCGTGGGACCTGTCTCACTCTCTGAGGACGGGCTTGGATGTTGTCCCCTCTGTATTCACCTTGGAAGGTCGCCATAGCGCAGTGGGCGGAGCTACTCCGGCTCGAAGGACCACTTGTGACGGACGTGTACATTGATGGCTAGTCGCCCCCTCACTGACTATGTGCTCCGGTCAGAGAACAGCTGCGACTTTAGGTGATGTTATGGGATTTATTGATAAACATATGTGTATGTGTGTGTGTGTGTGTGTGTGGTCTCTGCAAGATAAACATATACAGAAAGAGTAATTAGAATATTGTACATCTAAATTCCACGTATGCATATACAAATTCTAACGTATGCAGAATATTCGATTTCAGGTAGAATCAAATATACATCCAGTTACATTAACAATATATATAATTGTAATTCAGTAACACTTCAGTAACATTAATGTAACAAGGAAGAGAATTACTGCAAGTAACAAGTAATAACAGGATAATATAGGTGAGAACTAGGCACTCAGAGTGTTAATACAGAGCATATAGATGCAGTACACTTAATGACCACAGGGTGGTGCATAAAGACCACAAATGGTAGAAGCAGTTCTTCCCGCCGCAAGATCGAGAAAATGTTTATCCACTCGAACATACCGGCTCCATAAGCGCTCGATGCTACATTTGGAAGCTAGTTTACCGTCCTGAACGTCTTCAGAACAGTAGAAATAACACTACAATTCAGAGTACTGCCAGGCAACTCTCAAACTGAACTATTCTTGTAACGTTAAACCAAGAAATGAGCGTTTAGCCAGGCGTTTAAGAAATAGGCATTTCCTCATCAAAATACGTTGGAGCTCGCGGTAACCAAGGTTACACGGTTGCCGAACTAAACAGCGTGTAAGAAACACGAGCGGATGAAATGAATTATGTACTTACATTGTCATCAACGCACAAGTACACACAAAGAATTCAACATTTTAGTGAGGTGCTGGAACAGAACTGCATGTGTCTGCTAGCGAAGCACACTGAAAGTCAAGAGTCATGAATACGCGCAGGCGCGTGGTACATCCCCAATAATGTCTCTGACGTCACGACGCTGGCTCCAGCAGGGAGTTTTCCACAGTTAGTCTATCTTATGGTAATGCTGCACTACTTTCACACTTGGAATTCCTTGAAGAAATGCACCTTCAGACTAATGTGTTCTGCGTTCCCTGATTGGAAAATATATATATATGAATTTTAATACATGACCAGATGATTACTGTTTACTAGAATTGACTGAATTATATTATTGCATTACTAACTCACTTAAATGCTCTCAAAATCATAATCTGGCTTAGAAACGTGAAGTTTCTCACCAAAACCACCTCCAAAATCTAACATGTCATGTATTAAGCATCGTAAGAAAAATATTCTGTTAGATTGAAATGGGTAAAATAAAGATATTTAGGCATATTTTTTAGGCTGTTATTGCTCATTGTGGTTAGCTTTGTGACTGAACACCACAATTAACAAATCCCTTTGGTTTTCCAACATTCAACTGGAGAATGGTTAAGTTGGATCACACGTAACTCCCAGATCTGACTTCCGAGCCAAGTAGAACACAGTATCATTTCAGGATAACAAATTACTGCTTCACATCTAATCACATCACCTTGCAGTCAAGCAGACTCATTCATTTTGTTGACTGCTCATCAAATTAACTCGCTGCACCTTGTGCCGAAATGACATGAGTAATGAACTTTGGGTCTCGTCAGCAAACAGTTCGACAACAAATGTCATAAACAAACTTCTATAATCAGTGCCGTGCCCATTCAGCCCACAATGCTTAATGGAAGATGTCTCCAGAACGTTCTGCTCCGCTGCGCAGCAGTAAGAAAGCTGCTCAGCTCTGTCACAAACAGAAGTTATGTCTTGGTCTTTGTTTAGTTTTCCACTCGGTGTTGTTTCCAAAACCTCATAATTGACTTAAAATGATCCGATGGAAGTACGTATTTTTCCATTTTTGAATGAGTTGTTTGGTTGAATTATTCAAATAAAACATTTCTAAGCTTTAAGAGAGTATGTGACCTATTCTTAAATTCTAAAAAAGAGGTTTAGAACATGCTTTCTAGATAATTATGACACCAGGCAGTGCTAGAAAAGTGCAGGTGCCTGGATGTTATTAAGTCTGTAAGAATCCCTGTAAGCACTGATACCTGTCAGCCTGGCATTAAACAGAAACCAAATGAGCTGAATAGATTTCTTTTACAATTATTGTCATTCATGCTTGAATTTTCACATGAAGAAACTGTAAAATAATTTACTTTTCCTATTCTCGTTTTTGCACATTTGCGTAAAAAAGATTTTAAAGCCTTAGTTTTGCTCTTATCTCCTTTTAAGGAATGTATCTTGTTTTAATTTCAAATTTTAAATATTTAATCTATTTTCTCTTAACTGTTTTATTGATTGTAGCACATTAAGATTTCTATAAATTTAAAGTGCATTATAAATGAAATTCACTAGTGTTATTATTATTAAATAGAGCAGCAATGAAATATGTGGTTTGTTCCTTTGGTACTTTAAATTAAAGTAAAATTTAAACAAAAGAATACCACATCATATTAAAACTCTAATAAAGGTACTTTTTACTGTACATAATATCTGCAGCTAACAAGAGGAAACAAACTTGTCTCTTGTGTGCTCACCATTTTGATCTGCTGTTTGTTTTATGTTGCGCAGCCACGCCCACTCACCACCACGGACGCAGCTGTCTTAGACTACGCGTGTACGTCTGCTGCTCCACAGGTATGCTCCATGCTGTGTCTTTGTTTGTATGAGGTTTGACCTCTGTTGAAGCGCTCAGACTTTGCTGCAGATTTTTACCTATGGACTGCCATCTGTCAGACCACAGACCTTTTTCAATCTAAAAAAAAAACCACACAAGTCCCCTCTCATTGCTCCTCATTGTCCCCTTCTTCCCTTTATCCCCGTTTTCCTCCTCCACAGAGAGTAGTTTTTGCTTTAAAGACCCCATCACCTCCGCCTCCTTCCTGTCCTCTTCCCCTCTCTTTCCTGCTCTTTCACCCTTTCTCCACCGCTCCCTGTCAGAATCCATTAATTGCTCTGTTCGGTCAGTGGGTGGCTATGTATACGTACCGTTATGCTTCCCCTCTCTCTTGCTCTCTCTCTCTTTCTCTGCTGCCACCTTTCAGTTTCTCCGCCCGCTCACACATGCGGTCACACACACTCATGCTCGTGTACACACAGTCTTTGATCCCTAGCCTGTCCGGTCCTTTTAACTTCCACAGCCCTGTAGTATTAACCTCTCCTCCCTCCTTCAATTCTGCAACTCCATCCCTTTCTTCTCGCACACTGGCCCTCTTCAGTTTTGATCTGCCGTCCCTCACAGCCCTCTTTCTCTCTTTCCCATCTCTTTGTTGAGAGCTCTGCTGATGTTACAGCTTGTCAGTCTGGTCTGCTCTGGGCTTTTTTAACCTCTGCACCCTTGTCTTGCCACTCTCTTGCATGTTCCCCCTCAAGATGTCAGAATGGATGTAATTAAAATCCTTTAGGCTGGAACAGTAGTTTAAACCCCAGCTCTCTGGTCAACTGTGATTTAGTTTCACACAATTACTTCTGTTTTCACTCTCTTTCTCTCCCTGCAAGCCTCTGATGTGGATGATGAGCCAGAGCCCACAGAACCAGACTACACGCTGAGACCAGGCCTAAAAATCGATGATATTGGTAAGTGTTTAAAAACATACTAATGAAATTAGGTTAGAGTGTAACATGCAGATCTATACTCATGACATCTAGGCAATTTGATGAAAAGTGTGAATGTAAATTAAATTTCAGTAACATTTGTAGTCTGTAGCATTATGTATACAAAGATGGAAAGCATGGGTGTTACGAAGCATGATAAATAAAGAAATACAAGTGAACTAGAGAAAAAATTATGGTGTGTACTATTAATACGTATATAAATATTGAGAATATAAGTACTATTAAAGAAAATTAATAATGCTTTTGCACACGAGTTTCCAGGGTTGCCTGGATTATTATTAAATAGGTCACTGATATGAAATATCTGAGTGGCAGCACACATTTAACGAGGGTGAAATGTGCCATTTTCCAAAATGACATTCATCCCATTTAACTTCACAGCACCAGCTGGCTTGTCAGAGACCTGATCTTGCTAAGCAACTGCATGAATATTCATTTTACACCTCTTCTGCATATTTCCAGGCTATTTGCAAAGTACATACAGTTTTGTGATTATCACACAGAAAATAGTGTTGAAAAAAATCATTAAGAAAATAAAAGGCTGATTCAGATCTTATGTATTTATCTTTGGCATCCTAAAACACTTTGCCGTTTAACATAGCTTAGTTTTAGTCAGTTTTAATTGACAGCAATTAAAGCAAACCTATAATTTACAGTAATCGTGTTTCCACATTCACTGTTTCTTGGCAGTTGTTCTGAATCCCCACTAGAGCGCATATTTGGACTGATAATATTTGGGTCACGCAACAGCTAGGAGTTTCATTTCTTTATTGCAGCCCAGCAAGCAAGGAACTTTGTATGCGTGACTGAAAATGTGAGTTTTATATTGTTCCTTATGATGTTGATATGGGGTTTATAGTCATGTTAGGATGTAATTCCTGCAGCAGTGCTTGTTATGACTTTGTTTACTATAAGTTTGCAGTGTAATTCATCAGTGTTACTGATAATAAGCTAATTAGTGAGCTGAATGTCACTTATATGACATAGACATTATATGTATAATTACTTTATGTTTTTGCTGTTGTTGTGTTGCAGATACCATACAACTGGTTCTGTAATTTGGATGGAAAGTGCAAACCTTCATTAAACTCTGCTAAATTAAGAGCTCTGCTTCCATGTCACCTCTCTAATTGGAGTCCCACCGTAGATGAGGAGCTAGCGAAGAGGTCTCAATTTATTACAGCAGTAAATCAAAGATTCAAGGGCGGCATTTGTATTTGTATTCCTACAATGTCAATTTGTTGACACTCAAAAAAAGCCAAAGACAAAACAACAACTATGAATAAGAACTGTGAATAAATAAGCTATACATAATAAATAAATAATAAATTAATCAATAATTAATCAAATTAAGTGTGTAAGAAACTCTGGCATCATGGATAATAAGGTTTACTGTTTTTCTTATGACAACAGCACCTCAACTGAAACCAACATGTACGCCAAGCCCAAATATTACACAACCAGAGAGTACAGACGTAATGCAGTTTGTAAAACATGTTGCTCTGTTGCTGTGTGTCTGTGTGCACATTTACATTTGTGTAATAAATCAGTTTGTTTTAATAGCCGTCAGGAGAAAACTCCCGACTAGCTGCGACAAACAGCTCCAGGTCATGCCAGTTTGTTCAAATTCCTCCCCGTCTCCGTTTGTCCTCCCATCACTCTTCAATCATATTTTCCCTCCATCTTTTTTTTCCTTCCTTTTTGCCCTCTAATTCCCATCTTACATTTTTCCCCTCTGGAGTACATGTAGTGGTGCAGTGAGGAGGAAAGTCACCTAAAATCGGTTTATTCACCTTCTGATGTGTGAAATTGAGTTTTTCCCTTTTAATACACACAACGCACGCCCACACACGTACATATACAGTATATATATATATATATAAATATATATAAATAGATGCAGTTACATTTATAAATTTTTCTCTTTCTTTTTTATTTTAATACCAAATAATATGTTGTAGGAAAATATATTGATGTCTTGAAAACATCAAAATTAGACCTTAAAACATAATGCAATTGTGGCCAACACTTCTAAGTTATGCCAAATATTCACTCATCAGAGTGTGACAAGTAATTGTAATAGTAGATACAATAATAGCAATATCAGTTACAAGTAAGCTACATTTTCTTAACTTTTTCACTTTTCTTTTTTTTCTTTCTTCTTTGCTGATGACCTTTTGGTATAGAATAATGAAAGAGGAAAACTATTTCCAAACTCCTCAAGTTTATCACATCAGTGGATGAAACCTGGACACATGGATTTATGATATCCATTTCAACAATGAGTGCATGTAAAACTTAGAATGTGCACTTTAATTTCCTTCTAAGGTGTTTTTCCCTGAATTGCTGGAAACTGTTGTAAACTTGAACTGCTGACACAGTAGCTGAGTACAGATCAACGAGACTTTTATATGGGCCAGTCTCACCTGAAGTTTTATGTCCCTCATTAAATAAATAGCTTCAGAGGCATAAGACCAAGTTATAAAATGAGATGGGCATTTTTAAGTGAACTGTAAACAGAAATGTAGTTGTTTTCCCGTTCTCCATCCCTGACTGATGTTTATATTCATCACATCACAACTGGTACTCAGGTAGCCCTAAGTGAACTTCCCTGAATGTTGCAAGCCCCCCATCTCTTTCCCTCATTCACTGCTCATAGTTTATTTCCTAGGCGCTCAATCAATGTCCACAGCTCAACTGAGTGTCCCCCCTGAATATGCCCTGTAGTATTAGATTTCATTTAGATCTCATTTACAACACAGATTGCAGCTCCCTGTGCAGCCATGTGATTACTGATGGCTTTCCGTGGGAGGAGGCTCATTTACACATTGTGTTGGCGGAGGTTACTGCAACTGACGATCGAGTTCGACCATCAAAGGCAAAATCTGAGCACTTTTCTTTAATTCCCATTTACTCTGTCAATTACAGTTTCTGTGAGTAATTTGTGTGTTTTGAGGTTGTTAAACATTTACCCATTATTAATGCTTATTTTCATCTGCACTTCTCAAAAGTTTTAACTCTAGAGATGCACCGATCAGAGGTTTGTGGACAATTTCTGATTTCTGTATCATTTCTAACTGCTCAGTTATGAACTACTTCAGTTCACAACTTAGCAGGGAACTATAACATATTATTTGTACTGGAGTCAAAATATTTTTGGTGACCTTCCTGCAATGAGTGATCAGAAATGATTACATTAGAAGCAGAGGAGACATCCCACTGTGCTTGATAGAGAGCAGCCGCTGTAATACTAGAGCTTATAGGAGCAACATTAAATTATTATGTCTTTAGCATCTTATTTTAGCATTTAACACTAAATGTGCTGCTAGAATCATTAATACAAACATCACTCTTCCTTTGTTTCCTCAAGACAAGGCAGGCTTTAGCTGTAAAGGGCAGCACATATCAACTGCATTAGAAAAATACAATCCTATTATTTTCTATTAAACCACTCAAACAGCAACATCTGAGCCACAGATACATGGTGATCATAAAGCTGTGCTTTTCACCAGCCTCATCATTTTACCTTCACTGTGAAATGTCCTAGAGGTTGACAACATTTCTAAATCCATCATGTTCTGTTACAGATGCTAAAAGCTCAAGAGAATAGAAACCTTCTGTTATCTGCTAAAGCTGGCTACACATCTGTTTGCCTCTACCGTTTCAACAAAACATCCAAAAGCTGGCTCTGAATTGATGGCATAGGTGGGTAGAATACCCCAAAATTTTACTCAGGTATAAAATAATACAAAACAATAAACTAAGGGAACTCCCCTCCTCTTTTCTAAGTACACTTTTCAATATACATATACAATATATACAGTATGTATACAATATTGTATACAATATACAATATGTCTTATTAAAGTAATGCAGTATGCAATATGTATATTTCAGAAGAGGGTAAAGAGCTAAATTGTTTCCTTTTTATTCCATACTCTTAAAAACTGAAGTATTGAAGTCACGAATGAAGTCATAAAAAACTGTTTATAATGCTGTCACATTATGTTCCAATTTCTTTGGTTATATCTCTGAGAAATGCCAAAGATAAGACTACTTTGGTATTTTTCTTAAATATTATTCTAGCATTGATAAGGTGATTCGTAAAGTTTTCTGTTGAAAACATACTGTATCTCACACAGTATAATCAAGCTAGATAATGTTTTCCCTCATTCTGTTTAAGACTGTTGCATATTTTGCCAGATCCGACCTTCAGATAGTAATTTGTGAAGAAACAAAATCAACAAAAAATCTACCAAAGCTCAAACAAAGACTCCAGAAATACTGGATTACTACTGAAAAAAAAGCACTTTAAAGAATAGCATAAAACATGGTTTTATGAAAGGCAGAACAGGATTTTTCATAGGTTTATAGAGTTACTGTACTGTACAGAAGCAGATACCTTAGGAAAATACAGTTAAAAGGATGAGCTGGTAATTCATCTAATGGTTGGACAGTAAGTTGCTTGAAAATGCTGTTTTACTAACACCTATGCTCTGGTTAAATTTTGACATGGCTTAAAACTTAGAATAAATTTTTCAAAGCTAAATTAGAGAAGAGCTGCCCAGTGGAAATTGTTGAGAAAATATGTCCCTGGACATCCAATGTCTGTAAGAGACTATCTGTTGAAATGATCGTCAGAAGAAGTTTTAGCAGACTTAAATTGTTTCTTGGAATAAATATAAACACATCTGAAGGCTCTGTTCTGTTTAGTCTGTAATTCAAGTTTCACAAAGCTGCTCAGAAAGTTTACCACTTTCCCACTGTGTTACAACTCATTGAAAATCTGTTCTCTTATTTGGACATTAATTTATTCAGAACTCAATTTGCTGTTTTTTGGCGTTGAGCTTAAAATCACATGGAAATATAATTTTAAAAGGTTGTAAACTTTAAAGGTTTCAACAGAATGAGTTTAATTTAGCCTATTGTACCTCTCTTTGAGACTCTGTAAACTCAACTCCTTCTTTCTACCAAGTGTCCTAAATAACACTCATGAACATTGCACTGGACTGTTCACTCTTGCGTGTCTCTCTCTTTTTTTCTTTTTAGGAATGTACAAAGTTTGAATCTATGTTTATGACCGGGTGTTGAGGTCATTGTAAAGCAAAGAGAAGAATATTGTTTCCACCAAGGAGTAAATTTCCAAATTAATTTGACATATTTACAAGAAAAAATGTTATCTGTTGAAATTTTAAAATCAGAAAGTTGCATATAAAAACCTCAGATTTTTACTAAAATCCATAAAAAATGTCAGAAATTAAACTACCATAAGCCAACTATGCAATAAGTTATCTAAGATGGAGACAGTAAGGTTATGAGATGCACATGTGATTTAAAATTAATATAGAAATTTCTGAGTTGCCATGTTATTTGTTTTTTAATCTACAGTAGCGCTAAAACTCTGTCATATATTTGTCATAACTTTTGTCTCATGTTAGGACCAAACTCATCTTCTTTAAAATATTATGTGTTGTCTGTATATTGATCTACAGAGTGTTGCTTTAAAAGTGTGGATATTATATTATCCAGTTGGGTAGCATCACATTAAAGATGCTCTGAAGTGCCTTTCGGCTGTGTTTGTATTTATATCTGTAACTCAATAACTGCGAACGATGCCGGTTTATAGACTGCTCTTTATAAGGTCATTTTTAGCTCATACTTGAGGGGAAGCATCTGTCTCGTGGCAGCATGGTAATTGATCAACATGACACACTGTACATCTTTGGTGAATAATTAAACATACAACCGCAACACCAGAACATGCCCTTAAAATAAACATGCACACAGCAGTGAAACAACTTTTTCTTTTCTTTTTAAAGAAATGTTTGTCTTAAAAATAAAGAACAACATGAAGCACAAGGTTGATAATACCGGCATTTCACAGAAGAATTAAAATGTCATTTTGAATTTAACACCTGTGTTAACCTGACTTTACTCTTCCGGTCTCAACTGTGAATGTAAACAATAATAAAATATATATTTTTCAGAAACCTTGATGGTTTTCCAGGGCTACTTTTCTCCTCTAATTGTTTTCACTGAAGTAACAGTAAAATCTTGTTATGGAGGCTTCATTTCATACTGGTTTAGTTTTACCAGTTTTCTTTTTGCCATCACTGCACCCAGATTTCAGGCCTGATCAGAAGCTTCTAGCTGTAAAAATGAAGCTGTTCACTGAATGTTTATTGCTCCTCTCTAGGTCCAAAGATTTAGCTTTGTTTCTATTTGGCTGAAGAAAGTTATGGCACAGCCATGCACTGATTTGTTCTATATGCATCTGCTCAGTCCTTGAATGGGTTAATTTTCACCTAGTGTCACTGTAATGTAAAGCTATGTATCATTTGCAAATCTTGTTACCAGTTATAATCTGAGATAGTAGCGCCATGTAGGTATTGAATAAGTGGAACTCTGCATATGATTTTTGCCAGCTCCGATGAAAAGTATTCACACAAAGAAGACCCAAGCAGTACACATTCAGGCTCAATGCTGTTTACATCAACAGTAGATCTTTTTACCATGCCACAAGGCCATACAATGAGGCATATACAGCTCACACCGTCTGCCAGTACTAATTTGTTGCCTGTGACAGACAGGGCTATGTGTGTCAGTGTAATGAGGCATAGAGCCAGATTTTAGACTAGTTATGCAAGATTCTCTCCAGTCTGCTTGTTGCGTATTTAAAGTCACATTCCTCTGTCAGTCAGCTGCAGAGAAACACAGCGAGGTAACAGAGTGTCCTGACTCCCTCAGCTGCATGCTTGGACAAAGCATTTAACCTGAGGGCCACTGCTGCATAGACCTCATTAGACTGCCCCGCCGAGCACACCAGAATAGGCCTGCTCTAAAACCAGGTGTCAGCCGGTCATTACTGTGCTGTTTGACCCACAGGGTGGCTGGAAATATTCTGGAGCTAAATACAGTGCTGGGTGGAGAACACTGAGCGCATCACCACTTTTTTCTTATCTCTAGACCGCAAACAGAACCACTAATCGGCCTCAGCTGACTTTTGTGCAGACGAAAAATTGTGCTTCTGTCTCGCCTCCATGCTCATTAATCAAGTGACTTGGGTGTGTTTGGCTGCACATGTCTCAAAGGTGCTGGCATGCAGCGAGATGTCTGCTTCTGTTTTTTTTTATCTTTTGTTCATTGATTACACATCAACAGTCGATGTCTACTCATGAACAAAAGAATACAAACTATTTTTAGATTATCACCAGGTGTAAATGCCTGGAGCTGGAAGAGGTTTACAGCACTTATTGTGTCTTTGTCCAACATTATTATAGAAATGTGTCACTGTATTAAGACAATAAAGCTCTGATAACAGCTGCTATTACGTATATGGTCTATTTATTAACGCATTTCTATTTGGCAGAGAAGTTTTTTGCCTAACGAATACATTTTTGTTTTCAGATCTGCAATTCTTGCTGCCATTTTGTACCCACATGTAACCAGTTTAATTCCATCTGATAACAATAAACAAATAATTTTGTACCTACTTACTTATCATTTGCTGATATACAAATTTTAAGTAAGTAGGTACAAACTGAGTAATTAAAAAGTTCATGTAATTGTCTGCTTTTTTCCTTAAGCTCTTATTCTGACACAAAATCAACTGACTCCTGTTCAAACACAATAGAACCGCATTTCCTTGCAGTAGACTATATGTGGATAATAGAAAAGTATTATAAACCAGCTAGGAAAGCTTGTATGAAATCTCACCAAAGAAGGTAGGTACTAACACAAGTTTTAACACAAAATGTTCCCTTGCAAATGGCTTCACAATCATGCAACTAAAACTGCAAAAGTGAGAAATGAAAAAGATTCTAAATGTCCACTGGATTTCCTTCAAATTCCTTCAAAATCTTACCAATGAGATTTTGAAGGAAATCTCATCTGTAAGTGGCGGTGGGATAAGGTGATTTAAGATATTGTTTCTTCTTTTTCTATTTCACAGATGAATACAACCCATTTGTTCCCAAACTGGAGAAGAGCGTCAGCGGAAGCAGTCCATCCAGGGATCGACTTCTCCTAACAGTGACGATGCTCTTCCTTGCTGCCCTCTTCATCTCCTAGCAGCAGGTGTGCCGTCAGCGTCACCATGCCTTTCGGGGAAGATGTTCACTGTCAGCGTGTGGGAGAGCTGGGTCAGAGGGAAAAGCGAGGGCATGAAGAAGCAGGAGGGGAAGAGCAGCAGGGTTTTTTTTAAGCTATACGTTTTTCAATCGTCAACATGCAAATGAGTAAGTTTGGACAGCTGTTTTTTTTTAGGGAGCACCGAAAGACCTCGAGGGACTCGGTGACATAGACCGAACTGTTAAGTTGTGCTAAACACAGCCTGTTCTCGCAGGTGCAGGTGCCATTGACTGTGTTTTGTTTCTGTGTGCATCTGCTTGCCTGAGCAGGCCGCAGGGTGAGCTTGTTGAATCACGCTGAGCCCTCTAAGCATTTATACAACCAGAGAGGAGGAGCTAAAACCTCCACTTAAAAGAAAGAACTCCAGCCACCCAATTATAAATGGTTTGAAGAATTTTTTTTGGACCTGATTGGCTATAACACTTTCTTAGGGCTAGTTGCCATAGTTTCTTGCACCAAGATGAAAGGAGCAGGTTTCAGCAGAACTGAACTGATAATGCCTTTTCTTTTCTTGTTCCTAATGCTGGGAGCTTGTCCTAATCTGCAAAGGAAAATATAAAGAACCCAACAAATGATCTGCGCTGGGTCTGGTTAGGAAACTAGACAGAGTAGCTAATAGTTTATACACACACCCAGAAAAGAACACCACTGGGCTCAGATGCAAGTGTTTCATCAGCCATTTAAACTGTGTCATTGTACATTTATGTCTGATCACTCTATAGAAGGGAAAAGGAGAAAATACAGAGCATTTAAAAGATGAATCTTTTACTATATTGTAATTTTTTGTGGGGGAAAAAAAAGAATTTAAATGTGCCATTTACAGAAACTGCAAGGGTTTGTTAATGTTTTAATTTTCCGAGTTAGATATTATTTCCGTCTTGTTTGTTAAAATACTCAGTTATTCTTCTGACATCTCTGGGGTTAACAAAGCACATGATGGCGACGGAGCAGCCACTCAGCAATACCGCGCCTCCTCACAACAGACTGTTCAGACGAGAAGAGGAGGAGCGTGCAGGAAGGAGATTCCTTCACACAGCCACAAGCATCAACAAACAAGTTCCCCTCTGGTCCAAGATTCCACCATGTTCTCTGTAAACCTTTGATGTTCTGGTTCTGTTTGAGTGAGAAAATATGCTTGGCAGTTAAAAGATGGGTTTTAAATGGTACTAACAAATGATAATTTATGCACACATGGTTGTGTTAAAAGTATGGCAAGTAACAAAAAACAAAACACGTTGTAGAGGCAAACTAAGTGCTACGGTGGGGAGATACAGTAATTCATTTATATCATTCAGTTGCATCAGAATAGCATTTCAATAGTTACTAGCACCTTATTCACCGTGGTCCCCCACCCCTGATTATCTCCTGTAGAGAGTGGTTCACTGTAGACTCTGGTAACACAGACAGAGGGGATGATTATACTGTTGATTAAAAGAATGATGATGATGGACTGCGAGCTGATGGCTGGCCCATAAGGTCATTCATCAGCTCACCCACCGGCACATGAGGCATTCAGGTACTCGTGTAAATGTCACAATAGACATAGAATGAAATTTACAAAGTCTTGAAATATACAGAAGTGAAATGTGCTGTAAGAATCATTATAAACTTGAAGTTCTAGGTTTTTTTTCCCCGTTTGTTTTTTTTGTGATTTGTGTTTTCTTTTCCATTCTTCTGTAGCTGATTAATGAGGTACAGTTGTAACCAGATATTAACACTATGTAAAAAGACGTGTCCATTTTTTCCCTCCCTGTCTCACATTGAATCAGACAAAAGTTTCCTATTTTGGGTCACTTAGGATGAGCAAAGCTCCTTTTACCTACTAAGAACACATACTGTACATTTTCTCAATATTTGGAAGAATTATCTTGACTTGGGTCAAATATTTTGGCCATTCTTCTACTTAATTTTCTCAGAATAATTTTCTGGGGAACAGATCC
This sequence comes from Xiphophorus couchianus, assembly GCF_001444195.1. NCBI lineage: Eukaryota > Metazoa > Chordata > Actinopteri > Cyprinodontiformes > Poeciliidae > Xiphophorus > Xiphophorus couchianus. The sequence goes on along the minus strand of NC_040230.1, from coordinate 15,056,489 downwards.
TGACAGAATTGGTTAGAAGTTAGAACTGAGTTTGGCTGCTACTCAAATGTAATTGTTTTAACAGGTGACACCTTTAGTTATCTGGGAATTTTACCCTACGCTTAACAAAACATGTGGAAATCCACCGCCATCTTCCTGTTATCTTGAATCTTCAGATTTGTTTCATGATATTACACAAGGAAGTTTGTAATTTAAGGTGTTGTCTAAATTTAATCAACAATTAACTTTGGCTGTTCTAAATGACCTAAAAGAAATCAACTTAGACTGAGAGGAAAAATGGTGGTCTTTTTTTACAGTGCATGTAAATATCTATCTTCAAATGTTTATTTTGGTTATGTTGAGCTGATGATCTAGGGTAAAAATTTGCAAACTAAAATGGAGAGAGCCATATGTAAATGTGGGCTGTGGAATATCTCTTTAACTTATTTAAATTTTTTTTTCATCTTTGCTTTTTTTGTTTTTTTTTATTGATCTAACAACAAGCCACGCATGTGTTGTTTTGATAAAGGGTCATATTCTGTCTATTGCTCACAAGTCAACCATAATCAATGAAAGTAAGGTATTATATGCAACATACAGTACATGTGAATGCAAGATTTGACTCTTTATCTCTATGATTACTTTCAACACTTAAACACCTGGGAAAATGAACTCATACATAAGTACAAGGGGTATAAAATAGTTTGTAGAAAATGGGAGCAGAAAACGATGACATGGGTCCAAAACAGGCAAGAATCTGAAAAGGAGCTTTTGGAAATTAGTGATGAGGTTAGCCATCATAAGAAACTTTGTGAAATATTTGTTTATAGTTGTTCTTTATAAATTAAGGAAAGAGAACCAAGACAAACTGCTTAGTCATAATATTTAAGAAAAACAAAAAAAACTTGGTCCCTCGTATTACCTTCAATGAAGAAAATTCTTTTAGAAAAGGTATGAGTTAAGCATAGCCTACAACCCACAAAGCTTTTTAATGATTTTATGTCTGGTCAAATGAGTTATTATATACTTCCAAATTTCTTTTAAAGATGTGTAAAAACCCCAAAATAGATATTTAATTGCAGTAGCATAATCTCAGCTTGAAAAAATATGAAAAATCCAACCTTTAACTTTTTTCTTTGCTTTACAAAGTTAGAAATAGATGCTTTTTTGAAACTTGAGCTGTTTCTACAAAATAAATCTGGTTTAAGCATTTGAATTTATATTTCTTTTAAAACTTGACAAGGTCTCAACATTTTTAATGAGTAGTCTGTTACTTTCTGTGTCCCTTGTTCATAAATACAGAGGTCCATTTCTCTTATCCGCTCTTTGTAACGACAAGAAAACATGTAAGTATGGAAGATGTGTGTTGATTCTTGTAAATCAGGAAATGGCAAACAGAAACTACTCGGCCAAAATTGACTATATCAACAGTCACTGCAATGACTAAAAAAACTGAAAATTGGAACTCTTACTGTTTACTCTTCTTGCTTGTAGTTAAAGAGTCTATTATTGTTATGAAAGTTTTAAAATTTTTAAAGTCTTGAATTTCTTACTGACAAGTGCAAACACACATCTAGAAAATCTAAGTTAAACAGACAAGAGATTGTGCCTACAAATGAATAACAAACTTTATCAGACTTATGCGAAACAGCCCATGTGTACATATGGCTCTCAGTGGAAGAGTGAGTATTAAAAGTGAGGTATTAAAATGTTGGGGTTGGAGGGTTGAGGATCACCCTGAAAGATTAAATCACTCTTCTAGAAGCTGCACTTACGAACTCAAAACACGAGAGCAAGAGAGTGAATGAGTGAGAGGCAGAACTGATTTCTGTTCATCACTGTAAATGTGCGTGTGTGTGAATGAATAGGTAAGAGACTGTGTGAGTCACTGTCTGTGTTTTTGTTCCTTTGCTGTCAGTGAGAATGTGCGACCAACCGTCTGGCAAAACAAAAGCATTTAATAGCGTTGGAAACAACATTTACAATCATGTTTACCTTTGACTGGAATGACTTTAAGTGAACTTGAAAAATAAAATGTAAACTGAACAAACCATAACAGAGGTTATAACAGTGATCAAGATAACAAAATAATAAGCTTACAAATGTTACTTTTAATCAAGCTGTGTTTGTGTCTTTATTTATCTCACTTTTTAATTCCTCGTCTCCTTCCACACAGTGTCAGTATTTTCCCAGAATATTATACCGGGTATAAGGTTGAAGGTTTTCTGAGAAATTCAATTCAGTTTTCTGTTGATAATATTGTTTCCATGCACGGATATGTGATTTTACATATCAAAGTTGATGCTTCAAGGCGGGTAAAGCAGTAATACCTTTGCCCGCTCTAAATAGGGAAGAGAATCATTTTAATCGTCAGATGAACATGTGAATAGCAATGGGGAAACACCATCAGTTAGCATCTGGAGTGTCTGAACTGGATAATGAAGAGATAAAGCTGCTCCTGATATAATATTATGGTAGGAAGGATTGTCTGTAATCTTATGCAACAGGTTTTGTCAAACAGGTGTGAAGTATCTAATCCCACAGCAAGACATGAGTGCAGCACATACAGGACACCAATAGAGCCTAATGTTCTGTGTAGAGAAAGTGCAGATTAAAAAACTACATTTGGAGACAAAATGATGCTCCTGTCAGAAGATTATAAACACACTCCATTGATCCAAATGTCATAATTATTTGTGACTTGTAAGGATTTATTTGAATTATTATTTTTGGTTTACAAAAATAGATAAACTGCTAAATATATGCATGCAGTTCCACCAATATTTAGTTAAATCTCTCTATGCAATTTGCACATGACTGTATATTTTATTACTTTGCAGAGCAAGTGTTTAATTTAGATGGTATTCTATCATGGACCCAGGTTTTAAAGTTCACAGTTTTTCAGTATGTTTGAGTTCAGGGCTTCGGGAAGTGCCATTCCAGAAGCTTAATGTTAGCATGCTCAATTCAATCTAAAACCAGTTGAGATGTGTTTGAGATATTTGTCTTACTGGAACATCCATAGCTGTAGGTTTTATTGTTAAGTTTATGATTCTGAAGGTCATTCTCCTTCATCATTATTCACTATTGTTCATTATTTATCATTGCAATACAGTAATGTTGCTGTCAGTTAAACAGTCAACGATGATGCCATCACCACCGTCCTTGATACAATGTACCTAAATTTAAAGCCTCACCTTGACCACTAAAAAACATGCTTTTTGTCATTGTGTCTAAATAGCTCAATCTTCTCATATCAACTTTAAAGCTTCCTTCAGAAGGCATTTGGCCAAGCCAGTATTGGCAGCTGCACATTTCAGTTGAGGTAAAGGTGTCAGGCACATCTTTATCACTCAGTACTCTCTCAGCACTTGATGTGTTGATGTTCCAGCAGTTTGTTCCTGTAGTCCCTTGATGTTCTCAGGATTTATTCAATCTAGGATCTAGGATCCAAGTTATGCAGTTATATCTGCGTAACTTGGTTCCTAGATCATCTCTAAGCTCCACTGATGTTGCTTTTTCAATGAATGTTTGACAATGATTGCTGTCAAAGCCTCCTCCATGGGCTGCCACCTTATCGTGGTGGAGGGGTTTGAGTGCCCCAATGATCCTAGGAGCTATGCTGTCTGGGGCTTCATGCCCCTGGTAGGGTCACCCAAGGCAGACAGGTCCTAGGTGAGGGACCAGACAAAGTGCAGCCCGAAGACCCCAATGATGAAGGAAAACCTTGGACTTGGTGTTCCCTCGCCCGGACGCGGGTCACCGGGGCCCCACTCTGGAGCCAGGCCTGGAGGGGGGGCACGATGGCGAGCGTCTGGTGGCCGGGCTTTTACCCATGGAGCCCGGCCGGGCTCAGCCCGAAGAGGAAACATGGGCCCCCCCTCCCATGGGCCCACCACCCGTGGGAGGGGCCAAAGGGGTCGGGTGCGCTGTGTGATGGGTGGCGGCCAAGGGAGGGGACCCTGGCGGTCCGATCCTCGGTTGCAGAAACTGGCTCTTGGGACGTGGAATGTCACCTCTCTGGTGGGGAAGGAGCCGGAGCTAGTGCGTGAGGTCGAGAGGTTCCGGCTAGAAATAGTCGGTCTCACCTCGACGCATGGCTCTGGTTCTGGAACCAGTCTCCTTGAGAGGGGCTGGACATACTTCCACTCTGGAGTTGCCCAGGGAGAGAGACGTCGGGCAGGAGTGGGCATACTTGTTGCTCCCCATCTCGGCGCCTGTACGTTGGGGTTTACCCCGGTGAACGAGAGGGTAGCATCCCTCCGCCTACGGGTGGGGGGACGGGTTCTGACTGTCGTTTGTGCTTACGGGCCGAACGACAGTTCAGATTACCCACCCTTTTTGGAGTCCTTAGAGGGGGTACTGGAGAGTGCTCCTCCTGGGGACTCCCTTGTTCTGCTGGGGGACTTCAACGCTCACGTGGGCAGCGACAGTGAGACCTGGAGGGGCGTGGTTGGGAGGAACGGCCCACCCGACCTGAACTCGAGCGTTGTTCTGTTGCTGGACTTCTGTGCTCGCCATGGATTGTCCATAACGAACACCATGTTCAAGCATAAGGGTGTCCATATGTGCACTTGGCACCAGGACACCCTAGGCCGCAGTTCGATGATCGACTTTGTCATCGTTTCATCGGATCTGCGGCCGTATGTCTTGGACACTCGGGTGAAGAGAGGTGCGGAGCTGTCCACTGACCACTACCTGGTGGTGAGTTGGCTCCGGTGGTGGGGGCGAAAGCCGGTCAGACCTGGCAGGCCCAAACGTGTTGTGAGGGTCTGCTGGGAACGTCTGGCGGAATCCCCTGTGAGACGGAGCTTTAACTCCCATCTCCGGCAAAACTTCGAACACGTCCCGGGGGAGGTGGGGGACATGGAGTCTGAGTGGACCGTGTTCCGTGCCTCCATTGTCGAGGCGGCTGATCGGAGCTGTGGCCGCAAGGTTGTCGGTGCCTGTCGCGGCGGCAACCCTCGAACCCGTTGGTGGACACCTTCGGTGAGGGATGCCGTCAGGCTGAAGAAGGAGTCCTATCGAGCCTTTTTGGCCTGTGGGACTCCGGAAGCAGCTGATGGGTACCGGCGGGCGAAGCGGCATGCGGCTCGGGCGGTTGCTGAGGCAAAAACTCGGGTGTGGGAGGAGTTTGGAGAGGCCATGGAGAAAGACTTCCGCATGGCTTCGAGGCGATTCTGGTCCACCATCCGGTGTCTCGGGGGGGGAAGCGGTGCAGCACCAACACTGTTTATAGTGGGGATGGTGTGCTGCTGACCTCTACTCGGAACGTTGTGGGCCGGTGGGCAGAGTACTTCGAAGACCTCCTCAATCCCACCAACATGCCTTCCACTGAGGAAGCGGAGCCTGGGGACTCTGGGTTGGGCTCTCCAATCTCTGGGGGCGAGGTCGCCGAGGTGGTTAAAAAGCTCCTCGGTGGCAAGGCCCCGGGGGTGGATGAGATCCGTCCGGAGTTCCTTAAGGCTCTGGATGTTGTAGGGTTGTGTTGGTTGACGCGACTCTGCAATATCGCATGGACATCGGGGGCAGTTCCCCTGGATTGGCAGACTGGGGTGGTGGTCCCCCTGTTCAAAAAGGGGGACCGGAGGGTGTGCTCCAATTATAGAGGGGTCACACTCTTAAGCCTCCCTGGCAAGGTCTATTCAGGGGTCCTGGAGAGGAGGGTCCGTCGGATAGTCGAACCTCGGATTCAGGAAGAGCAGTGTGGTTTTCGTCCTGGTCGTGGAACACTGGACCAGCTCTACACCCTCAGCAGGGTCCTGGAGGGTGCATGGGAGTTCGCCCAACCAGTCTACATGTGTTTTGTGGACTTGGAGAAGGCGTTCGACCGTGTCCCTCGGGGAGCCCTGTGGGGGGTTCTCCGGGAGTATGGGGTACCGGGCCCTTTGATACGGGCTGTCAGGTCCCTGTATGACCGGTGTCAGAGTCTGGTCCGCATTGCCGGCAGTAAGTCGGGCTCGTTTCCGGTGAGAGTTGGACTCCGCCAGGGCTGCCCTTTGTCACCGATTCTGTTCATCACTTTCATGGACAGAATTTCTAGGCGCAGCCAAGGTGTTGAGGGGATCCGATTTGGTGGCCTTAGGATCTCATCTCTGCTTTTCGCAGACGATGTGGTCCTTTTGGCTTCATCAGATCGTGATCTGCAGCTCTCGCTGGATCGGTTCGCAGCCGAGTGTGAAGCGGCCGGGATGGGGATCAGTGCCTCCAAATCCGAGGCCATGGTCTTGAGCCGGAAAAGGGTAGAGTGCCTTCTCCGGGTCAGGGGGGGTGTCCTGCCCCAAGTGGAGGAGTTTAAGTATCTCGGGATCTTGTTCACGAATGGGGGAAGAAGGGAGCGGGAGATCGACAGGCGGATTGGCGCAGCGTCTGCTGTCAAGCGGGCGCTGTACCGGTCCGTCGTGGTGAAGAGAGAGCTGAGCCAAAAAGCGAAGCTCTCGATTTACCGGTCGATCTACGTTCCCACCCTCATCTATGGTCATGAGCTTTGGGTCATGACTGAAAGAACGAGATCGCGGATACAAGCGGCCGAAATGGGTTTTCTCCGTAGGGTGGCTGGGCTCTCCCTTAGAGATAGGGTGAGAAGCTCAGTCATCCGGGAGGGACTCAGAGTAGAGCCGCTGCTCCTTCACATCGAGAGGAGCCAGTTGAGGTGGCTTGGGCATCTGGTCAGGATGCCTCCTGGACGCCTCCCTGGTGAGGTGTTCCGGGCACGTCCCACCGGGAGGAGGCCCCGGGGAAGACCCAGGACACGCTGGAGGGACTATGTCTCTCGGCTGGCCTGGGAACGCCTCGGGATTCCCCCGGAGGAGCTGGAAGAAGTGGCTGGGGAGAGGGAAGTCTGGGCCTCCCTTCTGAAGCTGCTACCCCCGCGACCCGACCTCGGATAAGCGGAAGAAGATGGATGGATGGATGGATGCTGTCAAAGCAAGTAGTTTATATGATTCTACCAGCTGCTCTCAGTCATTATTCTGAAGTCAGAAATGATTTAAGGATGAACTTCTTGTGAATGTGACGCTCTGAGTTTATTGGAGAAAGAGCTCCACTGAATGTTGGAGCAGGCAGGCAGGGTATTATGAAGAAGGTGGAGTGGACTATCCATGATGGAGAGTCATTTGAGTCAAAGTTCAGGTTTGTTTTCAATTTTCATTTTTAATGAGGTGGAATGGTCTGCTCTCATATCTGGCACTGACGCTGCTTTCCTAGCACACTGCACCTGTGTTTCCTCAGATGCTCATTCGCTTGTCGTCCAAGTTGCTGTTTACTTGCTGCTTGAAATTTTTCAAAACCATTACATCAGATTGCAATGTATTTTAGTTAAATAACAACCGCAGGTGTATCTTGCTTCTTATTTTTATGTGAGAATTATAAACAAACAACTCAAAACTTTCCAATAAAAATTTCTGAAATTTACAAAAGTGAATCTGTCACCAATGTAGCCAGCCTTCTTTTAACAGGTTTCACCCTTCCATTCATGAAGTCTGACCGTTTCTTGATCTGTTGATGATCAATTTTTTGTGCACTTTTTGATATAGAGTGTTGACCTTCTTAGACCACACCCTCCCTAATTACACAGATGTACTTAATCTGCTAAATCTATTAAACGTTCATCCAGCTGGGAGTTAGAAAATACACTTAAACTGTTATGGTTAAAATATTCACTTGCTTAATAATTATGCACCCAGTGTATAAGATTGAGCCATGCATTGTTTTTAAATCAGGCATCCTTTTAATCCCCACTGTAATACTGAGTAATGACCACATGGTGCCACTATTCAGTTATAGCTTCAGCTATTAGCTCTGTTCCTTTCTGAGTGCTTACCCTCTTTTAGAAAACAAAAAGGCATTAGACCAACAATGGCAGTTGTGTAACTGGAGCTGTTAGATTAAACAGAAATTCATTAAGCTCTGATGATATAACAGCTTAGTTTTGCACATGATGATAAGAGCAAAGCTTTTGGTTTTGTTTTAGCTCCTTCAGAAGTGAAAGTGTTTGTGTGCAGACTGTTAACTTCCACCCTCAGAGTGAGCTGAAAAAAAAAACAGTGCAATGAATAGACATCCAAGGTCTGCAAATGACTGTGTAAACGCAAGGTCTTTCAGTCACGGACTTGAAAGCAGCCTTTCTTGCTGCATTCATTTATCACAATGAGTAAGGCGGAGAAGAAACAGCATTTACGTCTTCTGAGCGTCTTTGTACAGAGGGACCAATGTTATGCATGGAGAAACTTGTGAATGTGAAGCTGTCGACTGTAGGATTGTTCTGTAGGGGTTGAAAATACATTCAGAGGATGTTTTGGAATCTCAAGCATAACAGTTACTGTCAAAAACTGGAAGTTTTGTACATTTTTGCATTGTAAAAACAACAAAGTCATTTTAGTTGTGCTAAAAAAAATGTGGTGTTAGTAAGAATGTATGAAATATAATGAACATTTGCTAAATGAGAGAATAGGCACTAAAATGAGTCTGAAAGTTAACCTTAATGATGTTAAAAAAGGAAAGGTAAGGGACATCACAAAATATAAACTTAGATACTAATGTGACAGCAGAGAAAGGAAAATGTGGAAACATTTGAAAGCTGGTCCATGGGAAACTGAAAACAAAACCAATCAGGAAAAATTGATATTCATAGAAATGAAACCAAAATGAGAAAGTGAATATAAGTATAATTGCTGATAAAGTTTTGTCACAATCATTCAAACACTTTGTGTTGGACTACTACACAGGACCTAAATAAAACTGGGGTTGAGAGGTATTTAAAGGTTACACATATAAATAGTTCTAGAAGATATTGTATGATGATATTATGTCAAAATTAAGCTTATTGTTCCTGTTCAGAAAACTGTATGCAATAAATTTATAAGTGAATTCAAGGTGAAGCCACATGTTAAAGCACTTTATACAGGCTGTGTTCAATATGTTTTGAAGGTTGAAACTCAGCTCATCACACCTGAGTGATTCCCTGGTAGCATGTAAGGAATAAATTTGGGTTTGGTAATTGTTGTGGGGAGGTACTACGGAAACAGCTAATTGTAATGCAAGCCAATAACAATATACTTCTCGTTTTATTGCATCTAAATACTAAAAGATGTTCAGTTTTAGTTTTAAAGCACAGAGAGTACCTTGTGTGCTGCCTGTTTAATGCTATACAGATGGCCTAAAACAAAAATAAACTTTATTCCGGGAACTTGGATTACATTTCATATGCTTGGCAGAAATTATGAATTTTCAACTGTAAGGGACTTCTTCCCTTTCCAGTTATAGCTCTGTTCTCTTAATATTTCTAATCAGTTTTCAACACCATGGAAACAGAAAGTATATCAGTCTTCTCCAACTGATTAACATTTAGATTTCAAAAACCACGTGAAGCCATGGTCTGAAACAGGTCATCAAACAAGCCGTAAGATCCAGTTTGTAATCATATAATTTTCTTTTCTGCATCTTGAGACCTCATACATGCTGACAAACCCCACTCCCCATGTTCCCACAACCTGCCTGTTAGGTGTTGAGCCATGTGATTTGTGCTGCATGAGGTCAGGAGAGTGCTCCTACTCAGCCTTATGCTCCCTCTGCCTAAAACACCTGCTGCCTGACTCAAGTGAGAATGTGCCTTGCTGTATGGCTACCACGTGTATCTGTTCAACATAAGGGCCACCCCATCAATACGTTTCACTGGCTATGTAACATGCATAGACCCAAACATAAACCCACGTTTATGTGTGGATCTCTGAGCATATGTTTGTGCGTGTGCAGGGTGACGCAGTATCTCTGAAAAACCTTTCCAGAAGGTGAGAGCTACTGAGTTACTAATGTCATGTTGCAACCCCTATCCAAAAACCGTCAGCCTACTTCATCACCAGCGTGATGCAATTATCAGTCATGTGTTGCAGATGAAGCACTAAGGGGAAATTTGTTCTGCCTTCTCAAGAAATAAGTACAGTAAACCAGATACTCCTGTTCAACCTCCACCAGTATTCTCCACCTATAAATGCATTTTGTTTACCTGTTTAATCCTGGCAGAGTTTCGGAGATTGAAAACCATCTCTAGTGATCAATGGGCAAGAAGTGTAGTACGTATTAGGCAGGATCTCCAGTCCTTCAAAGTGCAGCGTGGAGACACACAAGTCATACATCCATGCAGACATTTATGTCTAAGGGCAATGAAATGAAACCAGTGTACTCAACGTGAATAGACACATGCAAATGGTTTGTACACAGCATGCTAAAATTGCAGAGTGTGGATCAATAACTGGGATAAAAGAATAACCACTGATAACCATTGATTTGGTTACAAATTATTTAAGGAAATTAAAATCAATAACCTGATCTGCCATTTGGAACGTGCCTAATTCAAAGTGTTTATTTTGCTTTTTATGGCCAAGTTAACTTTTATTATCCAGATATGTATATCTTAATAAAAACAGTTTTTGGTTAAAACCAATGTTATGGTCAAGGTAAACCTTCCTTTTAAAAGGACTATTCCTTAGTGCCTCTGAGCATTTAACAAGTTGGTTGTACTTCCTCAACCTGTCTGGAAGTTCAGGCTAACAGAAATTGATCGGCCATCGTTTCAGTAATACTTCTCAAACACTTGTATTCGCTGCCTGTGGGTGGAAATAAAAGTTTATTCAAAGTTCAAATCAATGTCTCCTACCAGCTTCAGGGGAAGTTACAGTGAAAAGAAAAGCCTCCTTGTGACTCTTGAGATTGACAGCATATAGGCAAAACTCTCAAGGAAAGGGCACAAACTCAGAAAGCTGGAAAATTTTAGAAGTTGGTGTAATTTTTATTAAACTAGAAAATGATAAAAGAGAAGTGGATGATGAAAAATACTCTAGTAAGGATAAGATTTAGCCAGGTTACGAACAGCAATCAAAAAGGAATAAGTTTTTTACTTAAAGCTTTCACTCCAAGGTGCCAAGACTGATGACCATTAAGAATACAAAAAAGCAGTTTGGGTTAAAATTCTTTGTACAGATAAACACTTCAGGCTAGTAAGTTTTACAACAACATTAACTCAATGATCAGTTTTATAAGGTACACCTTGTCTTTAAAACCACCCTAATGCTTCAGGGCAAGAGTTCAATAAGGTGTTGGAAACATTCCTCTGCTGTTTTATGAGAATCTCAGATGTGATCGTGGACGCCATTGGCGTACGGTGAACTCACTGTCATGATCAATTAGTTTGAGATGATTTTTGCTTGAAGACATTGAGTTTGATCCTGCTTAACATAGAAATTGGAAGACAGGTACACTGTGGTTATTATGGGATGCATTTGCTCAGTAACAACACTCAGGTAGGCTGTGGGGTTGATTTGGTGTTGAAAGGTCCAAAGTGTCCTAATAAAATATTCCCATCATTATTACACCACAAACCTAAACTTTTATACAGGATTTTTTTCATGTTTTCATGTTGTGCATTCTTGTTTCTGACATTACTACCTGAATGTTACAGGTGAAATCCAGACTCATTAAACTAGGTAATGCAGGGGTCTCAAACTCCAGTCCTCGAGGGCCGCAGTCCTGCAACTTTTAGATGTGCCTCTGCTGCACCACACCTGAAAAGAATAATTAGTTCATTAGCAAGGCTGGGAGAACTGATCTACACAAGGAGGAGGTAATTAAGCCATTTCATTCCAGCGTTTTGTACCTGTGGCACATCTAAAAACTGCAGGACTGCGGCCCTCGAGGACTGGAGTTTGACACCCCTGAGGTAATGTCTTCATAAACAGTTACTGTCTAATTGTGGTGACCCTGTATAAGCTGTATTTTGTGTATTCAGAGATGACATTTTGCATATATCTTAGTCGTGAGGAGTAGTTATTTACTGCTGTTTTTCTTTATTCCAAAACCAATCTGTCCATTCTCCTCTGAAATACAAAATCAACAACTCATTATATGTTTTCTTTCCTTAGACTAGTATTTGTGAACCTGGAAAATAACCATCTGCCACTGAAAACCATTGTATGCTGAAAGTTTGTGAAATCTGTTTTTTTTTATTTCTTTACTTTCACATCTTTTTTGACCATTGCAAACAGATGATTTTCTTACTGTTCGAGTGTCCCTTAGGGCCTGATAATGTGCTCTCTCTAGCTGTTCATGTTTTTCATTTAAGGTTATTTTTTGTTTGTTTGTTTTTCTTGTTTTAGCTCGGCTACACCAAGTGAAAATATACCCATATACTGTTCTGTGAAGTAAAGTAAAGTAAAATAAATGTCAGTTTAAGTAGAAGAAGAGGTTTTATCCCCTTATAGCACTTTCCTTATTTTGTAATGACTGGACATATTTATTTAATAGTGCACAAAGCATTATAGCTACAGAAATAATTTGATCTCTTCTCTTTATTTTGTAATTTTCTTTATTTGGACATTTTCCTAACCCTATTTCTGCATCCCTAACTCCCTACTTTAACATCCTCCATCTTTTCTCTCATCCTCCCTCTAAACAGCTGTCAGGCTTTAGTCAGTCGCCTCCTTTTGTTAGTCACTGCCTGGCCTTTCCCTCATCCACTCATCACATACCCCCTGCGCGCTCTCTCTTTTCCTCTCTCTCTAACTTTAGCCTTAATTTACTGTTTTTCAGACAGCATATGTACAGACCCAACAGAGAAGGACAATAACATTTACACTGTCTGGCATGCACATTCATAGAGTGACTTCACAGCACACATAGAAACAGAAACACCAAGGTGAAAGACATATCATGTTCAGTTTTCTGTGTAGATGTTTTCCATTTGTTCCTGTGTACCTGAAATGCTCCTGGCATTACTTAAGGCCTGACTTGAACCTGCCTGTGTGGAAAATTTCTTTAAATGGATAAGACTTTGGGACCAAGTTTCAGATTGACTAAATTAATTTAGACCTAATGAGTTAATCTGATCTTCAGTGTCGTAATTGGACAGCTAACAAGCCATGTTCTCCCCTTGTATCCTCTTATCGCCAGATTATCTGCGCTTTGATAAGATTTCCGGTGTGACAATCTAGTCTCTTTTCTTTTGTTGATCCCAACAACAACAGCGTATTCCACTGGTTCAGATAATGAATAGGTGTCAACAACAAAATACTAAACCATAACCCCACTTTGCTTACAGATTTTAAATTCAAAAAGCTGATAACTAGTGCAAAAGACATAGAAAAAAATGCCTAGTGTGAAGGAAAATGTTCAACTTACTACTAAAATTTAGCCATTAGAGACCTTAGAGAGTATTTGACTCTTTGTGTCATAATATCTTACATTAAATCATTTTGTTAAAGATAGATTTAATATCAAACTTATTTCAATTTGAACAAAGCTAAACTTATTTCTCTTTTAAAAGATCTGAAATGCTTATTTAAATTATGAGGTCCAGGCCTCTACTGTTACCCAGCTCACATGGCGCCCAACTTCAGCTTCTGTTTTTGCTCGTGGGCTCATGTTGAGGGAGCCTGCAGGAGTGGGTAAGGCTATCTGCCCTTTGCATGCCATCAGGACCAGCAGTCTGACTCTGAAGGACAACTGGGAGAGAAACACTGTTGTCATAAGGGTACTCTAACCCCTCTACTGTGTTAAAGTGGGGATACTGTGGAGGGGAATTCAAGTGGCTGAAATTAACCCAAGTTATGCTACCCCTGGGCCAGTTGAATTCAGCTGTATAAATTGAGGTGAGCGCTGCGTAATTATGGAAGGGTTTACAGAATAGCCTCTGCTCTCCTGCGTTAAATTAACTTGCTGGAGTAACTAAATATCCCTTCTGGCCTGGGGATGCTTTGGGATTCCCCCAAATGAGCTACACACCACTACTGGGGAGAGGCATGTTTGGTTTCCCATCTGGATCTGATGGATGGATGGATGGATGGCTGCCAACATACACATAAAATATATAACTAAGAGATAAACTGATCATATGTAATTTTGGCATAACTGAAAATATTGCTTTTAATATTGGCTTTGGCAATTTGTTAGTAAAATCTTTTACAGATTCTTCTGATTATATTCAGTTAAACACTGTTTGTATTGTGCAATCCCCAGGGGCCTCATGCATAAGAGAGTGCGCAGTTTTCACACTAAAACGTGGCGTAGGCAAATTTTTGAAAAGTGCGGCGCACAAAAGAAAAAAAAAAATCAGATGCATAAAGCCGTGGCCGCGCACCTTTCCTTTATAAATCCTAATTTGCTGAAAATAGAGCGCAGCTGCTAGTCTGCCCTGTCGCCTCCCACAAATACGTATGTAAATTAGTATAAATACCCGGAAGTCTGCCACCATGTGAAGCAATAACCATGGCAACATAAGTATTTATAATAATAATAATTATATATTTTATTTAAAAGGTGCTTTGAGGACATACAATGTAACATCATAAAAATTTAAATACATTTAAAAAAAAACAAATCCAAATTAACATCGTGTAAATGCCTGTTTGAATAGTAGCGCGTTCAGCCGGGATTTAAAGACAGAGAGTGTCAGAGAGGCCTTTGAGTGGGGAATGAGGACGTTTATTCTAAATAGTAGAATCATGTGTATGAGTTGTACATTTACAGAATAAAATGCTTTATGTCCATAAGGCGCATTCACAAAGCGGGCATTGCTCGATTGAAGGATGAATGCAGCTGGACCGGTACCGGTACGGCTCTTTTGCTCAGAGCTCCAGGATGATCAGTCAGAGCAATCTAAACGCTCATAAACCATCATCAACATTTCCCAGCAGATCAATATGATCTCTGACCAAACGCTCCCTCTGAATCCTTCCATTGGCGATGTTCTCCATCAGAGCCTCCACAATTACGCAGCACAACTTTGCGCAGCTACTTATATACGTGTGATTGCATACACACCTTGATCGCCTTAAAAATAGTCAAACCTGTTGATTATTTTTAATTAGCAGGTTTGAGGTAATCTGCTGATCCAACCCTGTTTTCTTCTTTTAGCGAAAGCTGGTGCAACAAGTGAAGACGAATGTAAAAAAAGTAAACCAACTGTGCTTGTGGGTCTATACATATGGATGAATGTATATGTGTAGATGATGACTAGGCTCAAAGTAAGTAATATGACAATCAAACTGTTTTCCATTAAGAAGTTAGAGGATTTAATCAGCTTCAAACATTAGTCACTGTTTTTTTATGTCTGTCACTTGCTCAGCTAAGCCCCTTTTTGATCAAAAAAGCCTACTTCCTCTAGATCTAAGAAATTATTAGACAGTATAAAATTGTAACTGTGTGTCCTGATGAAGACATTGAGGACAGGGGAGGGCAACAATCTGTCATTCCAGGTCAGCAATACCTCACTTCAAATGTAGAACAGTGACATGTTTTTTTTCTTGTAAACTTTTCAATTGTAACATTGTATTTTGCATGTCGATCATGTTAAAACTCAATAATTTTGAGAGTCAATCCTTAAACTTCAGCCGGGGTCAGACTCTTCAGTAGCTTTCCCAGAATTTCTGCTAAACCTATGTCACAGCTGAAGATTAAACTTTGTTATTGTTCCCAAAAATGTTGAACAACTCCTTTAAATAATGAAAGGATGTTTTAATCCTCAGGATTATTGGTCGACAATCAAAGATACTTTTGGGTAAATATTTATCTCGGAATGATTTTCTGTGAATTTTACTATTAAAAATCAAAATCCCCCGTTTTCCTCAATCCCCTTTCTAGTAACGTATTATTAAACGATAAACAGCCTCAAAAATGGTTAAATGCTCTACTTTTTGTTGCCATTCTTTGAAGAGCCTTTAAAATCCATGACATTTATAAAAGCGAGTTACAGTGAAGTGTTGGGTAATGGAACATGGAGCATATGGCGCCCTCTTTTCTCGCTAGATTTCCTCTAAATCTCTCCTGAGTCTCATTTTGTCCAACTGTTTTTCTTTTTTTTTCTTTTTCTGCAAATGAAAAACAAAAAAAAAACAGACAGACCTTTTTACTACGAGAGCTCTAACCCCAAAGTAGTCGCTCAAATACCCAACAACTTTGAAGTAAACAGCTGAACCATCTGGCCTGCGCACACACTTATAGAAGCTGCTGGACATGACTGAAACTGTGAGCACGTTGGAACGTGATAAGTGCTGCTCCGGCCAAATTGAGGATTTAATGAGAAAAATAAATAACAGGATGGCCTGGTGGGACAATGTGTCTGTGCAATGTCATAGCAGATCTCAAATGGCTGTGATATGCTGTGGCAAGGCATGCACAATATCTTTTATAAATCTTTTTTATTATCATTTCTTACAGATCACTGTGTTGGTTTTGGTTTCTGACAATTGGTGACGTTGATCCTTTTCTGAAACTGGGCCATAAAGCAATTCCAAGAAAACAGCTCTGGTTTCCCAAATCTCTCTAAAGAACTTTAGAAACAAACCTGAAACCCTGAAATGACTCATTGCAGGTGCAATAGACACTTTCCGTTGTTTTACACAAGGGGGATGAAGCTACATCAAGTTAACAAAGACATGATACATGGTGCCGAGTTCACAAGAACAAAATAAGATTTGGTTTTAGTCAGAATTTTGGAAAAATTCAAAACTGTCCCCTCTTTAAAAAGACATCAGTAATGTTAAGGTCACACAAAATCATGCTGTTTTAAATCCTCTGTAATAAGTACAGATTTCAGGTCTCAGTTTGACCAGCCCCCCACAGTTTTTATGACTGGCTGGTTTTAATGTCGAAGAAGCAACAATTATTGTTAAATTAGAAAGTGTGTTCCAACGGGGAGCCACATGGCTCTCTACATACATTACTTTACATTAACTGCTGAATAAAGGTCACTACTGCCACAAAAACCTTAACAAATAGATGTTTAAAACATTTGTTTGTGTAAAATGTCTCCATTCAGATATTTTTTCTTATGCATTTGTAGGGTTAGGGACTACAGCAACTCAATACCTGGAACCCCCGCTAAAACACTTAGCCGCTATCAGAGAAGCTAATTTCTACAGTCTTCCTTTCCTTGTCTTTGCTCTACAGCTAGTCAGTGGCAAGGAAAATGAATGATGCACTTAGATTGGATGCTTTGCAAATGCCAGCCAGTAGCGTGTCAAAAAGCCTTCTCCCTAGATATTTAAGCTTTCTAAACTGCTTTTTCTAATATATATTAGATATATTTTCTTGAAAAATTTTCACAAAATATTTGAAGTTGTGCTCCACAGAAACAAATTGCAAATAGGTGATTCTGCAAATATTGAATCACGATTAGACAAGCGTGTACCTCAGTTTGTAAAGCAATTTTTCCCTCTTATTTCATTAATCCCAGTAGATATTTTGCACCCATGTTGGTGTCAGGTTTTCTGTAAATTAATCTCTGGTTGTGAAAGATTTCATAGAACCTCCCACAAAATTTATTTTCTCCAGTGAGAGACTTAATAAAAAGTCAGATTTGACATTTTCACAAACAAACAAAAAAAGAAGAATTATTTACAAAAAGTAATAAATTTAGCCTTCTATGACATCTCTGACCTATTTATGTGAAGCAGGTCAGTTTTACCCCTTTTGTCCCAATAATCAAAATAAAAAATAGTTTTCAGTGAATGGTATCTCTCCACAAAATTGCAATAACGTAACTTTGAGAATGTTAAGTAATTTGTTCTAGCTGCAATTAGCATGAACATTAATAAATATTAGCAGATTTTTCCCATAACTCTGCACAAAATACAGTTTGCCCTCAGTTGAATTGGGTATCACAAGACTTTCTGAATTAGAAGTAGACATAAACAAAGGTTTGCTCACATTTAGCAACTGCAAATGTCTTCATGAATATGTCTCTAAATATTTCAGATTTTGAACTGGAGAATGTCAAATGGAGTCCTGACTTTTACCAAAAAAAGATGTTTCATCGTAACTGGGCAACTCGAGAAATGAGAAAATAATTGTTTCAAACTTAGGTCATCACGCTGAAAGCAGACACCTTCTGACACCCATTATAAGTCACGCGCTGACAGCAGCACACAAGACATCATTCACAATGATGAGAAGTGTTGTGTTAATATTGTGAAATCTTGTGCCACCAGATCTTGTTACATTCTTATTTTACACAGTTACTCAGACACTGATCATCAGGCTGTCAGCCGCATAGCTCAGTGAAGGTGAGGACATGTTTGCATGACACAGGAAATGGAAAACAGGAAAAACATTTCATAAAATTAGCACCACATGTGAGCACGAGCACATGGTTGAGTTTCATCCTGTGTCTAATTATCACACGTGTGTTTGTACATGGAAGAAAAAAGACGACATCAATCTGTGGAGCCACTCCCTGTGTAAGCAATGCACCGGTTTAAATCATCCTACTGGCTGCTGGACCTCAAATAACCTCTCTCATTTTGTCAAGACATGTGCTAAACCTCAGCTCATCTTCTTAGCTCGTGTAATTACACTCCAGCATTGGCTTAATGCTGCAAGAGGTTCATGTTTAGCTTTATTCCAGCGTTGTTCTCATGTCCTAAACTTCTATTTTTTATGTGGATGTTTTACCTCAAGTAACCTGTTTGAGTCTAAAATTGAAATTCCAAGTAGGATTTTAGGTTTATCTTTATCTACCCACAATCTGAACAGTTTCTACAATATATCTGGAGAAAATTTTTCAGAATAAACACCAGATGTCATATATATATATATATATATATATATATATATATATATATATATATACATAAAACTAATACAAACAGGTTTAAGCCTTCATGCTTTTGCATTTTGTTTCTTTTTGGTGATGTCAACATTATTCTATTAATCTGCACAAATAAGCTGATGCAAGTTCTTTCTTCAAAATGAGATTTCATTTCAAACATTCTTTGCTCTGGTTTCATAACCTAATCTATTGACTTTTTCTTTGCTCCGCCATGACATGCCCTCCTCTGGCCTGACCCCGGCATCCACCAGATGCGAGATACACACCAACTGTTTTCATAATGACAATGAAAACTTGGGTATTATGATGACCATTGTATAACACAATTATGGCTACTACTGTGACAAATCTAAGTATAAGCTGATGCTTTCAAATAGGGAATTTCATAATATGGATTGAGTCGTTCTGGTTAATATCGATGACGTCCCATTAAAACAGTGGACTGCAATCTAAGTCCAGTGACCCTGAAGTCAAGTGTATTAGAGGCATCATTTTGTAGGAAAAAATATGTTTTTAATGACCTGCATGACACAGTTGAGTGTTATCTAATTCAAAGTTATGTTATCTAATATTTCAATCTGTCCAATGTAATCACTGCACTGATCCACTGCAATCAGGGAAGGTCTTAAACTGTGTTAATGCTCATTTTGCTGTACGCAATGTTTGCTCATTAAAAAGTCACTTGTTTCTCAACAATCACTATTGTGTACTTTTTGTCAATCATCTGTAACCATAAGCTGTATTGTTGAGAGGATGTTGCAAAATGCTGTGGCGTGTGTTGCTTTCCGCTGTGTGTTCTAGAATCATCAGTGTGTAATCAGAAATCATCAACAATTCGCTTTTATGAAACCGTTTGAGCCAAAAACCAGAGTATTTGTGCCTGAACACATTACAGAGACACTGTACCAGTGCTGCTCACACCCTCAGTGTAACTGACATCCTAAAAAAAGCTTGTTTCTTCTCCTCAGATGGTGAGGACCTGGGGCTTTGGGCCAGAAGAAAAACAAACCACATTGTGTCTTGTGAGCTCTTCGAATTATGGCATAAGTTTTCACAGCTTTATTTTTTTGTGCTATCCAAACTTGTTGACCCTTTTAAGGTGAGCAGATAACTCTTATATGCATGATTGACCCATAAGTGGGTCAAAAATGACCTGTATTAAAATCAGTATGTTTGTCATTTCAATCGTAATGGTTATTGTGTTATATTTGTGTCCATATAAGAAGGATTTCAAGGTTCAAATTATTTTATCTCTAACATTTTGAACATTTTCAAAACACCTAATTAGCACCTAATTAAAAGGATTAAAGAATAAAATAAAGTGATCTTTTCCTGCAGTGGCATAGTTTCATGCTGACAAGTTTAGAAAAATCCAACTCTTCATTTGAATACATTTATTCAGTGAAGGAAAAACATCTCATATTAAGAAATAATTAAAATCACTGATGCCACATTTCTTGAAAAATAAAACTGAAATATTTTATTAGTCAGCACTTCACTTTTTTGAGCTAATCAGAGTAGAATATCTAATTATTAACCTATGACATCCCAAAGAGGGCAATTCATTCAGGTATCGGCCACTAGACTGGATGAGGTTTTAAGACCAGAAAAAACATGAATATAAAAGCTGTTTAAATGAATTGGTGTTGTTTAGAGAAAGCCAAACTTTCAGTCAATGTTCTACAGTAAACTATGGTTGCCAACTAAGGAAATACATGTGAAAAGTAATCTCACTGCATTCATCAGCCCAGTTTAACCCAAAGATTCTTTGGATTTATATGAAATTAAGGACTACTCAATCAGTTGGAAACTATATTGTCCTGTTTTCTTATAAGGTATCTGTTATTTAGTGAACAAAAGTATTACTATAGCAATACATTTTTTCACTAAGATTCTATAAAAGTGTAAACATGTCACAAAGAGAACAAATAAGTAAAATAGACTACATTTAGACAGAAAAAACTGATGACTGAAATATTTGTGTTTAGAATTGCCCCAATTTCAATCTCCTCCTTTCAAAGACTTCCAACATTTAACCCAGCTGCATATTACTTATTCTTTTTTTACATTTTTGCATCATATTTCATTCTAGGTTATTATGTAAAGCATAATTAAGCAGCCCGTAAAGTGCTTTATAAATACATGTTTTATTGTCACCATTATGATTATAATCATTATATAAGCCCTCTGGGGCTTGTTCAGATCTACACACCCGTGTGGGGTATGCGTGCCGAACAATATGTCCAAATCAACCCACTCCTTATGGGCACGTAACTTGATTCTTCACCATTTTCGTCACTGAGAGCATACATTGAGCTAAGGTTTTAATCCTGGTTTTATCTAAAACCCCACATTTAGGAGTTTTTATGATAAAAATGACTATGTGTGTAGGAGTGATGTAATGCATTAGAGACGATTTGATCCGATGTTCTCTGGGTCTTTGCTCAGGATGATCATATTTGGAAGAGTACTCCAGTAAAAGAGGAACACACTCAGTATGCACAAACAGCAGTGGACACATAATATAGAACATAACCTACTTAATCCACAACAATGGGAAAAGTAAAAGATATTAAAAATTCAGTTCTTTGTCAAGAAAGGGTCATATGTCTGTGTTTTTTTTTTTTTCTGTGGTAGGTGACTTCTTTACAGTTGAAAAACGTTTACAAGTCATGAATCAAAATTGTCACCAAACATTGGTTTTCAACACCCCAATGGCTTATGAGATCCCATGATCTTATGTTTTATATTTATTATCTTACAGGGTTCAGTTCTTCTCCTGCAATGCTGCATTAGGTTCATGCCAACAATATCCTCTGTCCTGGTGTCCTAATACTACAATTTTAAAAAGTTCACACTTGAACATCTGCCATCTCTTTCTGTCTTCACAGTCATGCAGTGTCGTATTAATAGTAGAAGTAATCTACAGTATGTCTTATGAGGTCATTTTAAGGTTTTGTGGAGACTTCTAGCATCTTGTAGTCCGCTAAATTGGATGAACTTTCTTAGATGACCAGACCAAGGCATGTTGGAGTTGTTTGAAAGTTTCTCAACTTGTTGAGTCTCGTTCAAGATAACATCACTGGAAATGTCTGAGCTGTAGACGGAGCAAACCTCCTGTTAGCTCAATGTGACACATCAGTGTGTGATTCTAGCCAAAGTGGGAATAAGTGTCAGGATGTCCTCATTTATTCCTCACTGGAATTTGCATTTTCTTTGTTTTAAAATGTTCATAGTTTTTACTGCTTGTTTATTATATTACTTATTTCCTTTTTAGTTTTTTGTTAAATTGTTGTCAAATACAAATGCTTTTTAAATAACATGCAGTATTGGCTACATATGATTTCACATTAACACCACATACACACATTTATTGAAGCCTTACTGTACTCAACCTCTCCGTTTTATAGGCCCATCTCAAAAGGGGTTATACAAGACATCCAAAAATAAAACTTGAATTAGAGAAAAGATTAAAGGAAATGACTGATGGACAGACAAATACATGACGACGTGGCTATGGGTGGAAGCAAAAAAGGAGATAAAAGAGGGGATTACACATATCAGCAGCACTAAGTCAGTGGGACGTCACAGAAGAGGGAGGGATGATGGATGATGGAGAAATAATCTGGGAACATCTGGACATGCTGTCTCCGAAGTGGTGTCTTATACTGGAAAATGTCTGTTCATGTGCTCTTCCCTTTTCTCATAGGCTGACAGAACAAAAATGTGACCAAAAATAGTTTATTGTTAATCTCCTGCTTAAAACACAACATTGTGTCCCGTTTCCTTCGCTGCTTCTTTATTCATCGCCTCTCAGTTAAAACGCTGCGTGGCAATCTCTTTTCCAACACTCTATTCATGATGATTTCCTGTAACATCTTTCACAGTCCTTCTGGAAACAGAGCCATTCACATCCAGGTGCAGCTCTCAGCAGTAACAGCAAAGCGAATAATGATAACAGACAGCAAGAGTCCTGAGGTGGGAGGACATGGGAGTTGGTGTGTACTTTGTAGAAAACACAAAATGTTTCTGACCACGTTATATTTGGATTCACTGACTCTTCCACCTGGAATGATATTGCTAGTTTTTGACCCTCCTACTCGATCACTCGCACTGTAAAACATGCACAAAACAAAATTTAGTACTGGCAACTAACAGGTAAAAATGTTACCCATTGTGTTCTTTTCATGAAATTATCACAAGAATCATTATGACACTTAGCATACTATAATAGCCAGAGGTATGCACAAACAAGGAAAATCAAATTGTAGAGTCATGTTTTTAGATGCCAGACTCACTTTCTAATTATAATCATGAATTTTGGCTGCTTTTGTATTTCATAACTGTAATGTTTACAATTGAGCACCCACAGTAATTAGATATCTGTGCCGACAAATACATTTTTAAGATGTAACTGTTTTAAACAAAAGCTATGGTTATCTTTGGCCTATAATGTTTTGCTTTTTTTTAAACCAGGACATTGCATGTCATAATTTTGACTCCAACCTCTTCTGTCTTGTTATGTTGACATACATGATTCATGTTGTCATGTTGTACTTTTGGACTATGCTGTTGTTTGTGCAATGTAAACGTTTCATATAAATGTATCATTCTAGAGAACTACTAAACAAAGACAAAAAAACTCCTGGATAAAACAGACACAAGGCATCAAGGAGGGTTTGTATTATTTCAAACAAGATGGACAATCTGGTACCAATTGTGATCCTTGCTGGTCTTTTTGTGCCATGGCTTGATTAGTTGATGACATGCAGGTGGGAGAGCTGCACAACCTGTAAGTGATCAGCTCCACTTGAAGATCGGAAGAAATAAAAAAAGCAGCCATGGAAAACACAAAGCACACCCAAGGACTGACAGAAGTACACAGGTGTACTTCTGTACTTTTTAAAGAGGGGACTTCTGTAAAATAATAATAGTAGGAGGAGTATATTATTGAATATAGTAATATGGCAATAAAGCAGCATTTGTTGCATAAAAGAAATAAAGATTTTCTGTTGATAAATGTGCAGCGAGTGTTTTACCTCAAGATTAGAAATAAGTACTAAAGTTAAAATAATATATCTCTATTTATTCAATGTAGTCATTTTGAAATTGCAGCCATGGACCAGCAGACCCAGTAGTGTAAACCTTTTCAACTAAACAAGGTTTTGTTATACGAAAGTATCATTTTGTCCTTCACTGCTAAGAAACAGGTGCATAACAAGGCCATTTTCAATCACTGGAGTCAAATGTGTGATGTTGTAGGAATAACAAGTACAAATGTCTGCAATTAAAAAGATCAGCAGACACATACACCCCCCTCTATCCCCCCATATATATATATATATGTGTGTATAATTATCAATAATTATTTCATATATATACATATATATATATATATATATATATATATATATATATATATGAAATAATTATTGAACTAGGATGCTTTGAAGGAACGTGATTGAATTTAATGAACATAAAAAACTGAACTCTGTAGGGGATTAGTGTTTGTAATCAGCTTCTGTATCCACAAGTGATTCTTTATGGCACACAATGCAGTAATGCTCAAGTGCACCAATTGATTTGTTATTATGAAGCCCACATCACAAGTTTTGGTTTGCTTCATTCTGGAACGGCTTCATGTTTCCATTAGCTATGAGATTATAGCTGCTTTATATAGTACACTTTGTTTAGAAAGTTGCTTTTAATCAACAAATAAACAAAATTGGGTCTATGGGAATGTGCATGTTTTTATTACTCATTTGTGATTTACCAGAATATATCAAAGCATAAAGAACTTACCAGAAGTGTTAATTTTTCCTTCCCAGAAAAAACGTAATGATGGCTTCGCATGAAAAACCTGGCCTTGTTCTCTTTGAGTCTTTCATATTAGTCAGAAGAGTCACAAAACTATAGAAAAAAGTCATTCACTTTCAAGGTTTTAACTGCTGTATCACATTTTGCCTCTATTAGGATGGTTCTGAGAACTGATGAAGTAAAAGTAAAATGAAACAAATGAATAAATTCTATATATGTTGTATGTTAGTAAATATGTTAGTATGTTAGTAAAGACAATTGGACATTTTCCTTTTTGGAAGAAAATGTCCAAAAAATCTAAAACAAAAAGTTCTTTCAAAGTTTTCTGGCCTGGCAAACGTCTGGTTTCAACTGTAATTAGTATCTAAAGGTATATTGTCAACAATCACAAAATTGGTACGAGTTCTGTGTGTGCTCATAACCCTCCGTGACCTATTACACATAATGGTTACCATGCTGTGCTCTTCATAGGCTGCTGAAAATTTGCAAAGAAGACAATGCCTGTTGTGGCAATTTTATTTATGCCACAGCGGGGTCTTAATGCTACTTAGGCATGCTTCAACGTTTCATGAAAAAGAAAAAACAGACCAAATCAAACAGAACTTCTGCCTGATAAGTGCCAAAAGCTCATTAATGATCCTAAACCCGGTTTAAAACTAGCTGTCCCATTATGGTGCTGAAGTATGAAACCCCACAAAAGGTTTTTGCAAGATGACTCCAAGGTAGGAGGATTTCCAACACGAGAAAGTAACTAAAACTGACCATGTTTGAACTTTGGCTTGTCTTTTTTTATTTGTATGACTTTTAATGTCGAAAACAAACGTGTTGATTGCGAACCCAGAATCCAATTTGTGGGTGTTTCAGCACTGACTGCCATGGCTGACTCAAAAGAGAGGGATTTTCAGATTGACCGAGACGATTAGCAAATGTTACATAATCATTAAGCCTGAACAAACGTTCTCTCTCCCTCTGCCACAAATTCAATTCTCTCTCTTCTCCTTCATTAATCCCCAAATTCCTTCTATTTTCCTCTTTTCTTTGGGTTTTGTTTGGACCTGTCTCAGGGCTAACAAATGGTCAGTTAACAAGTTTGTTCAGAGACGGCCTTGAAAGCCCGCTCTTCCCACGATGGTACATACACCCACCAAGCCAGGCACACACTGCTCTAATTGTTTCCCTTTGGACAAAAACAGAATTCTTTTTAGATCCATCACCAGGCAGAAACAAACAGGTTTTTGACACTCTCACAGGGAGCTCTGTGCAACAAGGAAACCTAACGGAAATTGTCTAATTGATAGCCACATGAAATGATTCCAATCACAAGGAGGAGCAGAGAAGAATCTTTGATCTTTTCTGAGCTAAAACTGGGAGCTGGATCACACTAGTTGTTGACTAAATACAGACATAAAAGCTAGGACAAGAACAGTAAAATAATAGCCCTAAGGTATTTGACAAATAATCAGAAAACCTGTTAACTCTGCACGTGTAGTAAGAAACTTGCAACCAGCATTACTACAGTTCAAAAAATCAGACAGCCTGGGTAAAAGCTTTGCGTGCTTAATTCTAAAAACAACAGCTTGCAAAACATCATAAACTTGAGGCACTGTGCCTTGTCATCTCTGAGTATTTTATGCAGTCATATTCAGTGAAGTAACACATGAGTCTGATGAGGCTTGTTTTTTAGACTACCTGGTGAAAACAACATGTAAGTTGGAAATACATTTTGTTTAGCCTACATTTCTGTATTGTAAATGTATTGTTATTGGTCTGATGTAATATTCAAATCCACTTCCTATCACATGAAATCCCCCCAGAATACTTGAAAGTGTATGTGTAGCAATAGAAAAAACAGTGCAAAAAATCAGGGGGTATGAATATGTTTTGAAAGGCACTGTACCTCTGATCTATGAATCATTCACAGGTCCTGAAACTCAAGGAATGCACCACTGTGCATTTCTTCATGTTTTTATTAACAAATAATTAATAAACACTTGCTGTACTTGTTTGTTTATATTCAGTAATGACATATCTGTCAGATACTGTTTATCTGCTGGACATTGTTTAGTTTTGTTATGACTCCTCTTATCAATGTCCAGTTATTCAATTTACTCATATTGATGTACACAATAAGGTATGATGCTCAGACAAAATGACTTGACCAAGCTCCAAAGGAAAAAACTGAAAGTATCATCATCTCTTTTGTGACTCATGGGCAGATAGTGAACAGATAACATGAGGAACATACAGGAATCAAAGTTCCCCAGCACCCAGATGGATTTTGTTCTGCTGGATTCCAAAGAGCATGTGTCTGACATCATGTGTGGGATCATGTGTAAGATATAGACAGGAGGAGGTTATAGGAGGAGATCTGGGAGTAACAGATGATTCATGTTAGCCAGCACCAATGCTTTTACTGTATGAAGACGACACCAATGCATTGGAAACAGATAAAACTCCTTACAGATCTATTTAGATGGGCTTATTTCTGGAGAACATAGCTGCAATCCTTCCTTAAATTAAACATGACAGTCAGGGTTTGTTGTTGCATGGAGCATCACAAAGGAGTAGAGACTCGCATAGTGTGGCAAACAGAAAGTAGCTACCCAGTTAAAATAAATTTAATACAATAGAAAGCTTCCAGAGCTTATTCATTTTACAATAAAATAAATCAAGTACGAAATAAAGGCTGATCAGCTTGTCTGCTATGTTGCCTCACAACTAGAAGGTCATCACTTTCAGTCATGGCCTTTTCTGTGTGTAGATGATTTTTCTATGTGTGGGTTTTCTCCAGGTACTTCATATTCCTCCCACAGTGAAAAAACTTCCATGTAAGATTAACCAGGGGCTCTAAATTACCTTCAGGTGTGAGCATGGATGTTTCTCTGGTCTTCTTCCACCTTGGTTCTTTTAAGCCCTAACATGCAGTCCAGGGCATCATTGGCTGCAGTTCCCTCCCATGGGCCATGTGTAAGAAGTTAACAAACACCAACTTTTCATCAATTGTACTTGTGAAATATCACTTGATTTTAAACTATTTTGTCAGTTGTTTTGATTTGTTGTTGCTGCAGTGGCAGTTCTCGTATGATAAGTCACAAATTTCCTAATTTCTTATGGGCTTTGAAACCCGGAGCTGATACATTTTTGACTATCTCTGGGTAGGTGCCTTAAGAAATGTTTTCAGGAAGTCCTCTACCAATATACTAGTCAAGAGACAATGAAAAGTCAAACTTGTTTATTTGTTGTAACATTCTTGTTAGTGGCAATAATTGGCCACCCAAAACAAGCAAAACAATCAACCAAAGAACTTACCAAATGCTGTTAATTCAAAACAGCTTTTTCTGCTATTGACTCATGTCTGGTGTGATTTATTAAATTGGATAGTTGAAATTTAAAGAAACAACACTCCATTTTATCCTTTTAACAAATGTGGGCCTCAGTAGTGGATGGGTGAACAATGCACAATCACAACAGTCTAACATCCAATAGATATTTGTCAGTTATTAGTGAGTATCTTTTGTTGTGTAGTCAATGAATTTAATACAATGTGTGGAAGTGGGAGGAAGAGCAGTACTCCTGATGGCTAAATTAATCTCAATAGGAGCACCCAGAGACAAGCGTAACACAACAAATACATGTTGCATGTGCAGTAGATAAATGACACTTTGTTCCCTGAGTGCTTGAGCTCACCTGCACTCTGGCACCCTGGTGGTGAAGCATATTATTTGTATCAATAGCCCCTGCAGATAATCAACAGCATTTCAGAGCTTAAAAAGAAGAAGCCTCATTGTGTTCTTGTGTGGCAGATGGAAAAATTACGATTCTGAGCTGATGTTGCTTCACCTTTCCTCTAAATTTCCCTGTTTGCTCTTCTAAATCCGCTTGTCTCCTGAAAACAAATCAAACTTACCGTAACCCTGTTTAAACAAACAAGAAGAGGCAAGCTGCAATTACCCATAGCAGAGTGCAATCACTAATCTGGCATTAAAGACTATATCTCTAACGCAGGGGGTTTCAGATTGCACTGCCAGGAATATTGCTGAGCACATCCCAACATCAAGCAGCAGAGGACAATGCAGCACCTTTGTGGTTGAGTCATGTCGGGGAACACGTAGTGTATGGTGAGGTAAACACGAGTAGTGTTTCTGGTGATGCAAATAGTGTAGTATCAGTGGTCCACCTTACCGGCACTCATGATGTCACCTTGTTTAATATGATAAGACAAAGTTCCACAGGGAGGTTCTTGTGTTTTTGTCCGTGAATACCAACGTTCACTGACTCTTTGTGAACTCTGAGAATTTATAATCTGTGTGTGCATTAATTTACAGCCCTATGTACACTAACAGATACCTTCCACACCATGATGCACAATGCAAAATGCACATCCATGCACAAACAGGGACAATGGTGGTTTGAAGCTGGCACAATACGTCCTGTGAGAGCCTAGAGAGCATCACTGTGCTTGTCTCTGTGGGAGTTTAATTTATTCTACAGTTCCGCAGAAAGGAAGGTTTCAGAGCTGAGTTTCATGTTTCTTATTGTTCGGCCAAAATAACCCAGCTTTCACAGTATCTTCTTCAGAAACACAGTTGGACTTTGCACAAACCCTTATGTAATAAAAGTTTTATCAGTGCATGATAACAGTTACAAGAAGTTGCCAGGTTATTATTTTACAACTCTTTCTCTTCACAATGTTCTTATCTGCTCTAGTGAAAAGTGCACACTCGCACACCTTTGCAATTGAATACAGTTTGGCATGATCAAATGCACGTACGCTAGTTCTAGTGACTAATCACGGGCATGATGAAAATATCACGTAACATTGGCATTGTGTGAGCAAGTTGTCATATTCAAGGCTTGCTTTCTTTCAACATCAATATAGCACTTTTGACCTCTTTTAGAAGAGTGGTTGTGTAACAAAAGTCAGTACTATGAGAAAATACCACCAGTTTTATATTGGATTTTACTCGAGAAAAGAAACAGAAGCATCACAAAATGTTGTTTGTGAGCGATCGTGGGTTAAAATGGGAGATGGAGACACAGATTAGACTCAACTGCAGTAAAATGAATGCTGGTCTGTCCAGTTGTACTGAAAGACAAAATGAGACCACGATAACTCATTTCCACATTTAATGTGCCATTTACAGAACTGTGCACCATCTTGGACTAAGCACATTCTGAATTACTTTCAACAATCAGTCTTCAGTATGCTGAAAAAGTTTGTATGTCCTTGTCTGATCTTCTAGATTTTCATCCATTTGTTTTCTTGAGCTGCAACCATAGTTTGCAGAAAGCATATCATGGGTCTCATTATACAAAAACCTCAGTCATTAGAAGGCAATATAAATGTTCAACAGCACTCCATTTATTCCGTAGGACCCACAAAAGTATGCGACATTACAAAACTATTTATTTCTCCAAAATGACTGAAAGGACAATAGAGAAACTTCAGCAACAGTGGAGATTGCTGCAGGAATTTCCAACAACCATTCGTGTTGTGACAGTAATCTCCTGCATAACTCATTTGTTTATGATTAGGGTTGTGGTTACTAAGCAGAAACCTTTTCTTCAAAAGAAATCAACTAGACCTCACAAAAATGTCCCCAAACTTTGTAGGAGGATGTGCCTGAAACTAACCTGGCAGTTTTAGGCCATAGCTCCAAAAGGTGTGTTTGGCAAAAAAAAAGAAAAGAAAGAAAGAAAAAAAGCAGCATTACCAACAAATGACCACACCTACAGTAAAACATGTTGGTGTCAGAATCTTGTTCTGGGATTAATTTTCTTCAGATGGTGCTGGAGTTTTTGTGGAACAGAATGCAGAAACTGACTTGTATTTGCAAATACAAGTCAGCTTTGAATCCAAAACTTTCAGGAGTTGGTTAGAAAGGAGAAGACGAGGAGGCATTTCGGGAGGAGGTTTTCATCACATTTAATCTAAGCATATATCTAAATTCATGACTAACTTCATAAAAAAATAGGGCTAAAGTTTTGGAATGACCAAGCCAGAGATCAGAACTAACTTTGAGAGACAATCTGTGAGGTGTCTTCAAGACGTCTATGGGAAGAACCTCTGAAAGGCAGAGTGGACGAATTTTAAGACATCATGATGGGGACTCCAACCAAAGACGATTACATGCTGAATTTGAATCAAATGGTGCTTTAATAAAGTGTTAATATGAACAATATATGAACAGTTACCTTGCTGGGTTGGTGCAGATTGTTTTCAAATTATTATGTTCTTTAGTTTAACTGCACAGGATATAAAAAAGGAACAAAATTACAGAAAAAAATCTGGCATTTTACTAGGGGTGTTTATACTGTTGGGAGCCAAGCGGTACAAACAAAAGCAGCTCTAACACTTTCTTGAGTTACTATAGATCCCTCCTGAGTATAGGAGAATGTTTAAGGATACCTCAGCTGGAGTGTGTCACTGGGGAGAGAGCTGTCTGTTTTTATTTCCTGGACTTATCTTTAGGGGTGTAATTATGATAGAGTGGTGCTTTTTACGTACACCTTACTGTATCCATGTTTGAAATTCTTATTTTGATGAAAGAAAGGAAGAACTTCTAAATTTGTTGATCTTTTACAGTGTTAACTAATAAGGATGTCCAGTGGCGTGGTCGCCAACACTAATTACATCCATACATCACTAATGTCGTATGTGAATACAGTTTGGGTTCTCAGGTAAATTAAGGATCATTAACTGTGACAGACAACATGACAGTGCATCATTGTAAGTGGGTAACTACTGCTAAGAAAACTAAAGGTGGAATCTGGACTACATTTATGTGTCTCTAACTAAATGTCTAAAACACATTGATTGCATTTTAAACCTCAGTGTCTCTTTACAATGTAAGAGGATATTAAAAATATGATTTGAAGTGTATTAAACTTGTTTTAGCACGTCACCCGCCCTCCAGGCCACCTTCATTTGGATCATCTTGGAAATAGGCCACCATAAAAACTTCTATGTAGAGACCTGGTCAAAATGGGACTGGAATGTTTTATACTGATTCTTTAAGCCTTCTATCTCTTTCAATAAAATAAAATGGGATTTTAAGTCTTCCCAAAATAATTGAACTCTCATTGTGTTCTTGTCAACCTAATAGAATGAATCATTCCATTTTATGATCAGAGTGTATAAATAAATCTCTACCTATCTATTTATCTATCCTGGGGAGGATCTGTCCAACCTTCCCAGGATAGGCGGATATTTCACCAAGATTTCACTTATTCGGTTATGGCTGATTGATATTCTCAGGCTTACTACCCATTAATGAAGGCCGTAATTACAGTTTGCCCCCCCCCCTCCCTCCCTCCCTGCTTGCGCCCCATGTTTCTGTTCCTAAACCCATCTTTCTCCTTCTGAAGAACTCTTCCTCCCCTTTCATCTGCTGGATTCTCAGCTTGACAGAAACTACAAAGAACAACTATTTTATTGGTATCTGACTCAGTATGTACCGTTTGCGTCTGTGAATTAAATTCAGTCAGTCTGAATCTGTCTGATCCTCCTGACCTCAGGGACTTTAAATGGCCAATCCAGGTTTGACTCTAATAACTCGTCCTTTTTGTTGAGACTCCCATGGACTGGACCCTTCATTAAAGGCATTGGGATCAAAGCGGAAAGTGACCCAAATGCAATTTGTTCTATGGCTACCATTCAACCTAGCTCATAAACAAATGTACAGCTTTTATTTTCTGTGTGAACAGTGTTCTTATGGTAGTAGAATAAGATCCGGTAAGCATCCTGCAGTGCAATGATATGCATAAGTAGGGCTTAGCCTACTGTTAACTGTCTGATACAATACGGACGGTTGGATATAGGTCAAGGCAATCCGTTTGGACAAAGGCTGACAAGTTGAACGAGCAACATGTGTGTATGTGTTTTAATCTGGTCTATCCTTTACTGGGTCAGACAGACAATCTGAGAGATGCTGGTCTCATTTAGTCCACATTTCGTCATATAACCCAGAAAAGTCAACAGCAGCAGTCATAAAATATCTTCGGAGCCAACAGGAACATGGAAGCATCTAATCTAAACGCTCTTGGAGCCCACCTAAAACTCTGAAACAAGCCACCCAAGCCCCTGAGACTCATGAAGTTATGATCTCACCAACATGGTGTTTTCCACTGACATCACCAAGTTAAACTCCTTTTATTTACATCAGTAGGATTTCTCACCAGTTTTTCACTGGACCTAATATCAATAATTGGGTCGCTACCTCTGACCTGTCCTAGTTTTCCCTTACTTGCAATGTAATGTGTTTTTAAGACAGGAAGTTGTCCTACTGTAAAAAAAAATGTTAATGGCTCATTTTATCTCATTTTTATTACTTAAATATACTGTCAAATGACTTGGGCTGGCTTTTGATATAAAAGTTCTAGTTTCAAAACCACTATTTTTTGTCTGTCTGTATGAAGCCAAGCTAAGACAGAAATACCCTTCCCCATGTTGCTGTGCACTTTCATGTAACTGACTAATAGAAGACTGCTTTGCTTTTTCTTTGATTACAACAAAAATATCATTGGGTTGAATTATTTTTAGTTTCAAATAACACAGATGTCCAATTAACCCGTTAAGTGTCATGCAGACACTGGTTTCCTCATGGACCCATTGATTTGCATGAAAGTGTTTTTGGGGTGACAGTGAAGGTCAACATGTTAGATATGTTTTAGTTTTCGATATTCTGTAGTAAAACCTTTTAAATAGATAATTTTATACATTATTGTAAATTTTATAACCATAAAAATTTACAATAATTAATTTACTTAAGGTTATTATACGGTGAGAATTTCACACCACACCTTGCCTAATGACTGCAGCCCTATTCAACAGTGTACTTGTTTTTTTTCTCTTTTAATCTGCATAGTAACCCTGAGCTGTTTCTGCCCCCTCAAAATAAATTTGGCTTTCTCGGGGTAAGGATCGAGTTACACACCTCACCCTTTCCCACTATCCAGCTCTCTTATTCCCTCTCTTTGCTCTCTCAGTGACCCCCCCTCCTCTATAACTTCTTCAATCTCTCCAGTTTCTTCAAACTCCTGCAAACATTTCCTACATTTCAATGATTTTATTAGCTTTTTCAAAAAAAACAAACAAAAAAACCCCGCTAGCCTCATGCTCATTTCCTGCAGTGTGTGTTTTCTATGCAGTAAAACAGATGAAATAATTAGAATCATGAACTTGTAATTAGCTTTTTTTCCAGGCACACTCATAATAGTGGCATTTGAAATCACGACCATAATATCAGGGCACGGGCGCGTGTGTGTTACCGAGGGCAGAAGTGTGAAATTAAACTTGCCAGAGTGTAATAAAAGCACAGTGAACTCCTGACATGACTTGAATGTGTTTCATTGTATTGCTGTTGCATGTGTGTGTGGTGCACTCATTAGTCCATGTCTTCTAATGAGCACCACGGGTGGTTTAACACCTCGGCCCTATAGACAGTTAAAGTGGGGCTGTGCCAGGCTGAGTCCAGGCAACTCATAATTACAGCGGCTGGACTGAGCAGACCACAGTGCATTAAAAGCCTCTCTCTCTCTTTTCCTGTCTACCATGCCCTGTTCTTTAATTAGAAATATCAGAGCTAACCTTTTGTGTATCGTTGCTTGTTTTACTGACCTGCTTCTGCTTAGACAAACAAGACAAACAGATGGTGGGAGTTAAACCGGCAACCCCGCTGGCAGCGATTCGCAGTGAGGGAATCCAGTGTGGTTGTGATGGAGAGAAGGCTAGTAGAGAGATGATGCAAAACTACAGGGACCAAACCCATGACCTTGATTTTAAGCATGTGTGTGCGTTTGATAAAGCACATGAATAGAGCTTTGCAAACCACCGTGAAGGGATGTAACTAAGATGGAGGTTTATTGAGAATACTGAGGAAAAGATTGTCAAAATATAAGTTATACAACATGTGTTGTTACAGTATGCGATGGACTCAAAGTCTTGTGTCGAATTTGCAAAAAAATAAGATAAAATCAATATGTGTGTTTTATTATCAGCAAACTAGGTTGTTTAACAACCTCAGGAGAGCTTAGTTTGAGAACTTTTTCCTCAGTCACAAGGTTTTTTTTATCACTTTGTATTCACATCATGCACCGACTTTTCTTTAATCACATTTCAAATTTCCAACACTCTTACCTCTACTAAAATTTCCATTTCACTGAATATGCAGTGCTGAGCCGTGTGACTTAGAGACTAATCATTTCCAAAAGTAGACATTTGATTGAATTACATCAAGGTTGTTTGGTGGATTACGTATATGCCCATATATGGCCATTTATTGGAAAGGACACTCAGACAAGCAGTTTGACTTTTGTTCTTGCAAAAGCAAATGATGCATAGGTGGTCCAGTCAGGTTGTTGCCTCCGTTGAAAAACATGCACTGCATTGAATATGATGCATATTACTGGGCTTTTGGAAGTCCCTCTATACAGAGCGGATGGAAAAATAAATGCATATACAGCATATCTTGTTGTATTTTGCATTAAACACAATTCCTCTCATTCCAACCCAAAGCGTTTTAGCAGCTTTTCTAGACTATCCCAAAGGCTCTTCCTCTCTGCAACCTTCCAAAGCTTGGGAAAAGGTGGTCTCTGTGTTTTCTGAGACACTCAGCACCCAACGGACAATAAGATCAAATAAAATAATGAAAGAACAAACAAGCCTCTCTGCACAATCAAGCTTAGCAGAGTAAGCAAGATGAAATACTTTTGAGCTTTGTTGCTTTCTGTAGTAAAGTGCCAATTGTTACATTGCTTGTCTCTTCCGAAAGAACATGATTGTAAAGCCATCAATCTCACTTATCTCTCAGGGCTGCTGGAAAGACCTGCAGAACATTTCACACTGACTGGACCAAGAGCTTGTCTGCTCCATTTGAGAAGTGCCCTGAGATTGCTGCTGTCGTAAACTGGCTCTATGTAATTTAACAAACTGAAGTCAGTTGACTCGAGCTTGGCCTGCCTTGCACGGTAACTGTATATATTAAACTCTCTACAGTTCCGTGCACACATCCTCCTGGATTAGCTCTGGCACTTCCCTCACTCTGGCTTTATTATAACCAACTCTTACGGTTCTCTGAAGGGCAGCATGTGGACAGTGCCAAACCATACATAGAGAGTCTGAGCCACAACACAGACTCAAACCTCACTGATGCGCAGATCAATTCCTCTCTGTTGCTACACGATGTAAAAAGTTTTGAAATTATTTGTATTGATGGGACAAACAGATTTCCTCAAGAAAATCTTGTGTAGGAATCTCAATAATTTTAAAAGAACTATAAGAAGTATGGAGAAATGCACAGTTTCTAAGTTTATAAAAAAAAATCTGTCAGAAAGATTTTGTGGAAATAAATTATTCGTGAAAAGTTTAATTCAAGTATTAAATATTAGCACTAAGAACTAACACGCTAAGGTTTGTAAGAATTTTTCAAGAAATATTCAGAAAACTGCTGTTTAAAAAAACATAAAAGAATTATTTTCATGGCTATCTAGATGGGATTACAGGTATTAACCCATGAACATAAAGAATAGGACTCATCATAAATGTTAAACTATTAACATTAAGGTCTTGAATAAGATGTTCCTTCATTACCACAAAAACCTATGGAAGTATACTTCTTACTTCCTAAAAGAAGTAATAAATATATGTATGTATATATCAATTTTTATCCATGTTTGTGTTATTTTTTTATAATTATTATTTTAGTTTTTGTATAACCATCCTCAGCTTAGTAGCATCCTTCTTACATATCCTTTTTTTCACTTTCATCCTACAAGTAAGTTGCATTTGAGATTTTCTTCTACATTGCTACAGGTATGAAATGGAGCCTTGGGATAAATTCAAACTGTAAGACTCTACAGACTCCCCTACATCATCCAAACGGTGCATCTTGCATGTCTACCACAGCCCATCAGTGTTTTACTGTGCCTCATCAAAGCCAATCATCAAACAAGCCTTCATTTACATGGACCTCTATCCATGGCTCCATTTGCCCAGGAGCTCAAACCTCCTCTGTCTCTGCTCCACCTTCATGAAGCTCCTTCAGGCTTCCATCCACTCTTTGACCTCCATCAACAGTGTCCGCCCACGTCTTCTGCCAGAGTCTGAGCGCCAAAACTTTAATTCATTCATGTCAATAAAACATTATAATTGCAGCTTCTCTCCATGTGAGTATATCCAGGTTGAAATAGGGATAGTAATAAGCATTTCTACTCCAGTTAACCCACTTCTATAAAATATCTCTCAGGGATCGGGTTTTTATTCTTTGGATGTAAAGCAAAAGAAAGGAAGTATCATGTGAACTGAAGAAATTATAAAAATTGATTCTCAGAGACACAGTAGAATTTATTATAATACCACAGTTTTCCATCTCAAAGATGTTTACAGCCATAACAGGTCTGAGATTTTACAGGTGAGGCGCCATTTGGATTAGTGGACAAATACTGAGAGCTAACAACAATAATCCGAGGTGATTTGACGCTCATAGCATTTAGCTGTAAGCCTGTAAAGACCAGACTTAGAGCGCTTTCTTTTCACACTTTATCAGCTTTCTATAGATGGGGCCCCTATAATGCAATTGGTTTTAATGGCCTAATAATACAGACTTCCAAGAACATTGTAATCCAGCCGTAGGCTATTCTTTTACTGCTAGTTGTTCACAATGTTCTACGCTACGTTTGTGAGTTACAATGGGTTTCTTACCTCCACTGCAGACACAATGATGCATGAAGATGAGAAGAAATAGAGAAGCTTTGAAATTGGGACTTGTAGCTGAACATGGGAGGTTTTGGGATATGATCATTTTGGGATATGATCATTGTATGAATTAATCATTCGTAATGCATTCAAGAATTAGGTTTTCAATTATCTCATATCTAGGACAAGTCAACACCCAGATCTGAGCGATCCACATGTGGAAACTGTTCCAAAATCTCAATAGATTTGGCCAACGAGTCTGCACAGACGGTAGCGATCAAAGCCAAATATGATCAAAAAAATCTCTTTTATCCCTCAACACGCCCATCTAATTTGGATTTCTTTCTAAGTTGACTTTTATCTTAAGTGTCTTTATCATGATTAAATCTAATTACAAGATGCATTTTCTGAACAGCTTAATTTTAATTTCTGAGAATGTGCCAATGTGCTGAAGATTTTGCTTACAAAATATCATTCTTTCAATAAACCTCCCTTTCTTTTAAAACTGAATGATCTGAGTCATTTCTCCTCAGTTTCCTATGAGACTCTTCCCTGGCAGGATAAATGTGTTTCTGCCTTTTTCTTAGTGAATCATGGTAGTTTTATTCCTTTGCTTCATTCTAGTAAGGGACGCCATCTGTTAGTCATTAAGAATTTGGGTGAAGACCACCACCCTCTTCTGTCACTGCCTGTTTTAACTCCCTATAATATCCAAAGTCTGACCTAAACTTCCTCAACCCATTTTGGTCATCATTTTGGTGCTCGGATTTCTATAAATCACTCAAGCTAAGCATGCCTGTCTTTGTGCATGAATGACCTTTTGCTGATCAGCTTTAGTGATGGTTCAAAACATCCACGCATGAACATGCTGTCCATGTGTCCATCTGCCACGGACAAGCATGTGTGTGTGTGTATGTTTGCTTGTGTGTGGTCTGCTTAAGCTGCTGTATGAGGACAGACCTTAGCTCTGAGATCAGATGAGGACGTTTCTGAGTCCACCTACTGACTGTAGAAGGCAATGTGACAGTTCAGATTGCGCTATTTTGATTTATGAAAAAGGAAATCTAGTTTTCATCTTCTATAAAGTAGACGCATCATTATGTGGTAACATAACGTACCTGCTAGCCTACAGGAAAAGTAATGTATGAATTTACTTCTATCAATGGAAGTCAAAAGCACATGATTGTCTATGTAGTCTTGAAATAATGCTTAGTCAATGAAATAATTTCTACAGTTTATTAGTCTCAAAGTGGCCCAAAATAACCTTCAGCATGGGAGATACCTTATTTTACTTTTTTAACTTTTTAAACGCATAGACAGAGTTTGTAAAAAAATATATATATAATGAGTGTTTTGGAGGGAAACCTTTCTTGCGTTTTTTTTTCCTGCAAAACACAAGTATAAATGCAGTATGCAATACATAGCTCTCAGATATGGATCACCAGCAGGTTAGCCCAACCTCTCTAGTAAACAGAGGAGAAGTGAATGATCACATGAGCCAAGGATAGTTTATTGTCTATAGATGCAGGAGGTGAATTGTTTTACTCCACAGCTTTTCAATGGTTCATGGAAAGTCAGTAAGTGGATTGCGGGTTTATAGAAATTATGAACAATATTTAAGAATATGTAGATCTTACTCTGTTGCATTATTGCTCCATTACTTCATTTGTGCATTTGTAGGTATTAAATTTGTCAAGAAAACCCTTCTGCTGCTAAACACTGTCAAAGCAGAGTACAGAATGTAATAGAAAAGCCAATGTGTGTTTGTGCTAAAGTCTGATAGGCAGACTTTACCACCCACTTGTGTCACTTAAAAGAACCTGGTTTAAAAGATCACCATGGTGACCATTCTTTGCCCAAGGCTGCACACAAAAAACACACAAATACACATCTGCTTGACCAGAAAATACATCAGTAATTAGTAAGCTTCAATTTCTAAATTGATTTCCAGGTCCATAAAAGACTGTCTCCACAAGAATCACATCTGGGTTCTGGTGTAGAGGGATTTCTCCTTGCACCCCTTATCATATTCACCATTTTGATCAATTAATTGTTGGGATCTTTGCAAAATGGCATATACAAAAAACTGTTCATCCCCCAGAGGTGCATGATGATTGTCAGTGTGACTGCGTCGCTAAATGGTAGTAAATCTGGTTTTGTTATGCGATGCTGCGCTTGCTATAATTGCATTGACAGGTGTTTTTTCGCAGCGGTGCGTCAAATTTACACCCCACTTCTTCTCAAGAGGAGAAAACAACAGAGGCATGGATGATTGATCAGATAAGAACAGTGATCAGTTTTGTGTGCATGATTGCTTAGGTTGAAGCCTCTGGTGTAGAATGGGAATTAGGACAGACTCCTGGCATGGTAAGTGCTAGACTGAGCGTTCTTGACAATTAGGCAACTGTGCAATTATGCAACGATCGTGACCATGCGAAATGATGGACAAAGAAAGAACAGAGAGACAGAACAGGAGGCTGAGAGAGAGCACAGCGTGACAGGACTGGAAAACTTCCTGAAAAAGAAAACAGAAAATCCAGTAAGAAAAAAAAAGGTTTTGCAGCAGAGACAGATTTGAATGTTAAGTTATATGACATGTTAGGGGCTTGCAGAGAAGCTGGGGTGAATCTTGTTTTTATAGCTTCTACACAAGTGATCTTTTGTAACAAGTGAAAAAAACTAGCAAACTATTTTTGGAAGGAGGGGGTGTCAGCCAGTGAGTGTATGCATTTGAAGAATCCCTGTGTATCCATGGCATGCATGCACTTTGACCTTGCACCTGTAACATTGTAACCTTAGCACACAGTGTGTGTGTCCATATGTTTGTTTGTGTGTGTGAACCACTTGCACCTAAACTTGTTTAGCAGCAGGGTTTTAACTTCTTGGCTTCTGTGACTTGTTAATGCTTTTGGCCTGTTGAGTCATTTTGCATAGCTTAGATTTATGTGAGTGAAAACAATGTGTGATCTGTGACTGGAACAACAAAATCAATAAATGGAGATCTGGGTATTTTTTGTTTTTGAGATAACATATAATAGCTATAAAACACGTCCAACACCACATGAATATGTAAAACATAAATGACTTCCAAAAAATGCTGGAACATTATTAGAGGGATCTCCTCCAGTCCATAAGAACATAAGGACATTAAAGTGGAATGGATCTCTGGTATCAGGTGATAAACCTTGGCTCACTGTCATCACTCCAGTCTGTCTTGTTGGAAGTGAACAAAACAGAGATCAAGGCTGCCTTGCTGGCAGGTCGAGTTCTTACACAACAAACTTGTTAAAACATTACACATTACGCCGCTAGACTCTGTCCTTTCACTTCTCGCTTAGCACAAATAGGCACAATCCTATTGAGGATTTTAACTAAAATGCCCAGAAATTTACCATCTGACCCCCCGCCTTTAAATATTGACCAGGCCTTAACTGATGCAGGAGTAGGTAAACATTATGAGCTGTTTCCTCATTAACTTGTTTGTTTCTACAATGCTGTGAAAGTGTTGTTGTCCCCTTACAGTTTTCTGCTCTTTTATGCCACAATGACATCAGATAAACAAAGATATGTATATCAGACAAAGATAAAATTAATAAATGCAATGAGAAATCCAAAATATTTTGCAAAAGATGATTATATGAGGCATATCTTGGTATCTGAGATGTTGTACTTGGATCTCTCCCATGAATGTCACTTTATGTCTCTTTCTTATTCCTTTGACACCATTTCCAGACTGATGGGTGTCAGTGAATATGGTTCTAATTTCTTCCTAAATTTCTTAGGTCTGGGACATAACTTGTTGCTTTTCAAGATTTACTAGTCTACTTCTTGTTAGATCTGGCTGTAATCAGTCCTGCGTGTATCTAGATAACCTGAAGTAGAAAATTGTTGTTAATTAATTATATAGCAAGAGAGTAGTACTCTTTGTATACAGTATCCTCATAATTTCATTTTGTCTTTTAATTTTATGAATTAAGAACTTTGCATTCACTCGGGTTATCTTGGTTTGATATTAAAATTTGTTTGATAAGATGTAACAATCAAAAGCCTGAATAATTATGTAAGAGAGAAAATACTTTATTGCAGCACTGTATGTAATTGGATTTAGCATGCAAACCTATCAAACTTATTTTTAGAGCAGCAGAATATTAAGAATGGTCTTAAAGTGTTGGTGGTGCTGGGTGGCTCATTTCATAGATCATTGTGTAGAGACTATAGTTCTCATTCTGGTTGTCCTGTGTTGGATACCAGGTCTGGTGGTATGTTTTCCCCTCTCTCTCCTCTCTATTTCCTCTCTTAGTACTGTTCAAAAAAGGCCATTTGTGCAAAAAAGCAGAATGGTTGTAAAACTTCTTTACGTTTTTAAGACTTCCATGATAAAACAGGTGCATTACCTTTTAAATTCAAATGCCATCACAATTCGTCATGAACCCAACCAGGCACAGTCATCATAACATAGAAATGTTTTTTTTCCCAGGAGGAAAACAAGCAATCACCCTTCAGAAGCTTGCATGAAGGCATGTAAACCAGACAACATGCACACATGCACACCCCATCATCCTCACATGTAGACAGGGTTATGCACACATGTACCCACCAGCCATGCATGCCCACACTCAAGCACATGCATACTCCCACGCTCATCCTTTGGAACCCTTGGAAGAAGGCTCTCACACTTCGCCCCCGTTGACTACATGTCAGTCCATCTGGGATCATTAACGCTATGTTAATGAATATAGGGCCGGGGCCCAGAGCATGTGAGGAAATGACAGGGAAAGAAAAGGCTGGAAGGAGTTGGATAAAGAGGATAGAAGGTGAGAAGATGGGGGAGGATAATGGATTCTCTCCTAACAAAATGCACTGTTTGAGAGACTTCTAGGGCCAAAAAAACGGGCATGAGAAAGAGGAGTCCTGTTGCTTGGAGTCCTGCAAGCAACAGGACTCCAAAACGTGAGGAAGGAAACAGTCAGCACTTACAAAGCAGGGAGATGCAAAAATAAAACAACAGAAAGCAGAGTCACGACGAGCTGTACTTGGTATGTTCTCACCAGGGGCAGATGAGAGCTTTATGGAAATAGCTGAACAGATGAACAGAAGAAAGGGAAGGAAGGAAAGACAGCAGAGACAGCAGATGAGCCGAGAGAACAAACAGGGGTACAGACAAGGAGCTACAGTGTAAAAAATGATGGCAGCTGAATGGGCTCTGCGGTTAAATATTTCACCAGGGTCTGTTTGTGCCTTTGTGGGTGTGTGGGCATGTATAGGCGCGTGTGTGTGTGTGTGTGTTTAAAGGAGGACAGAGAGAGCTAACAAGTGGAGTGTGCCTGTTGACTGGGAGAGTTAATGATTCCTGTGGTCTGAATAGTGAGACAGTATTAATCCTGGAAAGAGGAAGGTTGCTCATTTACCTCCTGCTGACACACTCATGCAGCAGCATCTATGGTTTGTGTGTCGATGGAGTTTGTTTTGATTGCTTTATGTGCTGCATGGCTGAAAACAGAACAGGTTCCTTGGCAACTCTCCAGAAGATGCTCAAAGCAGAACCGCAATGTTATAACAAGTTTATCACAGCAAGAATGAACATTTTCCCCACCACTAGCAGCTGAACTCAGTGAAGCAAGAAGTGTGCCAACAAGGGGGGCAGTGAAGGACCACCTGTATGCAGATGAATGGGCTTGAACAGAGGAGCCAGAGGACACAGGGAAAGTGTGCCAATATGCGCCAGAGGGACAAAGTTGGGGGTAAAGAGGACAGAGGGCAGCGGGGTGACAAGCCGTCCAAATGGAGGTGAAACAATACCAAGTGTTGACAAGCTTAAACTAACAGTAATGACAGAGTTCGGACTTACAAAAGGCATTTTGAAATGCAATCTGTTATCAGTTAGAGTCAATAGGAAGACTATTACAGTGATTTCCAGCCCCTTATCCCCCTTAATACATAGAATAAGATCATCTAATGTCAAATGTCTCTGGAGTAGTTGGCAGAGTAATTTTAGATTGTGAAATGTAAAAACAATGATCCTGAAGTATCAGCAAAAACAATTACATTTCAGAACATGAGAAAAATAAATAAATACAATAATTTGAATAGAATAGAATAGAATTCAACTTTATTGTCATTGCACTGTCACAAGTACAAGCAACGAGATGTAGTTTGCATCTATCCAGAAGTGCTCTACAAGATATAAATATTTATTCACAGATGTACAAGACTATGTATGTATGGACTATAAGGGGTTATAGCAAGAGATATACTGTAGATATTGTGTATAAATATAAATATGGGAGCTATATGCACAGATTACACAGACTATACAAGAATGTTATGGAATGGATTATAGATAAATAAT
This sequence comes from Xiphophorus couchianus, assembly GCF_001444195.1. Lineage (NCBI taxonomy): Eukaryota > Metazoa > Chordata > Actinopteri > Cyprinodontiformes > Poeciliidae > Xiphophorus > Xiphophorus couchianus. Next base: position 15,013,052 of record NC_040230.1, on the reverse strand, counting down.
GGCAGATAAAATTTACAGGTTGTATGTGTGTGTGAAGAAAACAGTCCGTGATGTGTGTAAAACTATGCTCTGCATGTCCTGTTTGAACAATGTGTTGTTTTGTTTTACTTCCATAAATATAGTTATCCATCAGCAGATCATTTTGTTTTTGGGTTTTGTTTGGGGACAAAAATCTCATATACCTAATAAAACGTGTCTTGTCCGGATTTTGGTCAACACTTCAATCAAAAGAAAAACGGTAAACTTCAGTAAATAATTTACAATTAGATTATATTCAAGGATTCAATTAATTATACAAGATGTTGTAGCAGTTTGATATTTAATAACTGCTACTCTGCTACTTTGATGAGGATATTTCTTTTTCTGTTAGCATAATTCTTCAAATCAAATTAATATAGAATAGAAATTCAAGTTAAGTAGAAAATGGAAATATGCCGCCATAAAACAAAACAGGCAGCAGCATTAGAAATCAGAATACTCCTGTAAAAGCCATAATGTTTACACAGATTGTTTCACAAACTTGTTTAAACGGCTTACAAGCCCTTTCTTTCCCATCCCTGTTTAGTAATTATTATGGTTTGGTGTGGCTTAACACCTTCTTTTTACCACCTCTTTTCTTTTACTGATTTCTCAGTAACTTCTTTTCAAAAGTTTCACTCTACCTCGTTTTGATTGATTTTTCCCCTCTTTTAATAAGCCCTTCTACGTCATATTTCACAGTCTGTGTGTGTTTGAAGAAAACCCTCTAAGTCTTTTGACAGAGGTCCCTGGCCAGCTCTGATCCCTGCCTGAGGCCAACAAGATGCCAGCAAAGAAGGAGTATAACAGAGAGGCAGGACTGAAAATTTAATAGGCTAACAGGCTGAGGGGGATCTGTCTTTATGTATGTTGTAGTGTCCCATGCATTCAAGGGACTTTTTTTTAAATTTATGCAATTTTCTTGTCTTCTTTGTCTAGTACGTGTGTAACCCAGAAAAGAAAACGACCCTTTTCCTCTCATATTATTCACTTTAATACACTTGTGTTCTTTTTAACTGAACAAGTATTATAAAAAAGTAACTGCACTTTCCAGAAGCTACAGTAATTCTAAATATTTATTATGTTATTATGAACTCTTAACTGGACTGCACTTAAAAACTGGTCTCCACTTTATACCTTACACATGTACAGAGCTAAGTAACTTCCTTTTTACTGTCAGTCCTGCACTTTATATTTTATATTTATATTTATATTCATATTTTATACTGTATTTTATTTTATTCTGGAGTAACCTCACAACATTGGAAGCTCAAAACACTGTCCTGAGCCGTATGCAACGAAATTTCGTTCTGTATACACCCTGTGCATGCAAAATGACAATAAAGTCAGTCTAAGTCTCTAAGTCTAAGTCTGTTAATTCAATGAGAGCACAACCCAGAGAAGAATGAATGATTTTCTCTTCAGCGTGAACATCATAGTGGTAACAAACCAAACTAAAAGAGGAGGTGAACCCAAAAACACAATTTGACTTGATGAACAACTAAAGGAACATTGAGCTCAATAGGACTTGGGTTTAATTTTTGATATACTGGCTTGTTATTATAATAATAATAATAATAATTACTATTATTATTATTATTATTATAATAATAATTATTATTATTATTATTATTGTTGTTGTTGTTATCATTATTATTATTATTATTGTGCTTGCTAAATGTGATTGTTGAACTATTTTATTTGATCTTTTTCTAACTAATTATAACAATTTTTTGCTCATTTCCTGCCCCCAGCTAATTCATTTCACACTCACCTTAATTCCTTTTGTAATATTGCAAAACCTAGCTACTGGTCCATAACATCTAAATTATTTCAAATTATTTCCTACGACCAGGAATACATGAGTCTCATGAACAGTCAAAACTCTATGGTTTGCTTCCTTCTACTAAAACAATTATCATACACCTTGGTTGAAACAAAACTAAGTATCATCAGGAACCAGTAGCACCACAAGTTCTTTTTAATTATACAGGTTATGCAACTGTGGTATTTCAACATTAATCTAAATAACTCGTGGTAGATACCGTGAAGCCTGGAGACAAGTTCTTTGGAAACAAACAAGCCTGATTTCCGCCCGTTGAATGGTTTGTTTGGCTGTCAGTTCTTCCCCCGACTTCCTTTAAGTCCACTTTCAGATCTGTCAAGTTTTCCATCTCCTCAAACGCTTCCCTGTCATAATTTTCTTTTTTACTTTTTTTTTTTTTTCCCCGATCTTGGCAGCCTGAGTGTGCCTGTATGGGCTGTGGGAAGACCGAGTGTCATCTGCGGTTTCTACTCACAACACTGTCAAAGATGAAGACTTTTCCTGTTTGTGTACATCCACAGAATTCATGTGTAGAGAAATGGGTAGAGCTGGCAGAGGAGACCCCAATTAGCTCACTGTTGGCTGCTGCAGCAATAAAATGGAGGTGTATTTGTAGACTGTGAATTTCTGAATCATTCTGGTACATGTGATGCACTAGATAAATGGATATTGAGGAGAACCCATGCATGAGCAGCGGACGTCTGCTGGCAATGAGGGGACACTCAGCCGTCTCTCTGAGTGTTGTGTTCAAAGTGAGAACTGGGATCCTGTTGCTGGTACTCCGAGGTCAGTGAATCACAGCCTAGTTTTGGAGCTGCTGAGACAGTATTTTCATTTCTGACGTTCCACTTTGGAAATCAATCCATAGGTCGGACGTGTAATGTCTCCAGAGGGCAAGATGTTGAATATCTTACTTTGCACGACTACCAGTAAGCAAGAAATTGATAGTACTGTATACACTCCAATAACTCAGAAAATGACAGAATATTTGGCTGCCAAACTATTAATTGTTGAGTCTCTTATGCAAAGAGCTAATAAGTTGTTGTCAACACGGCTTTGTCTTGTGAAGGAGGTGTAGATCAAGTATAAGTGCTTTTTAGAAACCCAAATCTGTTTGAGATTTCTTATTTTAATGTGAGAAAATTCTGTGTTTCTTTAGTTGTCCCTTTGTGCTTGAACTAATCCAGACTACACCTTCAATTGCAGCGTTTCAAAGTTGGTGATTGACCCTATATTCAGCAAGTATTCACTTCTAGTGGCAATTTTAAAAAAAATTTTAAAAAATCTAGAAACTTTTTTGCTGCTATTGGATAGTTAGCACCAGCCCCGAAACATTGTGACTTACAGTCAAAATGGGATGTAAATGTAAAATCTCACGTCTCTGGATAAATCACAGTATTTGATTCATTTATTTATGGTGTATTTTACCAATTTCTTGTCCCCCAAACAATTTTCTTTTTATCTCAATCAAGGCATCCATTCAAATTACATCCACATACAGTTTGCATCATGTTACATGAAATTCAATAATATCATTATTTGGTCATTGCTTTGATATCTGAGTAGTTGTTGTGTAAATTGTGTAGGATTAGCACTTTGCTCCATTTGTGGAAACAAACAAAAAAAGTTAGTTTCACTCAAATATTGAAACTCCTGTTCACTATTCTGAACCCCGTGTTGTGTATTGTGTTGAATTGCCTCCTGTAGGTAATCTTACAGCCCAACTACTGATTAGTAGTATTTCTTGGTCTTTTTTATGTCTTGCCACTCCTATTTGGGAGCTATTACAGAGTGGAAAAGCACCCCCTCCCCACTGCCTTCAACATCTATCCTGAGCATGTGTCTTGGTGATCAGAGAGCCAAGACATGTGTGTTCTTGCCCAACCAAATTTTGGGACAGCTAGACTCTATACTCATAACACTCAGACGCACAAAGCTCCTCACCAGATCACCTCAGCATGAGTTCATCCCTGCCCGAGGGTAGCCCCTCTCCTGCTGAGGCCACAGTCTCGCAGACATTCAACACTCTGGACTTTATCTCCTCCGTCTGCCAACTTTTTTTTATTGTAGTTACCTGTCTGGTGACACAGCCAATTGGAGACTCTGAGATAAAACTCACTGATAAGATGATAATAATGCTTTACTATCTGACAAAACATAATCCGTGCATCTGCATGTCTGAGCAACAACTTGCAGGAAAATTGGGCCCACACATGGTTACTTGTAAAGATTTATAGGACTTAAATGCAGATAGTGCAAAACATTGAAGAAAAAACATGCAACAATCTATTGAGCTGCAAAAAGATAAAGAGAGTAACTACAAACAATACAGTTTAGTCCATATTTACAGGCTGCATCACATAAATACCAAGTAAGCACAACATGCAATTAATTGCAACACAAACTTCGTCATAGAGGCATCTAGCTTAACTTTAAAGCAACTGAGAATAGCGTTACGACACATAAAAACAAATATGCCATCACCAAATCAGACTGGCACAAAACATTGTCTGTAGGATTTTACTTTATCTTTGTATTCTAGATAAAAAAAGAATTAGTGTTTACAACAGTAAACACTAATACTGCAGAGGAAATATTTTTAGCTTATGCAGTGATATAAAGGGTTAAAATCACTTAAAACAACAACATTATGAAACTAATGCTTACATGTTCCCACAGAGATAATTATAATCCTTCTTTGTCAGACTGGAGACATTTGTGATAAAAAAAACTGTCACATGTTATGCAGCTTGTTCCAGGGGGTTTATAACTTTAATGTAAGATTTTAATGATATAGTTTTAAATTTTTGTAGTGAGGTTCTGTAAAAAGGTCATAGAAAGCCATTATCAGTATAGCTTTCTCCCTACTGGTTACTTTCTGCAGAAGAGAACTTACTTTTTCTTGTTTGATGATGATATCTGTTGCAATTTATCACCATCTTTTCTTAACCTTGTCTTTGTTTTCCACCATTCTTATTTACCATCTATTTCAGTGATCTTAAATATTTTGTCCATCCAAATTTTTGACAATACTGGCCATCAAGGGTAACGACAGTTTGTCCAGAGATATTATCTATATGCAGTGCATACACTATTGTTGCTTTAACTATTGCATCTAATCATGCAATATGATGACTACAATATGATGACATTAATATTGCAATTACATCAATTTGATGGGTTGAGCAGCTCCAGTATAAATCCAGTGCATCCCAGAGGTTGATGCTAACCGCTTTTCTGAGTGGCTAGACCAAAGCAAACAACTGTGTGGCACCAATCCTAAAAATATCTTTGGGCTTTATACAGATACAGTTTTTATTACATCCACACCACTGTCATGTTTGCACTGGGTGTTTTAATATTAGTAATAGGAGCAAAATCTGTCATTTCAACCAGCCTCTGTTGGAGAGGATAAACAGCTCCAGCCAAAGAACTGAGGTTTTATATGGATATAAACCCTCGTCATTGTTCCTGGCACGATGCTAGAGAGTTGTTTACTCCAGGTCAGATATTAACTGCTTATAACCTTCACACAGAACCTCTCTTTGGGGATCCTGAACCAGCCCTTTAAGATACACCAAAGAAAATCTTAAGTTTATTATCTGAATACGCATGACTGGCATGCAGTAGCCTATAGGATCGGCTTTTAACTGCTTAGGGCACCCTGCTGGAGTGGGGCTCAAAAAGAGCTTGAATTCACAAAGGACAAGTAGGAAAATACAGCAATGAACATGTACTAAAGAAAGCATTCAGAATTAAGTTAACTATTTAAAGCTAACTTAATAGGCTTTTGTTTGACCTGGGAAAACATTTATGGCTAAACATTTTGCAGTTACCTTTTTATTTTTTGTAGTTGCTTGTGTTGCGCCCTGAACAGAAAAGAAAAGAAAAAAAACATCTTTGTTAACATATTGTAATGTAACACAGTGCAATTCCTCTGTGTTTAGAAAACCTTGGTTAAGCTCCCTATTCTGGAAACATTTTACACAAACTATTTAATGTTATTACTGGTCATATTTATGTATTTTTCCTCTTCAGCTTAACTGAGAAGGAGATCTCCAGTTAGATCATTTAATCACGTATTAAGCACCATTATATTATGAGTTAAAAAAGTAAGTTTTATATCTTAATTATTAAAACTGATATGGACCAACTTCGAAAAAGAAATAATTCAGTATCTTTTTCGAACTTCATGCTGATATGTACATACAGTATTTTTTTTTTTCTTTGAAAAGAAAAAAAAATCATCACTTGTTTTGCCTTGGAGTAGTTCTGTATCTGACTACGTTCCTTGAAAAGACTGTCAGCCGCAGGCGAAGTGGAGGGATTGGATAAGGTGGGGAAAAAATTAACCTGTATCCTATTGGCTACTGAATAAGTGGGCGGAGTCACGATGAGACAAAACAGACAAGTTGCGCTCGTAAGAGACAGACAACAGCTTTAGAGTACAAGCGTCGCCTTCCACGAGTGCTCACTTTTTTACGCGCATTGAAATCTTTCACTGAGGACGTTTAATTTAAAAATAAAAATCTAAATATTTTTTCCAATTAACCGGCTGAGGAGAAGAGAACAGAAGCCATGGATGTGGTGTGTCTGATGTGTTTGGCGTTGACCATCGGTGCGTGGTTTGCCTCCGCGGAGCGGCACAGCGTCTATTGGAACAGCTCAAACCCAAAGTAAGTGCTCAGATCGGGGCTACACTTTCTCTTCCTGCAGCGCGGAGAATAGCAACTTCTAAATAAATTTAATCAGTCACTGTGCACGTCTCATTTAATTGAAACTGTTCTTACCGTTTTTGCTATTTCTGTGTGACCACATCCAAAACTGGTTTTAATTGTTACTTTCATAATACCGCTAAGCGTGTAGGTTATTGTTTGGATACCCTTTATATTAACTTTACGGATGCTATTCAGTGGTATATTTTACTCCAGGAAAAATAATTGACAAAAACACATCTGGATGCTGAAGTATGCTTGATTTTACAAAACGCAAAGTTTTTTGTTTATTTTAATTTAAATAAACCCTCTTTTTATGCGTATTGGGACTAATAGCTTCACAAGAAGCACAGGAATTCTGGACGGATTAGATTTTATGGGAGCTGAGAAAGTTTTGACAGAACTTGAGAGTCTGAAGCAGTAACATTTCATTCCGCCCTTTAACTGTCAAACATTTAGTCGCAGTCATGCACAGTATAAGTGAACACTGAACAATAAATTTGATGAAATGTTAATGAAAATAGGGACAAAACAGGAAAAATGCAAATATAAGTACTCAAAAAAACCTGATTAGTAACCTTTTGCCCCATTTGACATCATCAGAGGAAAGTGTGCATTAAAGCTTGGTATCATGAGAGTAGTTTACAACAAACTGGAAAAACAACGGGAAAATCTGAATGATATGATGCTTTTCAGGTGGCTAGGTGAGTTTGAGTGGTTAGCAGTTTTAAATATGTATATTAGATCAGAGAGTGGATGCCTTGACAGATGGACACATTCACCACTATATTTAACTGTAACACATAGACTCAGACATACTCTAATAGTAAAAAATAGACTGGCGAGTATGAACTTGGCCCATGCTGTCTGCGTGCTCTGCACCTGTGTGCGTGCGTGTGTCATGAAAAAGGCGTGTCTATTAGTAAGAGGGAGTTAACTGCCTAATGCAAGACAAGAAAGAAAGAAAAAACAGTGTGTTTTTCCATCGGTGAGGATTTGTATCCTGCAGAGACCGTGAGTCACATATAGTGCTGATGATTTTGTTTTGAGGTCAGAAATGTAATGCTATCCGGCCACTCAGTGGGATCGATCAGGCTTGACGTATCTCAACACGATTTATTGAGCTTTTAGCGTGGGGGGGCGAGTCATCTCAGTGAGTATTATTTTGAAATCGAGCTGAAGGACGGTCCCCGAGTCGTTGTTTTATTTATTTTTATCTGCTGCCCAGAGGGGTCGATTAAAACCCATCATCGAGAAGCAAAAAGGGCAAAACCATTACGGACAGTCAGTCTTGTCTTGAATACATTAGTTACTCTGTAATTGCCCTTCATCAATGAAAACAAGGGTGGTTAAAAAGGGAAAAACAATGGGTGTGATAATTTAATTGGAGACCTGAAGGTAAATGCAGTGTGCAGTCCTTGCATCATTTGTAGTGATTCAACAATATGCCTAACACCTAACTCACCTCAGACAGACTGAACAGGTGGGGAAAAATCTGGTTCACATAAGACCTGAGGAAAAATGTGTAACCAGGGTCTGATAAAACAGAGATCAGGGCCAGCCTTATTGACAAACCTTGTGATCACTTAAATGCCCCCTGCTGGCCTTGGAAACCTAATAAGGGTCTTAAATTCAGAATAGACAGGCTGAATAATTCACTGATTGTACAGATAGTAAAGACTGGCATCATAAATGGTACGTTAACTGTCGTAATTCAAAGATACTTTAACAGCTCTAAACTAATGAATGAAGGTTGTTCAGTGGATTCTTTGTTAAACTTTCACTTCCACTAGAACTTGAGAAAGTTGGAAAATGTACTCAAAACTGTTAGTACTCGAAAAATATTTGTCAAACATTACTTAAAATGACCATTGGACACCCTGCTGTTTTCTATATAAACAACTTCAAGTTGTGGAAACCAACTTAAAACTTAGGAAACCAATTGACAAAAGCAAGGTCGGCAACGCTGAGGTGGCTATGACTCTTACTAGAGGTGTGTCCCAATGTGAAATTCTGTTTGTGGGTTCCTACAATCTAAAGTCGGACCTCGAAGGGATATTGGAGCTCATTGGGATTGAGTTTAAATAAGACGGGGCAGGCAGATGGAGGGGTAGGAGGACGAGAGAATGGCCCGATCAAATGGAAAGTCAGATCTTGTGCGCTGTCTCTAATCCGACCCTGGACTATTTCTGCTGTCAAATGGGGGTTGCGTAACCAAACGAGGGGGTAAAAAATGATAGAAAAAGACTAATCCCTTCTTCTGCGTGTCTAAACATAGACTGACACAGATAAACTAAACAGAGAATCAACTTTTAGTGTCATACACTCTATTAATGTGCCCCAAATGTTAGGAAATCAAGATAATTCTTGGTCTTATTTTATTTCCTTCCAAATGTATTCTTTTCACTATTTCTTTTTCTATTGCATCCCACCTGCCCTGAACCATTCCCATGTGATCCATCAGTCTGCTGTTAATCAGACTGCATTGATCCATCTGTACGCTCCACAGATAATTGATGCTAATTGATCCTTGGCCTAATTGTGAGGCTGCACAGATTTATCTTACAGGAGGAGGACAGTGACCAGATGGCAGCAGTCTGCTCATTCATGTTGGGTACTATAGAGGCATGAATAATTTGCCATCTTGTCAGCAAGCCTAAGGAATTGTGGCCTAATCCCTCACACTGATTTGATACACAACTGTGTTTGCATGCTACTTTTTCTTACGTGACAGGTGAAGTCCTGTTTTTCCGCTACGTGTCTTGGCTCGTACAAGCGCTTACTAGTGCTTCTAGGGGAGAGGTTGAACTTACGCTGGCCCTTAACTGGGTTTAACTGGCAGCAGGCGTATTTTTGTTTTGGACTGACAGCACATGACTCCACCTGCACGTCAGAGAGCGAGAAAGGAGTGGCCTTTTTACCGTAGGCAGCCTCACCGAGACTTGACGAGTGTGTGACTCACACACACACACACACACGCAGTCCGCTTGGGGGCTGTGGGGCAAAAAAGGGGAGGACTTGGATGTTAATATTAGCCACAGACAGCATTCCAGCCTACTGTTACTATACTCAACTCTGTCAGCTGTGCGTGCAAGTGTTTTTTTCTCCCTCTGTACCTGTCTGTTCCTCTCCCCAGCTCTCCAACAGCTGGGTTTCCTCCCATTTTGACCCCAGGCCTTGCAGTTCTTTGTCTCTTTTTCTTATTAATAGTATACGTCATCTTATCTCTGTTACAACACCATCATCATCCATCTTCAGTGGACTGGGTGTTCCAGATATAATTTATCAGGTGTTTGGTGTAATGTAATATTCTGCTTATCTCAGCCTTGATGCTGATGCAGCAAACAGGTCTGCCGCTGGACTATATGTTCCAAGTGGTAAAGGTGGTTGATGTCACCCCAACCTGAAGATGCACCGATTAGAAGAACCAATTTCCAATCTTTGATTTTTGTAACCCCAAAACCAATTATCTGATTGGTTTTAGAAATCTGATTTCTGTTTAGAAGTTCTAGATTATCTGGCCCTGTTGCTGTTAAACAGACAAAATTACAGAAAACACACTTAAAACCCGTTTAGAATCTGAAATCATTGCTTAGCATGGCTAGTGCAACGAGCATTACTACATATTTAGTATATGCTCTTTCCATTTCTTCTCTTCACTTTTTTAATCTTTATTACATATCCACCACCATCTCCAGAGCCATGTACTGTCTTCTTCTATCCTCACCAGAATAAGAATGCAAACCCATACTAGCACATCCTCAGTCAGATTATAGTTTCTAATCTGACCACCTGACCTAGAAACACCAAATTTTATCATCCAGCCGCTATATGTGGTGATGTGGTGATGTAAGCTCTGTTCTGTCAGTCTCACAATAATCCCCCTGATGAGATTCATCGTGTAGAAGCACAATCAGATACACACTGCTCTTCCATTCATAATCAGGGCCCTTTATCAGCATCATGGCCCAGCTGGTATAACTATCCTGTTGCTTTATATACAGAGTCAGCCTGGGATGCTAGTAAATAGAAACGTATATACTTGTGTCTTTATTTTGTCCATGGAGATAGTGTTCTGTCATTAAGGTATCCATGCACCTCTGTTATTTGTCTTCACTTCATTCTCTTGCTTCCTTATCTATAGTCCAGACTTCCCCCACACACCCAGACCCCCCTCCTACTTCTCCCATCAGTTTCCCCTCTTTCTCACAGACCTTCCTCTGTTTTGGCCCCAGTAGTTTTCCACTATAGTCCTTCTCTGCCGACACAGGAGAGGCCACTTTACACATAATGTTGTCACATTACGAGTGAACAAGATTATATATGTGTGTGTGCCCGGGTCATTCATAGCATTTCATGCATACTTGTATAGTAAAGCAGACTGGTGTCTACAGGAAGCTCACTGTCGCCCCCTGAAGTCAGAGCTGGGAACATTGGGACACTTGCTCTTACAATTACAATAAGCCCTTATTAAATCTTTTTGAATAAAAAAATATATGTTGGTTATGTTCCCCACTCTCACAGCATATTACAGGAATAGGTCAGGACTTTTGAAATTATGTTGTCTTAAGTTATGAGCACTTAGTAACTCTAAAAACATCACAGCTTCATATCCACACTCTATTTTCATCAGATTTGCATTTGCTGATTATTTGCAAAGAAGCCAGTAATTATTTACATGAGTGTTACACTGCAAACGCTTTTTCTGTATGAAACATGTACTAAAACCATGAAAAAAAATGTAAATACATTTTGGGTGTCGCAGTGAAGGGGAATGAAATAGGGGGAGAGGTAGCAGCCTGGGTATAGGTTGAGGTGAAGAAAGGGGTTTGTGTTGAGAAATTAGCCTGGATGAAGAGCTCCAGTTTATTATGTCAGCCTTAAGAGACAGGACAAAGCGGGAGAAAGCGTGGGGGTGGGCTGGATGTGGAATAATAAAAGAGAAAGGGAGACTGAGGGAGGAGAGAGTGGACAGTGATGGATGAAGGGAGGGAAGAGAAGCACTGTTGTTGACATGGGTTAAGGTTCTCAACTTGCATAAGTATCTTTATGCATAAATGAGACCCCAACTCAATTATAAAATGCAACGTTGAACTCTAAAGATGTAATAAAAACTAGTTGCAAATAGCTGCAATGGTGGATAGTGGAGGAAGAATTCCCTCCTGTTAGATTACGATGGAAGCTAATATAGAAAGACTTTTTAGATTGGCTATTATGTGACAGCCCGCTATGAGAGACTAAAAACCCATTAGGCCTCCTGACAGCTCGTGTGAAAGGAGGTGTGAATCTGTCATACCGCAGCAAATTAATAGCGTATTAAGTTCAGACTTCACAGTGAAAGTGTGATAAAGCAGTATAAGAAATTTGATGAGTATGCCTTGTGAGAAACCATCTGAACCGTAACCCCCCTGCCTGGTTGTGACATTCCAGAGTGTGCACACTTTCTACTGATTACCTGCACAGCAGATGCAAGAAGGATAGGAGGAGGGGGGTTTCTGGCTTTCTCCTTGAATGTTTTGTGTGTGTGAGGCATATATCACCGATGCTGACTTGGATGGTAGCGTCTGTGAGCAGTTGCGACTCTGAACTCTAACCCCTCGACCCTGACCAGCAGTTTGAAACTCTCTCTGGAGAGGCGGCAAAAGACAGACGTTCCTCTGTAAGTAGTTTGCCCAAAACCAGTGGGGGCTCTTCGGGGGTGCAAATGGAGGTAGGGGTGGGAAAAGAGAAGAGGAAAGCAGGAATGACAGGAAGAAGACAAAAACAGAAGAGTATTGCAATGACAATGGCAAGACTTCAAAGCATCAAAGAGACAAGTGTTGAAAAAGCCACCTTCTGCAACAACCATTGCAGCTGTTTACTATTTTATAACCCCCCTGTAACCTAACAAAGGGTGCTGGTCATGTTATCCCCTTTGCCAATTTTTGAGTACCTAATATGTAATTCATACATTTCATACCTAATTTAGACATATGAAATCTATGAACGGGAGGGTTTATACCCACCTTGGCAACTGACAATTCAGAGTAATTATTTGTATTTTACTCTGTGTATTGCATGGAAATTGTGGTTATTTAACTTGAATAAAGGATATCTACAAGCAGGTTATTATTTTGGTTTGGTGGAATGCCATTTGGTTGGTCAGCGGTCATAATCTGTCATATTTCAGAAGAGTGAATTGGCCTAGACACTAATCAGAACCAAAAGAAATGGAAACAAAGCAAACACTCAACTTTCAGGAAATTATTTGCTTTTTGATTAAAGTATTTAAGATGTATCTCCATTAAAAAATTAATAATTTAACAAAATGACACAGAAGGAAGAAATGGTGACACATGAAAAGGGTTTACCAACTGGTAATAGGCTAAAGTGACCAGGACACTCTTATAATACACACCTCTTAGTTGATGACGCAAAAACTGGAGTAGCTCTGCTGTGAGAAATGACCTGCAGAGGGGAACAAAGACAACAACCTTCAACCTCCTCTGTTTACCCACACCTCCATCTCATGTAAGACATGAACACACAAGGGACTATGCAAGGCCTCAATGAGCAGATGTGTTCAGGAGCCCGGGGCACCACACGCCCTGGATAAGGGTCTTCAGAGAATCTCAAAGGAGAGCACACACTCAAAACCCCAGCGCGTAGGAAGAGGAAGCGGTGTGTAAAGTAGGTTTTGAACAACTCACACACACCTGGCTCTGAATCGCTCAAAGGACTGAGCTATCAGGTTTATTGCATCTCTCACTCTCCTGAGAAATCCCAGTCGGAGGTGAGCGTAGATGCGGGAAGATGAGCGAACAAGTAAAAGGAGGTTGGTGGAATTGGAAAGGTTTTCATCTTGTGGTGACATTCGTGTTGGCCAACCGAGATGATACAGCCAAAGGCCCCTCAGCCATACGGATGCACACATTAGACAACTCCACATTAGTCAGGGCAGTGAAAGCTCCTCGGAGGTTTAAGCAGAGAGGTTGAAGGGGCCCTGTAGCCTTCAGGCAGTCTGTCTTCGGGGAGGCAGAGGGTATAATTACACCCCATTCATTCCTCCTCCCCTGCTTTTGCTCATAACACATTGGTCCCAGACCCCTAACAGCTTTTAATTAGCTAGACCATTGGAGGAAGGGAAAAGGAGGAGGTGAAGAGAAGGATAAAGAAGAGTTTTCTTAAAAGCCCAAGCCGTGAATTAAATTAGCAACAGAATCTTTTTGTTCAGTTGGCTTTTGACAAGACCGTGTTTTAATGCAGAGCCAGGCCAGACCGCTAACAAGTAGGCGGTGTGGGGAGGAAAAATAAGGTGTATTCCATACAATTTTAAGCTATTCTTCACTTCAGAAGGAACCACTTGAGACCTCCAAACGCCTTGTTTGCTCCAGTCCTGTTATTATGGCTTGGGCATGAGAGAACAGCGGAGGGAAGCGAGAGGAGATCTGAGTTTATCTGGCCAATTTCGCTGCTACAGATGTGTCTATTGTTTCTGCAGAAGCATTTGCTATGGCATCCAGGCACAAATGCATATTTACACACCTTTGCAAAAGAATTTACACAACAAAGACCTTTACTTAGGGGGAAAAAACCCTGATTATAAGCAGAAGGTAGTAATCAGTCTTATTAGCCCTGGATAACAAGTGCAGTGCTGTGCTCTGCTAACAAAGCGTGTTTTGACAGGTATGTTAGAGCTAACCAATGTATTACAGGCTTATGGAGGAGAAGGAAGGAAGGAGGGGTTAGGGGGCCCTCACATGGAGCCTGGGTGTCTGACTTGGCTGGGGTGGGGGGTCCTGACAGGAGTCACAACAACAGGTCGCTAAAAGGAGGTGGGGTGGGATCAGAGCCAGCAGGTCTCCGGCTTTGATGACAGCGTTACTGCAGACATAAACAAAGGCAGACACACAGGAGCTGTTTTCTTGTCACTTTTACGTGCTACAACATGCTACAAGCATTCAGATGCACCTTTTTAAAGGGTTAGTTTAGGATGTAAGGTTGTATTCTAAACTTAAAATGTTACATTACATGGTTAAAGTGGACTCCTTGCGTCTTAAAAGCAATCGAATCTCAAAGAGATTGTAGTAGTTTATTCAGACACTATTTCAGAAACATTAATTAGTCTTTGTTTTGGAATCAGGCATTTATTAATGCAAAAAGCTTACAATTATTTACACAAAAAAAATTGCACCAGCAGCAATAGTGAAGTGAAAAAGTAAAGTATTTCCTGTCAGTGTAATAACTGTTTGATATAAAATAGTAGTATAAATGGTAAATGGCCTGCACTTTTATAGCTTTTTATAAAGTCCAGAAAACCCCAAAGCACTTCTACCTTCAGTTATTCACTGAGACATTCACATGCAGAATGTGTGCGGAAAGAAAAGAATAAACTACGGTTTCCTTAAATCACTGTAATATTTCTGTTTTTACAACGCTTTACTTGTAATCCAAAGAGTTAGTATTACAGGAAACACTTAACATGTTCCATTCTCAGTGCGCAGAGTCTTTAGGCCCTCTGAGGATGTAATGGGAGTTGTGTGCAAATAAAAACCTTTCATCGCCTCCTTTTTCTGGCAGATCTTACAGAAGGAATAACATGTCAACTAGATGGCCTCATCTGCTTTGTGTTTGTAGAGGCAAGACTAGTTAATTTATTTTTTACATATAAATTGCCCCTTCTCCTCTAAACCCATTAATTCTGCTCCAAAACCGGAGGCCCCTACTGATTAGCAGAAAGTAAATGCATAACAGCAGCTTTTCGGTTCTCGCTAAACAATCTCAGATGCGCTTGTGGGGATTAAAGGGGTTTATGATGATGTGTCCATACTTTATCAGGACATGGGAAGCATAGGATGCCAGCAAAGAGGCTTGAAAGAAACAATAAAATGAAGTAGAGGGTGAAGACAAAAAACAGGGACAGTAGAATATGACAGCAAATTACAAACATTCAGGTAAAGAAAGTGTTTAAACAGAGACTCGGGATGGCTGCATCAAGGACCAATATCTTTCATGACTGGTGTGGCTTTTATGCTGTATTTTTATGTGTGACAACCAGTGGTGGAAATCTAGAGAAATCTAGAGAAATCAACTAGATAAATCTCTAAAACATTGTCTTTAATCTCATTAAAAAGACAGGAAGAGTAAATTAGAACATTTTAGAAGTTTTTAACCTTGCTATACCTTAATGCCTGGAACTGACACACACTTGTGGTTGAATAGAGAAATATTATTTGGGGAATGACGTAAACTTATTATTTTCCACTTACTTAATGGCAGTTAAAAAGGGAAACTCCATTTGTGAGGAAAACACAATGGAGAGGTGTGCAGTGGGTATAGTGTGTGACGTTTGTAATCTTCTGGGTGTGTTTTCTTGTCTAAAAACAACATAAACAGGTCAAGCCTGATTGGGCTCCTTCTAATTCTGTTGCTGAAATCAGTTTGCACACGCTCACCGAAACAAAAACCTCCTCACATTGTGTTCTGCATATTTAACCTATCCGTTGACACGTGTTATTTGTGTGAGACTGTTGTCAATTTGCCGCACATGTTAGAGAACAGATGATATGAGAAAAGCTGGGGCATTTGTCACTAACCTCTTCTCCCTCTTTCTCTCTAAAGCTTCCTGTGGGATGACTACACGGTGAAGGTGCGCATCAATGACTACCTGGACATCATCTGCCCCCACTACACTCACGAGGAAGTACCATCGCATTCAGCAGAACGCTATGTGCTGTACATGGTGGAGAAGGAGGACTATGACGTGTGCAAGCCTCACTCGTTTGATCAGCTCCGCTGGGAGTGCTCCAGACCCTTCGCTCCCCATGCGCCGGAAAAATTTTCAGAGAAGTTCCAGCGCTTCACGCCCTTCACACTGGGAAAAGAGTTCAGGGCGGGGGAGAGCTACTACTACATCTGTAAGTCTCACAAGAAAAATGAGAATTTTACATTTGCTGTGATCTTAGACTTTTATTTGACTAAAAACGTCCCTTATTCTTTCTTGAAATCTACAGCCAAGCCAATGCATCACCATGGCAGCGACTGTCTGAGGCTGAGAGTCGATGTCGTCGGACATAAAGGCTCTGCAAAGGCTAATGGAGACAAATCCAAGGCAGAGGAGAGCCAAAAGGAGGAGGAAAAAATTACATTTATTGTTGCTGGAGGAGTTCACAACCCCTCCAACCGACTCCCAGCAGGTGAGGACTGATTTTAAACAAAACAGCTCAAACTGGACTTGGGCCTCAGATCAGCTCAAACTGGGTGTGTTTACCATTCCTGACTGATGAAATCCTGTGCTCTCTCCCTTCTCTCAGATGACCCCGCTGTCATGGAGCCAAACGTCCAGAGGAGCATCGGCAGCTCTGCAGCACAGCTGGTGTCTTTGTCGTTCTTTTTCACCATGACCCCCGTCTTATTAGCCATGGCGCTGCACTGAGGCCCACCATTAATCCAAAAACAGACATTTTCAACCCGATGCAGGATGTCGGGACATGAACACTGAAATTTTTTTATACATATCTATTTGTGAGTTTTTTTTATACGAGCATGGACAGTATATGTTGTTCAGTGTGTGTTTGATGTGTTTGTGTGTGTGAGTGTGGAGCGTAGATCGCTCCAAAGAAGAAAAAGACCTGCAAGATATTTTTTTTCATCTTTAACTTTCTTTCTTTAGTCTTGAGGATGAAAATCCTCGATTTTGACAATTTAAGATGCACACACTTTTCAGTCATCATGAACAAAAGCTACAAGCAGAATGATCAAAATATGAGTTTAAAACCACATCAACCTTTGTGATCATGTGTTTTCCGATGTTCATGCCATTGGTACAGCTGTGCATTTTCTTACCCTACTCTTGTTTTTTCCTCCTCTACATGTAGAGAAATTATTGTTTTTTTTACTTGTTTGTAATATTGTTGTCAGCAGCTACCAAAGTGGTAACTATAATGTAGGATATGTGTAATGTTGTGTAGCACTCAGCTCCTTATTCAGCTTCAGTCATCTAAATATTCCACGTTTCCATGTTTATCAAAGAAAATGTTTGTCAGAAGGTCAAACTGGAAGATATTCACATTATTTTAATTTGAAAATAATATTTTTACATGGAAAATATTTTTATTAATATTTCCCATATAAAGATATTGCAACCTTTACAGTCCAAAGAGCAATTAGTTCACTAAAATCTACCTTCAAAGACCAGGTTGCTAAATTACTACTGCATACAAAAGTTTAATAATTAACAAACACAAAATTATTTCTAAATTTGTTTTGTTTATCTAAATCTGTCAAAAACTATCCGAATTTTTCAAATGGCTGTTTCTTAACTCTCACCTCCTTATGTATCAACATAATTTCTCA
Organism: Xiphophorus couchianus; assembly: GCF_001444195.1. Classification (NCBI taxonomy): domain Eukaryota; kingdom Metazoa; phylum Chordata; class Actinopteri; order Cyprinodontiformes; family Poeciliidae; genus Xiphophorus; species Xiphophorus couchianus. Next base: position 14,995,160 of record NC_040230.1, on the reverse strand, counting down.
CAAGGATGAGAATTACTAATAAAGGGAACAAAAATTATTTGAAAAGTTGTTTGACTCTGGTTTTAGGAGCTGAGCTTCATCAGTACTTCATCTCATTTGTTCATTTATCCAATCTTGACCTTACCTGGTACACTGGTTTGTGTTTTAATCCTGCTCATCAAACCTCAACGTGAAGGGTCTTCCCAGAATAAGGTTATTTTCCTGTTAAAAACACGCTTAACTCATTTTTGTTGATGTTTATATGTAAAATTGTACATAAAGAAAGTTATGAGAAACTGTTTTAAGATGTGAAAAATCTTTTGTGAAATAAAAAAATGAACATGCAACAATGACTAAAATCTGTCTGGTTTTTATCATTGTTGTGAAATGTCTGATTGCAGCAACCCACCTCGGATCTTTAAACCCCTAGGAGACTATAAAGATTTTGATGGATGACACAATATTTTGGCAAAGCTGTCCGTCTCTCGCCTGATGAAGCCTCTCCAAGTTTCCACCCTCTACGCTTTCCAAACCCCAGTTTTCGCATCCCCTCTCCTTTCATCTCCAGTGTACAGCAAGACCTGGCTTAGATTTCACAGTCTCAAAACTAAACACTAGAGCCCAGAGGTCGCTTGACAAGGAACCAAGGAGTCCAGGAGAAATGGGGCCCGTAAGCTAACTGACAACCAAGTGTAAAGGTGTCACGTTTGTGTCCTTGCCCTCGGTCTTTTTCTCTCTTTTCCTCATTTTAGCTTCTTCACACACCTTCGTTTGAGGTAAAGCCGAACATCCTCCTACACAGCTGGATGTTAGAAAGAGGCGCACAAAAGCTCAGGCCTGCTAACCTCAAGGATCGCTGAAAACTGTCAAAAGTCACTACTCCTTGTAAAACCACGCAGCATACATAGTCAAAGTCAGGCCGTGAAACAGAACTGTTAGTTTTTCCATGATCACGTCATGCCTACATCCACTGCCTGATGATCACACAACCTTAAAAATTATTGTGTAATTGCAAGAATAGTGTGTTCAGAGGGTTAACACAGGACAGAGGTCAACTTCATGCTCAGTACAGAAACCAGATCTCGTCACTGCATCAAATTGTGGATCTCTGCAGCTCCTCCAGGGTTACTGTGGTTCCATGGTTGCTTGTCATATCAATGGAGTCTTTGCCCCATTTTGGTCTTATGACGCTGTTTGTTTTCTACAATTCTCAAACCTCTGAAGCCCTCACAGTAGCTTGTCAACATCAGCGTCTGAATGTGTGCATGAATGGATGAATGATTGAATGTAGTGTGAAGCGCTTTGGGGTTCTCTGGACTGATAAAGTGCTACACATTTACAGGCCATTTACAATTCACAGAACAGCTGGATTTATGCTAAGATTAAATGTTATCACAAAAAATCCAGTAAAATATATAGAAATTTGTAATTGTAAAGTTTCAACATGGGTATCATTCACAGAGTAATCATGCTTTTTGCAAAGTACCACAAAAACATTAATATTACAAATATGTTGGTTATCTTTGCTAACTAAAAAGAAGCACAATTGTTTGATTGATTTAGCATATGTAAGAATTTGCATTTGATTATTGATTATTGACCTTATGTCATATTTAGTCACAGCTCCTTTTGCAGCAGTCACTGCCTTTATTGATTGAGTGACTTGTACACTGGCATTTTGACATTTTCCAACTCTTCCAGAGCAATCTGCTAAAGTTGTAGCAGGTTTAAAGGATGGCGTCTCAACACAGCAACTTTTAGTTCTTGCCATATATGTTCAAGGTTAACTTCTGGGGTCATAGAGAGATGTTTGAGGATAGTCCAGTATGTTCCTTTCCCAGTCAGTCAGTCTAGAGTTATTTAGGCTAGATGTTTTGACTAATTATGCGTTTGGAGGATCAATAACCTGAAACTAATGCTGAGATTCTGTCAGCATATTTCTCTCCAGATAGACTTGATGGCCTCAAGATTTCATTGTTTTGTACAGATCCAAGGTTCCGTGTGTTGGATGCAGCGAACCAGCATCAAACCAAGATTTGTATCCCGTTCTTATTCCACAGTAGGTTTGTTTAGAAGCTTAAGTTAGCTGACCAAGAAGCTCAAGTTTTTTTTGTTTTTTAAATCAGATGAGCACAAATATTTCTGAGAATCTCTGGAGCTTGTTAAAACATATTTTAGAGATTTCTTTTCAATATGTTTGTTTCTCTTTTTGTCATGAATGAAATGGAGCCCCATTTTGGTTCAAAATACAGTGAATGGTGTAGAAGCTGGTTTTGGTTTCTTCTCTTCTGCATTATTCGTCTGATCAACCTCAGCTTGCGTTTCCTCCTCCGTCCACATCCCTGAAGTTTGGCTGCAGTTCCATGAACCTTTCAGTTTGAAATAATTCTAGTCACAAGAACAAACCAGACTAATGTTGCTTGGAGAAGATCTTGTTGTCTTTACATCTACAATATTTCCTCTGAGCTCCCCAGAGAGCTCTCTTGCCCTCGCTTTCTCTGATCCTTGATGGACCTAATAATACCAAACTACAAAGTAACACGTTTAATTAAGCCTAATTACAAGTGATAAGCTTGAGGCACTTGTGATACTAATTAAGGTCAAATGGGCTGCAACATGATGATGACATCTGCAAGGATTTTCTAGGGAACCAACTAGTCTGTTCCTATTAGGTTAGAATATCTTTATAAAATAAACAGCAAATCATTTCTATTTGCAATTTTACAATATCACATTAAAAAATGCAGGTAGACAATTGTTTTTAAATAAATTAATTCTTAGGGATAATTAACCATTATTTCATTGAATTGTAAGGACATTAAGTCTTTGTTAGATACATGATTGTTTGTCTTGTTAAATAAAGCAGTAGCAACAAATTAGCTATAAATGTTGTGCAACTAAAGTAAAACACTTAATTGTTTAAGTTCTTTGTAAAAAGACTGTGAAAGACTTGAAGAAGACTTTAAATTAATTGATGAAGATTCTTAAAGACCCAAATAATTTAAAAATCCTTGACACTTTTGTAGCAGGGTTACAGTATTTCAATTTGAGTTTAATCTCTTGTATGGCTCAGAAAAATGACAAGGTTGTCCTTACAAATGCAGTCCAGTAATACTGACATATTTGAGAAGTCTTGTACTGTACTGGGAAAAGGAAAAACTGACTCTTAGAGATTTGTTTTAAAGTTGCACACAAGTCAAATTTGATTATTTTAAAATATGCTTTAAAATTTACAGTCTTCTGAAAGTTAGGGCACAACATTGCATATTCAGTTCAATGTTCACATATAGATGTCTAATCGAATTCTTTATAGGAATGAGTTATTTAATATCAATTAGACATGTGAATAAAAATGCATTTTCTAACAGAGGAAAAATTTTAAATATCCAAAACGAAAAACTTTGGTGAGACACTTCTAATGCCACCCACAGTCTCTGGTTCTAGGTCTGAGGAAGGTTTTTCCTATTCACTTCCCTTCACTTTCAACTGTGAGATATTTGTAAGTTCAGCCTGTTTTAAGACACAGCAAAGCATCTGAGTTTAACATCTACGCCAGCAGTAGGTCATATGATATTTATTTCATTTAAATGAATTAACTAATACACTGTTTAAGTACAGAATAAATAGTTTTTTCGACCTGTTTTCATTTTGATATGAAACTGTATCTGATTACTTTGAAAATAAAAAAAATCCTATTATTGATCAGTTGATTAATTCCGGATTTTGTACTCCAAAGTGTAGCAATTATCTTGTATTTACTGTTGAATTAAAAGTTTAACTTTACTTCCTTGAATTATTGATCGCCTTTGACGGTCCTCTACTGCTCGAGCAGGACCTTTACTTATCAGCGGCGTGACGTTTCCTGTGACGTTTTCTATCGTTTCAACATCCAATTGGTCAGTTCCACCCCTCCTCTAGTCGCACAGCCAATCAGAAGGCAGAAACACCGAGCACAATGATTACAAATACGGAAATCCTATTTGAGAATCCTGGTATCTCTGCAGCCGATATTGTTTTTCTGTACTTTGATAAGTTTTGGTTGAAATCACCGAAAGAGCGTGTAAAACAAAGGTGACAGGTGCAATAGATATCTGATCTCCACTCTATGGATTTGACTCAGCTTCTATCATGGGCCTGCATCGTGTTCACAGTCGGGATGTTCTCGACAGGACTGTAAGTTTTCTACAGTAATTCCACCCGGGTGGATGTTGTCAAATTGGTTAAAAAACGACGTTAGTTTTATCACTAGTTGCAGCTGCAACTTGTGCTGGTCTGAATTTAGATAAACGAACTCTAAACTTTGTATTGTTTGACAAAGAAATGCGCTGCAGCAGAGTGCGTTTACGTGTATTTCTTATGCATTTGCTTTATATTTGTGCTTCTAGGACCGACCTGAAGAAAATGCGAGAATCCAAAAGTGCAGACAACATCCAGTTTCTCCCCTTTCTCACCACGTGTCTGAAGTAACTTTGGTGTTTTTTGAGCCTTTCTCCATCATCTGCACCGATCAGTTCAGTTCGGCTCACCTAACGCTGCTCCTGTTTCCACAGTAACCTGGGCTGGCTGTTTTACGGCACTCTGAAGAGGGATCACACCATTGTCGTAGTGAATGTCATCGGAGCTCTTCTCCAAATCCTCTACATTGTCATGTATTTCCTCTATACTAAACAGAAGGTAATACAAGACATGGTGTAAAATCAATCACATATGAAAATTTGCCAAGTTTAGCTTGAGTGGCCCTTCAAATAATGAGAAATAAAATGTTACATTCTATTTTAAAATGGAATAAAAACTAAGATTTCCCATACTATTTGGTCTACACAAACACAGCAGCCAACAGGATGTACTTCATCTAATTATTCCATTCAGGTGTGGTGCAGCAGAGGCAAATCTTAAAGTTGCAGGACACCAGCCCTTGAGGACTGGAGTTTGACACCCCTGCTGCATATAGAGTATTTTAGTAATCCTTTTATATGACTAATTATTCTGACTTTGTGTTTGTTCCAGCGACTTGTGGTGCTTCAGACTCTGGCAGCAGCAGCAGTGTTGGTCTGTGGATGGTTATACTTCACTACCGTTCTAACAGAGGGAGAGGCTCGACTCAATCAGCTCGGTCTCACCTGCAGCGTGGTCACCGTCAGCATGTACCTGTCTCCGCTCACAGACCTGGTAAGGCACATTATGGGCACACATATGAAACAGGCTTTTTATCTTTTTTTTCTAAAAATCTCTTAGAAATTTTAAGGACACATTTAAATATGATGGGATCCTGTGTGGCTGAGGCATTTTAAAATGCTTATCAGAGGAAATTTAGAGAGACCATTTAACCTAACCATCATGTTTTTGGCTAGTGGGAAGTAGTTGGGTACAGAGATGAGATCAGCTTTCGTGATTCCAGAATTATAAGGAGATTGAGCAAAATGATGTCCATGGAAGACTTTCAAAAGCTTCTGGCACAATTTCACACACTTCTTACAATGATGTAGACCAAACTGAAATGTGTTGGACTGATAATAAAGTTGGTTTCCTAATACTTCAAGTACTGCCGGAGACTACACCAGCAGTACACCATGAGTGTTCACAGACCAAACAAGGTAAAAATATAAAGGCCAGTTTCTCTAAAAAACATATCGTTAATTATTGAAGATGTTTGTGAAAATATTCTGTGAACTGATGAAACAAAAGTGCAACTTTTGTCCTGGTACATCTGATATAAAACTTCTGTTGTATTTTAGGTCAATATATCACACCTACCATTAAACATAGTGGTGGTAATGATATGGTCTGGAGCTGCTGGAGGACCTAGACCTTGTACCATAAAACATAGAACCATGAATTCTGCTTTCTAGCAGAAAATCCAGAAGGAGAGAGCCCAGCCATCAGTTTGTGATCTTTTGGGAGCAATTGCATTTTTAACATAACATGTTAGAAAGTCTCCTCCCCCCCCCCCCCCCTTTTTTTTGATAAATAAATAATTGAAAACTCCCATTTTTTTTCTCACCTTAGGTTTGTCTGCATCTATGTATTTCATATCTAAAAAGCATAAAGAGAAGAAAATTGTAAGGGTGGAAATGTTGGTATCTTTTGTAACATTACCATCTACTTAATGCTTAAACAATGTTAACTTACTGCTTATTTGGTTGATGATGTAATTCTAAATTTCAAGGTAAGGATGCCTTGAAATCCTTACCTTGGATTATCCTAAGATTAGGCTGTATATTTTTTATAAAGAAAATTGACTATAAACCTCTAAAAACATTTGTCACAGTCAATTGTTCTATTCCTCAATGAGCACCAGCCAGTCGCAGCTAAGTTCATATTCTTGAACTCAAATCAGACCCTATGTGCATCTGCAGATTTGAAGGAATACACATCTTGCTCTTTTTCTTTTTCCTTTCGTCACTTCTCATAATGTTGTAGTTCTGTCCTCCATCCTGTTTGTTTCCTTCCATCCATCTGCTTCGAGCTCTGAAATGACCCCCAGTCAGTTTCCTGCCTTTCATTCCTCTCTGTTTTCCTGTTGTGCTGATTCTCCTCTGCTTTGGTGCTTCGTCCACTTGGTAACGTTCTGTTTTTTCCTGACACTCTGCACTGAAAATACTAACACCAAACCTTTCTTTCAACCTAACCCTCACTAATCCTAAGATTACACAACAACACAAAAACATCAAACAGACAGGAAATTTCACAAGCAAACTTTTGTTTAGCCTTTGGAATTGTAAGTTATGATGTAACCCACCCTGTAAATTGGTTACTGAGACTTTAAATGTAGATAAAATCACACAAATAGACAAGGATTAGGGTTTATTGTAAGCAGGCAATTCAACTAGTTTCAGTCATTTCTTTGATTCATTCAAAAGACTTTAGAAGGGATAATTAGAAGTAAAAGTAAAGGAGACTGTTTGTTACAGCCCTGCAGGTTACCTGAAGACGCACATAAGAGAGAAAAATAAAACTAATTTACCAAAACATTCTTACATTTTAAAATGTTTTTAGAAAGAAAGCACTAGAAACTGTTGACAGTTGTCTTTATTTTTTCTTTTTTATGTTGACTTGAACCACAATTGTAGGAATATTTCACATGCTGTTGAATCCTTGCCAACAGGAATTCGTGCAGACATGAAGACAAAGGATGAAACATTGTACCAGCTGTTGTGATCTTATAGCGGACTATGACTAAAAAGCCTGAAAAGTACTTTGTCATTAGTTGTTAAGACAGGTTAATAACCTTCCCCCTGGTGTGTTTGAATTGGCACAGGAGAGTATAAAACCCCCAAAACTACAACCACAGGTGGTAGAATAGCCAAATATTGTCCTCAAAAGTAGCACTACCTCACTATATTTTTACTCAAGAAGAAGTCAAATGTTGTCATGCCAAAAAAAATCTCAAGTAAGTAGTTGAGTTTAATCTGACTTAATTTATGAAAACTGTGTAATCATACAGATAAGATATAAAATTCTGTTCAGGTTCTGGTAGTCTAAATAATAAAATGAGTAAAAATAATTTGCATCATTACAAAATAATATGAACATGTATGTTATCATACATGCAAGTGAAACATATTACATTTTGAAGTTGGTGTTCCTTCGACTTTCACACTTGCAATTCAAACTCGGACACACCTTTCTATAAATTTGTCTTTCATCTATATTTTTGGAAATTTAATCTTTCAAACAACCAGACTGCATGATTAAATTGCATCCTTCTACCAATCAGCAGTAGCTCCAAGTCTTGTGACAAAGCAGTTTTAGAATAAAGATCTTAAAATGGTGGTAATAGAAAAGACCATATGACCAATTTTCACTGGCATAGATATAAAATTTGCCTTTGTTTCCATTTCCAGGTAGCAATAATCCGCAGTGGTAACGTGCAGGTCCTGTCCTTCCCTCTGACTGTAGCCACCTTCTTCACTTCAACTGCCTGGGTTCTTTATGGCCTGCAGCTAAATGACTACTATATTATGGTAAACTAAAGATATTCACACAGTCCATCCTACTTTCAAGCCAAAAATAAGTGATGTTGCTTCATGTTTTTCCTTTTGTTGTTTCCAGGTTCCAAACACACCTGGAATCTTCACCAGCTTGATCAGATTTTACCTGTTCAGGAAATTTGCCACAACTAGTCAAGGTTCACCTTCCTATAAGCCTTTGCATACATGAGGAGAAAAGTTTGTGAATAAAAGCGAAAAGACAATTCAAGCCTTTCAATTTATGGAAGAGGAGCTCTTCCATTTTTTTTTCACGCATATTAAGTGACACCATGTGTGAAGTGGTGACAACATAAATAATATAGATGTTTTACAAGGAGCTAATCTTATTTTTCTGCCGCTATATTTTAAAATGTGACCCTTGTTTTTTCTCTGTCGTCCCGTACGGTTGAGCTTGTTACTATGCGTTACTAGCATTTGCTGATATTTTTTTTTCTTCTTTGTGATGTTGAGAAACGATTTGATGAACTGAACTCAGCATTATAGCCAAAGATTTATAGGAGTTCGACTTTCTCGACTGCTAGTCTATTTATATATATTTACATAAATATAAATATTTTTGTCCCTTTGTACTCGCATAAGGAATATTTTGATTATATCGTTACATATTTTTCTGCACAACTTGAAGAAAGTTCTTATCTCTTCAGAGTGGATACTTGTGCCTTTTTATGTAGCCTTGTATATAGACTATGTCCTGCCTGTGGTATTGATATTTGTCCAGGAACCTTTTCTAAATATTTGGACCTATGCCTTTTTATATATGGGAAGGGTTTATTGAACTGACTTTCAAGGTCAAGCAGTTTACTTCTTTTTTTGTTTATTTTTATCATTTGTATGTGGAATTTAATAAATGACACTGTTACAGACTTTGTGTTCTTGTTTTTGTTTTAGAGACTAAATGTTTTTGGGGGGGTTTCTGATAGCTGTAATGTCAAGCCTGATAATCTAATTCAACATTTTACAAAAGTATTGATATAGTTTTTTTGTTGTTGTTTTTTTAACTATGAAAATCAGAAAAGTGCACCCAGAGTTATATAATTTAATTGCAAATTAAATTCTAGTGAACTGTGGTTCTACAAGTACTCCCGATAGCTGACTAAAAATGTATGCCGCAGTTTTCTGATTTGTATTTGTAAGAAAAAAAAAACAAAGAACAAACTATCATTTTCCATCAGTGTCTCGGATATGTACTCTTGGTTTATCACAAAACCCCAAATTAAATAACTTAAGTTTGTAATACTCATGTGATGGTGGAGAAATACTTTTGCAATGCACTGTCTACATGTAGCTGATCCCTACATGTAGCTGTTATATAAAAAAAAAAGTCACCCGAATGAGAAAGTTACACTTGACCTTTTAATTAAGAAGATTTGTGCTTTGTTTTGTTTGCAGTAATGAGCGTCCACGCACATGTGTAGAGAGAAGCATGTGTGTTATTGGAGCGGTTGTACAATGGAGACAAAGGCCCTTTGATTGTGCAGAAGTGCAGGGAGGCTTGTTTGCGTGAGTGTGTCGATACAGAGAGGGCAGTGGTGGGAAAGGCCACGCCAGAGGTTCTCATCCCGTGTGTGTGTGTGTGTGTGTGTGTGAGCGTTACGCTGGCCTCTCTTCCTGAGCTCAAAGATCCAGCCTCAGACAGAAAACACACAGAGATTACATAGCCTTGTGCTGGAGTGTTGTGTGTAATCTGAGAGAAAAGTGGAGGTAGAGGAGAAATGAACTACAGTTAGAACAAAAACAGGTGCAAAACAGTAAAGGCTGGGACAACACTGAGAACCCAGCTGAGATGTTTAGCCTTATCTCATTTTATTTGGGGTCACTACCTCCTGACTTTCATTTGTAAATGCTCCAAGACGTACATTGAATGTATCATTATTATACCAAGTTTTAACACTAAACTTAATACTAAACTGTTTATTGTTACACTGTTGAGAGCCACATAAAGACAGTTACAAAGTCGGCCTTCTATCACCTGAAGAACATCTCCAGGATTAAAGGACTGATGTCTCAGCCAGATCTAGAGAAACTCATCCATGCGTTCATCTTCAGTCGTATTGATTATTGCAACAGCGTCTTCACAGGTCTGTCCAACAAATCAATCAAACAGCTGCAGCTGATCCAGAATGCTGCTGCTCGCGTTCTCACTAAAACCAGGAAGATAGAGCACATAACACCAGTTTTAAAGTCCCTCCACTGGCTCCCTGTAGCTCAAAGAATAGACTTTAAAATACTGTTAGTTTATAAATCACTGAACGGCTTAGCACCACAATACATTAAAGATCTGCTGTTGTTGTATGAACCTTCCAGATCTCTCAGGTCTTCCGGTCCTGGTCTGCTCTGCATCCCCAGAACCAGAACCAAACGAGGAGAAGCAGCTTTCAGCATCTATGCACCACAAATTTGGAACAAACTTCCAGAAAACTGTAAAACAGCTGAAACACTGACTTCTTTTAAATCTCAACTAAAAACCCACCTGTTTAGAATTGTATTTGAAATGTAATCAATTACAAATTTATGGATGGAACTTGACTTAATGCTTTGTTTTGATTATTGATTCTATATTGCATTGTGTTTCTGTGTTTGTAATGATGTAAAGCACTTTGAAATGTCTTGCTGCTGAAATGTGCTATACAAATAAAATTTGATTGATTGATTGATTGATTGTTGACTTAATGGTAAGTAGGGCAACTCTGTGGCTCAATGGTAGAGTAGCTGTCTTGCAATTTTAAGGTTGTAGGTTTGATTCCAACTTCCTCCTGGCACTTAGCAGCAAGCTGCCTACCAATCTGTGGAATGGTGTATTAGATAAAAACTGTCTGTGGTGTACAGCGCTTGTAGTACCATAGTAAAGTGCGATATAAATTTACTCCACTTAATTACCGAGTCTCAACATTGTGTGTCTGCCTTGCATCTTGATGGTGTACAATGAAATTCAGCTTTTAGTAAATAACAATTTCTCATCATCTGTCTTCACATCAGAAACTGAACATGTCAAGGACAGCATTATGCAGATTCGTCCCCACAAGTTCAGATAATTCACTTACAATATGTGCCAACAGAGAAGAATAAACGCATTTAAAAAGGAAATAAGTAAATAAAAAAGTTGCACAAGTTTCAGAAAATATATGAAATTGTGATTATGTGATTTAACCAACTAGTTGTTATGGACAATCCAGGGACAACAAACTCATCAGCGGTTTCACTGATACTCTTTTAAATTAGAAACTCCCACATAATCTCAGATATTTAGACATTAAGGTCCTTCCTCTGGACACTGCACAGAGCGAACACTTAATCTTACCTTGTTCTGATTGTTACAGTTTGTAAAACTTACAACCAACAAATATCTCATGATCTGGTTGGAGCCTGAATGTATTTTTTTTTTACTGCTTCAAAAGGAGTTTTGCTGGTGAATAGCACCCTTGTGCTGATGAAATACACTCCTAGGCAAGCATGAACACGTCCATGAAAGCAAAAGTTTTGGCACTTTGCTTGTCTGAAACATCAGGTGTGTCCAACAACAACGAAGAAAAACATCAGACATAATCTACTGGAAACACCTGTTGCTGTCAGTCAATCTGGACAAAGTAAAAGTAAATTCAAAGTCCAACAAACTGGAGTTAAAAAAGGATCATAGAGATGCAGAAACTCAATCAAAACAGGAGTTAATCTCAGAGATCTCATTGTGAATTGTGAAACTACAAAATTTGCTGTCACTGAGAGGTTATGAAGTAACTACCAACGATACGGGACGAGTTAGGCTTGTCTGATTGGTTCTAAAACTTCTTTTCCATAGTAAGAACGTGACAGGACATGACTGTTTAGAGCAGTTGCATCTGACAGAAAAACAACACGTCTGGACCAACATGTCGGTAATATTAATCAACACTGGAGACACGTTGTCCATAATGCTCAGACAAGCATCTCGTATTAATAATCAAGCACTGCAGTGGAGGGATGATGGTTTGTGCTTGTGCTGCTGGCATGAGGCAAAGCACCCTCCAGTTACTGAGCCAAACATGAACTCCTTTAACTGAAATAATATTCAGGACCTTGAGAAAATTGCATTAATAAATGTCTGCTAACCTGAATTAACTGATCCAACATTGTAAGGACATAGTTGGACAGAACTCCACATCAAAGATGTTTGACAATGACTCTGTGACTATAAACAGAAAACATTAAGTTTTCACTACTTGAAAATCTTTCAATCTGCTTTGCGTTTTAGATCATTTTTACATTTTGGTTAACTATGCCTTATACATCTACAGTTGGGTAAGTTGAAGGATGTGTAAAGCTGTGGACCAGTTTCTGAAACCCTTTAAGAGTGTATGGTGTCATCGTCTGAATTATTACTTTATCAGAATTCATAAAATCTTTTCAAGTCATTTACAAAGCAAATGTTGTACCCGTAACAGGCAAACAGTTTCAAATCTTACAACTAGGAGATCCTTATCAACATCAATTATGAAGTTTGGATTTCAGGTTTCTGATTCAGCATTTTCTTTTCCAAATCCAAGCGAACGTGACTTGGAGTCAAAATGATTAAGACTGGAGACAACAAACACTTAGCCAGCGGGACAACAAGGTGGGACATGATGGTGCAGACGGGTGAGTCAGAGCTTAGATTTAACTAGGGATGTTTGTGAGCAGGAATTAGTCATTTAGGAGGAAAAGGAAAGGGGGTGTAGCTGCATAAAATCAGTAAATGATGAGCCCTGGAGAAGATAAAGGAGTGTTGATTGTTCTTTTTTCTCTGGTGTGGAGAGATAAAGATCATTGATGTCGGAGAGACAATGCCACGGAGTCAGATAGACTGAGCAGACACGCCCCTCATCAGACGCCATGGCTTTGTTGTGAAGACACAGCATGCAAAGTGTCAGGCAGGAAATCAAAGTTCAGTCTTTACGCTGGTCAGTGCACGTCTTTGCTCCACAGCCAGTTTACAACACCAGATGTGTGTGTGTGGGTAGGAGTGCGTGGGGGGGGCGGGGGTTGCGCGGGCGTGTGTGTGTGTGTGGTGGGACTTGAGGGGGGGACAAGTAGCTGAACAATGAAAAATCCCAAACAGGATCCCTCTGTTTCCTGATGCTCCTTAAACAACACACACACACACAGTCCATCTAGCTGCACAGATCCCTTTAAATGTATCACACAGCCTTTATCTGTACTGTACGTATGTTGTGTCTCAGAGAAACTCCCGCAGGCTCCCTTCACTAACACCAAGTGTGCATTCACATGCCTATTTATATCCTTATGGGCAAACTCTGATCTATGGGTTTTGTTTCCACCATAATTACACACAGCAGAGCCTCAGCTAACGTGCAGTCTACTTTCAGACAGTGTGCAAACTCAGCATATAAAACACGCACGCTCACAGAAAGCTCGCAGAGAAGCAGTCAGCAGTGTGTGCATATCAGTAAACGCACACCTGTCCCAGCTGCTGTTTTCAAGTGGACAAGGGATAAAAAGAAATGAGCTCCCCCAGTTTTCCTCCAGGCCCTCCCCTGCAGCCCCTGTCATCCGCGACCCTCAAGTTGTTTGTCTTTATCGTTCCCATGGTCAGTTATTGTTCCTGCTTCTCCCTTATCGCACCTCACTGTGTTTTGTCTTTTTGGAAGTCTTGTAATCTCTTATCTGATGTAGTGCAGAGGTTCAAAACACAGCTAAAAAAAAGTAAATATATGGAACTTGCTCAAAAGAATTGCTTGAGACTGGAAAAGAAAGCTTTAATTAATTAATTAATTTGAGATTTTTTTGTAGTAGTAGTGTAACTTTCAAATGCAACTTGTGTTCTGTTGTTTTCAAAAATACTTTGCAACATCCTTGTGTTTCACCTTGTGCTGATGGGCTTCATCAAATGCGTTGTTGTTTTTAGATTATGTTTTGTTTGCTTTTATACTGTAATTTCTGAATCATTAAAGCTTGGTAATGTTTCTTTGCTTTGTAGTTGTCGTTTTGTGAAACGTTTTGGACATTTTATCTTTTCCCGAAATGTTTTTGTTTTATTTTCATGTTTTGTGTTATTGTTTCTTATTTTGTCTAATATGGATTTCTGAAGAATAACGTATTGCTAAATTTAATTGGTTCTCATTTGTTTTTTTTTTCTCAATTCACAGTTTATGTTTGAAATCTTAAAGAAGAAACATAGAAGGTAGATATTTATCAAAGTACACATATAAAGAAAAGTCAGACATTCAAAAGCTGAAAGGTTTGTTGAAAGCTAATCACATAAAACACATACAACATGCATTTGGAAACATTGCATGGTTTTCTCAATTTATTTTGACATACTTGATAGATTCAGATTTTTTCAATCATGTTATTGTCAAGAAAAAAATCATGTTGTACTCTTTACACTTTTTAAATCTACGTTTCTTACATGCAATTTGTGTATTATAGAAAACAGAACATTTACAGCAGGATTTTGAGTAAAGTTCTGATTTGGTCAGGGAGGCAGAGGACTCAGAAATTCGCATATGAGAAATGATACATTTGAACAATCATTGACTCAAAGCAAAGCTTTCCCCTCCATCACCCGTTGCTGCACTGTGCTGGTCAGTCTGCAACAAACATCCCTTTGCTATGTCCTGCAAGACAGACAAATTAAGTCTAGTTGCAAAAACAAACTCTTTAGCTGTCAAGCTATAAGCTGGATGTCCACGAAGGAGAAAGCTGCAGGCTGTCTGCTCGAGCAGAAAACCTGACAAATTATCCAACTAACATAACCTTGTTATACTTTTGTTATTCTAAAAAGTGCAGAATGGCATGAAGGACTATTATAAAGCATAATAACAAGTTTATCTGTAATCTAACTGCATTTAGAGGATGCCTATTGCTATTTTTTTTATTAGAGCAAAAATAATTATTTTTACTAATTATGTTACTATTAATTTAGCAGTGGGAATAGTTGTTTTTTGTAAGTAAAGGTAATGAAGCCATGCTCTGGATCTTTGCTTCAATGATGCAACAAAACAGGTAACAAGTTGATCCATCTCACCCTGGAACCTGCCTAGTGTGATGTCAAGTTGAAGCACAGAGACAGAATAAATGATGTGTCAAGCACATTGTGGTCTTGGCTGCAAAAGGTTGAAAGAAAACCACTGCGGAGATGGAACCAGAACACCATGAAGAGGGAACAATAGTGGCTTTTTTGCGCAATCTCAGTAAAGTCTCTGCAGGACTGGCAAACAACAAAAATGCAAAACAGTAAGAAACTTTTCCAAAGGTTCGGCTGAAATGTTGGAGCAGCAGAGGAGCAGATACCAAAGAGTTTTCTTGTAAGAAAAAAGTAAAAAAAATTCTACTGTTATTTTTAATGTCTCTTATTACATTTGAGAACTTATTATTTCCTAGAATGGTGCGGAATATAAAAAGTTTGAGAGCCACTGTTTTTATCTTATGTAGCAGATGCATATTGTTCCTACCTACACTGATCAGTCGTTTATAGTAGCTACGGTGTCTTACAAAACTTAGTTTCAACTCTTTTTTTTTTTTTTCCAGAAATAATTTTTTTTTTATAACAAGTTTGTGGACTTGTTACAACCACAAGCAAGTCTGATCAGTAACTTTTTCAGAATTTTGATAACTGACAAAATGTGAGGAGCTGTAACCTTCATGTTTTGTACCCTCAGATCTACAGTGAAAATAAGAACTGCCAGACTCAACAACTCAAAGTTTTAGATGTAGGAGCAAAAATGTTTCTTCTTACCTATAAAAGCAGAAAATCACTCCAGGCTCTTTTGATATAATCAGACTGCTCTCTCAAACAGAACACAGATTAAAAAAAAGTTCCATCAATGTTCAACTTCTCTCTCACTTTCTTTTTTTATTAGTGCCCATGTATCTACACACCCTTCTTGTTTTATATGCAGTTGCTGCTTTATGTATATTTATGGCAAAGCATTTCAGGAACCTTTTGATTTTATGATAATCATTTTCTCCTCGGAGTTTGCAGGTTGTGCAATGCCGTGTCTGCCCCGAGAACTTAGTGCATGCATCAGAGGTTGGAAACAAAGCCACCTTTCTTTTTCTGCCCTGCACACATGCAGTCACATAGAAAAATTTGACTCTTCAGGTCCTTCACTTTTGCCAGCTGCCGTTAGAAGACCTTTGCTCTACAACCAACTACTGCCAACGTGGGAAAAAGAAAAAAAAAAAAAAAGATTAACAGGGAGAAGCCCCTGTCTATCTGCAGGGCTTGACTGTGGTTCGCTGAGAGCTGTCAGTCTTCCAGATTGTTTTGCCTCCATCTCCTTTTTCTTCCTCCTGCCCCGTCTTGCTTCTGCAGCTGAAGCAGCGAGTGGAGTGATACGTGGACAGCTAGTCATTAGGCTGTCAGAAGAGTCTATGGAGCAAAACTCTGCTGGCAGGGATGAATGTACACATTTCACTTTGGGTATTCATCAACTGTCAGGTATCCTTCTGTTTTACCAGCCATACATGTGTGAGAATCACACACATGGGTTTGACAGCAGGGAATCCAATAAAAGCAGAGTCACACGTTTGTAAAGTGTCATTATATGACTAAAGCTTAATAATACGGAAATCAAGCTACAGAAATTTTAGTGTTTATGGAAATCTTAGTTTTTTGCTTTCTTTTTAACAGAAAAAAAAGTACAAGCGTGTATTGAGGTTGCAAGCCAACATTTAATGACTTTATCAAGTTAATGTATTCTTCAGTCTAAAAATGACACACAAACAATAAGTAAATACCCACGCTACCCCAGGGACCTTCGTCTTGTCTGAGCTCGCCTTCCTGTTTGGCATCCATCCACAACAAACACTTGTCTTTGACCTGTGTGCGTGTGTGTAGGCGTGTGTATGTGGCTTTGAACATGCTTTTCATGAGAGCAGGTGGAATTAAAGTCCATGTATAAGGTTCATAGCAATGATTAAAAAGGTAAGTCTGGAGGTTTTTTATGCAGAGGAAGCAATAAGTTCTGCCTAGCAGTTCCACCAACTTTCCATGTTTTGTAAAGAGTTCACAACACCTGTTGGAGCTTGTAGAGGCACTGGTGTGTTAGTAAAGGGTGTGTGTGTGTGTAATCATTGTGTGTGTGTGGGCGTGCACATGTGTGTGTATAGAAAAATAAAAACTTATTGCTGTAGAGATGCTGAGGGCAGGCAGGAGTAACAGCTGTTTGGAGGGCTTTTAGTTTTTTATACATTTTATAGTACATCAGAGATCAAACTGCCCATGAAACATATTTACAGGCTGTCTTGGATAAACAAATATTATCGATGAAACTTTGAGTCATCTAATTTCTTCAGAAATTGTAAGACTTGCATTTTATTTCTATATCCTGGAAATTTCTGTTTTTGTTTCCCTCATATTCTAATCAGTAGAGTCGTCACAAGTGTGAGTCACTGATGACTTACCTCAGCTGGAAATTCCTGTTAAACAGTCACGTGTGAGGACCTACGCAAACGGTCATTAATTAATCTGATTGTACTGCTGTTGTTGTTGGAGGATTCAGGTCTAAAAAAATAAATATAAAGAAAATGTAAAAATAACCCTGTGATTTCATTAGGTTTATTAAAATAAGAAAAATAAGATAAATAAAATAAATAAAATCAGTGTCTCTACATTTAACTGAACAATTTATGAACCAGAGTTTTCGTTTAATTGTCTAGGGGCTTTTAATAACTTTTACATTTAGTAATCTATTACTTTTTTATTTCCTGTGGGGCCTATGCAATGTGACACAGAGGTCCAATTCCTTCACCCACTATAACATATGAAAGGGAAAAGAATATATATCAATCCACAATGAATATGAGCACTAATCTTCACAAATCAGCAAATGACTACCAGGAAATAATTATTGAATAAAAAATAATATCTATATCTACAAATAAAGCAGTAATTAAGCGAGAGTTCAAGAACGATTCTGTGACAAGGAAAACTGGTAGAGGGCAAACATTTAACTGTTAAACACAGTGGATGATTTATGATGCTGTGGGCCTTTTCCAAAGACCCTGCAAATCTTGTTAGACCAGTAATATAGAGTTTTTGAAATCTAGGACAGAAAAAGAGAAAATAGATCATCATGGATCTTTCACAATTATACAGACACAGAAATAGTTCAGCAAACACAGAATCAGCCTTCCTTAGGTCATCCCAGTTTCCAAACAGTAATCTAACGTTTGAACCTTGTGAAATGCTATAGGGGGAAACTAAGTGTTGCTGGATTAGAAAAAGAGGGTTGTACAAAAACCGAGGTACCAATAGGTGTGTCT
The DNA here is from genome assembly GCF_001444195.1 of Xiphophorus couchianus. Taxonomy (NCBI): domain Eukaryota; kingdom Metazoa; phylum Chordata; class Actinopteri; order Cyprinodontiformes; family Poeciliidae; genus Xiphophorus; species Xiphophorus couchianus. The sequence goes on along the minus strand of NC_040230.1, from coordinate 14,976,951 downwards.
TATGTTATTTTGTTAAAAACATTTATTTTCTATTGAGGATTTTTCTTCCATTTCATAAATGTGCTCAAGTAAAAAGTTCAGTTTTTCTAGAGTTACACTAATAAGTGTAGCTCACACTGTCAACACAGCAAAGATGTTGAGTTTTCATCTTTTGCGATAATATTTATTTGGGGAGGCTACTCAAAAATCAACATAAAGTAGAAGTTTTTATATTGTCCTAACCTGAAGTAATTAAAAACACATACTATATCAACATAAGTTCAAAAGTTGTTTTAAGCCGTACTTTAGACTTGTCAACACAGATTTGTAACCAGACCAGGTGAGCCTGGATGGACCTGTTGCGTTTTTCTCCTAAAGGGTGAATTCAATGTTGTCCACAAATCAGAAACAATGCTTCCCCCTACTGGCCTTACTTATTTCCACGCTGCATGCTCTTGAATTTCATTCTTTGGTCTGTGTTTGTAAAACCTTTCGTGACTGTGAATAATTTTGGTGTTGTCTAATGTGATCATGCCTTTGTAGAACATGCCTTTCTGTTACTTTGTCTGGGTAAAGACAGTCTGTTTGAACAATTGTCCTCACTACAAGTTCTACTGGCTCTCCTCACCTCATTCAATGCTGCAATGCAGAACCACAGAGCCGTCTTACCAAATCTCTCTCTTCTGCTGGAGGTTTCAGGTGTCTTGATGAGTTTCCTGCTACTGTGCAAAACAAGCAGATTAAATTTGAACCCAGTGGCCCTTTTATCTGTTCCAACAGCTTCTGGTTTACTCGTGTGATCAAGGGGAGGCTTGTCCTTACACGCAGCCTGGAAAGGCTTTCTCTTGGATACAACTTTTATTTTCTATGACATATAAACAAAAGTTTGTTTTACTAAACCCGTTTTGTTTACAGTCAATCGCCATGGGATGATTTTATACAGAAGGGAACAGTTCACCCTTCAGCTAGATTGAGCAAAACATGTTGTGACTTCTGGGTTTTTGGGTAGGTATAATGCAGGTGTTGAAAACCGCAAGTTAATTAATTAGGAAAATTAATTAAAGGAAGGGCAAGCTGGGCTCTGTTTTATATTGTTCACCTGAATACCAAAAAAGGTCAAAGCTGCAGTATGACCCTTTTTAAGTATGAGGGGTTTTTATGGATGTCTGGTCAATGAGAGTTTAAAGTAAACCGAAGTCATTACCTTTTGTAGAGGTCAAGTAAAGACTTGAACCATGTGGAGAAAGGAAGACCTGAGAGGATATGAGGACTTGTTGGTGCAGGAATATTCCAACAGATATGGGAGAGAAACGTTGTTAATAGGATTAAAAGCGAGTAGCATGTTTTTTGGGTGGATGCAGTGTGTAATGGGAAACCAGTTAAGTTCTTGAAAGATAGAAGTAATGTGGTAAACAGATATGGCCAGCAGGAGAGTTATGTTATGTAGGTGACATTAAGCAGACTGGGTTACTTGATTTATCTGAACTGTGTGCTAGTCAGTAGGATTCCCAGACTTCTGAAATGACAGGAGGAGGAAACACTGGAAATGTCAATATTAATAAAGAATCTTTTGGCTTTGGAAAGAGTTTACTTTGAACCTAGAAGGAGAACCTCACTTTTATCCTGGTTTTAAATGGGGAAGCTTAGAAGGACTCAACACTTAATCCTAATCAAACATTGAGGAGGAGTGCGTGGGAGAGAAGGAGGATGGTAAGGTAGAGTTGAATGTCATTTGTGTAGCAGTGAAAAATTATATTTAATTCGCAGAACATGTGGAAGGAGACTCAGATAAAACCAAATATTTACATTAATTTGGATTGAAATTTTCCTTTTTTGAGTAAATTGGGATAAGCTAAAAATATTTTTATTCTTTATTCATATCCAGAATAAGGGATATTGGGAATGTACACTGAGACCACTATACGTTCAAACACTTTGATTTCTCAACTTTTTATAGGTTATTTCAAAACTTGTAATCAAACTGGAGGCACACCTGTGGATGACTTTTAAGGCAGAAGCTCAAACATTGTGATTTTCCCACTAGTAGGTACATCAATTGCATCAAAAGGAATAGATACAAGTTTTCAGCAAACAAAGGAATTTAGTTGAAGTAAGTTTCGACTCAAATCACAAACTTTAAACAGTAATTCTACCAAATGGTATGAAAAGATGTAAACCTCATGTAAGTCGAAAAAAAATCTCTAGTTATTAAAATTATTACAGCATTGTGTACAAAAAAGGGTAATCATAACTGACTGAAACCAGGTAGAGTTTAATCTGTTTAAATGTGAAACAATGAGAAAAGGCAATGTGTCTTTATAGAAAACATAAACACATTCTTGCAGATCACATATTAGTTTTCTTTTTAAACTATGATTATGAATATTTGTGATGCTACTCAAGGGAGGCATGTGACTGAATATGTAAACCAAATTTCTATTTCTATGAACAATAAAGTTTTTATCTTATCTATATAAAATGTTTGATAAGCAAGAGGGCACTGAGGACAGAAACTAAATGAACACAGAGATTTTTTGATGAAATATATTATGGATATTTCTCAGAAAAGGATTTATGACTTACATCTGTGCACACATCTTAGCACAGGGGCAAGGAAGATAAGTAATTTATTGATGGCTATGGCTTCACTCATCTTGAAAATATTGACATTGTGTTGCAGTTTTCAGTCTTTTATTGTTTTTCTCATAACAACATGGAAGCAATCTGCCAGCAAGGCAATTTTAAAATTCTGAATGCTACAATCTAAAGCCATTCGAGTGCTGTGCTGGCATACAACAATAGGTAATCCATTCAAAACAGAAGAACACGTGTGGACAGATTCATGAGGATCCAAGAGAAACATGGGAGACAGAAATATACACCAAAGAAAGAGACAAAATACAACAAATTGAAACTCCAGTCTCAAACTCCAGTTCTCGACTGACGGAGACCTGCAAATTTTAGATGTCTCTCTATTTCAGCACACATGCCTAATATTAGCAGTGAGTAGCACATAAGAAAAGGGACAAATCTAAAAGTTGCAGGGCTCTGGCCTTTAAGGATAGCAGTTTGAGAGCCCTGATGTAGACTGACAAGATGTTAAAGGACCACACTGACACAGAGCCATAGAGTTATTACAAGACTTACAAAATATTGTAATGAGACAAAATTTCCAAAATAAAATAGTTAATTGAGACAAAAATATCAGCAATGTAAATCTAAAAGAAAAAGTATGTGTAAAGAAAGACACCTAAAATTAATTTTAAAAATGCCTAAAACAAAGAGAGCTAAAATTGCACCACAAAGCAACCACACCAGATATAAAACCTTCAAAACCAAACAACACACTATTCAAAGTGAGAGATGTGCAATACATCTGTACGATAAACACATAATCCGCTCCAATCTGTATACATAATTTTATTGGAATAGTATCTCTTTCAGCGGAAGGAGACGGGGTTCATGAAGACTATCAAAGTTAAAGCCAGAGCTCACATGCATCCATCTTACACCCATATTGATCATTAAAATACAGTCTGAGCCAGTCAGTTTGAAAAGAGAATTAAAATATTGCAGGAAAAAAAAAAACTTGCTCATTGACCAAACATACCATTAGATTATTTTTGTAATCAAATAAGTAATTTAATACAGAGAAAACAAATACATTTTAATTAATGGAAGTAAAAAAAAACTGAAGTCTTTAGCTGGTTAAGCCCCTTGATATTATACTTTAAATATGTAATCATTATTATGTATGTGCAAATGACTCATAGTTCCAAGCTGAACAATCAGCAAGTTTGTGAAAAATCAAAAATCCAAAGTATTTTCATATGTTTAAAAGTCAAGCAGTATAAAGAGAACATCACTCATTTAGAGCATCCTTCACTTTGATTTCTGTGGAAATCTGGAAACACAAAGGCAGCCGTGAGCATTATTATGCGGCTTCACAAGTTCTTTTGAAATGCAAAAACAAAGAGAAAAAAGGTGCTTTTTCAGATACTGACACATGTGCTTCTGGCAGAGGCAACTCCTAATATTCACATTTATCTAATCCTGGTGAATTCACATTAACCGTTTCTTAAGCTGGGTAAAAAACGAAGGTAGAAAATTAGACATACAGCATATCAGGTATCTTCACAAGGTGACAGTCAAATATCTGCATAAGGAAGCTAAGTTACACTTATATGCAACTTTTGCTGTCCCTTGAGTCTGGGACGAAATAACAGAGAGCAAGCTGTATTTTTCTGTGTGAGAGTTTTAAAGTATGATAAAGGGGTCTGACTCACCCTGTTAACAGATTTCTGCATAGTCTAACACCACTTCAACCACAATGTCCATTAGATATTTTTGTCCGTTTAAGAAACAAGAAGCAAAAGAGATAAATTGTGTTTTTTAAGTGTAAAGGTAAGAGAACATCAGATATTTATTGTCTACTTCACAAATTGCACTGAAATACCATTTTCCATATATTTGCAGGAATGGAAGTTACAAGGTAAGTTAACACATATCATGAAGGGCATGAATGTCATCAAGTTTGCTGTTTTATTGATTTAGTTAGATAATTTTTTTTGCAGGCTAGAATGAGAAGACAATGATGAAGCTCTATGTATAGAACACTATTATCCATTCTAACACCAGCCCTGCTAAAAAAAAAACAGGGTTGAACAGTTCTTGGAAAATTTCAGTTGCGACTGAAGGTGTCAGTTTTAGAGAAGGGGCTTCTGGCATTCATGCTCATGATGACTGTATGTTAACTCACAGGACATAACCATATTTGACCAGATAGATTAGATTGTTTTTAGCTCTACAAGTTGGACAAACTGAGTTTTAATGACTTGCACCAAGCACTGTTTATTTACTTGAATTTTTTTACTCGTGTTTCAATGGTTACCCTGCGTGGCGGAGGCTCCTCGATGCTCCGGTTGGCTACGAGGTCTTGCAGCTGTAGCGCTCCTCCGCCTATGAAACAAAAAGCTGGACAAACTGGAGAAGAGCAATCCACGTGCCCCTCCCACAGCATACGCAGGGAGTGGGCATCGTAGAAGGCAACCTGGCCTTTGTCACAGTCCAGACAGACTCCAAGTCGTGGAGGTAGGGGAGCAGTGTGGGAGTGAGGCTTGTTGCTATAGTTGCTGCTTTGAGAGTGCAATGCTGCCTGGCTGTGGCTCTCGCTCTGGCTGTGAGAGGGAACGTGTCCTTTGGGGAGTAGGATCTTACCCATGCCCACGGTGAGGAAGCAGAAGGGAGGGGAGTCCTGGCCGTCTTCTGCATCGCTGTCATGGCCACTGTCTGGATCACAACTGGTAGAGGAGAGGACGCCATCAGGATGAGCGAGGGAGAAGTACGAAGAATTGGGAGATTGATCAAACTTAGCTACAATATCACTTTTTTAGTCCTTTTAAAATACAGATCAATGTAGTTATTCTCTTTTTAGAATGCGCATATACACATCCTCCACATAAAAAAGAAAACATGAAAAAACCATCACACATGTGTTACTGTAACTGAGACCTTTGTTTGGTTCTGAGAACTGCTAAAAGTAGATGAGGAAGCAGAGTTATTGGCTGTCTACTCCTCTACAGTTCCTATACATTTTAATGTCAAAGTTTGATACTTTTCCACACTCAGTTACTCACTTTTCCATGGAAGGATGGGTAGACAAAGAACTTCTGTCTATGTCAATGTGCTGCCATCTAGTGGCCAGGAGAACTTAAATAAATAAATGCTTCATTTTAGTATGGAAATGGTCTGTCGGGTTTGGCATCTACAATGCAACAAATCTGACTGAGATTTTATGTGATAGACTAATAGAAAGTAGAGCATATTTGTGAAGCAGAAGAAAATCAATTGTTTTGATTTGTAAAACAATTGTTTTTTTTTTTTCAATATCTGTGAATGAAGTTTAATTTATTCTTAACCAATTACAATCAGAGATGATCAGCTTACAAAAAAAGAGTCCAAATGTGTCTAGATACAATTCACATGTTCTATGAAGACCTCAGAGAGTTGTAAGAGAACAATAATGAACAAACATCATTATGAAGACTAAGGAACACAGCAGACAGGATCTTGGTCAGGATGGAAAAAATGGATGGAGCTAAAGCACAATGATGACATTATTGTAAAATATTAAGCCAGATGTTGTTATCAGTTACTCAGTACTTGAGTAGCAATTTTACCAAATACGTTTTTACTCTTCCTTAAGAAATTTCGTGCTACTAAGTCTTTGTGCAGCTACTTTTTAGTTTTACTTGCATAAAAATATACTAAAGTCGTGTTTTTCTTATTTGAGTACAACTTCTGGGTAACCTCTTGATCTGACTGACCTTAAGCACAGGAGAATGGGCAAAGCTGGTAATTGCGTAGCCCAAAAAATGGCTCCATAATCTTTTTGACTCTCTGAGGCTAAGTACAAATACACACCATATTTTTCAGATTTCAATATGAAAGAAGTGTATTAAAACTGTAAGATTTCCTTCAACTTTAAAATTATGCATTTAATTTGACAGATTTCAATCTGATTATCATGCATGAGTTAAGTGATTGCATTTTACAGACAGCGATGTGGATATGGTAAAAATGAAACATTTACCGTGGGCTCGCCATGTCCTGAGGGAGATGGAACCACTCTTGTAGTTTAGTCTCCTGTCCAACGCCTACCTGAAAATGAGAGAAGAAAGATATCACAAAGAGGTCTGACAAAATATGATAAATTTACACATTTAACCTGACATGAAATCACACTCGAGACATCTTTTTCACCTTCACCAAGTAGGACCCAGGCTCTACAGAGCACGCCCAGTAGTGTCTGCCATGAGTGACGGCCAAGTCGGCCACAAGGAGGTCAGAGGTTAAGTGACAAGAGGTGAGAGTGCGGTCGGCGGCTTGGAGAAGGGAGAGGCCAGGCACACTCCGGGCATAGGTCTGGCCTTTACCTAGCGCCAAACGGTCAGCATGTAAACCCCAACGAGAGTCCAAGGAAAAACTCAAAACTGGACGGACAGGAAAAAAGGGAAGCTAAACAAGTCAGACTTCAGACAAACTATGAGAAGTATTAATTACAAGTAACTGGAAAAAAAAAAGATCAGCAGAAAAGCACATATTTGATTTGGAAAATGAGAAAAACTGCTAGAAAACAACAGGAATAAAGCCAACACTGACTCTGTGTATAATGTTTCAAAATATAAAATGAAGGAGTAAATGTTTAACGAAGTGATGAATATATCAAAAGAAAAAATCTCTTCAGCACAAACAGATATTTGAAAGTGGATCAAGACAGACCTGCAGCATGAGAGACAGAAGCAGAGATGTTATGGCGGGGATGACACTGGAATGCAGAGCAAATAAAGGAGTCTGTGCAGAAACTAAAAAAGTAGGAATGGAAGAAATCAAGGGATGAGAGAAAAGAAAATATCAAGGGTTAGTCAGGTAAGTGAAGCATGGCAACAGTCTAAAACATTTTTGTGGGAATCAAAATACATCAGCCTCTAATCCACACGGTTGTTGCACAAAGTTTAATATAATGTCAACATTTTTCTAAACTAAGATTTCAGTTTTTACTCATTTTTAAGTAAAAATAAATGAATGAATGACAGATGCAACTGCACTTATCAGGATTTAAGTTTGGAACCTGCAAAAATCAGAAACAAAGAAAACCAACAAGCATCTTAGCAGACGTTCTTATTGGTAAACATATACCAGATCCTGTGTACACATCTAACCTGGTGCAGGCGGCGTGTGAAGGTAAACCTCTTCACTGTAGTCTCCAAACCCAGCCTTGTTGCAGCCCCTCACTCTGAGAACGTACACGCTGTCCATCTGGACCCGGTCTACCACGGCGCTGGTCCCCTTCACTTCATTCAGACGCAGCCATGGTGTCGAAGAGTTTGGGGAGCTGATGCCGCCCCACGTGGCACCTGCTCGTCGCTGGTATTCAACAGAAAAGTGCCACGCCGGAGCCGAGTCCTGAGGCAAGCGCCAGCATAAAAACAGCTGGTCATAAGCTAACGTTTTCTGAGTGTCGATGACTGGAGCCTGAGGGGCTGTTGAGGAGAGAAAAGAGACTGAGATCATGTTGCTCTTTTTCACCTTTTTAATATAATTTTAGGGGCAGATGATTCTTTTTTTTTTTTTTTTAACAAAATAGATGAGAGCCCACCTTGGATGAATTGCAAGCTGTTGATGAGCTTGACCTCTTTGGATGCATCAAGGTGAAAGTGTCTAAAGGAGGTGTCAGCAGCAAGAGAGAAACACTGCAGGTTTTCTATGGCTTTAATCAGCCTTAAGAGACAAAACAGAAAAGAAACAAAAAGAGAGTGCCACATTAACAAACAAAAAACTTCCACTGAGCTCCTGGTTCACCCAAAAAAATGTGTGCTACCTGCTGTGTGTTACTCTTGCGGCTTGCACAAAGCAGGGAGCGTCTGTCTCTTTGAGCAGCTCGTGGGTGAATGCCATCAGACCTGCCTGCTCCATCAGCCCCTGCTTCTCAAAGACCTGAACGGACAGAGCCTCCTCTCTTCTGCTCCGGGATCCCTCCAACGCGATGGCTAGAGTCCCCTGACGCTCGGCGACAGCTGTTCCAAGCTCTCGGATGCAGTGAGTCAGCTGATGCAGAGCCACAGTGCTGTTAGCCTGCAGAGAAACACAGGAACAGTACCATGAGTGGACAGGATTAACCGAGATCAGAGAAACCTTTCCTCCTCATAGACGGCTTTGTACATAAGCACTCCATCTAAAGGAAAACTGGTTGGCATTGTGCTCACTATTTCTAAACATACAGCAACTTTCATACTTATTGACGTTGTTAATAATTTGTATAACTTCCATTTGCATTTTAGCGGCTTTCTCTTCTGCTATAACATTATTCAATATGGAAGCAGATAGAGAGAGTTCTCGTCGACCAGTCTCTCTGGACTGTTCAGGCTCCTCTGTACTATCTTATGTTCTCTTTAGTTTGGATTCCGATTTTCTGTATGAATTTTGTCTTGAGGAGCCACGGAGGACTGATTTTATTTCTGATTTATGATTTGATTATATATTTTAGATCATTATCATATGAAAAGATCTAATCAGGGCCCATTGTTCAGTTATTTTCTGGCAGAGAGCAACAGATCTCTTTTGTGCATTAAAGTACATGATGGCATGCATTCTAGCATCACTTATTGTCCTGCTTAGTTTGCAAGGTGACAACAATAAACCTTGATCCTTATTAAGTCTTGTTTGTCACAGTTCCAGTTAGAATAAAGATCTATACTGAAAGGGCAGAAAATTAAGATAACCTAAAGCAAATTTAAAGTAGAGACAGTTTTGGGAGGTATAAACAATGGCTTAATGTTGAGTAGTTGTTGGTTTTAACAAATTAAGAACATTTCTGAAGGAATTTAGCTGGTGAGCTAAAGTGAGACCTCCATCTGCTTGATGGCAGCCTCCAGCTGAGTGATCTGACTCTGAATCGTCTCCTGATTGGCCAGGATGAAGTTGACTTCCTTGCTAATCTTGTCCTGTAAAACCAAAATAAAACTTATGATAGTGGCAAGGTCTTAACACACACACAAAAAAACTTAAACAAGGGCAAAGACTAAATACACTCACCTTGAGGGCCTGATAAGCTTGTGCTATGGGTAAAACTTTGTGTCCATGATGGACCCGACGGAGTTTACACAGCTGGCACAGCAACCGCTGACAGTTACGGCAGTACCACTGCAGCCTCTCCTGCTCGTGCTCTGTGCATGTTAAAACCTAGAATCCAAAAATGGGTTCAAAAGCACATCAGACATGAGAAATGCAGCCACTGCAAACTGGACTGAAAAAAAACAAGAGACGAACCTTTGGTCTGAAGTTGTTGGTGGGTAGAATGTGTTCGTGCTGAGCTCTAGGAGTTCCCCAGGGATGGTAGAGTTTGAAACATTCATTGCAGAAGTTTGACTTGCAGTCAGCACAGCCTTTAGTGGCCTCCAGAGACTGGGGAGGCTTACAGAAGCCACACATAATCGCTATGCTGCCCAGACTTATTGTGTGTCTGTACCTAAACACAAACGATGAGGTCATGACAAAATCCAGGAAAAAAATCAGCAGAACTGGAGAAAGACTGGGCTCATGTGAGAGTGTCCTGCTTTCTTTTTCGTTTGGCAAACCACTATTTTAACTAGCTGACCTGGATACATCGACAGCACTCGCCATGTTAATGCAGTAAAACATGCAGCATCAGTTTGTGGCTTGATGAAGGGTGAGCAGCTGCAGTCTCCAACGGCTGCCCGCAAATCAGCTGACCTCCATAACCTTCTCTGGGTGTTTAAAAAACATTTTACTTCACAGTTATGCCTAAAAGTTTACAAACAATAGCAGAACTGACAGTTTTATGGTCTGTTGTCCCACAGAGCACTGCAGTTTTTAAGCTTTCACTGCAAAGTGCTCTTTGGCTTAGCCTTTGATCAGGACTAAAGGAGTAATTCATTATTTAAACTCCTTCCAGCAAATGATTTCCCGTCTCATTTCTACAGCAGTGTTGCTTTAGTTGGTTGCTCATTGACCTACCTTGTTGCTAATGAATGTTGTTTAAGGTTAAAACAACAACCTTTAGTGCTTTTCAAAAATACACATATTTTTTTTCACATTGCAACCACAAACTTCTGCATACTTTTTCATAGAAATCCTGGAGAATATTAGTGATCAAACACAATTATGAAGACCAAGGAACAGAGCACAAAGTCAAAGACAAAGTCTTAAAGCAAAGTTAGATTAGAAAACAACATTCCAGGCTTTGGACATCTGATGGTTCACTGTTCTTTACCTGAAAATAGACTCACTGCATCTACCAGGACATGTAAAACATGGAGGTGACACTGCAAAAGTGAGATTTTAACTCATGCATGTTTTAAAAAAAAACATTGCAAATATGCATCACCAACTGTGTCACGTGGTAGTGCCAGCATGATTCTCAACAGACAGGTAAGCTTGTCAGAGGGATAGAAAAAAAATGTAATCACGGGGAAAGGGTGATTCCAAAAGGTAAGCCATCAAAGAATGTCCAGAATTACAATTGATTATTTCATGCAATAATATTTGTGTGTTAGAATCACACAAATATCAGTCAAAATCTAAAACTAATTGAGAGCAAGTTCCAAAGCTTAAAGCCTGATGTTCACAGAGGTTCTCCATCCAATCTGACTTAGTAATTTTGATAGGAAGAAAATACACACATTTTCAGACTCTAGCTCTACTGTAATCACAGAAAATGATGCTCCCACTGATATCTATTTAAAAACTGCAAATGATTTCCCTTTCACATTTATCCATTGTCTTACTATCACCAAATCGAACCCCAAAGATACATTGAAATGTGCAGCTCCTATGTGATAAGATGTGATGAGGTAAAAGAGGGATAAATTATTTTGCAAGGTTCTGTTTTTGAAGCAGTTGTGTATGCAAACCTCTCAACGATGCGCTCCAGAGTGAGATTACGGAAGCAGTCAGTGAGTCCTCTGTCCCCGAGCTCCACGTCCTGCTGACAGGAAGGACAGGGGAACAGCATGGGGGGAGGGGCTGCTTCCCTCCGCCTTCTCCCTGGGTATGTCCCACATACTGGGAGAGGGAAAACAGGTGTACAGGAGATGAAAGAAAAAGACAGACATCCAGAGAGGAAACGTGAAAGGGAGACGGTTTATGAGGAGGACAAGCTTGCAGAATTATAGGACTAGATCATTTTCACAGTGGAAATCCTTTATTGCAGTCTCTGTGTTTTTTTCTCTAAAATGAATGAATAAACCATGAGTTGAATAAATAAAGCTGTATAATGTTCAGTGGAACAACAACCAAAACATCATAATGCATCATCATCTCTGCATTTTTACATAACATTTCACTCTCTCCTCACTCACATGCTGATAAAGCTTGGTTACATGAGTCAAGCTTCCTTCTAAACTCTTTAAGATCCTCTACACAAACACAGACATTAAGAAATGGTCTCCTGTACCTGTTCTGAAGACCCGCTCCAGGTGGTCAGGGGTCCTGGGTACGGGTCGGCGTGCTTGCCGTGGAGAGCGAGCGTTGGGCGTGGAGGCTGGTGAGATGGGCTCCGCAGGGAGATCCGGGGGAGGATAACCTCTCTGCACCAGCATCTCCGCCGCACACAGCAGACACACGCTGTGCTGGCACGGGAGCAGAATGGGCTGCTTCACCATTTCATCGCACACTGGGCAATGCAACTCCTGCTCCATACTCTTCATGTTGGACTGGAAAGGGAAGGGAAGGAAAGAAAATAGCATGGGAAAGGTTCACTGAGAAAAGGTTGTGGTTTAAAAACGGCTGAGTCAAGCCACAAATAAACTGTGAACACCATGTAGAGGATGCAAACACATGCAATAGGAAAGGAGATTGTAGGTGATCTAGAACCCCAGACGCCCCACAATTCCAGACCTCTCTAGGTATATACGCATGTATTCCTTAACTAGGAATTTATGGCAGATATTTCAAGAGAGGGAGGGACACACAGATGGAAGGACAGAAACAAAAAACATGTGTAAAAAAACAGAACTAGGAAAAAAGGCAGGGCATAAAGAAAGAAAAAAATGGAGAGAAAGAAGAACAAAAAGGAAGCAGAGTAAGATGTGAGAAAGGACGAATAGAATAAAGGAAAATGAAGACACAAAGAAATAAAGAATGACGGACACAGCAGAAGAGAAGGAAAGGAAGGGAAGAATGAATGACGAAGAAGAAAGGAGCAAAGAATGAATGACACAAGGGAGGAATGCATGATAGAAAGACACAATGAAGAAAGAAAGGAATCAAAAAAGAAAAGAGGACAGATAATAACAAAGGAAGGATGACATTTAGACAATGCAATGTGGAATAATTCACTATTTTCTTTCTCCATCCTTATGAAGATCTTAATAACTGTAGCAGTAAATGGTAGACAGATTGAATATAACTGCCCCAATATTCTTGCTCCTTTATGGGGAAAGTAGACGGTGCTTTATTTTATGCATTGTTTGGAGTAAACAAAGCATAAAAAAAGCAAATAAATGTATTTTGTGAGTCTAAGGTTCTTGGATATCCTTGAAAAAAAAATAAAGCCATCTAGCAATTCGTCAGGTCACCAATTTTAAAATTTAAAGGGACCAAAGTCTGTCTCGTCAACCTATCTCCATTGCAGCAGATAAACCAAGTGCACTATCATGTGCTAAAGAAGCACGTATGTAAAAACCTTACTACACTTCCAGGCAAATTCTTGCTTTTAGGAGTCGTTACTTATGCCCACAAATGAGCTTTGTTGCTTCGGTTCTATCCACGTCAGAGGATTTTGGTCTGAAATGACAGACGTTGGTCCCAGTTCAGAGTTTTGCTGTGTTAAATTGCTGTGATCAGCAGGAATGTGATATAATTGTCTGCCTTTTCTGGGACAACATTAAGCACCTAATATCTATAAAACACAATTGTTTGTTTATTCAAATCATGCTATCTGAAAGGTGGCCGTTTGATGGAGAAGCAAGTGTCAAGACGTTGAATATTTCCGTAGACAGTAAGCAGGAGAAATAAATGTATAGACACTAAATTATGACTATTAGTTTTCAAATTATGAGGATTTTTTTCTACGTGACTACATATAGTCAGCTCCTGAATTCTAAAATTTCAAATTGGCTTCAAATTTTCAACTTTCTCAGTCAAATTAAACTCATTCTATGCAAATTGGCAGTCTTGAAATGTTTGTCAGAAGTCCAGCTTGCTATGGATGTTCCCTTCTGGCCTGAGTTCATGAATTTTACTTCACGTTTTCCTAGGGCTGGCTCTGGAGCAAAATATATATTTTTTGAGAATTTATGGGAATGATACCATGTAAACTAATCTTCCAGCCGCAAATTGGGTTAAATTTTCTGTTAATTGTTTGGTCAACGAATGTACAGATTGCTTACCAATAGTAGGCATGGTTAATTTCGGTTCTCTGGCACTGTTGTATCCTTTTTTCCCCTGCTACTGCAGCTACAAAGCGCAGCTTCCCGTTTCTATGACAACGTGCATCATCTCTTCCTTCTCGCTGTGTGCGGCCCAGAGCCTTTTATGCTACTTGCCAACATATTCAGCAAATTCTAGCCATCAAACACCAACCCAACCGGCAGCTGGGTTTGGATTTTTCTAAACGTTCTGCCAGTGTTACCATGTTCCTGACAAAATACCAGCGATTTTACGTTTGGTTTGATACAAAAGCAATGAAACATGTCAAAAAGAGAAATGCCCCACATTCCGTCAATGCAGTAGCCTTTCGGTCCTTTCAATTGTTCGAGAGGTAAACTAAAAGTACAGGCTTGAAAGGGTATTAAAGCCCTATGTAATATGTAATTAAACTGCACATGTAGCTACTATTGCTAATTAAATTAGCGTCACACTCACACTGATGCGAACTAGCGCGTCCATGATTGAGGTAAAGGTTTCTAACTCCGCTTCTGCCATCCTGCTTCGAAATAAAGCGTCTCTGCGGTAAAATCAACCCGTTTTCCAGGAGAAAACACCGACAGGTTGTCCTGGCTACTCCGCCGGTAATGCACAGTCCAGGCCTTTAACGGAGCGTCAATGTTGTGCTGTACACGCCGAGTCCCTCGGTATGTCTGTGAGGAGGGACTGGCCTGACTAATGGGGGGAAAAAAGAAAAAGGATGGGGGGCTGGAAGCATAAAAGGGCTCTGGCTTCAACTATCATATAACATAACAGAGGTGGAGGCACAAATTCAACAAAAGAAATAAGTCGGTATAGGTAATACAGAGAAATCTGAATAATAAAATTAGAAATATATTTTTTATTTAAAAATATGCACGACGATACTAATGATTGTTCTTTTTCAATAATCAATATCGTTAAAGTTTAAATTGCAGTTTCAAATAATCTGTGTCAAACTGCAACAGAATCATACAATTCAATAAAGAACATTAAAATATTCCTTTTATTTTGTTGTTCAAAATATCAAATGACTTTTTTCTCCAACACTGAAAATAAAGAGTAAATGTTTCCAAAGATACAGAATTTGTTGTTCGTGACGACAGGAAGAAAAACAACTAAAGACTTGCTGGTAAATTAATTTTTCAAACAGCTGAAATATTTGGTTCCTTTCAGGTAGCTTTGGCAATTAAAGAGCAAATGTTTTCAAATTCTCAAGGATAGTTGTCTGTGATGTTATGATTGAGCGACCTAAATCTCAAAATGATTGGTTAATCCCTGTCCAATTGTATCCAAAAAGCTTTTTTTTTTCCAATTTGAAAAGAGAGGAACTATGCTATCTTAAATATCACTGAGAAATATTTTAAGGTATTTAACATAATTGCTCGAACATATTATTTTCGGCCCAAACTGACATTCACTATCAAAAATTAGTCATTAAAATATATATTTTTTCCAGTTATGTGACATATCTTACATTGGAACTGGATTTGCCAGAAGCCATGTGTAAAAAGAACCCCACACAAGACCAAGTTTATTTATTTTAGAGTTTTGTTGTTGTTGATGTTTTGAACAGCAGGTGTCGATTAAACTGAAAGTTACAGCTTTGACATGATTATGTGAGTCATCTGACCGAGAAATCGATCAGAGTCTAGGGAGGTTAGGGGACAGAATTTCGCAGAACACCGGAACGTTTAAATATGTGTTTTAAGTCCGGTCAGTAATGCCGAGCGTACACATGAAGTGGTTGTTGTAGCAACAGTTGTTAGCGTCAGCGTAGCAAACACGCGAAAAAATTAAGTTAGCTTCTTTCGTAAACGAAGGATATTGTAACCAGAAATTCATATCTCCGAGATGTAAACCAAATATAGCTATTGTTTGTGGAACCACAAGAGTTTAAACTAATAATTTACGTACTTATTAATTGTTAGCTACAAATTTTAGCACTGTGCTAATGTAGCTTTACGGTATTCCAGTGTTTAGTAACTTGAGCTTTGGCTTTCGGGCGCTAGTACGTATTTATTGCTTCGCTGTTGTTCGTCTTTAGAAATTGAAGCCAACAGTGCTAGTATGTCGGCTGCCAGCAGTCTTGTCCCTGCCCGGTTTCTCACCCTCATAGCTCACCTTGTCATCGTTATCACCATCTTTTGGTCAAGGGTTAGTAAGAAACCTTTTTGTTATTGTTGTTTTTATTTACGATCTATTATGTGTATTTTACCAGTAAAACAAAACATAACTGCTAAGTATGTTATTAAAATATAAAATACTACTATCTAGTATTAATTAATTTCCCTTTGGCATTGACAAGGTATTTTTGTAACTAAAAATCTGTGTATTCTGTTATGTTGTTGGCTTGATTGGTTTACATATAGCGCATGTTCGATTTCATTACAAAACAAGTTCATAGACCCACATTCTCCTTTAAAGGTTTTCAGCGAATGAGCAAAACACTTTTTTGCTTAATAAATATAATGAGAAGTGGAAGACGTTTGTCCCGCCATCGATTAATGGCCATCCATAATATCACACCCACTCTTCTAATAATGTGTTTCCCCCTCTTTTGCCAGCAAAAGGGCCCTGACCTTTTGCTAACAGTAGACATATCATATGTCTACTGTGATATGTGGCAGCAGATTCTTAAAATTCTTTAACATGTGAGCTGATGCCTCTGTGGATTAAGTTATCCAGTACTTCCCAGTGATGCTCAATTGATTTGAGATATTGGAAATGTACAGTCCAAGTCAACACTCTAACCTTGTCTCAAGCTCCTAAGACCATCCTGAAACAATTTTTTCTATTTTCTTGCGTACAGTAGCTGAATTAACCACATCAAATTGTGTGTATTTCTATTGACCAACATCCTTAATAAAAAAAATTAAATAAATAGTTTTTAAAATTTTATTAAAACAATAAGAAACTTTACGTTACAGTAAAACATCTATCCAATAAAAAAAGAAATGAAAATAATGTAAATTGAAGCAAAAAAAAAAAAACAACAACAAACAAACAAAGCAGAATTAAGCTGTAGAGAATAAAAAAACAATGCAGCTTGTCACAAAATGTCTTTTATGTTGGAATTTAAAACGGTATGAGAGAAATGTTTGAAATACAGAGGCACATTAACTTAATCCCCCCATTGTATTAACTACTTTTTAGAGATGTTTATTTAGCTTTTAGATAAAGCAAGTTTATTACTAAAGCACATTTCAGCAATTTGTCAATTCAGCTTACTTTTATTTTAATGTTTTCCTTGCAGGAAAATAATGTGAAAGCTTGTTTACCTTTGAATTTTACCCAAGAACAGTATGACACTGAGGACAAAAAGTAAGTAAAAGTTAAACAAACAAATTTTACACAATTAAATACACATCTTTCAATATATTCCTCTTTTTTTTAGGTTGTTGGTGGGGCTGGGAGTCACCCTCGGTCTGTTTGCAATAGAGCTGACTGGTTTCTTTTCAGGAGTGTCCATGTTTAACTCCAGCCAAAGTCTTCTATGTATCCTTTACTTTGATAGTTGGCTCCACTTTTATCTTTATTGTAGTCGTAAAACTCATACTCATAAGTAAATATATTTTTTATTAAAGTGTCTTCTGTTAGTTGCTCTATTTTCTCAACAACCCTCAACCTGCCACAGCTTGAGATTATCAGTGACTTTTTAAAATTTTATGTCCAGTAAAACTCATTGGCTTGATGGGTTAATCTAGAACCAGCAGGGATACAATAAAGTAAAGCATCTCATTAGAAATAAAGCACAACAATTACAGCTTTAAAGATTTTTCAGTCATTTTGTGAGCAGGTTAAAATCCATGACTATCATCTTGTTTCCGTTTGACGTTTTGTCTACAATAGCAACAGGAGTCCATGCCAGTGCCTCAGTGGCTCTACTTTTCTTTCTATTTGAGCAGTGGAATTGTGACATCTACTGGTGGATCCTTGCCATTTGCAGGTTAGTGTGTCAGATGTATGTTTGAAGGAGAGTTTTTCCCTGACAAATGTTTCCCCTAAGCACTGGCTGCCCATTGCTGTGCATCTGTGTCCTTGTCCTTCTTTGTGTTTGAGAAGTGGGAATGCTGGACTTATTGGGTGATCTTTGCCTGCTGCAGGTTGGTGTGGCTCTGAGTTGTAGTGAACCAGTGGTTCAGTTTTGAGTCTAATTTTGAATGAATGCAAGCCCTGTGGCTCTGCAATGCTCTTGCCTTACATTGATGTCCCTGTCTTTGTTTGCAGTGTCGTACCGGCCTTCGTGGAGATCCTTCTGTTTGTAGCAGTTGTTGGACTGAAGAAAAAACCCTTATAAAAAGTTGCTTGTGACATTGAAAAAGTAACATTAGCGTGGGAATAGACAAGTTTCAGTGTAAGAACAGTTGCAGTTGGCAGATGATATATAATTGATGTAAAGAATAATGGTCTGATAAAAATGAATTCTACTCATGTTAGAAATCACTGCTTTTAGCAAATTGTAGTAGATTACATTACAGGAGCTGTTTTTGTACATATTTTGTATATTTTGAATAAAATTGGAAACAACTGCTTTCAATATACTGTTTATTTATTATTGTTATTATTATTATTATTATTATTTTACCAACACTTGAGTATTGAGAGGATTTCTCGGAGATGGGGTGCCTAAGTGCAGTCATTGAGATCGACCATCTTGCAGCTTTTAGATGCATCTTGTCTCCAGCGCTACTAAATCAAATGGCTGGATTCCCACATCAGCTCTGCAGAGGTCTAGTAACGGCCCATTGATTTGATAAAGATGTGTTGGAGAAGGAAAGCATCCATGGCCTAAGACTTTAATAAATTAGGCTGCTGTCTGATGCATTGAAATTATGTTTCTTGGAGGGAATACGTAATCTCATAACTTTCAACCTTTTAAAAAAAAATCTGTAACTGGATAATTTAATGTTTAAATATTTTTGTTCTCAAACCCATAGAAAGATGTATTCATGCACCTTTATTTTTTTTATTTAGGACTTTAAATTGTCTTGTATAGAAATAAAGCTAACAAAAAATGACCATGTTTTATAATGCATCAAAAGCAGTGAAAAATCAAGCGTAAGTTTTTCACCGTTGATATACTGCATTATGCTAAAACCCTTTAACGGCCATGGACCCATTGATTAATGTAAGCTTTGTTTAGAGTGATACTTAAAAAGCAGTATGACCAAAATCAGTCCTCCGCCCACAAGTCCGTCCTGTTTTATATTCCGGATTATTTCAGTTTCTATTGCCGGTTAAATTATTTGGCTTTGCGAGAGTAAATCTTCCCACTCCTCTTTCACCTCAAGAATTTATAATTAACTTGTAGCCATGGGTATGTATTTTGATTTGATATTAATTGACACAATAGTTTCTTAGATGTGCAGTGTTTCAGAGGTTTGTAAATAGTGGGTGCTGCAACAGTAAAGTAGCTAGTGCTAATATTTTATGCTAACTAAAATGGCTCATAGAACAACCCGCAGTGTTTATTTTAATTAATCAACGTCTCTGCATAAGAAATAAGGTGTGTGTTTGTGCTGCTTTGTGTATACAGAGTTGTGGTAAAAGGATACAGCTTTGTTCAAATGCTAGTTTGAACAAAGCTGTATCCTTGCTTGAAGCTAGCTGCTACGTCGGAGACGTTTGTGTGCGAACACTGACGTGGCGTAAGAACAAGCAGTGAAATTAAAATTAAACTGCTACCCAGACGATGTAATGAAATGATGTATTTGATTTTTATTGTGACGACTGTTTTTTAAAATGTACTTGGCTATAACGTCTGGACGAAAATATACCAATATTCATTTAACTTTCTAATTAGCAGCTATTTTTCTATTCATAAAATTTACATTTGGTGTTCAGTCATAGTATGATCTAAACACACCATGTTTAGTTCCAGACTGCAGAAGTCGGGAAAAGTTTGGGATTTAATTAGATATGTTGTGTGTCTAAATAAGGATTAAAATTGAAAGCTGAGTATTAATGTTTGTAATTACAGACTTTTACATATCATGTAGTCTAAATCAATCCATCTAGGCACCTTATACCAATTTATGTCTGCTTTTGGAGGATCCTTATTTAAAGTGTGGTCACTATAGACACATACTGTACATTACTAATGAACTTTTGTATTTACACTTAAAAAATAGCTAAAATGAGACATGGAGCTCCGAAAATTTGAGTCTTAAAAATATATATTTTGGTATCAAAATATGTGGGATTCCTATATATTATAAATCAAAGTAGATACAAATACAAGATTTTGCTGGCTTGCCCTGAATTTTCTGTCTTTTTACACTGAATGTAACTCTTTTGTGATCCCTTATATTTCCTTTATAACAAGGTAACAAAAGTAGCAAATGTGTCTTTTTTATTGACTGTTATCAGTTAATGTACCCCTTACTGTTTCTTGTCTTAATATTATAATTGTAGGTTCATTGGATTTTTCTTTCGCTTATTACATTTCCTAGTTTGTGGAAGTCGTTTTAATAAAGTTATAATAATGTAAATCTCATTTTAACCAGTGCTACATTGCTGTTTGTTTTATCTTTTATGTGTTTTGTCAACAACTGAGGGAGGATGAAAACATACATTAAAATAAAGTATCATATACTGTGCTTTAATTGAGACTAATCTATCCTCTATATTTCACGAGAACAGCTCTCCATTTGTAGCTGAATGAAGCATTAATAAATTACCATTGTTTCTTTTCATTGCATAATTTAATTATACGTTACTCCATTTAAGTTTAATAGTGTTTTCACTCTGTAATCATGTTCCCCAATAATGATTATTGGGGGAAATAATAAAATTTTTTTTTTTTGGTCAGTTGCATAGCAAAGGTGTATGTATATTTTTACAACTGACGTAGCCAAATATTTAGTCTTTTTTTTTTTTAAAGAAAAAATATATATCTATGTAACTTTTTTGTTGTTACTTCTCTATACAACCAAAGATCACTGAGAAATTAAATGAAACACAATGAAAGGTGTTGCAGTCAACAGATGTTCTTCATCCTCAGAGATACGACACACAATAATATCAAAACCTAAGTTACCACATTTTGAGTCATCCCCTCCTAAACTTAACACATTTTATGCATGAGGTTTGAATTGGAGTTCTGTTATTTCCTAATCTGTTGTGTTTCTTTTATAGCGGTGAACACAGGCACTTCTCTGGTGCTCTCCAGTCTGCTCTCTGTGCTGGTCTTTGCTGGGATGCAGATGTTCAGTAAACAGCTGGGATCCACAGAGTGGCTCACCATCCTGGGAGGGTTTCTGGGCTCTGTCCTTTTCATCTGCTCTCTCACTGTATCCTTAGGATGAAAGCAAGTTTTAAATGCATCTTTTTGTGAATTTCAGATTTTTACAGTGGTTCTGTAACTTACTTCCTGTTTTTTGGAGCATATGAATGCACAAATTCCTTGGGGCTGTCTCAACTTAACGTCATTTCCAGGCATTCAACAATCTAGAAAACCTGATGTTTGGGAAGGGATTCCAAGCCAAGATTTTCCCAGAGAGTAAGTGATGAAAGAATTAAAGCTTGACTCATAATCAGGACTGGGTTTATGTTTTTTCTTCCTAATGTGACTTGTGGCTTTGCTATGTTTCAACTTCATTTGAATAAGAGTTAAGTTTAAAATGTATTTCTCTGTATTCACAACAAACTATAACAAATGATGTATTTTGATATTTATATCAAAATTCACTTCTCTTTTATTCTGCTTTCAGTTCTGCTGTGCCTGTTTCTTGCACTGTTCGCCTCTGGTTTAGTGCATCGGGTCTGTGTCACCACCTGGTGAGTGGCTTTCTGCTCAATTGTTTTACTTCTTTATATCATGTTTTTACCAGTTACCACCTAATCTTGTGCCCTTTTTCTATTTTTAGCTTGATATTCTCCCTGTTTGCCTTGTATTACATCAACAAGATATCTGCCGCCCTCTACCAAGCAGCCGTTCCTGTTGTAACACCTGCCAAGTCTGCCAGCAAGAGCAAAAGGAAGAACTAATGAATCTGAAAAAAGAAGCCAATTAAAATAGATCTGATGCTGGTGTTTACTTTTGCAGATTTGAATCAGAAAAAATAATTTAAGAAATAATTCTCTGTAGATTCTTTTGGAATTCCCCAGTTTTTCTCACACATATTGAAAGTGCACCTAGGTCAAACGAAAGGCCTGATAGTAAATCTGAAAGCGGCTCTCTACATTCCATTCATCTGCTTTTTCCAGGTGCTGGTGGCTATGAAGAGATTAAGACAACCCGTCAGGTTTTCTGTTCACTTCTCAGCACCTCAAGCTGCTGTTTTGTCATATTTTGTAATTAAACATTGTGAAAAACGATGAGAGTGTTCTTCCATCACTGGGTTTGTGGTATATGGGTGGAGCTGGGTGGGACGTACAGAGGATAGGTAGCAGGAGTCTGGTCTTAATCTGCAGACTTTTCTGCATGAATGACCACTCTGCACATGTTTCCTGCCCTTCCCACTGTCGGAGATCTTCTGTCTTTGAATACTTTCTTGTTCAAACATTTTTTTCAGTTTGGAATGTGTTGGTCTAGTCAGCAGGGTTGATACAGGAATGTGAGGTTTCTCCATAAAAAAAATGAAAAACGCCATCTTTTCACTTGATTAGTTTGAAATATTAACATGAAAACCAGTGAGCGAACCTTAAAATAACAAGTGTTGCATGTGCTTGTATCTCAATTACAGCTACAAAGATTTACTCTTAAAACTAGGTGTATTTCGTTACCTTAGGCGTAACAAATAAGAACCAAGGACTTATTTGTTTAACTGGATTTTATTTTATTGAATCAGAATGAAGGTGAAAAACAAATGCATGTCACACTTCTCAAATTTTAATTTCTAAGAAAATTGCAAAAGCATGACTTCAAATGTCCAGCTGTGTGTTGGTCTATCACATAAAAACCAAATAAGGCACACAGAGGATTATGGTCCAAGAAGTTCAAAGGGGAAAGAATAATTCAATGCAGGTAACAGAGTAAAAGTTGTTTCCCTTCAGGCATGATTAACACATTTCTGTGGCCTGTTCGATTGTTGAAAATGTTCCAGAGGTTTTATAAAGAGAGAAAACCTTCTTTTCTGTATAACATATTAAATTAAAAATATCAGTTACTTTAAAGTTTTCATTCCTGCTGTTGCATTTGGGTGGAAAAACATGAACAGGGATGGTGCTTCCTACAATTTTTCCATTCTCTGCCTCCGGTATCCCCTCCCTCTCCCTCATCATGTTAGGCGTTTCCTGGATGACTGTTACTCCCTGTATAAACTATCACAAACCTCAAGCACTCTGCACTGCAACGTTTCTGCTCCATCCCGATCTGGTAAGGTTTTTACTATTACTTAAACAAAAATGTCAGTACCTTTATCTTCCAGTAGTTTCAGACTTTTATGTAGAGACTTACAGTAGTAATAGTCTCAGTTTATAGTGCTTTTGTTGTTTGTCTAGTTTTCACCTTTAATTTTCTGTTAAATAATCTTGAATAAATAAAACAAAGAAGGGGAACGAATGGAAGAAAGTTTAACTTTATGTGCCAGAGATGATATCTGTCCAGAGGAATTTGGTTTGAGTGCCAGTTGAACCAACACCCACATCCTCACTGAAGTATGTTGGTTTTAGGGAAAGCACTAAAAGCTGATTGCAACCTCGCTTTTGTAGCCAAATTAAATATAGATGCTCACTCTGCTTTAAAGACATGCTAAATAAAGTTTAAAGTTACTAGAATGGGTTTGATTAATGTGTTTTCAAGCTTGAAATGAACTCTTTGACACAGGACTGAAGATAAGTTCAGAAAGCTGAAATTTGACTCCACTCCTTTTCCCACCTCCTTTCAGATCTCTGTGCTGCAGCCATGACTGAGTTGGAGAAATCCATGGAGTCCCTGATCACGGTGTTTCACCGTTACGCCAAGGAAGGTGGGAATAAAACGACCCTGAGCAAGAAGGAGCTGAAAAAGCTGATTGAGAATGAGTTGCCCAACTTCTTAACAGTAAGGCTCTTTTGTCTCTAATGAGGGCTAAGATCCGTCAATATGATGAATCAGTGGATGCATGTAACTTCTTGCTTTTCTGCTTGACTCTGTTTCAGACCCAGAAAAACCCCGACACAGTGTCATGCATCATCAAGGATTTGGACCAGAACAAGGACGATGAGCTGGACTTTGAGGAATTTGTTCCCTTCGTCGCTGGACTGACAATCGCCTGTGAAAAGCATTTCGCTTTGCACCACGAAAAGAAGGGCAAGAAGTGAAGGGCTGACAAGACCTATGAATTGAGATTAAGAGTATTTTTCTGAGTTGTATGACACATTAAAAAGTAACCTTTGAAAAATATTTACTGTTTGCTTAATTGCTCTATTTACTTTGGGTTTTTTGCCTGCATCTTGCTGTAGATTTATGCAATGGCACCTGCTATCATTTTAGGATGGAGAAGTTCTCCCAATGCTGAAAAATACTTTTGAAAGAACTTGGAGCTTTGACAAGTTCACATCTGATACTCATCTTACACATAAATCCTTCTTCAGTCTTTAGCTGAGGCAGCTCTTTATTAAGCTGCAGGAATTTACTTATTGAGGGCTCAAAAGACTTAAGTTCTAGTAGGCCAATAAAAACCTTACATGTTTGAGTTTTAACAAGGAGCATATAAACCATGGAGCTTTTTCTGGGTGTTGTGTCAGAACACAGCAAGATGGAAGACGGGTATGTAAATCCAGAATATGTTATCACAACACTGAGAAAGAAAGATTTTTTTTTTTCTTTAAAATAGAAAATACTGGGTCAGTGTCTGCTCTGTTTTCTCAATTCTCCAGTTGATTTCAGCAGATTCCGGTTCACCATGAGGCAGGTTCTGGTGGAGAGTTTTTTTTCTCTGTCCGATTAAAGGGGATTTGTTTTCTCCACTGTCGCTACATGCATTCTCAGTGATGGATTATTGCAAAACACATGACTCAATGCAGTTGGATGTCCATGTTGCAACATGCTTGTCCAGTGGGAGGAATTGGTGCAAAGTCAGTGACGTGATGCAACCTGCTGGGTTTCCTTAGACAGAAAACCTTTTTACTGACTACAATAAGAAATGGAACTTAACTCCATTATTTAATAACAAAACAACATTTTTTGTGAATTGGCGCTGTATATAAAAAAACTGAATTGGATTAACCCAGATGGCTAAAAAGAAGAAATTTTCATTCATTTTAAACTGAAAGAACATTGTTCAGCACATGTCAGCAGTGGTTCTCAAAGAAACCTCTCTGTAAATATTACGTTTCCAAGTATTACAATGCTAATAGACATGTCAAACCATTCTACAAACAATTGCAAACATTTTCATTCATGTGTTGTGTGTTAAAAGTAAAAGACAAAAATGGGCAAAAAGTTTGTATTTATTTAAGCTGTGCATTTGGTTAAAGGATCCTGTGCGATCACATATTTCAAACAGGTCGTCACAGTTGGTTAACTTTATAGAAAGTTCCCCTTAAGTCAGAATTCAGAAAAGAGGCCAGTTTCTCACCTACTCCAAGACTCTATAGATCTCTGCATTCATAGATTTGATGGTCACATTAAAACAAAATGGCTTAACTAGCATTTGCATTCCTGAAAGTGTTATACTGTACATTCTCTTTTAGTAAATCTGCTACAGTGTTAGCATAAAATGCAAAAAATACATTGCTATTAGTTTGTTTTGCATTATTTTTCAATCATTTTCATTAATCATATTGCCATTTTTATTTTTGTTGTTGAAAAGGGAAGCCAATGCTTCTGTTGCTATAGAATTAACAGTTCATCCTCACTGACCAAGTTGCACCATGCGAAGGTGGATGATGTAATTCCCAGAAGGTGGGAATGTAAACTAAACATCCTATGTAGCCAGCAGCTTTAACATATTGGTAAAATATTCTTGAAGTTTCCCACATTGTCTATCTGTTCTAACAAACTCAACATTACAAGTTATCTATTTCCATTTACCTTGTAGATAACTTACATAATATCAAAACGTGGCCCAAATACCACCAGGGAAACCTTTACCCCAGTTTGAGAACCATGAAAGCAAAACATTGTTCAGGTTTTCTGTGCAGATGATTCTTTGCTCAGCACAGACTGAAAGAGACAACTCAGGAAGCTTTAAACCAAAACCTGGATTACAGTTTCTACATTTTCCAGCTATTATGGAATGGAAACACTTATAAATATCTTGTGGTTTAAATATTTTTATTTTGGCCATAAGATGGCGCCACAAGACTTGGAGAAGGAAACAGACACCTGATGAAACGGTATAAATTTCTGTTATGTTTGTTGCTGCGTCTTGGTCAGGACTAACTTGAAAAATAGGTTTTTGATGTCAACGGGTGTTTTTATCCTGGTAGAATAAAGGTTAAATAAAAAAGTGAAGTAATCAGTCTTTCAGGGGCAATGGCTTTTGAGTTGTTTGATTATGCAAGTAAAAATACCTATTAGTTAAAGAAATTATTAGATTTGCTTAAATAATTAACTCTTAACAGGAAACCCTGTTCATTCTTTGCAGAAAATCGGGCTGATTGGGGTATCAGCTTTACTACCCAGCATTTGAATTTGACTGATTTCATTGGCATGAATCAGTCAAATACATGCCAATGAAAATGAAAGCCCTCCCCCCCAAAAAAAGAACAGAAAGAAATATAAAGAGGTGTAGAACTGTGTGCTAATGTTCTCACTTTAAGAAGTAACATAAATAAAGATTATATTAACACAAAGGAAAAACGTCTTTCTTTGGCATGTTTGTGCATGTCTCAAATACTTCTCATGTTCAAAGAAAATGTTTGGTCAAAGGTTTAAACAGCCTAGCGTTTAGCTACGGGTGTGTCCAAACATGCAAAAGAAAACGTAGACAACTACGCTGTAAAAATAAAGACATTTTTTTCTGTCAATAGAACCATACAGTGGTAGGGGTGGAATTTTCAAAATAAAGGTATAAAGTGCAGTGGAAATGCTTCATTTTGAGTACAGCTCAAAAAATGCAATATCAAAAAGTTAAATGTTTCTTGTTACTCATTTCAGAAAGTGAAACTCTTATTTTGATAAACTCATTACAAATAGAGTGAAATATTTCAAACCCTTGTTTGTTTTTGTGTTCATGATTAGGCTTTTGGAGTCACAAAACCCCAAAATTCAGTGTTTCAAAAATAATGTGACTATTACATGGTATCATTAAACAATTATATTTTCAATCGACATGTCAGTCTTCTGAAAATAAGGTTCATTCCTATGCAATCAATTATTATTCATTATGCAGTGCGACAGAGAGGATAAGGCTGTGGTTTTGCAAAGGTGTGATGGAAGCCCAGGCTGCTTTGACAGCTGTCTCCTGGTCATCTGCAATGTTGGGTCTGGTGTCTCAGATTCCTCTTGACAATACTCTGTAGGTTCTCTGTGGCTTTCAGGTCAGGGAAGTTCAGGTCAACCGAAAACAGGAACACCAAGATCATTAAGTCAGCCTTTGCAGGATGGACAGGTGCCAAATCCTGCAGGAAAATAAAATCAGCAACTCCTGAAAGTTTATCAGCAGAAGGAAGCAT
This sequence comes from Xiphophorus couchianus, assembly GCF_001444195.1. Taxonomy (NCBI): domain Eukaryota; kingdom Metazoa; phylum Chordata; class Actinopteri; order Cyprinodontiformes; family Poeciliidae; genus Xiphophorus; species Xiphophorus couchianus. The sequence continues at coordinate 14,949,498 of NC_040230.1, read as the reverse complement.
AAAGTACTCCTGATACATTCCTGGCTCTGTTTCTGGTTCCAGGTGGGATTCATCTCAGGGTGACGACTCTTGATGCACTGACTGCAGCTTCAGTCCACTTCTTTAGAAGCCCTCCTAATTTCTTGAATGGATTTTGCATGACAATCCTCTTAAGGGTGTGGTTATCCCTGTGGAAGGTTCCACTATAATTCTATTGCTTCTATTTATATGCTATAATTAAAAATATATATATATTAAAATTATTATAACTTTCTGTAGCAGAAATTGTAGTTTTCATTACATATAGGCTATGTTCATCAAAACTACAAGATGTTTGAAATATTCCGCTCTTTATGTAATGGATCTATGTAATATATTCGTTTTTATTTTTAAAATAATAGTAATCAGTTTTTCTAGCCACTTGTGCTGAATTTATCTTTTGCTATGTGGTTCAATAAAATTAGCTTCTGTTTGCAAAACCTAATATTAATTTATTTTCTAAGAAGTTGGAAAATGTCTGACTCTACTATGTGAGCCATCAAGCAGGCTTTGTGGAAACTAAGCAATTCAGATGTTAGTTAATAAAAGCATTAATCCTTGGTAGCAAGATGTTTTGTACCTAAGTTTCTCCACTAGATGGCAGGTAATTCCTAAAAGTTCAGGCAATTTTTTTGTGCACCAACTTAAGCAACTTCCATTTCACTTCAAGGAAAAACTGTGCTCACTTTATTGTCTTTGTTTCTTTTTAAATTGTGACATATCTAACAGGTCCCTGGTGAAGGCAACAAGCTGAAACGTGTTCAACTAATAAACTTGTTTTCTAGCACTTCAAGTGTTGCTGAAGTCTTTACCTTCGGTAACAAAGCATGCCAAATAATGAGTCTGTCAGATTTGCATCATCTCAAATCTTGATTTCCAATCAGCTTCTTCAACCTCTAAGCTTCAAGTAAGAAGTTAAATTAAAATGCATTTCACTTCATTATATAAGTTGCTCTACAGTCTTTATATGGAGGGACTTCAGAAAGATTTGTGCTCTAGTAGCTCCTTCTAATTTATGTTTTGGTGCAATGGTTTAGGTCTGAATGTGACTGGAGATCACTGGAGAACCCTTTTTCACTTACCATTTCCTTCTGGTAACAACCTCCACACCTTTGATGTTTGTTTTTACTCTTGAAGCTTCACTTTGCAGACCAATGTTCTCCAGAAAATACCAAAGAAGCAACAATTTGAAACATGTAAGTGTTAGGTATGTTAATCCTAGGGTAGACAAAGTTGTAACAGGAAGTTATTATTAGATTTCATTTCCCTTTGGGATCAAAAAAGAATACTTGAATTTTAATCAAATTAGTGGTGTGATTTGCTGTCATGTAATGTTTCCATATTGTTCAGTTTCAGACATGGAATGTAATTCATGTTCAGGCAGGATGACAATATTCCCTAAGGTGTTTCCTGATGACTCACCCTCTGTGGGAGTGGGTTTATACCTGATTGTGTAGTCTTAAAACAAAATTGTCCCTCCAGCAAGTTCTATGGGGGCAGGAAGAACTGTAAAGGGAACATGCGTAGGCCTACACTTTATGTATTGCCAGAGCAATACATATGAGCCTGCATATTTATTGCTATTGTTATTGTTGAGTAGTGTTTTATTCATGGGAAGTCTTCATGGCATTGGTGTAAACCAGGGGTGTCAAACTCCAGTCCTCAAGGGACGCTGTCCTGCAGTTTTTAGATGTGCCACAGGTACAAAACACTGGAATGAAATGGCTTAATTACCTCCTTCTTGTGTAGATCAGTTCTGCAGAGCCTTGCTAATGACCTAATTATTCTACTCAGGTGTGGTGCAGCAGAGGCACAGCTAAAAGTTGCAGGACAGTGGCCCTCCAGGACTGGAGTTTAACACCTGTGCTGTAAACTGTGTCCAACAACACAAAAGTTGATTGCGTTTTATCAGGCCTCTCTCCCAACACCTGTCCAGCCTGGGAGTCCCATCTGAAGCTGACGCTCCTGCTGTATTGTTCTTAGGGTCACTGAGGCACCAAGCCCCCTGACCACAATACGATTGCAATCCCTGCCTGTGGGTAGGTGGCCCCTCTCACAGGCAGGGGGTTAAAACAGAGCCTGGAGGCTGAAGGGCTTTAAACTCATACCCAAGTAAAACTAGCTTTATTAAACAAAAAGATTTTAGATAAAAGCAAACACATTATGCTTTAATAATATGTTGTTAAATATTCACATATACAGTTTTAATGTGTTTCAAGATCAACTAGAAAAATCTTATTTAGTTACCAGACAACAGTATTGTCATTTTTAAAACTACAGCTCTGGATATAAACATACTGCCTTTCCTGGTAATAACTGAGTAATCCACATATAAAAGTAGGTTTATGTTCCAGCTCTCCTGCATCGCTTGTATTTGGTTCAGGGGCTTTTAAAACACCAGAGAAGTCTGATAAGTTGCCAGTGCTGTTAAATGAAGCAAGCACTGAACAAAAAAGCTATGCTCTCTACTGCACGGCTTCAACCCAAACTAAAGTCCAAACCAATGAAATCAGGCTTTAACTCATTTAAAATAGACCTGCTCTTTTGGCTGCAGCCAGAACTCGTCAACAGAGAAATGAGATTTAACCTGTGGATCACTGAGGAGAAATGAGTATGTAGTCAAACATGATGCATTTGTGCTAGCATAACAACAGCATCACTTTTTGAAAATAAATAAATAAACTACTGCCCTGATAAGTGTACTCCTAAATTCTGAGTCGCATAAAGATAAAAGCTCTTACATGTTCAGGTTGTGAATTTAACCCTGAGGAGGTGCAGGAGTCCCTCTCCAGCAGTGAACCTGTAAAGCATCTCCTGGACAGTATGGTGCTAAAAAGTTTAATGTTTTTGTCTTCAGCAACATACGATATGAAGGCTTAGTTTCCTTACCCTCTCCTGCATGGGAAATGTGATCAGTCCACAATAGGTGGAGGTAATGTGGCCTGATTAAAGAGTGAACTGATCCACAGAGGGAACTTGGTGGGGGTTAAATTGAAGTGAAAAGTGCTTCCAGCCCACTGCCTTGGAACAGAGGAGTGGAAAAACAAGAATGAGTCACACCAAGCAGAATAAAGTAAAAAGACTCAGATCAGAATCCTACATGCACAAGGGCATAGTCAGGACGCTCATGTATGGTAGATTTTGTAACATGAAAGCTGTATTTTAAAGAAGCATTTTTTTTAATATTTCTGAGTTACAGTTTTGTGAAAAAGGCATTAAGCCATTCTCCTTTTCTTTACTTTATGCTTCCAATCAGCCGGACTTTCTTAAAATAGTCACAATGGGTACAATGCGTCCATTCAGAAGATGTTTTTAAAAGTCATAAATGTGCAGAAGCCTACCAAAAGAAGGAGTGTTAGGTCTTAAGACTGTACATGGAATAAGGAGCATAAAACTGTTTTTAAAAGTCTGCTTTTTAGAAACAGGAATAAAATCCAGCAAACCAATGACACAGGAGCTGAGCGATGCATTGTCCTTCAGATGATTATTCATTTGTCAGTTTACCTGTTTACAGTTGTTTGAGAATCATCACGACAGTGCTACATGTGTTGACCTGTCTCATTTTTTAAATTTATGCTACAAAATTGTATTTTTGCAGGCTACTTGCAGCAAAACACATACACCTTTCTGCAAAGTCTCCTGATCCCTACTTTCACATAGGAGTATGTTAAAGCCACAAGCTTCAACTTATTTAATGTTTTTGCCTGGCCAAGATAATGCAGTCCATAAAAAATTGCACGTTGTTTTCAGAATTTTTGCAATAATAAACAGTAGAAAAATGACAAGGATATGCATACTCTTCTAAATCACTGTAAAAAATAACCTTGCACAATGAGCCTACCTTAAGTTTCAGATCCGTTTTTGAGGCCTGGATGTGTCACTTGTTACAACAATCCAATTCTTGTGAAAATGATCACAAGGAAATGAATAAAAACCACCAGAGACCAATGCACAAAGAATCACAGTCAGAACTACAATTTCTTGGAAGCAAATCTGAAATAAAACACAACCCTGATTTATTAGTAAATCCCCGGTCTAAATCAGAAAGAAATGTACTCATCACATGCATGCACACACAGAGGTTCTGCATTGACATAAACCCCTAACAACAAGTTTCCATTCCTTTCTTCAAGATTACACTGAGCTGGTTTTCATTAAAAGTGGAGTTTTCCAGCCTTAAGTGATCAACTCAGTTTGTAGCAGAACTCATGCAGCAGTTTATGAGCAATATACTCAAAATGATCTGCCTATAAGAAAGAAAAAAAGCGTGTAAGTTATTTCTGTACACAGACATAAACATTTGCCTACTTCTGCTGGGGTGTTCTATACACATAAAAGACAGAGCTGGTGATGTTGGCAGGGGTGGAGTGAGGCACATTTTATATGCATGAATCACTCATGGTGTGTGTATGGCTATTTCCATTCATGTGTTTGTGTGAGCCACACACAGCGGACCCACTGTTCCTTTCAAGCCTGCGGCAGTCTCAGTTGGGACCAAGCTGCTGACACAAACACACTCTTCACCTGGTGGACACAAGCTGTCAGGTGAGTACCCAGAGAAAGCTTTATGAAGAAGAAAAAAAAACAACAAAACAAAAGCATGAAAATTATTTAATGCTGATTATAAAAAGTTACTAAATCTTGTAGTCTTACCTTTAATTATCTATTATTATTCCCATGCTTGCATGTATGATCTAACATTGCTAGAATACAATTAAAAGGTATTTCACTCTTTTCCTTACATTTCTTGCAACCTTAAATGTTAGTTTTTGTCCAGTCTCAACCATGGCCCGCCTGGACCAGGTCATCACAAACATTGTGGACATTTTTATGGAGTATGCTGATGATGGTGGCAAGAAACGTCAGCTGAACAAGGAGGAGCTCAAAAAGCTCTTCGAACAGGAAATCCAGAGTCCTGACTTAAAGGTGAAGCAGCTTAATTAAGGAAATATGTGCAACCATTTGTGCACATCGTTGTTTTCATTGTTCCTGCTGCTGTTAACACCGTTACATTTGCATGTTCTCCAGGATAAAATCAGTGCAGGTGACATTGAGGAAGCAATGGAGATGTTGGACAAAAACCACGATGGAGAGGTGAACTTCCGCGAGTTCTGCCGGTGTGTGAGCGACCTCGCTAAATGCTACTACCAAAAGAAGACAGGAAGGGGAGGGAAGAGAGGCAAGGGGAAAAGCCAGGAGGGGGAGGAGGGAGAAGGCTGAAGAAACTAAAAAGTCCAACCAAATAACAGAAAAATGGTGTGTAGATTTAATGCTTTCTTCAAAGGCGGTACTGCTGCCTCTTCAAGCTGCTGAAAAAACCCAAAACTTTCCTTGTATACTGGTTTCTAAAGTAACGTGCATAATGTGTGAAAATAAATTATAGCTATGAAGTCTGACTCTGTCGTGTTTAAAGAGAAGCTCGTCCAGCATTCAGCAGGACACCTTGACAGGGCTTTGTTGTGCACACATCACTGTCTGCCCCTCCTCACAGGGCTAAGTTGGATCTACTCTTACTTTCTTCAAATCTCTGGAAGGAAGTTGTCCTGAAAAATGCCTTGTTTTGGAACCTGTTAAATGTGTTTTTCAAAGGATGAAAAACACCCTTTTTTGAATGTTTGATCAAGGAATCTTGACTTCCATCTTTTCAAAGACTAAAAGCTTTTATTGTCTGTTTGAACAGAGGAAAACAAATAAAGGGAAATGTCTGAACGGGTTGAGCAGGTATGTGTGCTGCAGACTGTTAGGAGTGAAGATGATCAAAGACTGTTTTCATATGTTTATACATGTTTTATTGTTGGTAATTAGCAACCATAGGTAGATAGTTAGATGGACGGATGGAGGAACAGACAGACAGACAGACAGACAGACAGACAGACAGACAGACAGACAGATAGATAGATAGATAGATAGATAGATAGATAGATAGATAGATAGATAGATAGATAGATGCTGACTAATTAAATGGCATATGAGATGAATATAATTGCTGAATACACCAAATGGATTCTATGAATAAAAATAATCTTTAAACCTTGTATGCTTTTTTTCACTTTCAATCAAATGCTATGTTGTGTTTGTCTTTCATAAAAGAAACCAACAAAACAGTTTGTAGCTTTGAATTGGTATGAATACTTTGCGGAGCAACGGTGTTGTCCAGGCATCACTGTCTTTTGGTGTCCATTCCAATTGGTTCCAAATCTAGTCCAGCTTCATAATATGTCTCCTTCTTTATGGTTAGCTAAGCTCACGAGGAAGGCTAGTTCAGTTCTAGGAGGTTCAGGTGGTGGGAGACAGAAGAACTCTGGCTAGAATTGTACAGTCCATGCATGAAGCTGTTGCTCAGCTAGAGAGTTCCTTCGCTGACAGACTGCTGCATCCTAAGTAGAGAGATACACTGTACAAGTTCCTAAATGTGCAAAGGAACATTAAAGGAGATCCTTCCTAACTGCGACTGTAAGACTTTGTAACCATCACTGCTCGCAAAAAAATCTAGGTCTTTACACCCCTGATGGTATTCGCACATTCATCCAAACTAGTCTTACTCACTTTTAAGTAACATTTCTGATGCTATTGCTTATCTGTTTTCCACACTACACAGACTAAAGAGTCTGTTGTCATTTTAATGTTAAATATTAATGCACATTATTTACATTCAAATAAGTCATCCTTCTCAGTTGCATCTTTGGATCTTTAATATATTTCTATTTCTGATAACTGTGCAGAATGTTCTATGTTATAATCCTGTACAGTCTATTATTAATATTATTGTAATTGTTAATCTTGTTATTTTTGTTTTTTGTTTTTACATATTTTTAACACTTTTGAAACTTTTGTGTAAACCTATGTATCTAGATTTCAGGTCAAGACTTGTCTGGTATTTTATGTAGACTTGCACAAAACAAGAGAAGTCCATTACCACCATCTATAGAAACCGTCATCTGGTTTGTAACTGCATTTTCCATCCTGCCTGCCAGGTGGAGGCAGTGTTCTATGCATAGCTGGTTTTGCCATTACACGCAGTAGTTTAAGCAGTGGAATTAATTAAAAACTAATCTAACAAAAATACTCGTTTGATAGCTTTATCAGTTGGTAGTGGTGTGATAAAACATGTCCAGGTATTACTGATTTTATATGTTGCTTATCTAAGATTGTTTATTAGTTGTAACATTTCTCAGAAATCAACATTTATTGCAGGAAAACCTGAAGTCAGGTAAGAAGCTGCTCAGTATGAAGAACACAGATTCAAAATGGTTGCTCCAGTGCACAGCCCTAAGTTGCATTAAATGCATTGTGTTCTTTAAAAGTAAGAGACTTACGCAATAGGGCTCCAAGAGTAGTTTCAGAATAAAGTGTAAGAGTTTTATTCTAAATTTAGTCTAATAATATGGGTCGGTTTGTGAGTCCCACAAAGCCTGTATGCTTCCGGGCTCTGAAAGACCACATTTTTACACCAAGCTGGTAAACAGCAGAGGGTGAGTGGGGATTTTACAACCACAGTGTTGTTGTGGGTGTGATGGTGTGAGAGCTGCATTTAAGTGTGTAAGATCTGAAAGCAAATATAGCAACCCATTTACTCTTTCTCCCTCTTTCTTTGTTGACCCATATGCAAAAGATTCATAGGCTATAGTGCTTATAAAGTTTGTATCTATTTTGTTTGAAATTTGTATTTAATATATAACATAGTGAAACCATGCTCAAGATCCTTAGTAAATTAGTAGGAAATGAAACCTATACAATCTGGGTACTTATCAGAACAATATAGGACAGTAATTAGTAGAATAATGTCTTCAATCATCTGCTAAACTAAACTGCTGCAAGTACTATAGAAGATCCACTTGTGGTGTCACAAATGTGAGACATGTCTACAACTAAATCTCATGATAAAATTATAAGGAAAAACAAAAGCTGATTAAAAAAAGGCTGATTTTAATCATATACCTATTGTTTCTTAAATTATTGCCAGCTTTTGTATATTTGCAACCTATTTCATTTTATTTAAGTATTTAATCCAAAGAACACATAAAACGGCAACTCATTCCATTAATTAATGAAAATACTATGGCGCTTTTGCTGTAAAGTCATCAAAAGGCCTATTTGCATTTATTTGCTTTAGCGTAATGAAAATATGGAAGCTGTACAGATATGCTACACCTGGATTAATGATTGGACTCCCATCAGGTGTGCAATTTCAACCACCATCCCCTGAAGCAAGAGCAAATTGTGAGTAAAGGATTAATATATTCTATACTTCAACAAAAAGAAACTAGGAAATCCAGAAACAGGTTTTGTGTTCCACAAAATGGGAGGCAATTCTCCGTATTCTTTTCATGTTATAAAATACAAGCAAAAGACATTTGACATTTGAAGAGCCGTTTGTGGTTTCACGGAAACCCATTGTATGAGTACAGGTCTGGCAAGTTTGGCAGGTTAACCCCAAGTCAACAACCTTTTAAAAGAAGAGTCACTTGCTTACTACAGTGTGTTTGGGAAACCAAAAGATCATTTACATAATAAGAAATAAATGTAAGAAGTATTCATCACGATTAACATATAGTATTCAAATTTAAATAGAAAAAAAACCTACAACACAGACATCTTATTCAAAACGAAATGGCACCAGAGCCATTAATCTCACCTGAGTTCTGTTTTAATGCCAAGTGAAAATAAATTCATTTATATGAATAATTGTCATGTAGTTAAAACTAAACACCTAAATCAGGTTTCTATTTCATTCAGGTCAGCTTTTATACTCGCTGTAATATGACTTCACTTACATAGAAGCAAGTGAAGTCATGTAATAAAATAAGTCACCGTCTTTTGTTAAACTAATTTGTTCCATGAAAAAGCTCCACTGAAAACATTTATAAAAGCTTGATCACATATAATGACAAAGGAATCAGAAGAGGAAACAATGACTTGCTTATTCATTTTCACCTTTGCAAACTGAATTCAACAGACAAAACCATCTAATTTCAAAAACTTACACTTCTATTCTATTACCAATTAGGTGTAGCATTATGAATTATGAAATGAATAATTATCTCATTGTCATGGCACCTGTTAGTGAGTGGCATATGGTGAGCAGAAAGTGAACATTTTAAAACATACAGTAGACCCTATTATCTAAACTACTTATCTTTTTGCCACATGGCAAAACCCAATAATCATTACACTTTATCATAAGTCTCAGTCTGATGCAGTTGTCTTATCCTTCTAACTTCCTGCAGCAGATAGCTTTGCTGCAGTTCCAACTCTAGCTTAATAGTAAGCAGCAACATTAAGCAGAGATTCATTGTGGATGTGCTAGATGTACTCTCAATTTGTCACTCAGACAAAAAAATTAGAGTAGAAAATTTCAGCAATAACAAAAAAATTCAAAATACCTTCAAATTACTTTTAAAAACCGAGTTTCTGTTAAGGGTGAGTGTCTGTTCCTTTAGCAACCACCAGAGGTACAGCAGGCCTCGGGCAGCCTCCCTTCTGCCACTATCGTGTGAGTCCTCTTCTTTTTTCAGTTATGCTTGAATGAAGGCAGTTTCTTTTTTGGGTCGTTTGTTAATGGGAATAACTGTATCAACTGAAAAACTGTAAACTTCTTTTGTAGTTTAGCTGGAAGGAAAAAAATAATAAAAGCAGAGGTCAAAGGCGTTGATTTACTGTTAAGAATAGGCCATCTCTGCCAAAAAGATGAAGAGATTTTGGTTATCAAGCTCCTCCGCAGCACACCCAACTCCTACGGTTTGTTTGTGAAACAGACTTCCTGTCTACTTTTAAGATCAGGCTTAACATATTTGTTTTGTTAAAAAACTATATTTAAGGACAGCACAAAAAGCGACCAAACATTACAGTATTTGGTGGATCCACGCTCTCATGTTGTTTTTGCCAAATTCTGACAATATTATTGAATGAGATTTGTTTGACCAAGCTACATTTTCACAAAATGTCTGCCTATTCTCCTCTGACGTCTGGGATTAACAACTCACCGAATAGTTTTATCTTAGAAAATAATTTCTGTAAACCTGAGAGACTATTGTGCATTAAAATCCCACCAGACCTGACTTTTATGAGAAGCAAGTGGAATATTGACCGGCATATTTGTGTATTTACTTGACACTTGTTTAAACGTAATGTTTGTTGCTTGTTTCATAATTGGTAATTGTATATTGTTATGAAAGCACTTTGAACTGCCTTGTTGCTGAAATGTGCTATCCAAATAAACTTTACTTGACAGTAGAATGCAACAACCATACCACATTCAAATTGACAGACATCTCCTCTCATCCCATTTACAGCACATCTACATGAAACCTAAATGCACAAAGTTGTAGCCACACGAGTGGCTGTTTTGCGTAAATAATACATTTTTCTTGGGAAATATTCCGTGCCAACGGCGTCAATGTTTTGTTGTTTTCTTTCTGTCCTCCTGATTTTCAGCCAGTTTTGGCGTGTGGCCATCATCGGTTGCAGGTTCTGCAGGTTGAGTCACTCCTCTTCACTGTCTCTACATGCTTGCGTGGCATTCTAAACTGTTTTGAGCTGAAGATATGATTATGGTAAATGTGTTTGCTGCCTTCGGTAAGTAACTCTGATAAACATGGAGGCATCACTAAGCACAAGATTTTTCATACACAACAAAATAGGCAATATCCAGTAGAAGTTTTTATGTCTTGGGATAAACATAAATTCATTTCTTATGATTCTTCTATTTCTGGCAATTGCAGAAACAGACTGCTTAACATAAAGTTGCTGACAGTTATAAGCAGTTAATCAAATGACAAAACTATGTTTCCCACTGGCATTTGTAAATGAATGCATTTCTGTCTTGTTGTTATGGAGCTGTTTGTGTCTTGTTTTGAATTTGTTGTTTCTAGTCAGGGCAAGAGGAATTTTCATGTGTGAGCAAAGCAGATAATAGGAAGCAGAAAGCATAAAGCAAAAATAACCAATCAACTGGGAACACAAGCATTTTTAAAAACAAAAACCTGAAAGAAGAAAAGGGAAAAAAGAATATAATATAAAATATCTCTGAAAAGACATTTTGAGGACAAACAAGTAGTTTGATGGGCTGAAGACAGCCTCAACTGGGAGAACTGCTGCCTTTTCTTTGTGTATGGAGTTTACCTGTAGTTTGAATGCAGGTTTGCACCAGGCTTCCTGTCATGGTCCAGAAAAAAATGCTGTTGGGTTTATGGGTTATTCTAAATGGCTCTTCAATCTGAGTATGTGTGGACATGGTTGTTTGTCCAGTTTATCTTTGTGATGGACCATGTGACCCAGTACTCACTTTCTCTCCCAGTAACTGCTGGGAATAAGTACCAGACTTCCTGTGTCCCTGCAATGATAAGAAGCTGCAAACAATAGTTAGATGGAATATATTTGTAATAATGTTTGTGGGTTTTTTTCTGTTATTCAAAACCCTAATCCTAATACTTTTGTATTTTAGAATATTCCATAAATTCAAACAAATGTGGATTTTTATTACAGAAATCTGATCAGACCAAAGTCTGCTGAGTTAACATTTGACCAGTACATAGCCACTGAAAGGTAAGACTCAAAATGGCATTGCTAAAGATTTGACTTTTCAGAGAAAGCTAGGTCCCAGCATATTATTGGAAAATTAAGTGGAAGGAAAAAGTGTGATAGTAAAAGATGCACAAATAACAGTGATAATCATAGCAATATGGTTATAATACCCATTGTTGTTATTGTTGTTGTGTTTGAATTATTACTCCTGCACATTTTCATTTTCTGAGACAGAATTTTGGGCTTTTATGTGCTAAATCTTCCAGTGTCCTTTTTTTGATGGTGCACAAATTCATCAGGATCTCCCTTTGTCATTGCTCCTACTCTTCACTGGGCTCACAATATGTGGTTTAGTCCGATTATGTTTGAATAGTTTTTGCTGGCAGACAATCAAACCACCTTTGTGACTCCACCTTAGCAAAGCAATTAAATATGATTCTAAGGCTTTCACAGTTCCCTGGATGAGTCGAGTACCTCGATTATTAAACTTCCCTGAGGCAAATTTTCTGCCTTGAAGCTTCTTTATATTAAGTTTTACCGCTTAATTCACCGTATTCCAGTCATGTGGGTATTTATGTTGCACAACGCATTCACTTCTGCCTATGTGTTGTTCACAAATGCTAAGTGCTATCAACACAGCATGTGCAATTTTCAAGTTCGGTTGGGGCATCTAGGGGAATTTCATTAACGGATGATAATGTCCGGTTTTGCATCGTTTTTCGGCGGATCCACAAACATTCTTAAAATAACTGCCGCGATGCATGGAATGCTCCTCAAGCAGCTGCTGAATAGTGGCTGAATCATGCAAATAGGGCGAGATGCGTGGCAGATGTATGCATGCAGGTGGAGCAGAGACTCATGCAGATAGTTGGAACACAGTGAGCTGCTGTAGCTCATGTTTAGCATAGCTTTACGGACAAACCAGAAAATAAATTTCCCACCATCTCGGTCGCAACAAGTGGCTGGTGGATCACACCGTTTTTCTACGTGTGAAGAAGGTGCCATATCTCATTGATAACATGGACACTAAAGCTCCAAATGGCTGTAGACTAAAAATTAGACATTTTTTTATAAGTGTCTTTGTGAGCCTGCTCACAAAGACACTTATACGTATGTCTGTGTTGTAGGTGTGGAACTATTATTGTTATAGGTTAATTTTCTAAACGACTGAAAAGTAATTGTTAGGGATGTACACATTTTTTTTCATCCCTAATGGGTAATATTAATGCTGCTGTTATTGCAGTATTTACCAACATTTTACTTTATCAGATATTTTATTCTATTACTTGATTAACCATCAGAATACTCAATAAATTACTCAATTAATAAAATAATCATTTACAAAAGCCCAGTACGATTCATAATTCAATATTTTGACTGCCACAAACTGAAATCTGCATAACAGGAGTATTACTCAAATCTTATGCAATTCATGTTAACATAAGCTTTAAAACATCTTATTAAATCCATGAGTAATCGAATCAGTTTACTCTGCTTAGTGCAAACCGACTCAGCTTCCTGTGTTTTGTTTCTCTGTGTGTTTGTTCAGGTCTGTTTCATTGACATCATGCCAGCAGTTTGGGAGTTTAGCTTTTGATTTTCTTGCTTAGCAACACTCTTGGTTTTATTAAAAAAAAGAAAAATAATTTTAAACAACCTGCTTGCAGAGAATTACCCGCATTTTGCTTTTATGCTACAGATGTCATTTATAGAGTTAAGCTGCACATAAGCACAGCAATGCAGCAGTGGCTTTTATTCGTCATGTTTGTTGGGTTCCCAGTGACTCACACAGGGTTTTCTTTACAACTGGCTCCACCTTAAAGCTTCTCCCCGGCAAAAGGAATTTCCCTCTTCTGTTTGTCTCTGTGCTGTCTCACAGAAATGCACACAGAGTAAACAAAAACCTTGTTTGATGAGATAAGAACACACATACAGTGTTTAAATAGTGGTACACAGAAAGGACAAGTGGAACTTGTCCACTGGGCTACACTTCAGTGCACAAATCATTGATTATTGCTTTACATGCACATTTCAGACCCTCTTGATCTTGCATTGACATCAGTGACATTTGGGATCCAGTGAAAGACAAACATGTATTTACATTTTTGTTATTCTGAACATGAATAGGTGAGAGCACATGTTGAACAAGAATGAAAGTAGAGTACATCGAGGTGCAGAGCACCTTTACTGACAGACAAAAGAGAACCATCCCGTGGCAGGTGGCACCATTTTGTATCTGTAAGAGTTTGGCATGAAATGGTTAAATCTGTACAAAATAGTAAAATGGCAAAATGACTCACTCCTGTTCACAACAGTATTGTCAAACCACACCCCCCTCCTCATGACGCCTTCCATTTATATTTGTTTTCCCAAAATAAAAATGAAAATATAAGTTCATGCTTAGCTACTCAGTACATTCCTCATACATATTATGAGCATACCTTTTCATGGTTTAATGCAGCTATTCATTTCAGGTTGATAATAATTAAGGTCCTACAAGTTCAAAATAATGAGATGAAAGTTCTCAAAGTGAGGCTGACCCCACCGAGAACCGCCTACCCTGGTTGTGTATCAGCTACCAGTTCAACCGAAAAAAAAAAGCTATATTATTCAGAAGTCATTCTCACTCAAAGCTGTGGACTATCTCAGGCTCAGATATTCAAATTAAATCCCTCCCTGTTTCCGATGCCCTTTAGCAACAATTTGAATACATGGCTTACACTACGTTTTTTTGGCGACATCAAATAGTTACCATGTTTGGTTCTGTGTGGCTCCAGGAGAAACCATGAAACTCCACACCAAACTATAAATTATATATATATAAAAAAAGGCATTGGTGTAGATGAAGTTGAAGCTTTTACCCCTATTGACTGAGATATGAATACCTAAAACACATAGATGAAAAAGAACATTTTGGGCTACTTCACTAGACATTATCATCACGTAACTTTTTGCTGCTTGACTCCAAAAATTAAACCTCACTTTTAAATTATTGAGCATCAGAGGAAGTGTGATGCAGCAATTACTTGCCTACAAACTATAATTACATTGTAGGCAACAACAAAATTATGCCTCTTCAGTTAAGTAGTAGCTATTCCTTAGTCTTGCCGCACACAGTTCTTTTACTTTGCAAATGTTATGGCCAGTATTTGTTTTGTAAATTTAAATCTATTTAAATGGATAAAACCAGCTGAAGCATTTGCCACCAGAGGTAAACAGACACCAAGTGGAGTCTGTTCTTAAAGCTGTAGAACAATATCTTTCTTTTTTTTTTTTTTACATATTTGTTAAAGTTGTCATTATGTCATGACAGTATAAGACAAATAATCTATAAAAAATGTAGCTCTTATGACTTCTTCCCAGTGCTCCCTGGACTAACTTCAGAAATACACCACTTAGTCAGAAACAACTAATCAGAGCCAGGAGGAGGGTTCGCACTGTTAGTCACTCATGGTTACTTTTGACCGGCAGTGGTGCAAAAGTACCATGCCAGCAGTTTGGCATGGTTACAGATGGCAACTGTACCTCCGGGAGGAAGATAAGGAGCTTGATTTTTTTTCTCAGATTATCTATCTCATACCATACTGTCATGACAACAAATATGTAAAACAAACATGTTTCTTTTAAATTGGTTTGGTCATTTAAAAAATGTCATCTTACTCGTCTGTCACCTAACACACCCATGTTCGTTTGTGAGCACCTATTCTTCCACAAGTCTTTTGTTCAATGTCTGTCAAAATATAGCATACTTATCCGACGTTTTAATGTTCTGTCAAATTAAAACTTCAAAGTTTAGTGTTTTACCTGGGATATTGTTCACTGGCTCAACACAAACTGATACATGATTGTAAAACTAAAAGAGAAGTCCTCAAATTATTTTTACAAATAAAAATTTGAAAAGGATATGGCACTTTTGAATTCAGAACCCTTTCTAAAAAGAAGTCACCTAATTACTAAATGAAGTCCACCTGTGTGTACTTTAATATCAGTATAAACGCAGCTGTTCAGTGAAGACCTCAGAGGTCTGTCTTCAGCGGTCACGAGAACGGAAGTTTTTGTCAGAGCGGCGCGGGAAAAACAAAACACAGAAAAACATATCGGATTTGGAAAAGGCGGATTTGGGCATAAACCGGTAGGTGGATGGTTCGGTTGGAAATGGAGATAGGAAATGAGGAAGACATGGATTTTGAAGGGTGGACACCAGTGGGGAGAGGGAGAGGATGTGGAAAAAATAAAATAGATGAAGGAAAGGGAATTGGTGATATTGGTGTTGTTTGACTAATTTCAACGCAGTAAACGAGAACTGGAAGGAAGTAGTTCAGAAGAAGAAGGGATAGTTAGGAGGAAAGTTGTGAGGGAGGAATTTAAAATAATATTAAAACTTAAGAACGAGGAAGAACAGGATAACATCAGCCCGATTGTGGTGTCAAGAGAAATAAAAAAGAAAATTGGAGATGTTGAAATGGTAAAGATTTTGAGAGATGAAAACCTATTGGTAGTTTGTAAAAATGAAGAACAAAAGAATAAGGCTTTAAATGTGGATAATATCTGTAAAAAAAAAAAACTGTGTTGGAGAAAAAAATCATGGGAGAAAATAAAAAATTAGAGGAGTGATTTATGGGATCCATGAAGATCTTGATAAAGTTAAGAGAAGTATTGTAGATGCAAAAGTGAATAACTTGAAGAGATTGTCAAAAACAATAAATGGAGAAAAAGTAGGAAGTCTGTCAACTCTCATTAAATTTGAAGAAAAAGAGTTGCCACAAAACATCAAAATAGGTTATCTCAGTTTTCAGGTCAGACCTTATATCCCTCCACCACTTCGTTGTTTCAGATGCCAAAGGTATGGACACATAGCAGCAGTTTGTAAAGGGAAGCACAGATGTCCAAACGTGGTGAAGATCACAAGTTAGAAGAAGTACAAGAAAAAGTTAACTGTGGAGGGCAACATAGAGTTGCATATGGGGGATTTTAAGTAAGGAAGAAGGCAAAAGAAATCATAAAGATTAAAATGACTAAAAACATAAGCTATGCAGAAGCAGTTAAATAGACCATCACGAACCACACTCCATACCAGTAAGTGGCAGTAATGCTATTAAAAGTTTGTTGCCAACTGCCAATAAAACCAAGACGAAGAAGAAGAAGACCTCAGAGGTTTGCTAGAGAACACTGTCGAGCAAACAGCATCATGAAGACCAAAGTACACAGAGAGAAAGGTGTGGAGGAGTTTAGATCAGGCTTAGGTTATAAAATAACAACTCGAGATTATAAGATTTTATGGAGATTAGTTTAATCCATCATCCAAATAAATGAATTAGCATGCCTAAATTGTACCTATGTTGCTGTGGCTGTTCGGCTAAATTGACAGTTTGGATAAGGAGACCATTAATTATGAGCCAACATTAAAGGTTTCATGTGGAGAATCTGTTGGCAGTACTTCAAAACTCTGACCTTTGTGGAAGGCAAGAAATTGTTTGTTTAAAGTGCTTTGCAAAAATGAGACATTGTGGCAGTGCCATGCTTTCGGCATGAGAGAGAAACTGGCCTAAATTCATTGAAAGAAGGCTAAAAGCAGAAAAAATGCTCGATCAAAATCTATCAGGATCCACATTCTTCTTTTGGAGTACTACCATTCTATCTACCAATAAAAAATAACTTGCATAATAGTAAAAAGATTTTAATACAGTTTCCCCACTCCATGTTAATCTTCTAGACTTCTTTTAGTCCTGCTGGAATCAAAATCTTGGACTCTAACATCCTGTTTAGTCATTCGTAGTGAAGCCTCATGTGTTTTCCTGTGGGTTAGGCTTCTGTTAAAGCAGTTTTTATTCACCAAGTCTGGACAGAGTTGTGCAGAGCACCACATAATAAAGCCTGAATTGTCAACATTGTGCAATTATCTCTGAATGCCTTTGAGGGCCATTGCATGCTCAAGCTTGTTGCAGAAAACCACAGATATTTTTTCTGTTGCATCTTACAATTATTCGCACAAATCCAAAAGCAGGATAAAGGGGAGCTTGCTTATTTAACAACATGCAAATAGTATACTTGTTCAATTAGATATTGATAAATAATAGTTGTGCATGTGTGTGAGTCATCTCTGTGTGAATGTTCACTGCATTTGATGTTCCACCCATGGGCAAGATTAACCACAGCTGAACCGTTTCCAGTAATTGTGGATCAGCCTTGCACATCAACTTGGAGGAATTTATGTCTCTTCCTTCTTTGGCACACAACAGTGTTGATTCTTGAATGCTGGTGGGTGTCCTGTATTAAATAGCTTCGTTCAAGTTGTTCTCCACAACAAATCTGATTACTTAAGTCTCAGGACTCAGACTCGGTCATTGCACAAGGCAAGAATCTTCATTCTGCTTTAAGCATCCTTGGTATTTGAGTGTGTCCCCTTATTCTCCTCCTACACGAACCGCATTCTCTTAAAAATAATAATGGTATTTGCATGCAACAGCAAAATAAGTTCCTGGTCTATTGTACCATCACAAGCTTGTCTCCTGATTAAAACCAGCAGCTGCAAGGATGACTAAGTCATAGTTGGCCTTGGAGACAGATGGCTTGCTAAACAAACAAGATGGCTTGAAGGTTAGTAAAAATGTTGACTGCTGTGACTCAGTCTTGAAGTAGGTGCGCATACTTTTTTAAATCCATTGGCTTGAGGCCAGAATAGAGAGCAACAGCCAACACCCATGTGTCTTTTATGCAGGCCAGAGAACTATGCTTCAAGGGATCAAGGGTAGTGATTGAAAATGTAATCACTTCTCATTTCAGACACCGTGTCTTGACTATTGGCAGCAATTTTAGTTCTTGCATCGACTTTTCTAATGTAATTAAGATGAGAGAGATTTGAGAAAACTCAAGAAGGAAATCACTTGCCTGCAAGAAAGCATTTTTCACAACCAAATGTATGTTTGGTATCTCTTTTTTAATAAAAACTAAAATACACTTTTCACCCACTGGGTGAAGGCAGCATTCCTCTTTTGATGAGGAATATGATGTTGTTTTTGTTGTGAAAGAATACATTGTTTCTTTAGTCTTTGGTTTGTGATTACTAAATATTGCAGATTAAAATGCTTTGGCTGACTGCTTTGCTCTTGTCTCCTGTCTATTTGGGAAATGCAGAGAGCTCCAACATGAGACACTTATTATTCTTAAAATACATTTAACTCCCTCACACAAACTTAATCTTGGTACAATTTGCACAGCTTTCATCCTTTTCTTCTCCACTCTAATACAAGGTTTGAACTTCAGCAAGTCATCTGCCCTACTTATACACAATGTGTTACTGTCATGTGATTGTTTGACCAACCCTCCAGGGATAAAAGGTAATTTTGTTATTTTGAAGCACTGATTTTTATTTCAATGCCAATTTGCAACAAATAGTTGTTGCAAATTGTATGTGGCAAATGTAGTGGTATTTTTAGCATTACATGCAATGAAATGGATGGTGCTGCATGTACAGTAATACTGATTCACCAGCTTGTAACTACCAGAGGGATGTAAGAAAAGACCAAGAGAAACTCATTTCAGAATAATTGATGATTGACTTATTCATCAGGTTCATGGATTACATAGACATAAAAAAAGACATGACAAACAACAACACATAAAAAAATTATAAAAGACTTGCATACCAGTGTTTCCACAAAGACGATTAGTGCACTGACAGATCATTACAATAAGATTGTTCTTGGAGCTGCACAAATGGCACATAAAAATCTTGTACATTGGCAGAACTACGTAGCAAGAAATCTGTGGCAGAATAAAATAAAAGATTTTTTTTCCTACATAAAAAAGCACTGATGTTTAGGAGTCTGTTTGGTTAGGGACACCAAATTCTTAAAGTGATCTCCAAGTTTTCAGTGTAAATTTATGCTGCATTCATTATTCTTCACACATGAACACACTTTACAACAACTATAAAACAGGTGCAGAGAGCTTCTACAGAGTGTGCTGATGAATACAACCCTTCTGTTAGAAATATACTGCTCAAAAAAATAAAGGGAACACTTAAACAGGTGTTTAACACTTAAAGTGTTCCCTTTATTTTTTTGAGCAGTGTATTTGGCAGTTTCAGTCAGCTGCCACCGTCAGAGTCTCCAAAGTCCAATAGACCGAGGGTGTGGTGAGCTGCGGGGTGAACACGCGCTCTGTCTATGCGCTCCTGATCATTCGCATAAAAACTGAAGCCCTCTCTTGTTTCATGCATTTCTTTTCTTTTCTTTTCTTTTCTTTTCTTTTCTTTTCTTTTCTTTTCTTCTCTTTTTTTAAGAGCCAATTAAACTCTTCTCACCCTGACTGTCATCACCCTGCTTGGCTCCACCTGAAGCTCAGTCAACATTCACATTACCTCCTACTCCACTAATTAAGCACCGGGTTTCATAACACCAACGTATCACTACATTCAGGGCCATTATTTTCCAAGAAGTGGCTAAAGTATTCTCTTAACTAGTCCTACAAAAATAGGCCTTGTGTCTTCGTACACAACGAAAAAAAAAAAAAAAAAAAAAAAAAAAACGGCGTATCACGGAAAAGGGGCGATGAAGGGGTTGGTACTTTGAATGGGTGTGTCGAACTTTGTTTAAAAAGGGCTGTGTCCGTGTAGTGCTGTCACATCCGTCTCTTTTTCTTGCTGAAGCGCAACAACTCATTCGCACGAACCGGTAAGAGGAATGATTGCTTCTTAGACTTTGTTCATATTGCAAGTTGCATCTAGTCGGGAGGGGAATTTTAAGTCTTACGCAAATTTGTATGCCTTTCATGTGTGTGTCTCCAAAACGCTTGTAGAACTTCATGAGTTCTATAAGCGAGTTGAGTGCAACTCAAGTCCTTTTAGGTGATGTATTAATAGGAAGTTGCACAATTTGCTTGTAAAATAGCCAGGCAACGAGAGAAGTTTATATTGTGAAAGGACTGTTTGAAATGCCATCTTGAAACGAGGGTTATAAATGCAACAAAGCTTATTACTTTTTTTATTTTTATTTATTGCTGGGGAGAGTTTGAAGTTTGCTGTCCCATCCACTAGTTTGTGCCCTGGTTAAAACCAACAGTTGTGTGGCTTAGTCAATACTGCCCCTATAGGAAGGAAGCATGGAAGTTGTGTGTTCCAGAGTAATTATTTTCTTGCTCTGACTCAGACACAAAGCAGCTTGTGTGGGTGTGGCTTTTTTTTTTTTTTTAAGGGAACAGCCAACGCCCTTAGAGCGCTGTTCTACTCTGGTCTCCAAGACACTGTATCCAGAGTATGTTTTTAGGTGTTCCTGTGCTTCAGCACACATTTCAATTGACTACCAGGCTTGTGCTAGATTAGATGTATTAAAGGAAAACCTCTTAAACATGCAGGGCAGTGTGCCTTGAGGACCACGTTTGGGAGTAGAGGGCAAACTGGCCTAGAGTATGTGGTTTCTAGTTCTAAAAAATAAAAATTTACTTCAAACACCTAAGCAATGTCTCCTTTGTTTCAGTCACCATGTCTGGAGGACTATTGGGCGCAATTGCCATTCTTAAGAAGACTTTCGACAAGTATGCTGGATCAGATGGCGACAAGGGCACCCTATCCAAGAAGGAACTCGCAGTCATGCTAAAAGCTGAGATTCCTGGAGCAGGAGTAAGTAAAGTACACATTGCTTTACAGGAAAGGCTGTGAATTCTTCAAGTTTCTCTAAAATCAGTCTTTCTTCCCACAGGGTGAGAAACAGGAAGAAGTGGACCAATTTTTCAAGATGCTGGATGAGGATGGTGATGGTGTAGTGGATTTCAATGAATACATTGTTTTTGTTGCCACCCTTGCTATGCTCTTCTCGAAATAATTAATGAAATCTACTTGTCCAATCACACTGTCTGTGGTTTAAAAAAAAAAAAAGCTTGAGCAAATTAAAGTAAATGTGATGTCAAATGTGTTAAAACAAGGAAAATAAAGCCTTTTTCACACCTAAAAGTCTTGTCCATTTTTGAACCAAGTAGAAATTATAAAACCAAACATTTCTGCCAGAAATGGGAATGAGCCTGAAATGCCTCATTCTCATAAAACAAGTTCAATCCTTAACTAACAAGTTTCTGTTTATATGCCTGGAACAAGAGGAAATGGCAGCATATGACTTCCTTTTCTAAACCTCTGGAACACAACTGTGTTCTGACTTCAGAGACTTGGGCACTGAGCTGGCTATGCATGAAATCAAGAATTTTTGGAAATGTTGCTAGAAATTATAAATCTCTCAAGACAAATGGGCAATGTGGTTTTTTGCCCAGGATGGCTGAACCGGGTGGGGTCCACAAGACAGAATTGTTAAAAGGTGAAGGCACTGGAGAGAAAAATATTGCTACGGCCAGATAATTTGTATCCTATGATTTGCCACAAATGCTTTCTTCAGATTTTAAGTTTGAACCTCACATGATTCAGAATTTTAAACTAGTCACATCTCAACTGGATTGTCGAAAAGTAAACGGAGATTTGCAGCCTAGCAGAGAAAAATGCTGACCAATGTAAAAAGCCAAGACTGGTTACTTGGACAATTCTACACATGAAAATCAGAGAGCTTGTAGTTTTGTTTCATAATACAAAGCTACAAATGTTCTTAAATGAGCTTTGTTTGGGGCAAGGGTGTGTTTTCTTTTTTTTTTTTAGAACATTAGACTTGCTGGACCTAAACTTAAAAATGGAATGGTAGGCCTACAAGCTTTTATTTTTATTTAATTTTTTTGTAAACCTTTCTCAAATGAGGACAGTTTTAAAAAGTATTTCCAGATGTGAGTTGGGAACTAAAACATTTAAGATGCTCAGATTTTCCATGCAGCTTCATCAATGCTGCCCCCTGGTGAAAATTTTTCAGCACATAAAATCTTTTCTGTACTAAATAATACAACTGGGAAAACGGAGGAAACACTTCCTGCTTATAGTTTGTGTTGCAGCATGATATTTTTGGGTAGAAATAATTTATTATTAAATTCAAATATTTGTGTTTTGGATTTTTTGACTGCGATCGACTGGCTACTTGCTCAGGGTGTACTCCTGCTCTCGCCAGTTGACAGCTGGAGATAGGCACTAGCATCCCTGGAATAAGCATGTTAGATAAAGGATGGATTTTTTGGCTTTAATCATTTGAGTGTCAAACTTTCGGAAAAGCTTTAACCTGCTTCCTTCTAAAACATATTTATATTGCAAGCAGCTCAAGCGGATTAAAGCCAGTGAATACTTTTTAACATAACATTAAAGACCACAAGAGAAAAAAAAGTAAATGTGTCAAACTTTACTGTGAAGTTCCACAGAGTCCTGCTAATGAAACACTTGATTCAGGTGTGTTGGAGCTAAGACTCGTGAAAGTTCCAGGATACAGACCCTGTAGTTTGACATCTGTGAATTATATGTCACTATTAAATGGCCTGTACTGAGCTTCAAGTCCAGAAGACCCGAAAGCATTTCACTCTACATTCAGTCATTCACCCATTCATGCACACATTTATGCACTATACTAAGTATTGATTGTTTTTAACCTTTTTTGTTCATAAATTAATTTTATAAACCAGAATTATGCAGTAATAAGAAAAAATTTAATTGGTCAGAGATCCTGAACCAATCAAGATTTCTGATTGCTTCAGAAAGTGTTCTCTTTTTGTTACATGCAGAGCACACTGACACTTGGGGGGAGGGGCGGAGGAATAAACCAGAATCACACTTTGTTGTTGTGGAATATCGAAATGTAGAAAGTTCTGTGAAATAACATGTGAAGTAATGAGTCTAAAAATTTTCAAAATATTTCCACTCTTTGAGTCAAAATATTTTCCTAGTGTGTTATGGACAGCATCTGAAAACGTCAGTTCCAGATTTTTGCTGTCTTGCCACAGATTCCCAATTGGATCTAGTTTTGGACATTAATTGACCTATTCTGATACATTTGATCTAAACTACTATGTTGTTGCTTGGTTTAGGGTAATTTCCTGATGGAAGGTGAACGCCCATTTTTGTCTGAAATGTTTTGCAGTCTCTAAGAGTTTGCAAAAAAGAGCAAACTATTATGGGGTTACTTTATCCACTGGGTTTCTGGTAAGTATTTAGAACAGGCATCAAATGTATTAGTTCTTCCATTGATGACAATGATAATGTCATCCACAATTAGCTTGCAGAAAATCAAGCAATGTTGCAAATATTGTAAAAAAAAATGTTATTGCCATATTTATTAGAATACTTGTTAAATTTGATGGAAATTTGTCAACTTTTTATTACAGGTACCATGCTATTAATAAACATGCTAGCAGAAAAACAATCTGTGGTAATTTGTGGTCAAAGATTCTCTGTTCAGCATAATATGATACATTTTCTATTACATTATTGTTGTTCCTCTCTGAATTTCTTCAGGTCCGATCAGTTTTATTCCCTTGCTATGCAATATCTGATTTTTGGTTTTGATTTCCCAAAAATAATAATGCCCTTAGTTAGAAGCGCTACTTCAAATTTCCACTGAAAAACAATCTTCTACAATGCTGCCCCCTTGTGACTGGATTACAATACATGTACTGTATTTGCATGTCAAAATGCTGAAAATGGTTGACTGCAAAGACTTAGATTTATTTTGTACATTAACAAAATTGTGAGAATTTGATATATCTAATTGTAACTTGTCATGATTTGTATGTCACTTGTAGATGGATTAACTTATGCTTAGAAGAGCAAAAAAAGTATCTGGTTGCTTATGTCTTTATCTTGAAGTTACAATTGCAGGATTAAGTTTATAAACATGTTAAATTGTTTGTTTTAAGTTTGGGTAGTTTCAACCCAAACTCAATAATTTGCACACAAAAATGTTAAGCAATCAAAACGAGTGAAAAACTATCCAAACTCATACAGAAAGTGTTTTGTCTTATACACATTTTTGTCAAACCTATCTGTTTTGACTGTTGAAAATCTTCCTTTAAATGCAATAATATTGACTTATTTGATAAATAATGCATTTATTAATCTAATTAAAGAAATTTGTTGAAACAGATCACTGTGTGGCACAACAGCTGCACTGCTGCTGAGAGGACAGCTCTGCAGAGGGTGGTTAAGGCTCACAGTCCCCACAGAGAGGACTGTGTGTGGGGTGCAGCCTTTCCACCACCTCGGACCTCTACACAGCACAATGCCGGAGGAGGGCGCTCCTCATCATGAAAGAATCCACCCATCCTGCACACAGACTTTTCTAGCCGCTCCCCTCAGGCAGGAGGCTGAGGGGCATCCAGAGCAAAACCACCAGGCTGAGGAACAGTTTCTTCCCCTCAGCCATCAGACTGCTGAACTCAAGCTGCACCAAATGCAACTTCACACCATAGCTTATTTACACATGAACACATAACTACATATATATCACTTAAATTACTTTATTGTTAATTTGTTTACTTTATTTTATTATTTATCTATTTAATTTTTTAGTGTAGTGGATTTCTCTATCTGGGACCCGAGTACAAATTTCGTACCACAAACTCTCAAGAATAAAAAAAAAATCGTTGAATCCTTCTTCAAATATTTCCTAAATTCTAATTAGCATTATGGTTTAATCTAACGTTTAAATGAGTTCCAGGAAGCAATTATTGTTTAGTCGAGCTCAGGGATAAACAGAGGAGTTAGAAATGGAATGCTCCCCAGTCTTTGGTTTCGGCAATCATCGGCATTACTCGTCTTTTTCCGGCGTGTACCAGTCATTTAGCTAGCCAAGCTGATTAGCCCGGCTACTACAGCTAATGTTTGTAGGAAATTTAACGTTCGGGGAATTAGACTGAATGATACAAACAGTGTAGAAAGATGGCGGACGTAAAGGTACAAGGAGTTTGCTCCTCGGTCCCTCCGTTGCCTCGCCCTTCCTCCCGTAACGGCTCCGGTAGCGGCAGCGTTACACCAGACACCGGCGGCAGCTGGCAGACGCCAACCACCGTTACTTCAGGCCCCAGGCTGGTGCGGATAGTGAAGTCTGACTCGGGCTACGGCTTCAACGTTCGGGGGCAAGTAAGCGAAGGCGGGCAGCTGCGGAGCATTAACGGGGAGCTGTACGCTCCTCTGCAGCATGTGAGTGCTGTCCTCCCCGGGGGAGCTGCAGACAGAGCCGGTATCTCAAAGGGGGATAGGATCCTGGAAGTGTAAGTGGAAAAATGTTTCTACGTAAGTGAAAAATGTTTTGAACTGTAATTGGCTTGCACTGTAATTAGGGCAAAATGCACTCTCTATTTAAGACTTTTCCCCTGCCCTTTGGCAGGGGATCACCACCAACCTGGCTGATCTTGAATGCAGAAATATCCCAATGAAAGGAGTGTTTGTGTGCGTCAGAAATCATTAGAAATTCCTCTCACACTGATGTCAGACAGATATTCCTTGAATCGTCCCTTCTACATGTGAAATGTAAAGCAATTCCCAGTTAATTCTAAAATTATAACAATATTAAGTACCAGCACTGTTGCAGTATTGGCTACATTGACCACATGTTCCTGTTTTTAGTTTAGAGCAGTGAGGTTTCTGCTACTTTTTGGATAGAAGTCACCATCCTCAATGGCCTGTATGCATGCTGATGTTAGACTCTGTTGCTATGGAGAAGAGCACACATCCTAGAGCTCAGCATCAGCTAAGCCTCTTCAGTGTTTCTGTGTATGGTATAAGGCGATGCAGGTTCAGCTGTGATAGGCTTGCCTCTCAAAAATGCTCAGTCTGATTGGTTATTTCTTTTTTTTGCACGCTGCTTTGTGAAAGGGTGGCCTGTGGTAACCTGGCAGTTGGTTGACCCCATTATTGCTGTGTGCAAGCATGCGGTCTGACTTGCCATTAGACAATCTGGCATACCCTTCTAACTCATCTGTGTGCCTGTTACTTAGGTCAACATCAGCATTTGATTGCTTCTTATTGATTATTCTCCCTCACTATACCCTCAAGCTTATATAGCTTCCACTCCTTGATTTAAAGTTAGCTCCTGTACAGTGTATAACCTCCCTGTCAAAATAGTGTGTGCGCCAAGCTTGCTTGCAGATCATCAGGAAATTATTGTTACTTTAACTCTTTATGCTAAGTTATGTGCACATTTGTATAGAACTATTTCCTTTGAAGATTTTTTTTTACAAGGTAACTGATACAGATATTTCTTAAAAATCTTACTGTATGATTATTTTTAGTGTTTATTACTGAAATTGTTAATGGATTTACTTTGCAGGCAAAACACTCTAAGCTACATTAACGGCTTCAATCATATTCCTTGTACTCTTTTTGTGATTTCTCAAATTAATAAATAACATATTTATTTATTAAATCAAAACTAAGGAAGTTAAGACACATATAAAGTGTGTTTTACAGCTTGTTCCATCACTATCAAAAGTGCTGACAGTGTGAGTGCAAAGGCCACACTGATGCTTATTATATCATCATAGAGCTGCAGTAAAGAAAGCAATGCCAAAATGCTCAGTCTGCATTTTTGTGTTGCTGGAGAATGCTCCCAGCACACCTGGAAGATGTTTGCATATGGTTCAGTCCTATTACTCTTCTGCTTACTCATTCCCATACATATTTTTATCTTATCCAGCTTATGTAGTCGAAGCTTTCTATGTGTCTTAGGGGTGTTAGAGGAGCATTACTCCATTATATTTCTGTGTGTAGCTGTCTTTAAGTTTAAGTATTTATACTTCTCTCCTAATCTACAACTTTCTTTAAAAAATGTCCTCTTCCCTGTCAAAGTCCTATCACAGGGAACATCAAGCCTGGCAGCTGTTTTTATTTCTATTTTATCTTCAGTAACACAATGTGATAATATGCGACTTATCTGTCGCATATTATCTGAAAATTTGGAAATTCATGTTTTTTCCTGCTTTCAGAACATTAGCAGTTGTCATGACGATGAGGTACAACATTTAAAGATCTCTGGAAATATTTTGTAATAAAAGTACAATATTAAATGTATCACATCATCATAAAGTTTTATTTGTCATTGCCTAAAGAATTAGAGCTGCACCAGTCACATGATTCACAAACTGATTTCCGGTTTTCTCTGATGTGTCACATGTCAATTACAACATTGACCGACTTGCTAGAGGTTGTTGAAAAAACTTTTATCTTTAGGATTATTAAACTCTGATAAAGTACATCAAAGTAAACATTACTGGTTTATGTGTTTAGAGATAAAAAATTAGTTTTAATTTTTGATTAATTTAATTAAAGGGAAAAAAACAATTTCATCTGCTGATAATCAATTAGACAATAAAATAATAAAAAAGCCAATCCCAATCTCACCAATTAACATTAATTCCTGATCTTATGTAATATGTGAAGTATAGTATTTAACTTGAAATAACTCGATTTCATGAAGATGGAGTCGTTAAGCAACGACTAATAATTAAATAGTGTTAAATTTAATTATCTCAGTTTTACGCCGTAGTCTTAAATATGGAAAGATTTAATAAATTTACATATTCATTCATTTCTTCTTCCATCAACTTTTTGTTCTTGAAGGCAAATTTTTCTGTGGTATATGATTATATCCGAGGTAGTGTCATCATGCAGTGAGAAACCTGCAAACTCCACGATGGAGGGAAACAAGAGATTAAAGTAGTTTATTCCTAGACATTCAGCTTTGGAAAGTCTGCTTTTGAAACTGACTTGCTGGCTCAAATTTGGGTTCAATGCCTTCCAAAAATGCATTGAACTACAATAACCTATGTATTACAGGAGTCACATGCAGGAACTAGAAAACCCCCACCAGTTTAAGTTTCCAAAGTTATATTTGACTTCCTCATGCCAGCTAGTAACCAAAACAACTATCATAAAGTTTACAATAAAAATTTTAAAGAGAACAACGTAGGGCTGAGTTGGTGTTAGATATTTAGTTCTGTTTTTGTAATTTAATTGGTCTTATATTTAAATTTTAAATATATTTTAAAGTCTTATATTTAACATGCTGAAATTTGTAGAAATCCTGGTTAAATAAGTAATAAATGAGATAATATTTTGCTCATCAGCTTTACAGGAGTAGTAGTTGCTGCTGTAAACAAGGAAAAAGTGCTCAGTACATATGTTTTGCTAATTTATGCAAGTTATGGCTCAGATTACCTCAACCTTTTGTACAAAGATATTTTTTAAAGTGCTGAATAAATACAGTGAATGTTTCTCAGGACGTCTTCACTGTCAGGCTGTCTGTAAAACTTGGACTCGGTTTTAAAAGTGTCAGAAATAACCGTAGGTGATGCTGAGACCTTGTAGAGGAGACACTGCATGGCTGCTCTCAGTCAACCTAACTATAGGAGAAGTTGCTGCAGCTCTGTCATTAGAACTGCTTCTCCTCTTACACATTACTGCCAAAGTGTGCACACCCAATGTTTCTCCTGTTCAGCTGTACTCACAGCAGATACAGGCAGTTACTACTTACTAAATGCAAACAACAAAGACTTACTGAAGAGAATAACAATGTTTTTATATCAAAATGAGAAACTTTCTTCTGTTTACTTTATTATCATTCATTCTACTATTAATTCTGGACTTATTTTGTGGTTCACTTGCCGCTTGTGATGTGTGTCGGCTCAGATAGTGAGAAACTGAAACTACTGCTTTGAGCTTGATTTTGCGTGTCTCTTTGAATCTTTAGAAAGATGCGGCAACTCACAACAGCACCAGTTCCCCAATGACAACATGCCTTTCTTCTCCCTACAGCAATGGTGTAAATGTAGAGGGAGCCACACACAAGCAGGTGGTGGACCTGATCCGGGCTGGCGAGAAGGAGCTGGTGCTGGCAGTTCTGTCCGTCCCACCGCAGGAAGCCGACTGCCTGGATCCTGGTGACGACGTGTCGGCCCTGTCCTGTTATGACTACTCTGACAAGCAGGCCGTCCCGATCTCCATTCCGAGCTACAAACACACTGAACTCAATAGTGAAAAGTTTGTGGTAGGTGCAGAGCCTCGCAAACAAATTAATGCCCCTCGGTCTCATCTGGCCTTCATGGATAAGTGGAAAATCTAAACATGCAGCTGGAGATATAGGGAATCATTTACATTAAAATATAGTCATTAGTGAAAATGGCACAAAACAAGATCAAAATCCAGTTAATTTACCGTAAGACTTGAAAACTGATGTTTATTTATACTCTTGAATTAGTCAGATTACATTGGAAGTATTTTACAAGGAAGAATAAGCAAAACTATCCATCTCTATGTGGAACGCTGGGAGAGACAAATGGTGGTTATGCAAAGTATCGATAGGGGGAATACATACTCAGGCCACAATTTCCAGACTTTTATTAATGGTTTCTCTTTATCACATAAAATCCCCCCAAAACACTGTCTGTCCTAAAAAGGTCACCATCTGGATTTGACCTTTGTACCTAGATTTTCTGGCTTTGATGGACTCAAACCCAGATATTTCATTTTGTCTTATAGGATTTAATTACTGACCCAAACATAATGAAAAAAAAATTGATCAGCTGATTATTTTGCCGTACATATAAATATATCTATATTCTAATACTTTATTTTTTTAAACGTGCAACATTTTGAATTTAGGTAATACAGTCAATAGATATAAACCAATATCAACTCATAACCTTTACTAAAAAAAAACAAAAAACAATCCCATACAAAAAATAAAATGCACATCACACCAAACTATATAACATTTTATGTACGGTAGTTCTGGTGTTTTGAACCGTCGCCTGCAATTCTGAAACTCAGAACGCTGACCAGAGCTGCACCGCTTCTCTCTTCTTCAGTGCTGCCCGTTCTTCAGAGAGACGTTCTGCTGGCAGGTCTGTGAGATCACGGTCATGCCGCTCCAAAGGTTAACGTGTTCGTTCCTGGCGCTGCTTGTGATTAAACTCATAATTTCACTCTTCCAAGCTGTGCAGTGTGTGCCCTGTTCAGCAAAAGGTGAAAAAGTTAAAGGGTCATGTCTACCTTTGCAAGGAACTGCACACGTTCTAATGATGGATTAAAAGTAAATTGATAACTAGAATAAAGGAATTACAGATAAAGAAATGAAATCAAACCTTAAAAATCATTATCAGTTCTCAATAGCTAAAGTTTTAAGAATTTATGTTTTAGAAAGCTAACATGTCCTGTTTTTGGTTCCCTGTCCTTTCCAGGTATATAATGTGTATATGGCTGGTAGGCAGCTGTGCTCCAAGCGTTATCGGGAGTTTGTGATTTTACACCAAAACCTTAAGAGGGAATTTGCCAACTTTACGTTCCCCAAACTTCCTGGGAAGTGGCCTTTTTCACTCTCTGAGCAGCAGCTAGATGCACGGCGCCGAGGCCTGGAGGAATACCTCGAAAAAGGTGAAGGACAGCTCAAGTTCTGCAGTGTTTTCTGCATCCAGAAAAGTTTTATTCTCACCTCCACACAGCTGTAAAGCAGTCGGGAATTTAATGTCTTGTGGTTAGAAATTTTCTTTTATGTCGGGCAGAGTCACATATTTTTATAATGACTACTTACTTGGTTACTCATCTTCCATCTGCCAAAAGTCCTGCGGGGCAAATCTAACTTTTTTTTGTCCTCCTTAAACAAGCCTGAGAACATAGTGTGTGGGAAAGCTTAGCAGAGACACTGTGTACTGTATATCAAAGTGTGCTATTATGCTTTACTTTCACACAGAACCTAACTCTTGATGTTTGTGTCCTTCTGCAGTCTGTTCAGTACGGGTAATTGGAGAAAGCGACATCATGCAGGAGTTCTTGTCTGAATCGGACGAGGTAAAAAGAATAAAGCAAGTTAAAACTTGGGTTCCAACAAATATTTGCTGCTCCTCTTTGTGACAGTCTCTGTCTCCTTCTTGCAACCTAGAACTATAACGGTGTTTCAGACGTGGAGTTGAGAATAGCCATGCCAGATAATACTACCCTCACTGTTAGAGTTCGTAAAAACTCCACTACAGACCAGGTTTATCAGGTAAACACAGACATGCGTTCATCCATGTGTTCTTGTTCTTTGTTACACTCCCTTTCCATCTGCTTTTCCCTTTCCAGGCCGTGGTCATGAAGCTTGGCATAGACGGTATAACTGCTAGCTACTTTGCTCTGTTTGAGGTCATCAACCATACCTTTGGTGAGTAAGGACTCAAACAAACTGCAGTTGCACCTTTCTTTCCTGACACTGGCATGTTGGCTTTTAATTAAAATGGCCATGGCAATTTTTCCACTTCTGCTTATTTTAAAGGAGAAAAACTCCCTCTTTAAAAGGAGTCACTCTGGCTGGTTTCACTTCCACAACTGCTTTAAAATGAGTCAGATTTCACGGGGTTTCGGAATGGAAAAGTAATTGACTAAAATTGTACTAAACAGTAGACGCATATTCCTGCAGCTCTAAAACATGTACTCAGCATGGCTATGTGATGTCTATTTCTGCAAAGAAATCTGCAGTATTTCGTTTAATTTAATATGTAGTTCAGACTTGTTGCTGTCAGGCACACAGAATGCAATCTTTTTTTTATGTCAAATAGTGATTTATGTCCAATCCAGTTGATTTGTATAGCACATTTCAGCAAAAAGGCAGTTAAAAGTACTTTGCACAATTAAAAACATGAAATTATGCATGCTTCAGTGCTTAATGAAGCATGCATTGAAAAAACGTTTTTCCGCTGCACCAAAATGTGATCAACCACCAGATGTTGCTACTAAAAAATCTACTCTTTGTAGATTTTTTAGTATACCTTCACTTGAGGTCTTTGCCATTTACGTGGCACAAAACTCGAAATGTAAGCCACCTTCACAGATTGAAGGTGGCTGAAATCAGTGGAAAAGTTGACCACATATTGTGGAGTTTTAATACAACGGTAGAGTCAGAGCTCGCTTATGGACTTTTACCTTGATTCTCAAATATTCAAGAGTCAAATTTTCCCAGAAAAACCTTGTTACAGTTTAGTGAATGAGAAAATAATTTAGCAGCTCCATTGCCCTTATGTTTTCTGCTCTCCTTTAGGAAATTGTAATTAGGAGGTATTGATTTAATCATTATTGCTGTCTCACTATTTTCATCCAAACATGTTTCTTTTTAAAAAGAGAACAACATGTCAGCACCAGATGGTTTTTGCATGGTAATTTAAAACCCGACTTCTCTAGAAATGTCTGTAGTAATTTAATAGTGAACATTTAGTTATTCATTGTGTTTAATTAATCCTATTGTACTAGTACTTTAAAATTGAGGAGAACTTGAGTGATGGAGAATGCAAGATATTTGATTTTGAAGTTATTTATTAATAATAAAAGCTATTTTGTTTTGTTTAAATCTTTAAATAACTGGAGATATTTTCCTCAAAAACCATGACAAAAATGAGCAACTGCAATCTTAAATCAAGCAAAACACAAACAAAAAAAAAATATTTCATATGTCAAATGCCAGCAAATACTCCCATGAGCTTCAAAAGCAGCTTCATTAAAAGAACAGATGATGCAACACAGTGGTAAACATACCCTTGTTCCTATTTCACATCTGTCACCACCACCACCAGCAGTATCCACTCTTGATTTGCTGTGTTCCAACAGTTCTAATCAAAATCAGGTTTTGTTGCATTGTAGTAACAGGCTTTGTTTCTCCCTCTTTCTGTCATTGGACCTTATTCCTCAGTGCGTAAACTGGCCCCCAACGAGTTCCCCCACAAACTTTATGTACAGAACTATACCTCAGCCATCCCAGGAACCTGCCTCACTCTGCGAAAGTGGCTCTTCACCACAGAAGAAGAGATCTTGCTCAATGACAACCAACTTGCTGTCAGCTACTTCTTTCACCAGGTAGGTACATATTTGCATAACGTGTATTTTTTTTCTGGGGGTTTTTGTTAAATATTACCATGCGTGTGACCCTTTTGCAGGCAGCTGATGATGTGAAGAAAGGCTTCATTAAAGTTGAGCAAAAGTCTTATCAGCTCCAAAAACTGGCGGAGCAGAAGAAGATGTCCATGGTTAGTACCGCACAAAACATCTCAATATAATTACTGATCACAGTTCAATGTTGAATCTCTCTACATTGAGAGATTTGGATTATGTAGGTAGCTTGTTTATTATCTGATAAAGTAGAAACTGTAAAAATGCTGCATAACGCTCACCATCAGCTCCCCTTGCACCATATTATCCATGTTCATTAGTTCTGAAGTACTTTTAAACACTCTAGATACTCCTGGTAGTATTTAGCATGTAAAACAAAGTCTCTACATACAGTAATTTTCTTAAAACATTCATGAGGACATTTCCTGTCACCTTCACATAGTGTCAGGAAAAGCAGTATACTTTTTTTAAACAAAAATGGTTGAATGTGAACATGTGTGAGAACAGAAACAGAAAATATAACAGATCTGACAGGTACTGAAGAAGACGAGATTTACAAAGGGCTACAGAAAATCTGCGGTCAGAAAAATAAGACCTACACCATTCCAGTACAGTGCCTCTAATGCACAGTGTGTTTATGGGGATACTGTGGTCATCTGTACCAAATGTAGCTGTGATGTCAAAAAGTGACTAATGAAAATGCTGTGCTGTGAGCGACATTAAAACCATGTTCACCTAATAAAGGTTGCAGGAGCTCAAACTGCACCCATCACTGCCATTATTATTCACTCAGTATTATTCATACTTTTCTTTCATTCTCTTCTTACTCTATGTTGTATTTCGCTCCCTGAACATTTTCAGAAGGAGGCGGTATTAACAACACGGCTTAACAAGGTTCATTCTGCCTCTTGTACTCTGGAGACGGGTAGTCTGGGACTTTCTCATTCACATCTCTAGAAATGAGAGCTCATTTCTGCTGAAAATATCCTCCTGTGACGGACATGTGTGAAGAGCAACTTTAAAAACCTCAGGCTACCCTATCTATTTTCACTTTCGGCAAAACATCCCTGGTGTTATTGTGTTAAAAATGTCTTGAACGAGTTCCAGACAAAATTGCCCCAGTAATAATATGTGTTGACTTACTGTAACTGGGAGCTTAAAGTAAAGGCAGTAATTTAAGGAATTTAAAAAGTTCTTCAGCTGTATGTTTGTTCATGGCCCAGTGCTTTTAGAGACTTAGCAGGTATGAGTCTGATCTGAGGCTGAGACACAGCAGCGAGCCCAAAGTTGGAAGAGGAGAATTAACTTCAACCATTTTCACACAGAAACTGGCATCTCCCTGCAGGATTTTGCTGAGGTGTGAACTCTCTGATTTGTGCTTGAGAATGTAACTGTTGTGAAACAATGAGAAAATGTTTTACTTCTCAGTTTCGCTTCATTGTTCTCCTGATTGCCGTTCTCTGTCACGCTCTGCAGAGGTGAAACTGCATCAGAAGACTTCTGCTGCAAATCTATGGGCCTTTAGTAGTTCTGTTTTGTGATTGGGCAAGACTGGGTAGAGTGGAGTTTAAATCTCTTCTATTTCTGCTAGTGTATCTGCAGGAAAAATATGCTTATTGTCATCCCATCTAAAAGTTTAAGCAGATTAAAAACATTGTTATGCCTCCACTGAAATTTAAAAATAAAAATCACTTGCAGGCATTTGTACTTAACGAGGTCTGTAAATGTTATCCATCTCACTACTTCTGTTTGTTGTGTATTTCTTCTCAGTACTTGAGTTTGTTACGGAGCTGTGAGGGCTACAATGAGATCGTATTCCCTCATTGTTCCTGTGACTCCCGACGTAAAGGCCATGTGATCACAGCCATCAGTATACATAACTTTAAGCTACACGCCTGTACAGAAGAAGGTTCTCTGGAGGTAAGTGCAGCTGCTTCTTAGTTCACGTTCCGTTATTTCTGTGTATTTATTTCTCGTGTGTTGAAGGCGAGCAAAATAAAGACTCTTTGTCGCTACAGAGCCAGGTGATTGCTTTCGAATGGGGGGAGATGCAGAGATGGGACACAGACGAAGAGGGCATGGCTTTCTGTTTTGAATATGCACGGGGAGAGAAGAAGCCACGCTGGGTGAAGATTTTTACTCCTTATGTAAGTTTTGGAAATCTTGTTTTTTAAATGTCCTTGTTGCTGAGATACCTTTTTTAAATGATGAAGGCTGGACAGAGTTGACAGATTGAGCTAAGTACATGGAAATCTTGGAAGAAAATCCGATGTAAGACTCAGAGCTTCACCGTCCTGCAGAACAATGACCCTGAACATAAAGCCCAAACCACAGTTTATGTTTTAAATTAATATTCATGTGTTGGAATGGCCCAGTCAAAGTTCAAACCAATGTACAATTAAGACTGCAGCAAGGCTTACTAGTTGCTTTTCATAGACATTACATCTGATCAGACGTAACTTGCACTATTTGGCAAAGAGGAATTGTCCCAAGTTTCAGTTTGTAAGTGTTAAAAACAAACAGACATACTGCAAAAGACTTTCAACAATAATTGCAATGAAATGTGGTTTCATAACTGAATGCAAATCTGTACTACACTCTGAAAAGTTTGAAAACCAAATGTCTTTCTACCGTGCAATCAGGTAACATTTTGTGTTGATCTATGTCATAAAATTCCAAGAACATAAGCAATTGTTTGTTTAAATGTGACACAAAAACTTTTGAAGCCTCCTCCACATGAATCTGTTTCTCTTTCCATGGATGTTCAGTTTAACTACATGCATGAGTGCTTCGAGAGAGTCTTCTGTGAGCTGAAGTGGAGGAAAGAGGTAACCACAGTCCACTTGTAACTACCTCGGTTACAGACTTTGCTCTAGCGTCCTTTATTCATATCTCGCCCATGTGCTTCCAGGTGGAAGAGGAGGCCACAGACAAGGACAACAAGAACTGCAGTAAAGATGGTATGTGCGGAAAGGTAAGGCTTTGAATCAACAAGCATTTTTGTATCGTACAAGCTGGCAAGACTCGGCCCTGACCCACGTTTGTGTTGCAGAATATTTTCCAGCTGTTGAGGCACAGAAGAGATGGGGGCACGTAGGGGGAGAACATTGTCACCGACTCAGCTGAGTGTTTACCCTGACCCAGTCTCACTCAGCCAAGCACTTACATGGTCATCATTTACACTCCATTAACTACAACACAGGACGCTGCTCCCTACATGTTAACCAACAACCATCTGCTGAAAAACATGAAAACACAAGCATTAAAAAAAAAAAGAAACTACATGACTCACGAGCCAGAACTTTATGAACATGTGTTAAACTAAAGCTTTGGCAGACCTAAAGTGAAGGATTCATGCAAGGTGTTCTTCCTGGTCAGAAGTGGATTGTAAGCAGGATGATTTAAACTTTTTTTTTTTTGTGTTTTGGAGCTGAAGAAAAACTATTGAAGTGAATAATCGGTGCAAAAACAAGGACAACTGAAAGCATTTAGAGAAAGGAGCAAGGACAAGAAAAATTTGCTATTCTTATCCATTGTGGGTGCATGATATCCACATCTGGTGGAGAAGAGTCAAAGATCCTGGGATGTAACTTACAGTTAAATCGGGTTACATGTTGACAATTTTCACAAATTTTGCTCTGAATTTGCCTCTAGAAAGAATCAAAAAGCCTGAATGTAGCAGGTAAAACAAATGCATTTGTTAGTTTTATTTTTGGGGATGCACATGGAGCTGGAACTTGGATTTACACTAATGTTGCACTTTATCAAACTGCATTCATAAAGCTTCAAGATGTGCAGATTGAAACCTCAGACATTACACATGGTTCAGTACTGGAATAAGCTTAGGCTGGATGTGACATTTTGACTGACTGAATTATAAACTGATTCCCCAACTGGTGTTAAAGCCATGACTTAAACCTTAGTGTGCAGGTTCTTCTCAATAAAGTAGAATATCTTGAAATAGTTATTTCATGAAAGTATTTCAATTAAAAAAATAATTTCCGTTAATTCTAATGACTGTGGCTTGAAGACTCTAAATTCTGTTTTTCAGAAAGTTTTTGTACCAGACATTTCAAATCACGGCCTGCAGAGTCATAGATGACTTTGGCTGTTCTGAGTGTTGAATTTAATGCTTTTAAGTGTGAGCATATAGGATCATTGAGTGGAAGGAAGACATTATCTTGACATGTGTGTTAGTTTGTGAAGCAGCAGATGAAGTCAGTTTGTTTTTTTCTGTTGCTTGTGCGCCTGTTTCACTCCGCACAATATTCCTAATATGCTTGGATATGCACTGTGAACTGCACCTTCTTCAGAAATATCAGTGTAACACATAAAATAAAATTTCTTTGTTTAAAAACTCCCTGTTTATTTGTCTTATAGCATAATAAAATGTTTTGAAAAACAGAATTTTAGTTTTTTTAGTAGTTCTAAGCCATAATCATCAAAATTAACTAAAATAAATGCTTGAAAGATATAACTCTGCATGTAATGAGTGAATTACTGAAACACATGTTACGTCCTGATGAGACTCTGTTTTATTTAGATGACCCTGTACCTACAGTATTAGGAGAACATCCATGCCATTATGTTTTAGGGGTATGGTACTGTAGAAAATTATATTCAGGGTGCATTACCTAGAACAAGCAGCAGAGGTCCTTCTGCTCGTTCCTGCCCTCTCGTTCACAGTGATTACTTTGTTTCTGGTCGCTCCCACAGGATTTATATTAGGCTTGAAATTCAAGCGGCTTTTCCACACCACAGTGTTGATCTCTGTGGACGGTACTTTGCCGAATAGGTCTGCCACCCATTCACAGCAGAATTCAGGCTTAGTTATGCGACAGTCTCTTATCAGAAGGAAATGTTTTCATCTTTATACAAGAAGGCAAATAGGCTCCATCAATTAAGGCTTTCTTGCAACTGATCTTATTGCTGAAATCTAATAATGGAAATATGAAGTTTAATGTCAAGTAAGAGCTAATAACGTGATCCTGCAGTACAGATATCAACTTGAAAACTAAACTGGAATGTAATTTTTTTTTTTGTTTAACTCTGTAAGAAACTGATAGTATTTGCTCGTTATTAAGTTTTGTCTCCCCAGTCTAATGTCGGCCTGTTTATGTTCTATTTTAATCTAATCTTATTGACTTTAATTGCAACTAAAAATCCTTCTGACATGTTCATCTTCTTTGAAAAGCTTCCAGTCATTTGACACTAGTTTTGTGCAAGTCTTTCATCATCACTTATTTCTTTATATTGTACTTTCAATGAGTCAGATTTTGTTTAAGTCTTTTAGAGATATTGTAATTCTTCGGTCCTCCCTAAGAGATTTTCTTTGAATGTTGGCTGCTTTTTGTAAGTTTTCAGTCTTGTGTCCAACCATTCAGATATTTATTAGTTGGTTAAGCAACTTAATTTCCACCTCAGAATAATTCAGATAAAACGCCTACTGATTTCACAGTGTGTAAAGTATTGTCCCTCCTTCTGTGATTGAATTAATTGAATACCAAAGATAAGAGATTGAAACATATACAGGGTTCCGAAGCACTCTCAAAATCTGTGGAATGTAATTTTTGTAGTTTACTCCATAGAAAAAGAAATACAAGTATTGCAAATATTTATATTACCAGACTCAATACCTTTTAGCAGAATATCAGATTTTTCCAAAATAAGTATGTGCAACCAGAAATCTTCACACTGATTGTCTCTGTCTTTTACCTCTACCTTAGACAGCTGTTGGAATTATGTAAACATTTTAAATTAAGATGCATCGAACGGAGCATGTAACATGTATCTTATGGGTTTCAGTGTGAGTGCTCAGGTGACTGTTAAAAGCTATACAATCTAAGCCTTTTTGGAATTAAGCGCATCATATCCAGCCGCTACCAGGTTACTCTTTAAGTGTGAAAATTATCACCAAATGAAAAAGTTACCGAATTAGCTACATGTCTCATATGTTGAGAAATGTTTAGATTTTACAGGCTGCACGAAATGTGTAAGAGTTTAAACAGATAACAGGAAGGCTGAAAGTAGTATAATGAAGATACTCTGCTTTGATGTCTACCTCTGTCTTAAATGTTACACATTGGATTTGGAAATGCTTGCTGTCTTTTGGAAACTTCCCAGATCAACATTTTGTAAGGAATAAACAGGGAGACTTCTGCTTTTGTAATGCTACACATACTAACTGCTGATATGAGATGCTTAAAACAATAGAAATGATCAATTCCATAGTAATTTTGTCCATGTTTTAAAAATATAAACCCTGAGTTATACTGACTGCTCTAACCCCAACTCTTTGCTTCTTTTGTAAATACTTAATAACAATTCATGGCAGGAATACTAAAGAGGCATTTTGTACACTGTTCTTAAATGTTATTACAAGTGCTTAATCATCCAGAATGTCTGCAACTCAAATCTTTACAAAAGCTGGTGATCAACCAAAATATTCTGATCAATGCATCTCTAATCATAGTCCTAGTAAACATAGATGTTTCATGAACAGGTGCTACATTAGTGATTGACCAGGTAATAAAAAGTGAGCTATGGATTTTTTTTTCATAGATTTGTTTGGAAAACTCCTTTATTGACAGTATTTGTCTTTTTTTTATTCACTAAATGATTGACCGACGTAGGATGCATCTTTCGTGTTCTGTGTAACATCTTTTGATATCTTTTTCCGTGCTATTTAAACAAAAAAAAAAAACATTATTTTGTAACGTTCTAGTACATGTTTGTCTTTTCTCGAGCCTTGTTTTTCCAAGACTTTTGTTTGTCCTACTTATTTCCTTTTTGCACAATGATTGGGTGCAAGAGCTAAACTCTAAATGACAAAAAGTAGCCAAAATCCAAAGAAAAACATTGAATGACCTTCAGAAAGTCTGGAAAATTATTGATTAAAAAGACTTTAGAGGACTACAAGAAACCCTGACTGATCGAACTGAACTGAAAAGATGATTAATTGATTTAATTTTTGCATAGCACTGAAGAAAGATGAATCAGTTGACCTGAGATTGGGATCAGATCTACTCTGATCAGTGATTGGGAGGTTAAATACTGAAAATATGAGTCCCACCATTAGGAGTTTATGAACATCCAACAGCTTAGACCTTTTTGCTGCAATAAATGAATAGGGATAATTTTGTCTTGTTATTCCCTCATGTTCTGTTGGATTCAAAACTACTACCTCTACCACATAACCTGCAGCACATATTATTTTCTATTTTATGTGCTATAGCCTTTAAGATAATAATTAAAAAATCAAAAATGGTGGGTCAAATTTATAGTGACCAATAAAAGCCTGATCAATGCATTTTTGTTGCTGTATAGGATTAAATCAGTCATCAAGATGATCATATTAATAATACAGAGGTCACTGATCACCAATCGGGGTTAAATTTGTATTGCCACTTCTGCTCTGTCATTCATGATCATGTTGTTGAAACTAATTCTCAATCCACTAAATAAGGTTAAATGCTAATAAACAGTTGATGATCTGCCCAAACTCGACTCCATCAGCTAATCAGGACATAAGAATTGTTTTGGTTATCTACAAGCATTTGTACAATTCACATCAGTGGCTTTTTTTAAGTTTGTTTGTTATAGTGATAGCGCTGTTCACAAAAGCCATTCTAGGTGATTAATGAGTTTAAGCAGACCTCTGTGGGTTCGTACAGGGGCTTTAATTTAGAGTGCGCCTCCTCCAATTGAAAGATTGAATGTGCAGCCCTGAAGGCCGAAAACATTTTGTTGGCTTCTTGTCTGTTCACTGAACCAAGTCTGACATAGCCAATTGTCTGACACCTTCAAGTGTGCACTCTCTACATTCTTGTTCTGTATACAAAACAATGTTACTTTATTTATTTTGCTACGGCAGTGTTAAATTGAGATAATTAGGTATGGAGATCAACCTGCAAAACTTTTGACTTGTTGAAATGTAAAGTTTAAAAAGAGGCGTCAGTTATTGAAATAAATTGTAACATATTCTTTTAAATAAACTGATTTACTGATGCAACTGTTGTTCTTTTTTTTTTTCTTTTTTTTTTCTTTTGCGCTGAAGCTCGAGAGAAAACCAGTAGGTTGGAGCCAGGAGAGAAGTACTGCCAAAATCCCAAAGTCATGCACAGTTTTTGCCTGGCGTGCAGAGTTAGTTGATTTTATGCAGATTCTCTGCTCTACTTTGTGTGCCCACATCTGTTTTCTCTTTTCCTTTCATCACATTGCCCCTCCTTAATTTCTCCCAATCCGGCCGACTTTTAATGAGATCTGGGAGACAATTACCCAACAGGCTGCAAAATGGTTGTTCCACATCGATCTGCATCAAGTGTCTGCACCCGGTAATTAATAGCTATTGACTGTTGTTGGTGCGGGATATTATCCCTGAAGATTTGAATATTGATCAGCAAACATTTCAAACACGTGGGTCCTGTACTGTGAGGTGTCATGTAAATGATTTGAGTTTGCTGCCAACTTGGATTTCTAAAATTTTACTGCTTTCTATGATGAATAAAACTGTTTATATAAGATTTAATAGCTCTAGATTTTGAGAATTGTGTCCAGGGGCCATAATCCTTACCGTGCTGCGAGGACATCCTTCTTTTGACTATGATAGCCTGCGTGTTTACTGTAGTGGCAAACTTGATAATTGAATGTGTCTTGCTCTAATAGATGGAAGGAAAAACCAAACTGACAAGTGGCTAAACTACAAAACTGATTCATTATTACTGTAGTGCCTCATTTTATTATTGCTTGTTGGAGTATCCAGCATTGCTTAAATTCAATTCCGTTTTAATTCTGTGTATTTACATAGTGCTACTTCCAAACAAGAAGACCCTAACCAAAACAGTCTGTTCTAACCAAGCAAGAGAAGTTCCTATCAATTATTCAAGACCTAACAGGAGGTGACATATGCAGTTCTTCACTAAAGGTCTGGGTACCAACATTTCTGGCTTAGATCATTAGCATTGTAACTCCTTAATTAGGATTTTGACAAAGACGGAAACTTGAACCTAGAGAAGAACTCTATCCTCATCTGTACGAAAATAATGACAAGTCGCTTTGATAACACTATCCAAGAATAGGACTCAGCGAAACAAAAAGACAGCGAACCAGGATCTAGGGAAATAACAAGGAGTGTTAAATGGGACGAAGTTAAACAGAAAAGCACAGAGCCAGGAGTCTTTTACATAGAAAGAAAAACCAAGTAGACAAAGTTAGTGGCAGCAATAGCTGTACCTAAAGTAGGGCTGGACAATATGGCTGAAAAACGTATAACGATGTAAGTGTTTCAAACCAGACTATTGATAATGCTTTATTGATTTATATTTTGTTTTAAATATCCAGAATACTGCCAAACTGGTTGCGTGACCTTTCCTGTTTCATTTACAGTTTCACTCCACACCATTGCTGTTTATTTTTAAACAGTTTTGAGGCATGGTGCGAAACATGAAACTACTGCTGCATAAGTTACTCAACAGGTTGTTGGTAGGCTAGTGATCTAGTTGATGCCGCCAACGTTCATTAGCTCGTTATGAGAGGTTGATCAGCTAAAACCTATTATGGGTTATCTATTGATATCGAACACATGATACCCGATTTATAGTGTTACCAATTTATTGTCCAAACCTAAAGTTATATCTAGGAAACACAAAGACTGAGCAAAAGGTGCTTTCTTTAAGGAATGGTTCAGTCGAGAATAAAGACACAGCTAAACAGACACACAGTGGGTCAAAATGATTTTGTATGGAATGAAGAAAACAAGGTGTTTTTAAATGTTGTGCAGTTTGCACCTTGGACCATTTGTTGTATATTTTTAAATTCTCTCCATGTGTTTATTTTCTCCTCATGGACAGCAGCAGCACCAGAACTGACAGGGCTGTACAGCAGCAACAGCAGTGTGTTAACAGGTTGTGTGCATGAAATCTGGAGTCGGCTTCAGGAGTTTTAGTGATTACCGCATTGAGCCTGCAGCGGGGCCCCACACTCTAACACCATCTCTGGGATTTAGTTTCTGCTTTTTATTTGTGCAAATGAGTGGGACATCTACAGCCACAGATTGCAGTGGGCCACTGACACCAAAGACAGATGTTCTGCATCCCGCCCTCCTGCTTGTTGGACTGTGTTGCACGACTCGGCTCACTTCTCCTCTGAACAAAGAGCTCCGCATGAGCTGTCGACACAGAGCAGGTGGATGACTGAGTCTGTGGAGGAGGAGAGCCTCTGAAAATTTATTACCTCTGCTGTGGTGCAATTCTCAGCAGCCGCACTTGTCGTATGCAGACAAAAGGAGTTCAGTAGGCCACTGACTTCCCCCAGGGTATCTCTTACATAGCATGCTTGAAATGAAAAAGTTTAAAGTCAAATTAATAGCATCAAAGTCAAAAGTATGATTATTTCTCTGCCAAGATGTCAATTACCCAAATTCTATTATCATAAAGTGTTTGCATCATTTCATGGTCAATCATTTTAAAACTGGAATTTTTGCCAATGTCCTTTGCATAAATCTTGTTAAAGACAGCCTCTATCAGTTCTGAATATATGTCCAGTCACCCTTAAATGCTGGTCTAAGCGCAGTTTAGCAGCTGCAGCATCTACAAGGAGACAGGGGAGGAGGGAAGGCGGAGTCTCTCCTTTTCCTTTCAACCTCTCCACTTCTCTCTCTCTCTCATTAATGACCAATCAGTTAAAAACTTTATTGGTCCCAACCTGCTCCCTCAGCACATTTTTTTGCTCCCTCGTCTCTTTCTATCAACCAACCCATGAAGACACCTCGTTCCCTCCTTTCATTCTGCATCACCTCCGTCCATCTCTGCAAAGCTCTCTCTTCCTTCTGCCTTTCCTTTATCGCTGCGCTTCATTTCCTCTATCCTTCCTT
Organism: Xiphophorus couchianus; assembly: GCF_001444195.1. Taxonomy (NCBI): domain Eukaryota; kingdom Metazoa; phylum Chordata; class Actinopteri; order Cyprinodontiformes; family Poeciliidae; genus Xiphophorus; species Xiphophorus couchianus. The sequence goes on along the minus strand of NC_040230.1, from coordinate 14,905,330 downwards.
TCCTCCCAGGCTCACTACCGCTCCCTCTCCCTCACTACCGCTGTCCCAATTCTGCATCCTCTTTCAAAATTTTGCTCATGGGGAAGCCAAGTTAGAAAATGAAACTGAGGAGACAATACTTTGAAATACTCACATTTAAGTCTGTATTTGAATACTTCTGTACCATGTTTAAGCATTTACCAAAGTAATAACCTTTTCCAAACTTTTTCACAGTTTATCACCTTAAAACTGCAAACTCCAATGCATTTCATAGCAATCTTCTGTGTTAAACCAGCACCAAGAGGTGCTTAAGTGTGAATTGGAAGAAATGTCTACCAGCGTTTTAAATACACACATGTCCCTGTGAAAAAACTGCTAAAGCTGTCAAATGGAATGGACAGCTTAAATTTATTTGTGGCCAAACTTTTCTCTGAGACATTCCACCACTTAAATATGCTCTACAGGTACATCTCAAAAATATAAATACCAAAAAAAGTTTAAAAAGAGATTTCTCCCATTTCAGAAAGTGAAATTCACATAATGTACGAATAGAATATTTATAGAATATTCTATTTCTATTAATAAAATATTATATTCTATGAATATTCAACCATTGAGTGAAATATTTCAAATCTTTATATTACATTTGGGTCAGAAAATTACTACCCACCATGACACCAAGAGTCTAGAGGAAGAGTGATTTCAAATGATAGTCTAAGCTAATGATTATTAGTATTTATCAAATAAAATAAATAAACTTAACTTGACAGTGCCACGCTCATTTATACCACTGATAATATATAATAGTTGCAATTGAAGCCATGGCTTTGTTTGTTATACTCTTCCTGTTAACTTTATTATGTTGATAGGAAAGTTCAGCATGTCATCTATCACTTCCTGTTTCCTTAAGGTGTATGATGCCACAAATGTTAGCCTTTACTACTCTTCAAGATGAAAAAGACAAGCGAACAATTGAAATAAGTAAGCCACAGACATGTTGATCTTCAGGAAACTGACCCATATCCACAGATCCACAACTATCAAATCTAAAAACAACCTAAACTGTGAAAAATAAGACTGGGAGACAACCGAACTTTGACACACTTTGTGGAATAAAAGTCTTCTGACATCACTGCAGCGAAGATTTGCTTCTCCACGTCTTCGTGACACTATTTTACTTTAAGGCTTTTGCGCACATCTTTTCCCAGCATGTCAGTAGTAGTGTCAGGCGCTGAATCACATTAATGAATAGAATAAACAACACCTTCCATAGCACTATACTGAACATTTTAGAGGAAGTATCTGTTTGCTTTATGCTCCACAGAAATTAAACTCCTGCACCAAAACCAACTAAAGTGATGCAAAAATGTGTTCTAGTCTCATCTCCTCTGCCCTTTACATTGACATTAATAACTTCAGGGATTTATACAATCTGATACGCATCCTGAAATTTTTTTTTACAGCACATGGAGCCAAACTCAGAGTTCCTGGGCATCTTGCCTGGATGATATTTCAGTACATACAGAGCTGTGGCTGGACTGCATTTGGTAAATGTTGCCCATTTGTTAGAAGTACTGCTTTTATCATTCACAAACTGAAAGCAACAAGACAAACTTAAATTGGTCACATTCCCCCTTCTTTTCGATCACTTTTTAAGTTAAGAAAGCACCAAAACACGTCCCAACAATAAATCAATATGGTAGTTTTATGCACTTTTATTTGCTGTTTTGATCAAACTTTATATGTTTTTTAAAGCTTTTTAACATATAAACTCCACTGTAATTTTTTTTTTTTAAATAATTGCATTAAGACCAGATCTAGGTTTTAATTCTTAATGTGTTATGTATTAATTCAAATATGAACTTTGATTTAATAATTTAACTAGCACTACAGACCCCATTAGACTAGAGGACCTGCTTTCAAGAGATTATAATTGCACACCCAGAGTGCTGAGAGTAGTCTCATTTTTCCCTTCTTTGTATAGAAAAAATGTAGACGATGCTTATACTTTGTGGTATTAGAAGGACAGCTTATGAAAAGATGTTTGCCCATGTCTGCTTATACCCTCATATTTATGTAAAAGGTTGTGAAAAATAGTGCAAGAGAGCATTTTTCTAGTAGCCATCATCACAATCCTCTCTTGGCATACAGACACCAAACTTTTGACCAAGATTCAAATGCTGTAATAGCTTCACTGGCCATTTATGGATGCACCCGTGGGTCAGTCATTCAAATTGCTAGCTTATGTGAAAACACCCACTGCACACGTCAGTGTTTTTCATAATATCAATCAATCAATCAATCAATCTTTATTTCAGACACAAAAGAGGTCCATAGTAAAACAAAAGAAAAAGAAAACAAAAAGAAACATGACAGTCACTGAGCCACAAATAAATGATGACGCCAATGTTTCCACAATCTTGAGAAAAATCTCGCTGTACTAAAAACAGGGTTTACTAAAATTGCTATTATATTATTGTATGATAATAGATATGTTCTCGCCATATGTCATTAACAACTGACAAATAGATAAAAACAAAAACTGCCATAAATTAGATAGTATAAAAAAATAGAGTGAAACAGGGTGTTGGTGTTAAAAACATGAAGAAAATGAACAGCAAAACACCGCAGACTGCAGAAACAAGCTGAAATATGTCAGTATTTAGAAAGCAGCCCTGCTTCTATCAAAGCTACCTAATCATAACTTTTGTATTTTTAATTGAGTGTTTCATAGGTCATCATCACCCAGTTATTACACAAAAGTCATGCTTTGTTGAGAGAAAAGCTCTCTCTTAGCCCCTTCACCTTAGTTGCAGAGCAAACAAATAGCAATCAAAACATACGTCTGAACATCCAAATATTCCAGTGAGCAGAGCAACCATAATCTGAAAGTGGAAACAATATAATTTAATCAGAGTCAAAAATAATTATGAGCAGAGCTGTCCAACAATCAAAAATCAGTCACAGAGAACTTCAGGGAGATAAGTAAATCACCTAACTGTATAGCGCTGTATGTCCACTCAGTGCAAGACTCCACTGTTGAAGAAAAAGCATTCTGAAGCATTTTTGTTTGCTGTAGAATATTTGGATAAGTCATTGAAATACTGGAAAATTATACTCTGTCAGATTAAATCTGATATACCTAATTTGGGGGAGGAGTGGCATTCCACATTAGCCCCCTAAAACACCATAGCGACACTAAAGTTGGTAGGTGATATAATCATGGTGTGGGACTGTTTTTCAGCCTATGGTACTTAAAGATGCTAATAAGGATAAAAAGTGTAATTGTACACGGACATTATTAATAAGAAAGTCAGATAATATTAAATAGGGACAGATACTTTACCAGTCAGGTAATCCCAAGCACACAACCAACAAAACCGTCAATTGGCCTCAGAGAAAGAAAACTGAAAGAATGAGCCAATCAATCACTTGAATTAAACTCAATTGAAAATTGGAGGCCATCGAAGAGGTCCCCATAAGCTCCAAGTTATGAAGAACATTTATATGGAAAAAACTGCTCAAAAACACACCTGCACAATTTAGGCAGCTAGTTTCTACTCACAAGAAACATCAAGACACTTTCATTACTAAAATATGTTCCTAGAAAATATTAAATATATTCCAACAAGCATCAACATGCTTTTTTTCACCAATGGAGTTGTGTACAGTGAGCATGTATAGATACCACTGCAGTTGAGAGCTTTACCTGTTATTTTCATAGAAAAGCTACACCTACATGATTCCAAGTGTTTCTATGCTTCTCTGTATGTGGTCTGTGACTCTAGGACAGTGCTATAACAGAGTGGCAAAATATGGATGAGTTCAACACCTATTTTTGAAACATTATCTTAAGAGTCATTAAGGCAGTGGATATATGTTTATTTCTTCATTATCCCAGATGCAAGGAAACATTCCTCAATCTCTACAGTTTGACACAGGTTATCCAGGTTTACACCCTGATGGATCAAAGATTTGCTGTTCATTAGCACATGTAGCATCGGCTTTAACTGATGGGTGGCTGATTGCCATGTTCAGCTAGTTAGCTTAATGAGTAAGAGCTGACGGCTGCTGTTGGCAGGCCCCGACATAGAGATTAAACCAAAACCTTCAGAAAGTGCAAAGCCCAGTGGAAGCAGGCAAACCAACTGCATAATTTCAAAATGTCACAATTTTATAGTTGAAATGAAGACACACAAGAATAAATGTAACCCTGTACTGCTCTCAACTGGGCATCATCTTACAAATGCTAGTCTTTATACAAGTTTAATTCAAGTCAGATTTGATTATTTTCACATATGCTACATAATGAGTTCTATATACAGTATGTCCCATAAGAAAATTAACTCTAAAGTTTCTGAGTCACTGAGAATAGTCCTTTCCCGCTTTTAAAATCAAAATTGTGCTTCCATCAGCGTCTCATCGCACCACCCTCTTTCTCCGACTTGCTTCTTTATCTCTCAGAGGAAGTCTTTTGATAGAGCTATCCCAAAGTTAGGAGCAGCCATGAGGATAGCAATTGTGCAGATGATGTTGAAAACACTGAATCCGACCAGGCACAGGCGGTCGATGACGGCAGCAGCAAACTGCCACTGCTCTGCTAAACTCAGCTGACGATCCTGCTCACGAACGCGTTCCACTAAGAACTGCACCTCCGTTAGAAGAGCCTGTAGCTGGTTGTCCACAGCAACAGATCGAATCATCCCACTGTGGCTCTGTAGGGCAGCTGATCTCCCACCCCCAGGATCTAAGCCACAGGGTCCAGTGGCTGCGCCTGCATGCTCAGGGTCTGGAGATACTAGAGTTTCCAGTGGGGGGTTCACAAACTTTGAAGACTGGAGGTGCTGATGTATTGGTATATCTCCAATCGTTCCCACCGCACCTCCTCCTACTGCTGCCCCTTCATCTCCTTCTCCTCCTCCACCAGATCCTCTGTTGGCCCGCCCATGGCTGGTAGTCCGGCACCTCTGAACAGGTTCTAGTTCTGCTGTGGTCTGGAAGGTCTGAAAGCCCATGTAAGGCAAATGACCATTGGGCTGAGGTGGTGGATTGGAGCTTGTGTTAGGCTGGATATTAACCTGGGGGCGTTGAGGAAGTTGGTGGGACAGAGGGTGGCTGAGCTGTGCCAAGCTCGCCTGCAGGGCACCGAGACTTTGTGGCAGGATGGAAGAAGCTGGGATAGGGATGGGGATTGTGGTGGTGGTGGTGGTCGTCGGAGAGGATAGAGTCTTGCTGTGAGAGTCTGCTTGGCTGCAGGATAGAGTGGGTTCTGCTCCCTCTCCTGGTCGCTTCATGCGCAGAAACCAAGGAACCCACTGCAGCAGAACCAAGTGCACCTGAAGGTCAATGACACCACAATACAGTCACAATACATATGTGATTGACAAGTACAATCACAAATTTAAGCAACTGCAATTGGCTTAAATTTGCATGATCTCTAGTTTGGTGGTTCCTGCATAAATGAGACACTCCTTTAGCTCCAAAACTAATTAAGATGCAAAAATTGGATGAGGGGAAAATTGTAGTACAGTCCTGCAAAAAACGTCCTATTTTTCACTGCAAGCAAGAGATACCTACTCAGCACACAGTAATGCTATTTCCCATCATAGTGTGTTATGTATAAAAGCAAAAGAAAACTTCTTCATGGCACAACTAACAAATAAATAACATATTTCCTTTTTCTGGACCTCTTTCTAATGTTGCCTTATGTCATTAGAAAGGGATTCATATAAAAACTGCCTTTGTCTCTTGTTGAATAAGAAACATTTTGTATTTTTATATTTGTCCATTGCAAATTACAAAACAGAAAGAAACCGTGTAAATAAAGTTGGGCGCCTAAGTAGTTGGATATGATTTGTCCACTATTTCCATCAAAGAAGGGCTCATGATTTTAAAAACTACAAAATACAACATCAGCAATATTTATTAGTCAGCATTTATGAGTTCCTTTTAACCATTGCCCAGGCTGGCACAGTAAAATAACATAATTGATGTCCATCATACCAGGATAATAAGTGTTTTCAAGTGGCCATTTTCAGAGTTTTTAATGTAATTAAGAAATTGCAGTTAACAGGCACCATTGAGGTCAATGAAAGAGCAAAAGCCCTTTATGAGAAAGCTGCTCTTATAGGATGAGGCAAATTAAACTCAGAGTTTACTGGAAATAGTCCTCCTGATGATTTAGCAGACTTTGCAGTGGTAGTGCACTGTCTTATTTCTGCAGTAACAACTAAACAATCAAAAGTCTTGCAAAAATATTCAAACTTTTGACTTGAAATTCCCTCCTTGTTACTGGAAACATCCATTTAATGAGCTGATGTTGTGAAAAACTCACCCAGCGTGGCATTTGTCCACTATTCAGACTGTGGTGATGAAACTGGAGGACAATGACTGTGGCTACCACCGACATACCAACAATCACCATGGTGCTGGCAAAGTACTGACCTGAAGCACACATGTTAGTAACCACAAAAGACAACAACATCCAGATATGATGCACCGGTATGCATAAAAACAGAAACAACTAACCGATCAGTGGCACGGAGTCGGAAGTGGCGGGCATTATCTCTGCAACCATCAGCATGAAGACAGTTAGAGAAAGCAGAACGGTGATGCCTGAAGGCAGACACAGGACACCAGGGAGTCATAGTGAGAAAAAATACCATCCTTTAAGTATGGAGATACAGGAATGGACCACAGTGACATATTTATTATGTGTTTGATTATCTGCCTCAATTATCCATCTTCCTGACACTCAAAAGGTTGTACTTAGTTCATCTTTTTAACCTTTCTGTCATTGTCACCACTTTCCTCCCATTGGTTCATTCTGCTTTAATAAAGTACAAAGTTATGATTTAATGTTCCTGGGGGAAGATTAGAACAAAAACAATTTAAAATGGCTCAAATGTATTCATGTTCCTTACATTTTTTCACATTAGGTTGCAATCAAAAACATGAGTATATTTATTTGGATTTTTTATTCTTAAGCCAACAAAGTAGTGTGTTGTTGTGTTTTTTCGAACGTAAAACATGCCCCCTTCTGCTCAACCTGCGGCTCTAGCTAGATGGTCATGTCTTGGTGGGTTTGAAGTTATTCTATACTACAGCAGAATTATTTAGAAACAAAACTGTATTTTGCTTTCAGTTTATCTTAATGTCTGAGTGCATGTTTATTTTGGAGTAAAGGGAAATATATAAAAATGCACACCAGACTTTTTAATTCTTTAGTCATTAAAATTTGGAAAAAGGAAGCATTTTTTTACCTTCACCATTTTGCACTACTTTATGTTGTTCACATAAAATCCCAGTAAAATATATAAAGTTTATGGGTTTACTGTGACAAAGTTCGTGGATATAAATACATTTACAAGGCACTGTACGCACAGCTAGACACGAAGAGATTAGACATTAAATCCATGCTCTCACACACAGTGTGTCCTTTTCATTTCATCACACCATCCCACCGCCTCTTTTCAGCTGTGGTATCTCACCGAGGCTGATCTTCTCCCCCGAGTTGGCGGGGAGCAGGAAGACCAGCAGGGTCATGGAGGACAGGAGCACGCATGGGATGAGCAGGTTGAGAGCATAGAACAGGGTTCTCCTTCTTAGCGTTACCACAAACGTCACATCTGGGTATGGCTCTGCACAGCAGTCATAGAAAACCTCATTACGACCTCCGGGGACCTCTGAAAAGACAGGGAAATAAAAAGATGCGGCGCAACATTTTATTGTTCTGCAGCAGAACGTGACTGATGCAACTAATAAAATGTTTTGTGTTTTGTGCGGTTACAGGCGAGGCATGAGAAAAAATGTGGCGCAGGAGCGGAATTTATCAAAAATATGGCTGAATATAAATTTTTAATTAAAATGCCGTGCAAGCAGCAGGATTTAAAATGCTGCCTTTTGTAATTAATGAAAAGCTGAGGGAAGATACTCTGAATTCTGACAGGTTTAATTAATCTGTGAATATTTACAGATGCATTATATTCCAGCCCAGTTTCTATGCAGTCGTACCCATAAGGTCCCACTCTCCGTTGGTCATGTACCCCGACACATCTGCCTCCCTCATCTGGATATCCAGCAGCCAGCCATCAAAAGTCCATGAGCCGAACTTCAGCTCACAGCGCTGGATGTCAAATGGAAACCATCTCACATCCACATTACATGTGCTGACAAATATCCCTTAAAATTCAGAGACAAGAAGGAAAATTTATTTACAGCACAGTAACCCCCCCCCCATATGTGACACAGAGAGAATGTGATTAATAATTTACTCTCATGGCAGTCATGTGGAAGAAGGGGAAAATTAAAAATATCTGAACGCAGCAGACGTTCTAAATTAATTTTCTGCCGGATGAGTATATTTTGTGAATGAATAAACAAGTTAAATTTGGAGGCTCCAGCTGTGCAGACCTACCTGGAGGCAGATACTCACAGAAGCCACTCGAGTTAACCAGCACGTTGGTCTTAAACGTGGCATCGAACTTATCGTGAGCACTGAAAAAAGACAGTAAAGTGATGAAGGTTTGAGCAGCAGCACAACTTTGGGTTGAATTGCAACCTTACTTAGAGTCAAGTAATTAGACTTGTTCATTTTTGTGACATTCTGGATAGTAGAAATTCTTAAAACTTTAACAAAAATTACAAATAAGTCAATGTGAAAAAAAAAATTCTAACTTCAAGCTAATTTTAATATCAGAAAGGACAGGGTTTTCAAATAATGACGATTTCGGAGTGGCCAAATCAAGTCCATACTTGAATCTGATTAAGATCCTGTGCCATGAAAAAATCCCTTTCACACCCCAAAGATCTCTTGTCTTATTTAGATGTTTGTCTTTAAGATAATGGACTAAGGCATCAAGTATTGGGGGGAAATAACATGCTCTGTATTATGGTTTTTTAATTTGCATGACAATAGAATAATTTTTTATACATTTCCAAGCTGCAGGAGCCTTAAATGGGTTTTTGTGAATGCATGAGTCCCACACCTGTTGTAGAGCAATATGTCAGGGGTCCAGACCTGGTCAGGGGTAAAACGGAGGTTCTTGACTCCAGGATACTCTGACTGGTTCCACTGGAGATAGTGGTCATACCACTGCTATGAGGCACAAGCACAAAATGATCTAAACAAGTGAAAGGACATTGCTAAATTATGTACATGCTACATCCTTTTTTCTTGAGGGAAACATGTTTCTTGTCAGCTCACACTCTGTACTGAGGTATCGTCTTCATTTAAGCTCATGCTTATAAAGTCTTATTTTGAGCTATAATAATAAAGTAAAAATAGATTCATTGTGCTCTGTTAAGGCCATGTTTAGGGAAGGAGAAAGAAGCTGTCATCCTTGTGAGCAAGCCATTATCATGATAATGAAAGCCAAACAACATCTGGGATGACACTGAGCATACTACTGCAATGGGCAGCAGCCCGCAAAAAAGCTTTCTGCAACACAGATCGATACCACATTATTAATGTTATCTATTATACTCACCATCTGCAGCCAGGCATTTGTGGTGAGGATCTGATTCTTCTCATCCTTGCATGACACAAAGCAAATAATATAATAAAGGACTTTGCAATTGAAAAAATAATTGTTCTACTTTTTTAAGACTGCCTTAAAATATTGCATTTGTTGGTTTTGCCTACACTTTGCATTTAGATTTCATCATACGGTGGGGTTGATCATTTACACGCTCTTCTTTATTCTTCGCATTTTAAAAAGCGAAGAATAAAAACAAGGCATTTGAAACAACAAAGAATTTCTCATACTCATTCACCCAGAGACACCATCAGAATACTTTTCTGTTACAACTAAGTGAATAAAGCAATTTCAGCATGATTTTTAGGGTTTGGCAATTTCCTTCACCAAATATTTGAGATTCATGACATGGGTGTATGAAAAGTCCAGCTTGTGAAGATCTTAGAACCTTTGTTTTGATGCGCTGTACATTTAGGGTTAAACCATGACTTGAGAGGTATTACTGCATCCAAGTCACAACTTGAAGCAGCAAGCTAAAAATGTCTTCATCATTAAAGCGTTCAAACAATTTCTTTCTGAATTCTGTATGTGGAAGAAGTCTATAATCTTCTCCAAATGTTCTTCTCAACAGCTGCCTTACAAGAATAAAAAAAGCTTTTGCATTGACTCATAGCTCACAAGCTAATTTCAACTACAAAAGAGAGCTCTGCAAGGTGGGAACACTTTACATAAGGGCACCAATCAAAGCAACACTTCACCAATCAGTCTTTCATCATAAGGTGGCCAAAAAAGCAGTTGCTTGCCCTGAGGCACATGGCAGCTTGTTCAGAAAATGCCAGAGGCACTTGAAATGTTCTCCAACCATGAGGAGAAAAATCCTCTGGGCTCAACAAAGTGCGACCTCTTTTAAGCTTCAGAGATGCTAAAAGTCTTCACACCTTTACAGATCTATTCTTCCTTCTGTTTTGGATTCTTTTGCTCTTTTTTTCAGGTTCTGAAACAAATTTTAATATCAAACAAAGAGATCTGAGTAAAAATAAAAAGGATTCTCTTTTGCTGTTTATTGTGTTTTAATGGGAATATATATATATATATATAATTAGACTCCCATTGAAACACATTAAACAACAAAAGAATCCTTTTTATTTTTACTCAGATCTCTTTGTTTGATATTAAAATTTGTATATATATTTATTTTTTTAATTTTTATTTTTGCATAATTATGATCAGTACTGCTGTTGTCTTGACTGTGTCTCCCTTGGAAGCAGATTTATTAACTAAGTGGGACTTATTGTTAACATAAAAGTATAATAATTTCATTATTTAATTATACATTGTATAATTTAATTGGTTATATAATGAATGAACTGTTCTTCACATGTTTTTTGGTTTATTTTCACTAGTAGTTCTGCCTGACCTCTAGAATCAAGACTCACTCATAGAGAACATTTCTGGCAGAAGATCATGATGGAGAACATCCCCAAGCTGAAGAGCACTTGGGTTATCCAGCAGGACAATGATCCAAAGCACGGCAGCAATCTCAGCTCTAAACAGATCAATTATATCAAAATAAAGATTTTCAAGTGGCCTACTCAAAGTCTGGGCTAATACCCTACTAAGATGCTATGGCACGATCCACAAGAAGAGCATTAAAGCTCAAGAAGCTTCAATTTTCATTCAAGAAGAGTGGCCTCTTTGCCACCAAGCACAAATTCTTGGAAGAAGTCCAAGTATTTGAAAAATTAATCAGGTATTAATTAAAGGAAATACCTTTTATCCAGCAGTCTAGCTAGGCTTGTTTGTGTGAAGGTTTTTCAGGTAATGGCTAGGCTGTGTGGATTGAAAATGGATGGAATACTGCTAAAAAAAAACTAAAAAAAAACACAAAACCCTTTACATAATGAACAGATCAAACACCTGAAAGAGCTAACGTAAAATTAAATAAAATGTTTTGGTAACCATATAAACAGCTCTGACTTTTCCTCTAGATTTTTCTTGGTTAACAGTATTTTCTGAGTTAATAATAATAATTAGGACTACTGAGGCATACCACATCCATGACCTGTATTAGAGTGAAGGAGAAGTGAACAGTGAGGGCCTGGGAGTCGTTGGCCACTGGTCTCTCCATAGGGTTGTAGTCCCTCAGCAGTTCTTTGAGAAGATAACGCTGGTGTGGACCCTGCACTGATTCTGGACAGAGGGTGGTGGGTGGGGATAGTAGAGCGGAGAAAAATGTCTGTCAGATCACAAAATAAAGGAAAATTGACAAAAGAAGGCAAGTTCTGCAATTATCGTGATGGATTTAGGAAAATAAGGGAAGAAAGGAAAAAAAACACTACGGAATCATTGGAAAGGAAGTTAGAGGATAGAAATGTGAGAGCGTGCCCCAGGCAGGGAAAAAAAAAAATACGAGTAGGAAGACAGAAATAGTCCCGCTCTTCTTAATCAATTACGTCTTTGATTGATCACAAGCACCCAGTCGGAGTCTTCACTCTGCCATAAAAGCGTCAGCTTCATTTTATTCAGGAAATAGTGAGGCCATTAAACACTGAAACACCCCAGACAGACACACACAGCACTCACAACAATGAGGGCTTAGGAAGCGCTCTCTCTTTGCCACTAAACTACTCAAAGAGCCTAAAATCACTCTCAATTCATACTCTGCTGTGTAATCCCAGTTGATTTGGGGAGATGTGTTAAAGGTGGGCGTAAGAGGTGCACTAAATATGCTAAAAACAACTGCAGAGAGCAAGGAGTAGTTGTATAATGTCTGTTCTGTAGCCAGACTTCACAGTGGGAGAGCTCCTGGAAACGGTGTATGATTAATTCTCTCACTGTGGGGTGTCAAATCTATATTCACTAACAGAACTTTGAATATGAGTCTGACTTCACAGATGGAATGTCTTTATGCAGGTTAATAGTCTCTCAGTGTTCATAATGTTCCTCTTTAGGTAATTTACCACCATGATTACCATTTCCTTTTCCTTTCACATCCGCAGTGCATTTCACATTTATCACCACACCTTGTAATGATGCGCTAAATCCTTAAAATGTATTGATCTTTGTTGCAGTGGTTAACCTCACACTGGATTTTTTTTTTTTTTTTTAAATGAGCCTTCAATTTTAGCATAGTTATTCAGCTGGAAACAAATTTGACGGAAATATTTGTCATTGCTGTCACAATTACTAGCACTGCAAACAATTGCTATTAAATAACTAATTGTTCCTCCATTACTATTTAATTTGATCAGAGTATTTAGTTATACTTAGCAAGCCATATTTTTCTGCTGTTTTACTCAAAATAGGTAAGACATGAAAACAGAAAAACGGAAAGGGGAAAAATTTGGGAAATTTTCAACAACTGTCAACAGGTCCATCCCACCTGAACTGTGGATCTCTGCAGCTCCTGCAGAGTCAATATGGCCTTTTCTAGCAGCTTCTCTGGTTTATGTTCTCTTTCACCAACCTCTCAATTTAAGCAAGAATCAAATCAAATTTTGGAAAGTTAGCAATTGTGCTGTTCAATTTTTAATTTCAGATCATGAAATCAGCATTGCTCTGTTAAATGTTTTAAGCTTGGGAATTGTTTTATAGTCCAACCCTGCTTTCAGTTTTTCCACAACTTCATCCCTGACTTGTTTTATATGTTCCTTAATCTTCATGATGCATCATCGTCTTCAATAAGGTTCACAAACAAACCTTTGAGTCCAAGTAAAGCTGTAAAATCACTGTAGAAGCTCCATGTTGAGTCATATGCAAAAAACAGTAGCAAGTGTGAGTGCAGTTAAATAATAAAAAAAAAGCTGAATGTTTCCCACTAAAGTGTGGGCTGACAGCACGATGTGACAGTAAAACCTTGGGACAAAAATCATTGTAGTAAATACTGATGTCATGAAATTGTTGCACCTACAACAATATTTTAAGACAAAGGTAAATCAATACGAAATATATTTATACAGCATATAAATTGTTAACAGCTTGAATATCCACTAATTTTAAAGAAATATCATCTCTATATGTAAATATAGAGATGATATCTTCTTCACGTGCAAATACAGAAACGTACCGAATTTACATTCAAAAGACCCACTTACTCTTGTTCAAGCACAGTCCCGCTCAAAAGCACCCGTCGAAGTCACTCACCTCGGAGCAGAGTCGCAAGTATCAACAGCCAAAAAGCCACCGCTTGCCTCATGCTGCATTCCTCAATATGAGCACAGAAAGACTTGCAGGGGGAGAAATAGAGATGGAGGGAAATAAATGGTAAACTAGTGTAAAAAGGGGCATCTGTGGGGAAAAGAAAGCCTGCTGAAAATAGGCAGAGATTAGTAGTACTGTCAGCAGTGGCAGAGGAAGAAAAAATGAGGAGAAAAGGAAGAGGGAGCAGCAGACACAGAGTGGGTGAGACATGCAGAGAAATGAACACTCCAGTAAAGAGGGAGATGCTGTGTGGGAGTCGATCAAATTCAAAGATGGGCAAACCTTAGTCTGTGGTCAAACTCGTCCTTTGTGCTTCCATGAGCTTTCATTTCTGCAGACTTTATGGCAGTTACTGTATCTGCAACTGAATGCCAATGATCCTCAATCTTGAAGCCTTTTGTTGACTATCTCCTAAACTGCTTAACTTTTTTAAGTAACCATCCAGATCAGATCAGTTTATTTGCCATCAGATAATGAAGTTCTGTTTTCACTTAACAGCTTCTTAAATACATTTAGATATATATAGGTATTTTGAGTTCGTTCCGGTGCTTTAAATTTACTGCAGGAATCAATAATTGCAAGTAGTGAGTGGTAATTAAAATCATTTTGAAAAAGAGTAAACTGACATCACTGCATTCAGAACACAACACTGACCCCAACTGGATAAGGCAGTAAGTGCAGTCTGTGAAACGTTTGATCTGATGTTTGTTCATCTTTTCCACTGAATCTTTGACCTTCTTTTTAAATTCAATGACAGATCTAGAATAGCACTTTAAATTTCATGACGCACCTACAATTTTTAATTGCAATGCATAATCCATTAAAGGAGCTTTTAAGCAAAAGTTAAGATTGCCGTCCACCTAAATCACAAAGCCCTTCATTTCCCAAGATTTTGGAGAAGGTTGGGGTCCATCAGGAAATGAGGCAGATGTATGTTGATGTAAGGATTTATAAGTAACTGATAGTACTATATGTAATTGTAATATTCATGTTGTATTGGGCAGTAATGATATCAGTTTTATAAACACAATTTTCTGTCTTTTTTGTCACTTCTTATAGAAGAAGAAGAAGATTGTCATGCATGCAGGATAGAACATGTCTCTTGAACTGGTCAATTATTTTATTGGAATGCAGAAATCAGTATAAATTTCACATTGATTTTAATATGAGAAAAAGATGGTTTTCAAAAGTATGAATACACTTTCTATACTGATTTTATATGTATCTATCATAAAAATATATAATTCAATATTTTAAAAGTACGTAAGCGGGTGAAGGACTGGCATACACCAGGCTGCGCTAAAATTCAACCCAGAGCAGTAGCAGTACAGGAAAACAGTGAGAATGTATTGTTATTCTGGGTTGCCTCGGTGGATTAATAAACCATCAAAAGGAGTCTTCTTACTTGGACAACAGATTTCTTTTGCTGCATACAAAATATGCCCCTGTTGTGTCTGTGGCTTTTCACGTTGGATGTTGGATCATAACAAACAAAAGGATTCACGTTTTATATGTGTGTGGAAATATTAAGCAATATGGTTGATGTTATCAATTAATATGTAATTCCCAAGAATTTTATTTGTGGTAGTCTCACTTTTAGTCTTCTCAAAAGCTACTCTCAAAGCGTCTTAGTGGCTCAAGTTGTATAATTTTTTTTTTTTTACAGAATGTGTGCTTCCTGCACGTTTCAATTAAATTCTAAGACAGCTCAAATAATCAAACTTAAGGCACATATTAATATTAATAGTAATATTATTATTATTATTGTTGTTGTTATTATTATTTCTACACATTCTTCTAATATTGCTTGGAGCATCGCGAGGGGCTGAGATGCCTACTGAGGACGCAGTAGAAAATTATTGGAACCTTGCTCCGTACAGTTACGTCACTCTCATGCGACAGTGTTACTGTTCGCTCCCGTTGCAAACCAGAGCATCTCCGCGCATCGCTTGTTTGATTGTTTTTGTCACGGAGTTCACTGAAACAACAAGCCGCAGTGAGAGGAGTGAGTGGAGCCCAGGTAATTGTTTAAAGATGGTTTATGTTTGCAAATGACTTGTTGAGAAGTAGTTCGCTCTTTGGGGGGGTTTCCAAACATTTAAGAGAGAACAGGCAGCAGGCGGGGGACGGAAATGGTGCAGAATTCGGAGCTAGCATGATGGCTAACGTTAGCTTGGAGAAGGACCGATGTTCATTTAGCAGCTGCGAGCTTTTGCCATAATTTAAAACCTATTCATCTTTCTTATTCAGACAGTTTATTGTGTCTTAGTAGTTTTAAACGTAGATGCGTGTGACCTTCAAGTATTAAACTGAAAACTTTATGCCCACTTAGTGCTTAAAAGCGTCTAGTACAACACGAAAACATCGAAGGGAAAATTAGTGAAAATAATGAAAATAATGTGTATTTGTTAGGTTTTTTTAAGAGATGTCGTTTGGATTTCAGATTTAAATTTGATTCAGTTTTAAAGTCATGCAAACTACAAATAAAGTTAGATTTGAATCGCCCCTGCCCAATAAGAATATTCCCGCAGTGCATTTGAATAAAATTGTCAGCAACTAATAAATCGGCATACGTTGATTTTAAGTTAGTTTATCCAGATATTTTACAGGTTCCATGTGGAAAAAGTTATTTGTGTTTATTTACACCAAGCTGCATTGGTCCCAGGTCAATTACCCCACATTTCGTCTCTTCTTATGTTTACTTATTCTAAAACTAGCAGTTTCGTTCAAAAACATTACATTTCAATTCATTGCAGTTAAGTTGCTGTGAAATATCCCAATGAATTATGTTTCTTGATAATAACAATCATAAATGCCCAAAAGTGAAATAGCCTAGCACCTGCTTTAAAGGCATTTAAGTGTAATGATTGTCTTTGGCGCAACCACGTCGCTAATCTATGATGTCTACAGTGTGTAAGATTTGTCCTAATCCAATAAAAATCGGTGCATTTGTCATTTGGCATAAGAAAACTTTATGGGATCCACTTTGAAACTTGTATTACATGAACGGGTCAAACTTGGACAAAATAATTTCACACTTGTGTTACATTTTATTAAATACTGTTTGTGATATGATATGGTAAACCTTTTGTTTAATTGATTAGAAACCACAAAAAGATTAACCTCAGAGCTTTGCTGAGAATGTGGCAAGTTAACAAACCCTTTTTTTTAGGCTTCGCTGCCCTGCGTTTTATGTGTTTCCCTTCTGCCTTGAATAAGTACTTGATTAACAAACTTGTGCAGCTTTTGATGGCATGCAGACGAGGTTATGCAACCATTTGAAAAAGTTGCTCTGGAGCAGAGACGCATCTTAAAAATGAAGGGCAGCGGTCCCTGAGGACTGCAATTGAGTCTTCACCTAAATTGAGGTTTAGGTGAAGACTCCAGTACCTCTTGAAGTAATAAGAAAGCAGTTTATTTGCAGTCAAAACTCACTTTGGTTTGTGAGCTTTAGTAGGCTACAAGCTGAAATCTCTTTGATTACATCACCAGATTTTTTATTTATAAATAAAGCAATCTGGATTGCATTTTTGCTTCCTCTAATATCTTAGACAACATCATCTGTCTCAGCTTTGGACAGATGCGGAAGTGGCAACCTGACCTGGATATCTCACTTTCATTCAGGGTGTTTTCATGACGTGTGCTAATCATTTAACCTCTTTGCTATTTTGATCATTTCATAGTTTGGTGGTACAATATCTGCAGACCAAATGTCTATTCATACAGGGGGTTTAATAGCAGAGGATTTAAAATGATTTTCTGATTATTTTTTTTTATTTATTTTTTTACTCATGATCTACTGCAAATAAATCTGTTAACTACCTTCAGTTAATAGTGTCCATCATCAATTTGTTGCTCAGAGTTTTTGGTTGGTTTGCTCAGGAGTCACAATCAGTCATGGTTCATGCCATTGAACCGGGAAAGAGAGGGAGAGTTTTTGAATTTAACATGAATTCAATGTTACATGCAGGTATTTGACTACTAACTTACACAAATAAATACTTATCTACAACAAAAGCTAATCTGACATGCGATGGTTTGAATACATAGACAGGAAATTATTTGTTCACAAATGGGAAGGACAAGTTTGATCAGGGCAGCTGCTCTGTCTTAGGACGATAGATTGATCCAAACATGAATCAGAACCGAAATAAACAGAAATGTGATGTATTAATTTTTTTAAAGTGTAAAATCTATTTATACGTCAGGGTTTATTATGGCTCGCTGTTTCTACCACTCATGACAAAATCAATCTACATGGATAAATAAGCAGATGATACTAATTTTTATTGTAATTATATAAAACGTGTAATAAAATTGAATATGCAGTTAGAAATGGACCCGGAGCTTTCTGTGTTAATGGCCTCTCCAGACCGGACCGAAACCTGGATTTTCAAAATAAAAGGAGCGTGTTCCGATGTGCGTTTTTTGAATTTAAGTTCGTATCTTCTGCTGTTTACCACTCGTCCTTTCGGGAAATCAAAAGAGCAAAGGTTGGGCAAAACGCCTAGGCATGCCAGTAGGAATGTGAAATATGTTATTTAGAATACGCTTCCTCATGATCAGAGTCGATCTTTTTTCCCTTATTGTTTAATTTTATTGTGAGACCCTGAGCTCAGCCGGTGATCGTCCTCTGTGTCGCTCTGAGAGTGAGCAGTGTTTATATCCGCAGGGGAAAAACCGGCGTGGTCACATGACCACAATGGAAACCTAACTTTTACCAAGAAGAAAAAACGAAACTTAACTTTCTCCCACGTTGCCCCCTATTCCTTTCTTTTTCCAATTTCTCCTCGTGTTGTGTGTATAGCAGCTCAGCAGCGCATGGTGCAACATTACCGTCATCCATGCAGTATTTATAAGCGGGCTTTGGAAGGTTGCGGACTTTACTGATCTAACTGAGATGATCCAGCGTGTTTCACTCTTCATTTAAGCTACCTAGCGCTGCGCTTATTTTTACTATCTGTAACCTTAGTATTGTATTTTTTCTGTTTTTGTCAAAAATTTTTAAATAACTTGAGCATTGGAAGACTTCTAAATCAGCAAGCCTAAACGTGACCAAACTGTCTTTTTAACCTTCTTCCTCTGATCATCTGAAGGTGAGATTCATAATCACATGTGCTAGTAGCGGGAGGCCTTGGTCGTAGACTGATGTGCTTCTACAACCATACTGTGTAGAGTATGCAGATGTTGATTCATCACTCTTTGTTCACAAATTTGGCCTGGCTGTAAGCATAGAGACATGTTCTGTCTGAAAACTACATAGTTGTATTTTTGGCTGTCACATGTTGCCTTGCATCAGGATCAAAGTGAGTCAGCTCCAGCCCATGTTTGGCTCCCAGGCTGCCATCCCCCCTGTCGCTGCTTGTTACTCTGATGAACCAACACTGCATTGTGCTCCATTATTATGGGCCTGCTCGGCTCAGTGCTGACCACACCACAGGCGATGAAACCTGACTCAGTATTGGGTGTCCTCTTGTTGTTGCTGGCTGATGCAGACATCATTGAGTGTTGTCGGGTATGACACTGGACGCAGAATCAATATTTATAAAAATCCGAACCGCGTAATTTGAAATTCAGATCATAATCCCCGGTGTTTGTTTCAAAATGAAAAGTTGCTGGATTATCTGTTATGTTTCTTTTACTCTCCATTAGGGAGATTTCAAGCCACAGCATTAGTTTATAATGCTAGAAATAATAAAGAGCTACTACAAGCAGTTTTGAATTATTAAACCATTCGCCTTTACCTCGGGATTACCTTTCAACGTGACACAGAATGATGACATGTCCCTCTGCAGTCTCTTTGCTGACTTACTGTGTTACAATATGAAAATAAATGCAGCACAGATTAATCTCTGCATATACTTTTCAACTGTCTATGTTTAAACCTTCTCAGATTATCCACTCTGTTGTGTGCTGCATTTCAGGACAACAGTGGTGTCCTTGGAGTATAGGTTGTCCGACTTGTCCAAGGACACTTAAGCAGGCTGAAGAGTTGCTCACTGATGTGACTGTTTCTTTTAATTTGTCTAGTTAATTTGTCTCTTCTGACTTTGTTTTTCACTTTCAGAGTGTGTCCATCCTGAGCCAAGGCTCCATCTTCTGTGTTTCTGTTGGAATCCAAGTGCTTGGCGTGATCCTTAAGCTGAACTGAGAGCTGCTCCGGCGCCCCTTTTTAGCTCAACCCCTGCGCTATGAGCAGAGGTAGAGGAGGGCCTTACAAAGAACATTTCAACAGACGCCCACCTCCCCACCCACAGGCCAAGGAGAACTACCACAGACCAGTTCAGGCCCAATTTTTTCATGGAGAAAACCCAGATCTGATCCAAAACCAAAATTACTACAACTATCCTGGAGGGGCCCTTCAGCCACCACCTCCTCTGCTCCCATCGGCTCCCCCTATACCAAGCCAGACTAGATTGGCTGCTGCTTCTGACTACAGACATAACCAAGGTCAGGGTGGCAGCCCAGCTCCAAATTCCTTCCTTTGTAAACAAGCAGAATTTCTAAGAGGACAGAGCACCGAGGCGCCACAGTTTAGATCCAGCCAACGAGGCAGGGGCGCACCATTCAGCAGGTCACCTACATACCAGTCACCATCAGGCTATATTAGATATTCAAACACAGGCAACAGTCCTAGAGGTCGAGGGGGCTACAGCCCTAACCAGATTTTTCCATACTCTTCAGGTCCAAGAGCAACTGGAGGGGCCCTGGGCCCTCGATTACAAAGTCAAAACCAGTTTCAAGGCAAAACCAGCTATAATCAGTCATCCAACAGACAATTTTGGCCCCAGACAGAGTCTCTCTGTGACCGTTTTCAGAATCTGTCTCTTCCACAAGATCAGTCTAGTCGAGGTAGAGAGAGGTTTGACAGATACCCTTTCCCCAGCAGCTCAACAGAGTCGAGGTTCGAAAGAGTTAACCTCACCTTTACGCCAGACATACAGGAGCAGGTGCACAGAGCTTTGGCTGCTTTGAAGTCAGGTGAGAGGATCTCTGCTAGAGTATTAGCTAAAAAAATTCATTTACCCAAAAAGACAGTAAACAAGGCTCTCTACTCTTTGGAGCGGTCACAAAGAGCTTATAAGCAAGAAGTCCTACCTCCTCTGTGGAGTTTGTACAGGGCGGAAGGAGATTACGTCTCTGACAGCAAAAGTCCATCTTCCCATCTGTGTTTTGGTCCAGAACCTCCACAAACAGCTGAAACAGAGGTCGACCCAGAAAAGGAAAACAAGGGGCAGGTCAAAGAAGAGAACTCTGATACAGAATCGAATTCTTCTTACAGCTCATCTTCAGAATCTTCTGACTCTGAAAAAGCCGAGTCAGCAGCAGAAAGTCGGAACGAAAAAGATTGTCCAAACACAACCAGCTCCACCCATCAGGAGGCCAATTGTCCCATCATGGCAAACTGCAAAGAGCGGGTTTTACAATTTCTTCTAGATGTAGGAGAGGCAACTGCTCTTGTCATAGCCAAAAATCTGGGTCTTAAAAATGCCAAGCAGATCAACCCCACCCTTTATGCTTTGGCAAAGCAAGGTGAAGTCAATAGGGATAGTGACGTTACTCCTCCAAAATGGATGCTTTCTGCGCACCGCAAAGAGAGGATGGAAAGGAGCTTAAAAATTGCAAAGAGTGCCTCCATTTTTGGGAGTCATATGGGAATGGAAATCTGTAAAGAGGAGGATGCTGCAAGCGCCGATTTCCTATCGACCTTACCTCCTGTACCAGGACTTGAGCCTTTGCCACTGTTGGAGGATTTGCTGACAGAGCAAAGTCAAAGTACTGAGGTACGACAAGATTCATCCTTTTTAATATTGTTATATTTCTACTTTCAAGGATTATTCCAGAGTTTCTATAGTGAGGTTCTGTTGAAAGGTTAAGATCTGTTTTGGAGTTTTCATTTGGAACAAATGTTTATAAGTTGATCCTGTGGAAAATTAGTCAGAGGCCAAAGCAAAACATTGCCTCTCCCTCCTAAAACAAGTTTCAAGTTATATCATAGCTGTTTAATTTTGCATAGTAGTAGATTTTAGTTAATTTTTACTAAATTTATGAACTAAAACCTAACCCTCTGTTCTTCATTTCAATAGCTACCTTTATTGTTGAGTGAGGACAAAGCTCCTGGTGAGCAACTGTGGGCCTCTGATGAAATCCCAGAGTACCTCAACGCAATCCGGCGAGAAACCGATGCAAAGAAAATGGCAGAACAGCAGGGCGGTGCTGTGGGAACCGTCGCTGTGTCGGTGGCTGCACCACCTCCTCAAAATCTGTGGGCCAAATTACAGGAAGTGAGGCTGAAGAACCCTGTCAGTGGCCTAATGGAGTATGCCCAGTATCTGGGCCAAAACTGCGAGTTCCAGCTCCTTGACCAGTCAGGACCCTCTCATGACCCAAGGTTAGTCAATTGACCTTTTAAGTCATCACGTTGCCTTCTGCAAGAATAATTTGTTAATTACTTGGATATGCCTGAGTTAGAGTTGGAAAAATAAAGTCTGGATTGATGCTCGTTATCACCAGTAGCAATGTGAGATCCATCATTTTAGTTTTGTGTTTGCACCTACGTTTGTTTATAGCTTTGAAGTACCTCTTAAAATCTTTGGAGGGAAAGCCTGCCTCCACGAAGTGCAGCCAAGAATGAAAATAACTTAATTGTTATTCATCATAAGAGCCGGTGTCTTCAGTTAATCATATATTTAGCGTTTTTGCATAGTGTGGAATGAAAAATAAAGAAAAATGTTCATACTTTTCAGTCAGAAAAATTGTGCACTTTTAAACTAGCCTCTATCATGATATCCCAGTCCATTTTCTTAGATAAAAGAGTTACGATTTTGAAACAAAGCTAGTCTAAGTTACTCCGCAAACAAACAGAACTGTGAAATGATGCAATACCATGTTTAAAAAGCCAGAAGCCAAAATCAGCAACTTGTTGGTTTTGGAGCTATGGAAACTATAAATAAAACTGCTATGTAAGCAGATTAAGGTGATCATTTTGATCTCCAAATTTTGAGAAAACATCTTGAAAAATTATTAACATTCCAGTCTGGAAAAGCATTTAAATGCTGTATGTGTTGTAACTCTGCATGTCGATAGCTTGGGTGTCTAACGTGTTTGTGATTTTTCTTTTTTCTGCTCTGGTTAGATTTCGCATGCAGGTGATGTTGAATGGGAAGCTGTTTCCCATTGCAGAAGCTTCCAGTAAGAAGGTCGCTAAGAAGGATGCTGCAGCCGCCGCGCTGCGCATACTTATCGGAGAGATTCAGGGAGGACCAGGTCCGCTGGAGGAGGGAAATGCCGCCGTTGTTGACCAAATGTTGGATATACTTCCAGAGACAAGCGTGAGAATTTTTTGCTTTGATAAAATAATTTCTTGTATATAAATCTGTTATGAGTTCTGGATACTAAATATTTTCAAAACTGTCCTTAAAATGTTGTGTCTGAAGTTCTTTTTCCCTGTCTCTTCACCAGGGTTCAGTTGAAAATATATCAGGAACCTTCGGGTCGAACAGCGTCGAAGTACCAGGGGAAGGATCTCGACAGCCGCTGTCCCGGTCTCTGCCTGGTGGGAAGAATCCAGTGTCTGTCCTGATGGAGTACAGCCAGCGCAGTGGAAACTCAATCGAATTCATCAACACTGGGCAGGCAGGCCCACCACATGACCCAAGGTTCTGGTTCCTTCATTTCTATTTGAAGCAGATCTTCCTGCCGAGTCCGGAGGTTAACTTCTTTTGCAGTCACACATTTCAGCCTCATAAAAGCAGCCATCTGTTAAACCTGTTCTTAACACGTTAGTCATTTGATGAAGACAATACCATCTTTATCTATCTTGTCTTTTCTGTTTAATCCATCCCTTTAAGCTGAGATGGAATGCCACATTTCATCCTCTCTTTGCTTGCTGCCTTTTCTTCCTAAAAAAACCCAAACAAAAATAACAAAATTAAGGTATCATAAGCTATGCAGGTACTGTGAGTCTAACTCATTTGTTTAAGTCTTTGATGCAAACAGGAGTTTTGTATGTTCTTGATTGCCCCATTTTAACCCTTTCTGTCCTATTTCCAGGTTCATGTTCAGAGTGAAAGTTGGAGACATGACGTTTGCCGAGGCCTCGGCTCCAAGCAAGAAGGCAGCACGTCAGCTGGCAGCAGAGGAGGCGGTTAAAGAGTTAATGGCTGACGGAAAACTCCAAGTCAGCAAGGTAACAAATGCAGGACGTTAAAGAGCTCATATTATTATTCTCATAAAGTTGTAGAAAAGTTAAAAAGGAAATTGAACAACTGCAAACCTAAATGCGCATTTTTGTAGAAGCACCAAGAAGAGTTATAGAGAGCATCCACTCTGGTGGAAAAATGTGACAATTTATTGGTTGTGCTTCATGCAAATCTAGAAGTGGTAAGAGGAAATCAATTGGAAATTCATGTTTACATTTCGCCTCACGCCAAATGTAAAAAAAAATATGGTGTCGTGGAAAAGTAAATTTTGTCGTCCCCTTTGAACACTCCATCGACGAGGTGAAACATGATGGTGGGAGGTAGTCACAGCTGATGGAAGGTCAGATAGAACTGAATCCAGAAAAATCCTGGGAGAAAACCAGTTAGATGTTGCCATAAACTGGTTTTGAGGTTCACCTTTGTGCAGGACAACATCCCTAAACATTTAACCAGAGCTGCTTTGACAAGCTGAGAATCTGTCATAGGACACTTTCCATACGGTATTTTAAAGGAATAATGATACAAAACTTAATTCTCTAGATGTGAATATCTCATAGAGAAATATGACTATGTCTCTATGCAAACAGGATTTTGCATAGAGATTCCTGTTTGCCACCATCTCTGCCTCTAAAAATGGCTGGAGGCAGAGGTAGTGGCTTCTACACCATATATACTTAATGTAAATGCACACCACACTTCTCAGATCTTCAAAATCATGCGTCATTTCCTTCCACTTCACAATTATGCACTACTTCTTCTGAGTCTATTGCATAAAATCACAGTCAAATACACTGAAATTTCTAGATGGTAAAATGAAAACCTCTGAGTGGTACAGTTGCTTTATAAGGCATAGTTGCTTTATTACAGTGCCAAACACTGTAAAAAAAACTGTATTTATTAAGGATGTGGTGAAATCTGTTCCCCTTGCTGACTGTTTCACATCTCCTCTGCCTCGCCCCTCATTTCTCTCTGGTTTCTTCCAGCCTCAGTTGCCCCTCGGCCCGTCCTTTGAAGGAGATGGAGGTGCTTTCAGAGCAACCTGTCCTTCTTTGCCTCCTCTAACTGCGAGTGAGTTGCAAGCTGCCCATGAGGCAGGTGTCGGAGACCTCATCAATCACCTGAACAACAACGCTGTGTCAGGTCTTTTGGAATATGCCAGAGCTCGGGGCTTTGCTGCTGAGATCCGCCTGGTGAGCCAGTCTGGACCCCCACATGATCCTAAGTAAGAGCAAACTTTTTTGTTTTCAGTTATTAAAAGCTTTAAAAAACATTCAATCAGAGAATGTAGGTTTTTTGTTTCCTAGATCTAGGTTTAGCTGTACGTATTTCTTTATAGGACTTTGAAAGGTTCTCCTTATTGCCTCAACTCCCTGCTCAGGTTTACCTATCAGGCGAAGCTGGGCGGCCGGTGGTTCCCTCCAGTTTGTGCCTCCAACAAGAAACAGGGAAAGCAGGAAGCAGCAGACGCGGCTCTGCGGGTTTTGATTGGAGAAGCTGAGAGGGCAGCACGCACTGGAGAGCTTATCCCAACTGAGGTACCTATGATTAAGACACATGAATTATTTAACCCAAAAGTAAAAAATATTCTCCAGCTTCACAGGAGTTGATATTGAGTCAACATGGGACATTTGTTTTTTAATGGATAGTTTATGATTGTTCAACTTGGAAGCTGTTATAAGAATGAGAATGTGCAGTGTTATCATCTGATATAAAAGTACACTTAATGGATAAATGTGGATGAGTTTAATCACTAGTAATTAAACTTTATACACACTTGATAATTTTACATCTTTAAAGAGAATTGACCCAAACACTGGATCCTGTGCTACTCCACAAGCTGAAGCTTGTTATTATAAACACACTGGAATCTCCCAGGCAATACATTCCCACCCATAATCCCCGCTACATGTTTGAGCCTTTGCAGCTGAATGCTTTGACTGATTTTATAAAAAGTGGTGCTGTGATGATCCAACAGGACAAGTGCAGACACGTCCATTGTCTCTGAGGCCCTGAGAATACTATCAGTGACTTTCACCAGTGTTGTTTCAGAAACAAACATGTTATAGTATAATTAGTGTTGAACGTGCAAGTTGAGGCTAATAGTTTTGATGACTCAGAATGCTTATCACTAATCTGGTTCTGCAGTTATTTATTCGGCTACTGCACATACCGATAACCCAGTTAACATCAGAAGGATGCCAAGGATTAGTCATCACTGGAGAATGGGTAGCTCAACACAACTGTGACTCTTTAAGTCTGGCTAGGATCAATTTTGTTTTCCTTCATTAATGATGAATAGTGTGCTGCTTAGTTACATTCAAAAATCACATAATCTGCAAAAAATAAATCACTGTTAATTGCACAACCTTACCATATGAATGCGGTTACATCTTCAAGTAGAACCACTAGAAATGACCAAACAGCAGACCTTTACCTCCAACAGGTTACCAAAAGTGATGTAATGCCTGTTGACATACTGTAAATAGATTTTCTGATCTGGCCCATTCAAGTAAAGGCTGCATCTACTTTCTTTAAGCCTACCTGATCGCATTCTCTTTGTCTGCACTATAAGTGAATGAATTATATTCACAGATTTCTGCACAGGAGAAGCAAAGATGTGCAAATAGCCTGAAAATAATTTGTCTGAAGTAGGTTAATGGGCTATGTGTGTCTTCAGTGCACAAGAAATGAATCGTATGTAGAAAAACCTATAGTTTAAATAGTTGAGTTTCTTTCTTTCTTTCCAGCTACCAGTAAGTGGCAGCACTTTGCACGACCAGATAGCCATGTTGAGCCACCAGCGTTTCAACGCCCTGACCACCCGCATCCAGCACAGCCTTCTGGGACGGAAGATTCTGGCCACCATCGTCATGAGAAGAGGGGAGGGACTGGGGACTGTTGTCAGCCTTGGAACTGGTAAATCCCTGACCCATAACAATCATTGGGTTGGATGTAAACAAAGTGTTGTCCCTGCATTTTTACCTGTTTTGTCTGTTTCTTCTTTGCTTAGAAGAATGTAGTGTAACAAATAAAACAGAACTGGGTCACAGAAGAACTGAGAGGCGTTTGGTTGTCGTGTTGGTTAACACTGAATGTGTTTTTTTTTTATCAGGAAATCGTTGTGTCAAAGGGGAGGAGCTGAGCCTCAAAGGGGAGACAGTAAATGACTGCCATGCTGAAATCATCTCCAGGAGAGGATTTATTCGGTAGAAATTGATACCACGCTTCTTCATTGATGTTTCTTCCTCATTTCTAAAAATACGCTCTCCTCTCCCAGAACCAGCCTGTGTGACTTTATTTTGAGATGTAACCCGCCATCTCCTTTCTTCTCAGGTTTCTGTACAGCGAGCTGCTCAAGCACTATGATGGAGCAGACGACAGCATTTTTGAGCCCGCAGAGGAGAACAAACTCAAGATCAAACCTGACATTACCTTTCACCTCTACATCAGGTTGGGAAATCTTCCAACGCCTTTTAGTCTGGCACATTTGTGTTTCATTCTGAATGCCTCTTACTTTGATTTATGTTTTTTCTGTCCTTTCTTCCACAGCACGGCACCTTGTGGGGACGGAGCTCTGTTCGATAAGTCATGCAGTGAGGCAGGAGATGAAACCGAGGGCCACAAGCCGCTTTTTGAGAATGCAAAGCAGGGCAAGCTTCGTACTAAAGTGGAGAATGGTGAGACAAAAATGTAAAATGAAACAGCCTATGTGGAAAGCTACAGTAGACAGAAAAAGTCTGGTCTAGTTAACTTACCAGGTTTTTGTGGTGTTACAAATGAGTCCAATAGAAATAATTCCTGAATACTCCCTGTTTGGGTAGACCTCTATTGGTGTGGTACGTCTCTGCTTTGAAATATTCATCACTCTACAGGTTTCACTCACAATAAGACCTCACCTTGGTGTTCTGTTCCAAATATTCAATGTTATTCTGATGTAGCCATTTTTTAAATTAGATTTTCTGCTGAAGGATGAAGTCCATTTTCAGCTTCCAATACTGAAGGTTTGGACCTTCAGTTGTTTTTTAAAAACTTTTCATTATTCGTTTCACCTTTACTACAGGTTCCAGCTCTGGCTGCAGAAAATCAGCCATGAAGCACGATTCTTTCCCTACCATGATTCACTGGTGGTTGTGTGCTGTTTTGCAGATGAAGTGTTGTTTTTGTGCCAAACATGCTTTATTTGGAATCATATTCGAAATGTTTTATCTTTGTTTCATCAGACCATACTACATTTCCCATATGTCTTTGCAGAATTTAGTTTTGCTTGGCTGTTTTAGTTTCAAAGAGCTCTTCCATATTGTTGTGGTTATATGGTTACAGTTACATGTGGTTACAGTTGCATGTTTTTCACAGAAATGCAGTTTTTCATCAGTTTTGGTTGGATGTCCAACTCCTGGCAATTTAATTGTTACCCATGTTTTCTTCTTCATGACTGCATTAAGTTTGTTCAGTGTTATATATTATGCTTTGGAAATTCTGTTATTCCTTTCTCCTGACTGACGCTTTTTGACATTAAAATCCCTTTGATGCTTAAGAGGCTCTTTCCAGATCACAGCATTTTCTCAGAGGTGCAACAAAGTAAATGTCAGAAAAACCCTCTAGAGCAGCTGAAGTTTATTTTGGATTATTCTGAACACAGGTACTGTTTAAATTTATGCTGTCACGTTAGCTGAGGTTTTTACTTTTTGTTTTACCCCGAGAAGATTACAGTTTTTGTTTAACTTCAGTTGTACAGGTCATTTGTCAAATTAAAGGTGGAAAAATGTATCCAGGTCTCAACTTTTACATCACAAAAACATGCAGCTATAGCCCTTTCATATCTACTGTAAGACATTTTTTTCATATCAAAGTCCTGCTTCTGGTTTGTTTGGAGGAGATACAGCTTCTCTCTTGTTGTTTGCAGGTGAGGGGACCATCCCAGTGGAGTCGAGTGCCATTGTCCCCACCTGGGACGGCATCCAGCATGGTGAAAGGCTGCGGACCATGAGCTGCAGTGATAAGATTCTGCGCTGGAACGTGCTGGGCCTGCAGGGGGCACTACTCTCTCATTTCTTGCACCCTATCTACTTAAAGTCCATCACCCTGGGTAAATCATGCTGCTGGACGGCGATTGTCACCATCTCGGACAACTATTTATAAGATTTAACAGTAAATCAGATTACTCCCACTCTGACAGATTTATGTCTTCGATCATGACAGGCTATCTGTACAGCCATGGTCACCTGACACGTGCGGTCTGCTGCCGGCTGGCCAGGGATGGCGAAGCCTTCTCCCAGAATCTCCCTCCTCCCTTCACCCTGAACCACCCTGAAGTGAGTATCCAAGTTGTTCTCAAAGTCAGGACACGGACATAAATCAGAAACATGGAGGTCATTCTCACTAAATTGATTCATTAAGCTGCCAGCACTCCTATTTGTGCCTTCACAGCTGTTTTTCATTGTTCGTCGTATGTAAATGGGACTCATCCATCAATTAACAAAAAGCAGAAGGGTTCCTGTTGTGCTGCCAGGAAAAAAGTCCAAAATCCAGTAACTGGCAGTTAAACTCATCGCTTGTATCCTTCTGTTTGCTAAGCCTGTCATACATATCAATTAAGGTCTAATGGGCACCACTATTAACAATTAACTATCACTCCACATTTATTGGCACACCTGGATTTTTTAAAGCAAAATAAATGAATATTTTATTGCTGTAGTGTAATCCTAGAGAGAAAAAAAAATATATATTTTTAATTTTAGTGTATTTATTCAATAGTTGAGGGAAAGATGCATTAAAACATTTTTTTTTACATTTTTGAATGAACGCTGTTCATCAATGTTTACTGTTAGTAGTTATACAAAATATTTTTTATTTGTTCGCATCCCACAGAAGATGTGAAGAAGGTTTTGTCCTTTAAAGTCTGAATTATCTGTTGAATGCCCTCTTCAGTGTGACGAAAATAAATATAATTAAATTTTTAGAAATTAAATTAAAATCTTTTTATACACTTAGTCTTCTTTCCAGAAAGAAGACTAAGTGCTTTATGAAAATTTTTTTCTGTCGTAAACTCAAAGTAAACATAAACATATTGTAAACAAATTTGATAATCCAAAGAAAGTGCAGCTAGATGGGATTTATGAATGAAATGAAAACAGATTTTAACTTGCCTCTCAAAAAGGTCAGGAAAAACACGCTGTGTATTTAGAATGTCAAATATGAGACTGAACTGGTGCTTAGCATGTTTATGTTTGTGATGGTAGAATGGATTAATAAATTAAAGTTGTGTTGTTTCTTCACGTCTGACCAAGCTTGTCAAGCTATTGTTGTATTTTAGTACACTGTGCTGATTTAGAGTTATCAAATACATTTGTAGTTCAATGCATGTATGTCTGTGTTTAAAAAAAAAAGGAAGCACTTTAAGTTAACTCTGCACTGCTTTTCTGTATTGGACTGGTATCAGCAGATACCAAACCTCAGATATTATTATTGGAAGTGAAAGAAGTGGATCCCTACAAAATAGGCTAAGAATTAGTTTTAGAAATTCCTAACTTGCTTTAAATGTTTACATACAGACCTTTTTTATCTCACTGTTGAATTAAAGGTGGGCAGAGTGAGTGTGTACGACTCCACCAGGCACACAGGCAAGACCAAGGAGTCCAGCGTGAACTGGAGCTTTCCAGATCAGCACAACGTAGAGGTGCTGGATGGGACTAAAGGGAAGCTAGATGGGTACGTGTCACATGGTTA
This sequence comes from Xiphophorus couchianus, assembly GCF_001444195.1. Lineage (NCBI taxonomy): Eukaryota > Metazoa > Chordata > Actinopteri > Cyprinodontiformes > Poeciliidae > Xiphophorus > Xiphophorus couchianus. Next base: position 14,874,747 of record NC_040230.1, on the reverse strand, counting down.
CCTCTCCCGATTGCTGTACACACCTGGTGCTTCACTGTCCCGTAGCCTCCCTTGTTCTTTTTTCTTTAGATAAAAGCTAAATCTATCACTGCTTACAATCAGAGCATCATGAAAGCAGAATCATTCTCTGGGCCAGTTACATTCAGGAGTGTAGTTGGGTTCCTACATTCCCATTCTGTTTTAGGATTTTGCAAACCTCATTTCAAGATTGTAATAAATAGTGTGGGATGACTAATAAGACGTTAACATAGATTATTGTCTTACCACAATAACCTATGAAATAATATAATCATTGCCCATCCCCTCTGTACTTTAAATTGCTGCTATGGTAGAAATAGCTATGTGTTCGTTCTTATACTAATGTCCCAAACATGTTCTCTTTATTTACGTGTAAAAGTCACTGGTATTATTAAGATTTTTATGGATATTTGTGTAACATTGCCCACTTACAGTAAAAATGAGAAAAATCATGATACCACCACCATTGTGTGGCATTACTGGGATTAGTATCTCATGTTAGAATGCATTTTAATTTATTTCTCATTCATAATGTTGCTTAAGCAAACCAATATTTAGTTTTTTACATTTATCCAAAATCATTATTTCTTGTTTACATGCTTATCAGAAAGCAATAGTTTGTTAGAAGCTACCCTGGATTCATACATTCAAAATAATAACTGCTTTAAATCAGTTACACAGTGCAACATTTTTATTTATTTTGGTATTTACATCATATGCCTGTATGACTTTCTTTGCTTTAGTCATTTTAAAAAAAACCATTATGTGTAGTTTTAGTTAAAAAAAAAATGGTGTTTTTCCACAACCACCATGTCTCTCTTATTTTTTTTTCATCAGTACAAAGCTAAAGAATCCTCAAATGTTTCTCCCTTCAGGAACAAACAGGCCATGTCCCGCGTGTCCAAGTCCAACCTGTTCTGCCTGTTTCGCTCTCTGTGCCAGAGATGTGGCCGCACAGACCTCCTCTCTCTGCCCTCCTATGCTCAGGCCAAGACGTCGGCCTTGCCCTTCCAACTTGCCAAGCAGCAGTTCTTTGAAGCTCTCTGCATCCACGGCTACGGAGCCTGGATTGGCAAGCCGCTGGAGGAGAAGAGCTTTGAGGAGTCAGAGGGAAACAGAAACAATGGTGTGAGCATCCCTCTGGGAGTTGGGAACAGTAAAAACGGAGGGCTAGTGGAGTACAAGCAGGCGGAGGCGTAGATCCATGCAGGGGGCTTAACTTCAAAAATCTTATTCATCTGTGGGGAAATGGAAAGAAAGGGTAGATTATGGGGAGGGGGCGGGGAATGGAGACATAATAAAGTAAAAGTACAATCAAACAGCACAAAGCCAGTGGCCAGAACTGTGTCTTCTGACGGAACATGGTTGAAGGCTGCAGTGAGATTGATGGGAAGGGACGGGACGAGTCAAGGGCAAAGCCTGAAGTATGAATGAGGTCACAGTTGATAGGACAGAACTGGGTAGAGGTCCAGGGGCTGTACAGACCACTGTAAACACTACATGCAAGAAGAACTTTCTGCAGTCAGTTTTCATCTTTGTCGGTGCTGCACGGCTCAACTTCAGCGGTTTGTGCGCAGTTCTTTGCATTATGTTCCAGACCTGTAATGTTAATTGTTCTGTTGTTGGAGTGCAGACCATATTATGTTTTCTTTTTGTATTGTTGGAGCTGGTTTGTAAAATATGCTTTTTGTTGCTTTAAGTGGAAACTGCAAAACATTCTGGACCAAAATTATTTCTGCTTAATAAATTGTTTTATTATTACCATTTGCACCAAAAGAAACAAAGTAAATCTGGCCTACTGTCACTCTGCATTGTTGCAGTTAAGGCAAAACAAAGAAACAAAGAAAGCAGCATAATGGTCTTGCATTAACCCTCCCGCAATCTTGGCGCGTTGCTCAGGAGGAGCGCGGCAAATGTGATGGTGGCAGAGGGTTGTCCCGTTAGACCATCAGTTCCCGAAACCAAACAAAGAAAACCTCGGAAAAGTTCACTCTGGGTAAGTGCAATCCGGCGCAGAGTCATAAGGTGCACAGAGTAAAAAACCTGTTTGGTCCAAATGACCCTGTCTCTGAAGACCTAGGGATGGTTAAATTAAAGTTAGTGATTTGCTCTGGCTAAAGTTCGGCAATAATGTGGCTTAGAAGCGGCTTTTGGGAAAGGTTTAAGGAAAAAGTGATCCTCTCAACTCATCTGCAATGAGAATTTGTCAATTTACGATGTGTAGGTTTTATAATGCTTTGACCTACTGATACAGATATTTTTTACGACTGGTAACATCTGATGTAAGAAAAAAACCTCTTTTAAGGGGTTGTTAGTTATTTATATTTGGGACATCACACCAATCTGGGAGATAACTGTCACTATAAAGCAGGGCTTTACTGACATAAAACCCTGTTTTATAGCAACATAAGACAAAAACAAAATTAATCAAGACAAATACAGTAGAATCTTTCCCAAGTAGATTTTGCCACAAAAGACAAAGTGTGACTGGCTTAACAAAAATAATATTTTTCATATAGATTTCCAAGAAAATGTTGATCCTTACCACATATTTAATGTTTCCAAAACCCAGCTGTTTCCAAATGTGGTATGTTCTGTTGAGAAAGGTTGAGAGACCTAAACAATAAAACAGAGCAACTTTGAACGTGTTGAAAGTATCTCAATGATTCCTTTCAAATAGCTCCTTGCATCTTTTTATTTTTTTTTTCTGAAATTATTTTAAATACATTACTGATGGTTGGTGTTTTCCCACTCAGTAATGGTGTGCCCACAGAAGAGTGTGAGTAGGAAGGCCTGACTCAACTGGTTTTAGTCCAAAAGTCAGTTTCTCGGTGCATTCCCAGTTGGAAGATGTGGTTCCTTTGAGATCAGATGCCAACTTAGGACTGGTAGCTCACCCTGCTGCACACTCTACGTTAATTAAGTTGAAGATTTACTTTAAAACTGCTTTTCCTACACTGATCATTCATGTGACAGTCAGTGAGTATGGAGATAAAGGTACAGTATAATTTTGTGTTGGGAATATAAAATGGTGGTTTGCAGAATATAATTCCCTATTTTTAAAGTCAAATGTTTGACTTCTAAAGATAATTTTATAGTTAAGTGTTTTTCTTCATTTTAAAGGCCTAAGAAGCCTCCGCAAACTGACAGCAGGGTCGTCTTTGTATTTTCATGTTTTCAGTCACTGTATAAACCTAAATACATTGCATTGGCTCTGACCGGCAGAAACAAAGATTGTTCTTTGTAAATATATATTTACATTAATCTCCCTTTAAGGCTGAGTTGCTGGGGTTTTATTATTTTAGTTGTATTTGATTTGAACAATGCATTGACTTAATTTGGTTTAAAGGAGAGAAATCCTTGTTTAAAACTTACAGTACAGTCCCCACACTTTAACTGTACATAGGATCAAGTTTTATCAATCAGACACTTTAAGATTGTGGTTGAAGCTTCTGTGTTGTTGTTTTGTTTTTTGTTTTTTTTTGCTGATCTGATTTCTACCAGATTGTTAGTTCCCTGCACATCCTTTGACATCTTGTCTTTATAGTTTTAATTTCCTCAGTTTAGGTAAAAACCTTTGATTGGTCTCATCTGTCCTTCAAACATTTATGGAGAAATTACCATGTCTCAGTCTGAAATAAGTACAGTATCACTGTTTCTCTGGTTTATGTTGTTTGAGTCTTTCTATTTTTTAAATTTTTTTTTCTAAATCTGTAATTATTGTTCTCTCGTAATGTTTTTGAAAGCCTCAAATGTTGCTTTTAGCTTCTGCATGGGAAGCGGTTAGATCTTGAAGCTCGACTCAGGAGGACTGCAAAGTCGGAAACGTGGCTGTCTGTAAGGGGCGCTGTTTTCTTAAATAAAACTGCTGATGCAATATATACATGAGCTGTACACAAATACATGAGTACACAGACATGCAGTGGGTTTCAGAAGCCTGAGTCTGGTGTCAGGACCTCGTTTAATTTGTTACTCAGATTATTCAGTATTTGCTTTAACTAATATTGATATGCAGATATGCCTTGGAGGTTTTCTTTTTTTTCCAGAAAGGAAGAGCTATGCAAGCACTAAGTGATACTTCAGGCTGTTTTGTGTTGGTCTGCTGCCTCTACAGATCTATTAGATTCTTCTCTTGTTTTTAATTATCTTAAGCTTGAAGTTGCTGTTTTAGAACAGAGAGCACCTTTTTTTGCAACATTTAATTTGGTTCTTATATTTCAGCTGTAACTGAGGGACTATAACTTGTGAATTAAACACAATGTAGCAATGCTATTTATGTAAAATAAAAATCATTTCAAGAGTACGTAAGAAATAGAAATCTGAGTAGTTTTGATGTCAGATGGTATAGGTCTTTGTATTGGACTCAGACCTCTGGATCCCACTGTATGCAACAATAGATGCTTGGAGTTTGATTGTTGTACACACAGTATGTCTGTGTGTGTGTATGTATTTGTGTTTTTAATGTATATATTTTCTAAAAATAAAATAAAATGGCTTTTTACATTTTATTTTCATGATTTTTTTTTAGATTCAAGTGAATTATATCTTTCTTTTTAACAATGGACTTTGGGAAATTGAGATAATAAAAATGGCAATCTATTTCATTTATTTTGATATGTAAACTGTTGAAATGTCTAAAGTGCATGAAGGTGTTGAACTGGTTTAGAAGACTTGTTTGAAGGCAGACATTTTGAATAATCAGATTTCAATGTCGGAGCAGACGCAAAAAGCAGCTTTCAAATCTTGTTTTCATTATTTGCTATCCAGGGACTGAGGAAGCAGAAAATAGTTTGTGAGCTTAACCTCAAGAATACTTGACTTATGCAGCCAGACAGTGATCCAAAGCACAGCAGCAACTCCACATCTGACTGACTTCAAAAGAAAACTAAAAGCTTTCAGTACGGCCTTGTCAAAGTCTGGGTTTAAATTTAACTAAGACGCTTTCAATTTTTCCATAAGCAGTGAGCCAAAATTCCTAAAGCATGACAGTCCTAAGTGCTTAAGTAGAAGGTAACTGTATGTTTTGTTTCTTGAAGATGTTTCACCATCCAACAGTTAGAAATCCAGGTTGGCTGGATGAGTGGAATACTCTGGAAAAATTCTTCTTCCATATACTAAGGTAATTTTTTGCCTGGTATTAAAAATTGTTTGATTTAGAATGAAAGAAGAAATCTGTAAGTGGGCAAGTATTTTTTTTTTTGCAGCACTCTAAGAATTGTTCACTTAAGCATGAAAACCCTGAGAACTAACTTTGGCTCACCCAAAGTTTCTCCAGGAGTTCAAGGAAAGTGTGTGAGCTAAAGGTTTTTCTCACTCGTAACAAGTCTAAATCTCAGGACAATGCTCTAAAGGATCAGCAGGTGGAGATACGTTCACGCATGAAGCCCCTGGGTTTCACCATGTGAGCCACAGGCAACCATTACACTCACAGTGCAGATTGAGCAACATTCCTGAGTAGATAATCATTTTATAAGTTTAGATTTGATCAGCTTGTACATTCATGTGTCTTTATGGCCATTTAAAATCCTACATCTCTGAATGTATAGAGATATTTGCTTTCCACTAATGGTGGATAACAGATTGTTAACAGATGGATAACAGATTGTTATATTTTTTGTATTTTAGAAACAAGTTTAATTTGAGAGAAATCTGTTGTGTACTGCTAAGAATGTATCAGACGAACCAAGACCCATTTGACATAAAAGTGCATAAAAACAGGTTTGGAGTGAAAGGAATCCATATGTAAAGTACCAACATAATGAAATATCCAAATTATAAACTAATGAGGGACTTCTGGGGATAGGGTTAGGGATATTGTTCCTATTTGGGTAAAAATCTAGCGAGGCTAGCGGCTACAGGAAGTTGAAAATGTAGCATTTCAAAAGTGGTAAATGCTACAGATGGGGATGGAAATAATCAAAAATAACTAAATAGGGCTGAAAACCGATCTCCACTTGTTCAAGACAAGACAGTGGCTTTCCACCAATTTAAAACTCCCATGAGCCTCTGCTTCGAACATTGTGGGAGTGTTTATGATGAGTTGTTTAATATTTGCTATGTAGCAACCACTTTGGCAGATAATTAAATGTGTGTGTTCAGTGGTTTTTAATTCATGTGTGGCGAAGATGTTTACTATGTTGGAATCGTTATCCTATTACAAAAGTTAGTCCATCATAAACTTCCCACGGATGCATTTTTTAAATTTGATAATTTATTTAGAAAGATTTTCTTTCCATTTGCTTGTTGCAGAAGCAAATCCAAACGAGTTTGAAAGCACTTGGACAATTTTTCCTGAAGACCAGAGCTGATAAATGTAGTCCTATCAACTGCTGTGAAAAGACATTTTAAATCTACACCCAATCATTCACAAAGTCTCGTCTGAGGTTGGCTCAGTAAAAGCTGTCAAATACTCATAAATGCATGTTTGTGCTGTTTAGATGATCCATGCTGTGCCAAGGGCCCGTTCCAATCAGGGACTCAACCCATCAAGTTGGACTCATACTGTCTCTGCAGTCAATTGTTTGAAGAGCGGGACTGATGATGAAGGGAGAGGGAGTCAAGAACGATGAGAAAAAGGATGGATGAGTTGAGTGAAGTGATGAGAGGTGAAATATTAGTCCAAAGCGAAGGGCTTAAATAAGCCAATCGATGCTCTCCAATGGAAATAAATGAGAGTTGGGAAGCAGGGAATAGGCTCAGGCTGAGTGTGGAGAAGGAGAGTTTGACAACCCAGATTCAAAGGATAAGACACTGACAATCAAAGGTGTAAATGGATGGAGCATCAGAGTGGTGAAATATCGACAGATAACGTTAGACTATTATTCTTAATTTATAAATCATTAATGTATGGCAAAGTAAAATAAAAAATACTGAATGCATCATTAGTTTCTTAGCAATAGTTTAGTAGTTGCATCACCAACTTTCCTTTCTCTCATCAAAACAATACACAAGTGTGCAAAATCCATTGTGATTAGACACATGAACTATTACATGTTAAATTTGAATGTCCTCTACATGGAAAGCATGTGGTTTAGGAATACTTTGATGGTGTAAAGTGTGAGAGAAATCAGATTACACATTTTATCCATAGTTGCAAGTGAGATTGTAAATGGATATATATCACTTTTCAAGTCATACTGTCCACTCAAAGCACTTTAACAATAGAAGCCTCATTTCCCCTTCAGCGCTCACAAAGTTAGTTACTTGTCTTGAAACTTTGGTATGAGGAAGACTCACAATCTGCTGTTTTTCTGCTTTTTTGTCATTTTTAACAAGTAATTCCCAAACATTGGTTCCACATGTGGAAGATTTTTACATGCGTTTGACATGTGGAAATCAAATTATGAATCATTCGCATGCAGGAAAACTTTTCACAAGTTGTAATTTTTACTTCACATTAAATATGTGGGAAAAACGTCACATATGTTTCAATTAGGTACTATGAGATGTAGTAATAGAAAACCTTTTAGTTCACACAGATGCTTTAGATAACATGAAACATGGCAACAACTCTACATATAAAATGTTTTGCTTTGTTACAGATATATTTTGCCACTTAATGTAATCACATGTGGAACCTGTGTGGTTTTTTGCTGTAATACAAAAGTGATGCAACATAAACCATAGTTTTCTTAGCATAGATGTGCAATCTAAGGGAAATGTCCTGTTGGTATATTATCTTTAATTTAAAAGTGTAGTAACTTTTTGCATCATTTAAAAGTGCAATATATCAAACTAATAAATTCAGGTTTGTATCTAAAATCCATTAATAAAGTTTTAATATGCAACATGAAAGATGTCAACATAGGAAACCACCTCTGCACCCATCAAGAAGTAAAATATGTGCAACCAAGGAACATATTTACCACAACTGTAAATCTGGCAAAATGTTGCACCTTTGAAGGGTTTTATTTATATGCTCATAATGCACAAACTGCGACTGCATGCTTTTCTGCCTGGAGACCAGAAACATCAACAACCTTGGAAAATTAAGGGGAAAGACACCAGCTCGTTCCATTTATTTATATAATTACAGACAAATTGAACTTCTGTAGCAATGAGTAATCTCACTCTGCTAATGAGGAGCCTGATACATGTTCTAAAGTTTGAGCTCGAGCAACTTAGGACTGCTTCATCAATTGCACTTTCTGCTTTTGCCATCTGTGAGACCGAGCAGCTATCCGGAGATCCATCAGATCAACTGGAGCAGTTGATGGGTAAGAGCCACAGTGCTTTGTTAATTGGGAATATATATTTGGTTCTTCATCAGGTTAGGCAACAGAAAGTGGCTTCTGTGGAGCCTGATGTCAGGACGCCTAAGAGAACAGTTTGGTAATGAGGAAAATCCTCCCTCACTGACAGAGACAGATTTTATTAAAGTGCAAGAGAGCAGACATTTAATTGCAGTCAGCAACCTGCTCTTCATTTTTATCCCCATCTGTGCTTTTTGGTCTATAACAAATAGGCCGAACAGGATGTTCTAAATGTTTTTAAATCATATTCACGTGTAAGATGTATGGCAGAACAGCAACTAGTGTTTCTATGATGTGACGTGCAACAGTCTTAGTCTACTTTTAGAACAACATAAAATGTTAATTTGGTCAGGACACAATTCTTGCAAAGTAGCTTGGACTCAGTTTTTACAGCATAATGAAATCTTTTCTTTCAGAAAAAACATCACAAAATGACAAACAGGCAGTGGCATTTGACTTGGAGATAAGACACAGCTGACTCAGGGAGGCTGCAGTCATCTCTGAAGCACACAAGCACCAAGCTCGCATAACTTCTCTCAGCTGACACGTTACAGTTGTCTTCTGAGATGCTTTAAAGATTTAAAACATTGTGATATTAAGATGTGAGGTCAGATACAGATCACCTGGTTGTCACTTACCTGCAGTATAAAGCCATTAGAAGTTTTCAGTCCCATTCCTGTAATATGGGATCTTAATCACATCCCTCCTGTGGGTGAGCTGTAGGTGCAAGTTGTTCAAATCTAGCAAGCTACTGATCAACTGCAGGCTGAAATACAAGCACATTTGAATAAACCGGAATATTTTTGAAATGATACGTTTTTTTAATAATTTGATTAAAAAAAGGAAAACTCTTGTTTTGTGACATATTTCTAGTTTTTATTTCGGTTCATTTTGATGACACAATCATCTAAATTAACAGAAACACTTTTAAAAACTTCTCAGGATGTAATAAGTCCATATATTTTTAACTCTTTGATATGAATTCCTGATATAAATGAACTTTCAATAAAGCTTACTTCCAGTTTGTTGTATTAACAGTCTGTTTTATGCTAAAAATGCAATTATTTTAAATACGTTTTTTCCTTGATATAATTTTCATCCCTAAGCTCATTAAAATTTCTATTGAATCTTGTATTACAGCATTTTATTGTAAGACAGCTTTGTGACTCAGTGCATCCTCAGTATAAGTAAATGTTGCATAATTTCATCTTAGTCATTTGCCTTTTCAATCAGGGGTGACTTGGTGCAGCGTTCCTTTTGTCAAACAGCCTTGAGTCTCCGCCAGCAGCACAATTAAAGATGCCACAAATCTGTCATGTGACCTTGTTCTCTTCATCATAACAACTGTAGCCATTGTTCAGCAGCGTCAACAGCAATACATTTGGAGGTTAAAAAAAACATGTAGATTTGCTGTTGTTTAGTGTTACAAATCAGGTGAGAGGTGAAGTCCAAGTGATTTGTGATAACTCCAAATCCACGTCACTGATGTGCAGATTTAAAAAAAAGTAAGGGATCAAGAAATAGTGGAGAGCTCTGAAATGAAGGAACATTAATGTTTAGGGCAGGAATTATGAGTAAAAAAAAAAAAAACTATACAAAACTGAAAGATTGGTCAGTGATTGTAAGTCTGAGTGGAGCATGGCATCAGACCTCTAAAAAATTGGGATGTTCCTGTCTGACGTCAAAATAAATCCCAAAATTGGAAACGGGAGCTTAAAGCACTCACTTTAATATTTCTGGTTCTTGATGATTAGCAACTCGATGACACTTTGTGAGACACATCCTTAACTGTAATAAAATATACTGCTCAAAAAAATAAAGGGAACACTTTAAGTGTCAAACACCTGTTTAAGTGTTCCCTTTATTTTTTTGAGCAGTGTATATTTAGCTTTTTTGTGATATTTTGTGTCGCAAGATGTTGCACCTCTATTTAATACTAAAGTCCTTGCAAAAATATGGACAAACCACTATGCATAACAATGTATTAAAGGATAATGATGTCAAAGCTGCTATGAAATCATTTCTAGACTCCTGGCTGTTTGTGTGGCTGCACTGTTGCCTTGCTGCAGAAAGATCCTGAGTTCAGGTCCCAGCTGGCTCCTTCTTGCGTGTGGTCTGCGTGTTCTCTCTGCACATCTGTGGGTTCTCTCCAAATACTCTGGTTACCAAATGCTCAAAGACCTGCAGGCTAGGTTAAGTGGGCTCTTTAAATTGCACTGAAGGACCCTTCGGAGTGCAGGACCACCTCTTGCCTGTTGACTGCTAGAGATGAGCATAGAAAAGAAATGAGTGATTTCCTGTTAAATTGGCAAATGTTAAAGATGTTTCTTAGTAGAAATTGTGTGAGGAATAAGCTCTGAAGTAGTTTAATCACAGTCTAGTGTCCAATCTAACTTTTACCCAGAAGGCCTTCTGGGTGAAGGCTTTCTAAGTGGCGCCAAGCTCCATGCTTCATATTTAGGACTTACTTTCAGTACTTGGGCACAAACTAAAACAGGATTTCATAAATCTCCAAGTTTGTTGTTGAAGAAATTTATTTCCACTGATGCAGTTTTAACTGCTGATGTTGTTTGAATAATGGAGAAGTGAAGTTTAAATTTAGCAATGATTTGGAATATGGAATCAGATAACTTCAGCATCAGGTGTACAGCTAAGTTTTTTGTTTTTTGTTTACTTTGCTTTTACTATGCAGCACATAAATGGAGGCACTACGTTTTGACTGACTAAATATGGAAATATAAAATCTGTTTTGAGATTTTTTGTCTTTCTTGGGCACTTTTGCCACCCACTGACACAGTGGGATCTTGGATGAAGAGTCATATCACCCATATCAAAACGTGCCTTCATATCCAACATAATGTGCACATGAAGGGAGGCACAGGCAGGAAGTAAAGAGGTCTGGTCATGTGACCTTTCACACTAGATACATGAAATTGATATTGCTTAGAGTAGACACATTACTATTTTATTTTAAAACTTCAATTTGCTGCCAAAAGTCAAAACAATTGTTCTAGACTCCAGAACAAGTTTTGCTCGACATATTTAGTATGGATTCAAATATTAAGAAAGAAACCACACGACATACACAGCCGTTGACCACTGCGCGCACTAAATTCCCCACAGCACCGATTGGCCACGCAATGTGAAGTGATCCCCTGCAGCAAGTGATGGCTAAGCGGGGCATGTCATCACGACTTTTAACAAGTGTGTCTTCACCTCCACGGCAGAGGCTCCGCCGAACCACTGAGACCGACTCATCGAACCCCTAGGGTTCGATGGAACCCAGGTTAAGAACCACTGTTCTAGAGCTTCCAGAAGTTAGGAAAAATGTCTGGCAACAATTGTTGCCGGTGGGATTAAATGGGTTAAGTCACAGAAACAGTAGGAGAAATTATGTTTTATAATATTTATGCTATATTCATTGTTTTCAGTTTTCATCAATATTTTATTACTTACACTTTATTTTAAATCTCTTTAAATTTTAAATTCTCTCTGCTTCGTCTTACTTTGATTGCTTTTGCAATCGTCTTTCTACGTTATTATTGTTAGTATTTCAGTTATTTTGCACACCTCCTGGGTAATAACATGCCTTTCTGAGAAAATTTTACAACTTCCAAAATGTTGCCTCTCAGCTGTACACCTCCTGTAATTTATCCGCAATCATAATAACAGGGAAATTGCCTCTGACTTTTTTCATTCCTAGTACGAGTGTAACTGCTGCCTTTGCAGAGATACATTTTTCAAAATATGCGCTGAAAGCATCTGGAGGTATTGAAAAACCTGGACAGGCAGCAGATATGGTGCTTCAGCTCTCTTAATGGCATCTAAGAGCGTCAAGCCAGACCCGGATTTCATAAATTACAAGTGCAGGAATTCTTGCTTGGACAATGAGGTCATGACTTAAGCGGTTGTTCTTGAAAAACTGCATCATCAGGAAAGCTTGCGCGATTGGGAACAAGATTTCCATCCTTTCCTTGGCCTACTGATAAGGCTCTATGGGAAAATCCAAGCTAATCACTGACTGCCCTAACATGCATCCCAAAAAGCCACCAGTTTATCACACAAGGGGGGACCAGTCTTCCCCACGTGTTGGATTTTCAGGAACAGTTTGTATGAGAGGAAACCCAGCAGCGTCATAAGTCTACTGATAGGCGTTTATTTTCAGACAGCTTACACAAACTCACAACCAGTCCATCAGCACAGCCACATCACTGCTGACTCTGGTCTTCATCTGAACCCTTCCAGCACCAAATATTAGCAACCTGACAGCAAAAATGACAATACATCAGATACGAGAGCCTGTGAAACTGTGATTATTATTAGGTTCTGTGTTTGATAGCATTTCAGACACACGCAGAGTCCAATAAACCTGAGTCAATAAGCTTGTATGAGTATGAGCATGTGTGTGTGTGCATGTGTGTGGGCTTGAGTGCCAAAAAAGTGTGTCGCTCTTTTCATTAAAAGGGCACAGTTGTTTGGAGGCGAGATATTCTGCACTGATTGCTCACCGCTTAAAGAGGAGAGCAGACGCATTACCCACAGCTTTCTGCAAGCTCCACCATTTACTCCCCTTCTTCTCCTTCCCACCTCCTCCTCCTCCTCCTCTGTACCTTTCACCCCCTGCAGCTTCCCGCTCTCTGGATTTGATTAGTCCTCTCAGGCAGATGGAGTGCTGTTCGCCAAGCAGAAATCCATCTGCATGTGCAGCAGTCGGCCTCAGACTCTATAGCTTCCCAGCCCCTCGTACAGTCTGAGCCATTAGGATACAAAGGGAGCAGTGTAGGCCAACAATTAGGGCATGTCTGATAGAGCGAGGCCTGGCCAGTGGTCTATTAGGAAGAGCCAGAGAGCTTAACAATGCACTTACTCATCAGTTCTCTGACATTTTTCATAAATGCAGTCACTAAACGGTAATTGTTTGGTGAAAGAGAAAAATCTGCCTATGTTTCATTTTTCCTCCTCAGGAAATGAGGGAAACACGTACTGAGATGAAACATTTTTCAAATTTTATGTGAGTAAAATTCACTTCTTAATTGAAAATGTGTTGCAAAATGTGTAAAACTAACATTAAGAGCTTGGAAGCACAGCCGTACTAGAACTTGTACTGGGTTCATGCTTATTTGCACCGAAATAAACTGATCTTTTATTGCAACAGTGTAATTTCACACTACATAAATCTAGGTACATTCATTGAGTAGGTAAAAATAAATTCATATTCTATGTTTCTTTTCTCAAACTCTCAAATGCCAAGTTGTCACACATGCACCTCATACTTTTTAAAGCCCTATTTTGCTAACAGGATAGCGCTCAGGCCATTAAATTTCTGCTAAGAAATTTAGGGCATAGTAAATTCAACCACAGACTTGGGGGCTTCCATTTATTAAACTTTTAAGAAATTTGACCCGGAAAATGAGCTACATTGTAAGTTGTTCTTTCAATAAAACAAACGTCCAACACTGTGGTTTTTGTTTCTAAATCTACATGACTTTTCATATTGCTTATTCTTAAAACATCACACTACTTTATTTCTTTAAAATATTGTGCTTAATTATTGGCTCTGAAAGGGTTTGTATATCACAGGAATATGAAAAAGTGTCAAATTGTTGCCTCTGGACTTCCTTTTTGTAGAATATCAACCCCAAACATCAGCGCCCTAATCTTTGTAAGCTCGTTTTAAATGGCCTCATATTCGGCACAATCAAATGAGAAAGCTCCAGGCATGGATTTAAATGGTCCAGTGTTCAGCTGAGGTACATATTCTGTCACCATGGAACACAGATAGAAAGAAAACCCCTTTTCTATATTTTCTGTTCTCCATCAATGCTGCCTTTAATTTGCCTTGAAAATTACACTTCTGTGAATGATACACCTCAGCTGAGCTTGATACACTAGCAAGCTAGAAACCTACTGGGATTTCCTAATTATTGTGACACTAAGTACTAGTAACAATTATTTACACCTTGGTCTGAAAATTTATGTGCTTAAACACAAAGTTACATGTTCTCAAAATGACTTTGCACATTACTATGTGGTTTAATGAGACAAAAAAGCTGCCAGAATGTAAAAAAACACTTTTGATACGTTTTGTATGTCGAGCACTGGTGTGAGATCTCTGACTGTACAACCATGAATTAGTGTTCTGGTTCATTTTTTTAACTTAGACCTTGAAAGGTCCAACTTCTGCTCTGGAAATGACATCCTATCTGATTTGAGCATGTTCTGGTTGCAAGTCAGGATTTGCTTAATGTTGTGCTCCTAATGTTAAATGTTGCCTTTTTCTCTTTAATTTGTTCACTCAAACAATAAAGGAATGTGTTCCTAAATTGAAGTTGTACAGTATGTCTACGACTGGTTTAATGAGATGCAAACTGTCAAAAGTGTTAATAAATAGTTTATGCCTTTGACTCACTATGTTTTTATCCACAGCAGCTACATTATATGCTGCAGGCTACATGGAAATCTCTTACTTTAGTGAGTGTTTTTTGTTATATTCGTGACAAAGAACTTAGGAAAATACCACTTTCTGATTCCAAAGAGTTTGCACCATTAGGAAGCAACAGGCAGTTTTGAGAATTTCTAGAAAAGGGTCTTTGTTAGTATTTTGTTATTCTAGGTACAAGGCCTAAGAACGTTTTTTCTGCATTTTCATTTATTTCCCCATTTATCTCCAAGTCCTGATCATTTTAATTCAATACTTGATTTAATTGAATCATTGAGGTATAAAATTCCTCCAAATTAAAGAGATAAACTTTCATACCTAAAGAAATGCCAATCAGTCAAGACCAGAAACTTTTGACAATTTACTATAAAAAAAATGAGAAATGGTTTAAAATGTTTGCACTGTTTTCAATATTGTGTAATCTATCTTTTTGTAATAAATATTTCATACATTGTGCAAGTTTAAATTAAATCTAGGTTTCATCATCAAAATCTTACTGCTTAAAATGTCCATTTAATTGTGTCATATTGTGTAGTATGTTTTGTATATTTTTAAATATCATTATAAGATTCCCCATTGGCATTCACATTATACTGTATTTCAGAATCTGTATAGAAAAATATTTCACCCTCACAGATACGATTCGATTTTTACCATATTTATTGAAGAAAAATATGACACTCTGTTAAATCATTATGCTAGCCATTAGTTTAAGATGTGTAATTAATTTCTCTAGGGTAAAAACTGATGTGTCTGGAAGACTTCAACCACAAAACATCATTTTAAATAGGGATTCTGCAACAGTTTTATATTCATGTCAAACATGCTGACCCGCCAGTACATCTGTATTTTCTCCCAATTCAACATTTCCATGGAGAGAAGGAACATGGAACAAAATGTTTTTAGAAAGGGGTATAATTAAATGTAGCCAGCGTCTATTTATGTTTTCTTTCATGAAAAGAGCTGAAATACGTCTGGTGCGTTTAGATTGCCCTGTTTCATTGTGTTTCCTGTCACACACCCACATCTCCTGAGCTCCCCGTCTGTTACTTCGCTGCTGTCTCACCTGTTCTCAGTTCTCGAGTTATCCCCTGTGAATTTACACCCAGAGAACAACGGTTCTCTGCCAGATCCTCTTAGAAAAAGCATGTGTTGTTTCAGTGACTTTTGGCTACGGCTGGATTTTTCTATTTGCCTCCCAGAGAGCCTCTGTAGAGTTTGCCTTGGTTAAGACAGATCATATTTTACATTCACCTTTCTAACTTGCTCTTTAAGCGACCGCTAGCTAATGGAAGCTGCTGTTTTACACCGATACACTGAGGCCTTAAGAGCAAATACCACAGAGTGAGTTTCCCTCACCAGCTTCACTCAGCATCAGACCACCTTTAATGCTCGCTATCATCTTTATTGTTAAGGCAGGCTTTCATGCTTAACCTCAGTGTGTACGCCAATAAGAAAGACGCTGCTTAAAAGTTATTTGACTTTGCTGACAGCGAAGAGATGGAGTTAATGTGTTTGGTTTGGTTTTGGGAGCAGGGCCACGCCTCAGTCACACCTCTAATTGTCCAGCAGTCAGTTTATAATTTGTCATAATCTCCAGACCCCACCCTCAGCTGTTCATACCTTCTTACCTATCGATTTCTTCTTGTCCCTACCTCCTCTACATTCCTGACCATTTCGTTCCTCCTATTGTATCCTTTATTCCTCATTCATACCTCCTTCAACCCTCTTTCTTCTCTGTCATATCTTCTACTTTCATCCCTCATCTCATCACTCCTCCCTTATTTCCTAATCTTTTTTAGTGTTCCCCCTCCTTCAGCCCTCATCTTTACCTCCTCCAACCTGTCATCATACTTCCTTCATCCCTTATCTACTCTCTCACTCCTAGCTCCTCCACCCCCTCTTGTCCTTCTCCTCTGTCATATACCTTCAACTTTCATCCCTTATCTTCTTTATCACTCATCCTTCATCAATGATCTTTGTTGATGTAAAACCTGAGCATCCATTGGATGTAAGTTGTAAATAGATCACATAATAAAACCATGCAGTGAAAGGAAAAGGAAAAAAAACAAGAGTAAAAGAAAGAAAGGAAGGAAAATATCAGAAGATGAAATGCAAGTAGTGATTATGATTTATTTTTACTTGTTTTTAATCAAATATACGGCTCTGGAAAAAATTAAGAGACCACTTAAAATGACAATTTTCTCTGATTTTACTTATTATAGGTAAATGTTTGAATAAAATGAACATTGCTCTTTTATTCTATGAACTACTGACAACATGTCTCTGAAATTACAAGCAAAAATGTAGTATTTATTTACAGAAAATGAGAAATGGTCAAAATAATATACCGTAAAAGATGCAGTGTTTTCAGACCTCAAATAATACAAAGAAAAGAAGTTCATATTCATTTAGAAACAACAATACTAAATGAACCCAGGAAGAGTTCAGAAATCAATATTTGGTGGAAAAACCAGGAGGTTTTCAATGGGGTTCAGTGCAGTGGAGTCTCTTAATTTTTTCCTGAGCTGTATTTTTCAAAAGACAAAAAAAATATGTTTTCACAACAAAACCACACAAAAACAGAACATGCCTCTCCCAACCCAGAGGAGGCATCCATATCTATATATATTTTATATATAGATATGTAATAATGTACTGTATGTATGTTTATATATGTAATAAAGTAGGACAGGCTGAAAATATTCACACCATGATTCTGTGGCAGAGATGAAACCAAAGATTTTCACACAGAATAGAAAGACATTAGCCTTTCTGGTTTTCACTGTCTCCCATCAAATCAGATAATTTTTTTTCTGATTTAAATCAGACCAAGATCAGTCTTGTTTGATGGATGCTAGAATAGTGAGTAAGATCATTTTTCAGACCGTGTCTTTAATTTTCCCAGATCATTGACCTCATGACTGGTGATCATGGGTTTTGCTAAAACTGGCTGATCACCTCGCTATTCGCTCCTTAGTGCTTATTCTTTCTATCCGGTGTCAGTGTTTATGTCCTTGTGGGGTGTCATGGACTTTCATACGTATTGTTTCAGGTAGTTTTTACAAAACTTAGTTTTTTTCTAAATTCCTTCCCTTCCCAGGTGTGTTTTTATTATAATGTAATGGTTGCTATATTGAATAGAAATAGAAAAATAACTTCATTCACTGCTTTTGCTGTTGAAGGTTGCACTTTTCTCAAAAGACCTTCCTGTATTTTATCACACTTCTTCTCTTGAGCCTTTTTGACTCATTCCTTTTTTCTTTTTAAAACAACTTTTATCCTGCTTGGCGCTCTTTCTCTATTTCCTCCCCCACCAACCTGCTCCTACCTGCCGCTGGTTCATAAAGAAGTCTGATGTGATTTATACAGTGTCATTTCTTATAGCTCCGATGTGGCTTTAAACTCAGAGGGAGATCAGAAAGACAGATAGAGCAGCCGGAACAAGAGCTGGTTTGTGTACTACAGAGTAGTAGGCATAGCAACTGCCAGCCCTCTTTATTATTCCTGTTTTCGATTTTATTATTCACTTTATTCTTCACTTATTTCTCCCATTCATATTTCTCACAGCGCATATGCTGCAGGGCAGCGCTGTTCGCCAACCTTTTCATCCAGAATGCCGATCATTTCTCCTCACCGTCACCCCCCCTCCTGCTCCAGACTCTCCATCCTCTGCTGCTGACCACTAGCCTTGACAATATTAAGACTTGTGAAAAGTATACAGTGCGCCCTGACACCATTTTTATTTTCTGTCAGGTCTAATCTCCCCCTGGGCTTCTGGCACACCTTTTTCCATTTACTGCGCTTCATTGTGTTGTCAAACTCTGTCTCGGTTGCTTTTGCTCACCTGAGCAACCCTGCTGCCAGATCACTGAATTATACCAGAGATGTTTTTCTTTTACATGATGATGTTTTTGTCTTAACACATGACCTGATGATTGGAGGAATATGTCAGCAATATGCATGATCTGAACACCTTCCACATTCATATTCATCTCTATATTTTTTCTTCCTTAGGGTGTAAGAACTCATGTTTTCACAATCTATTATTTTTGCTTTTTGTATGGCTAAGATGACTAAATAGTTGATGTTTCTATGTCCTTATTTGGAAAATATAGCAGAAATGCCCTCTTTAGATGATATAAATGTATGAAGAAATGGAAAAAGCAGCACATCCACCAACATCGGTGGACGGAGGTGGGAGTGAAAGACATGGTGACTGAATTCAACAGAAACTTCACACATAGCAAAATGAAATGAACTGAAAAATATAAAACACTGTTTGTTGTGTCTTTTTGAGGGGGCAAGTTAATTTTCTAAACTAGCATACTTTTATTGGATGCCTCCCACATATGATCTTCTCCACACAAGTTCACTGTTCTTTACTGACTTTATGCTGTTTTAGCTGCTTTTGCCACTTGTTGGCATCTCGCTCATATTGTTGATAACTAGGAGAAAAATATATGTACAAATATTGATCAAATTCCTTCACATTGGGTTATGCTGTCAATATACAAAAACAATCTTCTTTTGGTGCAGTTGTTACTCTAAAGCCAATAACATATATTACTGTGTTATTGATTGTGTCTACAGCACAAGTAGCTGGTTGAGGAAGTTAGAAAAGTAGCAGTTTATAAGTCATTACAAAAACATTTTTTGATTTAACCTGAACAGGACATAAATGTTCATATGAATCACCATCAGGGTGCATGATTACTGCAGCAGCTTCCCATTGACCTGCTGGTGTTGCTAAGAAGGTTGTCTCGATAATGTCAATTAATAACTACTATTAAAAGAGAAATTACATCCCATCAGTGTTATTTCGTTTATCAGATCCGCTGAAATCTAAGATTTCAAATCATAGATTTAATGAGTGTAGAAACAATAGTTGATGCGTAAAAATACTTAATGGAAAAAAGCTAAAAATAAGTGTATTGTATGTTTTTTTTGTCTGCGCAAAATACCTAGATATAGACTATTAGACATCTATAATAATCTTTTCAACCACAGTTGGTTCATCAATCCACTGAATGATTCCCCTTCAAATATTTGCAAGCTGATGTAATCTCAGGAAAATTTTATTGGAAAAAAACATTTGTTTTGTCATTTTTTCACCCACATTCAATTGAGGTTGCCTACACCATATATACAGTGTATCCATTCATTGCTTATGAAAAAACAAGAAAAAAGTAGATATGAATCACCTTACATAACACAAGCCTTACATTGTCTGCACTAATCAGGCTAAATAAACAAGTAGCTTTGATCTGATGGCTTGCACTTGTGATCTCTGACCTTTCCTTGGGCCTTGATTCCAACAATTTCCAGCTTGTTGAACCAGCCTCTCTCCATCGCTGACCCATCACGAGTGTGCCCTGGGCAGATGCATCAGATTACCACGCTTATTTGAAGTCATGAGGAACAAATAAATGAAATTATCCAACTTCAGATTCAGAGAAAAAGAAAACACCACGAAAAAACACCGGGACTGGATTCAACATTGGTATTGCTTCTAAAACCACAGCGTTGCAATTTGGTGGGATTCCTGTCTTCAACGTCACATGATATTATCTTTATTGATGTGTGTCAAGTTGCATAATAAGGGTGCAGCACAGTAGGTTGACCTGTTATATAGAAACGGTCTAATCTGCTCCCCCTCCACCTTTATCTGATTAAGGTGCATAAGGCATGTAGAAAAAAGCATAATGTGAAATGAAACAGATTAGGTTGGATAATGCAGTGTAATTATGTAGGATTATATTAAATCAGTAATGTTATAAGATAGATTGTGCCTTTAGGTCATATTAATAATAATAATACAAATGGGAGATTAATGAGGGGAATTAAATGCATTCATCCATTTTCTATAACTGCCTAATCCTGTTAAGGGTGGCGCCGGGAGTTGTGCCTATCTCCAACAGCCAGTGGGAGACCCTGGTCAACATGTGCACAGAGATAATCACAACTTATATCAAGGTAGACTCACCAATCATCTTAATATTATTGCTTTTGGATTATGAAGAGCAACTGGAATGACAGAGAAGATGAGAGCTCCATATTACAGACACCAACAGGAAACTGACGCCGGGAACTTCTTGTATTGAAGAAACTACCCTAGAAAATAATACACTGTTCCTCAAGGCAGAGACCACGTTTGTATGCGACCTTAAGTAGAATCTACTTTTAGTTCTCACTTCCAGTTAAATCCACTCCAATGGGGGTAAAACCTTAAAGTTTGGGAGTTGCAAATGTGAAGCTGGTACTTTTTTTTTTTTTTTTTTCCATTTTTTTCTCCGAAGAGTTTTTGCGGCACTAGTGGCTTGTATTTTAGTATGTATAGTATGCCTTTTTGTACAGTAGGCAGACAGGAAGAAGGGTGAGGAGAGGGGGGAAGACATGCGGCAAAGGTCGTCGGGACCGGGAGTCGAACCCGCGACGTCCGCGTCGAGGACTAAGGCCTCCAAACGTGGGGCGTACTAACCCCCTGCGCCACCATAGCATGCCCCAAGCTGGTACTTTTTGATTACTCAAAAGCTAACAGTGATTTAATCAAGACTGAATGTTTTTTCTTCCAATTGTCTCTTGAATAAATAGCACTAAATAATTTTCAAAGATAATCATATTTTCATG
Organism: Xiphophorus couchianus; assembly: GCF_001444195.1. NCBI lineage: Eukaryota > Metazoa > Chordata > Actinopteri > Cyprinodontiformes > Poeciliidae > Xiphophorus > Xiphophorus couchianus. The sequence continues at coordinate 14,853,408 of NC_040230.1, read as the reverse complement.
ACTTACTTATTAAGTCTGGCAGTCATGTCTGGAGTAATTAAAACTTAGCAGAGTTGGAAAGGATAGACCAATTTAATTAGTTTTTCTTAAAAGCGTCTGAGTTTCAAGTTTAATTTCAAGTTTATTTTTAACAATGGGACAATGCATACTAAAGACTATAGCCAAGTGATAAATTTCTATTTCTCGTCCCTTTGGCAGGTTGATGTTAAAACACAGATAATAAAAAACAATGGAAATCAAAGATATAACACTAACACATGTATAAGCAACCATAAATACATACATTTATGACTTTCCAAGAGCCAGTTTTTTTATTCTTCTGTTTTCTCTGTTGTATGTCTTTCTTCCACCTGTCCACCCATTAGCTGTCCATCAGTTATTGGGAAGTCAGTTCCAGGAGGGATATCCCAACATCTGTTTTCCTGTCTCTTTTTAGGGGATCCAAAATTAATCCTATGCCAGAAAGGAAAATATCTATGCTGTGGCTTGTGGATTTGTGGGTCTGTGCTGGAGTCCAATAAGGCTAAACTACAGAAGAAGACAATGAAATCTTGAGTCTATTTATCTCCTGCTCCAAGTATCATCACTCGTAAACAGAGGAGAGCAGTAATAGTTACATTTACCAGAGTCACGTCTCTGTTTGAGGAAAATACTGTCTCCCGCACAGAAACTAGCACTTAAAATTTTCCCCTTTGTGAACTATGGCCTCTTACGAGAGTAAAGTCAAAGGGCTCTAAAATCTCATCTGAATTTTTGTGGGCTCTCTCCTGGAGCCGGGCCTGTCAGAGTCTCTACTTCAAAGGGCAGCAGGAGGTCACCTAGAAGTGGGCCCACCTCCTACAGGGAGAGATGTTGAGTTCCAGCTAGCAGGCAAGAATCATTATAAGTTGGCATCTGAGATCTGAAAACTGCCAAATGTTGATTAATTTAAACTAGCATGAAATCATGGCAGAATTTCATTATGTCTTTCTATAAGACTAATAGGGAAAATTTTATTTTCTTTACCAGCTGTCCCCTTATTCTTGAAAAAAAATTTTTTTAAGGGAAAACAACCCCCCCCCCCCCCCCCCCCCCCCCGACCCACCCAAAAAAAACATGCATTGAAGAAACTACACTAGAAAAGAATACACTGTTTCCCCGCCTTGAGAAACAGGCAGAGACGTGTTTATATATACACAGGTGTTATACGCAACCAAAAGCGTGGTTCTCGCCTATAATGTGGTCTCAGCGGCACCAAATGCCACATCGCCATATGGGTGATGTTTTTTGGGGTTGCAATAAAAATAATAATTACTCGGAAATAACCAGAGTACAATAAATTAAACATCCGTTCGGCGGCCATATCGCGCGCATATCCTGCCACCTGTTTTCTGCGCTCGCTTCAGCGTCCAATGAGGAAGGAGCGGCGGTTCTGGAGGCGGAGAAAGGACGCAGAGAAGTTGGAGGAGAGAGTGAGAGTGAGAGACAGAGACGGAGAGACGGGGAGCTGGGGATTGAGTGTTATAGTCGCTGTTGTCACATATTTAATCACAGACTTTGCTGCTCATCTTTGGATTGTTAAATCACACCCAGGCGAGTTTCTCCCCCCTTTCTGTTTCTCTCCTTTTTGCACATTTTATTGACGCGCAGCCACAGGTTGGCCCGATTTTAATCCAGTCACCAGTGGATTATTCCTCCCCATCATCTTCTCCCTGAAGCGGGTTAGAAATGTGTACCGTCGAGACATACGCGATGATCGTTTTAGGGGAAACAAACTGAACATTCAAAGTAAGGAGGAGGAGGGAGAGACATTCATTCATTCTGCGAAGAAGCGACGAGCAAATTTTGTCTTTTCTTTTGGTGAGACAAGGACCTGTGGAGGGGCTGAGAGGAGACGAAGCGGAAAAAAAGACCAGGGGGATGGCTCTGACAACATGAGAAAGAAAAAGTGTGGTGGTCCTGTTTTTCAACCAGCCAGTGATTGAACGCACCTAACCTGGGGGGCAAGGATCGTGGGAGAAGAGGTCGGAGGTAGGTAAGGGGGGAACAGTAGGGAGGGGTAGTGAAGGTATCTGGTTATATCATACTGAAAGTAGGTTATTGCATTTTGATCAGTCGCCGGCAGCTGATCGCAGCCAACTTATGGTTAACACAGCCTTCGTTGCAGCCACGCTTCTCCTGCAAAGGCAAATTGACAGATGTGAAATTGTTATTCTCAGAGTCTCTAAGCCTGATCTGATTTTTATGGGGGTAAAGCCAGAGGATTCCCTCCCTCCCCCCTGACTGACAACATCAGTGTAACACAGATGACATTTTATGGGGGAGATTTCTGGGCGAGCTGTGGGATGTGAGAGAACAAGGAGACACCGGGAATCAGAGGGACTGAGGATAGAGAGAGTGGCTGGCTGGGCAGCTGACTCAAATGTGACTAAAGGAATAACATTTCCTCCAAATTATGACAGCCTCACTGCACTCTATTGGCCCTTTTTGTCACACATACCCAACATTTGGAGACTTGCTCCTCATTCGTTTTGATCTCAGTCCTTCCCTTTCATGTTTGTCTGTTGCTCTGTTGTGTTGCATGAAGAAAAATGTGAGTAATCATCATCTGTTTGTGTTTCTTTCCCCCTCTGTGTGTTAAACTGTAGTCAGGTGCTTGGCCACAGCTCTGACTATGGAGCCTCCCCCTTCTCTGAGCATGGCTCTGCTAGGAGGGAGCGAGGATGAGGACCAGCGCTTCCTCCTTCCTCTGGGCAGCATATCCCATCCCTCCACGGCTGGCAACCAGCCAGGATCGAACCACTCCAACCATACAGGAGCTTCAAGTATCGATCGCCTGAATGGCAGCACCCCATCGCCGTCCTCCACCACACCCAACTTGCCTCTGGCACCCCTCCCTAAGTTACCTCTGTCCTCCTCCGGAGCCCAGCCTCTGCCTCAGCCCATTCCCAATGCCCTGCACCCCACCAGTACCCCACTTTCGTCCTGCCTGGGTTCCCAGCACAGCCTGAGTGGAGACAACTCCCCAGTCTATAATGCCCTCTTTTACTCCTCCCACTCGCCCTCCATGGAGCGGGACAGGGACAGAGAGCGTGACAGGGAGAGGGACAGGGGCAGCAAACACAGACAGGCCAGTCCACTTGTCCACCGCAGGGACAGTAACCCCTTCACGGAGATTGCCATGAGTTCCTGTAAGTACACAGGTGGGGTCATGAAGCCCCTGAGCCGCCTGAGCGCCTCCAGGAGAAACCTCATAGAATCGGACAGCAGCAGCGAAACCAAAGAGGGTGGCGTTTCGGCTGTTGCTGGGGCAACGGCGACTGGCGGACATGACAGACAGCGAGACGCCCCTCCCACTTACTCAGAAACCCAGTCATCTACTCACCAACCCCCTATCCAGAGCCCCCCAGAGATTGTGATCTCGTCCAAAGAAGACTCACCGTACCCCAGACGAGGGTATGACATCACTGACTCCACATCCAACCAAATGTCCATCTACCACCAGAACCACGCACTGGTGGAGAGTAGGCGGGGACAGTCTGAGCGGGGCAGCAGGCAGGGAGGGGTCGGAGCAACGGGCAGTGGGGCCAGAGGCAGCACCTCCAAGACCCCAAAACGAAAGAACCAAAACATTGGCTATAAGTTGGGGCATCGCAGGGCGCTATTCGAGAAGAGGAAGAGGCTGAGCGACTACGCCCTCATCTTCGGAATGTTTGGCATCGTGGTCATGGTGATTGAGACTGAGCTGTCGTGGGGAGTGTACAACAAGGTGAGTATGATGTATCTTCACATGATGACAAAATGTCAGACATGTTACTGCTGATTACATGAGGAATTTAATATAAAAAGCGTATGTTACACACATTACATAGCAGCAAAATATTAGAAGGCAATGCCAAAAAGGTTTACTTTGTTGGCTGGTATGATTGGTATTCTTTCCTTCAAATAAGTGAGTGAACATGATTGCTAAGAAATTGAAAACCAGATAAGTTATTTATTCAAAATCAGCAACAATTGTCTCATGAGATGACTGATAAGGGAGCATAATTTTTTGTGTACTGTTATGTTTTTAATTTACTTAAAAAAAGAAATGATTAGCAGTTGTTGAATGTCTGGTGATAAGTGTCAGGGCACCAGACAGTAGACTTTTTACCGAAGATAGTACCTCCAACATTTTCAAGCCAAATATTGTCTACAATGCTAACAAAATTGTGCATATTGGCTGTGCTCCTTAACACAAATTTTTAGACACAACATGAATTTTTGTCATATTTCTCTAAGACTAAAAGGAAGTATTTATACACGAATAAATTATAAGTTCTTGCAGTAAAATCATATGTCTTTTACATATGACATATGTAAAAGACATAAGATAAAAAGCTCCTCTAATATTTGCTTTTAAAAATATAGTGTATCTTACAAAAATGCACTGATACTAGTTTTAGCCAATTACAATTTATGTTTGAAGACTATTATAACAGCTTACCTTCTTTTCTAGTCTTTATCCCATAAGAGTTCATTCACTGTTAATGTTAGGAGCAGGGACAGTGTCACACTGTGTGTGTAGAAAAACAGTGCGTGAAAACAGGGTTTCATTCATTTAAAATAAAGACAAAATGACTTTGATTTGTTATTGTAAATGGTCTGTAGCATTTTATGTCAGCACTTCGTGCAAACAACAGTCTCTATGGGGCCTTTCCCATCAAACTGGTTCCAGTGCTTAACTGGTACAAGTGCTTACTAAGCACCAGTTCTTTGTTTTTCCACAGAGATAAACCCTGGCTCAAGTCCCGAAAATCTGGAACCGTCCCAGCCCCAGTTCCCTGCTTAGCAAATCTAAATTCCTCTCAGTTTAGTTTTTTAACAATCAAATTTAAAAACTCAAAACTCTGAAAACATTTTGCTGAGTCTTGGATTAGCATCAGAATAAGAAAAGATGACCATTACTTATCGTGCAGCAGTTTCTTTTGAAATCACCTGTATTTACACTGAGTCAATAATTTAAATTTCCGACTCAGTCTTATACCACTGTGGGTCTTTTAATATATCCAGTTGGTGAATAAATGATGCTATAAAAGTTTAGCTTCCATTTTTCAGCCCATGGTTCAGACGAGAGATCAGCATCAGGATTGATGAAGAATGAAGTACTGCTTATTGCAGGAATAATAATATATTCATTTGTTTAAATTACCTCAATGGACTACACTAATTCATAACAACAAAGAATGAAACAAAGGGAGGATCAGAGAAATAACAAATGAGATATTTATAATGGTTTGGCTCCCACTTGACTCTCAGGTGTTGGAAATGCCAAACATAAAGATTAAGAAGAGGTTCTAGTTAAGAACGTTCTAGGTGGAAAAGTCCAACATATGTTTTCCTTAGAGGACGTAGACCCTACCCTCAACTCTTAGATTTCTTAAAGGTTACAGAAATGCCCAAACCCAGCTTGTTTCTTAAGAGACAGAGGTCTTAGGCGCAGTAGACATAGAACACAGCAGTTTTGCTGTAATGCAGTCAGCCTTCCTGGTATCTGCTAAAACCAGCTCCGAGTTAATTCACTGCTTTGCCAATTTGACAAATTGTTCCCAACGCCGGTATGAATTAATATTTTGTGGCAGATGGCTCCTGTTTGTATCTGAAAAAAAAATCTGGTACAAAACCACCAAAACTGCAGAAATATGAAGTGGTGAAGAATAAAATACTTAAAACCTGCCGAAGCCCAGATTCTTTATGAACAGCTGATATGCTGAAAATGTGGTTTCCTTTTAAGTGGCTTCCTATATATTTTGCTTTCTAGAAGCATGATACAAAACATTTTAAATACTTCTTTAAAGTGAGAATCAACCCTGGAAATATTCCTCTGAACTACCATATCATGTTTGTAGTTGCATTTGCCAAGGTCTGTTAAGAATCTCTTATGTTAACTTTTCTTGTGCTGTGTATTGATATGATTACTTGTGTCTGCAATGCATCTAAAATACTTAAACAGCTAAACAAATGAACTGGAATAATATGGTACCGTTTAGTCAATATAGTTGTTTCAAAGGCATTAAATAAAAGTAAAATTAGACAAATAATAATTATAAAGTCTTAGTATAACTGGAGGTGTGAATTGGCAAATGGGTGAACTGAGCTGGAGCTCTTGGGTCTTGTAAAGAAAGTCACCATCCAGGTTACCCTCATCTTAATGGGTCAACAGTCAAGTTAAAAAGACACATTTAGCTGACAAGATGAGGCTTTTAGCCACATTTTTTAAGAAATTAAGTATGCTCAATTTTCTGTCTTCACAAATGGAGCAAAGGCTTCACAAATCTGTAATCAGTGTAGCTCGATGAGTGTTCTTCATTAGCTCACTGGGTCAACAAGAACTGCTTTCCTTCTTACTTCAAATAAGGAGTCTCAAAAATAAACTCAAGACAAAATTCAGGAAATCTTGGAAGTGAATCTTATACTTCTAAAAAGCAAGTTTATTCCTCTTTAAATGATAATGGTAATGTTGTGGGTTGAGCAGCTGAGTTGAGTTGGGTTGAGTAGCCTCTGGCTAATGCGAAACAGCGTATTCTGCTCATTCTTGGTGTTGTTTATTGGTTTGGATGATTGAAATGTAAAGAAAAAATACATATTTGCAGTTTATTCGTTTACCAAATCTAAGTAGTGGCATGTCCCTCCTCATGCTCGTCAACAGCTCGGTCACACACTGTTGTGGAATGGCATTCCATTCCGTGAGCAGCATTTGCTGCAAGTTTGCCACTGTGGCTTTATCTGTCACTCTGGCATAAAGACAGCATGCTCCCACAAATATTTAGTGGTGTTGAGGTCAAGATTGCAACAGGTCACTCCGTCTTCTCCTCTTCCAAATTGTGGATGTTGTGTTTGATAAACCCTGCAGTGCTGGGGGAACTGTTGTTATTTTGGATGATGCATTAGTTCCCAGCTTGTGATGATGTGGAATTGCAATGGTTGCATGAGTGCAGTCCTTATTCTCAACTCGAGCAGTCAACAAGCTTTCCAACACCTTAAGATTCATTGTCAAAATCATTATTACAACAAAAAAAAATCTACCAAATACAAATTACTTTAATTTTTGTGTTTGATAGGCAGGGGGTGTTCAATTTAAAGCACTCACCTTGATATCCAGAGCCCAGAATATTAGTTTAGACTTAACCTGACCAGACAAAATCACAAGCTCACAGCGACTGAATTGCACTTTGCTGGACACACTTCAGTTTGACAAGAAAAATATAGTGCCAATTTAACACACCCTAGTGAGCAGCCATCTTTACCACTTTTGTAGCTTCTAGTAACTCTTCACACAGTCAGACCAGCTCTGTACACACATGTTGGAGGAACGTTGTGCACTGTAACGACCAAGCTTGACAGTAGCTGCTTCTGGGTGATGTGATGCAAAGACACAAAGGACATGCAGGGCAGATTATCAGTAGGAGGCCAGGATCTCATTTGTCTGTGTAATGGCCAGTGTAATAAGCTGAACTGGCCCCTGGCTGTTTTTGTGTGTTTATTTTGGGTGTGTATGTGTGTTAGTTAGCCTCATAGTGTCTTGTGCTCACCTTCCTGATATCCCTGCCCTCATTCCATCCTTCTTTTCTGCTCTGACACATCACAGAGGGCTGGTTCTCTTTATCTAATGAGGCGGAAACATTACTTCCACAGCTTGTCACAGAAGGATCATGGATCATGTAAAATATTTGGTGGCACTCTGATTTACAGGTAGCCGGTTAGATGCTAGGCGTGCTTCGCGTCCCTTTCTCAAAGTGTGTGGCCTCCGATTTATCGTACTGGTCACTCTGGGATGGGATTTTCCTGCTCTGTGCTGCCAACTTTCTCTCTTTTCTTCTCCTCACTGCTGTATTAAAATCATCGTTTCAAAAGCAGTCTCTTCCTATTAATGAAAATGTATGGGCCTGAATTTGTCTTTCAGTTCTTCTTTGTCTTTTTCTCCTCGCTGCCCGTCCGACAGTCGTCCTTCTCAGAGGAGACGGCCGGCACTTTCATGTCGTCTTCCACCATCTGTCCCCTCTTTTTTATTTTGAAATCCCTGTCCGTTTCTTTATCCGGGCTTCCTTTTGTTCCTGTATTTCTTTCATTATTCTTTTTTTCTTCCTCTTCTTCGCTTCACTTTCTTACTCCTTCTGCTTCCCTGCTCCTCGCAGTGGGCGTCAAACTGGGGGAGTGTGATCGGAAGAGAGAAGCGGCTGAGTGAGAATGAAAGTCTGTGGAAGGATGGAAGAAAGGAAAGGCGATAATGAAAAGCCTGATTTAGGTTCTTAAGCTACAATCAATGCGGCCCATCTTAAACTGGCAGTATTGTCTATCAAAACAAATGAATGGAGATCCCATGTGTTTGAGGAGGGTAATGCCAGCTCCGTCACCTTAATGAATAATCTATAATCACTCTTGTTAGGAGTGGAGTTCAAGGAAAGCAGGATTAAAAAACCCTCAAACTTTTCAGGAAAGCTTTCTCCAGGATAGCACCCAGACATCTAAATGTGTTCTGGCAATTAGTTTTAGTTTGATTTGGTTTCAGTCCAGCAGATACTGGAGGACCATCAAACAGCTCAAACACTCACTTAGATATCTGAGAAGGACAGAGCCCCACCGGTTGTTGTGGTGAAAAATGGATGGCAATCATGGGATGAAAGCGAGATGGGAAAGAGAGACGAATGGGAAGGGAGCCCAGAGAAAGGTAGAGAGACGTTCGTTCGTTCAGCTGAAACCCATCTGAGGGTGGAAGCTTTGAATGATTTCTTATATTGATCTCTGAAAATCACTCACCCACACAAGGTCTGTCCACCCCCAGATACATGAACTCACAATTGTTGCTGATTTTATTTGATTGTATTTGGGCTGCATTTCGTGTTTTATATTTACTTCTTGAGGCGGTGTGGAAAAGTATAATCACTAGTAACCGGTTTCATCGCAAAAGCCCCTTCAGGTCCATCTCAGTGAACTAGAAATCTCAGTCAAAAGATTTATTTTGATTCAGTATTTAATTACTAAGTGAAATTCATATGTTCCACATGTTTATTTTACACAGTGATATGTTTAAAGCTTTTATTTCTGCAAATTATAATCTCTACAACAATCATTGAGTATTTTAATACAAAAAATATCAGCTTATCATGTATTATACATTATATGAATGCAGCGCTTGGGCTGTGGCTCTGCTGAGGTTCTCAGGAAGCCCATTTTTCTCATTTTCCTCTTAATACTTTGCTGGTGAATTCAGCACAATAACACTATGGTCAGCATGTATTGGTACCATTGGTAGTATAGGCAGAAATCCAGCTGGAAATTGAAATCAATTCGTTGGCAGTAGACAGAATGGAGTGCTCTATTTTTAATTTTGTTAGACTTGGATTTTTTTAGCCACATTTTTTCCTTCCTCTTAACTTTATGCTAACATGCTTGCATACAGCACTCTGTAAACATTCAGCTTCTTTACAATGAAGTCTGGTAGCTTCATTCCCTCCTTGTGGAGAATGTCAATGACTATTTGCTTGACTACTGTCTGTAGTTTCCCCCATGATTGTTTGCCATATCATAGCTTTTTTTAAAAAATGTTTTTGTTGTTGGTCTTACATAATATTCAGGCTTTCTGAAAACTGAATATTGGGTTGCTTTTGGCTGTAAGTCATTACTACTACTACTACTAATAATAATAATAATAATTTAAAAATACTACTATCTAATGTACGAGATTCAACTTTGTAATTGAGTTATTAAATAATAACTTGTGGATGATAGTTTGATGTGCTGAGTTGCACCTGTACATACAGCATATTCTGATAACAGTGTCCATGTACAGTCTCCTGCCAGTGTGTACATATCTCTCAGAGCTCTCTTCAGGAGGTCCAGCTGCTCGATTTTGCTCCCAAAAATAGAGACGAAGAATAAGACTGGAACCGAGTGGGGTGGGCTGGATTTTGCAGAGCGAATATTTGGATGGATAAAGCGAGCGAGGTTAACTTTGGAAGACACGTTCTTCGTGACTGCGAATGTTGCAAGCGAGTGTATCAACAGTTTTTCCGACTCCATCAGCACATTCTGAAGTCACAGTGTCCAACTTGCTGCTTTGTGGCCTCTGTCTTTCATTACCTTTTCGTTCCTTTCGGCTGTCTTCACGCCTGAGCACTGAGACATGAGATCCGCTCGATGAGTTCTGGTCGCAGGTTAAAAAACTGTTCTCATGTATGGCAGGCAGCATGAATAATTGAACTTGCTGTCAGGCAAAATGGTGACTTTTCACTTACAAAGCCTGAGAGATGAAAGAGCAGCGCAAAGCCTTTTATATTCTCTCTATAAGTTATCTTCTGCACTGTACATGTTAAGAGTTCCAGGCACTTTTGCGTTTGCATCTCCTGCTACCTCTTCTGCACATCTCTGTGGGTATTTAACAGCTATGTAAGGACAGTTTTTCACGTAGGGCATCCATTATTGATTTTAAGAATATGGGGGAATCTGTGTGAGAGCAACCAAGGATCTCGCAGACTTTGGACCGGTTGCCTGCCGGTGTCAGTTCAGCCGACCGGCTCCACACCCCGTTCCAGGCCTGCGAAGCAACGCGGGCTATTCTGAGAGAATGCACAGCTGTTGTCAACCACACCTGTCACATCGTCAGCGCACTCACTTTGCACATGTGTGACGCACGGGACGGGCTAACAAGTGGGAGTATGAGCTGTACTTGATGTTGCTCAGCACACGCATCACAAACTGTTGCATTCGGTACACTGTGTTTTTGAGGGGGAAAAAAAATCTAAATCTTTTCATTTTTTATTTTGAGAATAAGTTTAATGTCTCATGAGCGTAACATGATATGCAAACAGCTGTTATGAAGCAGTACATGTTTCCCTCAAAGTGACTGATTGGCTATTTCTGCTTCTGAGGAAGAAGCCAAGCCAACGGCAGCTGACATGAATGAATAATTGCATCACGCCCAGCTAAAACAGATTTTTTTCTATATGACCAAGCCAAGAAAGCATTAAATTATTGTTCGCCCTGAGAACACAACAAAACAAAAAAAAATCAATGTAATGATGATTTATACACCTACAGCAACTGATTTTCCAGTTAAATGTTTCTTCTTTTGTTGCTTGGCTGCCTGATAGTACATGTTGGCAATAAATTTAACAACTCTAAAAGTCAAGATCCGGATTTAGTTACGGGAATGCGTCCATATTGAATGAGATAAAATACTGAGTTTTTGGACAATGAAGGAGAAAAATTCAGTTTAATATATATAAAAAATCTAGCTGTGATGCTCAGGAGCCCACCCAGAGTCAGTAAACAGCAACTAAATGTGACACCGCACTTGTATGAAATAAAGTATATAATATTCTCTGCCTTTATAACCTGACTGGTCCTGTCTCTGTCTCAGTGATAACACTGAGTAGTTTTTAATATTTAATGTAGCTGCTGCATTATGATATGTTTCTAAATGCACACGTCTTTCACTCTCTCATTGGAGACACAGCTAAAATATTTAATACAAACAGGGAAGAGACTCCTTAATAAACAGATACAGGAGCTGCTGCAAGCGTCGAGTACAGCTGCGTCTACTGAGTTCAGATCACCAGGAAGCGACATGGCACAACAATGGGAGTTTACTGGTTTAATCATAGCGGAGGGAGGATGAGGCAATAGATGAAGCAAAAGGTTGAACTTCATCTGGGGAGTCTCCCGATTGTCCGGGAGAAAGAAACGTGGTGATAAACAGGGATGAGCAAGATGAATGGGATGAAAAGTTGTTTTAAAGTTGTTTTAAAGGAAGATGAGGAGGAAAAGAGGGATGGCGAGGGGGCTCATAAGGAGAAAGAAGGGATGAAAATAAGTTATGAAGAGGGAGATGAGTGGGATGGAGGGGTCATACAGAGAGTGATGAGGAGCAAAGCAGAGATGAAGGTGGGAATATGAATCATAAAAAGGAGCTTCACTAAATAGGGATGAAGCCGATGAAATGGTTGAAGAGCAGACATGAGGATGGATGAGTGCCAAGAAAAGGGGTTGTGAAAAGGATTGAGGAGAAAAAGTGGGACTAAAAGGTGTCATAAAGAGAAATGAGGAAGATAAGCACAATTAACAGGCCTCACAAAGAGGGATGAGAAGATAAAGTAGCCAAAAAAGAAGGATGACGAGCATGAAAAGATAGAAGAAGGAACGTGAAGACTGATGACGAGGGTGTGGCATTAAATTTGATTGTAAAGGTTGAGAATGAGAGGGAATGAGACAGTAAAGGAAGATGAAAGATTGAAGGGATGAACAGTGGTTGTGAGAGGAATGAGGAGGAAAAAAATAGACATAGAGAAAAATGACATGAGACATAAGGAGGGATGAGGAGGATGTGTGGGACTGTCATTGAATGGTCATTTAGAGGGTTGTGAGGGAATCATACAGATTGATGATTTGGATGAAAAGGGATTGTTAAGAGAAATTAGGATGACCGGTGAAGTTAACAGTGGGTGCAAAGAAGGATGAGGATATTAGTTGGTATGAAAATGGGCCACAAAGAGGAACAAAAAAGTGTAATAGTTAAGAAAATGACAGATGAAGAGGATACATGCAATGAAAAGGTGACCTAGAGCAAAACAAGGAGGATTATTGGGTTAAAAACTAATCTTAAAGAGAAGATGATGAGGAAGAAAAAGACACATTAAGTACATGTAGGATAAATTTTTACCCTTCATTTCTCTGAGACTGAGCTTTAGCTCTATTATACATCAGGAGTGTTTAGCTGCAGTCTTCAAAGACTGATGTCCTGCACATTTTAGATGTGTACCGGCTCCAACCCAGCAGATTCCCCAGCATGTTATCAACCTGCTAATGGCCAATTCATTTGATTCAGGTGTGGTAAGCAAATTAATGGCTCGTTCACTCGAGTCATTCATTTGGTGTGTTGAAGCAGGGAAATACCAAAACATTATAACCTGAGGACTGACTTTGGACACCTCTGCTCTGCATTAAAACTGATAGTATAACCCCTGTTATTTGTGTTTTCCTCTGTGTTTCTGAATGGCATCTCATTTGATAAAAACTGTTTGACAAAAAAAAGTCATCCAGCCATGAATTAGTTTAAAACTAACTCTAAAACATAGTGCGGTTGTCTAATTCATTCACTACAGTGATCTTTCCCATTTTCTCTTCGCTCCCTCTCCTTTTTCATGTCTCTTAAAGTGAGTGTTTATGTTCCCTCCCTCTGGTATTTCTTAAATATGTCTCCATTTCCCCAAGGGGGTCATTGCCATCTCAGTCAGCTTACATCTCCTTCACATGCCCCTCTTCTGCTCGTACACCATCCCTCCATCACCGCCTTCGCTGTTCTATCTGTGACATTTCTGGCAGGCATTTACTGGTGGACCTCCCTGGACCTTTCTCTGCTTGACCACTTACTGAGGCTGTGTGCTGCTTTCTGACGGTACATGATGATGATGATCGGGGAATTGAACTGCCATCATATTCTTTAAAGGGGCTATCAGCCATCTCAGCACTTCTCTGTCCTTTTACCTCTCCTCTGTCTCCGCTCCCCTCCTCGCTTGCTTCTTAGGGACTTCAGATCCCTTAAGTCTCACCACCAGCTGGTATAAATATCGCCATTTCTTCCAACATGACAAGGTTTCCTCCGTCTGTACGTGTGAGCGCATTGATACACATGGGTGTGCTAGAACTTGCATCATCCGGTGATAACATAAACACTCATGTCACAGTGTGTATACCATCTCCGGCGTGTATACACACGTGTGAAGTGTGTTTGTCTTCATGTCATTTTGTATTCAGCTCTGTCAAAAGTAAAACCCACGGATGCACCTGCTGATGTGTGAGCGCTCACATCGCTCTTTGTCTGGATTTAATTGAGTGTGTATGGGTGTAATAGCTTATTCCAAAGTGAAGTCAAGTGTGTGTATGTGGTCTGTGGGGGTGGGTGTGTCTGTGTGTGTGAGCATTTATTCTGGTAAGGTGCAATCGCTTTTCTGCCTACTGCCTGTTTCCCTGGAGACTGATTGCAAGAAGGCATCACTCTGACAGGAGAGAATCCCAAGGCTAAGTCATTAGCATGCACACACATGGTCATTGATATTCATTATAAACATGCGTACCAGGCGACTTATCTCTGCTAGTCTTGTGTAACCAACATGTGCAGTGCATTGCCTTTTGCATTTGTGTCAGTGCTGTTATGGGGACGGCTGGGGAAAGCCCTTCAGATCCTACCTGTGTGTGTGTGCGTTTCTGTGTGTGTGTATGTGGTTGTGTCTGTGTAGGCGGATGCGTGGCTGCCTTCCAGCCAAACTAAAGAAGCTGAAAAAGCTCATTATCTCTGCATGCTGTCCACCAAGTCAGTGATCAATGCACGCTAATCGCACACTTATGCACAACTGGGGTAAGAAAAAAGAAAATCCACATGGTTATAACAACAAATGCACATGCTTGGGAATATATATTACAGTGTTTTTAAAAGTTGGGCGGATGCATAAAATCACTTCAAAAAATAGAGATAACTGATCAAATTGAAGAACCAATTTATTTCTCAGAACAATTACGTCAAACTACACAACCTACCTGATAAAATGCAAAAGCGTGTCACTTGATCAAAATTTATTCTGAAAAAAAACAAGTATTCATGTTAATAAACGTGTCAGTGTGATCAAAATGAAAAGTCCTGACATCACTGTTTATGAAGAAGATAACCAAATGGCTTTGTTATGTTTTCATCGTGACAGTTCACTCTTTTTTTTCCAATTAAAAAAAGTCAGATCTTGGAGACACCACCTGAAAATCACAAGACTATACTATACACTGTTTGCACTAAACAATCACGTCTGTGAAGACAGAGCTTCAACTGAGAGAAATTGTTCAGTCTTGGAGACATCTTCAGGAAAGAATAATAAAGAAATACACAAAGTCCCTGTGTGGTCCAGTCTCATCACCTAAGTTACTGCTGCACATAGAGAACCACTTTGGGGGGGAATTCCTGAAATGGAAACGAGGAAGTCAGTGTTAGGTCAACAGAAAATCTGAGTTTGGAATACAGCAAACTGTCTTAAGAACTTTTATATTCAAAATGTCTGTTGAAGCAAACGTGCCCGGCTTGTGATCGGCTGTTTACTATATCAGCTGGAGCTAGCACTGTTAGCAGGAGCTAATGCGAAATCAAAACAAATTGGAAAACAATGAATGTATGTTTAGTTTATTTTACATTTATATTCATATTAATATAAATATTTATATTTAGATATGTATTTTGATCACTCTGTCTTAAATCCCTACAGTCAGATAAGAATCTGGACAAGACTATGTGTACCCTCTTACACCAAGCAGAAAACAGTAATCACAAGAACTGCTGACGCTAACTAACGCATAGCATCTTTGCTTAATCTGTATTCAACCAGAAAGGTTAAAATCGCAATTTGCAAGATTAGAGGGAGTAGTGGTCCATTATCTTGATGAACAACATCTCATCAGTCTCATCCTTTATTCACCGCAGACACTCCAACATATGCGAATCAAAGAATTAGCAATGATTTAGCTGCATTCTGGACTTTCAAAGAGAGAGCGTGATTATGAGCTTTGAGTATCAAGACTTTTACTCTAAGCGAAGAAAGTGAAATTAAGCCTCTTTTATTATTTTATAAATAAGACTTTTTCTTTTGGATGTCACACTGCTTTTTAGATTCCTGTCTGATACGCAGTTTTCTTTACCCCTTACAAAAAATGTGTTTGTAAAGTTTCAATATAAATAATTATCTTAGGAATTTAAAAAAAAACTTGAGAAGATACTAATTTGGAAAAAATCCCATAATAAGAAATAAACATTTTGGCTGTTTTGCCATCAATAACAA
This sequence comes from Xiphophorus couchianus, assembly GCF_001444195.1. Taxonomy (NCBI): domain Eukaryota; kingdom Metazoa; phylum Chordata; class Actinopteri; order Cyprinodontiformes; family Poeciliidae; genus Xiphophorus; species Xiphophorus couchianus. The sequence continues at coordinate 14,837,578 of NC_040230.1, read as the reverse complement.
GTAATAAATAAAAAAAAATGAACTAGATAACAGGAAAACATTTTATTGATAATTTTCCCAGACATTTTAGGAACTTTTAATAAGTAATTGATGACTTTGTGTGTCCCTTTGAGTGTAAATGGAACATGACACAGAGGCCAATTTCTCTTAGCCACTCCTCAAAATGGAATAAAAACAAGAGTATACATTATTCAAATAAGTCAGATGTGTGTTGATCTGAGTCAATCTAAACTTACCTAAACCTTTATATATCTACAGTCAAAGCACTGATTAAAAAAAATTAAAACAAGAATCTTTTGAACAAGAATAGCTGGCATTTATACTGGTTGATATTTTCATGCTGTTATGTGAATACACAATCCTGAGGTAAAGATTAGGGTGATGGCAAAGAGACCTCACAGACCTGGGGCTTATAACCAAAGATAAATTGTCAAAATACAAATGGAAAAATACAAAATGGTTAACTATCAATTAGAAATGTGTTTGAGTTGTTTAAAATATACACAGTTTTATAATCTTGCTTGACTGAAAACATAAACAGAGTTTAGAATTAATTAAATCAAATTTTTACTTACATCATTATATATTTTCAAGCTTTTCCAATTTAATGACATTTTATTTACAGTTTCATTGACAAAAGGAAATAAATTATGAATAAATTTCACCTCTAGAGATCCAGGGTAAAATGTTTCAGTACAGCTGGGTCAGTGCACCCTATTCTGCCATCCCATGAACAAACTAGGTCAGCAGAGGCAGTGTGTGAAAATAGATGTAATGCCATTACTAACCAACTATTTACACATTTTTGCTGTATGAAAAAGAGGCTAGACTTCATGTCTATGATTGAATTTAAAGCTTTCGTTCTTGTATTTTTTATTTTTTTTTTATCAAAGTGTGGTGCAGCATTGTGGTTGCAAACCTGAGTAATAACAGGCAGAAATAGGGTAATTTGTCCAATCAGTGCGAATGTCGAGGCAGCACGAGGACGTGGTTGTTACCACTGCTGCCTCACAGCGAGTAGGTCTTGGTTTAAGCTTGGCAACCAGCTGGGGCCATTTTTCCTTTCCATGTGGGGTTTGCGTGTTCTCTTTAGTCCTGCGTGGGTTTTGTCCAGGTGGACTAGTTACCTCCCACAGCCCAAAGACATGCATGTTAGATTGATTGGCGTTTCTGAATTGGCTGTAAGCAGGTGTAAGCATGCGCGACTGTGGGTTATATGTTGTCATATGACAACCTGGCCTATTTAGGCTTTTACTCTTACCTCTATGCTGTCTGACAGAAACCACTTCTCTGTAAATCTCTTGACTATCAGGTTTTTACAGTTAGTACTACCTACCATAATGCAGCTTTTAAACTGTGACCATACTAGAAATAGGTTTTAAAATAGCACCATCGGAAACAAGAGATGAAACGAAGTGATTAGACTTGGTAATATCCTGTCACAAGGTATACATTTGAAGAAGAAAAAAATGTAATGGAAAGCTCCCTTGAAAAATTCTGGCATGAAATCCGCCTGTAAAACCACAACCTGTCATTAATTAGTGGCTTTTGGAGGCGCTGGTAGATGACAAGCTTTTGAACTTTGCACACAGCAGAACAGCTGGTTCTCCTCTTTATGCTAACCTAATCCCCTGTTCTCTCAGCAGGACCACAAATAAACGCATTTCAAATGGTATAAAACATTAACTGGGTACAGAAATGTGACAGTGCTAGCAGATGCAGAAAAAACAAAAACAAATCAGTAATTCTCAGATATGGAAGGAGGATAACCAGATTTCATTGTGCGTAAAAGCATGCGTGTCATCTGCGTGCGAGCCTGGAACTGTCAACATTTGATTCAGCTTATTTATATAGAGACATTTCAAAACAAATATCATCTCAAGGCTCTTAACAAAAAGTCAATTCAATTCAATCATGCAAACAGATTCGCACTGACATTCATTCACTGTGCTCGACCATATAATTGGCTACAGAGCGTTGCAAGTGTTAATATTGCTTGCGTTTTTATATTTTTTTTACTTTACAAGCACAAACATTTCTGGGTTTTATGTGCCAGCTCAATCAAGTGATGAATGATGGTGAAGTGGAAAAAACAGTACATTTTCAAGCATATTTGGAAATGTTATGTGCATACACTGTCTTGTGCTTTCATTGAGCTACTCCTTTATAACAACCAGTGCATCAAGGGCCTATAGTAAGTAAAGTCTACTTGTGTGTAATTGAATCTCAATATTAATGCAGCTTTTCTGTGAAGGTTGGAAAGATAAGATTAATGAAAAGCATCATAGAGATGAGAACACAACAAACTGACATGACCCAAGAGAAAAATAGGCTGACAACGTTTATATCAACGTTAACAACACAGTATGTGCACAAAACTTTTCTTTATTTTTGAAAGTCATTTGTCTTTTATTCCACTTTAAAACAATTCCCTAATTCATGTTGGTTCATCACAAAAAATTATTTCAAATACATTTTAGTTTCTTGTTATAACATAACAAAATCTGAAAAGGCTCATTAGGTATGAGTACTTTTGCAAGGCGCCTCTTTTATGAATGCAAAGGAGCATTGCCTTTTTTGATGGAATTAAGCATTTTCTGTCATTGTGGCATCAAAGAACAGAAGCTTGACATTAGTGACAGTATAATAGGCAGATTTGAAAATAAATGAAAGAAGGAAAAGCACGTAGACGACAGGTGGTTGAAGAATGAGACCAGGGAGAGAAATGACGTGAACTTCAAGCCAGCTACATTTCAGCTCAGCCAGTGTGATCATGCTTGAACAGACATGCTGCTGCTGGGAGCCAAAGCTGAAAACCTGCATTTTTCTCATTAGCACAACAGCGTTGGCTTCCCTTGCACCTAGTTTGCTTCGGAGAGTACAAATGAGATTTTAGCAGCGGAGAGGGAGATTGATGCAGGACAAACAAGATGGGGCTTTTGCAGCGTTGTGCACTGGCCCAGAACCACACTTTAATAGCAACAAATGTGAGGTGTCAAGTTGACTTTGTTTGCTTTTTTTGAATCACATGAATAATGAAAATAGTGTAATATTTTGTGCAGTGCATTCTTTGTTTTGAATAATTATGGGAGAAAATAAATTCAAAGAAGACTCTCGGTGAGGATTAGCAAACACAACTCTTTGTATGTTTAAGTGTTTGTTTGACGTTAAATTAATGCTACTAAGGCCAAGAAGAGTCCAGAGAGACTCAGAATAAATACAGCAACACACCTATTTTCCACAACGCTGACGCGGAGTATATTGTCATGAATTCAAAATGCTGTGTGGAGCGTTTCATGATGAATGCTTAGCAGCATTCCGCTCAAAAACCCACAGACATATCTGATCTGAAGTGTAGCAGTCTTAAGGTGGCGCGGATCTCATCTTCGTGGGGTTATCTGGCTGCAGCACTCAACCTGACCTTGTTGAAGGTAATGATGAATGCACTTTGGAGGTTGTTTGTGGCTGCACATGTTTCGTTTTGCAATTCTAAACCTAGTCCTTGAGCTGATGTGGACAAATGAATCATTTTAGCAGGTATGGGCTGAAGAAACTAGAATATTGACTGCTACAAGGTTCATCAGCAAAACCATTTGAAACATTTTGACAACTTCAATATCATTAGCAAGATTATTTATGCAATTTCTTTTTTAAAAAAGCAGAGCATTGATAAATAGTGACACACTAATACATTTTATCTGTCAACTAAGCTGGTTTTTATTATTAATTTTACAGCAGCTAATAACAGTGTTCTGCTATAAACACTAAAAGTCTCAGGAACTCACTGCTCTCCTGCACTCATTGAGCTGCCACAATATCACCCATCTGGAAAACAGTTGCCGTTGTTGCGGTCTTAAAGAAACTAAGGCCATGATTTCCGTGTAACCCGTTACTGTTACATTGAATTCATACAATGGAACATGACTGCAATGTGCAATCATGTTCAACCCAGGTAGGTTTTTTATTTAACTACTATTGAATCCAAATCTACCTGTTGGCGTCGCTCAACTGGATCCCTTCAGCTTTTGCCTACAACGATAATAGAACACATGTGGCCTACTATCAATCTTCCATGAGCAATTAAACACACAGGGTATCGGGATCCTTAGTCAGTTTATGCTGTGATGTTTGAAAATTTGCAACTCAACGTTTTCTCTAGTTTTGCTTACGATATCCATTAATTTTTGAACAATTTCTGAAAGTTTTGCCAGAACATAACTATGGCTATGTTCAAATGCACCCCACATGCTCATTTGCATCACACATATTAGACTTTTTCAAGACAATCTGAATGACCCAGTTAAGATCTAACAGTTTCATCTCCCATAAAATACTCCCCACTTTCATATGTGGTACTATAGCGACTGCAATTTGTTCTTTTTTTTTCTTAGCTTCCTCTGAACGTGAATGTAGCCCAAGTCATCTGCACTCACAAAAAACTGTGGAGCACCACAGGGGTGTGAGCTAAACTCTTTACTGTGCACACTACTCACTGACTGTTTCAGTTCTTCACCAACCACTTCCTCCCTAAAATACTCTGATTACGCTGCAGATATCTCCTTTCTCTTTACTACTACAAAAACAGCTGTTTCATCTTACTGTAACCAGAAGTAGAAACTAAAACTACAGGCTTTTCTGGAAGAGTTCGAAGCCCTCCTAAGCATGACCAGGTTTCTCCAAATGCTCCCACCAAACTGGTGGAAAAGGCATTCATGAGAATTAGGAATTATTCAAAAATACTTAGAGCAAATGAGAAGAAAGAACTTGAGGGGGAAAAAAACTGTTTCTGGGCTTAGAATATTTATCCTTACCTTCCAATTATAATGTATTTGTTTAAACAATGCTGTGCCGTGAAAATGAATTTCCCTCTGGGGAAAAGAAAAGATCTAAAGTCAAAAGTATTTTGAAGAGTTTTATTAATGCTAATAATTCAACTAAAAGATCAAACCCAGAGATGAATCTGAAGTGTCTGTGTGAGTGTAGCGTGATATTCTCAGGCGTCTGTCCTGTTGACCCGAGCACCACATGCATATTAATATGTAGCTAAGAATAGTGGCCAAGAAATTAATCTTAACTGCCGTATGACTAATGTGAGCTAAATCAAAAAGTGACCTTCTAACTAAAAAAGGTATTCATATTTATGACACCAATTAAAACCACTTTGTTGAGGTATTCTTAAATATTAAAATTTTTAATAACCTTAAAAATTATTGCCATCTGTTGGCATGTGCTTTGAATAAATTTCTGAATTACACCCATTAAATGTTGTTTCTTTGCACAATATGGTAATATAAAAATTATTGACACATTTCCAAGTGGGCTCAGAATTACAACAAATGATAAAGCATTTCAATATCAAAAATGGACTTTTAAATTAAATTATGTCTCCTGGCCAGGTTTAAATGAATAGAGAAGCTCCAATTTAATTACTTTAGGGTCACATTCAGTAATATTCAATGAATTAGAGTATTACTTAAAAGTTAATTTATTTCAGTAACTCAAATCTCAAAGTGAAACATTAAATCAATTCATTAAACACAGACTGATGTTTCAAAGGCTTTATTTCTGTTCATTATAAGAATTTTCCACTTACAGGTAATGAAAACACATTCAAGATTTGAATATTACATCAGACCAATTAGAAACATTTATACAGAAATGTAGGCTTAATGGAAAGTATTTTTAATAACGTATTAAAGGTTATTAATTTTTAAAAGTACTTTACAGCTGACTAACAAACCTTATCAGAATGCATATTCTAATTTAATGAGTACACACGAGTCAGGTCTAAATTTGCCATTTAGAAAATATATACATTTGTGGCATGTATGTAGCAATAATTCACAACAATTACTATATAAATAGTTTCAGTCTATATCCAATCACATACAAAAAAAAGGTGTTGGGAGGTTTGCTTGTCTCTCTCCAGCCACCCACCATTGGGCAAGAGGCGGGGTACAGCCTGTACAGATTTCTAGTAGATCACAGGGTAACACAAAGACATACAGGACAAAAAGCTCACACACACTCACACCTAAGAGCAAGTTAGAGAGACACTTAACAGCTGAAAGATTTTTCGACTGTGGAAAGAAGCTGGAGTACCCAGAAAAACCCTCTTTCAGCACCTAGAGAGCATTCAAAACCCAGGCTGCAATTTGAGCAGCCTGGGTTTTGCTGAAAGACAGCAGTGCTGCCATGCAGACCTGGACTATCTCATTTAAAAACAAAATGCAACATTAGTTATGCACATCAAATTTGAAACCAATCCAGCCAGTAACATATCTGTAATAAGTAAGATTTAAAACCATAAACAGATAAAAGTGAAAAAAAATTTTTTTATGAAAACTTATGCTTATGGCAGGTAGAGATATATACTGTATATTGTCTATTTGTCATAAGTATGCCACATCTCAGAAATAAAAAATGTTTATGTAACCCATCACTGCAAACTAATAGGAAAAAAATATTTTGAGGTGTTGATGAAATGTGAGTCCGATGATTTGACAGACAGCAGCGCTCTGAATGGTAATCCCTCATGCCTTTCTGTAGATCTCATGGTGCATGACGAAAAAGGATGAGAGGAGGAAGGAGTAACCAAAGGGAAGTGCAATGGCCAGACTAAATCAGCCCCACCAGATCCCTATTTTTACTTATATATATATTTGAATGTTTAAAATCTGAAGAATCAGACTATGTTTAAATAGTTTAAATAGTAACACACTTATTATGGTGAGTTTTATAAGTAAGTTTGCTGAACTGATTTTTGCTTAAGGAATTTTTCTTGTTCTCTGTAAATATAGTCATTAAACCAACAACTACAGGTTGTTCATTGGGCATCTTGTAGCATCTAATTAATTTGAAACTGAATTTGTTATTAGCATTGTAGGACTTGGCTGCATTCATTAATCCATTCATTCTCAGCATATACGTTTCTTTCTTTTGCTGTGTCTTGCACAAATACTCAAGTGAGGATTTCTGTGTGCATTGGTGTGATAACCACATGATGTTTTGCTTTGCTCTAAGTGAGAGGTTGGTGGGCCTAGAAGAAGCCACTGAAGTGCTATGAGGTGTATTGATTGGAAGTTCCCCACAGCATTGATTATAAGCACTATCAAACCAGACAAGCAGAGGATTTAAAGCTTGACTCCAGACAGATATTGATGAGTCAAACACTACAGTTCCACTTTACTTAGCTTCCTGTTTTAATATGTGACATCTGAATGATTACATGAGGCTGAATGTTAATTCGAGTTATGCTTTTTTTTTTTTTTTTTAAGTTTTCCGGTTTTTCGTCTAGTTCTACAATCAAACTACCAGAACAAACAATTCCTTCTCAAACATCCATTTGTTTTTATGTCCTTTATGATGTTAATAACTGTATTTTGTCTTTCTGCAGAGCTCCATGTACTCTCTGGCCCTGAAGTGTTTGATCAGCCTTTCCACAGTCATCCTGCTGGGCCTCATCATTGCCTACCACGCACGTGAGGTTCAGGTAGGTCACCTGTATGTCCATGTGCAGATGTACAGAATGTGAAAACCAGATGCCATTTTTAATAAGCCTGGGGAGATTGCAGTGATTATAATTATGACATCTGTTGATGAGCGCTAAACAATGCGTAGCTGAAAAGAAATCAAACCAAAATGATGATCTTTGCCATGTACCAAAAAAGCAGATTTGATTAATTTATACAAATGTATTAACATTACACAAAATTACCACAAATATCATCTTATTTTAGAACTATACAGTAAAGCTGTTTGCTTCCACTTTTAATCAGCTGTGATAAAGTCCTGGTTACTCTGATAAGACATTCCAGTTTTTATTCAGTTTCACATTTCCTGGCTGAGACAATTTCTGATTTCCTTTGATTTATGATGTGCCAATTCCTATTTTACTGATTTTCTGCTTTTCTGCAAAGATATAACACATAAAAGGATTTGTTGATAGTATTTTGAGGGATGTAGTGAATTTCAATCCAACATAAATCCCATTTATGTATCAAAGTATATCTCCCTAACAGTTATGAAGAAATATGTCGCTGATTGAGGATCTTCTAAAGCTGTTGTTGAACTGTCAGACAGGCATTAAACATGTCTTAAAATAAGAAAATGAATGTGTTCTGCTTTTAATGCAGCCTTGTCCTGAATAGTGCATGGGCATTGAGATTAGCGGTGAGGAACTCACATCTTCATAGTGTTACATGAGGTTAAGTAATGCTAATATTGGGTCATATTTCCAGTGTGAAATATGACCCATAATGACCCATATTTCCATAGCAGCTGTCACAGTTGAAGTGCCCATATGCTTGTGTACAAGATCTGTATTGTGGAATTTCTTTCAACCAAATAAATTTCTGTTCATTTATCTTAGCTGATTATCTCATTATTCAAGGGAATACATTCAGAAATGTGTAAGAAGGCAGCTTATCCTCATTCACTACTGAGACGTAAGCCACATACACAAAATATAATGGGGGTATTAGTTTTAATTTTATAATTAGGACATTTTGTTTTACTGAAAAATTTTTATTGTTAAGTGAAGAGATCACAGATCAGAACCAATCAAAGAAAAACCATCTGGGTCCAATCTCCAATTAAGTGGGATATTTCTATTTAAATTCACAACAGATTTAAATTTATATTCAGTTGTGTTTCCCGATCCCAGTCCGTAAGGAAGCCAGTTCTCCAGGTTTTGAAGACTCCCTTGCTTAACAATAGCTGCTTTAAATTATTGCACAATTAACCAATTGTTGCAAAACCTCTTGACTAACTACTGCTGCAACATTTTCCTCTCGATGCGGTGTACCCTCAGCACCAGGATTGGGAAACAATGACATATAGTTTCAATTAAATTCTAATTTCACTCCAGTTTAATAGAGTCAATACAGAGCAATGATGATTGCATTCTAAGATGTCTCCAATCAGCATACAAACATAGCAGTATAACTAATTGACTCCCGAAATAGATTAAATCTGTGCAAGTGGTCACTCAGTGACAGCGTAAATTTCTTTTGCTATGAAGATGATACTTATTCATGAGCATAGATTAAACCGGTCAGATAAACACAGATCAGATTTCACAGTTGTTGTTAAAAAGCTTGTGTTTGACGTTAAATCAAACACAAGCAATATTTCAGAAGTGGTTGTTACTCTCTTTCAGGTTCTTTGCAAGAACCTCATAAGAGATAAAGTTACTTTATAATTCTCTTCTCATAAAGAGAATTATCATTTTAGCTTAGAGAAGTGTTTCCTTATGCGCAATCAGACTTTCTCTATTATTCTGTCCAGCTATAAATTAAACTGACTCCAAATGTAAGTAACTTTCCTTTAACCAAGGAGTCGACTGTGCTGTATGCATTAACAGTGTGGCAGTATGAGCGTAATAATCAACTTGTGAGGGAGTCTGCTTTAAGTAACTCTGTTCCATTAGGAAGTAGAACTGAGGAAAATTATAATGAAGCAAATTCTTTTTCTACCTCTGAAAGCTGCAAAAAAAAACCTTTTAAAAAACATAAAGGAATATGTATCGTATTCTCCTTATGCTTCAGTGCTTGAAGAGACATTTGTTGTTGTTTTTTTGCAGGGACAATGCAACTAAAAATGCGTGAAATAAATCCCAGCTATGTAATTTATGGTAGATAAAACAAAAAAGAAAGACAGAAAATGAAAAGGGATAACATATTGGGCAACACAGGATTGGAAAAAACTCATTTTATCTCTTCCCCTCTTTGCTTCCTGCAAATTCCTTTCAGCATCAGAGCCACCTAGACTGCAAAACCTAACACATTTTATTTTTCGGAGTAAATTTTATTTTGCTCAATAAATATTGTCCAAATTCAAAGCAAGTACAAAAATTTCCATCCCTTTCAGGCATTATTTGTCTCGGTGTCCAATTGTATATTTTTGCAAACATTTTTTTCTACCCATGCCAGTGTTTGTGACCATAAATTTAGCAGCATGACACATTACTGCAAAGTGGTATAAGAAAAGTCTACACAAAAAGCAGTTTATGATCAGATGCTGCTTAATTTAGATGCATCACTGCGATACTTGGTTGACTTCAAACTGACTTGTGCAGTTATGAATGTAGCAATATAGCATGATTTTACCAGGATTGATTACATAACTGGCAGGTTGAAAAGAATTGGTAGGAGGATGAGAGACAATGACATTTCTTACTGATATTTAATATTAATGTTTTTATAGTTATGTCTTGACTAGACCACGATAATGAGACTAACGTGGAGCATCAAAATTTTTGTTGAAAATTGGCACAGATGGGAACTTGACTCACACAAAACAAAGACTCGAGATTTGGGCTTCCCCTCTAATAACTTGAGACTTCCGTTAATCAAAATAAAAGCATTTTCCATCCCACTGATGCAGAATTTACATTAACATGTGTTAATGAATTTCTGCTACTTTGTTTGAACATAAATCCGGATTTGTTTTACTGATGAGGTAAAGCCTGCATCTTATGAATATGCAAAATGCAGTTTACAGAAGTCTCTTTGCATGAACAATACAAATAGTTTCAAAAGAATTTGAACAGAAAGACAAATATTAAATGCTATGTTGTGTAATGAATATAGCATTACTAATATTACAGCAAAACTGGGGCAAAACACTGCTATTTAAATTTATAGCTTACGGCAGTGTAGTGCTATAGGCGGACTAGATGACATGCATCCAACAAGCGAAAGCTCACCAGGATGAAACCATTAGACATGATTTGTGTCGTATCTCCTGTTTAAGGAGAATAATTCAGCGCGGACCAACTGTGTCTTGACGTTATTATCCACTTTATTGAACAGCCTTCCCAGACGTAACACGTCCAACCCCGTGATCCCCCACACACAATCCTATTGGTCTACTGTACTTTCTATAACGTAACCTGCGTAAAGCATTAACCCTTAATGCACTGTATTCAGATACACCACAATTTGGGCTTGAGATAAAAGATTTAAGACTTACATTGAAGTTGATATGAAAGACAGAAAACTTGATTTGGATTTGGGATCAAAAACTAGAACCTTGATTTGGACTTGAAAGAGAAGAGTGGAGCTTTTTCTTGATCTCAGTATATAAGACAAGATCCTTGATTTGGACTCCAGATGAAATTCCTCAGAATTAAATTGGACTCGGGATAAAATAAGGTGAATTGTACCTTGGGCAAAATACCTCAAACCTAATATGGATTTTGTGCAAAATACTTCAAACTTGACCTGCAGTTGAGGCAAACAATTTGGATTAGAGGTAAAATGCTGGAGAAGTGGATTTGAGTTAGGATAAAAGTCTTTTAGTCTTGACATAGGAACAGCAGACCAGAGTATTATGCCTACAATTGAACTTGAGATAAAAAAAAACTGGAAACTTGTCTTGTACTTGTGAAAACTGAAAATTGAATTTTAATTTCGTACTAAAGACTGGAAGCTTCTCTTAGACTGAGGCCAAAGATGGGGAGCTTTACTTGCTATTGCAAAATAAGACTTGACATTTTCTTGGATTGTTAAAGAAGTCATCTTTATTAGGGATGCTCCGATCAGGTTTTTTGCTGCCAATTCCGATACCGATCATCCATGAGGCCGATATCTGCCGATCACCGATCACTACTGATCACCGATCACTACTGATCACCGATCACTGCCGATCACCAATCACCGATCGCCTGAAATGGCTGTTAATTTTTTGCTTTAAGTATAAATGATACTATGTTATCTGGCAAAATGGAAAACGCATCTTTCAATAAATTCACCTATTTTAAACATAATAGACATATTTTAATACATATCTAAAGTATATATATGTATTGTAAGTTACATGCTGCAGCTTTAAGCAGATGATCGGTGTGAGAGTTCAAAGTGGCGGTCCAAGAGCGAGAGCAGAACCATCGTCTTACACCACTTGTTTTCCTGCGTTGAGCCTGGACGTAGCCAAACTCCGTTAAGTGCTTGTTTTTTTAAGTGCCATATTAGACTCGTTGTGTTGATGCATTTTGACGTGCTTCACCCTGAGGTAATTTTTTGCCGCAACACGCAAACGTCCCCATTCACTCTCAGAGCGTTAAAGTTCCACACGACAGGGTTTGTTGACACGCGCTTGCGCAGAGTGAAGGAAAGAGGAGATCAGCTGCACACGCCGGCTGCAAAATGAGATAAATTTGATCGGTTCTGGTCATCGGCAAAAAGAGACAGTGATCGGCGATCACCGATCATAGACTTTTTCACGGAGATCGGCTTATTGTGATCGATCGGCACACCTCTATGTTAATCTCTACCATCAACCCTGAAAGAAGTGAGTTTTTGCTCTGGTCCAGGACAGGTTTACTGCTGCTGTTCGTTACTGATTTTTCAGTGCTGCAGCTGTTTTGTTTTGTAAAAAATAATATTTTAAATACAAAGCCCATCTCAGGCTCATCTGAGCTGTGTCCATATTGTTCACATCGTGTTGTTTTCCCTCAGGTTGCTGAGATAGACCCGAGTACCCAGGTGTGAGTCGACGCCACCCAATTAATTACATTAATGAGAGTCTTGGTGGGATCGACAAAGCTGGCTCCATGGCCTTGCAGCAAATAGATACACACTGTACGTTAAATACATGTAGAGCCGATAATAAAACTGCCATTCAACATATCCATATCCACAGAGAGCACAATTTAATACACAGAAACTAAGACACACACATCACACACAGCCTTCACCTCTTGTAAGGCTGAAAGAATCAATCAGAAATGCTTTCATGCTTCATTATATTTATTGTGGTGTTTGTCATTTCACTGATACAATGCTACCACAGTCATTTAGCTGGGGTTCTCATCTGAAACCATTTCCAGCTGATGCACATAGACAATTTATTGACTAACATGGGAGCCTCGTGGGATCCAGTGAGGGTCCCCAGAGTGGTTATTACTCTACCGGTAGACCATGGTGCCTTGCTAATCTTTAGAACTAAATATTTAAGTGCTCTGACTATTTCCCCTTTATTTCTTCTCGCTAGTAGATGTCCCTAAAAAAGGTATTGGACAATTATTCTTGATCTTGATCCAGAATTAACTGTATTCAGTCCTAATTTTTTAGGGTACAATCAGCTGAGGTTTAACCAAGAGAGTGTGGGAGAAACCGTCACAGCATGGTCCACTGTTAAAAAAGTCATTAATAATGTTCCAAGAAAAAGAAAATAACTCTTTCTCTAGCTTTTTATTCACATGATTAATTCGATCTGCAAAGAAAACATGCCACATTATCAACAAGTCACAAAAAACCCCAGAAAGTAAACTTACATTTTCCTTTGCAAATCAGAAAATAATTGAAACAAAAAATACTACAAGGAAAAACAAATTGATATACCATAGTGTTAGCGAGGGCTGCACAATATTACAAAATATTCCAATAATGGTATTATTGGAAAATATTACAATAGTGACATTGATTGCAATTCACATTTTCCTGCTCCTGTCTGTGTGGTTGTAACTCTCTTTCTTTACTCGTGGCCTCAAATCTGCCATGAGGTTAAATATCTTATGGCCATGAGAAATGTGTATGTTTGATATATATTAGTTCTAGTTTTAGTAGATACAGTAAGTGCAAAATGGTTTGTTTACAGACACAAAATGGTCACAGGAAAGGACAAAATACATCTTGCTGAGAATGAACACGGTGAATTAATTAGCTTCACATATCAAAGAGCTTCAGGTAATTTGAAGTATATAAGTATTATTAATCCATATTATTACATACTTTATTATAAAATGTTTTAACTTTGTAGCACTTGTTACTCTGATTAAAAAAAAACCCCTGAAAACGTGAATTTGGAATAAAATAAAGTGTAATTAGGAAGATAATTAAGCAAATGTTCTAAGTTAAGACAACTTCTTGAAAATAGAAGTCCCACACTAGGTTGCTATGTTTTATAAATTTCCGGGTATCTGTACATACATGCAACAGTCTCCTGTTACACCTCAAATTCAGATTATTTACTTTCCTTACTCTTGCAAACGACTCCTTATTTCTTGAGGCAGGAAAAGTAATTAAGTTAATCAAGTTTGGGTTAAAGTGTTTTGTAAAATTAAAGCACTTATCATCCGGTGTTGTCAACGTTAAAGCCCCTCAGGGTAGCAAACACAAAATTGCAGGCAAAAAAATGCTATTTCTTGTGCTTCTAAGTTCCAAACAAATTTAATAAAAAAGAATTTGACTGTCACCAGTTGCTCCTGACCTTTGACCTAATCTAGAAACCTAGAAATAAGGTCTACATGTTGAAAGTTCATTTGAACATTTTAACTCAACTCATCACTTAAAATGTTTGTGATTAATCTGGAGGTTAAAAATCGCAATCAGTGTTATTTACTGTCACAAGCTAATGAACTGACAACCATCCTGATGTTGACAGCTTGTTGACACAAAATAACTGCCTCAAATTCATTAATTAAAAATATATCTCGTTTCTGCTCATGAAGTTCGAAGTCACTTTAACACAAAGCGTCCATTATCCATCCACGCCTGCTGTGGTTGCTGCACGTGATGGGGATGCTAATGCCGGCAGGAGATTGGGAGCATGTTGAGCTGGCAAAAGAGATACAAAATGGTCTTTTGTTAATCTACTCTACCTAGAATTACTTACTAGGATAAGTAATTCCTTTTGATTAAATAAAGGTAGGACTTTGGGAGGACGCTGCCAACGTAGAGGTGGGAATCCCTGCAGGTTGGGGGAGGTGATGTTGGGATTTAGCCTAAAATCACTTTGGATAATCGTTTGAGTGAGGAAGGTGATAATATGTGCACATTTCTACACAGCAGCAGGTGACAGCTTGACAGGGTAATTCTTGTTTACAGCTTTAGTTTTGGCTGCTATTTTTCTTTTTTAACAAATTCTTGTGTTAGGAAGATTTTCTCACTAAAACTGCTGGGTTTCAATGAATGATATGCTTTAATAATGTCATGTGTATGATTGATAATACAGGTTTAAAAAATTGAGTCCATTAAAGAATATAAAGTAACATCGTATACTATCCTGAAATATTTGCATTCAGTGTGTTTTCGGTGTCTGAATCTGAATAATGGCTTTTATTTTCTAACAAAGGTCTAACTGTTATAATGCAAACTTTTATTTATTTTGTATTCGTTTAGACATTACAAATTTGAAACATTTACTTTGTCACAAAATTGTGCTTTTTTATGAATAGATCATATATTTTTGTGACTTAATCAATTAATTTTTACAAATTTTGGGTTCTAATTTTTCCAAAAATTAATTAAACGCTAGTGGTTAGTAGAAGCTCTGAATTTGGTTCACTCTCTTTCCTTCTCTGGTGTTTTTGCTTTGTGTTGACCCTGTGATGAACTGGCTTGTTCTCCTGTGGTTTGTTGCACTGTCTTTCACCCACTGATATATTTATGGAAAATGAGTGGACAGAAAAAAATAAATACTTTTATGGGGAAAAACCTAGCCTAAATCTTTAAAACATAAAAAAAATATTTGTTGTACATGCATTGTGAACATCTGCTTACTACCTTAGTGCTACTTCAAACTTGAATTGAAATAAACTTCTACATTAAAGGCTTTTTCTTTAGTTTAAAAGGTCTTTTAAGGGCAATCAGGATGCAATGAGGTGTAACAATTTTAATCCACTGCTTTTGCTCACTGTAATTGAAAGCTACACCATATCAAAATCGTAATGCTTACTACTTCAACTTATTGTTCTTTTTCCTCAACCCTCTCATAATCACAGCTATAGAAAAGCTACGTAATTACATGCTGCAGCTGCTTCCTGACGGTGACATAGTGGGGTGTCCCTGAGATTTATTCATTACCTCTTTGCAAATTTAAAACTGTATTCATCCCAGAAGACTGCCTCAGACCAATGCATTTTTTATGACATTTGTGCACCTGCCCTCCTGACTCCACCCTTGTTTACCTTCATGGCTGAACAGCATGTGTGTGTTGCACGGGTTATTGTTGGATTCGTCAGGCACAAAATGACGCACATTGTGAGAAACATTGTCATACAAAATGAAAGGCATTGTTCAGTAAATATCTCATTCAGAGATCGGACCAACTCCATTGAGCATTTTGACTCCCAAGTTGCAGGATATTACACACAAACCGCATGTATGTATTTTTATGAGACATTCATTTAGCAGTTGCTGGGATCTGAATGATGTTATCAAGTTTAGCTGACATTTACATTTCCTCTCTCACTCTCGCTCATTCTCTCTCTAAAGTCCTTTCTGGTTTCCCTCTTCTCACGTCTTTTATCTCAGTACGGTTTGTTTACCACCAGAAGTATGCTTCTCCATCTTTCTTCCCTCTTTCTTTTGCCTGCTGCTCCTCCGACATTATCAGATTAGATTTCTTCTCTCTTTTCCTCCATCGGGCTTCAATTCAATTTTGTTGTAGAGTCCCATATCCTTTTCTCTAGACTTCTCTACTCCCTTATTACGCGGCATTCAGCTTCTCACTTGCTCCTCTTCTTTGCCCCTGTTGTACTTTAACACTCATATGAATTTCTCTCACTCTCTTCTTTTTTACTCCTGTGTCATGAAGAAGTAAAAGACCATGAAAGTAGTTTGATTGTGTCTCTTTTCTCTTTGAGTTACTCTGCATCTTTTGCTTACTTAATTGCCTCCTTGCCAGGCTTTAGGTTTTACACTTTAAGCTCTTGTGTAATCTGGTGGGGAGCAACCCAAACTCAAAGTTGTAAGCCTAATGTGAGCAATTAATGGTTATCTTCACTGACTGCAATGGTTTTATTTGTCTTATTAACATCACAAAAGAAAAATGGTGCTTCCTCATTAATGTCTGGGAATTTTAATCTTTAATGAGAGAAATTTTAAAAGATTAACCTGAGAATTGCGCGTTTGATCAAGTTCTAATAGTATATGTTAATCTATCTACATGTACACCAGAATCAAGCTGCCTTGCACTTCCAACAATGTTCAATCAACACAGAGGTGGAAAACTTAAACCCATTGTGACAGAAGTCATGACCTGACTGCTTTCTTATTACTCAACAAATCTAGTTGTTTTCCTGGGCTTTTTTTTTTAGCCATCTTTGCAATCACAGTGCCACTGCCATGGCACTGTGATTTAGAAGAAACAACACTTCTTCAAATTATGAAGATTCTTCACAATCTTCATAATTTTCTAAAATAAAATTTGAGGTTTCTGCTCCTCCACCATAAGTTCCAGCTTTGTTGTGACATAGAAAGAAGACAATTTTCATCAGCTAAGCAGCATGATGAAATGCTTCTTTCTTCTCCTCCTACTGCTCATTCTCCTCGTTCTCCTCCCTCCAAAATTGCTAAGCCTGCTGTCACACTATTTTCTATAATGTCTGAAATTCACAATGTTCTGCTGCATTAGCACAGGAAATGTTCCTTGGGCTTTGGTTTTTTGTTTTACTACAGCAAGCATTTTTGATTATTGTTTCATACGGGATCAACTGACCATCACAGAACAGCATTTAATGCCATCAGTTTTATCTTTAGCTTCAGATCTATCAAATGAGGAAGACATCTTAATAATGTAGTTATTCTGCTTGAGCTGTAGTGCAAACATTTTTAACTTCCAAAATAGCTATTGTTGCCTGGCGTACGCAGTGATCAAATTGTGAATTCTCCACTTTATAACAAGAGGAAGCTGGAGCATTAATTTCACATGGCCTTATTTTTTCCTATATTGTTGAAACGAAACACAAATAAGGAAGACAGGGTTACAAAGATAGTATAGGAGGATGGTGCTTTATATTTTCTGTGTCCTTTTTCACATCAACCTAACAAGGTTTGTTTGAATTTGTAAACTGATTGTGTTTACAGCCTAGCATTTCAAATAAAATGCTGATTTCTATGAGCAAGACTTGCTGCAGCTGAAGGTTCCTACATCCTATATCCAAAGCCAAACATAAAAAGGACTAGAGGTATAATTTAGGTCAGAACAAAATCAAAATTCAGAAATCAGAAATTGAGCAGAACTTCCACAGATCATACTGATCTCAGAGAGGGCTTGTGAAGAGTGGAGAAAAATATATTTCTGTAAGCTGTTGAGGACATTTGGGCGTAAAATCATAAATATATGATGTATGTAACTACAGACTTAAATATAGATAGTTTGTTTCTTCTTTACTGGCTTCTTAACTGAATACTGTCTTCTTGCAGAAGTTTACACATTCTTAAGTGCTTATTCGGGGGGTTATTTGTGGCTACTCCTCTGCTGTGTAATATACATGAAAGCACAAAATAGGACTGTTAGCAGCCATTAATCTCACTTGTTCCCGGTGCCTAAAAATGTTCATACAAATATCTACTGCAATCAGCTTAGACTTGTGCTTCTTAAGAATGTTTTAGGGGTAATTTCTGCCTTGTGTGGAAAATAACTATACATATTTAGTTTAAATCGTACTTTAAATGTAGTACCGTGTGCATAAAATGTCCTTTTCATTTTTTTGTTTCTCTGCGTTTGAAATATTTTTTGTCTTTTGATATTGTGCATCAGAACATTGATACTTAAAATATCTGTTTTTCTAGCAGGTTTGCTAGAAATGAAATCTCTGAACTCACCTGATTCTGTTTTGTGTGCCTGTGGCCCTTTAGCCAAAACTAGCAGTCAGTAGACAAGAGGATAAGAGTACAACCTGGACATTTAGCTATGCAAATACAGTCACCAACAAATAAAAAAAATAATAATTATATTCTTGTTTAGTCAAATTTGCATTTATTTTTTGTTGGAACCAGATAAAAATCCCATGTATGCACAGGGAGCAACCACTGGACCAACTGTGCAGACCTGTGAGCGTAGCTAGCACTTTATTATCTGCAAATTCACTGAGGATGGCAATCATTTCTAGCCCTCTTAAACTGTCATCTATTAATTCTGAAATGGTGTAAATGTGTGTTTAACTCGGTTGCAAAAACTCATCAGAGGAAGAAAAAAAACACAAATATGTTAAAAGAATTAATCCAGGTGCCATTTTCCACCTCTACCCTGAGACATTGAGCACTGGTCTGATGCTTTGTCTAATCAACTCAAATTTATTGGACAAATATAAAATAATACGGACTTACTCCACTGCAAAACTGATTTTAGATCTGTCTATTACAGTGTTTGTTTCAGTCCCTGCAGTTACTGTTAACCTTTTTTTGCTGTATTTTGTATCTTTCTGAAGTCTTTAGAAATTATTTGCAGCTGAGCTCAACACAGTAGTACACATATTCGGACTTTTAAACACAAATATGAATTGCATGACTCATTTTTGAGTCCATACATCTTTTACTGCAGAGTTGAGCAGCGGTTGCTGATTGTTTATCTCTACCTACTGCGTCTGACAGCAGTATTAGTGGATTTAATGTCAGGGGATGACTGTTGTCGATGATGACAAAAGGAAGGGAAAGAAAGTAGATAAAATCCTTGGCAAGACTGTAAATGATCTAATTTGCCATAAACATTTCGGCATATTAATCATCCGCCCATCAACAGTGTTGATAATTGATTGTTGTTACAAATAAAGCACAAATATTAGATGTATTCTTTTGTTATACTGTGCCAGTTGTGGTTGTGGTGATGAGCAAAATCAAAGCAGGTAATTGAAGAATTTTGTCACAGTACTTTCATTAAGTTTCATTAAGTTTAATCAGAGCCTATTTAACTACATGTTAGAATTTCAAATGAACTACTATTAACTAAAGCGGTCCTGATTAAGAGTTTCTGTCCCTTTTATTGGCTTGACGCCTTTAGTACTATTAATCTCTTGACATTGAGTTCGAGTCTGATGCAGCTTTAAAATTATTACCATCAACACCTTTATATTAGAGCTGCACAGTAGACTGAATCACAGTTATCATTGCAGTGTTAATGTATGCGGTTGCAAGGGACTTTTTTGGGTGCTCTATCTGGCTAGATATTATATTTGCCATTCACTAATATTCTGCCATATTCTGCCTGCTAATGATATAGTGTTACCTGCTAGATAGACTTTGATTGCTCTTGAAGCAAAAATGCTCAAGTGCACAAATAGTGATGTGGAAATTGTGAGAAATGAAAAAAATATGAATAGTGTTTCTCTGCTGTTTTGCAGCCCAAATATAGCTGCTTAGTATCTTGGCATGAATAGTGCATGAAGTTAACACACGACTTTTAATTAATATTTCATGGTGTACAGTGGAAATTAGACATTAGTTGTTGCATTGTGTCCCAACTAACTTACGAACCAATGATATTGATGTTTTCACAGCAACAGATACTTTGTCCCAATGTACGTTTCTGTTGTTTAAATGCAACATGCTGTTATAATATAAAGTTAGGTAGTTCAACAAAATCTCTACAATTTCAGTGGGTCACCTAAAAAGTGTATAGGTTTACCATTTATGTTTGACTCAACTCATACAGCTAGACTTTATTAAGCAATAGTCTTACGCTAGCATTTTTACAGTTTATTTTGATATGACTCATTGATAAATTAGCTCTGAACACAATCAAATACCATTGCACTTAGGGGAGCTGCAGCAGCCAATTTAGTCACTCATTCCCAATGAATGGTACTTTAAAGGGTGAAATTAATAGATTATTAGGAAAACCAGATTTGTGCAATCAACCACTAATGTGCATCATGTACAGTATAATGCAGCACTCAAATAACTTGCAGTTTTTACAAATTAACTTTAAAAAAAAATTCTGCCGCATGTTTCTCTGGATAAAAGATAAAAGTATGGGAGAAATAAAATCACAGACAGTGCTCCAACAAACCACAGCACTGCTGTTATCAGCTGATCTGTTCAGCACCGCGATCAATACATTCATACAGTTGAACAAAATTCATAACACTGAAGTCATTGCTGAGATTAAAGTCCTTCCTCTTAATTTACTGAAAGTATTTTTGCTTTTGTCTGTGAAGTTTGTATAAAGAATAAGATCAAAGACCCAGAATTACTTTGTGAAGTAAAGCTTTGAATGTTTGAAATGGTGAAAACATTTAGGATTGCTTCTGTTTCGAAACATTCAAGCTCTGCAGAGTTCCTCAGTCATTGTCTTAGCAAACTGCTTTGTACTAAAAGAAAAAGTTTGATGATTGCTTGTACAACGGTGCATTCATATTGTTGTGAGGCGCCACTGCAGCACTGGTGACTCGTTTGGGTTCAGTAATTGTCTGTATTTGTGTATTTATTGGAATTCGTGGTGATGATTAGAACCAGCATTAACGTATCGCCAGGGTGTTGTGATTCACCCTGAACAACCTCTTTCCATTAGACTGAGTTAACTACAAGACCAATGGACTGCAATTGTTTAGACTTAATGGAGACTGAGAAGGGAAATATATGGGTCTAGTCAATGCTAAATCAAGACAAAACCCATTAGGACGACAACTGACAGAATAGTGAAACATCATGAATCAGTTGTGATTCAAGTGGCTAATCAGAGAGATAATTTTAAGGCCTAAAACCAGACAATGTTCAAAGGCTTGATTTAATAGAAAAAGAAAAAACAGAGAAGTGCTTTGCTGTGAAAAATCATTTGTTCTTCTACAGATGTCTTGTTTCTGTATTTTTTTTCTTCCCTCATTTCAGATCATCAAATGGATTTTAATATCAAACAGAGTCAATTCAAAATGCTGCTTTCAAATTATGAGATCATTTATTCAGGAATAAAAACAATCCACTGTTACTCTATGAAACCTAGTATCTGGTGGTGCTACCCTTGATAGCAACAGCTGCCATCAAACATTTGCAATAATTAGCAATAACTCGTACTTTTCCGTAGAAGACTTTGAGTTTGACTTTGTTGAACTTAGTGTAATAAATGAATGAATAAAGTTATATACAAAGAAAGTGCATTTAAAACAAAAGCAAACAAAATAAGAACAGTGTTGCTCGTCTTTGCAGAATTGTTTTTATTTAGCAACATAGAAAATATTTTGAGCATGAATCACATAAGGTTGCAAGACAAAATCTAAAGAAGATTTAGGTTTGGACATGTCGTAGTGTTTTATATCATTGACCTGCTGATTAACCTGCTTGAGCATAAGGGTAGAAGGATGTTTGAAACTTTGCCTTCAGGTACAACAAGTCCTTCAGGCACTGAAGCAGCATAGCAGCCCCAGACCATCCCACAGCTAACATCATATTTTATTTTTTCTGTTTATTCATTTTCATCCAAAACAAAACAATTATGTACAATAGAAAAAACATGCTAATAAATAAAATGAAAGGCAGCAGAAAGAAGAAATAAATCTTATAATATCTTCCCCTTTTATCCCCAAAAATATATTCAAACAACAGAGATTTTACTGGAGCTACTTGGTGATCATCACTCAGGCTTTTTTTTTGTTCTTTTTGGTTAGCAGTGGTCTTTTCCATTGATGTCACTTTTACCCAGTTTCTTTGTTGAATCCTGAACACGAACCTATGCTGAGGTAATTGAAGCCTGCAGTGCTTCAGATGCTCTT
Source organism: Xiphophorus couchianus (assembly GCF_001444195.1). Classification (NCBI taxonomy): domain Eukaryota; kingdom Metazoa; phylum Chordata; class Actinopteri; order Cyprinodontiformes; family Poeciliidae; genus Xiphophorus; species Xiphophorus couchianus. Next base: position 14,815,146 of record NC_040230.1, on the reverse strand, counting down.
CTCTGTTTTTCTTACCTGCTGGATTAGTCATTGATGCTGTTTTGGAGTAGTTTCGGTAGGTTAGCCAGTCTTGAGGATGTTCATTACTGCTCCATGTCTTCCTCCATTTGTAGATCATTGTTTCCAGTTTATTTCACGATGTGATTTGTTGCTTTTCGAGATCTTTTAGTCTACTTCATGTTGTCAGACAGGTTAAATTAAGTCTTGTCTCGACAGTTCTGGCAATTATCAGACTGGGGTGTGGTTTGTAAAACTGAACTCAGCTTCCCAAAAAAAACTGACTAATCACAGTTAGTAAATCATCTAAGAAGATTGGCCATTTTTTTCAAAGAGACTAAATTGGCCACTTTTCTTTATTTAATAAATAAAATCATTGTTTGAAAAAGCTTTTTGCAGTCATCTTTGTCTGATATGTATAAGTATTTTTAGAACCAAAATGTTTCATTATTGCTAAAGGTACACCAAAGAACCACTTTCCAGTAGCTCTGTATATTTGAGAAACATACTTCTGATCTGTCATGTGTTTTGTACATGCCCAAGAAGTGGAAGGGCTGCGTTTCGCATGAATCCCTTATCCGCCATCTCAACCTCAGGCTTCTCTTGTTTTCTTCACAGGTAGAAACAAACTCAGCAACAACAGAAAAAAACCCTTCTCTGATGGAAAATGATTCATTGTAGTTCATGCGTTTGAAAGAAATCTGCACTTGAAAGGCAAAAATTGAATTGATGTTGAAATTAATCAAATAGAAACTTTTAAAGAGAGTGTGCAAGAAAGGGATGTTTCTCCAGTCCATTAGTGCACTTTAAGCATTACTGACTCGTGTTATTCGGTTACTTTTGGAGAGTTGTAGAGGCATTCCATTGATCAAGAAGACAGCAGCTTGGCACTCATGGACACTCAGAGGAAGGCAAGATGGCATTAGAAAACAAAGTGAGCTGTTGTCTTGCAAGGGAGATGTCTTTTCTCATTGAGGAAGACGCCTATACTTAGACAGTAACTTAATGATGTCATACTCTGCAGATTCTGCATCATGCATGCTCGATTTGGTCTGTGAATGATAGAGGATGACAAAATGTAACAGCAGATCATAACGGAATCTTGACTCTGGACATGAAAGAAGCAATTCATCTGTTTTTTTCCATGAAATGCTAATTTATCAAATCCCATGTGTGTCTTATTTACCCCAGGACATTTTTGGGATTACAGCATGTCTTTCATATCTGCTCTGAATGAAGGAAATTCCTTGTCTCCAGACACCACTGGTGGAAAACTCTCTTCACTCCCTTCCACTTGCTGTTTTTAGACCTGCCTGAAAACAAGCCTGCATAGCACATGCACACGCCTGACTTGTGATCTTTTCCTCATCTGTCACACTTTCTAACACTTCCTTTTCACTTCTCTTCCCCGCTTTCTGTACTCCTGCTTGCGTAGAAACAGCCACCGGGGTGTTCCCTCACAACTGCAATTACAGTGAGGGAAAAGTGTGTTATCCTCCTTGAATATTCATATGTATCACCGTGTGGGAATCTGGGTTTGTGTGTCGAGACCGTGTATGGGCGTAGGGGTGTGTGTGTGTGTTCAGTTTGCCCCACTTATTTTGCCTTCCTCTTTCTGGGCTTTCCATGCTACAGGACCCAGACATTCCCTTGAGTTCTCACTGTGTGGGTAAAGGTGTGTGTGCTAGCTTTTCATGCTTCGTCACTGTCTCCTTTAGTAAATATCTCCTTTAGCATGCGTTAGCCCCTTTACCTCCTGTGGGAAGTGGAGATTTGATATGTATTTTTCTTGCACATGCACACCGTTTTGTAAGGTGTTTGGATGCATATGTGCATGTACACATGATATCATATGCAAAATATTCTTTGTTGCTGGCTTTGCAGAGGTAGAACATTCAGTCTGGCTTCATGATTTGAGGCATCTGGAATGAGAAACATGAAGGCCCTCTGAGGAAGCTTTAGAGGTTAACGCATGGTTGGCTGGCTTGTTGAGAGGGAAAGACTGAGAGGTCGCAGACTCCTCTAGCAGGCAGCAGGAGCAGACGGGGAAATGCCGTGGGTGGAGAGTGGCCTGTCAGACTTCACACCTTCACCTCTGTAGACACCTCAGCTTATTTTTAATGCCGATCATTTTCACACATTTTTTTCTCCCTTTTCATTTTGTCTGCTTTTTTTCCAACTGGCGTCTCTTTCTTCCTTACTGTGTCCTCTTTCTGTCTCACTCACTTTCCGTTTTGTTTCCTGTCCCTAGCCTTCTGCCCTGTGATGTCACAGCCTGTTAAAATTAAGTGGACACATCTTCTTTTCCAAATCTCTGTCATCTTCCCCTGTGGGTTTGTTCTTTATGTACAAGTTGATTTAACTGTTATCCAACCTCAGTCTATCTTCATCGACTGAAACTCCTTGTATAACTTGCGTACATAAAAATACAACCATTAGAACACTTAGGCGACCAGAAACCAATCAAGTAACTAGGAAAGAATGCAAACAACTTAAAAAATATTTTCTTTCAAATCATTCATTGCATTTTTATCCAGATGTATTTAGAGGTCCAGGTTCCGAAACAGCTTTTTCCCACTTGCCATCAGACTGCTGAACTCTTAACTGGACTGCACTTAAAATCTGGTCTCCACTTTATACCTTGCACATGTACAGAGCTAAGTAACTTCCATTTTACTGTCAGTCCTGCACTTTATATTTTATATTTATATTCATATTTTATACTGTATTTTACTTTATTCTGGAGTAACCTCACAACATTGGAAGCTCAAAACATTGTCCTGAGCCGTATGCAACGAAATTTCGTTCTGTATACACCCTGTGCATGCAAAATGACAATAAAGTCAGTCTAAGTCTAAGTCTAAGGTGCTATATTGACATTTAACTTTTAAAGAATTAGACCATCCAACTATTTATCTTCTACACCTGATTATCCTCGTACGGTCAGTGCCAATTTCCAGTGGTCATTGGACAAGAGGCGGGGTAGGCGCTCAACAGTCCATCACAGGGCAACACAAAGATACACAGGACAAACAATCATGCACACACACTCGTACCTAAAGACAATTTAGAGAGACCAATTGAAAATGAACAGGGAGAACAGCCAGGGTTTTAAACTCCAGGACCTTCTTTCTGCAAGGGAACGTTGCTGCCAATTCCACCACTATGCAGACATAATGTATCTTTGAGAGCTTAAAAAAATAATCCTTTTTAATTTCCTCTACTTTATTTTTGCATAAAGTGAAAAATTAGCTCTCTTAACAATGCAGCCTTTCTAGTAAAATAAAGCAGTCAGCATGCATTCTGTGCTTCTTACTGTTTTCTAAAGCAGCTTTCAATTATTGTAGCTTTAGTCGCTCCTTATAAATGTTTAATAACATTTTAACTCAAAGAAACAGAGCAGAATGAGCTGTACCTTATAGGTGTTAAAGTTGTATATTCATCGTTTATTGCCAAATAAACTCAGTCTTTAGTGGTTTTGTTAAGTACATTGGCTTTTTAACTTTCCAAAAGCTTTAAATACCCAAGTAATTTGTGAAAGCTGCGTGCATGCTGTGGAACTGATTTTTGGATTAGTTTTCTTTCTTTCTTTATTTATTTATTTATTTATTTATTTATTTATTTATTTATTTATTTAACTTTTTATGAGAGATAAGATAAATGTAACATAGTATAACATGATTTAAAAAGCAGTGTTACAGGAAGAAGCCAACTTAATAAACACATTTGTGCTGCAAAGCATGCTCGCCTTGCTTTAAATGGATAGCTAAGCTCCCCTCCAGTTTAGTGGTGATTAGCCCACAGCTGGAAGTTCACTGGTTTGGATCTTGAAGGTGGATTTTTCTAGCTATGGCAGCTTTCTTTGAAAGTTTAAAAAGCATCTACTTTGGGTTAATTAGTGACTCTTTTTTTCTCTCAGGACTGAATGTGTGGATTGTTGTTGGCTTGCTTTGCCCTTGTGTTGTCCTTGTGATGCTTTGCCACGCTGACTGCTTGGACAGGTTGCAGAAAATTAATGAGAAGGTGAGAGTTGGTAGAAAAGCATTTGATTGGCAAAGATCCTGCTTTAGTGGGACTGTGAGAAGAGTTTGTATGATTGGATGTTCTCTGTATGCACATTAGGGGTTAACAATCATCATCGCTGTGACAATTTTAAAACATGTTTACATAATATGCGTTTAATCTGTGTGGTTCATGAATGTTTTATGTGTAGATTTATGCAGTTTTTTAAGATGTGCCTAGAATTTTCCTCTAGTTCCTGCTCATATGCAAAAAAATCCTATTTTTCATCAGCAGATGATGAAGACTAATAACCATTTGCAACCATTTGGAGACTAATTTTGCTACGCAGTCCTCCGTCATCCCTTGCCTCTGCCCTCTTCATGTAGGGGCAGTGGCACTCACTCACTCCCAGTGACAGATTACTCTCCTAATGGAATTTAATTATTTATCCCTTCCTCATGGCGATTTCGCCAGGAAAGGACCAATCGCGTGACTCTATGGCAGGACAGGACAGGAGGGGAGGACGCAGGGAAAAAGGAAGGGAGAAGCACTTATTTCCTCTAGCAGTGCTGGAAGGAGGCTCACTTCCCCTCTGATTCAGAGAAATGTCATATTGTGGAAGACAAAAAAACTGAGTGGAGGATGCTGGGAGAAGGAAAAACACATAGAGTGCAAATTTATATGCATATGATTTTAATGCAGAACCAAGGCGCAGAAACTTGTTTTTTTTTTTGTCACATATAAATATATACGTCTAGTATTCTTGTTTCAAAACAACTCAAGCTTTCCCTTTTAACATTACAGTGGCTTTAAACTTCTTATCATGAATTGCTAGTGTCAGTGTGGAGTTTCAGCACTGCTCAATGTCTAATGAAACAAGGCACCAGTCTTCCTCTTGTACTTGTCGTTTGCCACTCAAACAGTTCTAATTAAATAGCCTGACTTTGGTATCAAACATTACTTTAGAAATAGAAATATAAGTACATTTCTAAGTCATAAACAAATGTGTTGTTGATCTGAAACTAAATATAGATTAAGTGTTTTTCAAGTCTTTTATTTAAGTCTTCCACCTCTGTTTTTAGCTAAAAAACAAATCTGGTATAGTTGCTGACATTTCAACCTTGATATTCTCATGCCCTTTATTTCTGGATCAAAAGCAAAATAACAAGAAAAACATTTTATAAATAATACTTTAAGCAGTGCAAAAAATTTTGTAATGTACTTTTAACATTTACATTTCACAACCACAAATGTCAATGTACTTTACTGGGATCTTGTAGGATAGACCATCACAAAGCAATACATAGTTGTAAACTGGACAGAACCAATAAAACATGGTTTTAAATTTTTTTTACATAGAAAATCTAAAATGGGTGGGGGGTAATAAGCTCATATGTCTGCCTATTTATTTTAAAAGAAATTCTCATGTAAATATGTAACATGGTGCATGAATGGGAATATATTTGAAATAAACAAATGTGGTGGAAATTTGTTATCAAAAGGGAGAAAAAACTGTTCCAATAAATTAGAGAAAGATCGATCTTTGTCTTCTAAAGGCTTTATTTGAAGGCAAACATCTTTCGAAGGCTCTGCCACTGAACTAGTCAGAGCACAGGCCGACACAAGTTACACAGTGTTTTATACTCTTCACCGCATCCTGCTCTTACAACACACAAGTATAAGATGAAGAACAAAGGAAAAACTTATCTCAGTAAAAGAAACACAGCTGAGCATATAGAGATACAGTTCTGACCACACCTGCTTGAACCCTTTTTGTTCTCGGTGACTTCACCCACATTGTGTAACCTTTGGGTGTACCAGTTTCTTGCACTTTGTGCTAGACACTTGCTTTCACTATGAATTGAAAGGAAATCAAACAAAAATGTCTATAGAAATAATAATTGAGTCATTTGTATCAGTTTTCTACTACACAAGCAAGTACATTTAATGTCTCCACAAACCTGGCCTTTATAGAAGAGTAGAACGAAGAAAGAAATTGTCACAGCACACATGAGGAAGAAGAAGAAGGCGCGTCCAGTCAGCTTTTATCAACTTTTTGGCAGAAATTTGCAAAACAACTACTTGTGGAAAACTGTGTCATTAAAAACTAACCCTGTAGAATGTGGTAGTGACGGCATCATGCTGTGGTGATGCTTTTTTCTCATCAGAGACAGGGAAGCTGGTCAGAGTTCATCGAAAGATGGATGGAGTTCAATGCAGGTCAGTGGTGGAAGAAAACTTGTGAGAGGCTGCAAAACACACAAAGCTGGGACAACAGCCAGACACACCCCAGACTTAAATCCATTTGGGAATCTGTGGCAAGACTTGAAAATTGATGTTCACAGCTTTAATTGGGGTAAAATGCAGAGCAGTTCCATGAAGCATTGACTCAAGCAAGGTGAATACACATGTACCGCACCTTTTAGGGAGATGTGATAGCAATTCAGCAAGGATAGTAATTAGAGTTCTATTGATGTGGACATCTTAAAATGAAAACAAGAAGTTCAGATGGGTTTTTTTTGTTATTGTTTCTTTTTTTTTTCTGCGTCTAATTTTCAATAGTTTCCAAACTATCATACTGTCAGCATCGCAATCCAGTCAAAGCCTTATGACAAAGTACGACATCTTACAGTGGGGATTGTGTTGTAATGAACTAACCGTTTTTTAAAAAATAAGATAAAAATGTACTTGTAAAAGTTGAAGGAAGTATTTTATCTTCAAATGTGATCGTACAAATTCATTCCTTCCTTGCCAAAGTATGAGCTGTCACACACACAGACACACGCCAACCTTTGCAAATCTCCACCATGAGTATTAGACAACCTGTCAGTTGTGTCCCCTCTTCATTCACAAAGAGGCTGTTTGTTCTTACTTCTCCGCTTTCTGCACCTTTCCTTGCGCTTCTCACTTTTTGACTCCCTCTTTCTCACTGGGGATCCTAATTAAGCTTGGCTGCTCTTTGATGTTGTCGCCTTGGCAACAGTCACCATGACGAGGTTGGATCTGCACACAGACACACACACATTATATCACTCTGTCTCTCACACTCGCTCGGGCACACAGAGTATAGCACACACAAACAGGAACATGCAAATGCACCCTCTCTGCCATCATTAAGGAATACAGCCAGCATTTGACCCTTGGTTCAAATGACGGCTTACACAATGGCTCCTGTTTAAGGCTGCGCTACATGTGTGTGCACACAGGGAACACTGAACAAAACACTCAGGTTTTGCAAGATGATGAACTCCTCAAGTGTTCGTCTCCACAGATGGTTTGAAGAAGCTTCAGCCTCATCATGAAACCGATCAGTCAGCTTGGACACATGAGGCGTCATGTCTGCTTGCTGCTTTGCTTGACCTGTTGTTGGACTTGTTTTGTTTTCCTAAATAAATGTTTGTGGGCCCTCAAAGCCCTTCATCTCAAAGTTCTTGAGATGAATCATGAGGTAAAGTGCAATTGTTTGAGCTAAGGCAGTTTCTCCAGGCTGGACAGCAGCTGGTAAACTTGGCTGATTTACAGTCGGGGAGTTTATTGTTTCTCTCACGGTGCCCCAGCTTTCTGTTTTCCTTCTCTGATTTGCTCTTTACCCCTATCATCCACAACAATAATCTTTGAAGCATTGCAGTTTATGATTATAACATTTTGATTGATCTAAAATGTTGAACATTTATGTCAATACATTTTGTACAGGTCAGATAAAAGACAAACAAATCTACAGAAAGACCCCATGTTGGCCTTCAAACGATTCAATCTTCTTGCTACAGGCAACTATTTGCTCCACTGTGGAGCGTGTCTGATGCCATTAATGTGCTGTGTTATTGGTTATGCTTCGACTGACTTTGATTCTTAAAAAATAAACTCCTCTTTATCATCAGCTTTCTAGCTTTGTTTGAAATACTCCACTTTGGACACTCTTTTCTCATTCCCCTCCCCCCGCCATTAAATTACAAAAGGTTGTGATATTCCTACCCCCTGCCATGGAGTGTTTGGAAAGGATGAAATCGGACTCAGTCCAACTAGTTTGGATTTTTGTGATTCATTTGCCTCTAAGTGCAGAAGCAAACCAAAATGTCTCCCTTTCCCTGATATCCCCTTGTACCTATCTTTATCTCTCTATTTCCTCTACTCCTCACTCATCTACTTCCACTGCACTCTGCTCATCAGCCCCACTCCCGCCCGCCCTCTCTCCTCTCCCCGGCTCCTGTCAGGTCCTCCTGGAGGGAGGGCCTCCTCTCTGAAAACCTGCTCTTACCACCTCCTTATAACAGCAGCTTTGGTGACAATATCAAGAGTAACCACAGCAATTACGAACACGAAATATCCACAAACATGGAGGGAAAACCGCAATTAAAGGAACGCTTGTAGTGAAGCCGGAAATTTGATTTCACTCTGGAGGACGACAATGAACAAGAAATACTCTCTAAAGCTATTCCTGCAGGGGAAGTCTAAATGAAAGTTGTGGTAAATGTAATGAGTAAGCATGTGATGTAAGTGGGTGTTAAACATATGACTGTTTATTTAGCAGATAAGACACATACAGTATATTAGCCTTTAATTTACAGGGAAGGTAGAAACATGTGTGCACAAAATCTGGGTCATCTACAGAAGTAAAGCTTGATATTCACACACACTGAAATTTTTTTTAGCTAATATCTGTTTTCCAAGAAAAGTAGCAGGGTAAAGCTTTCCTCCTGGCTGCGATCCACCATGTTCCCTTGACACAAATTTATTTGTCAAGTAAAAGAGCCAGGAGATTTACTTGGCTAAAGGAAAGATTATAACTGAGTACTTGGCAATTAGCTTATTCTACATTGGATTTAAGTAAATGTACACCTATGATTTTTAAAATGCTTAATTTGTTTTGTTTAAAGTTATTTGTTCTTCTGCTGGTGAGGTTTTATCGTCTTACAAATAACTCTGCAAAGTTTGCTAACCATTTAAAACACCAATAATCATAGACTTGTCGCCTATGATACAATTCATCCCCATGCTGCTTTAAAACAAGCACATTTCTTCTTATTTCAGAGGTCCCCACGGATGAAATATTGTTATACAAAACTCTCCTCTCCTACCTCCACTTCTACTATCCATCACCTGACAAAAATATATTGATGCATGACATATGAACAGGGGGACAATTTTATGGTACAGTCATCTTCTGGGATTAAATAAAACCTCAGTTTCGCAATTAATAAAAAAAGTACAGATGAATAAAATTACATTTGTAATCCAAAGTTTTATTCTATTTTTCCCTCAAACGTTCATTGTTGGTGTTTTTTAAACAGTCGATGCCTCTCAACACACAAACAATACATGAAAAAGAAAAGTGATGAACAAGAGTAACTCTTTGGAAATAAGCTTTTTAAACATCTCTGTGTTGTTGCTCGGCTCTGCAGTTTTAATAATAACAATGGCACATTTTATTTGTCTGGGCTCTTAATAAACCCCAGACACTTTGCAAGAATAAAGCAATTACACAGACATAGTCATAGACAGGCGTTATTGTCATTCAACAGCACATTTATAATGTATATTTGGAGAAAGATTTCATTGAAAAGCTCCAATAAAATGAATTAAAACTAGTAAAAATAAAAAGTTCTGTGGGGCTCAGTTTGACAAGAATCTGGGTTTTTAGAAGATGAGGGGAAGGATGTCCAGAGTGTCGAGGTGCAATGTGTTGGACTAACTCACACTTTGACTTGTAATGAAGTCTCTTATGTCGTCTATGTTTTTTAGACATCCTATAACTTAGAATGTCTATCACATAATTACCAGATGTTAATGTCAATAAAAGCTCTGACATTAAAATCCATCTGAGTCATGTGACCCAGAGCATGCTAACAACTTGCAAGCAGATGAACACAGACAAAACACCGGTGCATAATTCCAGGCGCTCTCTACAACCAGATGGAGTGTCAGCTGGATGGACCAATCACACTTAAGCAAGAAACATTTGATGAGCTTCTAGGAGCCCTGAAGGAAAACAGGCTACAGCCGTTTTCCTCTTGGTCCTCGTGCATGAACGATATCCTGTTAAAATAGTGCAACGCTGTTTTTGGACAGCAGGGTACCAAATCTGCCTTTTGAGAGGGAAATGGGGGGTACATATCCTCCTCTGTTCCTCTTTCTACATTGCATCCGTGTTTAAAATGTTTGTGTGAGCTGAAAGTCAGTAGCAGCCTTATTATTTCCATTAACAAGTTGCTCAGGCACATATTTTCTGAGTTTGTTTTGTCTTACATAAAAGTGTTCTATAAGGATATGTGTTTATATTCTTTATTATTTAACATGTATAGAAATAATAAATACAGGAGACCTCTTCATATGATGACATAGCTTGTTATTTGGGGCATTCATGATGTTGCTATGGAGCAGTTTCACCATCTATGAAGGTTGTTGGTCCTTGATGCTGCCGTCCAGAGTTCAGGTCCAGACATCGGGACCTTTGTTGCATGTCGTCCTCCCTTCGTCTTTCTGCTCCTTTCCAGTCCGGTGACTGTGATTAAGGGTCACTGTTCCCACAAAGGTCTTGTTTCTTGGTTTGAGAGAAACTTTCTTGACTTCTGTGTAAGTAAAACAAGAAGACTGCTGCACCACAGTTATCGCTATAAGTACTTATAAAGACCAACAAGTCACCCATTTTAAACAGATCCAAGGGGCTGTAAGCAATTTACTTATTTTTTCTTATTGCATGAAGGTTTCATGTACAGAAACTCAAGAAAAGAATGATCTCTTCTGAGAAACTTGAGAAACTTTGGTTTTAGTAAGCACACATGCTTTTTTTTGTTGGAAGTTATCTCATTTATATAACATCTTTGTACGTTAACCTCTCAGTTAAACATGAGAAGAAATTGATTGAGAGGATCGATCAGGCCAGCAAGATCAATGGCTCTAACCAACTCCTTCTGCAGATATTAAATGATCCATTCATCCGTAGGAAGGATACTCGGGTCTAAAATAATTCTTCACTTCCTCTTCACTCATTGTTAATGTTCCAGTAACATTAAAAAATTGCTTTAAGAAATCTCTTTTGTGTGTTTGAATTCTTATATGTATATTTCGGATAAAGACCTGCTGTGTATAAACAAGTTTGGGTGATCAAACATCCTCTTTTCCTCGAACATTTCCACTTTTCTCGTTCCATCCTGGACATCTTGTGAGTATTCATTGATTGATGAAACTGTCCAGGTTTTCATCATTTTTCAGGTGATCAATAGGCAAACATAAATTCACAGGTATATAACAGCCTTTTGTCATCCCCAAGATGCCTACTGGGAGGTTATTTCTTCTGATGTTTACAAAGTGCAGCTATAGTTTTACAGACAAACTGGAAAATGAGTGTCCTTCATACCATCCTGGTCGCAGCAAATGGGTAGCAAATATGTGCAAATTTAATTTATAATCTTTTCTTCAATTACCTGTACATTCAGCAAGCAGTCCTCAGTTCTTCACTCACAGTTTTCAACATTTTTTAAGTCATACAATACAGTGCCTTGATGTGTTGGCCATATATGGAGAATATAGAAAAGATTTGGAACTTCTTTCATTTTAACACAAGGTGACAGACTTCCTCTGACTCCAGGTTTTTTCCTAAAGTGGATGTTTGGCCTCCTTGACCCCCTTTTACCCTTTATTTTCACTCATAGCCTTCAAAGTTACATGGATCATAAAACAATGCCCTTTCTGTGTAAAACAAAGAAATAAAAGTAATTCTGTAATTACAATCCTATTTTGCATTAGAGCCAGTACTCCACGACTCAGCATCTCTGGTTTAATTTTAGAAAGACGAGCCTTGCAGGTTATATGAAAACGAGCCAGAGGGCTGCAAGGAGGCTGAACTGCTGATTAAATGGATTTTGTTTTACATCGCAGGAAAGACATTTACTCTGATTTGCTGCTGGTATCTATAATCATCAAATCAGTCTGCTGTAGTGATGAGGGACTCTGCCAAAAGAGGTTCATCATGAAGTTTTTTTGTCCCATAGAGCTATTAATAGACGTCTCATTCTTTTTACTGACTTGACTCTCGCCGTGTCCTGACTGTCCCCCACAGCTGTTCGTCATAGACAACGGGGCGGACGACTGGCGCATCGCCATGACCATGGAGAGGGTTCTGCTAATAGCCCTGGAGCTGCTGGTGTCTGCCGTGCATCCTGTGCCTGGGGACTTTAAGTTCCAGTGGCGGGCGCGGCTGGCCTTCTCTTATGCGCCTTCACAGGCTGAGGCAGACCTGGACATGGTGCTGAGCGTGCCCATGTTCCTGCGCCTCTACCTCATCGCCAGAGTCATGCTTCTGCACAGCAAGCTCTTCACTGACGCCTCCTCCAGGAGTATAGGTGCCCTAAATAAGGTCAGAAAACTTTATTGCTTGCAGGTGCTTGGTGCATGGATTCAAGAGAGTGATATTCTTCAAGATTTAACTGGACTAAAGTGGTGAAAATCCTAAGCTACAGATGTCAAGAGCTTCCATCTCTTAATATATGAATTCCTTCCTTCGTTCTCTGCTCCACATCAGATCTTATTTTCATCAGCTTGTTGAAATCCCTTCCTCTTCTTGTTTGTTGTTGTGCTTAGAGACTTGGATGTACGCTGTGGTGAATCTTTCATATACAGTATGAAATGAGAGCGCCTAGAGGGAACAACATATTGCATATGACTCAAAAGGGTTGTAAAAAACAGGAGAAGAATGAAGTTAGAAAATGAGGATGGAAGAACAACTTAGCAGGTCATACAACATACCCATGGTTCTCAAAGCGCTGGGCTGCCTTTAGTGGTACCATAGTAGTAGTTTGATGGTTTTATCAAGCTAAGTCCGATTTGTATGGTAAATATAAATAAATAACTCAGTCAGTAGGAAGTAGGTACTCAGTAGAAAAAGTGGAGTGGAGAAAATTTTAAGAACTCCCAGTCGGGGATAAATTCAGTGACAATATATGATGTTCCCGGTATTTCCAAGCTAAAAAAAATGGATCTGGGAGTGACATGATACTGTACCTAATGATGCTCCTGTTCCAAGCTTGATAACCAGGGGGATTTAAAAGTTACTATACTTACCAAGTTACCAAGCTTAAGCTACAGCTGACCATTATCTAAAGGGTAATGCAGGTTCTGTGATCCCCCTAAGAAGATCACTGTACATAGTACTTGTGTTCAAAGTAAATATCTTTACTACCCTATCTAAATAACACCAGATCTCGTCATGAGCTGCTTTTGTCCCTACATGTTCACTCCTCTACTTTCAGTTCTCTCTTATGAAACGGCAAACTGGACAAAACGTGCATTCATACTCTGTGTCACTGAGGTTGAGTCAGGTGCTCTAGCAGTTGGGTAAACACTCACTACCTGCCGCAGTCAGAGAGCACACAGGAAGATATGTTGCAAAAACCTGCAATGCAGGGAAAGATATCGGCACAAAATTTCGTTTTGATGGCTGCATTCATTCTCCTGCAGGAGTAACTCTTCTCCTGGTACGTAAAGTGAAGGTACAAGTACGCAAAATAAGCAAAGTGTTTCACGTCCTTCGCCTGACACGCAGCAAAAATCCAGCCATCACTGAGTAAATGGTTTTGACCTGGCTTGACTATCACAGGGGAAACACTCCCTCCAGCTGTGTGAAGCTGAGCTTTGTAAGTAAATACATAAATGGTAGTCAGAGAGAGAGAGAGAGAGACAGTAGATAAAGGTGGAGCGAGACAGGGACAAATAAAATATGAGATAAAGAGAGAGACAGAAGGATGGAGAGAGGCAGATAAAAAAGACATAGAAATTAAGATTGATTAAAGCAATAAGTTGTTCTACAAAGGGATTGCTGTTATTATAAGACAGCAATGATCAAGACCAAATCACTTGGGGAAACACTGAGCCTACCATTTGCAAAACAACCTAACAACAATGTATTTCTCTCCATTTTGTACATTTAAGCACTCTAGGATAATGTGTATTAAGGGACTGGATGAAAAATGTTATGAGATACAACTTGAGCTGTGCTTTTTCTGTGGCAAGCTGGCTAAGTTTTAGATGCAAGTCAGCCATGTTTTGATGAATGGAAATCATCCAACCTTAAGTCCAGTTTTTATTTATAAAGTTCTGAACTTTATCCCTTCTTCTATTCACTCAATGTTCCATCCTTCCATCTCTCCCACCTTTTTATTTGTCTTTTTTCCTTCCTATCTTCTTTCCTTTCTTCGTTCTTTCTCCTATTATGTTATAATTTAATAAATTCAGTTGTACTACTGTTTGAAAATGTTGGTGTGCTGTTGTTGGGAAACTTGATATTTACTGAGGTGGGACTGGTTATAAAAAATAGAGGGAATGAGGCGTGTTTATTTTGCCATTTAACAATAAACAGGATGGTAATATCAGGATGTTAAGATGTGACACATTGTTGTAATCTGTGAATTAGGTGTAAAAGAAGGACAGCAATGGAGACAAACCCAACTTCATTCAAGTGATTTAAATGTTTGCTGTCGTAAATATGATGACATTCCTCTGGCCGTCTCGCTCACAGTGACAAGGAGAGGAGGTGAAGCTGCCACTGAAGTGCTGCTCTAAAATGACAACTCATTTATCGTTCGCTTTATCCTTCCAGGGCCCAACCATCAAATGATCCATCTGCCAGAACCTCACCGTCTGCCTCTTATTGACAAATGAGTCACGTTTAACAGCTACTCAGAAACGGGCCAATTACTCAGAGACACAGTAAAGCTTGACCCAAAGCGGAGGTCAGGACCTGCTCTCTACTCCTGTTAGTGTCAGTATCTCAGTGTCCCGCTTCTATCAACAGCTACTGTAAAGGCTAATTAGGAAAATTTCCAGTCTGAATGGGTTCCAATTGGGGATTTAAAGGTTCACAAGAAGATTGTTTTAGATTCACTCAGCAATATACTGTCCTTTATCAGCTCCATTGTACTCAGTTTGTGTTCTTATTTCAGGTCCATTTTAACACAAGGTTTGTAATGAAAACCCTCATGACCATCTGCCCTGGGACGGTGCTGCTGGTCTTCAGCATATCTCTGTGGATCATCGCTGCCTGGACTGTACGAGTGTGTGAGAGGTCAGTACAGGACTTAATGCATCTAAGTGTATTTCTGGGATTAGTAATTATGTGACAGTGAGTTTGGATAATATTAGGAAATTTAAATAACTGATTGCATTTGGAAAAAATATATATATGAGGAATGTCTGTGTAGTTATTATTCTTCAGGATTCTAATTAAACTTTTTTTTAAATCTGTTGTGTGTTTATTTTGATTCACCCATCACAGAGTTTGCACATTTCTTTGTTTACCTTATGTGAATACAAATTATTTTATGTTATTTAAAAAAAAATGTTACGTCACTTGGGGATTTTACATTAAATATTGTCTGTGTAGCTCTTTGTTGGCAGGTAAAACAAACATACAAAAAAGACATTTAAATTGTTTTTACTTAAAAAAATATATATATACTGTATATATACATGTTCCTTGCAAGCATTTTAACAGGACATTTTGACCCAAATCCCAAAACGTTTGGACATCACTTGCATAACAGACTTTGAATCAATGAGTAAGATCATTGTTCGTGATTAGCAAAGTTACAAAGCTGAAAAAACTAAGAGCCACAAGCTTCAGCTAAATGGTGAAGATGTAGGAAATGCCCCACAACTTCATTCTTTCTTGTACTTTAGGGTGTACTTACTCATACTCAAAATCTGCATCATAACCCTTGCAAATCTTCTGATGTTGATGTTTAATTTTTGCAAAGATATAACTAGGATAGATAAATAAGCAAAAGGGTGTGGCTTATTATTTTCTTATGAAAGACTAGCCAAAGCCTGATTCTTATTAATATTGCAGCCAGAAGTTGCATTTTGCAGACGATTATCCTAATTCACTTCAGATGTTGGGCTTTCTGCCAAGTTCATGTTAAGATCTTTCCAATCACTTTAACACCGAAAACAAACTTAACACAACCCGCTTTTCTCATCTACCAATATTAGTTCAAATTCATTTTTAAAAAATAAATGAGTTTTTTTTTTTATATGCATACCTAAAGACAACAACTTTCCTTAATGCACCAACAAATCTACAGCTGTGCTGGCTACTGATCTTGTTTGTCATCAATTCAGTACCCAGATGTAGGAAAAAACACCTATAAGCTCAGTTATAGCTGAGAGGTGTTGTAAAGTGGTTATCGCATGACTCGTTACATTTGAAGGATAATTTAATTTCATCAGTTGTGTAATGTTTCTAATGCGCCATTGCGTATTAGGCAAAATGTGACTGACTGCTTAGATGAGTTCTGATGCTTTTGGAGATAATCTCAGAGATGACGGGAAATGTCACTTGGTTAATAAGCTTGATTAAAAACATCATTGAATGGCTGCTGGGCTGCCCTGTTTCACATTCATCTTTAATTTACATTTGCTCTCCACTCACTGCAAATTACATTCACAACAAAAAAAGTTTATTTTCACCTAAAGTAAAGAATGTGTCCATTAAAAACTTTCTTGCTCAGTGTCTCAGTACATGTACAGTGTGAAAGACCAATTTTCAAGGTTAAGTTTTTTTTATTATTATTTTTCTGTTGAATAGGTTTTTGAAAGAGGAGATTATTTTTCTGATCTGTACTGGGTTTGGTAACTATGGGAACTAGAATGATGGAGTTGCAGTAATGTGTTTTATTCAGTGCTGGGAAAAATTGCATGACACGTGTTTTAGTTTTGACGCCCACATTTACAGACTGAGCCAGTGAGCCTGTTATGTTTTACTATTACTGCAGTGTTTTGCAAAAGTGGTCGCACACCTTAAACGCTTTCCACGTTATATCACTTCACAACTACAAATTACACTGTTCCTTATTGTGAGCATATATGACAGACCAGGTTTTCAAAACTTTACAAATAAAAATCTGAAATGCTGAAAAGTTGCAGAGAAGCTGAGAGAAGCGATAGGTTATAACTGCCTCAAACTGTGAACATTTCATGAATTATGAGCTTCTCAAAACAACAAATGTGCCAAGACACAGCCATCCACCTAAACAACTTAAAAGGCAATGGTAGCTCTGGAGGAGCTGACAAGATTCACAATTCAGTTTGGAGAATCTATAAAAAGTACCACTATAGCTGTACTAATATCAATTTTTAACTTTAACGCATGCGGTTAATCTGAAAATTTAACATGTTGATATTACATAACGCAAATTAATCAAACTACCTATTTTGACCTAAATACCTCTGTGTTACTAACCCGATATATGAGGAGAAACGAACAGCAGCAGACAGCAACAGAAGTTGAACATTTTCAACTTTCTTGTGTTGTGTTGACCCCATGTGCACATGTATGTGTTTAAGCACGAACTGTGCCGGGCGCTTAGCTGGATGAGGACAAGAGACCATCGCTTCATTGCACAAGTTCCATAGGATATGAATGGAGATCCATTTTTTTACTGATTGACAGCCTCTAACAGCAACATACATTTAGTGAAACAATAACACTGCACAACACCCTGAAGAAACCATCCTCACATGCAGTTGGCAGCATCAATCAGTGAGGATGTTTATCTTCATCACTAACAGAGAAATTGGTGAGAGTTGATGGGATGATAAACGGAGCAAAGTATTGGACAACACCGAATGAAAACCTGTTAGAACTTCCAAAAGATTTGATACTGAGGTGGAGCTGGACCTTCCTGCAGGACTTCCACACTAAACATACAACCAGATTTACAATTGGATTGTTTACATCAAATTATATTCATGTTTTTAATGACTATTCACACACAAACTCCATACAATTTGACAGAACTTGCACTATTTTTTAAATAAAATTGAGCAAAAATGTAACTTTTTAGGTGTGCCCAAATAAGATGCAGTGACAGAAAAATGTAGTTCTACAAAGTAATACCTCAGATGGAGGAAGTACAAAGACACAGCATAATTCTGAAGTAAAATTTCCATCTGATTTGCATTCCCACCAAGCTTTGTTGTATGTTTCTCATTCTGGTCCTCAGACTGCCCTGCTTGTTTTAGGTGTTTCCCTTCTGCCACACACCTGGATTGAATCTGTGGATGATTAGCAGGCCTCTGCAGTACTTGATGGCTGCAGAAGAGGTCATGCAATCATTTGTATCAGCTGTTCTGGAATAGAGGCACATCTAAAACATGCAGAGTAGGGGGGCCTGAGGACTGGAATTGAGAAGCACTTAACACTTAAAAGCTCAATAAAATACATTGGTGTTTGTCAGTGTAATAAAACAAAATGTGAAAACATTCAAGAGATATTTATATTTTTAGAAGGTGTCGTATCCACTATTCATCTTTTACTACTAGCTATCTGTTATAAACTGGGTTTTATTTTTCTTCAGGTACCATGACGCTCAGGATGTGACCAGTAACTTCCTGGGAGCGATGTGGCTTATCTCTATCACTTTCCTTTCCATCGGCTATGGAGACATGGTTCCTCACACCTACTGTGGCAAAGGAGTCTGTCTGCTCACAGGCATTATGGTCAGTATATTTTCTGTCCCTCCTTCTCCTGTGTCCCTCACAGTCTCCCCAAGGCGCTGTCCTCACCATGTTCAAAGGTCAGCAGATTGGAGAACATGCTGTCATTTGCGAGAGAAATTCAGCCTTGTGTAATTTGGGCAATCCTCTCTGAATTAGCTGCATCTGTGCTTCTGTGTGTTTTGGTCGCGTAGGCGTCCAAACAAGAGCACATTAGTGGTTTGTGTGTATTTTTGTGTGTTATTCGTGTTTCTGTCCTCATTGCATAATGAAGGTCCTACCTTTCAATGTGCCATGTCCTCCCACTCTCACTTTCTCACTACCTCCATCATTCTTTCATTTTCTTTCTTTGCCACTATCTACCCCTTACATTTCATCAAATCTTTTTGTTGTTTTCTCTTTTCTTCTCCTCCTTTTTCCTCCTCTTGTTCTCCAAGGCCACATGTTTATTTTTATCTGTCGTCCATCTGCTAGCAGTAGTGTTTAAGCAGACAACGTCTGCACTCTGCAGGTGAGGTGATTTGTGATCTTTTTTTGTTTGATGGGAATGAGATCATAACTTTCTTTGTTGCCCTTAAACCACTATTTAACCAAATTGTTTGTGTGCTTTGTGTCATAATTTGTTTAGAAGACCCATGTGTGCCCAAGCTTTTATTTCCTGGCTTATTTATGAGATATTGTTTTGATATTGTTTCCTTGTGATTCTCTAATTTTAAGTCCTTTCTTCTGAAACCACCCAAATGACAAAATGATGCTGCTTTCCCCCCATTACATAGTTAGCACATTTCTTTTTACCTAATGTGTGTGACAGATGTAGTCTGTCTTTATATGTTGTTTTTGAAGGCTTCTTCCTTGTAGAGTGGCCTTTCAGCACATTTTGGTACAGGACTGGTTTAACTGTGTAATTTGAAGGATACTCTCTTACCAGATTCAGACAGCATCTTCACAAGGTCTGTTATTCTGTTCTCCTTTTTGATGGCATGATGACTGGACATGACTCTGCTGTTCATACTTGAACGTGACAGCCATGTGTATCAACTAATTTGTACCCAAGTATGATCCAGACTTGTGGCTGCTCAGCTCTTTTCCTGATATTTTGACTCATTTCTTTTGATTTCCCAATGACATCACTTAAGGAAACTGAATATTTGAGGTGTTTGTCTTTAAATATTTCTACAGCCATGCCTCTAATTAACACAGATGGTGGGATTTCATCAGAATCAGAAGTAGACAAAGCCATACTATGATATCCTAGGCTTTCCCATATTGTTAAAAGGAAAATATCAGACAGTGAGAATATATAGTGTATATAAATATTGGTATAATAAATACAGATTTGGATCAAGAACATGAATACCTGGTGCTTGACACATATTAGAACATAAATGCATCAAAACAGTTATTTTTAGTTTTGCACATATTGGTATTGCGATGATGATTGCAATTTGATATTTTGTCCAGAGCTAAATGACATGCTAATAAATATCCTAAGAGTTCAGTTTGACATGACTCTTACTTAACTTATCTTTAATAAAGTTAGTTAGTCACAGTGACAAAGAAGCCCTTTTATTCTCACTTCCTTTCTCCGTAACTCATAATTCCCACTGTGTGCTCCTGTCTAAGGTCACCAAGCTGCTACACTTCACCTCACTTTTACAGCCTCTTTGTTTTTTTCTTTTTTAAAAATATCCTAGCAGCGCCTCTATTAATAATGTAATGAGAGCAGAGGCAAGGTTGGTGACATTACTGCATGGTGGGGACAGGGGTATATAACAGCACAAAAAGTCAGAACCACAACAACCTCTCATTTTTACACTCCACACACTCAAGAAAAATACAAGATGGCCCGATATTATAACATTTTGCTTCTATTACCATCACTGCAGGAATTTTTATAATCCATTTGCAACCTTTTTTTAACATAACATGCGTGTTTTGTATGAGGGCACTGTAAATTGAGTTATAGTATTTAACACTAGCATTACACACACTTCAGAAGTGCCCTAAGATACGGTTTAATGGCTGCTCAATGAAAACAAGAGCACTACTCAAAAATGCTTGAAATGACTCTTTCACAAAAAATAACACTTAGAAACTTTCTTGAGCTGTGTGTATACTGGTCTTTGAAAATATTCAGATAGATGATTCAGTTTTCTCCCAAAAACAGCATGTGTATTCTTTTATCCTCACCGTATCCAACCTCTCTCTGTGTTTGCCAACTCACCTACCTTCCTCACTTTGCAGTCCATTAAATGTGTGAGCAAACACACCGTTTCACACAAGATAGACACACACGGACCGCTTTTGTTGGGTGAATCATCCAATAGATGTTTGAGATAGAGTAAAACTCTCACCACAACACGCACAGAAAGAGACAGACATAAAACAGAGGGGTGGATACAGATAGTCCCAAGCCCACTGCTACAGACTGGACTGAATACCCCCCTCCACACACACACAACACTGACAGAGAACTTGACATGCACTCTGAGCGTGGCGCCCACACACACTCTTCTGACAAACACATAAACAAGCGCTCCTCAGAGCGGTCGGTGTGTTTTATTTTTGTTGAACATCAGATGGTCATGTTGCTTCACAGGAAAATATCTAGTGGAGTTTCAGTCATGGAGAAAATCAAAGCATAAAGAGGATATGTTTTATTATTGTTTGCGTGTGCCGGCGTGTGTGGATGTGTGTTTGAGAGTTAATGTAATGAGTTTGAACGGGAGAAATTTTCACTGATGTTACTATGACAACACATGAAGGAATATACCATCGTCCAAAGGCTACCTGGGGGGTGTTCCAGGTGTCAGTGAGCACATGTGGGCGGTTGTGTATTTGTTGTCAGCGGGTGGATGGTGGGAAGGTAAAAAGCTTTAAAATGCTGTGAACAATGTGAGATATTTGTCTTAAATTAAAATACAACAAGGGATACTTGCCTCAATGAATCAAATTATGAGAATGCAGGATCACATTGACAACTGACTACATGATTTGCAGATTTGTCCACAGTCTGTTTTTTATTGTTTTAGTCACACTTAAATGTTTCAAATCATCAAGCAAATTTTAAAATAAACCAAAGATAATCTGCGTAAATGCAAAATGCCCTTTTGCATTTACAAGAGGTCGAACTAGCCCTAGCTTTATGGGCAAATGAATCCTACACTAACTGTGGTTAACTACCTTTATATGTTAAACTTTACAAGCCACATCAAGGCCAGGTTACTGCTTGACCTGTAGAATCAAAACAAAAATCAAAAGCTTGTATAACAATTTCAAGACACCAGCCAATGAGGACCTGGGATTGAGGACCCAATCCACAAAATTGTGATGGTTTTCTAAATTAGCAGGGTGTGACAAACTTATTCTGACTTATTTAAGAGTCATTCCTAAATTACAAAAAGTTGGTTGTCACAGAGCCCCGTCCAAATTCACATACGACTGAATTATCTGGATTTTCACAAAATTTGCAATGACAAGATATAAGGAGCATATTATTTACTGAAATAATTAAGATCGTAAGTAAATCATGTACAAAGTTTAAGTATTTTTATGAACTTGAGCATGTAAATGTATTTTCTCCCACGTCTGACACTTTCTCCCAGGTATTCCTGCACTGACTCCAATTTTTATACCCTGGAGTTATGCCTTTTTTAAATGCAGCCTGTAATGCAAACATATGATGAGTTTTCTTGGCCTTAGTTGCCACTTTCTTCTTGTATAAACTCTGCTTTGTCAGGTTTAAAAGAATAACTGCTTTTCAAATGGCTTTGTGCTCTTTCATCCTCCAAGTGCATGCATTCTGCATTAAAAATAGTTTGTTGAAATATCCCCAGTTTTTTTCTGTTTTTATTCCCACTGACCTGATTTTGAAACCATTTCCAGTTGTTTTTTTGTTTTTTTTTGCTTAAACATGTTTGTCTGTCTCAGACTTTGTAGTGTGCACACAAATTACACTAGATAATCCCTCAAAGAAGGCTTGACTGTTTATAACACACTGGAAACCAAGAACAGCAAAGAGAAATACTGAGATAGTCCATTTACTCAGAAACAGTCTAGTAGTGATATTTTGATACTGCATTACAAATCTCCCATAATAGTCAGGCTCTTTAAATGTCAAGCTTCTCTTTTGGTTTATTTCTCTATGCTTGGTATAAATTTACTGAACAAAATCTTTCTATAGCCAGATGACTTTAAATCACAACAACCACTGTTGTGAGCTGTCATGTCCCATCCTAGATTCCCCACCTTTTTCCAAACAATTCATAAAGATACCCAAATTACATAGGACATGATCTGATAAAGCTTTGACTACTCATAGTTGCCATGGGATTTAAAGTAGTTTAGTGGAAATAAAAACGAAAGCATACATGTTTTCCCCTGTAAATCTGAGCAGTTAAATGAATGGGATTTTTTTGCATTTCAAAAATAATGTGGATGCGTACATAGAAGGCATGGATGCTATGAGGTGCAAGTGCATTTGACCTATCATCGATAATATACTGTAGATCATCCCTTTATAAAGGGATGACATTGAGCAGTTTCCGTCTTTGGAGCATACAGGTTTGTTACAAGGAAGGTCAAGTTTATTTACATACTACTTTATTGCTTAAGCAAAAAAGCAACTGGAAATAGTTTCAAAATCAGGTCAGTGGGAATAAAGACAGAAAAAAACTGGGGATATTTCAGCAAACAATTTTGAATGCACACAACTTAATCCAAAAGTGCTTCACAGTTCTTAAAGGTCATTTCTAAAAGTGTTTTAAGAGTTAAAGTTTATAACAGTCTTATTAGAAAGATACTGACCAGTTCTGGTTTGGAAGGGTTGCTAGTAGAAAGGATCCTCTCTAAGAAGATTATGGTGACAAAAAATTGGTTTGGAAAGTTGGACCTGAATTATCCTTAGGACTACTGGAACCATGTCCTTTGAACAGATCAGACCAAGAGTTTTTTCTGGCCATTACTGCTATATTTAATGAAAACAATATATTAAAAACCCTGTGCCAACTCTTAAGTATGGTAGTGGAGGGATAATGATCCAGCTGCTTAGGAGTTGCTAAGGCAACCATGACCTCCTCTGTTTACCAAGGTATTATAGTGTTGAATCTAAGACTTTTTGTTCTGCTGCTCAAGTTTGACTTAATCTGGGTCGTCAACAGATTAATGAAGAATCTACACAATGGATGAATACAAGGAATTAGGGTTTTGCACTGGGCCAACTAAAGTCTAGACATGATGAAAATCCCATGGTGGGAGCTTAAGAGAGCTGCGCAAAAATTTCTGCAATCATCAATGACGTGAGGCGTCTCTGAAAGAGGAACATTGTTGTGAGACTGGTGAAGACATGACTGTAACTTTGCTACAAACTGCTGAATAGCAGTGTGAGCTGCATGATTTTAAAGGACATGTACGTAATTTGGATACTAATTTTGAAAATTGCGATGACGATATAAATACTAAACCATTTTCTGACACTTTTCTCTCATTGTGATTTCCCTACCACTATTTCTGAACTCTTATTCACTAAAAATGCCCATCAGTAGTCGGCATTGGGGTTAGTGAAGGTCTCTGTTCAAATTTATTACTGGTAAACAGAATTTGCATGTGACAACATAATACAACATCAACAATTCCTTCTAAGCAATCTTTTGTAGTTGCGATATTACGCGCATTAATATTGCAATGACACTTGTGACTCGACATACTGAGCAGCTTGAGTTTGTACCTATTTTATCGCAAGAATCCTCAACATTCATGAAGACGCTTTGTGCTTTGACTGCACAAGCACAGATGGAGCTTCCCCTCTTTCTGATTGCTGCGTAGACGGCTGCGCCGTACTGGAGGAACCAAAGGGAAACACCCCGACAGGCGTATAAAACAAATCATAGCAGCACAGCCATCATCAGTCGTATCACTCTGCGGAGATTGCGGAGGGAACCCTGCTGGAATCAAATGGATGCCGGCGCATACATAAATAAACTCCCATATACACACAGAAGAGCACACACACACACACTCACGCCATAACAAGTGCATGCACATACACACAACTGAGCTGCCCTGGTGAACCAATCGCTCCCCTATCGCTCCACCACTAATCTTGACCAGGACGGACCCCCATGCAAACAGCGCTGTATTTGCACGTACTGTGACGCTCGTTCATTGAGCGCATGTATGAATGCTCTAAGGGTTTTCCTTTGGCTCTCATCATATTTTATTCATAGCTGTTGTATGAGCGCAAATAGAGTGGATGAGAGCATAGACGTGGGCACTAATGCCTGTTTGTGCGTTACATCTCACTGAAGCCAGCCAAACTTATTTTTGGCAAACCTTTCTTGTCTTTTAAGAGTGTGCGCAAATTCTTGGCTCTTTCCTTCCTACACGTTTCAGGAATGCTGCACCCTCTCTCAACTTGCTCTCTAAACTCGTGTTTGTCTTCCTCTACATCTCCTTTATTCTCCACCTCTGGCCCCTCCATTCCCTGTGAGATGCACACACTAACAAGCAGGAAGGAAGACACTTGTACACTTTCATTAACCACTCTTAATCTTAATTCATTGCCTATCAGGAGATATGTGACCTCATTAACACTGCCTTCTTCTCCATTTTCCTCCCCTGCTATTTTGCATGCACACACCCTCATCTCCTCATTCATCCCTCCCTCCATGATTCCATGCTTCACCGTATCTCTTCTTCCTTTCTCCCTTTCTTTCCTCTCGGTGTGTGTGCCACCTTCAGAGGAACCTGTGAGCACTCAGCAGCCCCATTCAAAACAGTGTCTAATCTGAAAGTTAATTAAGTCTGCCTTTCCTCTGTGTTCCTTCTCCTCTTTTCCTCTCAAGCATGTCTTTCTGGTTGAGAGGCTGCTGTCACTCTCTCCCAAATGAATTTTGTCATGTGTCCCACGTGGGTTGAGCTGGAATACAGACAAACTGGTTTGTGTTTTACACTTTCACACGTCCTGAAGGCCTCCAAGACTCCGGTGAGAGGAGAAGACTGACACCATGTAATTCAAATTGACAGCATATAATTAAATGAAAGTAGGTGGTGTCGATTCTTGATTTTTTTTTTTAGTTTTTTTGTCCAAAAGGAGGTATATTTTTCAGCTGCATGTGTAGGGAATATATAGAAACCGTCTTACACCAGATGGAGTGGAAGTGAAAATAGATTTGGCTTGCTTCTCACCGTGAAGAAATGTGGATTTGGAGCAGAGCTGTTATTCCTAATCCTCTCCTCTCCCCCTATTCACTTCTCCTTCTGTCATTCAGCTCCTCGTATTTGCCCTTGCAAACCTTCAATTGTCTGGGGTAGCTCCCCATCCAGAAATCTCCCATATTAATGCATCTGTATCCTGACTGAGTGTTTGTTTTCTCCGCCTCTCTTCTCTCTCTCCCTCTGTCTCTCTCAGGGTGCGGGATGCACAGCTCTGGTGGTTGCTGTGGTAGCCAGGAAGCTGGAGCTGACCAAGGCTGAGAAACACGTGCACAACTTCATGATGGATACACAGCTCACCAAGAGGGTGTGTATATGCCTGGTTTTACTTGGCAGTGGGTTGTTGCAGAGAACACAAACAATGCCTTGCAAAAGTATTCAAGCCCTGTAACTTTTTCAGATGTCTGTACTATAACAAAAAAGATCTTGTTGTATTTTATCTGTGTTTTTGATGGTAGACCAACTAAAAGAGTGCATAATGGTGCTATGAAAGGACTCATAGTTTGCTTTTTTTTGTGCAAATGAAACTCTTGTTTTTGCATATCTGGTTAACTCTATTTACTTTTCAATCCTAAATGATCCCCAGTGTAAACAATTATCTTCCAAATCCACCATTCATAACTGATCCAGTGTTGTCACCTCACAGGCAAGGTCACACTTGTTTTCCACTTATGCCTATTGATGCATATTCAACACATTTCAAAGATCGTATTGAAAGGACTGACTCCATCTAGTGGTTGGAGCTATGCCCAGGTATGTTTTATTTTACTAAATAACAGTATTCTAAATGCCTAATTTAACAATCGATGTTCAGTTTATAATCTTGACAGAAAAATACAAACACTTTTAATGTGTACATTACCCCTTAATGTACACATTAAGGGGTAAATAGGCAAGTAAAGTTCACCTGTGGTTAATTGAATCTTAGCATAAATCCAGCTGTGATAACCTCAGAGGTTTGTTAGAGAACCTCAGTGAACAAACAGCAACATGAAGTCCCGTCCATTAGTTGTGTACCAATTACTGAAACCCATTTTTCATTTTCTTTCCACTTAGCATGTTTGTACTACTTTGTAGTTCATTTCATAAAAACCCAGTTCGTGCTTGTATAAGAAAGGCACATATTTCTGTTCTCCTGTGGGTTCAGTATTGCAGGATTTCACTAAATTTTAATATCTGGTAAAACTGTTGCATCTTTCACCTTCCTAAACTACCACATCACACCATCAACCTGCATTGTTGTGTCAGAGAACCGTGTTATTTGAGCGATAAAAGGTCATCTATCCAGCTCAGCCTGCTCTGCTACCTCTGTTACTGCCTCCCTCTTTCTTTCCATCACCGTTCCTTTTCCTCCTACATGGCCATCCCTCCACCTCCCCTTTCCTTTGACATTTGTCTCTCTTACAGTAAATCCCTTTCTCTCCCTCTTTCTCTTTCTGCCACCTTTCACCCTCTCCTTTTCTTGCCCCCTCCACACCTCCTTCCCTTCATCTCTCACTCCCTCCCTCCTTCAGTCCTTTTCAATTTTTCATACAGCTGAAAGACCCAAGTTTTAAAAATAGCTCCCATATCAAATATGTAGGGTACATTATGGCAGCAGGGTTATCTGGGTGTCTGAACGGGGTTGAGTGATCAATAATTTGAGCATGGATAAAATATCAACAAAGAAACAAACAGGCTTTAGAGCTATTGACTTTCACCTCGCCCTCCTGCCGTCTCTCTTCAGTTCGTCCAAATCTGTTTTCACAAGACATTTGACATTTAATTATGATGCACATGATTGGTTTTCTGTCAATGTTTACATATACAAAAGTCCTGAGTCATTCTCCATTTCTTTACAGTTACCACGAAGACGTACTTATAATCTTACAAAGTGATCAACATTTCTCTGGGCTTTCTGAGGTCATTCCAAAGGATTTCGTGGGATTTTGCTGCCTTGTCGCTTATTTTCTGGGGACAAAGCTCGACTAGTACTGACTCGGCTTTCAGTTCAGCTTTAAGGATTCTCCGATAGATTCTGAAACAATTTGAGTTCTTTATTAAGTATTTCAAGCTGAAAATGCAAGTTCAGGAGAGTACCAGTCAATGCTTTTCTAGGGGTGCCAACACTGGTTGAGTCCTGAGAGCCACTCTGTTACAATATTTAATATTTCAATAACTTGCAACAATAACTGAGCGCATTGCAAGCTTTAAGGAAAATGGCAATACTGCAGACATTTTTGTGTTGGTGGCTGATGATAAAAATAAAGAGGAGCTACACAAAGTAATCCTAAACCAGAAAAAGTCCTCTATTGTCTTGTGTTGTCACATACAAATTTTGCTACCGCCTTTTTAGCCGCCTTACCATGATGTCCCCACCTACTGTAAGGTGGTACTCGCTTGTAATGGAAAATGACCAAACTGTGTAGACTTGAGTGGAGCCCAGTTGATTTGAGCTTAGCAGGTACTAGTTTCCTAAGCCACATAACTGGGATCTATGAGTCGAGCATAGATGTTAATAAAGTCAAGGGTCCTGATCAAATAACTAAAATTATGTTGAACGTTTCATAGAAATGCAAAGATCAGAATTTTACGAATTTACAAGGTGTAACACAATGAAACAACCCTTAAAGATCATATTGACAAAATCCACGTGAAAGAAACTACAACAATTGCATCATTGTGAAAACGTAAATGCTTATTCTTTACTTCTTTGTGTCTTTCTATTCTTTAATCCAAAACTTGTAGGAGATATCTCAATCTTGAGTTTTGCCCACTAATGTTTGATCTTAAGATCTTAAGCTGGTCCTCAGTAACTCTGAAGCTATCCATGATTTTCTCACTCTTTGGTTTAGATGTGATTCATATTGCTGAAGTTTTTAGCAAGCATTAGACTCAGCTGCACTTATTGGAGTTAAAGAAGGAAAATCCAGTATGTTGGAATTGTCTTTAAATCTGCTTGGACAGATGGTTTGTTGTGCAGAACCATCTGGCTGCAGACTGTTTGAAATAGGGCAGTTTTTTGGCAATATTTGTCAGGTGATTGGCTGAACCATCTGCCTGTCAATGTTTATACAGTTAAAGGTATTAAACTGTAAAGAGAAAATCAAACATATCCCCTTCTATGTAAAGCTCCTTGTGTTACTTGTTGGTCTTTTTACTCCCCCTAACAGGATGTATCCCTCCATAAAAGCTTCATTAGTTTTTTGCTTTTTTGTGTGTGTGGTTGTTGGAAAACAGAAATTAAGTGTTTTTGCAATAATATCAACACAGTTAGGTTAGTTGTATTTTAGTTTGAAATGACAGACGTTTCCTACAGAATACTTATTTCTGAGTCATGCTTGTATTCATTTTATTGAGCTGTGGTATTTAGTCATAATAGGTTTTATTATTTTAGGTTTACTATATTTACTATATGGCTGGAGCCTGCAGTTTGTCAAAGTGACTGTGAAACTTAGAGGTGTGATCAAATCATTGTTTTAAATCTGCCAAGTCAAGGGTCTCAACCTAAAAGCAGGCCCCAATCAGATAAGGAGTTCAACTTTTGTGGTGTATTTTCCGTGGTCATCTTCAAGTTGCTGATGTGGTGATGCTTCAGGAATAAAAGATTTCATTTCAAACTACAGCCCAAGTCAGAGAAACTAAATCATGAGGAAAACTTGGCCCAAATACTGTATAAAAAAATAATCTCATTTGATCTCTAGACACAGTCCACAGTCCTTTTAAAGGGTTCTACGCAACACATATCCAATACCATATTTGGCATTCCCCAGCACATAGACCTTACCTCTGTGAGACCAGCTTAAAATCTTAAGATAAATCTTAAGACCTTTTCACTTTTCACATGTGGTCCTTTTCAACTCCAGGTGTCAACAATCTCCTTATTGTGCAACAATCTGGGCCTTTCCTTATTTGATCTTTCCCAGTGTAAAACTTTATGTTTTGAATGTTCTCCAAGGACAACAGTATTTCTCTGTGTGATGAGACACTACACTTTCATCTTAAAATGTCACTGACTATTCAAAAGCAAATAAGGACTCCTATTTAGCCACTATTAATCTTGGAAACACTTGACTGAGTTCATGGTTCTGACTGATGACACAGAAACAGAAGTCATTTTGTTTGAAAGGAGAGACAGTAAATCTTGTGTGGCTTGTACGTACTGTCTTTGAGTGATGTGTTGTGTTATCTTCAGAAACTGATTTTCCATATTGTTGTGGACCCTCTGTTTATCTCACTTAAGCTGAAAGCTTTTGTTCTTTTTGTGCTATTTAAAACCAGGGTGTCTCCCAGCTCAACAGGTTGACCAAGACATAATACAGGAGAGGAATAACCAGTCCAGGAGTTTCAGCTTGATTGGTGGGGAATAGTGAAAGATTTCATTTCTTCATTTGGTTCACTTTCATACTGCTCTTCTGAAAGAAGACCAAACTGTCTGGACAATGCAATGTTGTTACAACGGCTGCTGTGCCCTGTATGCCAAAATGTTTTAATATTCAATTTAAGACTGTAATTACATATATTCACATTCTGTCTGCTAAATCTTCTTAAGCACACAGATTAACATTAACAAGATGATAGCTCAGTTTGCTTATGGCAAACTGTTGTAGCAATGTAAAAGCCAGAAACAAGTTTATTAATTTCAGTAAAAATTAACCTTTCAAATATACAGAATGGCATTCTTCTTTTCAACAGTGATAGGTAGCTCCAGACACATTCTTCCTAGGACAAATACTCTATGTGAATGTGCCAAGTCATTATTTGCAAAAGAAAAACTTAATATTCACTCACTTCTGTAACAGTATTGGTAGAAGACAGTTCAACAAACCATAAACCCTCAATCCTCCAGGAAATATGACTGTAACCGTGACAGATATTAACCTTAAATAAAATGTGGTGAAATGAGGTAGTGTTGCATAACACAAACTATCCTTGGCTATTTTACATCAGCTAAACCCTTTCGTCTCAATAATTCCTTCGTTTACTCCTCCATTTGTGATAAGGGCGCGTAATTGATTAAATGTTTTATCTCATGTCTTTGTCTCTGATTGCCTCAGTGTTCAACAATCTCATTGCGGACTGCTCCTGTAGCAGCGTCTGGTTATCACTCTGTTCTGTATGGCCTCCATGCTGGCAGACAGGAACTTAGCTGAAGTTATACGATCCATGGATCCTTGTGACACAGTAATGCCTTGGGATCCCCCAGAACTAGGAAGCGAAAGATATCTGGGTTTCCAGCCAAACGTCTGGATTTTAAAAAAAAAATTTATTAGATTTGGAAAACTTTTGAAGTCCAAGTTTAAGATTTAATCTGCAGTTAGAGTTGAAGTTCAAGCAGCAGAAGCATTTAGTTTATTATATTGAATCAAAACTTTCTCTTGGCAGTTTCACACACATTGTGGTGGACCTTGTGATGAGCTTCCAACATTAAGACAAAAGAAATTACCCAAAATCCCAAAGTTCTCAAGGTAATCGATTTATAATGGTCCCTCAGGCACTATGGTGCTGTTGATTATAAAGGTAATATTCTTGCTGTAGCTCATCCCAATATTTGTGAAGCTGCCAATTGAGTAAGGGAGATGTCATGCAGGCATCGTGCTCCTTCTTGATATTTCCGTCAAAGGTTCAACTACATACGCACCTGTAATTATCTCCTGCCCTTTACCGCTTACAGACCAGCGAACAAAGCTGTTGCGTCCTGGTGGATTTACACAACGGGAGCTATTCTCTGTCATATTATCGCAAAGAACACAATCAGCCAGAGCTTTGTAATGAATAATGTAACAATAGATTCTACAACCTGCCATAATTGTACATGTGCCGACACACAAAAATGGCTGAATGTCGCACACACTGACTTTCTACCTCAGTGAAAGTCTCGTTCCCTTTGAAGGATTAACAAGAATGTCAGTTAAATGCCAAAGAGGGAAGAGCTCAGCTGATCTGAACGAGGGGTCGCTGTGTAATGAGTCCTGGGTGTGGCTCTGTACCACAGCCTAAAATAGTCTCTAGCCAGTCACCTTTGGCAGGAAGGCAACTTTTTCTTAGACATCTGCTTTACAAACTTGTTCTTTTTAGATGAAACGTGTGTTTGTTGATCTCACCTGACGTGGCTCTTCAAAATGATTTGAGTTCTGCTCTTTTATCTGTAGATCAGATTTTTAGACCCAGGCATCAAGAAGCGATGGTGAAATCTGAACATCTTTTTCGGTGTGTTGCTGACAATGAAGGAAAGATATAATAACCTTATCAGTTCAGTGCACAGCGTTAATTTGCATTCAGCACTCAGTGAAGCAAAGGCTGTCCTTTTGATGGGATTAAAATAATGTTAATTAAACAACAGTTAATGCAGCCCTGCTGTCTGTGAGGTGAGAGCTGCTCATGTTTGAAGAGTTCAGCTTTTTTCATGTGGCACATTCAAGGTGCACATAAAAGTATAGCTCTCATCTTGAGGTGGATTTATGTCTTTAAGTTTAACAGCTTTTTTTATTCCTAGGACTGTCTTGAGAATTAATCTGAACGTTAAAAAAGGTGGACGTACTCTCTGCAGATTTTGCAGAGTAGGCAAATTGTGATTTTTCCTTTTGACAAAACAAAAATGTTTTAGATAAAACTAACTGACTACTTACAGTTCCAGTGAAACCTTTAAATATACAGTGGACCCTGTCATTCATGGGGATTAGGTGCCACAACCACCCTCAAAATATGTGAATAGATTGACAGCTTTGCAAATGCCAGCCAATAGCATGTCAAGTAGCATTTTGCCTTGGTATTTCAGATATTTTAGACATTGTTGCACAAA
Organism: Xiphophorus couchianus; assembly: GCF_001444195.1. Classification (NCBI taxonomy): domain Eukaryota; kingdom Metazoa; phylum Chordata; class Actinopteri; order Cyprinodontiformes; family Poeciliidae; genus Xiphophorus; species Xiphophorus couchianus. Next base: position 14,782,667 of record NC_040230.1, on the reverse strand, counting down.
AAAACCCACACCAATAAACAATTTTTTTGCATATAATTTGGAATTACGTTACACAGAAAAATCTGTGAATACTGATTGCAATGCAATCAGTATAATAAACTAAATGCTTCTGCTGCTTGAACTTCAACTCTAACTGCAGATTAAATCTTTAACTTTGACTTCAAAAGTTTTCCAAATCTAATAAATTAAAAGAAAAAAAGAAAATCTAGACGTTTGGAAACTCAGATATCTTTCGCCTCCTAGTTCTGCAAATGTAAAAAACATGTACTAGTTGCACAAAATAATTCAATTTACATCTAGAGTACAGTAATAACATACACTCCTACTAATAATTGGTAAGTTGCACCTCCACAACAGGCATGCTGGATATTTGAACGTAGCTTATGGCGGCCAATACGAAACCAATTTAAATTGGTTGGTTTTCTGACATTTAGACAACATTTCAACATAGTCTTTCAATTTTCAATGCAGTTGACGTTGGAACTTTGAGTATATGAAGAACTTGAAGGCAGTCCTCAGTTATCCTGTCCATTTTGTCAGCTTTTAGCGATGCAGCCCCTCAGCATACTGCTGCCACCACCATGCTTGATATTTAGTACAATGTTCTTATGTCTGAAACGGTTTTCTTCTGTGTTAACATTACACTTTTCCAGGATAAATTAAATTTAGTCTTTTTTAAAGAAGTTTCAAGCTTTTAGGTTAATGGTTTTGGTGCAGAAGCTTCTTTTTGGTCAGCACCCTATCCTTCCTTGTTGTTGTAAAACTGGCTTCATTGTGTTTTCCAGTACATGTTAGTGGATAAAGCAGGTTAGTATAAACCTTGTTGAAGGTATTCTTAACATCTCAACCTGCAGTCAAGACCATGTCAGGAACCCAACTATGTTAAATAAACTCAGCTGAATGCTCAAATATCCATCTAGTGCTATACTTTGGAAATATGATAATGGCTACTAGTAGTGAGTGATCATGGTACAACTTGAAAAGACAAATATCATTTAGGGTATATACATATAGTGTATTTAAAATCATGCTGTTTGCAAAACTTTGATCACATGTGGGTTATTGAAGTCCACTGTAAACTGAAACATACAGAAGTAAGTAATATTTACATACAAGCTCAAAAGTCAAATATTTTGATGAAGTTATGTAATTAATTGTGAAAAATGGGAATTCTGAAAATTCAGAGCACTTTTGCATTTCCCTGTGGTGTGTTCAGAGCTTCGCCCCTCTGAGTTTTTTTTTCACAAAGCACTCTGGGCCTTGGCCAGAGAGGAGGTGCTGCATTTGCCTTCCAATGTTTACACCACGGGCCAAATGGGAGCAATCTAACCTCTGAAGACTTCTCCAAAGCTAGCTTCCACTCTGCACTGTAAAAATAACTTGCTTTTCAAAAGCCTTTTAATTCCCATTTAAACCAGATGGATCACTGGTGAAACAGATGCCTGGTGACACACCATGGGTGCATTATGCTTTGCCCCAATAAGGTTTCCTCAAATTTTTACTTTCATTTTTATAGAAGCACTGCACGAATGTATTATAGCATTCACATTTTAGTGAAATTAGTGAATCATTCTGCTTTTTATCTCATGTATTGGGATGTTTTTGTCTTTTGAGTTTGTGAAGATATAATCTGATTAGGTTACCTAAAGGTCTGTGAGAGCTGTCTCTTCCCTTTGTCACCATGTCTTTGAGGGGAAGGTCACAGCAGGTAAAGCCACGTGTTACTGTGGCACAAGGATGGGGGGTTTCCATGGTAGTTGCACTGTTTATCTATTTATTTGCATTTGAGGGTCTTTAGAGGTTAAGAGTGACTTTTTTAATGTTTTAAAGTTGACACATATTTCTTATTTATACTGTTTTTATTTAAATAGAAACTATATTTAAAAAAATATAGTTTAATTTCATTCCAACATAAGTTAATTATTATTATTATTATAAATAAATAACAGTCTACAATTTTCCTCATCAAGATGTCTTTAAGTAAATTGTATATACATACACTAAATAAATAAATAACATGCATAATAACTTCATAATTTAAATGTTTAGTGAGAATAGGGTCTCTTTGTAAGCAATACTAATAATTTACGTTATTTCATGTTAAAATGAAAAGAATGTTAAATTATTATATGGATACTCAAATAATTATATGCAATTTAAATTATTTGTATTGTGTATTTGATACATTATTGTAACATTTAAATTATTATAACTAAATATATTATCAATTGTATTCAATACAAATGATGCCTTAACACATAACAAGAAAGAACAGCAAATACAATTCCTATCATTAATTTTGGCACTTTTCGTTCTTCATATAAAATTTCTAATTATACTACAGTATATAATGACATCTTTTCAGTATTTCTATTTATACTGATTACACGCAACAATATGTCATCCTAGCATGCTGCAGTGTAGGAAACCCTTTGAATCAACAGATTTCACATGTACCTGCCATAAGGTGAGCCACGTAGGGGGGCAGCCAGAATGCTTCTTTGACCCAATACGACCATATGGCCCCAACACGGTTTCCCAAATACGGTCCATATGGTGAAGGAACCGCTGTCGCTGCCATCGTTTGGTTTCTTGCAGAGTGTTCTTAGCGGTTCACGTCGAGTCTTTTATTCTTGCAAATGGAGCTGCCATCTTTGCCCACATTCATTTCCCCCAGGAGAGAGAAAATGAAGACTGCAGTGGTGGGGGTGGACAGTAATTGTGGTTGCAGGAAATCTGGAAACTACAAACAGTCTGCGGCAATCAGTCAATGTTATTTGCACGAGGGGCATGTCATGATTCATCATAATGTAATTCTGCTGCCCTGATTGATCAGTTTATGAATATGACTTGACATATCCAACTGCCAAAAGGTTTACAGATGAAAGCAGTGCTAATTGTGCTGTTTAGTGACCTGGCTAAAGATTTAGATATAAATCTGCTGCACTGAAATGTGATTTGAGGACGTTATCTTTTTCATAAATATCATTGCAATTTCTGGTTTATAGTTCTTCTTTCTCCCCTTTGTACTGGACGATATACGCAGATATTCTATTCAAACAAATTGTCGAACTGCAAAAGTTGTCTTTGTTACTGTTATATTTAAATACATTGCACAGTTCTTTATTGATTTTGGAAAAAGTTTTTTGAAGAGCCACTCTGGAGGCAAAGGTTGTTTACTTCTGCTCTAGATACTGTAGGTTTTAGGTTTTAAATTGGATTCGTACTCTGGGTCTTATATAGATTGCCACCAAAGCCATGTTTGATATTTTGGGAAATTTTCACAATAAAAGACGAATCTGAGATCTCAGCCTGTTCTTTTAACACTGTATTGAATGGGGATGATACAGTCCATCAAGTGTATGACCATTTATCCATGGACAGTCACAGGGGAGCCGATGCTTATCTCAAGTGGTCATTGGGCAAGAGGTGGAGTACATCCTGGACAGATTCCCAGTCCATCACAGGGAGACGCAGGACAAATAACCATGCACACACTCACATCTAAGGACAATTTAGAAAGACCAATTAAACGAACAATCATGTTATTGGAGTAAGGGAGGAAGACAGAGTACCTTGAGAAAACTCATGTATGCACAGGGAAAACGTGCAAACTTCAAGCAGCAAGTCCCCAAGCTGGGACTGAAACTCAGGACCTTTTTGTTGCAAGGCAGGAGTGCTCCTAACCGAGCCACCATGCAGCTGACAGTCCAAGACTGTAAAATCTTACTGCCATTTAAACAGTGTTAATCTAAGTTTGTAAAAAAAAATAATTAATTAATTTTAAAAAGCAGCATTTAGTTGTTTTGCAAGTTGTCAAAAGTGAATTTTGAACTGGAAATGTTCTGACACTCGAGCAACATCAGTTATGTTGGACTTTGTGTGTCTTGGCTTGACTTCCTCTGGGTCAGTGTAAACACTTTCCCAGGGCGATGACCTTCCACCCTCCTCATCTGCAGCCGACTCTGTGTGAACATGTAGTGGGTGTCTGCAAGGGGCTCTCCTTACAGCGGATGGGTGCTGATTAGCCAGGCTGCCGGGGTCTTTTGTTCTCTTCAGACGGGGGTATAATTGTTCTTTGTTCAGTCTTCTCCATCTCTTTGAAGTCTCTCATTCAATTTACATGCTTACATTTCCTTTGTGTCGTCTCCTCACTATTGTATTCTCCCTCTCCCTTTTTTTTATCCACTGGATGTCAGACCCTTGTCTTGTAATTATGTAGCAACCTATAGCGACAGATGAATCAGATATTCATGTTAAATATTATTGATCGTAGGGCAAGCCTTAGGCAGACTCTGACATTTTGAATCGCCGTTTTACCAAATCTTGAAAAACTGAGAAAAATTGCCTTCTTTCATTAGCCTTCCATGCAACAGTATCATTATATCAGACCAATGTTCTTCTTCTCCTCAGATGAGGAATGTCTTTGACAGCTACTTTAAGGGCGGCCACTTCAGCTGTGATTGTTTTCTACGGTTGTTGTCATAATTAAAAGGAAGATCCCTGGTACTCCCAGTGTTAAATAAACACCAATGATACTGAGGTTATTTTTTTTTACCCAGCTAGCATAATTCAGTCTTTTTTTTAAATTAAATGTGATACACACATTCATTGGCTTTTTACACCCTGTGTTATCTTAATAGTACAAATGTCAATGCGTTTTCTTTGAAATGAAATGAAGTGGGTTGACAATTATAGACTTAGACTTAGACTTACTTTATTATCATTTTGGATGCACAGGGTGTATACAGAACGAAATTTTGTTGCATACGGCTCAGAACAATGTTTTGAGGTTCTAATGTTATGAGGTTACTCCGGAATATAAATCTAAATATAAAATATAAAGTGCAGGAATGACAGTAAAATAGAAGTTATTTAGCTATGTACATGTGCAAGGTATGAAGTGGAGACCAGTTTTTGAGTGCAGTATATCTTTTATTTTTTACAAATAGAACCGTTAACAGCCAAATCATTTCCAGTACAACAGACGTCTCTCTGAAACACCCTAAGTAGTAAATAGTGTTGCCTTGTAAAACAATATTCAAAGGAAATAGTGTCAGGAGAACAGGGAAGCTTTTCTGAGTTGGCAAGAAGATGGATGGAGCTAAATACAGGGAAATCCTGAAAAGGAATCATGTTGGATGTATTTAAACATCTGAACTGAGATTGTAATGATGGTTCTGTTAGACACCAAACTTTGATTAAGAAAATGTTTTGTTCCAGCTTGGGTTGAACATATTTAGCCAAAGTCCAACATGTTGTTCTACTTTGTACTATGTTAACTTTATGGAAGATCTATTTCTATGCCAATGTGAGTCAACAAATACCTCTACTAATGTCTTATAGATTAGATATCTATAAGCTAATGTGTTCCAAGAACTTTATACTCAAGAGTATTTTTATGGGTACTATTGTTGTAGCTATAATTAAACTTATGTCATGAAGCAGTCAAGCAACTGAAACAGCGGCAAAGAAAACAAGAGATAAAGAATAAATATTCAAAGTTACAGAAAATGTAAATATATTCATAGTAGCGGTGGTTCACCTTCCACCAGGACATCAACCTTAAACATGCAGCCAGGGCTGCAATAAATTTCAAATTGCCTCATCAAAGTGCTAAATAGACTCTCAACCCAAACTAAACTTGAGATACTTTCAAAAGAAGAGTAGGAAAACATTTCAGATTTGATATGTCGAAAATTGGTACAGATATACTCCAAAAGAACTACAGCTGTAATTGGTGCAAACGGTGGTTCAGCAGAGTAGACTCACTCAAGTTGAATTTATGCCACACTTTTCTATTTTTATTTTTGAACAATTTTAAGTTAATTTCTTCTCTTCCTTCTGTTTCACAATTTGTGTTGGTCTATCATCTGTAGTATGAATAAAACAAATTAAAGTTTGTGTTTGTAACATGTTAAAACCTAAAGGGGTATGAATAATTTTGCTAGGTACTGTAGGCATTGGAAGCCAGTAGAGGAGTGTGAAGGAAAAACTCCCGTTGGCTCTCATTGCCAATCTCCCTAAGGACAGAGCTATGAAAGCGCACATAAAAAGCATTGGCAAGCCTGCCAGAGAATGGGGGCAGCCTCTGAGAAAACAAAAAGATGGCTTAGTGCTTTTTTTTTCTTTGCACAGAGACGATAGTGAAAACGAGGAGAAGAACAAGAGCAGATAAACCTGTTGCCTCCTCCAGTTGCCAAGGGCTACCTGTTGCTAATAAATGTCTACATATGTGTGTTTATTGTCTGGAGACAGATAAAGAACGCAGCTGCTAATGTGCTGAGAGAGACTTGGCTCATCTACAAGCACACCAAGCTGATGAAGAAGATCGACCACTCCAGGGTCCGCAAACACCAGCGGAAGTTCCTGCAGGCCATACATCAGTGAGACCACACTTCGTACTCCCCTACATCCATGCACGGGTGCAAACAAACCCATGCACACCACTGTGGTTGCAAAGCCAATGAGGCATTTGAAATCAGCTGTACTTTCTATCCGCCCACAGGTTGAATCCAGTCTGATAATCAGATGAAATGCACTAATCTCTGCACACACACTCACACACACACACACACACGCCAACATACAATTATTCATTATCTGCTAAAGGGCAAGTTCAGTCCAGGCAAACACAATCAGTGTGTTGTGTACCATTAGAGGCTCTCTGTTCATTATATCATCTCAACAGTAGGGGCTGATGAAACATGAACATACAGCACAACCGGTTCTGTTCTCTTATTTAATTCAAATCATGTTTCTTTTTGTCTTCCTCTCTTGTTTATTCTCTAATGGTTAAAAATATTGTGAGTTGCCATCAAAAGCTAGAGACAAGAGCTATAAGACTCTTAATTGTAACGTAGAAGGGTTAATCCTGACATGTAAGACCGGAAAAGGGGATGGGAAGTCAACGAGTGATGAACCAGGGTAATTTATTTGGGTGAACACATTAAAGTAAGTGATTTTTCCAGGTTAGAACCTGACAGTGTAACTGGGAAACAGTCTCATAAAATCACTCTTCACTGCATTATAATGGAGGCTGCCACAGGACTTGATGAAAACACAGATTGAACCACTAATTATTGTGCTGTGTTTTGAGCGTTAAACAGGTTCTGATTATAATTGGACTGAGGTAAGATGATTTATTTAATTTTCATCCCCTGCAGCTTATTTCCCTGAAGGCGTTATTCCCATTAGCTTTCCTTCATATTAACCTCAGTCCTACTCTCTTTTGTGTCTGCATAGGCTTGTCACAATAACAAATTTTGCTGAGCAATTAATTGTCTCAAAAATTATTGCGATAAACGATAATATTGTTTGAAGACCTTTTTACACTGATTTATTGGAAATTACATAATAATGCATGCAATTTCCTGCCAAAGATAGATACACGTTATTTTCAAAAGAACACTAAACACTGGAACTGATAAACAAAACAACTAACAACAAAAATAAAATGGATTCTCAGTCTCCATTAACAAAAAACACACTTGAATTAAAACTAAACAACAGAAAGCCAAAGTGGAACTAAATACTGCATTCAACCAAAAGAGTGCAGATTATGAAGTCTGTATATTATGTTGCCCTTCAGTAATAATTAGATTTAAATAGAGAAAATGGGCACATCCGACTATCTGATACAATAATTCACACTACATGATTTTTTTGCCACGATTTTCCCCTTACGACAATCTTAGAAAATTGGGCGTTCTAAGATTACCGCTTGCGATTTCGTAACCGATCATCCTGTAGTGTATGGTGTGTTACGGTAGATCATCTTGGCCCATCCGATCCAAATCAGGGTTTTCCCCAACAGGGAGCTTAAAGCAGCCTGTTGAATGTGACAGGTAGCCAATCAGAAAGCCCGGATTCTCCTCTGTACTCTCTGAGGGGAAATAACAGAGGGGAATCCCAAACAGCTGACACAGGGCATCCGAAGTCCAGCAGACATTGGAGATGATATGCGGAAACAACATTAATGTTTATTCAACATTTCATGCAAAGAATATAGAAATGACAAGGAGAGCAGTTGGAGCGAAATTGCTACCGCAGTTGATAAACCCAGTAACTTTTCAGCTGTTCTTTGTTAACGTGACATAAATAGGTTATAATGATTTTCATTCAGTCAGGACTGACACTAGAGCCACATGCATTGCAGGTAGATTGTAGTAAAGCATTGATTAATGCCTGGTTTTAAAATTAGTTAACTGGACTTGTAGCAATTATTTTGTGCCCTTTGTTGGACACCACATGGCTGGATCGAACCCAATTGAACCGTTATACCTAGGATTTCTGTCTGCTAGTTTGTGGTCTCTCAGGTTTTGAAAATGGGCCGACAATTGGCTGACAGCTCTAAGATCGTGCAGTGTGCGCTGGGCTTTATACTAAGGAAATGAGGAAGGGAGGGTCAGTGGAGAGCACCGGAGTTGAGCCTTTTTTCATTCAGTGTCATCAACAGAAAGACAAAAAGGTCGGAAGAAAGATAAAGCCGATAATTAAAATGAGGTCGATAGTTTTAATTTATCGTGCGATTAATTGATTTATTGTTTATCGCCACAGGCCTATGAATGCAGTTAGCTCATGCAGACAGCTACAACATTTTTTTAGCTTGCACTCATTGTGTTTATACATTCAAATTTTTCAGAGAGGCACTGCAGGTAAAAATGAATCCAATCCAAGCAAGGTGACCGATGCTTCAGAGAGCTGTTGTGTGGATCCAGAGGGATTATCTCTGTGGGCTGACCACTGTGTATTTACTGGGTTTCACCTCTGTTTGTGAGCTTTATCTGTGTGCACGTCTGTTTGCAGATTACGCAGCGTCAAAATGGAGCAGAGGAAACTCAGTGATCAGGCCAACACACTAATAGACCTCTCCAAGGTGAGATGCACAAACTGTACACGACATTTAGCACTCTGGCAGTACTGGAACCTTGTGGGAAAATATTACACTCTTTTATGACTACAGTCCCCTGCAGTCACTTCAATATACAACAATTTGTTTTGCCGGATTTTGCCTCTGATTCCCAGCTGGGCAAAATCTACACTTCTTGGGAATATCCAGCATAGCTAGTTGGCACATAAATCAACACATTCACATGTAAAGCGTAAAAACATGAATCTACAGCGACTGGAGGAGAACAAGTCTGATCTGTCAGTCAGTCTAACATATTGGAAAATTTAGAGTTGAATCTGCATGAGATCGGGTATTGTGAGCTGATTAAAACCGACTCAAAAGCCAATAAAAAATAAGGAAGGTGGGTCACATTGGGAGGGGCCAGTTGTCATGCATTCTGGGTAATTTGAGACTATACCTGTCAGTTCTGCTATAAAGCTGGCAGCCAGAGAGTAGACAGTGAAACAGAGAGAAAGTGAAGGGAAAATCTGAAGGGAAGTCGTATTTATGCTGAGAATTTGTCCAGTTTTTTTTTCTTTGCTAATGTCAAAATAAAATGTGGTAAATGTCTTGGATTAGTATGAGGAATGAACTAGTGATCTCTACTTCAACAGCTTTGACCGTTTTATTAATTTACATAATACATCAATATTTAGTAAATCAAGCACAGGCACTTGTTATAAGCATACAAACCCTAATCAATAAAATTATGTGCACCAGTTTAGTAGTTTTATTAAGACCAGTGCAACGTCTCCAGAACATAAATTAGTCTAAACAGCAGCAGTTTTGGCCAGGAATATCGTTTCCTCAAAATTGCATTAAAGAATCACAGAGCCTGTGCAGCTTATAAAGTCCATTTTGGGGGGAATGCCCACAATAAGCTACATTTGAAAATCAGCAGTTTTCCATTTCCTCCACATCTCTTGCTTCTAAGTGTCAATATTCTTCGGTACATGCTGGAATCTTGATGTTGATGCACTTAAATTTTACACTGTTTGGTGTCAAAGTTTGGTTCTGCCAAAGGTTTAAATAGCTAGCGTGGCTACGAACAGGGAAATTACCAGGACCACTCCCCATTGGTGCTGCTGAGGTTGCAGCTTTAATATTTGTAATTGTCAGCAAAGGTTTTTCTTGCAGCTCTCAGTGTGTTATGGAAATGTATCCATAACGGTTACAGAGACCAATAATTAACAACACAGGATTCTATTCGGGTAGTTATATTAATTAAGTCGCTCCCGTTCTTCACTGTAAAAGTTCCTGTCCAACATGCTTGGTGTGACCTTTAGAAATATAGTTACAAGCCTGGTTTAGTTTCATTGACTGACATGAAGTTTAAAGTCAGTGTCACCTGAAATACTGATGAGCCAAAGGATGATTTGAACAGATCACCTGTAAACACATGAGCACATGGGGAAGTAGTTTGGTCATTCTAAGCAATTGTGCCTATTGCAGAGACAATTATCCCCTTTTCAGCTGATCTATATTATTGGAAGAACGGCACCTAGCTAGTTAATTAGATGGGTCATCTGGTTGACTAGTAAGCAGATTAGTTCAGTTAGTCTCATAGCTTATATCAAAAGCTTCTTTTTTTTTTTTTTTTAAAAATGCTACCTTAAAACAATCTTTGGTTTTTTGCTGCCAGCTTGTGGAGGGAATTCAGGGGAACTCCTCTTCTTCTGGCACCCTGCACAGCTGACTGGCAGCTTGTAGCATCGCAGACTAGAGAAACATCAGGATTACATTTTTTAAACTGTGGGATACCTTGAATTTAGAACCAGCTACGACTTGTTCAAGTACTGAAATGTGAGAAGAGCTGCTCTACTCTGGTAGTCAATCTCTGACTGTATGTCTTCTTTTGCTACTAATATCCTCTTTCTTTAACGAGGGAACAGTTCTTCGAGATCTCCTCCCCTTCAGGCATCACATACAGTTGACAGACTGCTCACAACGATAAAAGAAGTTCAAGCCTCATGAACATGATGCTATAATATTTTACTGGTTTTTAAACCGCAACTTATCAAAACAGTGATGCTGGAAACGGCCTAAGCCTTGAGCAGGGTAATACGTCACATGTAGCCATCCTTTGGTCCCCGGAGAAAATACCACGGCATTCCTCTGTTTCCATGCTGACCCGCCTGTTTCTGTGTCTTTTCATCTCCTAGCAACCACAGCAAAGTGTTAAAACAGGGATGACTGAGTGAGAGAGTGAGGAGGAAATGAGAGGGAGGGGAGTGCTTGTGTTTTTTTCTGTTAACTGTGTGGGTGTTTGAGAATGTGAGTGAACATGTATGTGTGTGTTTGTGAAAGAGAGAGAAACTCAGAGCAGAGTGAGTGAGATTCAGACTTGAATAAGAGGAAGACAAAGATTGAGAATGTGTGCGCATGTGTCTTTCCAAGAAGCAATGCCTTTAGCACCAAATATTTTGCAATTACGCCATCTCAATGACTCCATCTCAATTGGCCACTTACGTCTTTACCATGGTTACAGAGACCAGGAGAAGCACGGCAGGGACACTGTGCTGCCTTCCTTTTATTATCTATCTCTCGTCTTCTAACTCTCTACTCACAATGTTATAACACCCAGCCTCTTCATCATTCCGTCTTCTACTCCCTCTTGGGTTCATTTTCTTTTGCATTTTCCTAATCATCCCCACTGCTTAACAGAAGTGAAGAGAAAGTGTTCAGATCTTTTTTCTGAAATGAAGACACCAGTACAGGGAGAAAATCCAATGTGAGAGCGACAAACATCTTTGTACCAACATTTTGTCTACATAAAAGAGCCAGAATGGGCTGTCTGAGTATTAAATTAGGATTACTTTGTTAAATGACAAGGTGTATTGCATCAGTTTGCAAGAAGCATGTGGAGAATGAGACCTAAATGGACTGATAAAGGGTCACACCAGAAAAAATACTGGACAATTGTTAAATCGTCATGCGAATCATATTGCTTTTCATACACAGATCTAAATTAGTTCTGTCATTCTGCTTTGACATTTTGAGATAGGCTGGATTATTTGAGAAATTTGGAGAAAACGTATTCTTTAGTATAATATTTTATTATTTTAGCTGTACTCTAATAGCTCCATTTTTATCTGGACTTATGAGTCTATGTCTTTATATTAATTCTTCAGCATTCCTTTTTGGTTACAATTGACCACTGTTGGGACAGGTTTGCTCACGACAAGAGATTGCTGCAAAATCTTAAGACTTCGTAAACCGCAGAGCATGGCAACTAGCATTAAATTCTGAATTTGGCTGCACCTCATTATAACTAGGATCAAATTGGAATATATGTAATTAATTTTTGAATCTGTATGTATGATTGGGTCATATCATATTGATTTGACTATTTATTTCTGGAATAAATTTGGCTGGGACTGGAAATTGGAAATTGGCTGACAAGCCACTGCTTGTGAACCTTGATCAGTGTGTGAAACATGCCTATTAATAATTTTAAAAGTCTTTAATTCCTAGTAACAATCCAGTTACAGATGATTAATTTAAGGATCTTTCCACTTTGAATTTACTGGTAAACCCCACAGTAAATTCAAAACCTGTTCAGAGAAGCTCAAAGAAAAATACTTCTTCACCTCTCCTCCTACAGATGCAGAGTGTCATGTATGAGCTCATGTCAGAGCTCAACGACCGCAGCGAGGACTTGGAGCGACAGATGCTGTCCCTGGAGCAGCGGGTGGAGCAGCTCACAGCGGGCTTCAACGCCCTGCCTGCACACCTCTCTGCAACCCTCAGCGCCCAGCATGCCGCCCTGGTTCACCTGCTCCGCGAGAGGGACGCACGGGACGGCAGAGTGGGAGGAACAGGAAGTGGCGGTGCTGTGGTCCCCCTGTCTCCAACTGCCTCACTAACCACCGCACCGGTTCCTGCCTCCCCAGTTCAGGTTGCAGCTCCTCCATCAACCTTAGCACAGATTTCCAGTTTATCCTTGGAGACCCCACTGTCGCCCCCACCTGTGAGCCCAGAAGGGAGCCTGGAGGCTAGTCCCAATCCCAATACTTGCAGCTCAAGCTGCTGAATACCGCTCTAAGGAGCAGATGGGGACAAATGTGGACGCAAAACACAGAGAAGGAAAGACGGGGAGGCTCTGATAGGCCTCTCACATCAGACTAAAGGAGAAAAATGAAGGCAGAGGAGATACATTTTTGGAGATCCTCTGAATATTTTTGCTCCAAGATAACAGGATGAAGAGGAACAGTAATGGGACTAAGATGGAGGGCCAGTTTGAGAAATGAGACGTGTTCAGGACTTTTCTTGACGAAGGAAGGAAAAGAAAAATGGAGACTCTTAAAGGTGTGAGGGGGAGGGAGGATGTCAGGAGGGTGAGAAATGGAGGTAAAGCGAATGAGGATGTGGGGGAGAAGGGGAAGGGCAGAAGGGAAGAAATAACCAAGAATAATTATATGAACTTCTAAATGGAATCCACTCCAATTACGGCAAAGGGCCTTTTATTCTCTCTATCTCCTTCTCTGCCTTTTTTATTTCTCTTCTCCGAATTTCTCACTCCCTTCATCAGGAATAATGACCATGACTTTTTATCTTTATGATGTATTTTCTATCTGAACGCTTATCATGTGTTAACAAGCATCCCTTTAACAGAAGGTTCTATCAATACGACCATAATATTAAAAAAAAAAACTAGCAGAATGCACCGCACACATGCACACGATACAAGGTAACACAGCACAGACAGATTTACACAATGTCTCATAATGCACTACTAGCCCATGATAATGCTAAAGCCTATACTGCCAAGCACTCAATGCACTGTTTATCTCCATAGATCACTGCCAAGCAATGTAGACACAGCAAAAGAGAGAAAAATGTTAATCAAAACCAATTCATCTTCTGTGTGTATGAGAGCGCGCAGCAGGTTAGACTTACTGCATACATAGTTGTGACTTTTAACTGCTTGGCTGGGAGAATTGTAACTGGTCTCTGAGCCGCACGAATTTACAGGCGAGGCTGAAATAAACGGATAGAGACGTTAGTCATCATGGAGTCTATTTGCGACGCTTGAGACAGTGGCAGATGGTAAAATGAGATCAAATAACTACAACAGGGCTTTATCTCCGTATTCACCGGAGTGCATGGTGAGCGAGACACTTAACGTTTAGGAGTAATTGTAGGCTTGCTATCCTAAAATGAGACTGTTCACTCATTTACTATGTGGTGCACTATATATAAAGTCTGCCATGGTGCTGTGGTGTTTCAAAGGTTTTTCTAACACAATATTGACATTTTTCCCCTCAATCAGTCTGCTCTGTTGGTAAAGGTTCCTCTGTTGTCAGCTTAATTTCTTAATTTCTATGAATCACTTTGTTATTCACAGTTTGCCAAAGACAGTTTCTACTCAGAGTTTCCAAAACGTTAACCAGAAGACTAAAAATTGAGTGTTGATCATTTTTGCCCCATCTGCCATTTCATAACTGGTTTTGGTTGTTTTGTACTTTATGGGTACAAATGGTGTCATGTACCAGCACATTTCATACCCATGTTTCATGTTCACGTGACAAGAAACTGAAAGCAATTGTCAAAATTTTCCTCACAGTCCGTCGCTTTGTCCTCTCCATAGTGAACACAAGATAGTGACTGAGTGAACATTTGTAACACGATACACGATTGTCTTTTGTACACAAGCCACAGAAAAGAGAAGATTAATAATGAGTTTTAACAAGTGCATTAATTTTTCTGATTGTTGTTGGAAGAAGGAACCAAATCTTTATCAAATCAAAATTTAAACCAGTTATTTTAAGTTTATTTACTTACTTATTTAACTGAATATTGGTGCCAGATCTCATTTAATAATTTAGCCTGCAGTTCTTACGCCACCAGGAATTATTTTATTTTCCCAACCAAATGAAACAGTGGTGTGCATTCTGTTTATTTTCTCTATTTTTATCATCCAGAAAAACATACCTAGAGTTATCTAAATGTTGCCTTTACATTGATAATTGTACTCACTTGTACCAATGCAAAACTGATTTATCTATATAATTCTAAGTTTGCATCTTTATAGTAATTTTCGTGCATGGCTCTGTCCATGATTGTCCATTCTTTTTTCCGGTACCAAAACAGCTCACTGTTATTATGAATGTATTCTGTTAAAAGACAAAACACTCAGAAATACATCTTTGTTCGCTTGCTTTCTCATTTAAACTGCCACTCAAACACACACACGCACATACGCACAAGCATATATCTATATAGATAAATATATATCTATATATAAATGTTCACACATACACACACCTTAACAACCAAAGTGCTCTCTCTTAAATGGACTTCAAAGAGGCAGGGAAAGCTGCTGTCACTTGGGACAAAAGATAGCAGGAACAGGCAGAAATCCTGACACTATTTCTGAGGGAATAACTGTGAAAAAAATGGGAATGGACTTGTTGAAGTGGACTGCTCTTGAGGGAGGAGGACGGTGGATGAACATAAGGGATCACAAATAAACCTTACAAAGGATCAATGGCCATGAAGGAACATCTGTTAGTGAAATTTATATCCGAGAGAGGAATTATGCTGGTAAGATGGGAAGAAGAGACAAGCCTACCTTTGCTTTTGGAGATAACACTGAAAACTATCTTATGGTGACATGCTGTGGCCGGAATACTGAATTACATGCGCTTGGAATATTGTACAGTATGCTCTTAACGAATTCTAGCTTTCTATTGCTTAGTCTTTTCTACCATTATGATTAAATACAGTTACAGCTGATATCTTACATTATAAAACCATAGTATTCTTCTCATTCGTCATGACAATTATAATAAATGTACCATTAATACATTAAATAATTATGAACAAGGAAAGTGCCGTTTGAGGTTGAAATTATTTTGTAATTTTATTTTATCAGAGAGAATTAATAAAGTATATATCTATAACATTACAGCTCTCATGTTTTTTTTTATTGTGGTATGTCATGTATAACGCTTATCTATTGTTGAGAGGGGTCTTATTTTTATTATTCCATACTTTTAATTAATTTATTTTTTGATATGTAAAGAGACATGCCGTTGAAGGTTACAGTACTAAGCATGAATCTGGACGGTTAGCAGTATACACTGTAGCGAGATGTTGTGAAAAAAAAAGAAAAAACATTAAAAAGTTTGGTTTCTGTTCATCACATGCTTCACAAGTACACCTGTATCGACATAATTTCATACATTTCACATAAAGACAACCTTTTTTAATTAATATAATCTGCTTAAACAATTATCTTCAGGTATAAAGAGCATGGGACATCCAGCCATTACATTATTCAGGAAGAAGATCACAACTTCTGTGATCCTAAAATTAACATGTTTTGATGTTAAATGTCCTTACGGACTTCCAGCAAAGTACCTTCTGAAGTTGTTGGTTGAAGCTGATAAGAGAGTGTTATTACCCACAATGAAATGAGTTGAAAGAAAGAGATGAAGAAGAAAGTTTTTTGTTTTTTTTTCTTTTTCTCTTGTTTACACTGTCGGTGAAAGGTTTGTCTGAAAAAAATAAACTAAACTAAATTACCCCCCAAAAAAGGAGAAAAAACCCTCAGATAATCATTTGCAAATGCACTGACGGACAAAGGCTTACGTTTTTGGAGACCTTTCCTTTGATCTGACGCTGACTTGGCTGTAATGACTATTGTTACATTTGATTAAAATGGGGAAAGCCTGAGAACACCATCTCAGCTGTGAAGTATGTGGGTGTTAGTGTGATTCTGTAAAGGTATTTTTCTGCTGGATGGGCTGGTGCAATTCGTAAACTGGATGTCAACCTGAGGAAAGGCATTAACCAAGACATTTGGAAAACAAGTCTTCCAATTCAACAATGACCTTTATCATGCCACCAAATTAGCTACAGTATCTTAAGGACAACAAAGTCAGTGTTTAGGGGTGGCCATCACAATGGCCTGCAAGGTTTCCCCCAGAAAACTTGCTAAGCCTGGTGGTTGGGACGCTCGGCAGTCATTCATTCAGCGACCCGCCATGTGCTTTAGTTAAACAATGTTTAAAGTTGACAGAAAATTTGAAAATATCACTTGATAATTATGTGTTACTGGAAGATTAATATCTGAACACCAATTATAAAGTCTTAAAAAATTCAAACATTTAAAAAAAATAATAATAATAATCAATGCTAAGCCAGGTGGAGGCACATGTAAAGCCTGGTGGCCCACCAGGTTTATAATACACTGATGTATTATATATCGTATTCTCTTAAATAAATTATTGTTTTCTTTTTTCTCCTCAATGACAAACTTGGAACCATTTTTGGAAAGAGAATTGTACATTTATTGACTTTATTTGGATTATTTCCTACTAAATTTGGCTAAAATAGTCATAGTGTGAACCAGGAAAGGTGAGGAGCTCTTTACAAGAACCCAGAGATGCCATACTTGGACTGCATCACAGTTCTTCCCATTTATTTTTGTGTGTGCATGTGTGTGGGTGTCTGCATGGCATGTGTGTAATTTTACAACTATGTCTGTATGTTTTGTTGTGAAAATGCGGACCTTCACCTGCCTGCAAAGGACTTTCATTCTGGTCTACTCTGTGTGTTTCTACAGCCATCTTCCTTTATTTCAGCTTATGTCTCAGAAAGAAACAGTACGCTCACAACGAGCCAGTCATTACCATGTTTTGCTGCAGGCATTGTAGAGTATTAATGAGGTGATCTCTGGTGCCTATCGTCCTCCACATTCATTAGTACATTATGGAAATACTAGTTCCATCAGTTCAGAAGAGCTGGCTTTTCTGAGTATAATTAGGTTTGTTTTGTGATGTTAAGGCATTTATAGGTTTAGTTTTGTCTGTCAACAATATAAGATTAATCAATTTTGTAAAAATTATTTAACAGTAATTTATGTAAAACTTAACATAAAACAAAACATTTTATAACACTTGTTTCATTTCTCAAAATAATTCCCTATTGTATTTAAATTACCATTTGTAAGCTTTTATTTTTCTATTACTTGTACATCTGCTAAAAAAGTTTTATAATGAAGATGAAGCTAACCTTGTTGTGAGCTACATCCTCTATTAGTGCAACAATGGCAAACATGAAATAACATGATGCAGTATGAATGTGTTGGTGAAGAAATCAAATCAAATAACCAACCAAATATTTTCTGGGCAAAACAACAACACAGCTTAGGTAGGAGGAAGCGTAGCATGTTGTGCTTGCATTGACAGCAACCATGACTGTAGCTCCAAACAAATTCAGCATAACTGTCAAAAATGAATTGCAGTCCAGGTGGCTCACTGCGTTCTGCTGCAGGACTGCTTTGCACTTTTCCAGTACAGAAAATGTGAATTAGCTGTAAATTAGCAGTGTGCAATCCAAAGAGTCTGCATCAAAATGTACTCACATGTTCAATATTTCTGCCAAGAAAGGAGTTTTTCATCATAAACCAAACACCAGATCACCAGAAACATCAAGATGAGATGTTCAATTGCAGAAGACTTCAGGAAGCGTTTTTTGTCCTGAGACTTGTGCTGTGGAGTCGTGATGCCGTCAGTGCAAAGCTTGTTCAGCATCTACAGAGGTTGTGTATTAGGGCATCTACTGTACGTAAAGGAAGGGAAATGCTTGTCAGCAAAACTTAAAATCTATAAGCATTACAAAGATGGATACTGGAAGAGTGGTCTAAGTGATTTATTTCTGAAAACACTTCTAGGACTGTTGAGAAATTTGTTTTCTACTACAATCAGTGTGTACATTTATTTTGATCCAGTGTGGTGTGCATACTCACAATTGCACTCCAAAACACTTGAATAAAGATACACAATTTAAAGATCTTTGTATTTTCCATCATAATTTACTTCAATACAACAAATTTCAAATAATAATACATTTTCTATAAGACCAATTTTGGACATATGGCTAAATAATACCCAAATATTGGACAAACTACAGATTTTTTAAATTGTAAGTATATAAAAAATATTTTTAAACAATAAACAATCAAGTTTTTAAAGAGGGAACATTTTCTCCTCCATTCTGTATGTGTTGAAATCTGATCACGTTAAGCACCGTCCTGCCACCAGTCTTTATTTTGCCCAGGAAACACAGAAAATGGAACATTTCCAGCCAATCCATCCCATCCAAATTTTGCTGGAACAAGTGTTAACATTCAGGCTTGGTGGGCCCCTCTGATCAATCCGAACCACCTTTCAACCACAGCCACACATCGTTAAACATCGTTAAGCAGGCGTCTTTTTACCTCTCATTTTTAAACCTCGCTTTGTTTACAGACAGAGGCAAATCCACCTTTTCAATAAAACTCAGTTTGGAGGATTGGCTGTATGTTTTGTGATTGTTAGCACTAATATTATCCTAGTAATGACTACTTGCTTAATCGGTGATCACACATCAACCTGATATCGTATAATATGAAATAAGCTCAGTTTGCCGCAAGGGGCCTATATCTCCTCGACAGATGAAACCGATTACTTTTTCATAAATGCCGCTTCATATAAACCTGGCCTGTTGGGTGTTTTGCTCAGAGATAAAACAGAAGGACCGAGCTGTGAAAGCCAAAACGCCTGAGGCGTTGTTCTGCTGAGGGCCAATCCAACATATCTTCCCTGATGTGATGTGTTTGTCATCTGTGCTGTTTGCTGGCAGGCCCTCCTATCTGCAGGGGGTTTTCATCATCTTCTATTGGTCTTTGTGAATTTGTATGATTGAGTCCTATAATTTTAGGGCCAAGGTAATGTCCGTAGTGGAGGTCTGTCGACCTCTTTCCATTTTTCAGTAAACACGTTTACTCTCTGCAGATTACTGTGCCAAGGGGAGTATCAGTTATAGATGTAATGGAAACTGTGAGATGTTTTTGCTCATATTCCAGCCAGAAAGATGAGAATATGTCTGGAAAAAAATGTCATCACACACAAAAAATACTGAAAGCAAGAGCAAGAAATGCCCAAGAAAGAGACACCGAAAAACATATTAACAGTGTTAAAAAAGCACACATTTTCAACTTTAGTAATACAGGAAAGAAGCAATAATGGCTCTGATCAATTTCCTGCATGAAGTGCTTGTTTAACCTTTGCGTTCTTGGCTGCTGCGGCTCAGCAGGTTGGACACTAATAACAAAGTTTGCTCTTCAATCAACACGCTGAGTAAGACAATGGATCTCGAGTGGCTTATTGCTACAAATGTGCTGTCAGTGTGTGGAGCACTTTGGATAAAAGCACAATCCATTTAAAAACATCTCAAATCACTGAACATGAACATCAGACATTGTGGCTGACAAAGATAATGTTGGTACAGTGATTACAATGTCTAGACAGGATGTGGCTGACTCCCATTCCAGGAGCTTTCAAAAGAAAGATATGTGATTTTTCCAATATCTTTATCTTCTTCTTAGGATACTTTTACAAAAAAGTAAATAGACAAATAAAGTAAGATCTTTGAATAAATATTTGAATGCAGGTACTTCGTAAAGAGCCTTTTGCATTTGGTTTGGCTGGCTTAGTTTACCAACACCAAACATTGCTTCTGATTAATCTCATCCCTGAGTCAAACTTATTTGACTTATTTGTTAGAAAAAACACACAAATATATATCATATATTGCATACCATCGACTTACTTACTTCTATTAAGTAGTTGATAGAAATACTTACTATTTCTACTGATTCTGAATCCTTTCCTCTTGTTTCTGGTAAGACAATGAGACTTTTTATCTTTTCTTGGTGTCAAACTGTTTGTGAAATTTTACAGAGTTCAGCTGTCAACTTAATGGCCATCAAGAACGGGTGGTAATACTGGAGGTGAAGTGTAAAATAAACACTTGTCAAGTCAGCCGGAGTTGACAACATGGCTGAATTCACAGCATTGCCTGACCGTGTGGGAAAACTACGCAGCGCAAAGCTTCCAGAAAGATAAAATCCCAACACTGATCCTCTATGGTAGTTTTCCAACAATTACAATTTAGAAAGGTGTTTTGTGTGCAGAGCTGAAGCTAATATGTTTCAAACAGAAATAAACTCCTTTTAATGAGTAAGTGTAAAAATAAAATTCTAAAATACTCAAGAAAGTTCATCATTAGGCACCTGAATTTTGTGACCATGGGTTTGGTTAATTGTAAGAATCGCCATCTTAATGTGGTGGGTGGTTCAAATGATACCTTAATATCAGTTTTAACAACTTAAATATTTAGAAAATACCTTCTAAGTACAATATAATAATAGAAAAAACACATTTCTTTAACACATTTTGAAACCCCATTTTTCCTCCCCACTGAAAATAGTTAAAATCTCACATGGCCTTCAGACAGAAGACTGATCAGGTAAGGGATTTAAAAACCTCTCAAAAACAATCTGAAATCATCAATTGCAATGTACAGAAGATAGTATTTAAGTAGAGTACATTAAAAACAGCGCCTATGTCTCTGTCCAAGCAAGTTGAAAGCAGACTGCAAGGTGCTCAAAGAAATCTCCAAAAGTCCTAACGTTTTCCTCCACTTTTCACATGTGGCTAAATTGTTTTTGTTATTTCATAGCTAAAAAAAACCTCAAGTTTAATTTGTTTCCCTGAACTTGTTCTGTTGGTTTGGATCTAATTGGTAATTTATGGTTACCTTTAAATTGTTTGGTGAATAATAGCTCATAAAGCTGATGAGAATAGAATAGATTTAGGAAGGAGAACTTAAAAATGCTGTGAACTATTATGAAAAGTAAATAAGTCATCTGCACTCAGTGGTGAGATTTATTTGCAGGCCTTTTTTCTTCGAGCCTCGCTGATCCTCCTGAACTGTCGGTGTCCCACTGTTCTTCTGTCTGGTCAGAGGAGACCACCTGTCTCATTAGAACTAAAAGCAGAGACCTAACACCAACTTGCCTCCTTTATGGGCGAGGATGACTAATGGGTTTTTATGCATCTGTGTGTGTGTGTGCATGACATGCAAGTGGAGAAGAAGCCCAACCTGCTGGTGCTTAAGGTAGGCTGCCATTATCAGTTGCCTGTGCTGGCCTGTGATCATGTGGTTTAGGTGTCAGATGTAATATCATCACTTTAACAATCAGCCCAAATGTCACCAGATTCTGTCAGCGGGAGACCAGATCACTCTTGCAGCCCCTGTTTTGGAGTTCACAGCACCGAGCTGATCCACACGCCGTTACTGTACATCTGAGCAGTTTGACAGCACAGCCCCAATCATATCCTCCCTCATTAAGGTCTGGACAATCTGTGATTATGCTGAACTCACAGAGACCACATTCTCCCGTTTACAGTCTGTAGGTACAGATGTGTCTATGATAAAAGCTAGAAGTGTGGAGTCTTCGTTGTGAGCTGAACTGTGAGGTTGCTGTGGCGATGATGAAAGGAGAATACTGTAAAAGTAAGGAAAGAAGCTGCAATTCACAAGGCTGACATTCAATCAACCCTTAAAGCACCACAACACACACATTATCTTGCAGATTGAAGGATTTCTCTCACAAATGTATATATGCCCAAATGAAGTAAATGATTTAGGAAAAAAAGCTTTTTTCATTTTTATGGAAAATCTGTAAAGTGCTATATGTACACATTTAGGTCCTTTTTTAATACTCCCATATAGAGTATTAAAGTATTACTTGCCTGTAGCTTGTTCTCTGCATAAATCCAGCTGTTCTGTGAAAGTCTAATGAAGACCAAAGAACACATAAAGATGTGCAGATATTTAAAGCAAAGTTGTAAACCAAGCAGGTAGTTCTGCTCATTACATTGAACACATCATGTGTCACATGGTGGTGGCAGCATCATGCAATAGGAATGCTGAAGCAGGGAAGGTGGTCAATGTCAATGGGAAAACAGAAGGAACCAAATACCTGGAATCCTGAAAGAAAACATGCCCAAGGTTGCACCTTTCAGAAGAACAACAACTCTTTATCAACAGCCACAGTTACAATGGTATTTAGATTAAAACATATTCATGTAGTTGGATGGCCCAGTCAAAAAACAGATGTTAATTGAATTGGGAAGATGAGGAAAGACTTGAATACTGCTGCTCATGGATGCTCTTTTTCCAATCTTAAAGATTGTTTTTGCATTGAAAGCAGGCAGTAAATTTTGTATCTATGTAAAAGCAGACAGAGACGCACCTCAAAAGGATTGTAGTCGAAAGAACAGTGAAGAAAGAAGTAAAGATAAATTAATGCCTCACCTTTTTTGTTTACTTGTTAAAAATTGTCTTATTTTCCTCACACCTCAGAACTAGGTCCTACTATTTTACTTTTGTCACATTAAATTCTAAATAAAATACACAGAAATTTGCAGTAATAGTGCAAAAATAATTGCAACGGTTGTATGGACATTCCTGCACACTACTCTATAAATGATATAGATGATACATCTAACGACCTATCACCCCCCCAATGACATTATTAGAAAGGTATAGAAGTTCATTGCCCTCCAAAAACCGTCTTCTGCCTTCAACAAGCCTGTCAATAATTACATCATTAGGACTGTAATTGTTTTAATGCCTCAGCTGCAGTCCTCTCAACACTTCAACTCCTTCAGGACTTTTCCTAACCTCACCACTTTAATGTCGAACATTCGTAAGATCTTAAAGAGCTTTACAACATAAAACAAGTCACTGCCTCACACTTTGATAAATGTTCCCACTGAACGTCTGCACTTAACACTCAAATGGATGAGCCATAAAAAAGACAAAAGATGGTTGTGGCAAAACACCTTTGAACCTTTTTTTAATTAACATTTCCCACGCTGGATCCATTAGTAATCTGACTGCATTAGTATTTTATGTAATAGGGACGTAGGTGAATATGCATTTGCAGTTTGAAACAGATCTACTTTCAGGCTTTTAAAAGTCTAGTCAAAGTTTCAGTTTAATGTACAGTCAGCTCTGTGAGGTTTCAGGTCTAACCACTGTTTAAGTGGTGGTCTTATATTTTGGCATAAATAAATGTTCTTTTCTCACATTTTAAATTACTTACACACACGTTTACTCACACTTACACGGTGATTGTTCACTGTGAAGTGTTTGTCGATACAAAGAGTATTTTAACACTACTTTTAATCTAAAACATGCATTCATTTTTAATGTCATCATTAATTGGATTCATTCCTTCCAGGTTCCAATTATTAGTGATTATTAAATAGATGTTTGTTAAAACTTTATTAAGTCAAGGAAGCCATGACAGTTGCCGTGGCTAATATTATTACTCAAAATAAGGATAAATTATGTAAAAAGTATTGGTCCAAGCATACAACCCTGCAGAACTCCATGAAAGTCTCTTTAGTTTTAACAAGAATGCAACAGAAGGCTTGACAACATTCAGACAGAATAAAGAGACATTGAACATCGATTAATGTCTTGTTGGGCATTTAATAAAAATTAGAGCAAATAATAAATTTATAGACACAGCACTGTTAAAACACTATTTAACAACTTCTACATTAAACTGAATGCAGTCAGTCTCCATCTTAAATGTAATAATTACATGTTTGGGACTGCATTTTACTGTAAAAAGCACCCTCACCATGGTCACCTTGAAGCAAACCATACATAATTGTCTCCATAGCAACAGAGACCACCCACACTCCCTACGGGCTACGTTAGAAAAAGTAGAGGTTGTACATTAACCTATTTTTCATTCTTTTAGCTTGAATCAAGATAAAGGGAGAGACGAGATTCTTAATGATACCTCTGGGGACCCGAGGTTCTCCTCCTCCCCTGACGAGACTTCCACTGACATAAATGACAGAAATGGGCTACCAGGAACTCCTCTGGATATCAAGCTTGAAATCAGGACATGGTTTCATTTGTGCATTAAGTTTATTTTCCTCTTCCTTTTGGTATCCCCACTTTCTTACATTTTTATCTTTTCCTCTAAAGACTTCCTTCTTCCTGATTTTTTTTTATAGCAGATCTTTAACAACAAGACAAACGGATCAACCAGTCAGCCAACATACATAGAGTGGCTTAACCATGTCGCAGAAGTGATTTCCATCTGTTATTAATTATATTTTTTAATTTGATTTTCAAGCATTGCACAGGTGCATCTTAAAAGATTTGAATATCATTGAAAGGTTAATTGCTCACAAAGAGAAGCTCATATTTTATAATCATTTGTTACACACAATAACCTAGCTGCTAATGGTTTAAAGCTAAAAAAAAATGTCAAGGTTCTCAGAAAATGTATTACATGAATTACATGAAGATTTTCAATACCGGAATGTGCTGTGCTATGTATGACCTCAATACTGTAAACAGTAGTTTATAAATTATCTATGCGGTTTAAGTCAGGAGATGTTGCTGGTCAATGCGTGGTTATTAAATACCTCACATGAAATTTCCCTTTTTGTGATTTTACAATCTTCTGTCAATTTTTACTCAAGCATCTGTCCTGCACAGCTTTGCACGGTCCTGGTGTTGCTTTTTAGTTTGGATGATGTTAGTTCGGTTGCTTTTAATTTTTTCTCACTTGTTTTGACATTATTATACCCTCTTAGCAAGGTTGTCATTCATGTCCTGAATAAATCTGTGATGTGCACTGAATCCAGACACAATCCGTGCTTTATAAATCTCTCTCAATAAATCTTGAATAAATCTTGTGGCACAGGAGGATGTTGAGTAGGGAACTGCCAAGTCCATAGTCTTTTTTAACAGATGCAAAGTTATTTACTTATTTTCAGGATAAATAAATGTAGTTTTGTTTTTGTTTTTTTATTAGCTGTGCAAGCCAGATTCATTGGAATAATAGAATTAAACATTTGGAACAGCCATTCAATGTGTAGTAAGTTTCTAATAGATCTATCTATTAAATGTAAATATTATATAAGCATACCATTGCAAATGAAAGTTTGATTTTAAGTAACTAGTTGATAATACTGTAATTTATTGAGATGCACCTGTAGCCACTTTAAGTTCACCTCAGGCAGTAGGTTTAGGTCTGTTGTAGTAAAATATTCTGGCCAGTTAAAGAGAAAGGTTTAACTTCATGTTAACTCCCTGCCTGTCCAGCAGACTATTCCCTTGCTTACTTCTTATTCCTTCCTACTCTGATGCAAACTCCTGTCCACACCTGTAGGTCCAAGTATTTTTTTTTGTCCTCTGCTCTTTTTTTTTTTTAATCATATCTAACTGGTTCCAGAGCTATAGCTCCCTCTGCTTATCATGCTCTTGCACCCATTCATAGATGCTCAGGTGAATGCACAACCAGGCAACCACACACACACACACCCCCACACACACAAATAGGATTAAATTACGATTTTGTATTCACTTGAACTCTTCTCTTCCATCTTCTCCTCCCTCTGCCCGTTTTTCTTCTCCTTTTACCTTCTTTACGAAGGGATTTGGACGCTGACTGAAAAAGGATGCTGAGTTACATCCTAACACATTTATTTCTAATTAGCATATCATCGTAGTGACAGTTGAATTCGGCAAAAACAAGCATAGTAAACATCTCACTTTTTTTAATTACCTTGCAAACCCCCATTGTTCTATTTCCAAGACGAGAAAATGTACACTTGCATTTAGAGCATCTTCTATTGATTAAAAAGCTTCTTTTATTTGTTAAGCAGCGTCTCTCATTTAAGGATATGACAGTTACCAACACTGCTGGGCTGATAAGGTGTTTTTGTGGTGTTCACATGCATAATGAGTTGCTTCTCCTGTGGTGCTGCCTCGCTCTCCACTGAAATGTAGGTCAGGTGCACCAGAGACTGTAAATTGCCTGCTGTTGTGTATTTTTTTGTGTGTGTGTCCCCTGCCTTCCACCTGTATGCCTTCAGGGGAAGAGCCCAGACCTGCCTGACCTAATATGGGATTTTATTGGAGCAAGAGAGTGGGTGATGCTTTAGTGAATTAGAAAACAAATGAGGAGATGGAGGAAACAGTTTGTGTCAGTGCAATAAAGCCTGCTGCAATGAACAGGGTGTTTGTTGTCCTTATTTCTGCATTTATACAGATTGTAAAATCTGATTCAGATTTATTTATTTTTTTAGTGTGAAAACAGGTGGAAACTTGTCCTGGATGGCAGCACCCAATCTCTTCTCCACATTCTGTAATGCAGTTTTGGCTGAGGTTGTCCTGACCTCTCACTATTTCAACCGTCTGGATCTGATCTATCATTAAGTCATGTCTGTCCTCTTGGTTAACCGAGAAACACTGTGACCTTCTTATAAAGATGATTATATATTTTTATGACTATCTTCCTGTCCAAAACAGCTATTTTCATACACTTCTGATAAATATGGCTTTTTTTTATCTCAGAAGTTGCTCTTTGCCAGAACCAAATCACCAGGACAAGCTCGCCTGCAATTAATAAAGCAAACAAGATGCTCAAACACGCTGAGTCAGTAGAAGGACAGATTGTTTTTATTCAAGTCAGTCTGATCAGCTTTCTCCTTCTCATTTGGTTTGCCACAATGCTTTGCACAGGTATTCATACTCCTTTTTCACTCCTTTTTATACTCATTCTCCTATTGTATAGGTATTCATACTGCTTTTTATTATAGGAATGTTTTCTGTGTAATGGAAAATTTTATATTGTGCTCCTCCTCTTATCGTGAGACTGGTCAAGCTGCTCTCCAGACCTCTGCAGTGTCACATAACAGCAAGAGGTTCTTGGTTCAGGATACTATCTAAGTGTAACTTCCCCAACCTAGAACTTATCTGCCCTCTTTAGCATTAAAGAACAACCCCATTTCCTTAACAATAGACAAATGGCAAGAACATCTGTGTTGGGCTCCACAGAATCCCTGGTACATAACGATCAGGGATTAGGTTAGGGTTAGGGTTACCCTTGCCCTTACCCTAAGCCTCAGAGATTTATTACAGAACATTATTGGACAAACAGCCTCATAACAGACAGGTCAGGAAGAAAGTTGTAGAGTATTTACAGCAGGGTCAGAAATAATATCTAAAGCTTTGAACATTTCATGAGTAAGGCACAGATGCAAAACTATCAAGACATGGTCATCTACCAGAACCCACTGAGCAAGGACAGTATTTAGAAGAGGCAGCAACCAAGAGGCCAGTGGTAACTCTGAGGGAGTTAGGGAGATCCATATCTCAGGTGGAAGAATTTATTGGTAGTACTAATTGCCATGTATTCCACAAATGTAGATGTAAATACAAGAAGAAATCAACTGAAAGAAACAGAAGAAGTCCCTTTTGTTGTTCTTCACTAGTCCTGTAGGGACACAGCACACTTATGGAAGAGGGTTCTCTGACCAGGTCTGACCAAATTCTAGCTTTTAGACATAGATGTAAAAAATGTGTTACAGAACATAACGTATTTGATGTATATAAACAGTACCTAGAACACGCCATCCCTATTTTGAAGTACTGTGATGGTTGCATCATGCTGTTGAGATGCTGGTGATAGTTGATAGAATGTTGGATGGAGTTAAACTCTGGGTAATGTTGAAAGAAAATCTAATAAGGGTTGCAAAACATTTGAAGCTGGGGTGGAGGTCCAGCTTCCAGCAGGACAATGACTGACATGCTGTCTGAGCTACAATGAAACAGTTTAAATTAGTAAAGTAATGCCCTAAATCTGTCAAAACGAAAGTCTTAGCACATAAAAAATGTAGTTTTGGAAACCATTTATTGTCATCCATCTATCCATTGACTATGCCTTGCTTGTCTATGCATGCAGCCTCACCATGTATCATCTTCCTCAAAACGTACTATCAGTCATTCCTTTATGTTGATCATTGCAAGCTTATTTTGAGAAGAACTGAAGTTTTGCCTAAAAATTAGAAAAGGTTCACATGGTGTGAAGCGCTATATCTGCTACTCTGTGACCAGGGGTGTAAAAGTTTGACCACTTCAGATCTTTTTGACTCTTCAAACATCTGCTCATAAATGTCCCCTCATGCCCAGAGACATTCACAGCATCCAGGCTATTTAAGCCACATAGTCAGAATAATTCATGCAGGAAATGACCACAGACAGGAATGATTAATTTCAGGCTCTGGCAAACTGACATGACTGATTGTGTTCACCGGGTCACCTGACTTTTAATGTTCACTGCCGTTCATGGGAAGCATCCATCACAGTGACCCTCAGTCCAGCAAAAGGGTGTGTGGGCGTGTGTGTGTGTGTCTTGTTAAGCTTATGTTTATTAATTTATCAACTGTGTGATGTTGGTGCAAAAGGGACAGCTACTTTCTAAGATTATATTCAGCAGAACATACTCCTCCCAGAGCTCTGTGACTAGTTTCACCTTCCACAGTCTTATTCTTACACATATGTTTCATCATACTTGTCTTCTCTTTTTTCTACTTGTACTTGTCCATCTATTTTCTGTCTAGATGTCTTCAATCTCCATGTTGAAGACTGTGTGACAGTGTTTTGCTTTGTTATAGTTACAGTTAAAAGGATCTTTTCACCCTGTAGATGCTAATAATAATCGAAGAAAATACATTTTGTAAGTCTCATGCTGTTTTTAAAAAATGTAAGCAAAGAATTAGAATAAATTAAGAATATATTTGATAGACAGTCAAATTGATTATCCATCTTTTCTTAAACAAAACAAAAAAGATCAAGTGGTAAATAAAAGTGTTTTCACTCTATATTAAATTTAAGCTGCTCATTTGTTCAGGCACGTCCATTTTGAATTTTAAACATTGATATTGTGTTTTCACTACTACAAAAATGTGCTGTTCAAGCATCTAAATCATTGTACAGCAACCTCTAAATATATTGTGAGGATGTGTAAAAAGCTTTCAATTAAATTTACACCATCACACTAAAAAGTAGAAAACTCCAGCCTTTAATTTGAATAGAAAAAATAGGTTAGAAAAAACACTTTAAATATTTTTGTAAATCCGCACTACCACAATTATTATTCCCTAAACATTTTTGATCAAAAAATATGACCAGTGTCAATTCTTGCACAAATGATGCCCTTTCTTCCTCTAGAGAACTACTCAAAGTAAAATAATGTTAATGCTTATTTTTATAATATACAATTTGCTACTTTTAAAACAACAATTAGATTTCATTAATAACTTTTATTGAAGTACAGAAGCTCAAGTAGTTGTAATACTATTTATTATCATTGTTATTGGCAGGGGCAGTCTCAAATTTCGAAAAAGAAATTTGTTCTAATATTGCAATAAATAAATTCAACAAATAAATAACTTGTGACAGGAGACGTCTTCCTCCTCTGGACAAAGCTGGCAGGTGTCTCTTCTGTGATATAATGGAGACCTGTCAGGGGGTCAGGCAGACCCACCAGCATTTACCACAGTTATTAATAATGTATAATGACTCTGTCCTTGGTGAGAGGAAGCTCAAACTGTGCACTCAGATGAAATCACTGTTCACTGTGGTTCTATACAGGGTTTACCCCCCACTCAGCGTGGGAGTTTGCCCAGTTGGACTCAGTCGGAGGGGAGCTATTTGGATCTAACCTTGATCAATTCTTGCTGCACTCAAAGAACCTATGTTCCACATCATTTTGTTCGGCCTTGTCATTTCTGCTTTTTGATTTTTCTCTCTCAATAGCTCTCTTTCATAACAAATTTTGATTTTTACCTTTTCCATTTTGCTAGATTTGATTCAGGGAGAAGAATGCATGCTGCACTGAAAAAAAACCCAACTCAATCCTCGCTTTTTCAGATTTCTCTGCCCTTCTTTATTGATCCTTTCATCCCATTTTCTCCTCGGCTTCCAACACACACAGAGCCTGGCACACATGACCTCAGATTATCACCAATGGCTTGCTCTGCTGAACGACCAGAAAACAGAATACAGCATAGATCAATGTAACCAACACAAATTACATTGAGGAGTAAATTATAATATCAATAAATATTTTATTCAACAATAAAAAAGCACGTGCATTTCAAACTTAATGAGAACAAAAACAAAGCGATTCCATGTTTATTTGGCTTATTTGTCTTCTATGGGCTTCATAAGAAATCGAGATGCAATCGTTACAGTTTAGCGCCCTCTGGTGACAGATTTATATACTTAGCAGCATCACCATCTTCTTTAATCTGTGCTTTGAGAAGATCTTATTATTCTGTCCCTCTGCCTTTCACTGCCGGCAGCTGGGTACAGATGTTGAGTCTATTCTCAGGAAAGGTTGAGCCAGCTGCTTCAGCTGCACTCTCCATCTGAGACTCTGTCTGCGGTCAGCTTCCTCTCCTTTCACAGCTGCTCTCTGATGTCCAGGAGACCCTGCCATGCCTGCAGGCCGCCTGGTGTCAGCGAGGACCAGATCAGGCCTCCTGTAATGTGATGACGATGTGCTCAGACCTCACAGCGTCTCACAGGCGTCCACAGAGAAGGGAGCAGGAAAACGACTCTCAAACACTTCGTAGTAATCATGGAGACTAGAAAGTTCATTTCCTTCTAATAAAATCTGATGTTTGGAGAATTGAATCTGTTCATTCATCCTCTGGAATGAGTTTCCTGGACATGTTTTTGCAGCCAAATCATGTCAGGAACTTGAGGACCTCTATTATAGGAGAGAAAAGGGAGCAAAACCATCTCTATGGGCAGTTTCATCAAATTAATCAATTTCATCAAGTTCCTCAACAATAACTCAAACACATTAGCTGGAAAATAAACTAACTTCAAATAGTCCAAAATCAATACAATACTTAACAGTCTCAGCTGTAATGTTTTAAATATTTAATATGTTCTTATCTTTGTGTTAACACTTAAGCACTCTGAACTGCAAACATCAAGGAATTCATTTATGCTTTTGTTTGAGAAGCAAGAGAACATTTCACTGTCATCAAAATGCAAGAAATGTTATTTATGACCTGAAATACACTGAGGTTATATGTTAAATATTCACATAACTTTACCTCAATATCCCTGACAGAAAAAGACATAAAACAACTGAACAAATGAAGAAACATATACATTGACATCAATATTGTTTTTATATTAAATTTAATATGATGCAAAACTAAAAACTACTGTGGTCACTACAGCCATTATCTACCTAAAAGGATGATTGAAATGTCACAAAAATCAGTAAATACATCATAATGTCCAAACTCTTGTTTTCATTTTCTTTTATACTATTGCTTTTCCAACTTTCCTTAGTAGCATCAGTTTTTCAGTGATTGTGAAGGTAAAATCTGTTTATAAATCCTTATTTTTGATCTTATACAATTTTCTACTGTTATAAAGTTTGGCTTTTACACAAGTTAAAATCCACAGAAAGACATGCTTGAAATGTCACTAAGTATAATATATCTGAATATTGTAGTTTCCTTTTTTAATTGAATTGCTGAAATATACTTTTTGAATGGCTGGTGCACTTGTACTTATCTAGATATTCTATGACTATTAAATGTACTTGACAGAAAATTATTAGATGGGCAATCAGGCAAAAGATGAGTGGATGTTGACAAATGTATTTGATATAAATCCAGTTATTCACTCAATAAAGAACACCAGTCACCTTTCCCATGATTTTATTAACAGGTTGTGTCCACACGACACAAACAAATAAGCATGGGCAACAATGAAGTTATCATTGAATAATTCCCCCCAAACCTTAACAGAAAGGTGCTTCAAATATTCACATTCCTTCTGAACTCAATTCCCTTAATTTCCACAGGAAGTTGAACGCTCAAACCTACAGCTACACACCTCATTTTTATTTAACATATCACCTCGGGGCGCTTCGTTTCACAAAGCAAGGCTTTCCCCATAATCAACCCTCAAGAGTGACGACAGCACAGAGATATTAATGCCAGTATTTCTCAAGGCTGTTACATAAAACTGCAGCAAAGATCATCTGTAGAGTCATCTGCAAACTCGCCATTTCTTAAAAACAGCTTTAGAGTTTTCGAACAAGATCTGCAGGAATCCATTTTGTTGGGTAGCCAAGTCGCATTACTAAAGATCAATTTCCCATGAATGTGTGGCTTAAAGCGACAAATTCAGACCCAGAACTCCAAATTAACAGCACCTCTCATCACGAGGAGTTGGTAAGCTGACAGTGGGATTCAACACCCGTCAAAGCATAAAAAGCAACAAACTGGATGACAAACGTGAAATTATTTCAACTTATGAATCCCAGGTTTATTTAGAGAGAACAATTAGAAGATATTAGGTGTTTGAGGGATTCCAGCCGGGCCCGTTACTTCTTTTACACAAACTGTTTCACATGATTTATTCCTGTTGTCTCCTTTCCTTTTTCCCACGTTGCATCTTTGGCAGCGTCACTTGACGTCCATCAAGTTCTCCTTCTCACCTCTGCAGCCAGGTTTGGTAACACTAGTGCTGTTTTCTCCTGAAAGAGCATCCTGGATGAAATGGAAAGGGGAGGAAATTAGTCAAATAATCCATTTCAGTTTGAAACAAAGAGCCATAGTTACATAAGGATAAAAGAAGTATGTAAAAAAATATTTATATAAAACCCAGTCAAAGTGAGTCATAACAGGTACTAGCTGTGATGATCTGCTTTTTTTTTAGACTGAACCACTACAAAACAAGCATGACTCTGGTGTCAAAGGTTGAGGCTGCACCCATGCAGATCAGAAAGAGGCTGTTAGTTACCATGGCAGCAGAACGCATGATAGAGAGGGAGAGAGCGTCAATAAAACAAACCTCGACCTTCGGCTCATTCACTAAATAAAGTCATAATTTCTTCTTCTGGCTCAAGAGTCACGCAGCAGTTAATCCACTCTTTTTCCCCCCCACAAATTAAACTAACCAGTAGAGAGCTTAAAGCTACAGCAGAATGAAAACAGAATTTGTTTGTGCTTGTAGTTGATTGTGCAGAAATGGATCAATAGTGATGAATTCCTCACACCAAGCACCAACAGTTACTGTTTGCCTCGATAGACACCCTGTTCACGGAGAACATCATGAAAGGGCAACACAAAGGCAAAGGTGGAAAAGTTAACCACAGCACAACCTGAAAAATGGAGGAGGATCATCTTAATTTTTCTAATAAAGGTTGATTTTAAGCAACCTGGGAGATGAGGTCATGGTGTTAAATCACAGCATTTAAAGTTAATGGAGTGACGCCTGTGGGTGTAACTTAAGACAACTTCCTTATTGGAAACGTCATGGCTTAAAAAAAATACCCCAAACAATACTTTCATTGCCATTATAATACATATCGTAACCACAGTGTCAAATTTATGATCTACATGACTCATCACAGAGTAAACTTTGAAAAACACTGTGAAGCACATGCGAGAACAAAATCTGCTTTTTTGTGAACACACAGCACTCCAGAATTTCAGAAACAACCTGTGACGAGTTAAATAAACAAGTGCAGGTGATTCGATCAAGCAAAACTGAAAAATAAACACCTTGCTACACTTAAAATGGTTGTTTCTGTGATTCTCAAATAGTTGACTGTAACATGAAGAGGATTTTCCAGAAACAGAGCTTTTGGTGGTCTCTCTACCTTCTGTCAGGCGAGCTTTTCCTCCCGTCGGCTGGCAAAGAACTGTGGAGCAGCCGACACACAGCACTACTGTCTGAGCGTGGCTGAATACTGTGGTGATCTTGTAGCAACCTGCAAAATACACAAAAAAACCCACTAAGAAACACATCATGGAGGTGTTAAGCTAAACGAAAGAAGGAGCTGCTGCTATGTGACGAACATAATGGCTGACTACTGGTGTCCATGCAGCTGTTTGTGTAAGCGAGTCAAGTGAAATCTCGTTCGTAAACAACTGCAAAAGTCACTTTCTGCCTTTTTTGACACCCCGATCACTACAGGTTTAGAGAAAGGGCAACACATAAAGGCAAAATGTACTCGTATTATTTAATACATTTCTTTTAGATTACAGATTATTGACTGTAACTCGTAGATTAACGCACACCTGGACATTTGACATCCATGAAGTAGGAGTTAGGACTCTGCACAAGCCGTTTTTTCTTGTGCCTCCTCTTTTCCTCCTCAGAACTGGGGTGCAACAAATCTTTTGCGAGCTGGAAAAAAGACAGGAAAACTTGTTAGAAAGTCACATAAAAATGACTTAAAAAGCAACAGCAATCATGTTATTTCTTACATGATTTGAGAACAAGTTGACAAGTACAGGAAATAGCTTTTATGACATGATTACACAAAGGCAAAGAGTGTGACCTGAATACAGGTTTCACTTTAAGGAACCATGAGGGAAGTAAAGCAGAAATGGTCAGAAATAAATAAAGGTTGCAGCAGTAAATAAATTTACATTTCTGGGAGGGAAAAAACCCCCAAAACCTACAGCTGTCTCAGATTTTATTTCTAAAATGTGAGAACATGCGTTTTGAAAAATCTATATTTAAACAGACAGACCATGGTTGGGCTTTAGTATTAAACCACAGAACCAGTTTAACTCTTTTCTACCTAAATCTGATTTAAAAGGCATCGGAGAAGGGTTTTAGACGTGTTTTAACCGATCGTGTTGTTTCTCCCTCCGACACGTGTTCTCGCCATATTGCCTAGCTTCACATTTCCACATTTACATTAAAGCAACACGAAACAACTAACCAAATCACACAAAAAACACAAATGTCAACCCCAGTACCGTCTTCTTGCAAGGTAAGCCTTCTCTTTATATCATGATAATAACTTTACAAACGGTATTTTTTTACTTACGGGCATGTCTGCGGGTTTCCAGCAAAGACTCGCTGCAGAAAGGAAAAGAGAAAAACTCACGTTGGTCACGTACCGGAAACTGCTGGCTGACGGGAGAAAAAAGAAAACATGGTTACAGTCAACGTAACATTTTTTAAATTCAAATAGGTATAGAAAATTGGCAACATTAATGTTAATAATAACCTATGTTACGAAAGTTTTTTTTTACTATCTAGTAAGATTTCACCGAAAAAAAGCGACAGAAAAAAATCTTGCAATTAAAAAACAAGCAATCTATAGTATTAAGGAGGCAAGAAAAATAATTATTCTTCATCATTCTTGATTTATTTCATTTAGTAAAATAAATATAATTCACGTGTAAAATAAAAATAAGGTTTTAGCAGAAAGTGACTCGATTTTTGTTACCTGCAGGGGACGCTATGTTATTCTGGACTTCAGATGTGTATAAACCATGATTCTGTCACATGTGGATTATTGTATGACCATATGGACACAATAGGAAGTGGCGCATTCCAATGAATATAAAGACTGTATAAAACAAGTTTTATGAGTCCTGGAAAAATATGTTTCTGCAGAATAAGGATCTTCTTGTCTTCAGGAAAGTAGGATTAAGTACTTGGATATGATGTTTCTGCCCACAAGCCTTTTAATTTTTTTACATTTCCGTTTTGTATTAGTTCATTTATTTTTGTTGTCTTTCATTCTCAATGATTCTATCTGGGAAAAGTCTTTCTTGAAATTTTCCATGCAGGCAGAACTAAAATGTCTTTATCTCAAGACGTAAACCTACTGCTGTCTAAGAAATAGCCTAAATTATTAGTAAGTTCTACATTGAAGTTTTGCTGTTAGAACTGAGCAGTAAACTCGCATGAAAAATACCGTATAAATTTTGTCAGTGGACAACTGGACATATTTTATCACCATTGCACGCAATGTTAAAAATTATTTTTGGGAAACAATTTAATGTTTCTAGTGGTTTATCTTTGACTGGAAAACCTTGAAGTGTGAAACTTGTAACGTTTCTCTCTGCCTTGTTATTCCAGGAATAAACAGAAGTTCTATTCAAGTGGCGCCATCTAACGTCCGGTCAGTAAAAGTTGGTCACTCCCATAAATCACTCCCACTCTACGTAATTCTCCCAGCCAAAGTGGAATTTGGGCCGAGTTTTTTTTTTTTTTTCTCCCCTACAGCCTGAAAACCACGTAGCGTTTCCAATGTGTTTGTAAACGGTAGGATTTGGATACTTTTAGTGCAGAAGAATAGTTTCAACAGCTCAGGCGATGAAGGTTTGAGCTTAAACTTGCATTGTAAACTTTGGATGGAGTTTGTTGTCGCCCAGTCCAAACTAAGCACTGAGGCACTGAGGGGGATCGGAATTTACCGGTGAACAGGCTGGGAGGGGGAAAACGAGAAAAGAAGATTGGCAAACTTTCTTTTTTTTTTTTTAAGAGACTGCATAAATCTCCCCCTCCTCCTCTTCCTTCTATCTGGGCTCCAGCCATGGCGAAAAAATACGATTTCCTCTTTAAGCTGCTGCTGATCGGGGACAGCGGAGTGGGCAAAACATGCCTCATCATCCGTTTTGCTGAGGACAATTTCAACTCCACATACATCTCCACCATCGGTACGTGAGAATAATGTTTAGTTAACTGCAGCCTGTCTGCGCCAGCGCTCTGAAACTTGAGTTATGAGCCGAATAAATGTTTGCTGACATTTCATAATCCGTTGTTTGATTCCGAACGCTGTGCAAACGGGTTTCTCAAACTACTTTCATGTCTCAACTAGTCTCCACTTTCTTTCTCATATTTTCCTCTTCTTTTCCTCTGTGCTTTTTTCTTTTTTTTATATACCACTCCATGTTGCATCCCATATCTGAGCTTAAAGCTCACTTTTCAGGACCTGTAGGTGTTACTTTCCAGAACTTGCTGAGGTTTCATGGAACCTTCTTGGAACCTTGAAATGTACCAGCTGCATTCATACGACTTCTTTCAACTCTGCAAGTTCTATGGGTTTACTTGGCACTTTAATTGAACTTTCCTGAAGCAGTATTAAGTAGTACTTACTCGGTACCTTCATGTGGTACTTTTTCTGGAATCTGGTACACAAGTAGCTTACCATGTAATAAGTAACATCCATGAAACTTGCTAGGAACTGTCATTGAACTTTCATAGAACTTACCAGTTGGTTTCATTGAACTTTCCTGAAACCTTAATAGGACTTTTAATGAACTCATCAGGTACTTGCATTGAATCATTATATAGTGTTAAGCACTATATAGTTAAGCATTATATAGTGTTAAGTTGTCAATGTTAAGCATTGACAACTTATCAATCACATTCATGGAACCTTCCTTAGCAGGACCTTTGTTGAATTTCCATAGAACTTACCAAGTACTGACAAGGAACTTAACAAATATTTTCATAAAACCTACAAGCTTCCTTCATGGATTTTACCAGGTACTTCACAGACTTGTCATAGAACAAACCAAAAGTTTAAAAGGACTTGCCATGTTTTTTTTACATGGAAATTTAAAGGCACTCACTAGGTACTTTCATTAAACGTCTAGGTAACGCAACTCAACTCTCATGTAACCTTCATGGAACATACCAGACATTTTCATTTAACTTTAATTTAAAAAGACAAAGAACTTTCCGGCCGCTTTAATGAAACTTATGAAGTACTTTAATGGAACTAGTTAGTTAAAGATTGCTTTTAAGTAGAAACTAAAATTAATTCTAGTGTTTATTCTGTTTAACTAATTTTTTTTTCATGTTCTTACTTAATGAGCAGTCTCTCCCCCCTCTCCCCCCTA
This sequence comes from Xiphophorus couchianus, assembly GCF_001444195.1. NCBI lineage: Eukaryota > Metazoa > Chordata > Actinopteri > Cyprinodontiformes > Poeciliidae > Xiphophorus > Xiphophorus couchianus. Next base: position 14,744,420 of record NC_040230.1, on the reverse strand, counting down.
TCTCTCCCTTTACTGATCTCATTGCTCTCTCTGAAGGGTCCACCCAGCCTCATTCCTATCTCTCTTACCATCTCTGCATTCCCAAAAGAGCTGCTGGCTTTCTGGCATGCAGAGTTTAGTGCTGGACAGCCCCCTCCCTGCTGTCTGTCAGCTTGTCCATCCTCAAAGGAAAAAAACAATTCATGCCAGTTTCCACCTTATCAATATTGTGTGCAGTGTGTGTATGTTTGACTTCCTATCAGGGGTATTTTGCTCATTTTGCCTCTTCCTGTCCTCTTTTTCTTTATCTCCCAGGCATTGACTTTAAAGTAAAGACAATTGAAGTGGATGGAAAGAAAGTGAAACTACAAGTCTGGTAAGAGGTGTCACAGAGGTGTTTCTTTGTTTTGTGATGTGTTGAAGTCAATAACGACATACTTTTTTAAGATGTACGATTCACTTTGAATGCAACGCTTTAAAAAAATATATTTTTATGAGACCTGCACATGTATCACTGTATGTTTCTGACTTGAAATGCTTCGATTTATTGGTGCAGGGACACAGCAGGACAGGAGAGGTTCAAGACCATCACTACTGCCTACTACAGGGGAGCCATGGTGAGGACTGCACACCTGTAGAAGCTGCGGGCTGGATAACTCGCTGCATGTCTTCACTTTGTGCTCATTTTGTATGTTGTGATTGAACACTTAAATTGTCACTCTTCTGCCAGGGCATCATCTTGGTTTACGACATCACTGATGAGAAATCCTTTGAAAACATCCAAAACTGGATGAAGAGCATCAAGGAAGTGAGGCTGTTTCCATTTCCATGAGACTAAATATTGTAACTGTTGCTCCTTGATAACTTTTTATTATCAGAAATTATTCTGATTCCAACAAATTCATTATTACAGGAAAACAGACTTTCAAAACCTTTAAAAATATAGAGAAAAGTGCACGGTGCATCATGCACTCACATTAATAGCTTCTTTTTTCATTGCGTTTGAGATTCTAGTTCATGGCCAAATTGTAGTAAAAAATAGGGAAACAAATTTACAACAAAATAACTATTGAAAATTACATTTCAACTTCTGCACAGAAAAACTCTGTTACTACAAAGAAGATTTTTTTAGTCAAGTTTAGGGTAATAATTCCTGTATTTTTCATTACAAAATTTAGAGTGGGAAAATGTCAGCAGGTTGCAAATAGAGTGTTATAGCTAAACATGATACTTAAAAAATAGTCTGACTTGATATGACAATGCGGCCAAAATAAACCAAACTTTTGCATGTTACAGTCTAGTTTCAAAAATGTTATTGTATTTTATTATAAAATAACTTTTTAGTCTCTTTTGCTGCCTCCAAATTTACATTAAGCACTCTTTACATAGAAGAAATGGTTGGTCTATAGGCAGTAACAATGACCATCTTATTTAAAGCGTGCACTAAAAACAGAGCATATATTGAACAATATCTAGCCAGACGAACTATGTGCTATACAGTATATGTGTGAGAAGATTTCAATGTAAGCTACAATGCCTTGCAAATATATTTCTCTCTTTAAATTTTTTTCACACTGTGAAATTGAAGGAGAGTTATTCCAGACAAAATGTTTACTGCTTAAAACACAAAAACAGAAACAATCTTCCAAAAAAACTGAACTATCTCTTTAATTTGTTTGGTAAAGCTGATACTTGTTTGCAGTTTCTGACTGAAGCTTTATATCTTGTCACAATAGTCAACTTTTCCCCTTACAGTTCACTTGAAAGTTAATAGTTTTTTCAAAACAAGTGAAAAGGTGACTGTAACTGGGATGGGGGTTGACTTAAACTGAGAAGATGGAGCAAAAACAATCTGGGCTGCTTACTATTGGAATTGAAGAAAACTAAAATCAAAAGTCTTGCTTCGTTGCTAAAGAAACCTCAGAAAGATTTAAAGGTCTGAGTGGCATTTACTTACGCAACAATGCACTGTGAGAGCTGCACTATCAGAAGAGACTCTTTCCTCCAGCCTCACCACAAAATTTAATACCGGAGTCAAACAAAAGATTGTCCAAACAGTAAGGGAACAAGTCATGCTGATTTATGAAGTTGCAATAAAAGTTATTGGTTACAACAACCAACAGTGTTGTTTGTTTGGATTAAAATGATACATTTGTATTTCATAAAAAGAATAATTTTACAGCTGGCATTTAACAGGAGAACTGAGCATGCGCTGAGTTTACTCTGCAGCAGGTATTTGATGTTAAATCACATCATTCTAGCTTTTTTTGCCATGTTGTTATGATTAATTGTTTATTTTCAGCTGACTACGTCTAATCAGATAACTACATCCCCTGTTTCACAGAATGCATCTGCTGGGGTCAGTCAGATGCTTATAGGAAATAAATGCGACATTGAGCCGAAACGGAAAGTGTCCAAGGAGACGGGAGAGGAGGTGAGGCAACTGATGTGACTATAATTAATGTCTACTATATAAATTTTGATGTTTGGCAGTAGCTTTGTATGGGTACTTCAACTCTTAAAGCATTTGTATTTTGTTGTGATTGTATGTGACTCAAAGTAACATGCATAAGTGGGAGAAAGATGATGCATTTTCAGTATTTTGTACAAAGAAAAATTGCACCGGACTAAACATGTCAAGCACTTTGTATGTAAAGAACTGTTGACCTATCTTGTCTAACGGCTTTAAAGGTGCTTTAGATAAGAACCAGGATGTGGTTGTGAGTCATATTCTTTACTCTAATGTTGACAGCTGGCAAAGGATCACAGTATCAGGTTCTTTGAGACCAGTGCAAAGTCCAGCATTAATGTGGAAGAGGTGAGCCATAATGAATCCACCATGACTGGACACCTCACTGAACTTTTGGGCTTGTTTTATGTAAACGCTGTTAATATGCTGCAAAAGGTTAAATCTTATTTCCTCTGCTTCTGTGCTCCAATCTGTCTGCTATACAGTCTTTTCTAGCTTTGGCACGAGACATACTGCACAAATCCACCAAGAAGCCGGTATGTCCATTCTTTTTTTGTTGTTGTTTATAAATGTATTTCCTAAGAAAAAGTAAGAGAACATGTTTGTGACATTTAGCCCCTTTTGCGTTTGGTGAACAGGGTTCGGCGGGAAAAGAGGTGAAAATCACCAGCAGTACAGCGAAACCGCCCTCAAAGTGTGCCATCCTCTAGAAGTGACAAATATATGCCACTATACTGTATATGCCACAGACATTTAAGAGCACCATGGAAAAATGCAAAGGCTTTCTGTCTCCATCTGCTGGCCGAAACTGGTACAATACGTCCTAGTGCTGAGAGTTTATCCAAACCGTTGTTTAGTCCACAAGAATTTTAGCATGCCCAAATTAATTTATTATTCCGAGACATTTTGTTTTTGTGATTGTTGCCACAAAAACATGCTGAAAGTGTCCAAATGCCTGAACCCAACATGTTCCATGCCTCCTGTGTCCAATCCAATTATTCATAGCTTATTGCCACACTCATTGTAATTCCTGCACTGGCACTGTTGTAATATTATCATTTATTCATCTGAGCACATGCTGTAGCAGCTTTCAGGAGTTTGATATTTCCTGAAAATCAGAACATTTCAGATCAAAAACCTTTTAAAAATTATTTTCTACCATTTTATGTTAAGGTCCAAGTGCCAAAATTCCAGTCGAATATGTTTAGGTATTTTAAATGTTGGAGCAGATCAGTAGAATAGAAATGTCTTTAGTTATTGGTTTAGTTTCTGGTCAGAGTTTGCATGCATATATAAAAGCATATATATATGCTTTTATATATATATAAAAGCATTGTCTTTATTTAAATAATTTGTTTGGGGGGGTTTTTGTCTTGGGGCGGAGAAATAACAAATAACTTTCATGATTTTTAAAAACAAGAATTATGTGAATAAGTTTGAATTCACACACACATGCACACACATATACTGTATATACTGTATTTATACAGTATATATATATATACACATATATGTACTTCCCTGTACATACAATGGTTTCATTTTATCTAAACATGGCTTTTTAGGTCAGATGGACATGACTGTTTTCCTAAATACAAATTAAAACTGGTTTGTAGAAGGCCTACATCAGCCTCGGGACATCCAGACAGAACCATACCAGAAACTTGTTAAAGTACAGTAAGTTCAAACCAAGGCCTCCTGTTCTTGTATTAAAATGCAATCATTCCAACCTGAGGAGGAAAAATGCCTTAAATTTGTTATTGAAGTCCCAGAGATAACTAGGAATTTCTTGACATTCTAACATTTTGTTTTCTATAAATTTGCCATGCAAACACATTGTATAAATATCTTAAAATAAATATTAAGGATTCCCAAGTCGGCATTGTTTACTCCCTGAAAAGTAGATGACTGAACAAGTCATCTGCTCCATTTAACAGTCAACGAGAGTGTGTCATTAAATGTTAAAGCTCCTGATGACGTCCTGTTTTCCTCCCTTAGAGAATTTTTGAAATCTCTCTCCATAATAATAAATCCCACAAATGGAATCCAAACAAAAGCCGTTTGTCAAACAATCCCTGATTTACTAGCTGGGTGAAGAATGTAGACGACATCAAGCAGAGATCTAGAAGTGCAATCTGAGAAGCTGAGGGAAGAGATGGTGGAAGGATGGGTGTTAGTAAGTGAAAGGACAGGATGTGAGAGATGTGGAAGTAGCAGAGCATGCATGCCTGAATTGATTGAAATGGGCTCGCCTTTTAACTGAAGTGCCTAAATGTTACCATACATTAGCTTCATCTGACGTGACTGTCTCCCTGCTCATGCAGTTTTTCAAATGCTGAAAGTCACTCCCACTGCAGGTGTTAATCATGGCAGCTTTGTTTTCCGCTTACAGACCAGAGCTCTTGAAAACCAGAATTTTTTCATTATTTTATTTTTTTTTGTCATATTTGTTACACTTTTATTGTTTTGGATCTGAAACTGTAAGGACTTTACAGACACGATTCTTTATTAATAAAAATCAAATACTATAAAAGTGCTCATGGTTGTGATTGTTTTTAATTGCTTCTTCATGAATCGTGATTACTTTTTTGTACAGATTGTGTTAAATATAGTGTATTGTTTGATCTTAAGTGGGACCGAAAGGTCAAGGTTTAAGCTGCTTTCAAAACCAACAGAATTTTTTTTTTTACTGCACCATCCGAAATTGTTTACAACCATTCACTTTTTCTACATTTTATTATCCTAAACAAATTAAGTTAAACAAAATACACCATAACAGAAAGTGATAATGTATCAGAAATGTTTTATAAATATATTTTTAAAAAACAAACATTTAACTAAGATCTTTAAGTATTTGCACATTCTTAATACTTTGTGGAAATACCTCTAAGAGGAATTAGATGAAGTCTTCCTCTAAATGTCTCTACAACCTTTACACATGTTTTGGGGTATTTTCTATTGTTCTCCACAGATTCACTCACTCTCAATCAGACTGGATGAGAACCTGTGAGAGCATCATTTTTTTTTTTGGTCTTTACAGGGATGTTCTATTGGGTCTCAGTCAATACTCTATTTGAGCCATTCAAGCATGCTGACAGTGCTTTTGAAGGCCCTCCTTTGTTATCTTGGCTATACTTCAGGTCATTGTGTTGACCCCGTAGTCTGGGGTCTAGCACGCCCTGGAGATTTCTTCAGGGGTTGCTAATAATCTTGATATCTAGTTGCTGTCATCTTACCTTCTATAGGGACTAAATGCCAATGCATTTTCTCCAGCAGGCAAATATTCCCACAGCCTGATATTACCAACAGGCTTTGCTGTTACAGATCAACCCAGAAGGAGACTGCAAAAAACTGTACCAGCAGGAGAACGATCCTAAATACTCAGGCAGAGCTGGAATCAAATCCAGACCTAAATTCACTTGAAATTATGTGGCGAAACTCGGAATTTATGTTGGAAAAAAGGGTCTCTGTCCAGTCTAATGATATTGATGAATTTCGATTGTAAAAAATGTTGTGAACAATGCATCCTTTTTCATTTCACAGTGATGCCTGTGTGGTGTTGTGTTGGTCCATCACATAAAATTTCATCAGAATGGACAATTGTGATTGTAACAGATAAAGCTGATGGTAAAATATTCAAGGGTTGCTAATAATAATAGACAGAAAACGGCTGGTAAAAGAACACTTTAAACCTTAAAGGAAAGAATCTTAAAAAAGAATAAAAAATTTTTATGCAGTATTTTTCTGTTTTTGTTTTTAAGTACCTAAAATCGGAATCTTTAGAAGCAAACATTATGTTAAACTCTTAAAGGGCTGACTGCAATACAGGCCTTTCATGAAAGACCGGCTAACTGCTGCTCGTTCCGTTTTACTGCAGAAGGTGCCGGATTCTGTCGCCATGGCACCCACGCCTCCTCCTCCCCAGCATCAGCACCACCTTTATGACTGTGCTCGCGCGAGCTGCCGCATCTCCCGAGCTGTCTGCACGTTCGGCGTGCCGTGTCATCACGCATGCGGAGGGGCTTTTCGGTTTGCAAACATTATTATTCACCCAAGTGTCGGAAGAGGGACGCAGAGAGAACGAAGAAGGGTTAATAAAGATGAGCATGGATAGAGTGATACGGTACATGTGCGTGATCTTTAAGTGACGGCTGTGTGAGGCTTGGTGGGAAGCAAAGAGGTAAACATACACTCGCACACACAGAGAGAGAGAAACACACGCTCACTCTAACACACGGTCTGTACGGGATGCCCGCGTGACTGCAGGGAGGAAAGAAGCGGAGGAGGAGAAAGATGGGGTCTTGGTGGACCATAGCAAAACCTCAGAAATTAAGTTCTTAATTATCTTCTCTTTTTTTTTTATCCGATATATCATCTGATCCACCTGGCTGCTATTTTAAGACAGTTAGCAAATCTATGCTCAGATATTTCTCTCCATCCCTAAGTCGCCATAATTAGCCGCTGCTTCCCGGACGGACCGATATAATCTTCTCATCCCTTTACTGGCGTTTCCTCCTGTAGGATGATGAACTGCAAGGTCGCCAGGTAGGGAGCGCACATGTCGGGAAGTCTTTCCTCATGACCGGGCGCACGCATGTTACCTTTGCTGCACGGAGCGCAAAACAGCGAGCGATCGTTGGCCGCTTTCTTTGGGACGGTTCGAGAACCTGCGGCCTGCTCGGGGCTCCGGTTATACCGCAATGCCACACGGGCCGAGATGAGGGAGAGGCTGAGAGCCGGCGGGGAGGAGGAGGAGAAAGCGTCTGCAAGCAGCAAATGATGCGAAAAGGGAGGATTTAAAACGAGCGGAGTCCATGCTTTACTCGGCTTTAAAGTTGTGTTTTACTCGGACCGAACAGGAAAGTGGCACAAGGTGTACTCTGCGCTGCATGGACTGAGACTACGCTGCGTCGACTATAACTGTCTCAGCAGCAGCAGCAGCAGCAGAAGAGCTCAAACGTCAAGTGGGGTGAGTGCTGTGGTTGTGTAGAGGGCTGCTCGATTCTCAGCTTTCTGCTGATCAAGTTCTTGGACTCACTGACCGGTCTGGACATTACGCAGGAACCATTGCACCTGCCAGGGGGTCAGCTTGATGCATGAATTGTAGCACAGTTATGCCAGCATTTACACCAGTTCCTCCTCTGCTCTTCTGTGTTTCTGCCTACACAGTTTGTTATATGAACTCAGTGCACAAGTAAACATCTTCCCATCCTCCTCACATAACACACACACCCACGCACACACCCACCCACGCGCGCACACACACACACACACACACACACACACGCCTACAGACAAGACAACCATGCCTTCACCTTCAGACTCCAGCAGCGTGGCTTCAGCCTCTGGATCTCGCGGTTGGTCTGACAGTCGCAGAGGCATGTCAGGCAGGGGGCCCGGTGGGGCCCGTCTGCTGCTCTACCTGGGTTTGTGCCACCTGGGGCTGGGAGCCATGGTTCTGGCCTTCTCTTTCACCAGCATGGCCTTCACCTCATCCGCACGCGTCCGGCAGTCCTGTCCATTCTGGGCTGGCTTCTTTGTGAGTATGACTGTAGCCAAAGCTTGTTAAATGAAACCAAGCTGACTGTAAGTTGTGTGTGTTTTATGTATGCATTTGTCACCAGGTGGTGGCATCAGGGATAGTGGGAATAATCTCATGGAGAAGACCTCTAACACTGGTGGTATGTTTTTCACTGCATTTAAACAACTTTTCATCATAACTGGGGGGAGAAAAAGAGTCTTCAAACTTCTGGGAGCATTTCCCATTTTGTCACATTACAAGCACCCAAAGGAGAACATGATCAGAGAAGCAACAAAGATCTGGCGTGTGCACATGTGTGTGTGTGTGTGTGTGTGTGTGGGGGGGGGGGGGGGGGGGGGGGGGGGTGTTGACAGAGAAAATATTATGCTATGCAAAATGTTATGTGTGAATGAATGAGGCAGCATAGGGACAAGCAAGCTTGTCAGAGTCGACTGAAGAAAGATTGAGCTAATTAAAGGACAATCATGTCTTTAGGAAAATACAGGGAAAACCTAGAAAGATTTTAGGGTGAGCATGACAGTGATTGACAGCACTAAGGCCCTCCTCCTGAGTCTGATTGTTTCTGACTGAATGGTGTATTTCTGCAGCTACCACTGGAAGAAGGCAGAGGGGCTCAATTTTTCTTATATATTATCTCTTATACTGTCACGACATAATGATGATTTTATTTTTATTTTTTAAAACATTTTTAAAACAAAAGCTACATACTGGAGCTTTAAATATGCTGCATAATTAATTAATTCACTATGCAGGATAATTAATTCAGTTTAGAAACCATCACAATGATTTGAGATGCATAATGTTTTAGTAGGATGCTCTACCAAAGTGTCAGTTTAAGCTTTATAATATTGAAAAAATAACATGCAGCCTTACTACAAACAATCAGGATGTTTTCTTTCTTTACCTTTCCACTCACTGTTTTATCCTCTTTGTAATATAAACAGTGAAATCTGTTTCTGTGTCCTTTAACATCATCTGTTCTCCTTGCTCGGTTGCAGACAGTTTTAATAACCCGCTCTAAATTAAGCATGGCCTCTGCATCCCTCCACAGGTGTCACTGTTCATGTTGCTGTCTGCAGTGTGTGTGATCCTCAGCCTGGCCGGCTCTATGCTCTCCTGTCAGAACGCACAGATGGTCAAGTCAATGCTCAACTGCCAGGTGTGTCTGAACTGCTGTCTTGTCCTCGCAGCCCTCCTTGTGCTGAAATGTCCTTCCAAGCAGATGCATTAAGAATGAGCCAGGAATAATTTGAACAATGTGAAAGAGCTCCAGACGGTGCTTTACTGTGATTCCCTCTGTATGATAATGTGTGTAGGTGGAGAATGGTCTCTGTGTGTGCTGTGCAGGCACTCAAGCCTGCTCCATGGTGGAGGAGGATACCCTGGTTCTGTCCCTGAATGGAGACTGTCACTCAGTCAAACATCAGTTAAAGGTAAGCACTGTACTCTGCACATTTATTCCTGGCAGATTGTGGGGGAAAAAAAAGCTCAAAATAAAAATATTTATTCCAGGATAAATATAGACTGTGCTTAGTCTTATATAATATGTGGAAATGTTGGACCTCGTAGTGAGACAGATATTTTTTGCACACTTTCTCTAGATCATCTGGAATATCGGAGCCTCTTCTATGTACTCTTGGCTCTGTCTCTTAATATTTCAAAGATGTCCCAGTCGATCACGGTTTCCTCCGACCGAAGCTGACAGTTCCAGTTAAACTCCCAGTAGCATTTGCTTTTGAGATGTTGGGGAAGAAATCATTTTTCCCCTTTTTGGTGCAGCTTTGCTTATCACAATTATTACTTCACACTTTTTTGTTGATCTCACTGACTATATAGACAAGTAATATTTTGTAGCATAATTGTAATTTCATGCTCTCTTGCCTTTCCAATTTTTAAGCTTGACTGAGAGAAATGATCCCATGCATAATGTCTATCGCATCATAACAATATCCTATGGAAACAAGAAGACATGAATTGCTTATTAGGAAAGTTTCAAAAGTGTCTTTTTAACATTCTTTAACACATACATTTTGTTTAAACATTGAATTTGTAAAGCATTTTCAGTGTTAACTACAAATTATTTGTTTAGGGGTATTTACATATCTTTACCAATGTTCCAAAAATTGTTTAGCACCTTACAAAATTGCCTGACATAGGAAACATATGTGAGCATGAAGTGTTACATTTTAAATGTTATACAGCAGATGAATTACCAAAAAAAATGCTTGAGTTGAGTTTTTTGTGAATCCCTGTTTTGTGCAGGACCTCCTGTTCAGTGCGTGTGGTCTCAGCATTCTCTCCACCATCATTTGTACGCTGTCCACTGTGACTTGCAGTATCCACATATTCTCCTTGGATCTCGTGCACCTGGTGAGCGCCGACGCAGCACATTTCATTTAAGTGGCTGATCTTTTTTTTTTTTTTACGATGCAGTAGAGTCACATCTAGAATTCAAGGTATCAGTTTTAAACACAAACAAACCTTAATGCATCCTTTGTGGTTACCGCTCAGCTCGCCCCTCATCGCTCCCGCTCAGTCAACCCAGAATGCACCACTCCGCAAGATGCCTTCCTGACCAACATCATGGACTTTGAGGAGTTTGTCCCCCCCATTCCTCCTCCTCCCTACTATCCCCCTGAATACACCTGCAGCTCAGAGACAGATGCTCAGAGGTGCCATAGTACTTTTGTGATATTATTAATCTGTGTGTTCTGTAATAGCCATTGTGTTTATAATGCAACACACACTTTTAAAGAATAATTATCATGTTTGCATCAACATCCAGCATCACCTATAATGGCTCCATGGAGAGTCCTGTCCCTTTGTACCCCACTGACTGCCCTCCTCCCTATGAAGCTGTGATGGGCCAAAGAGCTGCAAGCCAGGTGAGCCTCTGTGTACACACAGTACCATCGGACATTTGCTCAGAATGTCCGAGCAAATGCCGGACATAAATAAATGTCGTATATTTTACAACATTTTGTAAAATATACTTTACGAAAGTATATTTTCATAAATATACTCTGGTATATTTATGAAAGTATATTTCTGGTTAGTGTCTGGTGTCTGGTTAGTGTCTGGTTAGCTCACTAACCAGACACTTTCCTGGAATGTCCCTGGAACTCAAAGACTTACCAGGTACATTCCTATAACTCACAAGATACTCTCATACAACTTACCAGATACTTCCCAGAACTCTTTTTGAGCTTACTGGTTACTTTTTCTAGGAATGTATCAGGTACTTTACTTCATTTATTAGATAATTTTCAGAACTTTGTCTTGTAATTTACTGAGTACTTCACAGGATCTTCCCTGGAATCTATTTGTCACTTTGCAGGAACTTGTAAGGCAACTTCAGGAACTTACTTGGGACTTTTAAAAAACCGTATGTACTTTCCTGAACCTGCAATGTACTTTCCTAAAATATGGGAAAATGTAATGAAAGATCCTTGAAAATACGTTTTAAGTCACTTCCTTATAAAACCCACTTCCTGAAAGTGCCCAGTAAGTTATACAAAATACCTACAAGACAAAAATGTTGGGAACCACAAACTCCCTGGTTTAAACATGCAGAAACCAATGTACTTAGGACCAAAGAGTGGGAGTAATTGGATTTGGTCTGTTTAGATTTAGTTTTAGAAATGAATGATAATCCATGTTCTTGTTATACCGATTAAGATGAAGAATAATTTTCCCCCTAAAAAGCTCATAAGACAAAAAAACTGTGATGGCAATCATCTGAGACTGAATTTCACAAATGAAGTCAAAATAATATTTTTTTTGCTCAATTAAAATAATGTTTTATGCATTCGTTTTTAGAAAAATGGTACATTTAAATATTCAGAATAACAGAGATGTGACTGGGCAGTGCTAAGCTTTTATACGTCACTCTGCAGCATCTTTCTTCATTTTGTGTAATACTGTCCTGATCCTTGTCTCTTGTGATTGCCAAGGCAACAGTGTTTGACGCCCATGGTACCGAGCTGTCTGGAGAGAGAGGGACCTCTACAGCCTTTAGCGGAGAAGGTGCAAAAACAGTCCATCCATGTCTGTCTGTCATGTTGTGTGAAGTGTGTAGAATATAGGTAAATCGAGTTGTGTAGTTGCATTCAAAATGTAAATAAAGACCAAAGTTCAAAGAAAAATAGTGAAAGCCCACAATAAACTAGAAATGACTCTTTTGCTGTTTTGATATTCGAACAGCAACCAATAATTAATGGAATAAAAATCCCAAATCAAAACCAATAGAAGCACAAGATTATATTGCTCTCATGCAGAAGGTACAGGAAGTTTTCAGTCCCCTTTAAAATTTTCACTCTTTCTTTCATTGGAGCCATTTGCTAAAATGAAAAAAGCTCAAATTACTTCTCGTGAATTTACACAATGGTATGATGTACCATCTGTCAAGATGACAGAAAAAAATGAAATGTAGGAATTTTTGCAAAATTATTAAAAAGAAATATGAAATATGATATGGTCATAAGTATTTGTCTCCCATGAAGTCATGAGAGAAAAATTGTATACTTGGACTCACAGAGATGCTCAAAAATAAAATCCCTCCTCGCCTTTTGGCTTTCTAGCAAATACCTTGAAGATTGGAGGCAAGACTAAATTGTATCACTATTAAGAACCCACCAAAACCCAAAGCCCCAGTTCTATGAGGAGAAGTAACCACAGAGCATGATGCTGCCACCACTAAGTTTTACTATGGATGTCATGATGATGCTCAGTACTGTTTTTGTGTCAAATTAACTTTTTGGAGTTATTGTCCAACACTTCTAGTTTGGTTTTATTGGACAATGACCATAGCACATTCTCCTACAATTTTAAACTGAATTAGATGTTTTTTTCTAAAGAAAATGCTTCTGCTCCATTTCCTAGACATCAAACCACCTAATAGCCTCATTAAAACCAATGAAACTCAAGAATATCATTTCAGATGTGGGGTGGGGAAATCAGAAGTAAGCAGGGCTGGCCACTGGTTCTGCATTTTCACCATTAATAGATGACTCTCGTTGTGCTCTGGAATATAAATAATAATGTGCAACTTTTTGTTTCTGTATAACCCCAATGTAAACTGTGCTTTTAGCTTCTTTAGCTAACAGTTGGAAATGTGAGATATATTATTACTTGTGGTTAAGGACAATTTAAAAATGAAGCATAAAGCTGCTTCAGTAATAGTACAAACCATGACAGGGATTTAAAGTTTTTTTCTTAACTGGGAATGTTATTTAAGTTCATGGTTATTAATATTTAGAAAGTAATTTAGTGTTAAATTATTTAATATATCACCATTCAAAAATAAATGTGAAGATTTAGATAAAATTTGCAGTTTTATGTAGATACATTTGAGGAATTGGTAAGAAATGTCAAGCAAGATGACATATTTAATATTGTGAAACTTGACTGAACATTCAAGGGTTTTCTTGAATAATAAAGAAAAACATTTTTTTTCTTGTTAGTATCTATGGATAGTGGTTCTCTGTTAATGTCAGAGATTGTGGACATCCCTGATGATTCCTCCCCCTCTGAAGACTCGTGTTTGATGGAGGTTGGCATAAGGAGCCATGGGGGCAACAGGACCTGTGCTGACAGGGGCGACGGTTTCTTCCGTGGTCCACAGTGTCAAACACCAGAAAGTCCACTGGCAGGAGGACCGAGGGCAAGACGGTTCCTCAGAGGGGAAAGGTCTAATTCCTGCTCCTCGCCTAGCACAGCTACCAATACATACAGGTGAGAAAAAGCTCAAAACAGTTAAAATTCCTCCTTAGTTTTGAGGAGACATTTTAACTCTCCCAGTCTGTTTTCCAGGTCTCCTGTGCTGCACCGCCAGGCTGTGTTAGCTAGCAGCTGTTCCCAGCTGGAAACAATAGGAAACTCTCCAAATCAACAGCAATGTTTCATCCCAGAGATTCAGGTGAACCTCACCGACCCCTCAAACCAGGAAGCTGCCCCGGCCTCATCCATTCCCCCTCCATCATCTTCCTCAGCAGCCTGTGAGCACGGGAACGGACTGCTCCCTCCTCATGGGGCCCTTTACCTTCGACGAAGGGCTGAGAGAAGTGACAAACATGGAGGGACTGTTAGAAGACAAAGTGAAGGCTTTTTACGCCTTGGGAGGTCGCACAGTGAGCCAGGCCTCGGTTCTTCAACAGACACAGGTGAGGCGAGGATTAACAAGAAAACATTTACTCCAGTTTTACAGTGATGACAAAAATATACCTTTTTTTTTGTTCCAGTTGACTTTGGATCCGGAGGCAGCAAGGCATCTACAGACACAGGTAAGAGCTTAGAGGAAAATCTCCTGTTCCACCACATCCTAAAGGTGCCCTATTGGATCAGGTTCTGGTGGCTGTGGAGGCCACTGGAGTACAGTCATTGTCATGTTCAAAGCAGGTTGAGATGATTTGACCTTGGTAACATGAGATGGATCCATGCTTTCATGTTATTTATGGTAAACTCTGACCCCACCATCTGAATGTCACAGCTGAAATTGAGACTCATCAGAGCAGAGAATGTTTTTTCAATCTGATATTATCTGATTTTTGTGAGCTTATGTGAATTATACCCTTGGTTTCCAGTTCTTAGCTAACAATAGTGGCAACTGGTGTGGTCTTCTGCTATATCTTCCCACTTTCCTTTGACCTCTGATACCAACAAGACTCTTTTTCTCCATACATTTCCTGCCCAATGGTTGGTTTTTCTTTTTCAGACCATTTTCTGATGGTTTTGAGTGAAACTCATACTCTATCAGTTTCTGAAATACTCAGACCAGCCTATCTGGTGTCAACAACCACACAATGTTTAAAGTCTCTTTAAAGCGAAGTGAACTTAACTTGTTAAGTTCACTTTGCTTTTGTAAGTTTATTAATCTTACAAAAACACTTTGCATAAACAGACACTCTTCTTAATCTCTTCATAATCACTTTTTACCACTGCCTAGGATACCTTCCTGACTATTAGTAAAAAAAGATCATGTATTAAACACACAGTCATTAAAGTTGAGGGAAGAGACAAATCTTTTGGTATAATTTGGCAGTGCATAAAATTTGCATTCATTTTCCGGTAAAAAGTTTCCCACTGCTTAGGGAAACAAAATCATAATCAGAGGTCCTGAACAAGAATTTAAAAAATAACAGAAAAATATTCTCTTCACCATGTCTATTAGCCTTAATGCATTGAGTCACAGCTATGTAATTGGTTGTTTCATCAATTGCTTTAACAAGCAATAGAACTGATGTACCTAATAAATATGAAGGTGAGTGCGTACTTTCATTATAGATCATACTACCTACAATTTCTGTCCTTTTTTTTTTACTTCAAAGCTCCATCTTCCGAAGCTTGTTTGTTGCCTCGCTCTTCTGTGGCTCCTCCTTCTGCTCTGCCAAGTAAAGGCGGCATTAAGACAGCAGCCACAGGTGTGCAAATCCCCCCTAAACCTGCACCAACCTCACCTATACGTATACCTAAAGACTGCCACCGCTCTCTGGGAGACCTGAAGGTAAATCACTTTCGCACCAAAAGTGAAGAAAAAAAAACATCAAAAGACTCCAAGCTCTGACATTATTACTTTTCTTGCTTTTTTTTTTTTTTAAGGTTACCCGAGTTCTGGTGGCTCGCTTCCTGCAGCGCTCCAAACGTAACCTGGGGCCACCCTCTGAGCATGCTGGGAGCACAGGACAGGGGCCAAAGAGGAGAAGTGGAGTGGAGACGGCTGGCTCTGACCACCTGTCTACTGAGCAAGTATGACACCCAAACTCCAATCCATTTTCAGCACTTATTCAGCATCTCCAGCCTTCAGCTCCTCTTCAGCTTTATTAAATTACCTCCAGGTGTCGCGGACCCCTTGGAGCACCAGCCGCGGACACCCCAACGCTCACTCCCATCATCCTCACCGCCGGGGACATCACCATTCCCATAGCGACAGTAGACACAACCGGCACTACAGCAGTCGAGCGCCAGAAGGGATCCACCTGCGCAGCTGCGGAGATCTGAGCTCCTCCACTTCATCGTTGCGTCGATTGATGGCGCCTCATGTGCCTCATGGGTCATCTGGAGCTCTCTATTCAGAGTCTGTGCTGTGACGAGAAAAAGAGGGCGAAGGAGGAAAGAGGACGACAAGATAGTACGATTTTGACAAAAGTGAAAACATTCAGAATTTATTTTTCAAAAGTCTTCCCCCCTTTTCCTCTTTGTCGCCTCCATTTCCAGAGGTCAGCTGTGAAAACGGCTTTACTTCAGAGGTGCTTCGAATGGACTGAACATCAACGCAGAGCTCCAGCTTTCTTTACGAACAAGGAGAACAATGATCAATAGAGAATGACCATTTACAGTACAATTGCATTTAGTCTTGTGCAACTTTATGGGTTCCAATACATTTCTCATCTTTTTTTTTAACATCGCTGTTAGACCATTCCTTTGCTCAGGTGACGAGATTGAGAAAATCCTTAATTTAACTTATATTAACAGAAATACCACCAAAAGCAGTCAGCTGAATACAATGTCTCACAAAAGTATTCATACCTTGGACTCCAATAATTCTTTTTTCCTCAGATGAAAGTCTGAAGAGTATAGTGTACACTATTAATCAGTGCCTCTAAGTCAGACCTTTGTAGGTCCACCTTTTACCAAAATTACAGCTTCCCACTGATTGTTGCAAAATTGCACCAAATTTAGTCAAATTGGATGGGGAGAATTTGTGAAATCCTCCTAATCCTGCTAACGCTTCCTATTTTTGAGGCCTTCGCTGAACAGAACATACTGTATGTATATACTAGGGCTGTATTATATTAAGAAAACTTTAGATAATGTTTACTAATAGTGGATAAATAAACTGTTAACAGTGTTCAGGTTTTCTGGCCCAAGGCTGGATAGAGAAATTCTTACAGATTAGAAATTCTCTATCCAGCTACTGGAACAAAATTAAACATGTTTGGGAAAAAAAATCACAAATTGGCTTATATGAGTTATTTTGGCAAATGAACAAGTATCAGACTTTTCTTAATGACTTTATCAGAATGACCTAATGCCCCCCTAAAATATTTTCTTCTGCTATAAACAACAGACACCACCAAATAAACCTACTGCATGGAGAGCCTTAATGCATGGCACTAGAAGGCGATCCAGTGTTTTTTTCTTCCAAACTCTTTTTTGTGGACAGTGATGCTGCTATAATGATAAATTTACAATACATTGTTCAGCTCTACTTATTGCTGACTTACGTTGGACTCTAACTTAAGAGTCCAATGTAACTCTTGGACTCTTGGAAGTAATTAAGTAATTACTTCTGAATTGCTTAATTCAGAAGTAATTAAATGACTTCTGAAGGCAAATAGTTGAACTGCACTCTAATCAGGGGTATGAATAGAACTGTACAACACATTTTTCAGATTTTTATTTGTAAGAAAGTTTGGAAGTCATGCATCGTTTACCTCCTACTTCACAATCATGCACTAGTTAGTCTCGGTATTCCACATAACATTCACAGAAAATTCATTAAATATCATGTCGTAACAAGACAAAATACAAAAAATGTAAATGGGGTGTGAATACTTTTGGAAACCTCTATATAATGTATCATAAGATGCACCAACGAGTTTGCACTTGAGGACAAATGCTGTTACAAAGAAGATCCTAAATCAGCTTTATTTTACTCTTTTTCCTCCCCTTTATTTTAAGAGTTATTTTTCGCCAATTTGGCAGCGTTCGCCTAAACAAAGCAGCCAGCATTCCTTACAGAGACACCAATGGCCACCACAGACATGACTCCAGTGGTTGAATTGTACCACGGTGCGTGTGATATGCACACAAAAAGGTGCATGTTTTTGCTACAGCTGCAATACTGCGGGAACCTTGTGCATTTGATTCTGCCTGTAACAATTGCTCCGAATGTCTTTATCTGCATGTTTGCTTCCTTATTCTGTTTCTCCTCCTGCACACAGGACCTGTGATGCAACCACTTGAAATGTTAGTTGAGGTCAGGGACAAAGTCATCTGCCAGGTGGCTCCACACTCGCCTCTGGACCTTGGCTACAGGTGGATGATCCTTGTCAGACGTGAACTGCTTTGAGAGGCTCTTGCAGTAAATGTATCATGAAGTTCTGGATACACACTGTGTTGTTACATTTCGGCTGTACAGTGGTTGTTTAAAGATGATTAAATGAGGGGAAAAAAACTATAGAAGTGTATAAACACCTTTATATCAGACTGAATTTTTAAGCTGAATACACTGACGTCAGTGAAGGCACATTTTGGGAACGTACCAGTATGCATCTACACTAATAAACACAAAAACACAGACACACTCGGAAAGGCAATGAGATTTGTTTCTACCTCCTGTCTTGCATTAAATTTTATTCATTTAAAGAGACATCTGTATTGCAGGCCCACCTGACTAAAACCTTTCACTCTGAATGATAAATGTACACTAAATATGACACCTATTTGAAATTTAAATGGAGTGTTGATAGAAAAACTTTTATTGCAAGTTATGTGCTTAAATATATGAAATAAATAATAGAAATAAAAAATGTTGCTGTTGTTTAAGTGAAATGAAAGACGGTCATTTTTAAGACACCTGCAGTGAAACACATGGATGTCCCATTTATAGGTATGTTCAGAAGTTCACATATACTCACCATGGTCATGGTGAACGGCTTTACAGTCAGACGAAACACAGTTACTTAATTTGTATCTTTGGACAAATTAAGGAGAGGCTTTCAGTTCTTTAAATCATTGCCGAGTATGGTGGTGGCTATATCATGCTGAGGGTCTGTTTCGCTGCCTGTGGTGCTGATGAATTTTACAATGGAGGTGGAACAATATAGAAGTAGAACCTAGTTGGCTGAGAAATTGCTTAGAGACAGATAAATCCGACTAATATTGAGTTTCTAGAATGGTTCTGATGGCAGTACTTGCCAGGTCTGTGTTAAATGGTGTTTGAGCAAATGTTTGTAGGAGTGTATGTACTGTATGCACAATTCTGACCCTGAGCATATCAGAAAACACAGAAAGCAAATTCAAATTAAGCCTTATATTCTTGATTTTAAAAAATTCTCTAAGTCAACTCTGAAAAAAGATGAGTTCGAGACAAACCTGGAAGCTGAAATTTAATGACATTCCTGCCCAAACTTCTGACCAGAGCTGGAGGAGATTGTACACTAATATTTCAAATGTGGCATGGTCAAAGTCAGATTTAAGAAAAAAAATCTAACAAACACCCAAGTATAAGAAAAGTTTGCAGGAGAAAATATATATAAAACTTTAAGTTTAAAGGCAAACATTGGTCAGATCCAGTAGGGGATCTTTTTATGGCATAACACCAGAGTTCTTCTTAATGTTTTATATTAGCTTAACATGACCTTTACAGCTCTTGATTTGTACAGCAATTTATAGTTAAGTAAAATAAAGCATAATTCATATATGTATTTAACCTTTATTTAATATGATAAATCCCTTTGGGTTGGAGATTTCTTCTGCTAGAATGAACTCCGTAAGAGGCCGTCAACACTATCATAATAATTGTAGGTACAAAAGATAAATTACAACCACAGAAATTTGATCAGTTCATGATTGATCAATAATTTGGAAAGTTACCTTCTAATTAAATGAAGAGTTTCTGCAAATATAGTAAAAGCCAAAATAAGATTTAGAAAGCTAACCCTGTTTTTCTGTATTTAGGAGTTTATTTTTCCATTAGGAGACTGATATAAAATTCATTAATTTATTAATAAACATTTGGAGACTCTATTCAACTATAAAGCTCTTAGGATTTAGAAGTATCACGTTACATTAAAAAGTAATTGGGAGTAAGGCTTATTTTATTTTATTTATTTATTTATTTATTTTTTGCTTCCTCACTCTCGGTTAAAAACATCATAGATTTCTAGAGAAATGATGTAAAATCACTCTGCAATTTCACTGGTTGCTCTTTTACTTCTTTATTTCACCTGTGCAATGAATACTGGATTTAATCTGACCACTCCACTAAGCTCCGCCCATGTTTAGGTCCTATTGGTTGATCATCACAAGATCCTATCGTGGTTCGATGCGAGCAACCAATGAAAACGTCTAATGTCAGATGAAGCCTTTTCTTACCTCGCCCAAATGCAGGGGATGCTGGGACATTTAGTTCTGATAATTCCAGATAAAAACTGCTAGGGTGAGGTAATGAACTACAATCTCCATATCCTGGTTTGAAGAAACGTTCAAAGACCTCCGTTTGTCTGCGGGAAGGAGATAAAGGCTGATTTTTATTCAACTATACGGTGCAGTTTGGAATAAGAGATCAAATATATTATGGTATGTAAAGATATATATTCAAACGAAGCATAAGGTTATATAATATATCATCGCATGATAACAGATTAAAAGCAGAAAGCTAGCCATCTACTAATCCCATCGTAGCAACGCAGTTTGACGATGCCGAAGTTAGCTTTAGATTTGTTACTTTCGATTTAAAGGTATATTTCCCTCCTTTATGGAACTTTAAAATATTTCTAATTAAAAATTGATAACACGTAAACTTGATAAATTCATAATGGATTAATGTAGATTAAGTATGTGCACTTTAAAATGTAACTTATATATAAAATACTATATTATACTATTCTGGATTTATATAAAATATCTATGCAATGATTTTACAGATCACATGCTGTATTTTAAAGAATACAGAATGTTAGTAGTGGAGGATAAATATTACCAGGATAAATATTTCTAAAAGTGGTGCTTTTTGAGCATGGATTTATTTTAGACGGGGACAAAAATGTGAAATTACCCTTTATGTGTAGCGGAAGTTACAAATCGGAAGCTTACTTCGTCGTCTTGAAAACTTGAAAACAGTGCTTCTGTGTTACTCGTACGAGATCATGAATCTAGCAAGCTCGGCTTTTCCCGTAGACTGAAACGAGTTTCTAACGTCATGTTGCCGCTAAAACTACACGTCGACGGACTGCAATAAGTTTGCCCCTGGAGTGAATTTGCTCCAGAATGAGACGCCTGCTGCTGAGCTGTGCAGTTAATGCACCTAAAACCTTTCGGGCCGTGTGGTTAGTTGCGTCTACGTTCAGATTTAAAAGCCCGGCATTTATGCTGTCTGCCTCCTGTTTGCAGGCGGACACCGTTTGCAATGGGACACACAGCAAAAAGGCGTTGCTGTCGGACCCTCAGCTGTTTGATGCCAAGTTCGAGGAGCTGGTGACAGAGCTGACCGAGAGGGACTTCCAGGATCCCGGGCTGGCGGACGCCTTGAATAGGCTGAGAGAGGTATGGCTTTATTTATCATCCCTTTGTGAACTTCGCTGCAAATCCCATAGTTTTGATTTAGTCTAATTATCCACTTTTTGCTTTAGATTTTAGATTACAATGTTCCTGGAGGCAAGAAGAACAGAGGTTTGTCTGTAATCGGCTCCCTGAGAGAGCTTCTTCCGCCGTCCCAGCTTAGTCAGGATACTGTGCAGAAAGCTCTGATGGTCGGCTGGTGCATAGAGATGGTAAGGATTTGAAGTCTAATACTTTAAAATTAGTCAGTACCTGGTAAATCCACATGATTTAGAAAAAAAATTGTTGTAGCAATTGTAAAGATAAAGTTATAAACTTTAGTCGAACGTACTATTAAGCATTTTGTATTATATTGTTATGTTTTCAGTTGAAACAATTGGGTTTCTAATATCACCTCAAATGGTACCAAGACATACAGTATATGGTCATTATTAAATTAGATTTTTAGGGACCGATGACTGAATATAACAGTCAAGCTTATTCTTTAGAACCAATTTTATAAACAAATAATCTGATATAAAACCCGAACAGAGGTTCATACAGTCCACAAATTAAAATCAACAAATGTGTGTGTGGGTGTGTGAAGTTGTGATGCTCCTAGAGTTTTTTCACATAACAACCCCAAACATTGATGCTTATAACCTGGAGTTTTGTACCTTGCTGCCAATGCTGAAAATTATACTTTTGTTGCCCAAAATGTTAGCTGTTTGATTAAAGAGGCTGCAGTAGATATGGGAATGGAGCAAAGCTTAACCTTCCAACAGGACAACACCCCTAAACATTTGACCAGGTCTACAATGTAGTGTTTTAAATCAAATATATGCAAATATAAATATATTACAGCTTCAAGCATTTTTCCTCATGGCGGATGACATCATGGATGCATCTGTTACCCGGAGAGGACAACCCTGCTGGTACAAGAGGGTAAGCACTCAGTCATTCAAAAAAAAAAACAATGGATGCTAAAATTTATTTTTGTTACGTATTTATTACACATAAGTAAATATTCTCTTCTTCCTATTTTAAGAATGGAATAGGCCTGGATGCAATAAATGACTCCTTTCTTGTGGAGGCATCAATATATAGACTCCTTCGAAGACAATGCAGGGGTCAGCCCTATTACGTCCATTTACTGGAGCTTTTTAATGAGGTAAGTCTCAGTCCCTGGAAAGAAGCAGCAATAAGGTGGGCTGTGTTTACCTCAGTGTTGGGATATGTCCGCTCCAAGAGCGCCGCTAATCGCAACAGAAAGTTTTCCATGGTTAAGATTCTACTGTGACTTAAAGAAAGATGATAACTCTGTAGTCTTTCCTAAAAAGATATGTCTGTACAGATCAGAATATGCATTTTTAACCTTCCCTAATTTAATTTCTTCTCTCCTGTCTTTCAGTCTTGTCTTGTCCTTTCCCTAACTCCTTCCTTTGTTCCTCTTGTCCTACATTTTGCTCTTTGTTGCTTGTCTTTTAGCTCCCTTTCCTCTGTCCTCTGATCCTTCCTCCCTATTGTTCATTTAGGTTTTTATGTATAGCTCAGATGTTGTAACAGTATCTTCTAAGAAGATGCACTTTTTTCAATGTATATGTTAAAATGTGTGTTAAGTTTTAAAGTGTATTACTGCAGATTTTAAGCCTGCTCATTTCTTTGAGAAAAGTAAATATTAATATTTTTTTCTAAAAAAAAAAAGATGTTCTTTATTATTATCTTTTTGTGTTTCAGACCACCTTCCAGACTGAACTTGGTCAGGCACTGGACCTCATGACGGCTCCACCTGGCCACATTGACCTGAACAGGTTTACCATGGAAAGGTAATAACAGAAGAAATATCTTAAATGATATATTTAAATATGGAATTTATCAGAGTAAATACCTTTTTTTTTCTTCATTCCAGGTATAAAGCAATTGTGAAATACAAGACTGCCTTTTATTCGTTTTATCTCCCAGTGGCCTCTGCAATGTACATGGTGAGTATGTTTATGTTGTTAGTTGTTGTATAGTTGGAAGAAGTTAAAGACTGCAGAGTTGTTTCTTTGGGAAAGATAAGCCAGCACAGCCTGTCCTTGTAAAGTAATGAAAGCATGTAGCAAGTTTCTCTTACATGCTGGACCTTCATTCCTGCAGGCAGGGATTGACAGCGAAGAGGAACACAGTAATGCCAAGCACATTTTACTGGAGATGGGAGAGTTTTTCCAAATACAGGTAGTTGGTTATTAATATTATCAGTTTTCTCACTGTTTAAATAACATGTTGCCTTGTCTGCTGTGATAATAAACCATTTATACGTTTTATTCTGTAGGATGACTACTTGGATTGTTATGGCGACCCAGCTGTGACTGGAAAGATTGGGACAGACATCCAGGACAACAAATGCAGTTGGTTGGTGGTGAAAGCTCTAGAAGTGATGAGTCCTGAGCAGAGATCAGTTCTGGAGGTGAGGTTTGTTATGCAGCATTCCCATTTGAGCAAAAATCTCTTCATAGCGACCAAATCTATGGGTCAAAGTTTAACTGCAATGCAGCAACATCAGATTACGATTTGTTTCCTTGCATGGATGTCGTCTCCAACAAAAAATAAAGTTGTTTTTGAAGGCAAATCAAACATTTATTAAGAAACTAGCCTTTACTTACAGAAAACGCCAGTTTCCCTGTTTCAGCCATTTTCTGGCTGGTAATAATGATGTTCCACAAAGATACCCATCTCATTGCATATCCTGTTTTTCTGTTTCCTCTTGTTTACTTTCAGAAAGTCGATGGTTTACTAAAAACTTTCCATTGGAGCTGACATAATCCTGCTGTTCTTAAGAAATATTGCTCAAATGTTTTAAGTGCGGGCTGCACAGTGGCGCAGTTGGTAGCACTGTTGCCTTGCAGCAAGAAGGTCCTGGGTTCGATTCCCGGCCGGGGTCTTTCTGCATGGAGTTTGCATGTTCTCCCTGTGCATGCGTGGGTTCTCTCCGGGTACTCCGGCTTCCTCCCACAGTCCAAAAACATGACTGTTAGGTTAATTGGTCTATCTAAATTCTCCCTAGGTGTGTGTTTGTGTGTGAATGGTTGTTTGTCCTGTATGTCTCTGTGTTGCCCTGCGACAGACTGGCGACCTGTCCAGGGTGTACCCCGCCTCCCGCCTGGAACGTAGCTGGAGATAGGCACCAGCAACCCTCCCGACCCCATTAGGGACACGGGTGAACAGAAAATGGATGGATGGATGTTTTAAGTGCATCCACATTTGTATGTTCATGGAAAATTGTGCAAGAAACCATTCCGTGTTGGAACTCTGAAAATACAGTTAAATCTGAAACTCTTTTAAGACTCATGGGATTTCTTTTTTCCCTTTGAGCCATTGCACATTTCACAATGAAGAAAACCCCTATTTTTAGTTTGGCAGGTGTTTACACTTAATTTGCACCAGTTCAGACCAATTTGTGTCCATGTGTTGCAATTTCATCTCAACAGCATTTCATCATCCTCTGAAACATTTTCCAATATTGGAGTATGCTGGATCTTACTTGATCTTTTTTGAGGATCCCCCTAAAGGGTTTCTCTGTGATGTAGGTCTGGGGTTTGTGATGGGCTCAGAAGAAGGTTAATTTTGTGTGTGATTGTTTTATTTTCATGCAACACATTTTCCACTGAATTGCATCAAGAGCTGATGTTTTCATATTCTCTTTAGGCTTGCTACGGGCGCAAGGATGAAGCCAGCGTGGCGAAGGTCAAAGAGCTCTACAACGCCCTACTAATGCCAAAACTGTATCACACATATGAAGAGGAGAGCTACCAGCGGCTGCAGAAACTCATCGCTCGACATGCTCAGAACCTTCCTCACTCAATATTCCTCAACTTCGCCAAGAAAATTTACAAGAGGAACAAGTGAGGGACGGAACATCACAGGAAACTGGAACTAGAATGTTAAAATCCCAAGGGAGAAGCTTCAAACCGATCTGAGCTGAACATAAATATTTAAGTAGCTTTTCAGTGAGTTATGAATGTCAGGGAACAGAGTTAAAGGCAGAGAAAAGGGTATATTTACCCCACAAAAGTCTCAACGCAGTTATTGTTTATATTTTGACAATAATGTCCAGGAAAGAGTTGTACTTTATTTGGACTTGGGAAGGATACCTGAGAGGTTATTTCCTAAAACTTTTTTATAGTGTTTTTATGAAATACCCAATTGTCTCAATGTAATTGCACCTAATAAATTATTTATGATCTGTCTCTTTTGCATCCTTTTTCTGGGCAAGAATAATGGACACCAAATACACTTGCTGAGCAAGAGAAAGAAATTGTTAAACACCCAGAAATAATGGTCTGGTCTGGTTTGGTGCACATGGAGACCAGTGAAGGGTATGTAAAGGATTGTCACTTAATCTACATCTTATTTTAACAATCACACAGACATTTGATCCCTTTTTAGAAAACATTATTAATCCCAGTCAGAAATTCAGTTACTGTTGGACCGTTTATATCAAGAACCATGTAGTATATAACTGTTATGAAATGCATTCGGACAGCAATCTGGCAACAATGTTAATATGCCAGTGACAGTAAATCAGGTCCAGTTTCACAATTACGAAACTGATAAACAGTAACAGAAAACAGCCTAAGTTCATCACATTCACGATATAGCATAAAAGTCCAATAGGGAAGATTTACATGAAACCATGTTCCTCAATGGTCAATATTAAAAGAATAAAATGAAGCTATTTGTATTAAAAGCAGGAATACTACACTTTTAAATATAAAAGTTTGATCTCACGGCATACACAATAATAGGAAAAACTGCTAATGTAACCAGTAGTGGTCAGCAACATGCTTCACAAAAGGATAAGCCATTGAGGGTCACTGTTAAGGAAGCTCATAGTTCAAAGAGTGCTGTGTTTGGATATATTAGTAAAAGTTCAAGTGGGAGGAAAATATTTGGGTGAAATTACATGGATGACTGCAGCCTCAGGAGGATTACAAACTTCTGGTCCTCACCTGCAATTGTTTGCAATTCCTCATGTCAGGCCGTTATTTTTTTCTTGAAGCAGATACAATTTCAGAAACCTCCACAGAACTGAATTTTGGTTTTCATTAGCTTTAAGCCAGTTTTTTGTAATGTTTTGAAACACAAAAAAAGAAGAAAAACATTTGAATACATTACTCTAATGCATTTATATAAAATATGCTCTATTTCTGAATTCAATTACTTAAATAAATTTAAAAAATGTTGGTAATATCGAGATGTATACTAGATAAAGAAATTAAATATTTTGTCTTATTTTGTTCACAATTGACCTAATAAATCTATGGCATGTTTAAACAAATTTCAGGACAATTTATTATTTATATAAGACTCTTTATTTAGATTTTTAGCTCCAGTTATTTGAAGAAAATACGGGAAAAACGCAATGTTATGACTTTGAGGATGAGTATGCTGATACCAGCAAGGGGTTGGCTGGGCAAAAAGGAGGCGTTTCTGTGTTCTCGCGAGAAGACAGAAGATAAGGCCGTTAACAACGAGAAGAATCCACATCCTCCCGGACCTGGATGTGAGAGAGACATAGGAGATGGAGACCTTCACCCATCTTTAAACGAATCCGACGTGAGTCATTTTAATGCTACATTTATTTGCATGCATGTCCGTGTATTGTCTTTTTAAGCGTACCTGCTTTAACGAGTCATGTCAGAGAAATGTCATGATTTAACATGGTTAAAAAGCATAGAATTCCGCTTGAGGTCGTGATATGTAGATTATGTAGGTTTAAATATATATTATTTAATATCATTTTATTTATATATACGCATTATTTGAGTTAGAACAGGGATAAAATAGAGGTTGATGCTATAAAGCGTAATAAATGGGGCGTGTGGGCCTGTTTGAGAGCGATGCGGATGGATGTAGCCCCCCCCCCCCCTCCACCCATCCTCAGCCCTGTCTCCATCAGCTCTGTGGGATCAATGCAAACAAGGTTCTGCACGGGACCGTCCAAACACACGCAAAGATAGGCAGTAGCTTATATTTTAGTTCCTTGGTGTACTTTATAGCTTTGCTGGCTTCAACCTGCATTCCTGAGAACAAACAGATTATTGAGTCATTTATGTTGCCGTTGCTGTGAAGGACTATATATATATATATATATATATATATATATATATATATATATATATATAATACATATATTTTTTTTGTACATTTTTCTGTATGTGAGTAATAGCCCTCGGTGGATGGGCTTTAAAAAGAAGAAGGCACACTCAGTGATGTGCTGATTATTTCATGCTCCAGTTACATCTGCGTTATGCTCCAGGTATTGGGGATTTTTTTCCTCCCCACAATCTTTTTCATTTGATGTTGCTCTTCCTTCCTTTTATCAGCTTGTGGCAAAGATGGAAACACTATCGACTCATGATTACTGAGGAAGCTTTCCGATAAGATGACAGTTCTATCTACACAGTGCCATTCAAAAGCATTCGTGTTCCGTCAGATTGTCCGGATGTTGTTGCAGTTTAACCGCAACTGTTTTATGGGTATGTCATGTTAGACCATCACAAAGTGCTGAAGTCACTGCATGTCCTTACATATTTTTAATCAGTTTAATTAATAAACTGAGCTTGACTGCATCTTTTGACAACTGGGATCAATTGAAATGTGTGCATGATTGGACTGAATTTCCTTTTTTTTTTATGAACTGCTGCTATATAAATGAACTCAACTGAATTGAGTTGAAGTAGAAAAAAAAATTCATAGTTTTAGATAAAATAAAAAAAAATAAAATAAACTCATAAAACTGGCATGTGTACTTTTAGTCAACCCGGCATCTGACACCCCTAAATAAAATATAGTGTAATCAATTGCCTCCAGAAGTCACCTAGTTAGTAAAAGGTGTTCTGATTTGTGTATTTTAATTTCATGCTGAACACCCAGTCCTAGCTGCCAAAACATGGTGGTGGCATTAACATCCTGTGGGGATATTATGTGAAGAAATCAGAATTGGTGATGGATGTTCACATTTGCTATCCATTCAACCTGACTTGAGATGGGCAATACCCCAAAATGCTTGGTTTCAAGTATTAACTTATGCGTCTGGAATGCAAATTCACACAGCACTTTTCAGCTTTTTACTTGACAAGTAAAGTTAGAAAGCCATGCTTCCCTTTTAAAATATACCTAAGTTTGTAGTTGTAATGTAACGATAAGTGAAAAACTTTTACAAAGCACCGTGTTAGGAGAATCGATGAAATTTATTACAAGGGTCTGGTATATATATTTTTTTACAATAACATCAAAGATGAAAAATAACACAATAAGTAAGGTGGACACAATCTTTGCAGAAACAGAAAAAATGACATGGTGTAAGAAATTTAATTGTATAAAAGTACCATAGTCATATCTTCCAAGTAATGTCTACATTTTCAGAGCACAAACATTTAAATGTGCCATTTTATTCTTTTCTACCTAAATATTAATGATTAATTATGTAATATTTTAAGGGTAGCTTGTTAGATTGTGTTCTTTTCCAATGTCAGGGCAAAAATATTAAGATAGAATGAAAAACTTGTTTAAATAAAATGAAATTTCATGTTGAGCCTCATGAGGGAGTCTTCTTGCTGTCAGTGTTTAGGTAGTTGTAAAAAACAAAAAAGGGGTGTCCTGTGGCAGCCATGCGGTGGATAACAAAACCACTCAGAAAGTAGTTCATAATTCATGTTGATTTTGAAAAGTACAGAAAATGAAACATGGTGTTAATTTGAAAAAAGAAAAGTCTTAAAAATGATCCAGCACCCGTAAAATATCGAGTATAGTCCAAAAGTGGAATTCAATTTCACTCCTGCTTGGTTACGCTTCTCTTCGGAAAGTACAGGGGGAGCCTGGGTGGAATTGATAAGAAGATGGGTGAAACCTAAGACAGGGAAATCCTGCAGAATGTGTAAAAAAGTTCAAAGGGTGTGAATCCCTTTGTATGCCATGAAGACTTGTAAACCCATTTTACTGTCAGAGTTTCAGAAATACAATAAAAATGTTTTTGCAATGCATTGGAGATATGCAGATATACAAAGAAAGAATAGAATATCCCTACTCATGCAGAGCAGAGTGTAATAAAAAGACATCATCAGATGTTATTTTCTCTGACATCCACAGCATGAGACAAAGTGTTCTCTGGAGATTTACTCTGATATCTGTAAAACTGGATTTTAATGAATATGTTATAGACTACGTCAGCTTCGCTTCAATTTAGTATGAAACAAAGACACGTGTAGACAAGAAAACTGGTGTTTGGTGAGCCGAGCCTGCTCGTAGAAGTGATTCATCATGTGTCTTCTTTGATGTTGCAGGATCTTGGGAGTCAAGCCAAGATGTGACTTACGGTGCATCATAGACAGGATCCGTCCAGAATTTCCAGCACCAGTTTCTATAGCAACAGAAGTATCTGAGAATTTTAAATAGTCCCATTCCCACGATGCAGTCGTCCTCCCAGACTCCAAAGCCGCGGCGTTTCGATGCCAGCAGGCGGACTGCTAACTCAGCTGGGTCCAAGCTTCGTGGCTGTAGTCTTCAGAAGGAGGATAAAAACATGAACACAATCACCACCCCGTCCCCAAAGCGGGCTGTTAAAGCCCCCGCTGCTTCCTCCAGGAGCAGGACAGCTGCACAGCCACGAGCTCCTATAATCCAGTCCAGACCGAGCTCTCAGAAACAAGGTCCCACTGCTTCCAGATTGGCCAAACCCAAACTGAAGAGCACTCGGCCATCTGCAGCAACCCGGAATACGCCAGAGGTCGCTGCCCCTCCTCTGCCTCTTCCCTCCGTCCTCCCTCTGGATCCAAACTGCAACGAACCAAGCCTCCCTTGCCTGTGCTGCGATGGTCGCTCTCCTCAGGACAACAACAGCATGTTCAACCATAACCACAACAACAACAACACCGTCTCCATCAGGCAGCAGCTGCAGCTACCTCCTCCTCCTCCTGTGGTTCAGTTGGCCGACAAGTGTGATGGGATGAAGGCCAAAGAGCCGGTTCCCTCGCATGCAGAGCCCTCTGCCCAATCTGCTGCCAATCTGGGAAATGATGTGAAGAACGCAGATGAAAACGCAGACGTGGACAACAAGAAAACTGTAGATGAAGATGACGAGGAGGAAATAAGCAGCAGAGATACTGCTGTCGATGATGATGAGGACGATGAGACAGATAGTGATGATGATGATGATGACACCCTGGTGCCGTCATGCTGTGACTGCCCCCCATCCCTATTGGAATTCTCACTCTCTTCTTCCACTTCATCATCCTCCACTTCCATCAGCTCCTGCTCTGACCTGGAGTCTGACTGTGCCGATCAGTGCGCTTCCATGTGCTTCTCACAGGACCAGGACCATCTGTCTGCTGCTTTGAACCCCAAAGACCAATTTCCTGAGTTCAAACATCCCTCATCTCTTCCACTTAACAAGAATCCTTTCTCCCTTACCTCCTGTTCCCCAGTGGCCTCTTGCTCCCCTGATGAGGGTTACCCCTCTGCGCTTGACTCCTTTTCTCCTGACTACTTAGGGGCTAAAGGCGACTCTGATGCTGACAAAGTAGATTTACTTGACTTCCTAGAGTCTGTAGGGGAGTTTGGGAAAATGGAGCGCTTCAGCCAGGTTATCCAAGTTGCTCGCTGGGATCTGGAAGGGGAGCAACACTGGGATGTACTGAGGGATCGCCTAGATCACCTGGATCGTTTGGAAAAAGTGAATAGGGAAGTGAAGCTGGCCTACATTGCCAGACTTCACGAGAAGGGGTTTGATCTTGAGGATCTGGAGGAGCAGGACCTCTCAGATATTATGGATGAAATGGGGAACATCGACATTCCCTGGAAGTTGTATAAAACCCGTGATGGAACAATGAGGGAGTCTCAGGAGTTTTCAGATGCTGGAGTTGATCTCACCGCTCCATCAGACTGTGAAGATCCCCTTGCTCCAGACTCCCTCACCCCTTCCCCCATTGAGCCGCCACCCAGACCTCCCAAACCTCCTGCCCGTCATGCCAGTGTGAGCTCTGATCTCCACACCTACATCAACATCAGCAGAGAGACCACCTCCATGGCCGTCGCAACCTCCCCCACTTTGTCTACTTTCGCCCCCAACTCCCCTTCGCCCACATTCTCAACATTTCGATGTGAGAAGCCCCTCCCTCCATCTCCGCCATCCATCCCTCCTCTTCCTCTCTCCAAACCAGTCCCCTACCTCACCCTTTATACCACTCCTTCCCCACCTCCTTCCATTCCCACTCCAACCCCACCCATCCCTCCACCTCGAAAGCGACACCTGGCCAGGAAGGAGGCCCAGCGGCTCGCTGCTCTTCAAGCTGAACAGGAAAGAACTCCCCTCTCTCTGCCACCACCCACCACACGCCCTCCACCATTGCCTCCTCCACCTGTCATCTCAGTGTCTTGCTCCTTCTCACCCCCCGCCATACCACCACCACCTGCCCTGCCCCCTCCACCCTCCTTTCACACATTGGACGTGGAGATCCGGAAGCTGCTCATGCTTGCCGGACTGACCCAAGCCGAGCTCCTTAAACTTAGCCCTGAGCTCAGTGTCTGCGTTGGGGAGCTGGACGATGAGGAGGAAGCAGATAATCACTTTACATCCAGATCTCTGGAGTCCAGAGAGTTCAGATTACAAGACAGGGAGGCAGAGAAGGAAAACGACACATGCAAAGTGGGTGGAGATGGAAAAGCATCTGAGGATGGCAATAAGGAGGGGGAAAGTAAAGACAGACAAAGGACCACCTCTTTCACTGAAATTGCAAGAAGAAGGAAGAAGAACACTGTTTTAGTGACAGATCATTACTACAGCACAAGTTTTAATAATCCACATGAAGCAACAGTAAAGACTTTCTCTTATTCAAATGAGCTACCAGATTCTCCTCCACCTCCTCCACCTCCTCGTCCTTTGCCTCCCATCCCACCTTCTTTAGCGCCCCTCAAAGTGAGCACTTTGCCTGCTAACTCTGAGCAACCTGAGCGCTTTGATTGGCTTATAGCTTTCACACCCGAATGTGAAGCCCCACCACTCCCAGTACTGGAGAAGAGAAAATCCACCACTGAAGTCCCAAAAAAGCTCAGGTCATCAGGCTCGTCTCCAGGCTCTGGTCCAAAGGTGACTACGTTTAAAGAGCTTCGTTTCCGCAACAAGAGCACCTCCCCTCCCACAAAGGTGATCACAGATCCCGAGCCCGACCCCACTGTTATCACCCCCGACCCAGATATACTCTACAACTTGAGGTGGAGGAGGGAGAAGGCTGGTAGTGACGGCAGCCAGTGGGAGTACACTTCACAGGCCCAAGCCCTGTTCATGCAGCCGCCCCCAGCCCTCACCTCCATGGCCGCCCTGAAGGAGATGCTGCAGAGAGCTGACAAGGAGGGTGGACAGCTGGAGTTGTGCCCATCGCAGAAGATCGGCTGCTCAGTCAGTGACAGCAGCCTGTGGAATGTAGGCCAAGACAGGGAGATGAGAGAGGAGATGAAGGAAAGGAAGACAGAGAAAGGAAAAGAGGAAGTGGAGGTGAGAGGCCGGGCTGATGGAGGGAGAACTTTTGAATCGAGAACTTCTGGTGAGTACAACTTTCATGAGTCAACAAATAACTAACAAGGCCATTCCAATTTAATACAGTTGAACACCTTAAAGTGATTTCTCATGCTGATACAGAAAAGTGGTCTTAGTTTTTAATTCACTTCTCACAGAGCCTCAAAGAAGTTAGCAAAGAACCAGTTAGATCTGTACTTTGTGACCAACAGGCAGTGAAAATGGCACACATTGTTCCAATTTCTTTATTTAAATCTATAACAAAACAAAGCAGTTTTTTTTAGATGCAACAAGCCTTTAGCTAAAAACATACAAAGATTTTTTCAGAAGTATTCTTATATTTTTCAGTCTTTCACATTTTGTTATGTTGCATCCAGAAAACCTCAGTGTGTTTCATTGAGATTTTATGTGGTAGACCACCATAAAGCAGTACATGTGTAATTTTGGAGGTAAAATTACACATTATCCAGATGATGCTGCCACCGCCATGTTTCATAGTGATGTGCAATGTTAGTTTTCATCCACGCTTAACCTTGCGTCCAGTCCAAAAATGTTTGATGAATTAATGATTTGTTTTAAGTATTTGGAAGTAAAACATAAAGAGATAGGAGGTTTTGCACAGTCCTGTAGATGTCTTTATTTATGTGTCCATTACAAACTGTAAATTAAAATCGAGATGATAAGATAATGAAAAGGGTAAAGAGGGGATAACAAACAGGTGGATAGGCTGCATTCTCATATCCTCAGTCATGCAGAGATTATTTCCTTGGACATTTTCCTCCTTGTTGTCTCGTAATAGAAAAACCAAGATGGATGAAAATGTTGACTCATTAATGGTAATGGTACATTGAGCATGATTCACAGAGTGAAAGTAAGGGTGATGTGATGGATGCCTGATAATGAGGGGTACGCAGCGAGAGTTTAGGAGTGAGGGAAGCACGGGGAGTGAAAGATGAACAGCCGTGAAGATAGATGAGGTAATATGAGATAAAAGAGGTGGTTGGAAACTTTCCAGCCAGCACATCCTCCACTGGTTATCAAAGTGTGATTTCATCATAAACTTATTCAATTATTTATCATCTCTTCATTCTGAGGGTTGGGGGATAATGGGAGAGCACTAAAGTCTACATTTTCAGTTTTCTTATTTTCCTAACTGGATTCCTACTCAATCTGGAAAAGTATGGAATTTGATTTTATTATTTCCCAAGTCTGGGAAAAGTAGGAAAAAGGCAAATGAGAGTAAGGAAAAATACATGTATTTCCTGGCTTTATTATCACTATTACTGTCTAAAAGTACCCCTTCTTTGCTGTCCTTTCTTCTTTAGTTCAGCCAAATTAATTGTTGATTTAGGTACATCAAGGATAACTTTCTCATATAAGGCAAGGTTGCTTTTGATAGCTTTCTCTCTCCGATTATTCCTATTAACATTGATGATTCCTATTAATGACGTTATGATTTAAAAACAGCTTTTTCTGTTTTCTCAGATTAAATTAGCAAATACTTTTTTACACATTATAAACTGATGGATTTAATTCCCATCAGTTTATAATGTGTAGGATGGTTGCTTCCCTGTATCCACAGTCCTCCAATATGAAAGTTTATTTTAATTCTTTAAGATCTTGGGGTGATGGGATGTGCTGTGGTGGCGCAGGGGTTAAGCACAACCCACATATGGAGACCTTAGTCCTCGAAGCAGGTGCCGCAGGGTCGATTCCCGGCCTGGCGACCTTTGCCGCATGTCTTCCCCTTCTCTCATTACCCACTTTCCTGTCAATTAACTTTTGAATAAAGGGCACTAGAGCCTTTTAAAAAAAAAAGATCTTGGAGTGAAATATCTCTTTGATAGGTGTCCGATTGATGCAGTAGGGTTGATCATTTTTTTCTACCGCTCATGAAGAAGTTGTTTTTTTCCTGAAATGTATGTATTTAGAGGAAAATGAAACAACTTATGAAAAGGTGTGTACACCTTTAAGAGACAAAGGGGTGGAACTCTGTGTACAGGCCAATTGCTAAGAGTTTTGTTTTCATAATAGGAAGTAGCATATGTTGACTTCAGTTCAAAGGGAGCTCAAGTCTACACAAGGTACGACTTCTCTCTCAGCTCTTTTTTTAGCCTGGCAGAAAACTGTAGTGCCACTCTGAGGCTCTACAGAGCTGAGGTTAGAGACTGAAGTGTGTTATCTCTGTCTACTGACTCAGCATTCATACGGTGACTGCTGTTACTGCTGGGGAGGACAGGAAGGTAAAAGCAGGGGAGGAAACAAAGGAGAAAACTGACATAGGGAAGGCGATCCGGAGATGGCACCGCACTGCAGTGAAGTTTAAAATACTTGGAGTAGTTTATGGAGTCTAAAAATTTACTATGTTCATATATTTTTCTCAAGGAAGTGATAGAAAGTGAAACTACACTGTGTTTACACCCCATCAACTTTTTTAGTTTGTCTCAAGATAAACAACTTTAATGTATTCATCGGGATTTTTTGTTTTTTACTAGAAATAAATATCTGAAAGTTGTGATTTTTTTCAATACCTCTTTTTCTAATGTCCTTGTGCTGTGATTGCAGCTGCAAGTCTTCTGTCTCTATCAGCTTCTAGGGACATTGTTTTGCATATTATTATGGTTCAGGCACAGTCAGATTGCTGCTAGCATCTGGGACCGGCATTTTTCAAGTTTTATCCCAGATTCTTAATTGCATTTAGGTCTAGACTTTTACTGAAATGATATTACTTCTATACCTCATTTAACAAGATGCATGCCTTCTAAAAAGTTCCACTTTTCACTCATTAGTCACAATGATATTTTTCCAAAATTACTGTGAGTACAGCTGGATTTATTCTGAAATGAAATTGCATACATGTATCCCTTAGAGCAATTGAGGGTGCTAGATTTTACTTAGCTAATTAAATCCATATGCACACAATTTTTTTTTAACTGTTTGAAAGCTAATTATTAATTTCCTGTATTTGTACAATTATTGACTACTTTGTGTTGGTCTATCACATAAAACCCCAGTCAAATACTGAGGTTTTATAGCATTTATTTATTTAAAATCCAAAATCTAAAGACTTCTGTTCAAAGCTGCCATCTGCTGGTCATAGGATAGAATTCAGGATTCAGTTGCTGCCAGATTTTCTTTCATTTTTGTCTGGACAAACAAAAACACATGCAAACGTTGCCCTCACAGTTGTTCTTAACATTTGCTTAACTGCAGTCTGAACATCACATGTGGGGGACCACAGGCACACTAACCCTTATTTAAAAGAAGTGGAATTGATCTTAATAAATCAGCCTCTCTGGCTCCTGTGGTCAGTTTTAAAATGTGAGCCAAGTCTAAGTCTAGTGCTCTGTTATTAGACAATGGAAGCTGAAATACTGTTAGAATTGTGCATTTTTCTCCTGTTTTACACTAACATTCTCTACATCTCTCTCTCCTTCCCATTTCTTTGCCACATTATCACTTTGTTTTTTTTCTCACCCATCTATCCCACTCGGTTGTATCCATTGTATGTCCATTGCTTGGCTTTATGTTCGCCATATCCTGACTAATATTTTTCCGCTTAATGCCCTGAACTGAACAGTTTCATCACCCCCGCTGTCCCTTACCCGGTCCCCCCAACCCTACTTCCTGCACTCTGCCCTCCCTTCCCTCCACCCAGACCCCCATAACTCGCAGCTCCTCGCAGATCGGTGGTCCTCCAACAAACAGGCCAACGAACAGCGGGGTCCTGCTGCTGCAGGCTCAGCTTATTTCCACAAAGACGACTCCAGTTCTCTTGTAGGCTCTGGATTTGATGATTCCCTGGCTGATTTCCGCGCAGACTCTCCTCATTACTACAGAGACATTTTCAGTGAAAACACACATTCAGCTTATAAGTACGTCAACGATTCCAAAACCAACACGGGGGACTTTGAGTCGAAGTGTAATTTTGACTCACTCTACTGCAGCGATTCAGGGAAGCGAGACGACACCCACGTCTCGCTTAGTGGCACCTCCGGACCGCAGGGCTGCACCACTCCATATAAGAACATAGATGTTATGATGAGTTACCCAGACAGCTTCAGTGCTGTGGATTCGCTGTATTCAGAGAGGCGCTGCCGTGCAGACGATAGCAGCATTAAGGCCAGAATGTCCAAAGAGCTTCCTCCCCTCCCCACATGCTACCTGTACCACCCTAAAAACTGCCCGCTCCACCGGGGCGCCCCTCCACGCCTCTCCCCTATCGGCGCCCTCTCCCCTCCCCAGCGTTCTGGAGCTCTCCCGCTCTCTCGCCTCAACTCCCCGCTCTTTCCCCGTTCTCACACTCTTCCTGCCCTCGCTGCTCCCCTCTACTACCCAAACCTCTACCCTCCCATCCCACCCAGGGCACCCCCTATACTCCCTAAACTCTACCAGGGTCCTCCGCAGCCACATGTGGCGAGTAAGAATCTTTCCTACACTGCATTCCACATTTTCTCTGTCTTTTTTATTTATTATTTTGCTAGACATTTAACTTGTGTGTATTTCACTCTGGAGTAGCTGTTTCCTATTTCAGCTTTGAGGGAGTTTTCCAGATTTGAAAGTAGCCATAACTATAGCTATTTGTGATATCAGAGGGCAGCTACCTGCACGTCATCTGATATGTCCTATCTCCACTCTTCTTTTAAATCTGCAAAAAGGTCCTTCAGACGGGGAATAGCTGGTCCTGTCACAGCGTGTCTACAGTCACTCTGCTCAATCTGTCTCTCTTTGTCCTCCCCTGTCTGTTTGTCTGTGTTAGTCTGTTCTGGTTTCTCTCCTTGTTTTTCTTCTGTTTCTGCATGATGTGTTAAAATTGACACATGCATCTCAGCCAAAGCACACCCACATCACAGTAGATCTTTAAATTACTTTGTTCCTTGTTTCCCCCACTTTGATAACAGTTAAATCTTCATAAACAGTGGATTTTAAAAAAGTCTATCCACTCTATTTAAAATGCCAGAGGGTTTATCATTTCAGAACTTTTCTACATTTAATATCTTTATGTTTTAAAGGATTTTCAAACTTTCTTTTTTTCATTTTTTATTTTTTTTAGGACTGGGTGGAGTGGATAAAAAAAGAAAAATAACTTTAAAAATGTAGTTACATAGGTTTGCACACTTTCTTCTAACTGGGATATTTTTATACCTAGCACTACTACTAATAATAACAGTAACAATAATAGTAATACTGATAATGATGTAAACATTTATGCAACCAAATTTCTTAGTTTTATTTGTCCTTTAAAAAGATTATTGTTTTTTATTTTATTTTTTGAGTCATAAGGGTTACCGGTCAATTTAAAGGTGGAAAAAGGTCTGAAAGGATTTATTGTAGTCTTATTTTTCATGTCACAAAACCATGGCATTTTAATATAGTAATTTTATAGTCTTTCTTCATCCACTGTATGACTTTGTTCTATAAATACCAGTGTGTTCACAGCACCTGTGTTTGCACATTTGTTATTATATGTCTTGTTATTTTTGTGGTAACACCAACAGCTGTTTCTTTTTAGCTTCTTATTTGTTCAGGTTTTCTTTCTGTCAGTTTGTAGAATGTTTTGCGCACACTCACAAAAACCTCTGACTTCATGTCATATATTTCTTGAAAAAATTCATAGATTTAACATTTCTGCTCTGTTACTGGAGCCTTGCAAAAACTAGAACTTTATTTTATTCTTCCTTTACTAATAATGCTGGGACATATTGAAATTTGAACCTTGAGGGTAAATTGTTTGAAACCTAATGACAGCTCTTGATTAAGTTAAACTATCAAATTAACTTAAAAAATATGATTGTAACAAGATTTTCTTTTCAACACAGTGAAGACTGTTCAGTCTCTAAAGTTATTGTTTACATCTCCATAATTCTACATTTTCTTTGTAACCAGATCTAGAATAAAATGTCGTTAGCGTACTCCAGGAAAAATATTATGAGGGAAATATTACAGGCTGCTCGTGTCTCACCATGAAACGTCAACAGTAATTCTTGCTCTTCACTGTAATAAATTGTAGCGGTGTGTTCAACTCTCTTGCACATATTAATTGGCTCTCCCTCAGGAGAAACACTTTTCCAAGTTGAGGTTATGCTTGGCTGTGCTGGTTGCTGGGAGACCAAAGTAAGTTAGGAGTTTTTTATTCTTCAATTTAAATGCAACATTGACCTCAATACAATCAACCAAACATAAAATTATTAAATAAAGTTATAATATTTGGACTTTAATAGTAGCAGAGAAAACATTGTTGAACAGAGCAGATTTTCCGAATTTGTAACAATTTAGCCACAATTATATGGGTGGTGGAAGTTGGCAAAACTATAGATTGATATTCAGTAGACTTCATCACATTTACATTTTAAAAAAGAACATAAAAATAATTCCTAAAATCTTCCTTGTTAGGGTGAGATTTGTGGCTCTACATGTGATGAACTATCTACTTTAGAAAAAATCACACTATTCACAGTTTTAAAAATGTAACTCTAAACTGTTGAGACTGACTGTTCTAATTACTGTGAGACTTTCAGGATTAGCTCTTTTGTCTTTTTTCTTTAATTTAAAACCCAACTCCCTTGCAAAATATAATATTTGTAGTTTTGAAAGAATCACAATAATTATTGGGAGCCAGACATTCACACTGGAAGTGCTTTGAGTAAAGCTTTAGGAGTTTGTAAGATTTCAGGAATTTGTTTTATGAAATCTATGATATGAATTGGAAGCATTAAGTGAGTCAGTATGGGTTGATTAATTTCCTGATGAATTTGTGAGCTGAGGTTGATGCATGGGCTTCTGTTTAACACTCAAGCTGACAAGAAGCCATCATTACGGATTCAGATGTAAAACAACCTCACTACTGTGGCTCCAACACTCACAGGATGTGCTCACAAAGCACCATCTGCTTACATCTGCCTAATTTCACTTAATAACACTCGTATGTTAGTTTTGCTTAGAAATTGAAGCTGTATGTAATTATTTTCTCTGCCGCTGCAAGCCGTCCGCAGTGTCTCGTTTGCCGGCTCCGTACAGAAGATAGACGTTCCCTGGATGGGCGAGGATGTGGAGCATTCAGTGAGGGGTCTCGGCCTTACCTCTCTGTGTATGCAGGAAAAGAAAGGTGTTCATTCTTGCATTTGTATTATGTTTTTTTCTTTTCTACTGCATATAAACTTATCACCCAGTTCCTATCTTATTGTTTCTTCTCTTCAGCTCTGGTCAGTGGAGTCAGTGCTGCAGTGGAGGCCATCTTGGCTCAGTTCAGTTCTTCACGGACCATAGTCCAGAAGGTCAGTCCCTAAAGAGCAGATTTAATTACTTTGTTCTTTTTGCAAGTGTGTAAATGTATAGATGTGGGTTCTCTAAGTGAATAAGCAATTTTTAAAATTGTTAAAAAAAAGAGTGTTTTGAGTCATGCCCACAAAAACAAGAATGCATTATCATCCATGGATGAGGACCCTGCACTACAGTCTTGAAGCTCGTCTCTCTGTGCGGCTGTAGAAAAATAACCGATTGTTTTAACAAAAACAACCTTCTTTCAAAGGAAACTGTTGAATGAATCTGTGGTCATTTAATACACACACAAAAAGGGTATAAAAGCCACTTTCATTACAAAGATCATACACAGTTCATGCCTTGGCTAGAACAGACTACTTGAAACATACTTGTACTTGTACTTTACATGTACTTGTAAACATCCAGACCACATGGAGATTGTGAGCATTCTCTGTGAGCATACAGTTTAGGATGTAAGAGAATGCTTATGCCAATAATATCTGGAGTATTTTTCTTCCTCTGTGTATGGCCTAAATAAAGCTAATGAAGGAGAAAGGGTTTGACTAAAGCTGCTGTTGGACAACTTTGACTTCTCTACAAACCACAACATGTGCAACATTACCTAGAAGAGGCTTTGGAGAGCCAAGCAGCCTGATTTTTTGAGAAAACTAAGGACTTATAGAGTTTGAAAGGGGTGACAGAAAGTTTTTTTGACTACTACATTACTCGAGAGCAGGTAAAGAGTAAAACACACAGATTGTATAGGAAAATGTGAGACTTTCACTATCTCTGCATGATTTCCTAAGCTAAAGTCTCCTAATCTAAAGTGTTCTGGTGATTTATTTGGATAAGATGGAAAGCTCGCTAAATAATATTTGTTGAATTTCATCAACAAATATTTTCTTCAAACACTTGTCCATGAATTGCATATTTCTCTCCTTTTTCTCTTGAGCATTTCTTTCCAAACGTCTTTTTCAATTGCTGCAAACCTTTTAACTCATCCAATTCCATTTCCTTCCCCTCCATGTTCACCCCAGGCTTTATCAGGAGACAGCGCCATAAATCCATCTCTTGGCCGTCTGGTGCTGCAGTGCCTCTGTCCCGCCCTGCACAATTTGCTGACCGACGGCTTGAAGCCTCACCAGAGTGATCTGATTGCAGGCCGGAGGCCAAACTCAGCCTGGAGTCTGGTGCAGGCCACAACGAGGACAGGTAGCATCCAAAACCTCAAATGCTTGGACAGTGCCTGGCAGCTGTCCTGCCAGGGGGGGAGATTTCTTTTCTCCCCCCCTGGTTGATGATGATAAACTTCAATTTTAGATTTCTCCCTCTGTTGATTTTTACTGTTGAAAACGCTGAATAGAGGAAACCAGCTGGATGCAGATATTGATCGTTGTATTAGTGCCAAGCTTCACAGCAGTATTTCAATCACCTGTCTTCCTTTTTTTCCCTCCCATGCTCTCTCACTCAACCATTTCTGCAAGGTCCCAAAACTCAAGCCTTATTTAACCTACAAATCCGGGTTGGTGAGCTGCCGCAGCTGAGACACAGCAAGCAGAGGTTCAATGCATTCCTCCTTGGTCTGCTAAAGTAAGGAATAGCTTTTCTTACCTAACCCTGTGCAAGAGTTTGACATTTTGTCCTCTGGAAATGTTCTTATCACAACTGCTTATATCATTCTCCTTCTCTGATTTTTCTCTTAAAGCACCAAGCTTCTAGATTTCTGGCTGTCTCATCTTCAGTCTTGCAGCGGTAAGTTTCTAAACCCTTAAAACAGATCTGGCTGTTGCTACAGTGCCTTGCAAAAGTATTCATATCCCCAGAGATTTATGACATCTTGAGCTTCAACTAACAAAACATATTTTAGTGGAATTGTGTGTAATAAACCAACAAAAGTAGCAAATAAATTTTTTAAATGCAGTTTGCATTCAGTCCTATTTACTTTGCCACAAGATGTCTTTTACAGAACATTTCACCACTGAAAAATATATCTTTCAAAATTCTCCTTTTGCAAGCAAGCCACTTCTAAAACCCTATATTTCTCAACCTCAGATGTCCTGGAGGCATGTTACCACCCTACTTCCTTTATGCGTCTGTCGCTGACCACCTGCTGGCCTCTTTTTGAGGAGCTGCTCCTCGTGCTGCAGCCTCTGAGCCTGCTCACCTTTAACCTCGACCTGCTCTTCCAGCACCATCATCTGGAGGCGGATTCTCACAGGCCTGAGATGCCCAGATCTCCTCATCGGGAAGCCGGGCTACAGGCTTCCCTGCAGGGCCAACTGAAATCCCCAGCTGGCAGATACATGAAGAGCCTCTCAGAAGTGGACTTTGGAAGCCCAGAACATTCACCAAATACAAATTCTTCACCAATTTTAAACAATGGGGGATCCGAGTCATCAACAAGTACAGATTCTGAACCTGTCAAGGCTTTGCCTAGTTTTGGTCAAACAAGTCCACAGCTGCTGTGGGTGCAGGAAAAGGAAATTGAAACTTTACCTCTTTCTAATGTAGATGAAGATAGTTTTACCCATCAAGCTGGACAGGTCAGTATTTTATCATCCAATGCTTACAGCCATTTGTGGTTGTACAGTTCTGCCAAATGGACTTTTGTTTTTCTTTTTTACTGTAACTATAGGTGATCCAGCAGAGCTGGGGAGTTGTGATGCGCTGGGGAGGTCGGCTGAGCCAGAACCTGGCCGACTTTAGCCTGTCTGCCGTGAAAAAGGAGGAGACGAACACCAACAGTCCTGATTTCCAGGACCAGACAGGAAGTGACTATTCCCCCGTCAACGGCTCTCAGGTTTCCTGGAGTTTGGGACGACTTTTTGGAGCCTCCAAAAGCCCTATGAGTCACACACCACCAACCAGGTGAGCCGCTGTTTTTACTGAGTACATCAGCACAGAAAAGGAACTTCTTAGGATGGAAGAATATAAACTAAGCTTTTGCCCAGTATGTAGACAGGCTAAATATTTTTGAACACTTTTTGGGTATTAAAGAAAGAACTCCAGCAACACACAATCTCCATCTCACTGAGGACAACAATTTTATATAATCTGCATGTAGCAATCAAGTGAAATTTAACTTTTATAGTTTTCTGCCCACAAAATTGTACTGTATCTCATGACACAATATGTCTGACTTCTCCCATCCACAGGCGTCCCTCTCAGTGGTTAGCTCCTGGTCTCACGGCTCTGACCCGAATGGTGAGCAGCAGTTCCACCCCAACGCTACGCGGAACCTCTGAACTTCAGGAAGGAAGCGACAAAGAATCAGAGAAAAAGACAGATGCCACAGAAATGAAAGAAAAACCCAGACAATTCAGGTAGAACACAGAAACTCTGCAGATTCATGCTAGAGCTGCCTTTTAAGCTTGAGCTGCTAGAGATGCAGTTGTTATGTACTCATTAATTTTCCATTGAACTTGAAAGACAGGTTTTGATATATTTTAGAACCTTTAAAAACAACTCAATTTGGATGAAATATCTAGTTGGTAAATAGATTTTTAACTCTAGACTAAAAAACTCATGGTGATACCACAATCTCAAATGCCTTAATCGCACCAGCTTATTTCATAATGAAACTGAGTGTGAGATATTATCCTAATGCCTTTTATGGTAAAGGAGGATATAAAAACATTTCTACAAAATGTTACCAAATATTAATTAACGCTAGTGTGATTATCCACAGTGAAATGAGTCATGTAGCGATATTGACTAAAGAGCCACTAAGTGAGGAAGAAGAAATTTATAAAGCCAGATTATAGTTTTTTCTTAATGACTGTTTTTACACTTGGAGGAAAAATAGAGAACATTGTAAGGCTGTGAACGCCTTCATCACCATCATGATGTGAGGAAGCTTGGCTGAAGGAGAGGATTAGAGACTACAAACCTAATAGGAATGGGCCAAAATTCCAGCAAACTATGGTGGGAAGCATGTGGTGCAGAAACAAACAAAAAACATGCTTTTTTTTGCAAAATACCAAATGGAAATGTTTGTGAACTTTGACTTTAAAGAAAGTTCACAAAAAAATAAATAATATCTGACAGTTTAAATTTTGTTTAAATGATATCAAAGAAAAATTAAAATAGACAAAAACTTATACTGACATATTGGAGCTTTATTCAAACCAGTACTACAATGAAATTTGATTGGTGGATATTTAAATAACATGTTTTGCCATTATATACATGAAATAAAAGCATCAGATTTAGACTATCAGTTATACAAGAGGATGGACTAGTCATGGAAAAAAATAAAGACAACTT
Source organism: Xiphophorus couchianus (assembly GCF_001444195.1). Lineage (NCBI taxonomy): Eukaryota > Metazoa > Chordata > Actinopteri > Cyprinodontiformes > Poeciliidae > Xiphophorus > Xiphophorus couchianus. The sequence continues at coordinate 14,700,089 of NC_040230.1, read as the reverse complement.
AATCTGAGGTAAACCAAGGCATGTCTCAGCTCTCTTTAACCCTCCAGGAACCCCAGTGGGTGCAGCAGAGATCAGAATAGCTGCTGTTACCATTCTCTCGTTGAAGGACGTTCACTGACTCATCGCTCTGACCGGTCCTGGTCGTGACTCATCCAGTCCTGCTTCATATGCTGACAGTATCGTTCTCATGGCTGTAACCGTTCTTGTGCTTCAGATCCGTTCGAATGCTGTGTAACCACACCGGAACCGGTTCGGAGCTCAGCTTCTGCAAAGGCGAAGAGCTGGTGGTGCTGGGAGGCGTCGATCAGGATTGGATTCGATGTCGTCAGGGAGACAAGGAGGGGCTGGTACCTATTGGCTACACCTCTCTCATCATGTGACGTCGGCACTGTAACTTCTGCACTAAAATCCATATTATATTAAATAAATATATATAAAATATATCCATATTAAAGATATTTTAAGTGAATCTGGAGGGTTTATGGGAAGGTCGCACTACTCTGAAAGGGATATTTTACGTGGGTTTGAGCTGAGAGCATGACGCCATCTGCTCTGCTTTGCTTTCATCTCGAGTATTCTCCGGTCCTCTCCTGTTGTGAACATATGGGGCTTTTTTCCCCATTAAAACTCATCCTGTTTGGTAGCTAATGAGTTTAAGTAGCAGGAACGCAGCAGATGGCATGAAGTAATGACTCAACTCAAATTCAAACCATTATAATATTTAAGTGAAGTGTCCCTTTTAATGCTTTTCTTCCATTCCTGCGCTCCACGTCAGCTGCTGATCTGAACCTGATGGCGGGGGAGACCCTGTCCACTTAACGTGTTATAGTCGACATCTTTGGAGCAGTCTACTTCAGCACTGCAGCCAGCAGGTCATTGAGTGAAGAAAGGATGCTAGAGTACTACGCCGCAGCTCCTGTTTGCATACTGCGTGTCGATGTGGTGAATTGTAGCTGTGTAGGTCTGTGTTCCCTTATCAACCTCTCTCATCTCTGGCCCGGTTTGTGTGTGTTTCTGCGATTCTAGTAGAATGTATAATTATATATATATATATATAAATTATAATAAATCCATGTGTACAGCTATATTAACTGAGAGGGATTTTACCAAGACAGATAGATTACCAAGAGGGAAAAAAAAGTGAAACAGTAAAGACTGTGACATTATTGTGAGTTTGACCGATAGGAATGGGTTGATCCATCTTTACACGTGCAACTCGCCTCACACATTAAGTCGATGTTCTGCAAAGTAAATTCTGTTTTAATTATAAAACCCAGCATCTTCCTTTATGCGTGCTTTTTGTGTTGCAAATTTTTTGCCATACATTAAGGTGCAAAAGATTTTTTCAAACCACTATATCTTTAAACTTTGCTTCAGCTGAGCCAGACTTTATTGTAATCTCTTAGAGTTTTCTGGATCAATATTTCTCTGGGCTTTTGAGGGTTGTTTTTTAGGTGTTCTTTGAATTTTGAATGCTTTTTCACTCAATATCTCTCCACCATTTTCACTGATAATTCACTTTTTTTGTCAAAGCATTTACCTCTGACGTAGTGCCTTGCAAAAAAAGTGGTGTCCATTAAACTCCTCCCCAAAGCAATGTTTTGTAGACATAAACTTGATCCTGGATATGGTTCCACGGTTGAGATGTTTGCAAATTCTTTTTGGCAAAATCACTCAAGCTCAAAGTGGTTGGACGGATTTAGACTGTAATTATCCATTTTAAAGTCTTGCCACAGATTCTCAATTGAATCTAGGTCTGGTCTTTAACTGGGCCATCATAGCATAAATGTGTTTCGCTCCGGACAGGTTTTCCTCCAGGGTGGCCCTGTGTAGCTATTTTCCTGTCAACACAGAAAAGCATTACCACAGCATGATGCTGCCACCGCCGCGCTTCAGTGTTGGAATGGTGTATTCAGAATGATATGCAGTACCACAAATTGTGTTTTGCATGCAAGTTAAAAAGTAAAATTTGGTCTCTTCCTCATATTTGCTGTACACCGACATGTTTTTCAGTTAGATTCTGTAGATTCTGTAGTCAGCTAGAAGATCTGGAACAGGAAAATTTGCAAGAAAAAAAATCAGTCAAGGTCCAAAGAAAATTTCTGAAAATCTGAAGAACTACTAATAAGGACAACTTTTAAAATATTACAGGAAAGTCTGGCTCCTTGGAAGGCAAGCATAAGGGAAACAAGGGATGACTCAAGGCTTTTGCAGTACTGTAATTTTCTGAAAATGATTACGTGTAGCTCATAAAGTTTAACACTGAATGCATTTTAGTATAAGCATGGATGCTTTGAATGAATGACACATTGATATAACCCTCCCAGTGGTGAAATATGAGACAAAGCAATCTGTAGCTCATCCTGTGGTTTGAGAAATAACCTCACAAAAACATTTTCAGCTCTTGTGTAATACTATCTGAAATAAAATATGAATGCAGCGAGAGGGGGGGAAAAAATCCTTGAACTGATGTAAAATGCTGCAGTGAAGCTTATAGGTTTGGTGGCTTTTCCTCAGCTTTTGTATTTATCTTCCTGCCAGGTCTGATCATAATCATTGATATTAATGATAGTAGTGATGGTGGAAGTGGTTCGTTTGTACTGATGCCACTCATATGAAACCCGTTGCTTTGCATCATATTTATATATTTATTCGTTTATCTCTGGATTCTAGATGTATCGACGACTATGCATATGCTTAAACGTTGAGCTGTTTTGTTTCAAAGTCATCATTTTAGTTTTGTGTACAACTGAGGCATTGCAAGATATCTTAAACCCTAAAGATACAAGATGAAAAGAGACTTGAAGACGTCTGGATTTGGTTCTGTAGGAAGGTTTCTTTACCACTGATAAATCAGGGAGAGCTCAATTCTTCAAAATATCCTTGTAGTTTCTATGTACGCCAGTGCCATGTAGCATGACATTACTGGCGCTACAGCAAAAGTCCAGTAGCAGTAAATGAAACCACTACATGCTCATACTGTAAATAATTATCATAATAAAACACCATCAAATGGATAGTTATAAGAAATCTTCAGATTGAATATTATTGGACAAATAAAGTTCATTTAGATTTTTTTATGTGAAAGCTGATAATTTATTGGATGTACTATTTATTGATTCCAGGGTGTATAAAAAGAAACAGCTCTCTATCTGTCTGGGTTCTGAAAGCGCGAGGGTGTGAACATGATGGTGGTGTGTGTGTGTGTGTATGTGGGTGTGCATATGGAAGTGAAAGTAGAGATGATGTGAGCACTTTCATGTGTCAGCATATCCTGCTGTTTCGCTGTGTGTGTGTAACAGAAAGCCTCCTTCTCTTTTTCTCTCTCTCTGGTGTAATGTAGCTTGTAGACATTTCCGAGTCCCACTGTTGCATATAGTTGCGTGCCCCTCTGGTGTCGGTCAATTGTCCACCTCCTGCATGTGCTTGTTTGTAAATACACCCAATAAAAATCATCTGTTCAAACCAAACCGTTCAGCTGTTTGATTTGCATGTCATACACAATACCTCATGTGGAAATCCCTCTTTGAAACTAAAGGTTCTTGTCTTGGAAGGATAGTTGAAATAGTTAAGATCAAAGCTAACTGTATTTAAACAAACTTTTTTTTTTTACCACATATCTTTTTTTAATATCAAGCAGATAAAACAGATGACCTCTGTCTCAGTTATAATGCAACCCTCAATGTGTAACTTAATTTCTTCCAACTCCAGAAAAAGAAATACAGTTTTCTTGAACCAGCTTGAAACAGATGGAGGATTTGGGAGATTTTACTCCAGGATAAATTGTCGTCTGGCCAGCAGAGATGTAAAGGCAACAATCTCCCTCTGGGTGGATCTGAGTGGAGTTGACTCAGCTGGGGTCCCAGAAGTGGCAGCCATGGAGCAGGACACAAAACATAATCCCATTATGGGGAATTCTGCCTTAAAATAACCAGCCTAAAATCATGAGGCTGTAGCTCAGAATTTTCTAACTTTTTTTTTTAAATGCTTATTTTACATTTTATTCTGCCACATTTTATAATTTTTTTCCTCAGACTTATTTCTGAGTCTTTCTGAAATAAAAATATGAAGGAATGTACCACTCCTCATTCTGTGAGACAACCTGTGCAACAAATGGTTCAAAAATATCAGAACGTTGTGTCGATGCAAAACTGCAAAGATTACTGAAATTGTCTCAACCATGAATGAGGGACAGCTCAGATTTATTTGCAGTGTGGTTCTGTTGCATTCATGAGCTGTCAATATCTTACCTGAAGTTGATAACTGACGGTATTGACAGTCCTGACTCAAAAGCTCTTAATGCCAAACATTAGTTTTAATAAGTTTTTAAACTGCCATGATGTTTGCATTGGATGCTTATTGACTCAGAAGTCTATGGCCTCATAATAAATACATCCTGCACAGGTGGCATCCAATCAAATTCACGCTGGAACTCACTAAGCTCCAGAAAATTATTCTTTCACAAATGGCATTGAAAGCAGTCTGCATCCCTAGGTCCTTAATTTTATACACCTGTACCCAATAACATTATTTGAACGTCTAAATTAAATGATTTGGGCCTTTAAGCAAACCCTTTTGGCTGTATAGGATGTCTTTAAACATATTTTAGTCATTTGTGGTACTAAATGACTGATGGGCCTGGAGAGTGGTTATAAGGCGAGGGCCGAGATACACCCTGATCAGGTCACCAGTCCATCAGGTCACCTGCCTTGGGGTCTGAGTCACACACACACTCAGACCCCAAGGCAGTTTTTTAGAGTATTCAGTGAACTTATCACTCATGTTTTTTTGGTTGTAGGAGGAAGCCAGAGTATCTGGAGAGAACCCATGCATGCATACAAGAAAAACCTCAGCCCAGGTTTCGACCTTCTAGCTGCTAGGCAACAGTGCCACCAATGGCTTTACTGTGCAGCCAGTCTATTGAAATTAACTTAAAATGAATCCCCTTTTTATAAAAAAAAAAAAAAACAAACAAAAAAAACACTAAAATTTCTTAGTTTCAACATGTAATAAACAGGTTTGTTTAAAACAGGATTGTACCAGGTATTCTGCAAACATGCACATTCTAGTCAGTAAAACTTCAAAATCCTATCCACTATTGTAATCCCTTTTTTTGGTTTCTGGAGAGTTCTTCAGATTTAAACTACCTAACTCTGCCCCAGTTAGGCTGGAAAGAGGAGAGCATAAGAGCATCTCCATGCGCTACACCCTCCCACCATCTTGTTATTGTGCTGCTTTGACAGCCCTGTTGTCCACTGTGGGTCATTACAGAGGACAACAGAATGTGAGATGTACAATCTTACACCACTAGATAGCACTGTAAACTCACACTGATTAGCATCACTGCGGTACTTCCACTTAAAACACAAATACAGCAGGAAGGAGGGCCTTGACGATGAAGCATGAAGAGTTCACAGGGTTTAGTACCAGGAGACATAAAATGCTTTTATTATTATGGATATAGAGGCAAAATGTTTGAGCTGACATTCTATGGCATTGAGTTATCACTGTTTTTTTTTTTGCTGTTTTGTTTTGCTAAACAGATGCACACCGTCAGAGGCAACAGGCAAAGGTTACATGTCATGCAAACTAGATAAATAACTCTTTATGTGTACCTTTGCTATAAAGTTAATCATCCACTGGCAATAATGTAGTGCCTTCAGGTAAAAAAAGTAAAGAGGGAGAAAAATATACATACAGTATGTAAACAGTCAAAGAAATTGCACTTTTTTGGCTCGCTATAAGAAGCCACACTACTGAAAGAGAGCACTGGAAAACAAAAAAACTAGTTTACTGTCACAGATTGTCTGACCAAAGTACGCTCAGCTAAAAAAGGAGGCAAAATATGTAACTCTACAAAAGAAGAGAGAGTAAAAATAATATACAACCATGTCAGTTCTAAGGATATACTGGTCAGCTGCTTATACTGTTAAAAATGTCTCAGCAAAATGAAAGATTTGACTGGTAGCTTTTATGTGTTATGCTAAATTTACACTCTACTGCGGATGGAAGGAAAATAGATCTACGGACTGTACATTCACATAAAACTGAAGGCTTGTTAATCCAATGATCCTAGGATGAGAACAATTTAATATGCTTTTTGTACAGAAAAACAAAGTCCTCAAATATTCACAAATTAATTAAAAAACATAACTGGAGTACTTATATAGTCCTTATTAGAGGAGATATTGCTTTTTAAAGACCACATGAGCTCGCTTTTACACATAAGACGACATGGCACTTCTACAGAGCATTTTGGGGTAAATTACTTCTTGTATCCCTTTCCCCTCTGACACCCACCATCGTCTCCATCGCCGAGGACATTCTGATTGTCAGTGCTCCGAAGAAAAGAGGGAAACCCTCTCAAAGGCAGTCGGGAGTAAACAAAACTATCTCCCCCTTTTCCTTGGAAGCAATACTGAAAATAGTTCGACAATAAACATTCCTGTCATAGATATATTCTGTCCATTTCTATAGCAGACAACACTTTTTTTTATTATTTTTTTCTAAAAAATAAGCTCTTTCTCAAAACCTCTTTAGAAATTCTCCTGCAGCAATGGCAAAATTCCTATTGCTAAGCTCTTCCCACCCTCCCTTTTCCCTATTCACTGGAACATGGCAGACACAGTCTTGTTAAAGCGAAGCAAAAAACCCCAAAAAACTAACACTGTCTTTTTTTTTAGCATTTAACTGGCTCGCTTCTCCTTGTGCCATTTCCCAAAGGTGCAATGTGACTTTGAAAGCTTAACAAGTAAATGAGGGTTCAATTTTGACCTACTTAAGGGGGGCCCGGGCTACATTTGCGTTTCCTCCTCCCCAGGCGGCTTATGAGCTCCTTGTCTCTTGGAAACTAGTGAGCCGAAAATGCAGAGTACCGCGTTGTACGTGTCCGCGTTCAACCTCCCGAGTAACACGCGTCCTTTTAGTTTTGTTTTTGCTTAAGGTGCCGCAGTGAGAGCATTCAAAGTGTATATATGTATTTTTTAAAGTGTCTTCACTCAGAATACATACAGTCTTTAGTGTGCTTGTTCATCCAGCACTAGTGCAAATTCATGTCAGCTGGTCTTTTCTTTTCATTTTTTTTCCCTTCATCCATGTCAGTTTGTCTCGTTCATCTCACGGTCAAACGCTCCCCGTCTTCGTCGTTCTGTCCTTTTAGTTGGTGCAGTGACATCAGTTTCAGTCCACCTGTTCACTGCTGGGGCTGGTCCCTTTTTGGAGTAATTCCACCCTACATGAAGATAAAATAAAAATGACCAATGTCCTGCAGACGGTCCTGGATCAAACCAAACTGTTCGTTGGCATATGCCGATATTTTATCTGGATTTTATGACAAGGTTTTGAAACAGTATTACAAATAAAAATCTGAAAAGTGTGGCATCCAAAGTGTTTCCTTACTAATACTTTGTAGAATCACATTTCACTGCAGATACAGCTGGAGGTCTTTTGGGATAAGCACCATATTTTCTAGACTGTAAGTCGCATTTATTTTGAAGTTGTCAAAATAAACATCGTTAGCATGACCTAGTTCATGCTAATGATATGTTCTGGTGAAAAGCTGTGTTCAGTTAACAAACACAGAAAAATTGTCAACCTTGGCTTGGAAGTCTGTTAACATCCCAGGAATGGCTCCACTCCGCCTGCGTGTGGAGCAGCGGAGTGGAGACCCGTGCAGTAAATCCAGAGTTTTAATGCGGGGTGATGGGGAACTTGCGTTACATGAAGTGGTGCCATCAAAGAGGCCCGACAGCAAAGTTATTTACATCCGTCTGGTTGGCAACTACCTGGGAGTAGGTATGTGACTGCACCGTTCACAAGCCTCTTCTGGCAGAATGTTCTTTATGGACCAAACTGTGGACTCCTTTCTCCAGCTCTCTTCATTTTACCGTCAGTCCTAGCAAACTTCCTCGACTCTCTGCTAAGAAAAGCATCCCCACATCATGATGCTGCCACCACTGTGTTTTAGCTTTGGGAAATTTAGAACAGCTGGTTTTTGAAGTGAGGTTACAATGACATGTAATTGGCTGACTTGTGAAGACAGCTGCTTGAATTTGATTTTATTTAGGGACACCAGACTAAAGGGGCAGAAACCCATTGCTTGCCGCACACTTCCACTTCAGATTTTTATTTGAATAAGACCTGAAAAACCAACATAATTTTCCCTCCACTATAAAGGGATATACTCTGCGTAAATCTATTTCATTGAATCCAAATCGATTTTAATGGAATCTGTCATCGCTATGTGGTCGAATTAGTAAAAAGTTAACGGGTGTGAGTACTTTTGCCAGCACTGTACACCGGCTGATGTTCCACTTACCTCTCTCTTTCTGATCATTTATGAATGCTGCAGAGTCAAAAGTAAATCATTCAACCGTTTCCTCCTCTGTTCTTTGCTGCAGACCTTTCTTTCCCCTCGTTTTGTTTCCTCCTCTCCCTCCTCTTCCTCCTCCTCTTGTCTGCTCTGGCTATTGGTGGGCTGGAGAGAACAAAACATACAACTGACTGCAAAAGCAGATTTAAAAAATAAAAAAAAAATCTTCACTCTATTAGAAGACTTTTTCCTCCATGTGGGTGGTGTGCGGTTGGTTAACTCACGCTGGGGCTGGCAGTGAGCGAGCTGAAGGTGTCCTGACTTTGGTGGGGGGGGTCATTGCTGCTGATAACCGTCACCTCCACCCCCACTGAGTGATCTGCAGGTCAAACAGCATTCGGCACGTTAGTGAAGGCTGGAACATCATCTTTTACGGCTACATTTTAATTATATGTGTTCTTGTTTTCTGTCTGCTGGATGAAAGTGTGTGGTTTCACTGCTAATGGAGAAAGTCGATGCCTGCTGAGTTCTTGGACACCAGCATTGGATGACAGAAATAGGGAAACATTTCTGCAGGCTGCATTCTGTGGTTGGAAAACCACTTAGTTTGGGCTGCTGAGTATGATACGGAAAGACAAGCCAAACATGAAGTCGGACGAGCGCACACATACATGCACACATACAACACAGTCCACACAAATGTACGGCAAAACAAAAAAATGAAAATGCGCAAGGTTCAACCACAAACACCTACAGAAACAAAAACTAACACACACACTTGCTTCATGGACCTGACTTGATGTGGCTGTCGTCCCCACTGGCGCCGTCGCAGGACGCAATCTGCGAGTCCTCTCCCTCCTCGTCTCCGTCTCTCCCCCTCGCTATCCTCATTCGGATCTGTCGGTCTCTCACCAGCTCCCAGTTCCTGACGAGGAACACGTGGTGTTTCACCACAAAGCTCCTGGACCCGGCACATACGGTCACAGACGGTTACCCTACTGACGCTGAAATGAGTTTAACAGCAGTTTATTTTGAAATCCATACTTCTCGCTGCAGGTCAGAGGCTCCATGTCGAGGTGAGGGAACAGGCTGGTGATGTCTCCGGAGCTCTCCTCCTGTTCGGTAAAATGCAGACGGGAGGAGATGAATGGAGGGAAAGCAATGAGTCTGTGCTGGAATAAAACAAACTAAAGCTACAAAACCCACCACTATTTGCTGGGAAGACGGAGTCCTCTGCTTCAGGCGACCTGCGTAAATCAGACGCACAGTAAGAATCTGACACATCAGACTTATTTGCTCCCCCGGTACAGATGTGTAAAAAGTCGTGAAATAATTTCATTTTGTATGAAGCAGTATAATCTAAGACCTGAAGATCTTCCACAAATTCAACCTGTAATTCAAGAAAACTTGTGTCTTATTTTTAGGGGGGGGGGAAACAGACAACCATTTAAAATAAATGCATCTAAAGAATTAATAATTATTTATTGTCAAAGTTAGGAACTGAAAATAAATAACCTAAAATTTACGCTTTTTGTTAGGCATAAATATATTAAACAGCAAAGATGGGTCAGAATGAGTATGATGGAAAAGCATTGAATTCCCACTAGGAGTAGTGATGCTATGGGCCTGTTTTTGTCCAAAGGCCTATGTGACCAGGTTTATTTTGTCACTCTGCTCCGGGAGGAGGATGAGGCATCATTATGATGTGATGCAGAAAGCCAGGGGTTTTTAAATTTTTTTTTATTTGCCAGTCATAAAATGGGAAAGACAATAAAACATGGCATTTAAGTAAGACAGATCTGTGGTTATGGTTCCAATATTTACTCCAAATCTAAATAGTTACTTTTCTCAATTTAAAAGGTCAAATTGTGACAATCAAGGCTGGACGAGGACCTATGTTTATTTTGCCACCAGCTACAGAAATTATGAAATAGAAAAAAAACTCAAAAACTCATTTAGAACTGCAGAAATAATTGTAATCTTGGGCATTAGAGTATTATTATATTTGATTATATCTATATGCTAATTGGCTGTTTGGCAGTGAAGCCAGAAAAATATCATTTTCTGTCCTACCATCACAAACATTAACATGGAATTTGGAAGCGTGGACTTTGATTAGGACAGATTGGTCTCTTTGGCACTTTAAAAGAAAATTTTAAGATATGAAAAAGCACCACTTGTCCACTGATATGTAAGTATGTATCCTACGATTACATCAGGGATGAGGATGGGGTTTGTACACATATTTACTTGAAGTCACAACAGAAGTAATATCAAATAAGAAATAAACTCACAGTAACGGCGTTTCCTTTTCAGGGGAACAGCAGGTTGACGCTGAAGCTGCACCCAAATTACATGAGAGTTACATCTGAGTTATTAAAAAAAATCTGTTTGCTTGAATTCTTGTTTCTACCTAAATACCTGGTTTTGCTGCCACTGCCACATCACATCATATGGCAGCTGGAAGTGAATTCGTTTCAGCCTCAAGTACTTTCCTAAAGAAGATTAAGATAGTTCGAAATGAGCGGCGATAGCCAGTACGAGCCAGAACAGAGTCGAGATGTTGATCTGTACTCACCAACATGTATGGGAGCAGGTAAAAGGCTGTACTCATGCTCCCCTGGTGTGTACTCTAAACTCTCACTGCAGTTCTTCTGGGCTTGGAAGGGAGGACTGAGATAAAGAGAAAGGAAAAATTCATGAAGAGGAAAAATATCCTATATATGAGGGAGTTTATGAGTTCACTTGGCTCACTCTGTAGTTTTATAATCATCAGAGTAAAGGCCTGCTGTCAGGTAATTTTTCCTTGGGGAGTCATCACTGTTCTCTTCCCTATGGGCGGCTACTGCTTGGGTCGGAGCCTCGTCGACATCTGATTGGCTGAGAAACTCAGAATGCATGTCACATTCAGGGATGTCCTTGGCAAAACTAAAAGGAAAGTGCAAACAGAGAGGTAGAGTGATAGGGAGGGTAAAGGAGAAAGAGAGAGATAGAGGGCACTGGTTTAGCACACAGTGCTGAAAACGGTGGGTTAATATAACAGCAGCGAGTGGTTGTATTGAACAGTCAAGTCAACCAGCTCCGGTGTTCACCTCTGATGGCACGGAGAGTCACCGTGTTTTCTCTTCCGCCCCCTCTTCCTCCGGGCCTGCGACTCCAAATCCATGACCTGCTGCACCGTGTTGCCTCCTCCTCCTCTTTTCTCTGGCACCGCTTCTTCTGCCCCTCCTCCTGCTTCTGGCACGAAGTCAGCAGGCGACATGGACGGCGTCGCATGAGATGAGCACGTAGGGGAGGACACGGCGGAGGGCAGCGGGTGCTTCCTGGGACGTCCTGGCCCTCTTTTGTTTTTCACCGCAGCGCAGTCTGGAGTTGGCACGCTTCGTCGCTGGCCACGGCTCCTCGAGTCACCTTGTAAACCTGCAGGAGGGGCAGAGGAGGCGAGGGGGGCGGGGCGGGATGGGGGGAGGTGTGCATGAGTGGCGGAGAGGAAATAAGACAGATGTGGATGAGAGATTGAGCCAGCAGAAGGTGTGAGGTGAGGCCAGTCTGGGCTGAGTCATGCGGACGAGCCGCAGATTAGGTGAGTCACAACATTTCCTCTGACCGGATCACTTCTGGGAAATGCATTAAAAGTGATTTATGAGCTGCACACACTCAGAAATAAATGATGCACACAAACAAATTGAGGCATGCATACCTCTTATGCACATCATTTGTTTTTGCACACTCAGTTAAAGTGAAAAATAGTACTGGAAAAGGAAACAGCAAAGTATGACCTTACCTTCTAATTCTGTTTTGCTTTGTTTCATCAGAAACAAAAAGAGCTGTTTTTCCTCACATACACACTCTGTGTGCCCCCCTCCTGACCTCCCTCTGATCCCTTCATCAATCTCTCCTGAGGTCATCCATCTTTTTGTTCCATTTTCCTCAGCCACTGACAAGACTGACCACTCTTTCCTTATTGGATTTTTCCAAATCAAACAGGCTCGGCCGGCCCAGCGGGGAGGAATAGGACGAGCTTTAAATAGCTGATCTGGTGGTTAACTAATGACTGTGCTTCGCTGGACAGCCCTGAGCTGGTACAGCGTGCGGTTCAGGAAGATTTTAAAGATGTTCCTGCAGATTCCCAAGAAGATATGGAACCCAAAAGTTGACAAGCGGCTCATCTTAGCCATGAATGTCATTTTTATTTAGCAAAGCACTTGAACTTTTTGGTTTCAGGGTGGAAGGAGCATAACACATACATCTTTAATTTTAAAAATGAGAATTTGGTGCAACAATTTGAATTTATTCAAGATTTTCACAATTTTAACACAGGCTCAACTATAAACATGAAATTCATCATATTCCTGGCACTGACCTGATTTCAAGCATATTCCCCTTATCTTTAATGGTTCTGGACTAAGAGTTGAGTTTGAGTCTGTTCTGGAAGCTAAATGTCAGCCTAAATGATCCATGTCTGTTTGCCATCACTGTCCTGTTGAAGCACCTAGTTGCATCCTTGCTTTACCCTAAACTGTCACCTGGAAGAAAAATATCTAGGCAGCTCAGTAGGACTTAACTGGTCTGTGGGATATTAGGATTCATGGCATTGCTTTTTTTTTTACTGTTGAATGTATACATTGTTGATTATGATTAACCCACATTTTCCTCACTATTCCCTTTCTTCTTCTCCATGACAATCTCCACATACCTCTCTTTGAGCTTTATAATCTTGGTTGTGGTCATCAAAGACATTGAAAGTCCATTCAAGATGCTAAATATGTTATAGAGAAGTTGAGTTTTAATCCAAAGTCAGACATCACCAAAGCTCATATCTATAAGGACAACAGTACCTTCTCTGTTCAGGTTATGTAAAAACATTGTCACCATAGACAGTATCACTGGTCTTCCAAACAGCCTTTAGTTCACAATGTGCTTGAGCTCTGGTGGTTCCTGGGTAACTCCTGAACATCCTAACCAACTTTCATCTGAATGTGACATTTTGGGTCAGACTGTTAAAATCCAAACAGAACTAGTTGCTCCAACAGAGCATGATCCCAAAAGAATATCAAAACTAGTTTTGGTATGGATAACACTTAAGTACTGAGCCTTGGGAGTAACCCTGACCTCAGTTCTATTCAAAAGCTCTGGACCCGTGGTTAAAGATGCCCTACAGTCCAAGCAATTTCATGGAGCTATAACATTTTTGTAAGAAGAGTGCTCAAATTTCCTGACAGAGGTATGCCAGAAACTGTTTCAAAGATACCAGCTAATTATATACGGTTGTTAACTGGTGATAAATGAATGTATATATTTGAGTGTGTAGGTATTTTGACCCTATGTAGATTTTAGAGGACCCACAATATATTCAAACTTCTTCACCAAATTCTTGTTTTGGAAATAAATGTTTCAGAGTTGGTTGGTGTAGAATCATCTCACCCTGGAGAATGAAGAGTTCAAATAAACCAAGTTAAAATGAGATTAATGCCTTTTGTGAGTGTATATAAGCTTCTGATTACTACTGTAACTTCAAAACAAATTCTAAGAGGAGTGGCTGCAGAGCGGCTGTATCGGTGCCCTTGCACAGAAAAGGGACTGAAGCTGGCTATAAAAAGAATGGAGTCTGATTTCTCCTCATGCACCCTCCGGGCTTTGATGTGTGGCTCAACAACACCTGAGAAAAAGCAGCTCTGTCACTATATTGGGCACACGGCTGCTGGTTGGTGGAGTTTCATCTCCGCACTGTGCAAATAGCAAAATCTGTCACACTGTGCGAGTGAAAAGAGGCTCTCTGCGTAAACCCATTTTCTCAGCTCACTGTCATTATACTACTGCTATTGTTATATTTCAATGGTGTTGGAGTCTCTGTTTTATCTGGATTGCTGTCAGCATTCAAAATAGATTCACTTTTAGTGCCAGTGAGGCAACAACAGAAGACAGTTGTGGATTCAACAGTTACCCATTCAGATCATTAAAGCATTCTCACCTGCCTCCCTCCTCTCTGTCCACGCTGGCTCATCCCTCCTCCATGACTTTTCTCCATTTCCAGGGATCCTGCTGCTCAATCCGCTCCTCAGGCCTCTCCCCACTGCTGACATGGCAGCAGAAGTGAACAGGTTGGTGTGTTTTGGAGCATACAGGTGTGAGTCGTCGACATCATCTTCACCATCCTCATCTTCTCCTTCCGAGGTAGCCAGTCTGCCCATGTGTTTGTCCCCGGAAAAGCCTCTCCAACTGGGGTTCAGGGTTCCAAATCCTGGGCTTCCTAGACTCCCAAATGTTGCCCAGTTGTGGCCCAAGCCACCCCAGCCTCCTCCAAATGAAGACAGGTGAGTGGAGCCAAGGCCCAAAGAGGTGAGAGATGTGTTTTTGTACCTCTCTGCCAAAGAACATGATGAAGAGGAAGTGGCAGCGGAGAAGGGAATGCTTCCATTTTGACGCAACCAAGGTGAGTCTTTAGACAGCATGCTTCCTGGTCCTTTTCCCCCTTTTCTTCTTCCCTCTACTTGCCCAAAAATGAACCCTGATTGTGTCTTTGAACCACTCAAGAGCTCCCTATCCATGCCGTCTTCCTCCTCCTCATCCTGTAACTCCTCTTCAGTTTCCATGTTTCGCTCACAGAGTCGGTGACGGTGCTTATGTTTATGTTCGCTCCTCCCCCAGCCACAAGAGAGTCCAGAAACAAACCCCGAGCTTGCTCCTCTGCTGCTAGCCCCTAAATCCCCCTCTACCTCTCCTCCTAAAGCTCCATCCCTGAGCAACCTGCTTCTGCGCCTGTGGAATCTGGCCGGGTTGAGGAGGAAGTGAGCGTGGTGGGACTGATGGGGGGCATACTGGTGAGGGGGTGGAAGTGGGAAAGAGCTGGGGAGGTGGTGATAGAGCGACGGTGGTGCTGGTGGGTAGCTGCCATAAAAGCCCATGTTTTCAATTGTTTCCTGGAACTTTGAGGGGCAGCCGCACTGCCGGCGGTCCAGTTTCCTGTTACAATGGCAAGGATAGAAGGGCTGAGGGGTGAAGGAAGGAGCTGCTGGGAAGGACACAGGGTGTGGCGAGTAGAAGCCATTCAGATTGATCCGGAAAATGTTGGACCGGTGGGAATGAGAAGAAGAATGATGTCGCCTTCCTCCGTCAAAGCCCTGCCCAAATCCAGTCCTCGCCCAGCTCCGTCGTCCAATGTGAACTTCGTTGAACTGAGCGATCAGATCATCCAGTTCAGCTAGGAACTCTGGGTCTTGCATGTGCATCTGTTGGTGCTTCTTCTTATGCTTGTTCTTCTGTCTCTTCAGTGCACTATGTCCAAGGCAAGAGTAATAGTCGGAATGAGTGCACTTGTTGTGTCCAAGGCAGGTGCACAGGCAGGCACAGGAAGCGGGGCAGTCATAATCCCTGCGCCTGTGTCGGTGCCGGTCTCTGTGACGCTCTGCCGTGTTTGAGATGTTAATAGTGTTTGAGTGTCTGGCCACATGAGAGAGGGGTGACGAAACCGGAGAGGGCCGGTCCACAAGAGATGGAGGGAGCCTTTGACCTCCCAGAATCACCCCTGACCCATGACCCATCCTCAGTATTCCTCGGGCTCCCCTCATCTCGCCTCGCTCAGAGACGCTGTTATTATCTGTTCCTATCCCACTGTCGCTGGGCAGCGTCTCGTCACTGTGTGACTCGCTCCTTGGTGAGGGGGTGGCCTCCTTCAGGTGACTCGGGGAACCCGGTACATGGTGCATTGAAGCAGTGGCACCCGAGAGCTTACATGAAGACTGGTGAAAGGGAAACTGATGTCTCCCTTGACATGGACAGCTCTTTTTTACAAAGGGGGAGAGGGAAGAGGAGGAAGGAGGACGTGGGGATGTACAAGAGGAAGACGGGGAAGGGAGAGAGAAGTGGTGGGAAAAGAGGAGGGAGGATGTTGGTTCTGTGAGGCTGCCTTCACTGTAAGGACTCTGGGCTCCACTAGAGTGGGTAAGTGATGGGGAAGGAAATGGGTGAGATGGGGGTGGGTGTGGCTGGCTAGATGAGAAAAGAGATGCTTCAGGGGGACTGGTAAACAAAGAAGACTGAGTGGAGTTCTGGGAGCTAGAGTTTAGGTTCGCAGATTGGGACTTAGGCTTGCGTCCTCGCCTCTTGCCCATGTAAATGGTCCCTCTTTTGCTTACATTGATCTGAGGGCCCAGTGTGCTCCCAAATGAAGAGGACAGGGCTGAAAGGGTGTGAACTGTTGTGTCCTCAATCGATTTACACATTCTCAATGAGGTTTTACCATCCACTACCTCTCTTCCTCTGCCCTCCTTCCCCATGTAACCAGCCATAATTACTTTGTGAAGTCTCCTCTTCTTTCTTTTCTTTATTTCATTAATCAGTCTCCTGATCTTTAGCTGCCGGTTCCCCCGTTCAGGAGGATAAAAGTCTTCACTCCTTTCCTTGCGATTGGGGGGATTCAGTGCATCTTCACCCTGGTCCTCTGGGAAGGGTCTTTTGGGGGGACGCCCTCGTTTCTTAGGGTTGGACTTAGACTGCAGTATTGGTACCAACACCGGGGCTTTTTTAGATCTGTCACAGCCTACAATGGTATCCTCAGAGGGAATATCATTTGGTGAAAGTCGAGGAGGAGGCTCATCCAAACTGGAGCTGTGGGATTTGGGGCGGCCCCTCTTCCGGGCTGAATCTGAAATGGGGTGAGTTTGTTTTGGGGCTGCTAAAGACACTGGGGGGGAGCAGCTGGATAAGGAGCTCAGGGGCGCTGACTGCAACTCATCGCTCTGCTGAACAGCGGTTTTGGATGGAAACGATGTCTTAGTGATCTGGGGGAAACTTAGCGATGGATTATGCAGGGAATCCGAAGAAGCTTCCTGATTTTCTGCTCTGTGGGCGCGATGTACCAGCTTGGTCCAGCTGGGCCTTCTGGCTTTGCGTTTCTTGAGTGGTCGGCTGTCCTGCTCCCGGGGCGAAGAGGGGGGAGAAACAGGAATGTGAGAGGAAGACGGGGCCAAAGGAGGAGGAGCTGAGGACATAGAGAGAGGCGGAGGCACTACTGGGTGTCTTGATACGTCTTGTTCTTTTGATTTACTGAAATCACCTGTTGAAGCAGGCTCACTTTGTTTAGCAAGCCTACAACTGTCAACTGTCTTTTCTTTCTCCTCTAGTCTGACTGGAGTCACTTTTTTAGAGCTTTTATCTAATTTAGTAGTACCAACTGTTTCACCACATTTTGCATTATTATCTTGTGTCCTCAGTCTTTCAGGGCTTATCCTATCTGCCTTTCCAGTCTCATTCTTTAGGTTATCCCTCCATAAATCACTAGTTCTATGTTTCTGATCCTTTTCTTTGTCATGTCTTGATCTTCCATCCTTGTCCTTCTTTTTCTTAACCTCATTCTTTCTTTTTTCACTTTTTTCTCTGTCTGCCTCTGGTCCATCTCTCCTTGATTTTTTATCTCTACGTCTCTCCTTCTTGGCTTTCTTCTCTTTCTCTCTCTTATTGTCTATCAGGGGTAGTGGAGAGGGATCACAACCCTCTGACTGGGCAGAGGAAGGATCCAAGGAGGGGGAAGACTGTGATTTGGGGGTGATTTGGTGACAGGCAGCAGAGTCTGGCTTAGTCTTACTGGAAAGCTCTTTATGGGAGCCAGAAGACACCAGAGACCTCACTGTGGAATCTGTGGAAGAAGCAGAAGACGAACCGCTGAGTTTTCCAGCTTTGTTTTTAGATGAGGATGAAGTGCCAAGGATATTTGAAGAACTCCTCCCATTCGATAGTTCCTTCTGTTTTGCTGTCTGAACCAAACCATTGTGTTTCTTGGAGCTGTTCCCTTCATTCCTGGTTTCTGAAGTGGAGACTGTCTGCTTGCTCGGTGTGGACGGAGTGGCTGAAGTTGTCTGATCTGTTGTGGGAGAGCAGGGTTTAAGTCCTGCAGGGACAGACTGTCCATTAACACTTGGAAGCTTGTCTTTCTTCACTTTCTCTGATGAACCGTTTGAATTATCGTCCGTCTTATCGGCCAGCTTGATAGGAACCTGGGGAATGCAAAAACATAATTTCTGTCACAGACTGTAATAACCTTGAGATTTATCAGTAACAGTGTACATGCTCTTGTTTTAAAAATGAGACACTGATTCATCATTTTTAAGCTCTGTCCATCTTTAATGTGGGTTCAATATACACTTTAGTTTGTGTATTCAGCTGATACACAAACTAAAGTGTAATAAGGGAAAATAAGAGGAACAAC
This sequence comes from Xiphophorus couchianus, assembly GCF_001444195.1. Lineage (NCBI taxonomy): Eukaryota > Metazoa > Chordata > Actinopteri > Cyprinodontiformes > Poeciliidae > Xiphophorus > Xiphophorus couchianus. Next base: position 14,681,574 of record NC_040230.1, on the reverse strand, counting down.
CCAGCTTTACAACTTTTATCCTTAATTCTGCACTTGCTGAAACACAAATTGATTAAACTTCAGCATTTAGTCTTCTTCAGTTCACTCTTATAAATTAAGGTAAATCTGGCTAAGCTTAACCCGAAAGAAAAAGATAACCCCAAAGCATCATACTGCCATCACAATGTTTCATTGTTGGCAGTGAGACAGACCTTTACTTGTAAACCTAAAAAAGGGTTGTGCATACAAGTTCTAGTAAATAAGCAATATCTGAAACACTAAGACTTACCTTTTTGGTACCAACTACCAGACAATGTTCAAAGCCTTCTACAGGCACATCAAAGTTAACATTTCCCAAAACCTTGCGTGGAAATAGTCATAGTCTCTTGAACCAAACTCTGAAATATATGTTTGTCCCAAAAATAATACCAGAAGACCACCATACCAACAGTGAGACATGGTGATGGCAGTAAGATGTTTTGTGGTTATTTTTTTCTTTCCGGTCACTGAGTGAAATATGAAGAGAACCAGTTCTCACCAGTTTGGACCTTAAAACATTAGATTTCCGCTACAAAGTCAAAAATGAAAACAGAGAAACTGTGGAGCAGCTTGAAGAGACACGTAGACAAGACATGTTTCACAGTGTGAGAGAGTTGGAGAACGTTTGGAAGGTACTATCACTATCAGTGGCGAAGTATCAGTTCAAGGTTGTGTGCACTAATGCATCTGGGTTACTGCACCTTCTTTGATACATATCTCTCCACCTTCTAGATTTGTTAATTTTTACGTTGAACTTTTGAGGACATGTCAGATTAATGCTATAAAAGAAAACATTTGTATTGCATCAAAAGAGAGTATAAGAATAAAATGGGTCAAACAGGTAGAGAAAATGAGGGCATACCAAGGAAAAGGAGAGAGCCAGGTGATGGAAACTGGAATGGGGGCAAAGAGAGGAGAAATGCAAAGGTGAAGAAACAGAGAGGAACCGAGTGGGACAGGGAAAGTGGGGGGAGTGAAAGATAAATGAGAGCGCGTAGAGAAAAGAGGGGATGTAAAAATAGAAGAGAGCTGCAGATATAGAGGGCCAGGCAGAGACTGAAAGAGAGAGAGAAAACATTGCTATTGGTAGCTATAAATTGCCACTAATACAGATGAGAAGGCTTGACATTTTATACTCGTTCTGTAATTTTGGTATGCTGCTGCTGCTGCTGCTGCTCAAGTGACGTTGAGCAGCTATGGCTATAAGCTTCCCCTTGGGCGATCATCACAAGGACTGATGGACCGATGTCTGTAATAACTCCAACTGGCTACCATCCTATCAGTCTAATCTTAGGTCTGTTAATTGTAATCTGCTGCTTAGGTTTCAGTTCTGAGACAATAGCTTATTTCACACTTATCTCTTTTCACCATTCCAGTGTGTATGAGAATCTGCTGGTTAACTCTAAAAACTAACAGAGAAACTACAACATGTGGTTCTTTTTAATAATGGATGAAAACCCTCATTCACTAAAAGCCTTGGTTGCTGTCCTTCTATTTAAAGCTAAAGTCAGCAGCAGATTTACTGCCAGCAGCTGGGAGGCTGAGTGTCCTACCTGTTTGCCAGTCTTGGTTCCTTGGCTTGATATGTTAGGGGCAGAAGCAGGAGTAGACTCTGAAGTTAATGTCGAGGATATCGACAAAGGCTGCGATGACGAGGATGATAATGACTTTGCAAGCGGCGGTGGAGTAGCAGATGTAGTTTTTTTGGATGTGGCCTGGACGGCATCCAAGCCCGATCGCTGCTCCCTGTTTGCCTCGTCTGTGGCTGGGCTGCTTTTGATCTGCTGGACTGCTCTTCCCTCTCCATCTGCCCTCAGCAGAGCCCCCCTGCCTTGTCTCTGATACGTCCTGATGGTGGGCTTGCACACGTAGCTCTCCAAAATCTTGGGCGGCTTTTTGGTGCGCTTGGCCTGGAGTCCAATCCGGACCCTTACGTTCCCCTCGGGGCAGTTTGACTCCCTGCCAGAAAGCTGGAGCTCCTGCTGCCCTCCACAGCGCCCCTCGATGAGCAGCTCCAGCACTGCTCCCTTGTCCCCTTCCCTTTTTCCTCCTGGTCCTCTTTTCTCCTCCTCTTTTTTCACAGCATTGCCACTCTCCCCCTCTGCTCTCCTCTTTTTCTCTGCCACTTGGTCCTGCTTAGAGTCTTCAGGAGCAGAAGTAGAGTCCAGAGTGGAGGCGGTGGCTGTAGGGGTCCCCCCCTTCACTCTCTGGTCCATCAGAGAAGTCAGGGGGGAGAGGCAGTGTGCTGCGGAGTTCCCAGTATAACACCTTCAAATGAGCCCAGAGGGGCAGTTGGGGTCAAAGACGAAGGGCAGACTGCAGGTGCAAACCAGAAAGGTTAGCAAAACAAATCTCTTAACGGTCCAAGTGCAGTTTATTGCTGTCAACCAGCGAGGGAAGGTCTCTCTCTTGTCCTTCAGACTTGAGCTGAGTAAATATGAATCCAAAAGAAAGAGGAGACGAAAAAACAGACACACACAGAGAGAGAGGGAGAGAGAGAGAGGCCAGAGATTAGTCATTTTAGTGAGCTCAGATGCTGAATCGCAGCGGCACAGGAATTGAGGGGGAAAGTCCCCTTCCTGCAGGCAGCTGCAGCGAGGTGCTAAAGTCTGTGTCCACAGAGATGATCTCATCATACAGAAAGCCCAGGAGGCCAATCAGATTCCCAGAATGTCAGCTCTAACTGGAAGACTTACTCACAATCCCACCAAACAACTCTTACAGTGGACTCTTCTAACGGTCTTCAGCTGCGGTGCATAACAAAAGTGCTTTTGTAAGAACTCATACATTTTCTATTATGTTAGCTCGACACTAAAACATTTTAGGGGGATTTTATGTGACTGACCAACACAACAAAGTGCATAATCTTGAACTTGAAGAAAAATGTTACAAGGTTTTTAAAAGTTCTTTTTTTTTTTTGCAAATAAAAATCTTAAAAGCATGAAGTGAATTTTTATAATTTGCCCTCGTAGTATCCCTAAACAATTCCAGTGCCGCTGCCGCTACCACATTTCACCATATGGAAATTGTTTTACAGTGATGTAAAGTATTAGTTCTCTATCACAAGTCGTCTTATCAGACCAAACATGGTTGTCTGACACTCTTTTGGCTCTGTGGAAGCTGTTATCTGTAAGACTGGATACATCCAAAGGGGATTCTAAGAAACTCATCTTCCTTCTCAGCAAGATCATATTTTAAAGCATTTCAAACATGATGCTGCCATCACCTTGTTTCACTGTGCGTTTAGGGTGACGAATGTTTGGTAATGTTTTCTAGCAAACCTCTGAGGCCTTAACAAAACCTGAATTTATACTGAGATTAAACTACACAGCTTGCTGTAGGAAGTTGGTTGCACTGGATTTTAAATGTTTCGGAGGTAGGAGGGATAAATATGAATGCACACCACACTTTTCTAATTCACAACTAAGTGCAGCTTTGTTGATCTGTCACAAAAGTTCAAATAAAATACACAAATTTATTTGGCTGTGATCTAATGGAGAAGTTGTGCAGAGCACTGCCCCTATAGATCTGAACCACAGCCACTGTCCCCTGCACACTGTAGCTCAGTTACAACCCTCGCTATTTCTCTCCCTAAATCAGCAAATCAATCAGTCGTCTCCTGACACATTCGAACACTTGATCCAGTCTCCTCCCCTCGTCTCCCCACTGTCTTTGCCTTCTGTTCTCAGCTACTCCCACAGCCACCTCTCCACCCACTCTTCCCTTCACTGTAGTCTCTTTTCTTTCGAAATCCCCCACCCCCTTTCGTGTTTGGCTCTAACCTTTTTTTCATACATTTTCTATTAGTCCCATACACTCTCATTCCCTCGCTGCAGACCACACAGTAAAACAGTCAACCCGAAAACTGTATCGTTGTTAATCAGAACCATATTTCTTCCCTCTGAGCAGTCCTTTCTGTTTTTCCCTCCTCTCCAGCCTAAATCCTTCCATTCACAGTGCAAACCATTCCCCTCCTCCCTCCCGCTTTTCGGTAGTGGTAACACAAATCCGTAGGAAAGGGTAAAACTTATTTTTGGAAAGGAGTGCAAATTCCTCCTCCTCCCATTGCTTCCTCTAAGTCAAGTAAAGCTTTTCATTGACCCCATTGTAAATGGACTTTTAATGCGACATTACACCAGAGAAACACGCCCTAAAAATAACAATCCGCTCACCAGAGAAAAACTTTCACTCTAACTCACCCTGCGTTCACAACAGTTTTTTCAAACTGAAAAGCTTTGAAAAGGAAAGTGACATCCTTCGTCGAGCTCCTCTCATTAGTCTCCATCTCTCATCAAGCGACACACTCGTCCATTTTCTAATAAAACACACCCCGCCAAGCATTCTTGCGGCTCTTTCTTCTTGTCTCTCTTGAGGGCCACTTATGAAATAGCTCATCTGTCTCTCAACAACACATTGAATTGCTGCCTTAAACCTACAAGAGCGTCTCAGTTTAATGTTTTCATTTAGGAGCTCAGTGGACCATCTTTCCTGCCTCTAGGTCCCTGAGTCCAAACACACACAGAAACTCTTTCCTTGAATCACACGAATCGACATCTGTTTTAGAAACTGCTCTTATGTAACAATATTGGAAAGCATGTTTAAGGCCAGTACTGCTTACAATAAAATCAAACGAGTACAGCAGAGGACAGTAGCTTTCTTAAAGATGCAATCCAAGGATGCCAATTTATTCCACTTGACAACCGTATACTGACAGTAAAACACAGCTGAGTGAAAAAGGACAAAGTTTAAACAATGTACTGCAGAAAAAAATTCTGCTTACTGTTTCTTGTGTGAGATTGGGTTTATAACATCACAAGAAGTGCAAGAATCAATTTGATCAGCCAGCATTGGAACATATTATGCTGGAATAATAACTCCTGACAATTGAGACATAGACTCCAAAGCACTCAGTGGAGTTGTAAAATGTTAACTATACATGTTTGAGCCAGAATTTGACTGATGTTCCCCAAGCCATGAAGGGCGCTGAGTAGAAGCAAACCGTTATTCAGATCTTTAACTTGTACGAATGTGCTTATATTCATGATTCAATTTTTCCATCTGTTTGGTTTTTTGGCATATTTACATGCCAGACACTGTTGGGAGCCCTACCCACACGTCCAAACTGGTGAGAACTTTTTTTTGCACTTACAAATGATAATAAATTTATAGCTTCATATACATGAAGTAGTTTTGGTTTTCTCAATATGAAAAAAAATCTTTGTCCTTGCCAAAAGAAATTCTTCGTAAACACTCCAAATGTCTTCACCCATAGAAGAAAATGCCCCAAAATATTGCATTTACTGTGGCATTATATTCTGTACTGTAACACAGTCATTAAAATATACTACAGAACAAAGAAGAAGGTATGAAGCATGTATTTAAAGACTGCTGCTGTTGATGTGCTTGGGGTCATGCTTGAGCATTGATTATTTATACCTCATTTCCACTGAGTGGTACGGCATGGGTTGGTGCGGTTTTGTACGCTGTATTATGACCAGGAAAGTGCTTCCACCACCAGTTGGACTTTCACTGGGAAGCCAGGATTAAACCCAAAAGCCTATTGTGGCATCAAACATGCTGCACTAGTATGTCTTGTGCTGGTCACAAGCAGAGACATTTTTCTGTCCCCCAGTCAACAGACTGTGCTGTATGATGCCAGTAGCTCCATCCTAACTATGCCATACCAATTACAACTGCACACCACCTGGAACCTATCTGGGATGGTGCAGTATGGGTCGCTTATATGGACCGCTTTCACAATGGAAGCTGACAAAACAGCACATTGAACCGCACCGACCCATGTCATACCTCTCATTTGAAACAAGACATAACATATTAATCCAACTAATTAAAGAACCTCATGGATATTGCTTCCACTAATTTGTAAGCATAAGACATATTGCCTGAAAAACATCTATTTGTTCAAAATAACTCTTTTTCTGTGTCCCCAAAACCTGGGAGCCCTGGGCTATTGCCCCAAGTGAATGTATATCATTCACTTGTGCTGTCTTCAACATCTACTTAATTTTCCAGACTAGAGCCAGTCTGAACTCTCTTTAATTTCTCTCTTTCTGTCTACTGAACAATGGGAGTTTTTCTTACTTCCCTGGAGTTGACTGGACTGTTGATGTTGCCAGCTGTACTACCTGTCCACGCATAGTGGGGTTAACTGATAGATCGGGGCTTTGTACGAGTCAGAAGTAGCGAGGGATGCAGCAGTTCTGCAGGAAGCATCGTTGGAACTTATCTCGACCTTTATTGTTACCAGATTTCTCAAATGTTTTGATGATGCTGTCCTGACTAGAGATAGACACATTGAAGTTAGGCAATGCTTGCTACTAGTATCAGGGATTACTGATACTGGTAATATTATTTCTTTAAAATCTTTTTAAAGAAATGTGCTTGAGGTCATGCATGAGTATTAATTATTTATACCTCAGGTCTGGAGACCTGAGTAACTGTCCCTTCCTTCACCTATTGCTCTGAATTGCCAGTCTACTAGCTGAAAGAAATGGCTGTCCAGTTTTTCCCTTGCTTACAGGCTGGACAAACTCAAATCTTATCAGTTATTAAGAAAGCACACAGTTATGACATGAAATAGGGATTAGGCAACACTATCAGTTAATATAGTCAGAGCCCCCCAAACAAGAATACTGCTCTAAAAACAAAACTTAGCGATTATTAATTGCAGTACTACAGTACAATACCAACATAGTTCTATTGTACCATGAAAGAGTGAAACAGCTGCATTTAAATTTCATATTTTCAAAAGTATTTCAAATTACTAATGCTCTCATGGATCCAACATTGGGAAAACTATTTCAACTATGAAAAACTAGTGAAATTATTTTAAGCAGTAAACATAACAAACCTTTTTCTGTATGTTTTCAGTTATGCAGACATCATTAACTAGAGTTTATCATTATCACAATAAATAACAGTACCATTTTTCCCTGATAAGGACATCCAATGCAATAATTGCCCATTCCTTGATGGGGAACGAAGGTTTCCCCAGCCCGCTATCACCATTCTGAATAACTGACTGCTGTTTAAAAACTAACGTAGGTAAACTGTGAGCAGTATGTCTGTCAAGTAGCTAATTACACATTCTGACAGAGCAGATAGCCCAAATTATTAAACCCCAAATATCAGCTAGTTATACTTGTGGTGTTATTCTGCAAATAACATAACTTCAGAAAGGTCTTATATTCTCTGCTAAAACGGTTACAAAATTTATTTTTTCTATATTTGTACCTAAATGTATGTATCATGTACATATAGTCATAGGAATCTCAGACTGATGGAGATGGTACAATAAAAACAAGGAGATTGCAAATGCCCGCACTCAAAAGAACTCTGATCAGTTACCTTTTGTGATGTCACTAAAGGCATGTTGGTATGAAAAATTTATTTTATCTTGAGAAAATTACAAGTTATAATATACCGAAACAAATATTTTCTGATTATTAAATGTTATTCAATAGACAACAAAGTAGATCTAAAGATTTTACTCAAAAGTCTGGGTAACAGCTTTAAATGCAGGCACTTTCTGAAACAGCTGTAGTGAAAAGTGACGGCAGGCAGATAATGAGAGTGGCAGGTTTTCAAACCTAAAAGGGTAAGCCCATTCAAAATCAGTCAAAGAGCATACTAATAGCTCCTTATGCTCTCCAGAGCCATACCTCTCATACATAACTCTGAATTATTCTAAGATTAGAGCAGAAGCTATTCCCAGTGACAGAATGATGGGTGGACTTGACACTGTAAGTCACTGTGGTTCCTCTGGAGAGGGACGATTAAATCATGATAATGGCCCTCCATCTTTCCAGCAGCATCATGATCACCATCCTGTGACAGTGTTATCATCGAGAACCACAATAGCCGCTAGCATCTGCCTGACAACAGCAGGAGCACAGCTGGAAACTGGGCTCCAGTGTTGGCATCCCAGGTTATTGAACCATGAAGCCTCGCAGTTAGTCACTCAGTTCTCACACCTCACCTTCACAGGGAAGGAGTAGCGCCCATAAGGAGATACTGTGAGGTAGTGGCCCACCGTATGAATTTACTGGGCAATCGCAGATGAATGTCTTTTTTTAATAATTTTTTTTTGGTTGTTTTATTGGTTTATTGGTTTGTCATGCTTGTGTCTTTCAGAGTGTACTTCTCATTCCTGTCCTTATACTCCTGATATTATATTCTGGCTCCAGCTTTTATGGTGCTAGAAAAGATGATCAGTGGCTCGCATCTGGTCACCCTTTTCTAGAGCTTTCAGAGGTGCCACTACAGGGAGGTAAAGTACTTTGCAATAGTATTCACCTTAAAGTTATCCTTTTTTCCGATTACAAGCATTCACTTCAATTTATTTTATTGGAATTTCATATGATCGACTAGCACAAAGTAGTGGTTAATTATAAGCAGAAGAAAATTATTTTAATTGTGTTTCGCAAAAAGAAATCTCTAAGGTGTGTTGTGTGTAGCAGAATCCAATTTTACTGCAACAACAGCTACAAATCTTTTGGGGTTATGTCTCTGCCAGCTTTACAACTAGAGACTGAAATACTTTCTTGCAAAATAGCTCAGGCTCAGTCAGATTGATGGCGATCTTCTGTGAAAATCAGTTTTCAAATACTGGAACAAATAATTGCCTATGGTTAATGGTTTTCTCCAACTTGAGCTCCAGATTTCTGCAGCTCCTCCAAAGCCACTGCTTACCTGGTTAACGCCTTTAACAACTTGACAGCTTAGGTGGATGACCATGCTTTGGATATGAGTAATTCATTTTCTCTCTAACCCGTTATGTTTCTTGGTCTTTGTGTTGCTTGTTCTCTAATTTCCAATAACAAACCTCAGATGCTTTCAGCTATACTGAGACTATATTATACTTATTTGCTAATTATTTCTGAAGGCAATTGGTTGCACAGGTTTTGGCTTACAGTTGCCAGTGTAACCGTGCCACACTTTTCTTATTTTATTATTCATTAAAAACCATGTATCCTTTCTTTCCACTACACATTTTTACTCTTCTTTTTTTTGCTTGTTTGTCACATAAAACTCTCCTAAAACACATTAAAGTTCGTGGCTCTAGCGTGACAGAGCGTTGAAACAGTTTGAGGGGTGTGAATACTTTGGCGATTATTCCATATCCCACCTCCTCACACGTACACATACTTCTCCCTCAGTTAGGAGTGTGTTGATTGAACATTGTGTACTCAGGTCGCAGTTGTGTCGGCTGACTGATGTTGCCACTGTAGATATATTGAAGCTTTCTCTCCTCTAAAATGACTTTGCGCACCATCCTCTTGATGCTGGCGCACTTGCAAATGAAGCACACGTGTTGTTGTTGCTCCTCTCCTCCGTTATTACATATGACGCGTGTTTGAGCGTCCTAATAAAAAACACAGCAAACATGCACAGCAAGCGAGCTAAAAACTCAACATGGAAGTAAAAGAGGGTGCATGGCATCAAAACGCGCCTGCTGATGTGGATCAGTCCCGAGAGAGCCCCCCCTCCCTACCCCCTCCTGTCCTCTGCCAGTCCCCCTGCTGGTGTCAGCAACATTGAAATAAGAAAAATATCACCGCGCAAGGAGAACAGAGGAAGGGGGGGAGAAACACGCTCAGCAACAAGGGATAAAATTAGCGCAAAGCGGATGCACCGAATTTGAGCTCGGTCATGATGAAAAGGCCTGCGCACATTAATACGGACTGCCATGACAATCTGTAATAAGGCTACGTAGGCTACTTACCCAGAGAGCGCGTCCCAGAGCCAACTGCGTTCGAGGCAAAAGGAGCTGAAGGTGTTGCTGTCCTGCTCTCCGCTCCTATCGGTTCTAACTGCGAGCGATCCGCCGCTTCTGGTGCATTAGATTGTGGCTCCGATTACATAACTAAGGCCGGCGGAGGTTAAAAACACCCCCGAAAGGCGAGTTTGTTTCCCAGCAGAGCGCGGAGCCCTCCGTGCAACAACATCGGCGCGGGTGTTTTTCATAATCGGTACAGTCGACGGATCTCCGCCGAAGCGTCTCCGCAGCTAGGTGGCGTACTGGTTACACCCACTGGGTCTTATTTTGCCACTTCTCTCTCAGGGAAAGTTGGATCGCTCCCGCCAGTTCTCATGGCTCACGGCGCTCTGATGTACGTGTGTGCGCACACAAGCAGGCAAGCAATGAGGAAGAGGAGGAGGAGGAGGAGCAGGAGGGGGACGGGCTGAAGGCTGCAGCTCTCTAGTGCATATGTGCGTGTGCGGTTAGATGTGCGGGAATGCAACTGCGTGGCCATTTTCATGTGGCCAGAGGAGGAGATAAAACGGCGAAGTGAGCCCAGGTTCTCATTGCAGTTCATAACAGGCGATCAGAGGAAGGCTATTTAGTCTCTTAATAAAATGGCGACGACTTGGCTGAAGTGAGCTGCTGTCAGGGTGTTTTTCTCCTCTTCTGGTGGGGAGCAGCTCAGAAGTTGCAGAGTGCGTCATGTGAGATTAGGTCTTCAGCTCATACATTGCTGGGAGAGGCAAACAGGATATGAGCATTTATTAAAAAGTTAAAGTGAAGACTGTTTATTATGCATCAGTTAAACAAAGAAACAAAAAGCAAAGAGTCTCCCTCTATCACCCATCCACGGATAACATCATATTTTTATTTCAACCTGGTCCACCAGGTTCCGAAACAGCTTTTTCCCACTTGCCATCAGACTGCTGAAGTCTTAACTGGACTGCACTCAAAATCTGGTCTCCACTTCATACCTTGCACATGTACAGAGCTAAATAACTTCTATTTTACTGTCAGTCCTGCACTTTATATTTTATATTTATATTTATATTCATATTTTATACTGTATTTTATTTTATTCTGGAGTAACCTCACAACATTGAAAGCTCAAAACACTGTCCTGAGCCGTATGCAACGAAATTTCGTTCTGTATACACCCTGTGCATGCAAAATGACAATGAAGTCAGTCTAAGTCTCTAAGTCTAAGTCTCTAAGATATGCGTAACAACGTTTAGAAACAAAATGTGCTAAAGTCCAAAGAACTCAATTTCCCATCTTTGAGGAGAAGCTTGTGTGATCTGATTGGCTAATGACTGTGCTACGTCACGTCCTTGCGTTCATGATGGCGTTGTCCATGACAGACCTGGCACATTGACTCCTACCGAGCTATGTGGAGCTTTTCTTCCCCTCGTCCTCGTCTCGTTTTGTCGGTAGATGAAGCCAGCAGATAAACTCCCAGCGTAAATATCTGTGGAAGTGAACCGCTGGTGAGTAACTTCACAGGCCTCACAGCTCGGTAAGTGTTGCCTTCACGGCGCTGCTGCTGCTAGCTGTTAGCTATGTGTTTATGCAAAGGTTACATGACTCGACTGAAGCCTTTAAATGCTTTAAAGCTTTCAAATATAAAAGTAGTCACTTTTCCTTGGCGTGTTTCAGATCATGTCCCTTCACAGACTGGCCTTCAGGCTGCGGCCAACGGTGAGAGTAATATTTGTGGGTTACTAACTGAGATCCAACTCATTCTCCATGTTTTTAAAACCACATTTGAGGTGTTAAACTAAGAGGTAAAGATATTTTACTTTATTTTGCTGCTGTGCTGCAGGTGACACATGTCAGGAGTCTTCATAGCAGTGGATATGTCCAGCAGCAGGAAGCCGTGGCTGTGGAGCCAGAACCAGAGTCTGTATCAGTCTTCAGGACACAGGAAAAAGACCCAGTAAGATGTTTTTAATAATTTTCTATGGGAATCAGGTGGTTTGGTTAAGAATCCAAATTTCCATTTATTACCAATTATTTGGTAATCCATTTACTTCCATTTATTTCCAATTACTTTTTAAAAAAAGCATAAGGGCATATGTTCATGTTTCTTCTAAACAGATCCACTTGCTCCTTTATTTATATATTTAAGGTTAATAGACTGTATATGTTTTTTTATGTTCGTCAGTGTTTGTAAACTGCTGCAAATTGAAAGCACAAACTTCAGTTTTTCTGTTTTTAAGTGTGCAAAAGCACGCTACATGTTTAATTGTCTGTACTTCTTAAGTAATAGGATGAAGCCACCACTGAGTGTGCCACTAAAAGAAGCCGATATATAAAATAATTGAAACACTAGAACTGGAGATGATGATTTTATTTCAGATAATCACTCATATTCACCAAAGCATTTTATCTATTTATAGTCTGTTTTTAAGATTTCTCACAATCACTGTTCCTTTAACCATGAAGGACTGTTGTTATGTAATACTTTGTGCATATTGATAAATATGTATATACAGTCAGATTTATGCGTAACTTTATTTACATTCAACCAAGAAGTTTTATTCTGACTGATAAGGAGGCAAGCATCTCTCAAAAGATAAAGCAATGTAAAATAAGTGTCAATTTGGAAAAAAAGTAATTTTTTTCAAAATGTTTTATTTACATTTGGCATGACAGAAGGTTTTGCTACCCATCTCAACGGTGATTGGAAAAAAAATTGTCATTTGACATAACAGCAATCAAAAAGATTTTCTCATTGCTGAGCAGCTTTTTGCATGTTTCCTCTGTTACTGTGATTGTTTTTATGCTTGGTGATAAGCCAAGTGCTGTTTTTTTTTTTTTTTTTTTTTTTTTTTTTTTTTACAATTGGTGTATAAATAAATACATATAAAAAGTACACATTGTTTAAAATGAGATGGTCTGAGGTTATTACAAACCCTGAAGTTGCTTTGAACGTTTCCCATTGCATCTGTAATAAAATCATTTTAGAAAGAACATTTTTGTGGTAATAACTTAATTGGTGACAATTAGTGTTTAAGTTAACATAAAACCTGTCGGAAGCAGTTTTCACTTTTTAATAGCCTTCTATTACACTTGTTTCTATGAAAAGATAAATGCATATTATTTTTTCTACCCGTATTTATTTTAGTGTCTTCTTTTATAAGAATTGTGGCTTGAAATAAGTAAATTTAGAAATCAAATTTAAAATAAAGCTGTTTTGTGATCAGATTAATTTTGATTAAAGGACTCTGTTCCTTTCCCAGTTTATCATTTTGTCCATCCAAAACCTCGTACCTTTACATGAGTGGCCTTGAATTAATTTCCTTTTTTCAACTTGTTCTTGTTCCTTTTATTGACAGATTCTACTTACTTATGTTGAAATATTTGTAATAAACGAATAATAGTTTGTCGTACCGGTGTAACAGAGTAATTTTTTTATCTGATATGTTTGAGATTTGTATTTTTAATGTGGGTTTTTGAAGTTTTGCACTTTGTTATGAAACATGTACAGATGTGATTATTCTGAGTGACTCATCTCTGTCCCTCGCTGACCCTCCAGGCTTGCCACTCAGACAAACATATGGGACAGTTCTACACCCTGTCTTCTGCGCATGTCCGGCCTCTGTTTCCGGACAGCTTCCCTTGGCGCTATCAGCAACAGGCAAGTTCGTTTCTGAAGCTTTAATCGATAACCTGTACAAGTCATCAAAGTCAACCTGGCTATAAACCACGCTGTATCATTTCTAGATGAAGACGTTCAATGAGACCTGCATCATGGTGCGGCAGCCAGCCTTGGAGGTAATCTCTTACCTTAAAAAAGCTGACTACAGCCAGCCTGCCCTGAGATACGTATTCTGTATCCTTCAAAGCTTTAAGCCGCACCGACTGCAGAGATAAACAAAAGTTTTTTTGCCTCTTGCGCCTGAATAAAACGTCTGTTGTCGTCCTTATCTGGGGACTCAGACGGGCTGAAGGGGACTGGGAAAACAATGTCTCTTTGTCACACAGTCCACTTCTGCTACACACAGGGATGGCTGGTGCTTCACGTCCCTGATGGTAAGACGAACACAAATCCCACAAGTGTTTATCTGAAAACCAAAGAGATTAAAACCCTTCTTCTTCTCCTCTTCCTCATACAGCCCACCTGTGGGTGAAGAACTGTAAGGAGCTGCTGCCATCGTCCTATAAGTTGTCTCGCTTTGATCAACCGCTAGAAGCCACCACTTGGCTACGCAACTTCAAAATCACCAACGAACATTTTCTTCCAAAGGTAACATTAAAAATTACTCATTAACCTTGATGGTAGAGTTATGAAATCAAGAGACAAAGGCTGGAATTACATCCTATTTTTTCCCATTATGAGAATTTATTTTTTGTACTTGCAGCTGTAAACACATGCTAAAGAGACCCGCTAAGTAATATTTTAGTTTTGAAAAAGCCGTTCTTCTACTCTTATTTATGTTAAGTTGCTAAATTAAAAAAGAAATTAACAGTTTATAAGCCAGAGTATTCACTGGAGTCTAACATACAAGCTCTGGTTTCTTTCCAATAAAACTTGCTGATCTCACTCAGAACTGACATATTCACAACAAACCCAGCTAACTTTTCACAGTTGTTCAACCCAAAGTTGTTTTTTCCCCATGTTTGTCCTGTCACAAACACAAACTTAGTAAAACAAATGTGTTTTATTGAGATCTTGTACTGAAAACTGTGGTGGTGAACTGTATTCAGCTCCCTCTTTAATTCAGTGTTCCTAAATAAAGCTCATTACCATCAAGTCCTCTCTGAGTGTATAATTTAACTTCAGTAAATGCAGATGTTCTGTGAAGGCCTCAGAGGTTTGTTAGGGGACATTGGTGACCGATCAGCATCATGGAACAAAGCGGTTATATAGTTTCAATTATTTGCTGCTATGTGTTGGTCTATCAGTAAAATCCCCCCAAAAATGGGATAAGATTCACGTTTGTGAAATGAAAATATGATTAATCCTAGGAGATATCAATAGTTTTGGACAGGGCTTTCAGAATGTGCTGCAGAGATTTCCGCAGAGGGTCTTTAGTCTTGATATGAAGCAAAAATATAAAGAGACACATTTACAAAAAAAAATCGTATCTTTGCAACTTTTTTTGTTCTCAGATAAAACTAAAAGAGCGGTATGTGTGGACGAAGAGGGAGTCCACCGAGGCGGGAAGTTCACTTGGAGAGCTGGTGGATCAGGTCAGTCCTTATCTTCCTCCAGTGTTTTTCATTAACAATGCGTCCTCTCTCTCTCCCTCTCTCATGATCTCTGCTTTATTTCCACTCAAGTTAACTCTCCTTCAGGAGTCTTTAAAGTTTTATCTCTCCACCTCCACCGGTGATCAATAGCCAATGAGCCGAGCAGGGTGATGGATCAGCACAATGTTGTTGTACCACACGCATTGATGAGGACAGAAAGGAAGCGAGGATTTATGTGCAGCTGCAAAATCCTCACCTTTTGTCTGTCACATTTCAGCTTAGGGAGATTCATTGCATCCATCAGGGTCTGACTTGTCAGTGTTGGTGTTTCTGGAGGCTGCTGTACAGGATGCTAACATGATTAGAGGAAATACTGATAAGCATCCCTCTGCTGCATTATTTGATTTTCTATTAATCTGTCAAATACTTCCTGTTTTTTTTTTTTCCTTTTATCTGATAAAAACTTGACCCTTAAAATTTATTGCATTGTGTATAAAATCCCCCCCAAGTCCATCTGCTCTTTATCATAATGTGGTGTTTTTAATATTTTTCCGTCTTTTCACAGCATTGCATTTTTCATCTGAGCCTATTTGCTTTGCTGCAGGGAATATCGCGAGTAAAGAGCAGCAGCGACGTGGTGGGAGCGGTGATGAAGGAGCTCAGGCTGCAAAGCGGCCAACCGGGAGCCGACTTCCGCCTGGCCGTGGCTGTGGACGGCGTGAACGCCCTGTGGGGAAGATCCACCATCAAGAAGGAGGATAAGACCGCCGTAAGACAAAACTCATCCATCATGCTGCGTCATCTGTTGTTTTGTATTTTTTCCACAAACAGGAAGTCTTATGTGTCCTTCTAATTTTCCTCAGGTGGATCCAGAGGAGCTCACTTTGGTTTATAACCTGAGAAAGCTGATGAAGAACGACTGGGTGAGAGGGATGCAACAGTTAAAGCCTCACAATGCTGTTTCAGAAACCTGTTGTTGACATTTACCGTCTTGTCTCAGAGCGGCGGTGCCATCATTACCACTCTGTCTCAGACGGGCTCTCTCTACCATCCAAAATCCGCCTACTTGCCTCAAGATCTTCTCGGAGAGGTAAGAGAATATTCCGTTTCATCTTGATGTTTGATCAGCTACTCCTCAGAGTGCTGCAGATGATTCAGCTCTGCTGCTCAGTTTATGCTAATGTACATCAAAAAAGACGTCCAAGTGGGTAAAGACGCAGCAACCGTAGCATCAAGGAAACCACTTCATTTAGTGACAAACCTCATCTATATGGGGTCTTTATAAAAAAGACCAAAAAAATTCTTAGAATAGTCTCAGTTTTACATCTTGAGCAGTTTTAAAGACATCCAGAGTTGTTCAGTGTTCAGTTAAATTTACTGCTTTGCAGTAGCCATAACCTATGACTCTTTGCATATTTTGCCATTGTCCCACCTTTTTAAATATGCTTTGAGTTTTCATGTGCTAGACAATGTAGTGCCTTACTGAAGTGTAAGAAAACTGAGAAATTGTTTCTAAAAGTTTTTACTTGCAGAAATTCGAAAAGTGTGCCATACATCCATTCCCTTTCAGTCAATACCTTACACACAAACATCTTTTGCTACTGTTACAACCACAAGTCGAGTGTATTATGTTTATCTCAGCTTTCCACATCTAAGCACTGACATTTTTTGTCAATTCTTTGCAAAAATAATTTTAAGTTCTGTTAGTCTGGATGGAGAACATCTCGGAGCTTCAATTTTCAAGTCTTGACAAAGATTCTAGATTCGATTTAACTCTGAACTTTTTAAAATATGAATATGCTTTGAATCAAGGTTTGCCAGTGTAGCTCAGGCTGTATGTTTATGGTTGTTGCCCTCCTGAAATGGGAACATCTGCCTCAGTTTGCACTCTTCTGGAGCCTATAACTATAATTGCATTGTGTGCATTTATCACATAAAACCTCCCAGGAGTACATTAAAGTTTTTGAGATGTAAAGATTTATGCCTATTAAAGATTGTCTATAGACTGCTCTCAGTTTTAAACAACCCCTATGCAGATGTACTGTATGTCCATTATAATGTACTTCTCTTAATATTACATTTATCCTTAGAGTATCATATTCTGTTTGGCAGGAAACTGCCTATTGAACTGTTCAACTTGCTGTTTTTGTAAATAAAATAGCTTTTTACTTTCTAGTAGTACAGCATAGAGGTGTTGTTTTTCCATTGATAAAAGAGAGTAAAGCAAATAATGACTCGCATTAGTCTTTTTGACACTGCAGCACTTTACCATGTGACTTCATTAAGTCGTTTTGAACTAATTACTAGTATATTTGTTGTGCGACTGCACACCAGGAAATCAGTTCGTCCTATTGCTTGATAAATCCCTCTTCTTGTGCTGAGAGGCATAAATTACAAGATTTAAAGTGCGATCACGTAACCCACCTAATGGAAAACATTTGCATCAAATGAATATAATATTTATTATTTACTTCACCCTTGACTGTGTGGGCTTGACTTTAGCTTTTTTTTTCATCACATTAATGCATAATTGAAAACATTTATCATTCACTTCGTTCCTCTTCCCTCCTGAAGTGCCCGAAGCAGTCGTCATGGTTTCTGACTTTACTTTTTACATGTAAATCTATTGAAAAAATTGGACTGAATTTGTGATCTAAGTGCGTACTTTGGGATAATAATTAAAACTATGGCTTTAAACGTGTCACACACCTGTAGACAACCGATTTCTCATTCGGTTCTTTAACTTCCTGTCGGTGTCGTCCTCATAGAGAGGCTTTGACAGCATGGATCCATTCATCCCCGTATCGGTGCCCAGCTACAGCGAGAAGGAGTTTGAGAGCTGTTACCTTTACTACATGGATCGGAACTGGCTGCAGCACCCACAGAGTGAGTTATGGTCCTGTCACTCTGCAGTTGTGTGATTAAAAATGAAACGTAACCAAAGTTTTCTGACCATGTTTGCTTTCCCATCAGGCCGAACAGAAGAAGGGAAGAAAGAACTCGTCTTTTTGTGCAACATGAATCCATCCATGTTCGAAAGACTTTGTGGCTACTTGTGAAGTCACAGAAACATTTCATCACAACAATGC
Organism: Xiphophorus couchianus; assembly: GCF_001444195.1. Classification (NCBI taxonomy): domain Eukaryota; kingdom Metazoa; phylum Chordata; class Actinopteri; order Cyprinodontiformes; family Poeciliidae; genus Xiphophorus; species Xiphophorus couchianus. The sequence continues at coordinate 14,663,505 of NC_040230.1, read as the reverse complement.
CACTGCATCAGAAACATACAAACATATATCTCTGTGGTGTGTATCATGCTGTAAATTATACTACTTTGTTGCTTTCATAATAAAACATTACCAAAAAAAACCTGTTTGTTTTTTATCTTTAAGAATATCACTAACTATTTTACAATTTGAAAATAGAGCAAGTGTGGAAGAACTTGGATCACGGTCTTATTTGTCACAAAGTTACATCATCCACGTTTTACACTACTGAAAATTAAATATTTGAATGTTAAATTATTGTCCTGGTTAAGCTTTGTTTTTTTTGTTAGATTTCATTGCTACATTCAAAAAACACAGTCATCAAAAAGCATTTGTCTCCTTACCAATTTCTTGTTTTTACACTCTTATTACACTTGTGTGTTACAGATCAAAGACATTTTAAAATCATACAAAGACAAAGATGACATCAGTAAATGTATAATATAAAGTTTTCAAGATCAGTCATCCAGAGAAACTTGGCTTTATGTGAAGGGTAATTGCCCCCTAAGCCTAATAGCTTGTTGTTCCCCCACTTGGCAGCAACAATTGTGGATGAACTTTGACCCACCATTATTTTAGGATTATTTTATTCACGTTGTATGATTTTGAACATGAACTGCCATCCTGAAACATTTGAGCAGGTTTGGGTCCAGCCTTTCACCGAAGCCACTCTGAAAGGCGTTTTTTTATTGCGTGAGATGAACAATGTGCTGTTGTGCTGCAGATGATGGAACAGCTGCATAACCTAAGTTAAGCTGCAAACTGATGGCCAGATATTGTTTTACAAGATGTTCTGCTAGAGAGCCGAGTTCATGATTCCATCAATGAAATGAAGTCGTCCAGGTCCTGAAGCAGGAAAGCAGTCTCAGACAGACGAGTTTCCCAGACAGACCTTCTGCTCTGGGAACCCCGTGAAATCCCCCAGAATGAGCAGGACGGTGTCTCAGGCAAGAGGAATGTCTGGATTTCCCTCCCGCACATTTGCACTGCAACAATCTTCGATAAATATTCTTCAGTGGATGGATGAAATGTGGATATTCTATTTATATGATTCTCATCTATAAACAAATATGCTCTTTTACCAGTATTGCCCGTTTTTATGAATTGTGTTGTTCAATTGTGATTGCTTTTTACCTCAGTTCGTCTTGGTCTGCCCAACCTCCTTTATTTGGTTTATTGTGTTTTTCCCCACTTTTAAAGTATTTTCTCCCCTGATTACACTTTTCTGAAATGGATTGCGTCCAATTTAAGGAATAATGGCAGATACATTTCACGCTATTCATCAGCACTGAAAACATGTTCTCTGTTTCACTCCCTAAATCCCGTTTTGACGGTAGAGCGCCCTCTGGCCGCAGGTAAGAATTACTGCGACGCTGTTCACGTGATCGCTTTTAAATTCACGTGACCAGTGCATAAAGGTGATCAGAAACCGATCAGGAAGTTCCCTAATGGGACAACAACAGATTGACGGAGGAGTGTTGTTACCTGGTCAGAGTTTCTTCTAGCTTCTTCTTCAGGTGATTTGATCGTTTATAAACAGATCTGAACGACAGGACTGTGAGGTGTTTGATTTTTGAACTGAGTGAGCTCAAGTTATGTTGCTAATGTTTCAGATCCTTATTATTTTTATTCGCCTTCAGGTAAAATGGTGCTGCTGTTGCCATCAGCTCTTGTCGTAGCTCTTGTTGTCAGCGCAGCAGACGTGACTCTTTGCGCAGGTAACCCAAAAGCAAAAGCACAAATATTTCCTCCTATTGTTTTTATTTGCAGTAATGATGTTTTTCCTCTCGTAGGAATCAACAGATGTGTTGCCAGAAACCTCGGCCATGACTCTGTGGTGTGTGAGTGTAATTCCACCTACTGTGACGGTGTTGGTCCGGTTAGCCTGCCACCTCTGGGTCAGTACTCCACCTACCTGAGCAGCATGGCAGGCAGCAGGATGGAGCCAGGCCAGGGTCAAGTCCAGGTCAACAGCACTGGAGCAGGTAAGAGGATGAGCTCTGGGATATTGGGACATCAATGCTTTTCCTTAATGAGTTTCCTTCTTCCAGGTCTCAGGCTGACGATTGTTCCCTACCAGAAGTACCAGAGGATCAAGGGGTTCGGAGGAGCCATGACGGACGCAGCGGCTATTAACATACTTTCTCTCTCTGCTGGCGCACAGGAGCAGCTGCTGCGACAGTACTTCTCCAAAGAAGGTAAAGGTTATAAACTTTGTAAAGATTATAAAGTGGCTGAGTTTATGTGGACCAGTGCAACTTTAAGTCAGAAAATGACATTAAAATGGTTATTCTGGTTAGATGTTTCAAAACAACGTATAATATCATAGATACAAACCAAGCTTGAGGAAAAAAATAATGCCTTGCCATTGTTGGATTTCTCTTTGTTGTTTATCATGCAAAAAATTTATATTTTGTTTTTAAAATGGGTGTAAAAATAAAAGTACAGATTGCCCTGTGAAAAGGAGTTGTTCCTTTCCACTGTTGCCACGTTCTTGTTTTGGAGGAGGGATTGGTCAGTGACTTGCATGGTATTATTAGAGAAGGCAATTTGCTTATAATTTGTTTAGATGGTGGACTGATTGTGTTATGTACAGATTTATGAATATAAATTGGATCGCCTGAAGCATCTTAAGAAGACATTAGTTGGGAACTAGAGTATAAAAATAAACCAAAATGAACTGCATTGTTGTTTTAATGTAACAGCAACCAAATCCAACACAGCAAGTGATTGTTTTAGATGAAGCGCTACCTGTAAAATATTAAACATAAATGCCAAAGCAATGCACTTCATCCTGTAGTGTAAAATGAAAGCCTTATTGTCTTGTTATATTTGACAGCAACAGGAACCAGACTTTCTTGCAAGCTTGGTTTTAAACAGTCTTCCAGTATTTACCTTGTGATTTTTAGTGTTTTCATTCCAGTTTGTAACTGTTTTTTTGTTTTTTTTGGGGCGGGGGGTGATTTTTAACATAAATCAGTGTATTTATGATCATTGTCCTGCTGGGACGCCAAAGTTTGTAAAACGTTTTGCAACACAGGCCAGAATTGTTCACCTAAAAGTATTCAGCACCGTTATTTGGATTTTTTTTTTTTTTAAAGAAAATAAATAGCAATAATTCTAATAAATTCTCCAAGTTTGTAATTTTATACTTATTATGAAATTACAGTGAAAGCCAAACACTTGGTCAGTAATTACCAGAGTAGTCAAGTTGGAAGTATTAGTGGGCTGAAAAGGTAGATTTTCTTTTTTTTCTTTTATCTGCAATAATTTATTTGCTGCAGAATTTTAATTGCACTCAGGGGCCGCAGAAAATCATCCCAAGAGCCACAAAATGGTCCCCCCGCCACATGTTGGACATCCATGTGTTTTTTTTAGATTTGAAACAGTAGCTGCAACTCTTCCAAACATTTCTGCTACCAATGTGGTCAAATAGCTCCATCTTTGTCCTGTTTGACTATTAAACATCTTCCCAGAAGACATTTGATCTGACAATATTCAAACTTCATTCAAGATTTTAGGTGTCAATACTGGAGCAGATCAATGAAACACAGTCCGGTGGTACAGCAGTGAAAGTGATCCAAACCTCGCTTCAAAACTGGGTTTGGATTTTAAAATGGGATGTAAAATAATAATGGCTGTCATGTGACCGCCCAGAAACATCTGGCCACTTTGAAGCTAAGTATATGGAGTGGTACTGAATGTGGACATAAAAGCATAAAACTGTACCACACCACTGCATGACATAAACTTTCCCCCATCCAGGATTACATCTTTTCTCCCCCCCCAAAAAATATAAAATCTTTATAATGTAGATTTAGCAATTTTGGCAGAAACCTCATTCTGGAGATTTGGTTTCATCATGCTGCAAATCCTGTTGGGGTTTTAGCAGATTCAGATTTAATGACCATCCGGGTCACTTTAATTCTTTTACCGCAGCAAGCTGGTCTAAAATGATTTAGAGTTTTGAGATGGTGGTTCAGACTGCTGAGTCTAGGAAAATAAATGAATAATAGGAAAATGCTATTTCTTTCTTTTTTTTTATTCAGTTTAAATGCGGCCTCATTCTCAGCATCCCTCCTCGGTTAGATTGTTCTCTGGTGTTCAAATGACAGAAAGAAAAACAGAAGCAGTGAAAGTGTTCTCTTAATTATGTCTTTAGAAAAGTCTTAAGATTGCTGCAGACATTAACTGTTTTCTATTATTTTAAAGATGCTGTTTTGTTTTCAGCTGAAAGGAAAACTGCTCCATTCAATTGGTTAGTACTACAAGGCACGCTGTTCTGCTGAGAACCCCACAACTTAATGTGCATCAATGATTTTTTTTTTTTTTTTTTTACAAGCCATTCTTTGTAAATGTCAGTGAGGTTTTTATTTGCAAAACACCATAAGATCATCAGCTTTTACAGAAGTAGCTTATCACAGCAGCAGCAGCAGGCAGATCTTTATCGTTTCATCTTTGAGAATCATATCTTATCGTGTCACCGGCACAGTACCAGAAAAGAGATTAAAGGACTGCGAAGAATAATGCTCATAATCCTATTGAAGTTTTTATTCACAGTGCAGAGATGAAAGATTTCTAGTAAAGTGAGTCAGGCATGTCGATGGAACCTTAATTTATTCAGGGAGCAGCGGTGCCGTCACGGTTTGGAGGAGAGCATCATCAGATTCTTCACACCTGCAGATGTTTAAAGCTTTGTGACATCTGCACCAGCTGCGGGGCCCGGTCCAACGCTCGAGGGCCACCTGAGCAGAATTTGAGCCCACTTTTCAGATAAGACCATGAGCCAGAGTATGTTTTGTAATTGTGGCAACAAAACATACTCTAAATTGACTATTTTAGAGACATCAGTTTATGTGGTTCATTAAATAAAAAGCGCTGAGAATAAAGCAAAAAATAAAAATTAAATTGTTCTAAATTTATTGTGCAAAAAAATTGTGCTAAAGCTCAGCCACAAAAAACTGAAATCATATAGTGCTCGATAACTGTATAATTTATCAAAAAAATATGTACTTTAGTTTAAATGTTATATTCGTTTAAATAATATTTATTTTTTCTTTTACAACAAATTAAACAGTTGCGCAAATTTAAAATTAAACGTAGCATATTGTTGTCAAAATATAGTGTGAACAACAAATAGCAAAGAAAGTTACTAAGTATTACGTGACTCTTGAGGGCCCCCTGCTGGTCAGGAGTCCCTGGCTTGGTTAACTTATTTCTTGGGCTGGCTCTGATAACTGAAGACCGTTTTCGTTTCTCTGTGTTGTACCAGGTATTGGCTATAGCGTTGTGCGCGTCCCCATGGCCAGCTGTGACTTCTCCACTCGGCTGTACACCTACGCTGACAAACCCGGGGACTACGACCTGAAAAGCTTCGCTTTGGCCCCTGAGGATGTGAAGATGAAGGTCTCTGTCTTTGGCAGAAACGCGTCCGTCTCCTGATGTGTCCTCATCAATATCCTCTTCCTCTTTGTTTCAGATCCCTCTGCTGCTGCGTGCCCAGGCCTTGTCCCCTGTCCCACTTTCCCTGCTGGGCAGCGCCTGGAGCGCCCCTGCCTGGATGAAAACTAATGGTGCACTCATAGGAAAGGGCTCCCTGAAGGGCCAGCCAGGGGGCAAGGAGCATAAAACATGGGCTCAGTACTATATCAGGTGACTTTTGGGTCTTTTACCTTGAATTATTATCACACATCAGACAGGCCTGATACTGGAGAGATAAATTCTGATGTGTTTTAACTTTCCCTGGCAGGTTCCTTGAGGAATATGCTAAATATAACCTAACCTTCTGGGCGCTGACTACAGGAAATGAGCCCTCTGCAGGACAAATGACAAACTACAGGTCCCTGATTTAATTTGGAACAATACGCAGCATCCTTGCCGCTTAAAAATGCTAAAAGTCACATTAATATCTTTGCGTGGTTGCAGTTTCCAGGCTCTGGGCTTCACTCCTGAGGAGCAGAGGGACTGGGTGGCTATGGACTTGGGCCCGGCCCTGCAGTCCTCAGCACACCCACACACACACATCCTCATACTGGATGACAACCGCCTGCTGCTGCCCCACTGGGCCCGAGTGGTGAGTCCAAGGACAGAGAGATGGAGCAGTAGGGAAGGTCGTCTCTGACTTTGTTCAACCCACATGGTGGCAGATGAGATCAGAAACTACAGTTATATTTTAGGAAACCAGCAGTAGACCAAACATTCAAAAAGGAAAGTAAAAGCAGAAAGTAGTGGCATGTAAGGTAAATTCAAAATGAGCAAAGTCTGCTGCTGTTCAATCTGCAGTAAAATGGCAGTTGTAATTAAATTATGTTTCCATATAAGTCACATGCAAGTCATCATGAGTGCTGATAGAAATGTGTGACGTTTACTCTAAAATTGAGTTCATCTCAAAAGTCTACATATTCCTGGTGTTTCCCAGGTTTTGCTAAATAATTTTTCCACAGATAATTTGACATATTCAGTACAATTAAGCCCCCACCAAAAAAAAAAAATATTAAAGGAGTAGAGAAAGACAGAGAACAAAGTCTGGAAATATACATTTTTTCACAGTCTTATTTGCTTTTCTAATACTTTTCCATACTTTCTCAGACTGTTTAGAAACTCTGAATGTGGTGCACTACTTTATGCTGGTCTTTTTTTCCTATAAATTCCTGATTCTATAAACTGAAACTTTAGGGTAGGAGCATTCAACTGGGGGCTCGCTGGTGGTGTCAGTCCAACCCACCGATGAGTTCATTAACAAAAGGAAAATCTGGGGAAAAAAAAGATCTTCAAGATTTCAAGTGACCAAAAAATATGAATTGTGTAACTTTAAGTTTTATTTTGTTTTAAATTAGAAATCAACAAGAAAAATACTAACAGAAATAAAACTTTCCTTCAGAGCCCAACCTGTCATAGAGGATCTTTCTCTTGTTGTAAAACAAGATTAATGAGAAAAACACTAGAAAGGTTTGGAAAGTCAAATGCCAGAAGAATACTTTGCTGAATTTGTAGGAATTATGAGTCATTTTGGTTTTGTTTTATTTTTCATATTAGTAAATCACTACTTTACTGCAATTTCAGTCCAGATTATATGATCAGACAAATAAACCTCTAGTTGCAGTAATTATCTTTTTTTGCCTCTTTGTCCCTTCAGGTTCTCAGTGATGTTCATGCAGCACGATACATTCACGGCGTGGCGGTGCACTGGTACCTGGACAGTTTCGTCCCTGCAGAGGCGAGCCTGGGAGCCACCCATCAGCTGTTCCCAGAGTACTATCTGTTTGGCACGGAGGCCTGTGCGGGCTGGAGCTCAGCGGACCGCGGGGTGAAGCTGGGCAGCTGGGACCGGGCAGAGCAGTACGCACATGACATCCTAGAGGTGAGCTCATCTCAGGGTTGGTGCTTGTTCAGTCACATCCACTGTTGCAGACGTCAGATTTGACAAGCTGCGAGTCGTCCTAGAGAGGCGCGTCTCCCTCCCCTCCACGGTGCAGTGCAGGTTAAATGTTACACTCTGCTGCACCCCCCTGCCCCCCACCTCCACCCCCCCCACACACACTACAGAAACTGCCTGCAGGGCTGCAGAGCAAGCTGGAACTGGTGTTCTGTGTCCTCTTACTTCACTTTAGCAGGGGGAAACTGGAGTCCTTCCATTCTATTCATTTTGTGCTCATTCAGGTATTAGACGTACCCTGAGTCAAGAAGAACTCGATCCTGTTCATGCCTCTCTGCCGGTGTCACGTTTTGTCATGTTACAAGCTAAAACTTTAATGCACTTTACTGGGATTGTATGGGATGGATGGATAAAATGTAAAGTGTAGTGGAAGGCAAATGATGCATGGTTTTCAAATCATTTTAGAAAAACAAATCTGAAAAGCATTGCACGTCTATGGACTCAATATCTGCACAATCAGTTTTTACTGGAGGAACAGTCCGAAGTCCTTTGGGCATTTTTGTACACAGCTAGAAATGGAAATATTTGCCTGCTCCTCCTTGCAAAATTCCTTCTATTCAGTCAGACTAGAAGAAGTAAATATGTAAACATCAGTTTTCAAGAGTTGCCAAATTTTCTCAGTTGAATTTTGGTCTGGACTTGTACTGAACCAGTCACCAATCTTTGGCTCTAACTTATCTGTTATGTCCCTTCATCTTCTGGATTCTGTTACATTAGATTTAATTTAGAAATGTCAGAGTGAAGAAGGGTACATACAAAATGCACATCACACTATTACTTGTAAAACTTTTAAAAAACATGTTCCATTCTTAATTTCAATTAAGGCGCATCCTCTACTTTGCGTTGGTCCATCATATTATATTCCAAACTCCGGTGTGTGTTTGTAGTGTGACAAGACACTGTGAATGCCCAGTTAACAGATTCACTTCATGAAGATACACTTCTCACCACTACAGTTTCGGAAGACATACGAGGGTGTTTTCTCTGCTTCAGGACTTAAATCACTACGTTGTGGGCTGGACTGACTGGAACCTGGCACTGGACCAGACTGGTGGGCCAAACTGGGTGAAGAACTTTGTGGACAGCCCCGTCATAGTGGACGCCAAGCGGGACGTCTTTTACAAACAGCCAACTTTCTACAGCATGGCCCACTTTAGGTGACGTTTTTTTTCGCATGTTTCCTTTTGACTTTTACAATGAGATCCTTATTTTTAGTCTTTGTATACAGTGCTTTCCTGTGGGAGGGGTCCCAGAGAGTGGGAGTGTCTGCTAGTGGAAAGACACAGCTTGAGTTCTCCGCCTTCGTCAGACCAGACGGCTCTGTGGTTCTCATCGTTCTCAACAGGTACTAATAAAGAAATAGGTCCTAATTAGTGCAGTTTAGTGGTAAATACTAACCTGCTGTGTGTGTGTTTGTGTTCAGGTCACCATCAGCCATTCAGTTTGAGGTGTGGGATCCGGCTGTGGGTTATATTCCCTGCACTGCGCAGGCCCATTCGCTGCTCACGGTGGCTTGGAACACACACTGAGATTTAACAATGACGCACTTTAAAGTTTCTCTGAGCACTGCAGACACAAAACCAACCATTTATAAATCGCATCAAACTGTTATGTCTTCATTAGGGTCTGCACCACTTACATGCCGGCACACTTAGCAGCTTAAGAAAAGGGTTCCACTTTTTATGTTGGATAATATAATTTAAGAATATGCTGAATCTGTTTGTGACAAAATCTCCAGACAGTATGTATGCAAATGATTTGGTCTAGTTTTCATTTTGAGTATTTCCTAAAGAAATAGGAAAACGGCACTGGAAAAGATCTAATTTCGTCACGGCTTCATGTCGTCATATTTTCATTTGTTTATTCTCACAATCCTGCTAACTTGAGATGTTGCAACGCTATGAGTAGAGGCCACTACTCACCCGCCCAGCCAATGTTTACATGTAGAGATTAATTGCTTTTGAAGATTTGATACGGGGCCACTCAGGGTTTAAAATGGGAGCAGTTTGAGTTTCAGATGTGTTGCATCTGTTGAACTGGATTTCTTTTTCCAGTTAGGACCTACATCTGACCGCTTTGTCAGTTTTGCTGATAAAGGCTGTTTCTCGTCAAGTGGATCTCATTCAGCAAGACTGTTTACCTTTCACCTTGGCTGTTTGGTGAAGCAACCCAGGCAGTGAGGTGATTGGGGACGATCCACATAAAAGGTGTCAGTTTTAAACCCAAGCTAATAGGCTATAAGCTTATCTTTAAATTGGACATCAATTATAATGATGTCCTACATCTACTAATACATGTAGAGATTACATGTATCTCTTTAATAATACGTTATTAGTCCTAATAACTAATAGGACTAATAATGAGACAAATAGGACTAGTTATTAATTTAATAATAGCTTAAGTTATTATTAATAACTTATTCGTTATAATAGTTATTATAACTAATAACTATTAGGACTATAAGTAACTAAGTAACTATTTATTACTAATAGTTATTAGGACTTTTAAGTCCTAATAATAAATCTACAAATAACTGCAGTCCAGCAAACACAGCTTTCATATGGGTTAAGGTTTGTAAAAACTCCAAGATGGGTTCACAAATCAAATGGCAAAGTATGAACATCAAACAACTTGGATGATTTTGACTTTTCTTGTCATAAATCGTTGCTAAGGTAATTGTCCACTTGAACAGTTCGTAGCCCAAATTCTGAATTGAATATGGACCTGGAAACATCAATTACAAGCTAATTCATTGCTATCTCTAATGTGCTCATTTGTTTTGCACTATGAATGTGAAGGTATTCAGCATCGACAGGTTTACTCTGGCATAATGTCCCCACTGGCTTTCCCTACATTTCACCAGTCGGCTGGAAAAGGAGCAGATCCGATGTCTGTTTTAATATGAACACATTTCTGTTTCGCACAATTACTGTCGCTAGTTATTTAAATAACTCCAAAGAACCTCAGTACATTTTAATCGAGTTTGTGAAGCTATTTTTTTTTTTCATCATTTTTTTTAAGCAACAGCAATAAATGAAAGTGATTTATTCACAAGCACTGCTGGTGCCTCATCGTGCTACTAATGATCTTTCTGATCAACAAAGCTCATAAATGCCTTCTTTTAGTTTTATATTGTGTATAAAGCGCACTGTTCAAAATGTTTCTTAATCAATATTAAACGCACTGTAAGCAAGCAACATTTTTTGTCAATTTATTGATACATCATAAACATTTTATATTTATAATATACAGTTTTCATAAACCATGTATTTCACATTTGTGTTGCCATTCTCAATGTCTTCTTTTTCTTTGCAAACCTTAAGTAGGACTAAAATTATTTACATCAAAATAAGTGATGAAAATGCAAATCAAAAGAAGACTGCCATAAACAGAGGACTAAAATGAGAGAGGGTTGTCATTTGTATTTAATATATACACCAGGAGGAGTTTATGACATCTAAAGCATGAAACACGAGGGAGAAACGCTGAAAAATGTAATTTCCTCATTTCATGTATGGTTTCAGAGTTGGGACGACTTAAAAAAAATGCTTCCTCTTATCTGAAGTTACAGCTTCTATTTGTGGCTCTTTAACCAGATTCCTATTAAATTTAAAATGCCAACATTTTCCTGACGACTACCACTGTAAGATAACTGAGCAGAATTGCTATTAAGAATATTCCTCGTGCCTTCACAGGGCTCAGCTACAGGATTCTGTGTCTTTGAAACGGTAAACGGTCGGAGAATTTCAGCAACGCGCCGAGAGAAAAGTGCGGAGACGTTTTGCTCGAGAAGTGGAAACAGAAAAAGAACGGGGCGAGATGAGGGTCAAGCTAGGCTGCTCTATCCCGACAAATAAAATAGAATAAGCAAACCACAACAAATTAAGACGTCTTTAAGAGGATACATGATTGAAGAAGAAGGCATTAAAAATAGAAAATATATATACAAAGTGGCTGAAAATATGATGACAGGAACAGAGAGAAAATAGGGAAAAAGAGAAGCGTTTGTTTTGTTTTTTTTCCCTGGATGTATGTGATGGAAAGCTGAGGATGAGACAGCTGGGGTGTCTCAAAAAGACCATCTCTCCTGTGTGCGGGGGTCCGTGGAGAGCGAGGGAGACTCTGAGGGCTGGCTGCTGCTGTCTTCTCCGTTCAAACCCATCCGACACACTGGACACGTGTCGTGCTGCAGAACCATGGGAAAAGTAGGCAGACATCAGCTTGCAGCAGTTTTTTTTTTGTTTGTTCCAAAATATGGTGTTACTACTGTCAAACTAAACTAAAAAACAAAACAGGGCAGCATGTTCCCACCTACACATTAACTCAACTTACAAGCTGAGTTTTAATCAAATCAAACTAATTTCAGTGGATGCCAACATTCAGCAAGTTAGCCATCCTCTTTAACTTTTTCTGATTTTGTCATGTTAAACCTCCAACTTTAATGGATTTTAAAACATATATGTAAAGCAGAAGGACAATGCTAAAAATCCCATAGGTATGAATTCATTCATTCTGTCTCTGGAGTGAACACTTTGTAGGAACCACTTTCTGTCTCACTCACCTTTGCATATCTAGAGGGATGTTTTAATCTTTTTGCAAATTAGCTCTAGCTCAGTGAGACTGGATAGAGAACATCTCTAAACAGCATTTCATCTGCTGAGAATCTGCTGAAACCCAGATTCTCAGCAGTATTCAGATCGGGACTTTGACTGGGCCATTCCACAACCATATTTCTGCATGGGGATGATGTGTTCAGGGTGACGCGTAGCTTTAGTTTTCTCTCTCATTTGACCAGATCGCCTTCTTCCACAGCAAATCAGTTTCCCACAACCTGATTTTTGGGAAACTTAGAAATGCACTAATATATGATTACATGCTTATCTGTGTCTTTCCAGTATATCAAATCCTAATGAAATTGGCAAAATATGAAAAGCTTTAAGGGTTAAGAATAGTCTTTAAAAGTACTGTACAATTGCAAACTGCAAACTAATCATTCCTTTCTGATACTAATCTTGCACATGGAAATTTGTTATAATTATAAAAGTTTTTGCTCTATCCTGGAAAGCTAGTTTGAATGTGGTTTTACATCTGGATTCCCCCCCCAAAACAACAGCAAATGAATCATATGCTTGCTGTTCTGTATCGTGACTCACCATTTCCAGCCATGGTACTATACACTCTGAGTGAAAGAAGTGGTTACAGGGTAGCTGTCTGACTGGTTCTCCTACTGCAAAGTCCTCTTTGCACACTGGGCATTCCATACAGCAGTCTGCAGGAGAGAAGAGGAAAACATGCTTCAGTTTTCACTGATAAAAAAAAACACTTCTCTTTTGTTATTCACTTATGAGCTTCCTATTCATACAATACAAAGATAAGGAGTTAGTGCGAGTTAAACTCTATAAAGACAAAGTTACAAAGGGTACCCTGCAATTAGTTAATGGGATAAACTGTTAATCTCTTCTAGGTTAATGGATATTTTACCCTAAACAGTTTTTTATTAGCCATAGTCTTTTCATTTAAAAATCATACAATTAACTGGATTTCTCAATCAATTGTTGGCCCATTTTGACATTTAAATACAATAATATACACAAATTTTCATTCAAGGAATAAAGTTGTACTTTTATGAGACTTTAAAGACAATAAATATTAAATTTGCCCATGTTAAATGTCTGTTTATCTAAATACAAAAATCAGCTGAATTCATCATTTTTGGATGTTGATGTCAATTGAAAAAAAAGAGGGAATTAATAAATATAGAAATAGGAAACATTTTTACTTCATTTTCATTTGAACTACCTGTCAAAACCTAAAACACTCCAAAGAATAAATTACATTTTTTTCCCCAAAATTTAAAACTATAGAAAGCTGACCAGAGTCATTTCATTCTGAATCTAAAAGATACATATAAGCAAATATTAATGAAATATATATTTTCTCAATAAACGGAAAAAAACCCATAGTAATGCATTAAAGTGACTCTGTATGTGAACAGCACTAAAACATATAGAGTAGAGCCTCTAGATTTTATAACTAGTTTAAAAACTTAGCAGCCATGACCAAACAGCCCTAATAAAGTAACCGCTGTTCATGGAAAGGGGTAAAACTGACAACTCAAGCACAGCTATAGTCAACTTTAAGGACAAATGTAGCCTGGTCAGAAACTAAGAGGCAGAAAATATGACAGACCTGCTTGTTCCTGAGTTATACTGACAGTCGGGAGGGAAGAAATCTTCTCTTTCTCCGCTGGAGGAGGGCCTGTGTTCTCCAGTTGACCTAGTAACTAACCACACACACACACAGGTAAACTCGAGGGTAAAAACAGGTGAAAGTGTGGTAAGAAAATTTGTTCACCTGCGTTATGACGGCGTCTAACCCTCCCTGTCCCCATGCGTAATCGCCTGGGTTAGAGTGCAGCATCCCTGTCCTATAAAAGACAGAGGAGCAGCCAAGCTGGAGATGAACAGTTTCAGAAAAGCAACGCTGACACTCCAGCGAAGCTGCTTAGGTTTACCATGACAGAGGAGGTGAGCCGGGAACTCCAGAGTTGGCAAAGAGGCCAGCTAGAAACTGCTGTACAATCCTGTAAGAAAAAACACACAACAGCAACTAAAGTTAGAACCAAATGCAAGACCCATTATAGCTGGGAGACAATTATTTGATTTTCATTTTAAATTAAAGTACAAGTCAGAAATTGCATTAATATTTCTGGTAACCAATCAAAGATTTTCTTTGGACTTTGGCTGCTTTTTCACTCATTCATACTTTAATGCTCAAGCAGTCTTAGAGAAATTCTCTGACCTATGAATGACTCAGACATGGGATGTGCAATATATTGCAAATTTGTCATCATTGCAATATCACTGTATGCAATATGCATATTGTGAAGAACTGCTTAAACTGTAAAAATCAGTTTAAGCAGTTCAATGAGCATGTTTAAGAAGATAAAATCATTATGAAACTACAACTAACTTGTTTCAGTAACAAAAACAGCAGATGTCTAGAAGTAGCTTTTACAACAAAATCATAAACAATGTTTAGATGCTTATTTATTGCAAGTCATATTATTATTGCAACATTCGTTAACATTTTTGGAGTCAACAAACGTTAACTCCAATGTAAAATAAATAGGTTCCTTATGGGGATCATTTTTTGGTAAATGTGTCTGAATCATGTAAAAAAAAAAAAAAGTTTTTAAATAACAGGAGGGGTCTGCGGTTCAAGAAACATTTAAACCATCTCACTGAAACTGCTGAGCAAAGCAGACACTCCAGAAAGCTTTTTTGTTTGCTTTCACAAATATATTTTCTATGTAAGTTGTCTTCATTTACTCCCATCTTTTCATTATATTTTGTGCCTTGTTATTTTACTACATGTGTAAAGAAATCACCCTCCATGATTAATGCAGCATATATTTTGAGTACTGCCGACAGATATTAGGTAAAAGGACATCTAGAAGCAGAAAGAGACGTCTCTTTTTGGTGAGTTCAATTTTCTGCAAGTCTAATAAGAAGCATCATTTCCATGACTGTCTCCTAAAACGATGAACCTGTCTACACAATCTAGCAAAGAATCCATTTTAAATTGTATATTCAAGAACTTTGGTATGAGAAGACAAAGACACAATTGGCTCCAGTTATATTGCTAAATTCAGATTTTTGTTTCGTTAGTTGAGTAAAATAAGCAGCCAAAATCAATAAAAAAATTTTAACTGATTGTCTGAGGATCAAGATCAGTGTCTTTGGAGACAAACAAACAAAAAACATTCGTTTTTTCTAGTTCATTTTATTTGATCAGTTGATTTCTAGCCTTATGCAGTTATGTGTGATCTGGGAATCTGAATGTGGCTTTTTGCTGTGAAAGTCATCTTGTATTTAGTCACTGCACACACAGCAAAGAGAACTGCAGGGCTGCCCCTGAAACATCCAACAAGTTGCAGCAAATCATTTTGTACGTCAGCTGTGAGCGACTCCAGTGACCGCACTGGAGCTGCAACATGTCTCAACCGCCGCTGTTTGTTGGAAACGAGGCTCGTGAGCAAAACTAACGGGAAGCATGGAGGGAGACAACCGAGCCGGGCGGTAGAAACAACTTACCCCTCAACCGCTGGTGAGCGATCTGGCCTGCTGCTGCCTCTGGACCTGTATCTCCTCTGGCTGCCTAAACGAGGCGGACGCCCTTGCCCCCAGGAGTCCCCGGATCCTAGCAGACCCCCCATGGATCCTCCCAGACCTGTGGGGACAGATCCCCCGATCGATCCGCCTCCCAGCCCTCCCAGATCACCAAAGCCCATCAGGCGTCCTCCAGGGAGCCGGTGCTCGGAGTCAGGACTGTCTCTGTCTGTTGTAAATGGCCGCTCCAGTAACAAAAGATGCCATAGCTACAAAGATGTCAACAACAGAGAGGGGTTAGTATGAGAAATTATACGTAGAAAACAATAAGAAATAAGGGTCAAAAGAAGAGAAGACGACAAACTGAAACATCATTGATGTTAGTTTGTTTGTATTCCTTCAACGACCCCCCAAAAACTTGTACCTCTGCAAATTGTGTGGCTGTGTCATCTAGCCCATTAGCGCCGCCCTCTAGGAGACTGAGTGAAGCAGCGCACAAGGGGACAAAAGACACATTATTATGAACATACACTCAACCCCTCATTTCTGAACAATTGTACTGCCATCTTGGAACGAGACTACATGACGAGCAGCTTAAACAGAACTTCAGTCTAAAGACCGATCACTTCAACATTGACACGATTACTTATACGGACAATTAAAGCAGAGGGAGAAAAGCCTCATACCTGGAGTCCTCTGTTACTTCCTCTATAAAACCTGAATCACATCTTGGACAAATGTATTCCTGGAAGGAGGCAAAACAAAGTCTGAGTCAAACATTTTCATGCAGATAACCAGAAACTGAAGATGTTTGTGTAGGTCACAGATGGCCAAGTCCAGTCCAGCAACTTTTAGGTGCATTTCTTCTCCAACACAGCTTAAACACATTAATGAGTCGTTACTACAGCTCTGCGGAGCTGATGCAGGAATTCAGTCATTTAACTTAGGTGTGTTGGAGAGAAGATGCATCTAAAAGTTGCAGGATGGTAAATCTCAAGAACTAGGTTTGAGTAATCCAGGTTTAGGTGTTATGATTTGGCTAAACGAGTGAATTAAATTTTAGAAAATAGGACAAAAAAAGAGGAACAAATAAAGAGGCATTGTTTTAGGTGGAAGAAGACTGAACCAATAAATATTTGTTATTCTTACACTGACATTCATTAGGTTTAGAAAAAAGTATGTGGCTGCATATTTCAAAGTGAATTCATATTTATTTGAAAAAGATTTAAACTAAAATTGAGAGGGAAAAATTACTATGGGAAACAGGAAAACAATTATACACTGGTCGCTTTTATTTTGCAAAGTTGTGTCTTGGACAGCTGACATTTAATACCTAAATACTTCCAGAGCACTCAGTACCAGACTACTTAGCTGGTCTCCAAAATTGTACTTTAATTTGAAAGCAAATCGACACCACTCAGATAACATGCATGCTATTTATATAAAATTGATTTAATAAAGCCAAAGGCAAAGCAGAAAAATTAAAGACGTGTGAGAACACAGATCAGGACTGAACAAAATGATCCTCATAAAAAAGCCTTTAAAATCTGCTGTTTCCAAATTCAGATTTTCCTCTTTTATATATCAAATTGCATATTTTATACAATAAACACATTCTTTCAACTGGACGGTCAATGTGGAGCCGATCAAAACTTAAAAATAACAAAAAATGTACTAACATTTAATGAGACTAATTTATTAATGTGTAAATCCCAATCTGCCAATTGTTTTTAGAAGAAAATAAACGGTAAAACACTTGTATTTCATATGTAGCAAATTAAAAACTTCACTTATGACTACAAAGTCTTAGATAATTAGACAATTTAGCTTGTGAATGTTTTCTTTCTGGCTCCACTTAAGTTTGCTGACAAAACATGCAGAAGCATGCAAATAAACTTTGCTTTAAATGTATGTTATTCTCAATGTTTTATGTCGTAATCTAATATCTTGGTATCACATACCTCTATAAGTACAGCAAAAAAAAAAAAAAAGTAAAAGACACCAGTTCCATTTTTTGACATGTTATCTGGAAACACTTTCCAGATTCCAGTGTAAAAACATTTCAACGTATTTTTACTTGATGACTAAATTAACAACAGGACATTGGCAGATGATATCAGGCCCTTTTTTGAATGACAGCCAGTGTTTTCTGAATGTAACCCAGGAGGTAGAGCTGGTCTGGCCGACCACGCCTTATGTGTTAGAAAACAGTGAGACAGAATGAGGAAAACACCACCGTCGCTCAGATGTTCTTTTCCTAATGAAAGCCAGGACCTTCCAGCCATGAAAACAGGGCCGAGCGAAGATTCAGAACATACAGACAACGAGGAGATGATCAGATTTATGTCGCCTGCATAAGAAACTGTATTTAAAGGTGTTTAGCTAATAATGGACTTTATTTGGAAAGTGCTTTTGGAAAAATGATATAAATTTCTCCATACATGCATGACATTATTCCAGGAGTTACATTTCATAAGTCTGATCTGACAAACATTAGGATCTGAAAGTGCACAATTGGCAAAACCAGATTGTGCCAGTCGTGTGACACTTGCCCAGTTGATCCTTTCTGTTTTATACATGCGCACATGATCCTAGATGAATGAAAAATGATACTTGGGAAGTTCCGAGGTAGTGTGCTGTGATACATGGGTGTTGTAGTCATCTGGCTGACTGACATGTTAGTAACCTTTAAAGTAGCAAACCTATTTTGAGTGAGTGACGGCGTAGAAAAATAAATAATATGCAACAGATAATAAAGATTCAAATGAAGCTCAGGATATAAACCTCTAATTAGAAGTGTTGTAAGTACACACAATACAAATGTGATTTTATGAAACAATGATTCGCTTACCTGACTGATTATAGTCAAGTATTAGCTTGTCCTTGGCTATAACGCTTATGCAACAAATCCAACAATTTTTTAGAAGCTTCACTTTGTTATAACTTATTGAAAAAATCAGTCAAAATAAAACAATAAGGAAAACAATTTCAACTACAGTTGGTCTGACATTAGGTGAGTGTTGCCCTGAGATAAAATGATGTGCATCAACATGTGAAAGGGCGATATATACATTTAAAAAATAAATACCTCTGATTTGATGTTGACAACTCAAAATTATTTAGAGATGCACCAAGAAACAGAGACTTACAAATATGACTGAAAAGTCAAGAGACCCACTGGTGCAACATCTGGTCATTTCATAGTGGGAGTGATTACTGATGCAGAGTTGGATATTTTAATCAAGTCTGATGAAAACTAAAAGTGCAAGTAGCTGTTTAAAAAGAAAACTACTTTGTACACAGGTGTGTCAGCTACTCATTCACGCTGCTTCACCTTTAAACCTTTGGCTGTCATGGAAAATGTGAGATCTGGAAATGTTGGCAGCATTTTCAAATTGTCTGAGATAAGGCAAGAGTTTAAATATGTCAAGAAGGTACTGAGGGGAACTCGGTATTTACAGAGGTGCTGCTTGTCATACAGCATATGAAAACTATTAGAACACTCTGACAAATGGTACGCCATCAGCTCTTCATAATATAACTAATGACAACCCAGGGCAGCGAGAATAGAGAAAAATATTGAATGGTCTTCTTCTACCATGTTATTTTATAGTTCTCAAAGACAATTTGAATCAACAAGTTTAATATACACATATAAAATCAGCTACTTGATTGAAATGTGGAACAAAGAGACAAGTGTGACCACGTTTCTTAGGTTAACTTTTAAATTCATAAATTTATTTAATGTAACACAAAGTTGTCTCCAAAAGCCCATTAATGGTCATATAAGACTAATCAAAGATCTTACAGATATGATATAATAGAAGTTCCTTCAGTACCTGTTAAAGTTTGGATTTACTCCAAAACTTTCAAAATACATGAGCGGATATAAAATATATATTCTAAGAAGTATCATAATGCTGACCGTAAATAGTTCACTTGTGGTCAGTTCACTCCTACTTTTGATAACAAAACTGAAACTAAACACTTTTAAGTGTACACTCTGGAAAATTCCCCAACTCGTCCTGTCAATAATACGTTTTTGTTTTTTTTTTTTAAATCAGAAACGGTAACTGTCGACTTTCTGTCAGCTCATTTTAAATGCGTTGTCGATGATCAGTTAGTCAAGAGCTCTCCCTCGGTTGTTGCTGTTGACTAGTAGAAAAATCGCGAACAACATTATCTGAAGTATCTCAAGCAAATCTGTAAGCAGAGAGTTTAGGCATAAACCTGTTAGACGTTTAAACCTGTCGAAAGTAGACAGTGTTTGCTTTTAAAGTCTGTTT
Organism: Xiphophorus couchianus; assembly: GCF_001444195.1. Lineage (NCBI taxonomy): Eukaryota > Metazoa > Chordata > Actinopteri > Cyprinodontiformes > Poeciliidae > Xiphophorus > Xiphophorus couchianus. The sequence continues at coordinate 14,643,676 of NC_040230.1, read as the reverse complement.
CTTTGCAAAAAATAAAATCTTCACAGGAGTTTATTTCGTGAGTTTACAACAACAACAAACGGGGCTAACAAGCGCTACCAGGCTAGCAGGGTTTAGCTTTAGCAAGCAGGCGAAAGAATCAGACATTCTCCGGCAGGCAGCGCTGTCAGCCCCGGTACTCCACAAAATAACACGGCACACAATCTAAAGTCATCTGACCTACCGGGAGTTTGGGGTTTACCTCTCCCTTACAACAGTGACAGAAAAACCGATGCGGGGGAACAGCCGCAGCCTCCGCCATCTTCCCCAAAGAAGCACAAACACTGACGTCGGTCCTCCGCCAACCGAAGACAGCTGTCGGCCGTGTATGGCAGGCAGTTGTAGCATATAATCAAATCACATTCTCATACTACTTCACTCTGTAGACTACAATAGAGGTGCATGTAAGATTTGAAATTAAAAATATCTACAATATTATTCATATTAGTAAGAAAATTGTCACGGACTATCCACACATAAACAAATTTTATTGTTATTACTTTTTAAAATTTCATACATGTGGAGTGGGGTTTTTTTTTTGTACTTAAAAGTCAGGAATTTTGAGTTACTGGTCAGAAAAACAAAACAGAACGTCTCCTGGTGAAATCACGTCACTGCTTTACAGAAAAGAGCTCAACCAACGAAAAGGGTGGAATAATACCCTTAGCTTTGGAACAAACTTCCCTAAAATCTGAGTTGTGCAGAAACTATTAGGACTTTATATTAGGACTACTCAAATGGCAAATGTTCAGAAATCTACATGCTGTGTTATTTTTAGGAAATTGCGATCCAACAATTTAGGTCAAGCGTTTTTAGGAAGTGTGACACACCTACAATCAATCAATCAATCAATCAAATTTTATTTGTATAGCACATTTCAGCAGCAAGGCATTTCAAAGTGCCTTACATCATATCAAACACAGAAACACAATGCAACATAGAATCAACAATCAAAACACGACATTAAGTCAGGTTCCATCAATAAATTGGTAATTGATTACGTTTCAAATACAATCCTAAACAGGTGGGTTTTTAGTCGAGTTTGCATCCATAAAAGATTTACCTGTTACACTCCTACTGTGTTATATGGAACAAAATACCTATTGCTGTTTTTATTCCCACTCACGCTCACAATCACACAGTTTACAACTGTAATTCTCAGATAATTTAATACAGCTACCAACATTGAAACATTTTTGCTCTAATGGAAACAACATTACTTGTGAAAACACCATTTAAAGTAAGAACATCAAGTACACTAAATGAATCCCAGCAAATTGGTAAAGACATGGAAAAGAACTGGGACATTGGATTATTTTAAAAAATCCCAATACCGTTTGAGAAACATTGCTCTAAAGTCTAGAGCCTGCAACTAACTTTAACACAGATGATCTTGGCTGCATAATCATTGTATTATGTGATAATTTGGTCTACCATACTCCTCCAGGCCGACAAGCGGCGCGCCATCACAGCGAGACACGGATAAGCAAACCTGGATAGCGGAAGTGCTCCTGTGTTGTCATCGACGCGTCGCATGTGTGCGAAGTCTGCGGTCTTTGGGATGCATAGAGGCGAAAGTTTCTCCTGTCCTGACAGTTAACCGTGTGCAAGGTTAGTGCTAATAACACGCTGAAGTTGTTGTTGCTTGTGGCCTTACAGACCACGTGGACAACATTCACTGACCCACCGGGCATCATAAGGAGCAGGTTTTAAGGTCGTAGTCTTTAGCCGTAGTTGACAAACAGACTTACGTTACAAGAGGCGTCAGTGTAACTTTGCAGTCTAGAGAGTTTGGGTTTTCTTGGATGTCTTGATGTATTAATTTTATGCCTTAAATAACAATAATCTGTTGGCAGTTCATCTTATTGAAACAGCTGCAGTCGCTCATTCTACCTCGTTTTGCCGCATACAAACCCAACAAATTAACTTAAGAAATTGTTTACATTGCAGTTCCTTGCAAAAATTGTGATATTTTTAAAAATTTCTTTCACAAGCCGTGTATTGTGCAACATCTTCTTTTGCCACAATTGCAGCTACAAATCTGTCGAGTTATGTTGCTAAACTTTTTTTTTCTCGCTGCTTTAAATTAGGGTCCCCCAAATATGGCACAAATTCTCAATTGATATTAGGTCTGGGCTTTGACTGGATCATAATTTGGCTTTGATTAAAACCCTGTGCTTGTAGCTCAGACTGTATGTCTACAGTCTTTGTCGTCATGCAAGGTGAACCTCCTCCCCAGTCTCAAGACTTTTGCAGCCCTTTAAGGGTGATATGTGTATTTGCCACCACACACGGGACTTTGAATATAGGACTGAAAGTTAAATTTTTGTCTCATCTCACTAAAGCACCTTCTTCCACATGTTTGTTGTGTGTATTTATTCTTGCCTTTATGCAGATGACGGCCCAGGAGATCCGTCTGTGTGGCCTTCTGCTGCAGGAGCATTTCGGAGAGGTGGTGGAGAAAGTGGGAACTCACCTTCTCCGAAGGGGAGCACAGAACTTGAGGACCATCGTCCAAGAAACCAACCTCTCGGTGAATTTGGTGCGGCTATCCAACATTTTCTTCCTATAATTATAATTATCATTTAAATTTTGCCACCAACGGCTTGTGGTGATGTATTCAAGCCGGTTATTTTTTTCTCAACTTATTAGCTACTATTATTATTTTTTTAGTTTGTAAAGGACGGTGGATAATACTCGACTTGCATAAAATAAATTCAAAAGACTTTGATGTTTCTGCATTATTACATCATTCATCACCATTCATATCAGTGTTCTCTCTCAAAATGTAGAAGAAACTCAGGAATGATGGGTGTATTTTAATATTTCTTTTTCATTAAAGGTAAAGAAGTGTCTGTGCGTGCTTGTGCAACATGGGGCTTGTTGTTTCACCTCTGGCCGTAAAGGACCGGGCAGCCCCACAGAGTACCGGGCCTGCTCCGATCGGATCCTGAGAGTTCTGCGCTACCCGCGTTACATCTACACGGCCAAAACGCTGTACGGCGACACGGGCGAGCTGATCATAGAGGAGCTGCTGCAGCGTGGCCACATGACGATGAGCGGCACGGTGAAGACGGTCGCAGACCGACTCACGCAGAACATGGAGGGTCGGTTTTTATGTCCACCAGAACTCTTTAACTGCAGTTTTCTTGTTTCAAAAGCCTTTTAAATTTAATGTTAGGGTTATCACAATAACAAATTTTACTTGACGACTTATTGTCCCTGAAATTATTGTGATAAATGTAGATTTTTAGACCATTTAATAATATTCTCAAATATTAATAAAACTGTAATTTCTAAAGAACAATACTGCTAGGGCTGGCAGAGATTTTAAAAATCCAAAATATCCTAAAACAATGAGTGAAATTGAAATAAAAACCTGCACATAACTGAAACAATGTGTATTGAATTGTGGATTGTCTGTAAACAAAATAGCCCTTAAAAAGTATGAATCATTGGTCTCAAACAAAAAAAAAACAGGCAAAAGTGTCAGTGTAAATTAACAAGAATACTCCGCTTGACTAATTCAACTAGTAATTCTCTGGCATGCTCCTCTTTTCAGTACTATTGTGATAGCAATAAAAATAACAATTAGAACAGTTTATTACTTGTTTTTAAGTAAATGGGCAGCTGTGACTGCATGGCTCCACAAACACAAACACGGCTCTTCAGTGTTTGTGTTCTTCAGAAACATACTGCTCTTCAGAAACATACCCATTTGTAATACTTTTCCTTAGGTCATGAGTCACTTATAGAAATGTGATTTGTATCACCAAACTCCACACATTAACTGCATTTAATCATATGTTCAAATGTTTTGGTATTTGTTGATATTCTCTTTAAACAAATAGTGGAGAAAATAGTGAAAATAACAATAATATGGACATAAAACAACAATACTGACAATTTTGGGGGGATTTAGGCATTGCAGTCTGGAATTTATTGTGAAAAAGACATTTCAAATTCTTACCATGATAAAAATTTATTACAATAAATAATAAACAATAGGATAAATTCTGACTCATAGTTGAAATTGTGTGTTTTTGTCATTATAGAAGGCCACAGCATGGATTACAGCGAAGTGTCTTCCGCTTTCTCCAAACTGGTGGAGACCCATTTCCTCCAACGCTGCCCTCCAGTGGGAGGAGCAGGAACTTCAGGCACTACCGCTCCTGCTGCGGCTCCTGCAGCTGCTGCAACTCCTGCAGCCGCTGTAAGCGTTGCCCCGCCGACTCCAGAGAGCTTTCCTGAGTGCTACAGCGTACCACATGTTTCGCTCATTGGACGAGGCAAACGGCAGCTTGTCCCCGAAAACGGAGAGGACCAGAGGAATGCAAAAAGGGCTAAGATGGACACAGAGGTCAGTGAATATTTGGTTCTATCGATAAGCTCCAAAATCACTGGCCTACCTGTGTTTTTTAAATGCTAAGGATGTTTTATTTTGTTTGATCAGACACATGGTGATGAAGGAATTCACTGGCAGGTGAATTTTGAGCGTTTCCATCAACACTTCAGAGACCAGGCGATCATCAGTGCTGTGGCCAATAAGCTGGATCAGGTCAGGTTTCCACCGAATTGCTGAAAATACAACCAAACTATTAAAGGATGAGCTTAAAATAAATTATTTCAGTAATTTAATTCACTTTTCCTTGCAAACGTATTGATACCCATGACGTTTTTCACACGTAGTCATATTAAAAAGAGTTCAGTGGGATTTTATGTGATAGACCAACAAAGCATTGTGCGTATTTGTGAACCTAACAGAAAACAATAGTTTTGAAGTTTTGATTAAAAATGCTGCATAACCCTTAATCACTAAACGCATCATCCTGAGCGCAATATTCCCACTGTGATACAGCGTGGTGGCAGCACCATAGAGTGGAGATGCTTTTCTTCAACACGGTCAGAGTTGATGGGAAGATAGATGGAGCTGCATGCTGGGAAAAGATGCAGAATCCTTGAGGCTGGTGCTGAGGTTTATCTTTAAACAAACACCCAGAGCTAAGAAGGCATGATTTGGATGAAGTCATGTTAATGTGTTAGTGTACCAGTCAAAATCCAGATTTTTCAATCTGTAGATGTGTGAAGATGGGAGGAAAGATTTTCAGGCTTAAACACCATGTATAATTTTTTTTTCTTCCACGTATTTCCACAAATGCATAAAAAATTGTGGCTCTACCTGCACAAAAAGTGAAAAAATGTTAGTGAGAATAGTACAGTGTTTATAAATTAAAACTGACTTGCTCTGTATTTAACAGCATAGCTATACATATTAAGTCTTCTGACTGTTAAAATGTCTACTTTGGATTTTTGTGTATATGAATTCCTTTAAACACCAATACATTTTTTATTAAAGAATACATAATTATATTATAAAATTAGGTTACAAAGGGAAAAAGCATCATCCATTAAGTTATTTTAAGATTGTTCATGTTCTAACGTCTCAGACCAGCAGTGAAATAGTGAGGACCATCCTGAGGATGAGTGAGGTGACCACTTCGGCCACCGCTGCCTGCACTAAGCCACTCTCAGCCAATGAGGTCTTCAGGTCCCTCCCTGCCAGCTACAACATCCCCAGACACATTTTGGATCAGTATCTGACTCTGCTGGTGGACGACCCGGTACGCACGCCGCCTGCTGGGCGATTTCACTTCCTATCCACATGAATCTCTTTTACCATCGACTGCTTCTTTATTTCCCAGATGGAGTTCGTTGGGAAGACTGGAGAAAGTGGAGGAGGAATGTTTGTTGTCAGTATCCTTTTGTGCAGTTAGATCCAAAGCTGAAATACTGAATTATCCAGCCTGGTTTATGAATCTGATAAATCAGCTGTATTCCTGAACTCATCTCTTAGATCTGCACAGAGCTCTTGCAAACCTGGCTCGAGCCACGGTTGAGTCCATCGTGCAGGAGAGGTGAGTCCGTTAGGGTTTTTACGGGACATACGTGTAACTTTCATGTGAACTAACTTATCAATCAGTTCTCATTTTCATCTGCTGATCAGATTTGGCTCCCGGTCGGCTCGTATCTTCCGTCTGTTGCTGCGGAAGAGACACCTGGAGCAGAAGCAGGTGGAGGACTTTGCCATGATTCCAGCAAAGGAGGCTAAAGACATGCTGTACACGCTGCTGTCCCACAACCTGGTGCAGCTCCAGGTGAACCACAATAGTTTAATTGATAAGATGCTTTTAAAATGTCCCTTTTGGGTTGTTTTATTTTGGAATTGTCTTTTGAATACAGTCAGAGTTATAAAAGTTAACAATTGTAATTTGATGTATTGTGCAAAAGATGTCATATCTTTGCTTTACAGAAACTTTACTTTTTGTACCTGTGCTGTGTTATTCCAACAAGAATAATAAGTTCATTTCACACTAGTTAAAACTGAATTAAATCGTGTTTTTTGGTTCAACACTTAAAAATGCCAAATTCACAGTAGAGTGAGGTTATTGTCACATTGTTTATTACTGAAAATAACATTAAAAAATAAATCACTATTTAATATCAATGTGCCTAAAAACTGAAATCCAATAAGTTGAAGGTTTTGTTTCAAAAAAATGCCAAGAAATTTAGAAAATTCAGGAAAACTGTATAAAAAACTTATAGGAACCTTTTGTGTCACTTTTACATAAACCTTGAATTAAGCAGATTTAATGGTCCAATTTTATCACTTTTCATTCTGGTAAATTAAAAGGCCACAATTTTATCTTGTTTGACAAAAATGTTTTCCAGTCTGACAAACCTTCTCTGCTTCAGGAAATCCCCAAAACCCCAGATTTTGCTCCGTCTCGCACTTTTTATCTTTACACCGTCAACCAGCTCCCAACCGCCAGGATGCTGCTGCAGAACTGCTACAAGGTTGGACCTTAAGATCTGACTGGATGTTTCCTTTCTTCCTTTCTTGCTTCTTTCTGTTTGTTTTAGTTTTTCCATATTTGAAGCCACTGTCGATATATCCTCCATAACTAAATTTGGGAAAGTATGCAGATGTCACATGGAAATGTGTAGGATCCGGGTGCATATTCTCCTTTTCTAACATATTTTTCCTGCAGACCGTGGCCAACCTCATAGAGCGACGCCTGTTTGAGACCAAAGAAAACAAGTGGGTCCTAGTCTAAAGATTTGGTTTGATGGTTTAAGTTCCCGTCTCATTGTGGCTGATTGCTTTCATGTCGGTTTTCAGGCGCCTCTTGGAGAAATCTCAGCGAATCGAAGCCATTCTGGCGTCTCTGCAGGCCAGCGGGGCCGAGCCCGAACAGCTGAGCGAAGTCGAGGAGATGATCTCTGCTCCCGAGAAGCAGCAGCTGGACGTCTTGAAGCTTCATGTTAACAAGTAAGAAGACAAAACTGAAACTGTCTTTTTCAGTTTCCTCAATAGTCTCTTTATGTTTTTGTTTCTTGTCCTTTTCCAGGTTAGATTCAGCAGAGAACCAAGTAGATGAAACCATCTTTATCTTAGAATCCTACGTCAGCTCCACGTCTACTTCTTGAGTTGTAATGGTTAAAATTGATCCAAAATGTCATCATTTTAAAAAAATGATTTCTTTAGTGTTTCTGTTAACTTTGACAGAATGTTTATTTTTCTTGTTTTTATTGTGTGGATCGTGACTGAATAAATATCAAAACACCTTTTTTTTTTTTTCCCCCCGACCTGTTTTTATTCCATTAGAAAACAAACAACACACACACAAAAAAAACCCAAACAAAACCTGTTCTGACCGTTTAAAATATGAAATTGTGGAAAAAGTCTGCAAGTTAAATAAAATAACTGTAGTTTGATACATTTTGCTTAAAAAAAAAAAGAAAATTTACATAATTGCCCCTACTGACCCTGAAAATCTTGGGCAGTGCATTTCTGTCGGACCCTGGTGACACTGACTTTGGTCCTGGAGATTCATGTTGAACATTTCAAGTTGAACTTCATCATGTTGCCTGTTCGAAGGCAACTGGTCTGGTCGTCTGCTTTGTAAACTCTCAGTCCTCGTGGTTTTCATCCTCTCTATGTTTCCGTGCGAAGAATCCAAGCTTTGAGAACAACAGGACAGCTGAGATCAATATCTGGCCTGTTACAAACTTATGTTTTCCAAACTTCCAATAAGAGATTTATTCGGTTACCTTCCACAGTATGAATATAATCAGTGCTAATAGCAGCAAACCGCCTATGATGCTGCCGATCAAAATCCAGAGGGAGATGGGAATAGCTTGGCCCTTCAGCACCTCTAGGACAGTCTGGAAAGAGAAAACACTCAGGAAATCACAGCGTTTTGCGGAAGTGTTCACAACTAGCTTTTATCTTCTTACAACTACAAGCCTCATTAGTGTTCTGTTCTATATACAGACAGGAAATGGTACATTATTGTCACTTTTTCCCACCAATAAAATCAGAAAAATGTGGTTTGTATATTGTCACCTTCCTAAAATAATGACCCAGCTCATTTCCTTTTGTCAAAAATTTTGTTTTGCCAAAATCACTTTGGAAAAAATGCCATAGGCAGTTACCTTAGGAGGGTGATGATGTGAGTTCATTCCCCTTTACCATGATACTCCTAAATAAATTATAGTGCAACAAGTTTCCTTTACGTGTCAACCAGCTGTTGCTGCTTTTTTGACGCATTTATATATTTCATAACATAAAACAAACTTTAATTTCTGACCGATAACATGAATAAAGTTGGTTCAATTTGTTTTTGCAGTCACTGGCAAACAGTTGAGTTTTTGACCGATTTTTTTTTTTTTTTTTTTACAAGGTTTTCAAGCATAAATGGCTTGTTTAATGTTCACATCTCACAAATTAAATGTTAGACTTTGACTAGGCAATTTGAAAGAAAACCTGTTAAAGCTGACAAAAGACTTAAGACCAGAAAAAAAATTTACCTTCCTGAAAGACAATGACTCTAAAGCTACAACCTGACCAATAATGGAACAGTTTAGATAAAAGCATGTTCATGCAAGAATGGACAAGTCAAAACTCAGAATTAAAGATAACTGGTTATCTATTTAAATACCTAAAAATAACTGAGCTATTTTTGCAAAGACCAACAGTCTTCGGGTGTGCAAAGCTGGTAGGAAAATACTACAAAAGACTTGCAGCTGTAATTATGGCAAAGAGTGATTCTTAAAAATTTTATAATTTTCGGGTGTGGTGTGGATAGCGTGACCAATGTTTGGAGGCCTTGAGTCCTCGACACAGCTGTTGCGGGTTCGATTCCTGGACCCGGCGACATTTGCCGCATGTCTTCTCCCCTCTCCTTCCCCCTTTCCTGTCAGCCTACTTTCATATAAGGGACACTAGAGCCCACAAAAGACCCCCCGGAGGGGAGAAAAAAAAATGGTATAATTTTCTCTCTACATCACCACTACTTTGTGCTGTTCTATCCCATAAAAAATACAATGAAATACTTTGAGGTTTGTAGCTGGAGCATGGTGAAATGCTGAAAGCTTCAAATAGTCTGAAAACGTTTTAAACACTCAAATATCTCCTCCCTTTGCTGAGTGGAAGCATTCTGCAGTCTTACCTCCCCCTGGACTGTTCCTGCTCCCAGAGTGATGAGGTTATTCTCCTGAGCTGAGAGACTGTAGGCGCTAATTATCCTCACGGACTTATATTTGACCTACAAAGTCACACACAAAGGATGAGCCATCTTTACATCATTTGGAAAGACTCTTATCTTCCACGTGACGCTCTGTTAACTCACTTTTCTGAAAAAGTCATCATGAACTCTGCGGCTGATTCGAATAACCGCCTGCTGACCGAGCTGTCGCACCTCACAGACGACCTCTGTGCACCACGACCGGCTGCAGTTCTGGACATAAAATATGCCACGTTACAGCCTGTAAAATGACTTCTTGGTGTTTATTCCTGAATCAAAAAGCCTCACCAGTATTTCATCATGCATCATGTCCTCGGGATGAAGGGGACGAATGTCTTTCTGTCTGGACTTCAACTGGGTTACATCACTCAGCACTCCGCACTTCATTCCTGTGGCCTGAGGGGAAGCTTAAAAATGTCACATCGTTCAAATTCAATGCACATAAAAGCAAATCACGGATTCCCACTCACGTTGTATGTGAAGACATCCGTTACAGTCATGAAGGCCGCGTCTTCTGCTGCCACAGAGGGCAAAAGCACACGCAGCTCCAGATTACTCACAGAGTAACAGCCGATATTCAGTAGCTACAAAAACAGACAAAAAAACCCCAAACAAACACATTTTACTTCAACCTGTACAGTAATGACATCTAAACAGCTCGGTGCAAATTCACCCTGAATGACTGTAGTTAAGATCTGTGGGTCTCCAGTCTTTTTAAGGGTGAATTTTTAGTTCATTTTCATTTCAGTACCTGATCATTTTGAAAGAAATGTCTCTTTAATTTGTCAAATCTGCTAATCTGAGCAGTGAAGTCACGCAGGTACGGAATTATTTTGTTTTCGGTGGATTGGTCTGCTCTGCTCTCGGAAAAGTATTGAAGCCCACAATGTTTTTCACTTTTTGTCACCTTACAGCCAAAACACTTGTTGTATGTTATTAGGATTTATGTGACAGACCAACACAAAACTGTGGATAATTACAAAATGGAAGAAAAATTACACATGGTTTTCAAAAAACCTTTGCAGAAATCTAAACAAATGTGTGCTTTCCACCTCTGCAGGTGGAAGCAATGCTCTTAGCTCAAGATTTCTATTATTAAATGAGGTTCAAATGTTGCTACAGCTGGCTTTAACACTGAAGATTTGTCACTTTCAGTTCCTCTGCTGAACATGACAGTTTTTTTACTAACCTTTCAGACAGATGGTTGAAGGAAAAAAAATGAGAAACTTACCCTGATGTACGTGTAGAACTCTGGACCCATGGCTTCTGATGCTGTCCGTGTGGGATGGACCTCGTAGCGGTTCAGGTTAGACTCACTAAACAAAGAACAGCCAAACAAAAGAGCTCCATATCAATAATGATGACAAAAAAAGTAAATAAAGCTTGTAAATTAAGTTAATTCTATGCTCAAACCTGCTAACAAAGAGATCTGGCTCATATTGTACGAAAGTCTGCAGCTGAACACTGTTGTCCCCCAGAGTTCCCTCTCTCTCACTGCTGTCACTGTAAGACAGAAAAAGATGGATATCACTAAAAAAAATTGTCCTTTTCTGTTTGTTCTTTGGGATTTGAAATGTTTGGACAATCTTACCTGGTAGCATTGAGCTTCATTTGTAACCGATTGTGCAAAGAGGTGCAGCTGAATTCAAACTCCAACATAAAATTCACCTGGAAACAAAGAGCAACAGAAACTGCTGAAGTGATGCCTCCCACTACTTGAAGGGCAGAGAGGTGTGAAGAGATCAGCCTCCTCAGCAGCAGGTTACCTTTGAATGCGAGCGAAACACTGGGTAGCTGACGTTACACGAGTGGCTGTTTGAGCCTAGAGCGGTACACTCTATCTTGAAGTTGGCATTCTCCTTTGTTAAAATTAAAGGAAAAATAATAGCAATAAATATTGCACTCAAACCACGCTACATGTGTAGGATAATTAAAGCAGAGTTTACTTTGATGCTGATGCTGGAGAAGTGGAGGTTGCGTGAGTAGTGCAGCTTCAGGCTAGTGTTGTAGGCATTTTCCAGCCTGTTCTGGAGCTGCACTTCCACCGACAGACGCCTACGAGGGCTGCGAATCACATAAGGTTTCTGCCTGTGCGAGAAAACATGACTCACTCAGATCTAGCAACCAGAAGACGTTTTACTTTGACTGGCTTCAGGAGAGAAAGCTAAAGCAGATCTGTACCTTGTACCAGAGATGTCCAGGTGTGCCTGCAAGACCAGGTCTGTTGTGCAAACGTCATCTTCGCCACAGTCTTTGAAAAATGGTATCTGGATAGAAGGACGAGAAAGGTTATTCGTGAAAATAATAATGGAGTGGAGTTAGCTTTGTGCTGCTTACAAATTTCTTGACGCTTGTAGGCCAGCCTTCATCCAACACCGGACCCGTCTCTGTGTCGTTGATCTTAAACCGCAGTGAGAAGCTGATTGGGCGAATATAATCTGCTGTATCCTGTGTGGCAGATAGAGAGGCTTCAGCCACATTTGTTTACTAAGTACTTTAAAAACAGCCAGACTGGACAGAATATTTGAAACGAAATACAATAGAAGTAAAACATTACCTAAAATAAGCAACATAAACACTACATAAAGAATAAAGTTTAAATAAAACAAACACCTAATTTGTGTCAAATGTATATTAGGAATATGTCCAAAATTAAGTGCAGTGAGGATAAAAAGAGAGTAATATGCAGCATTTTGCACAAGCTGAAAACCAACAACCACCAACATCCAACCAATATACCAGTTGTAATGTAGGAATGAATTTCTGTTTCTAAGTGGTGTCAAATTTGTTTAAATTTTGCTAATTGTTTAAACAAAAAAAAGTTCATCTTAAAAAAAAGTTTGATTGTTGGCTTTCTGTTTGAGAGAAAGGCAATTGTCTGGTATCTAAGAAGAAAGCTGAGGAACAGCAGATGTCAAGAAAATACCAGAAACTCAAGCATCCCACCCTGTGGGACGCCATTTATAAATGAAGTACATTAAAAAAAACAGGAGTTATTTTCTGTTTTCCATCACCGGCAAACTTCGACCAGTCGGGGCTCATCTGTACCACACATGTCCCCACAATGCTGCAGATTAAAATTTATGATCAACTGTGCTTAAGAGAGTTGTTAAATCTGAGAGAACAAGGACTGCATGAGCCCATGAATGTTTAGCCAGTACAATGTTGAACCTCAACACCACAAATCCTATAATATTCAGAGACCTCAAACCAGACTCATCAATTTTAAGAACACTATTTCATCGGAAAAAAATTCAATTGGCCCTAAGCAGAAAGGAAACATTGAGAACAATGCAAACGTTGGAGACCACTTAGTGGTCCAGTCTAGATTCTTTCATCACTGCTGTTGATTACGTGGTTGCTCAGATACTCACGTATACATGGAAAGGCAGCTTGTAGCAGAGAGTTTTTCTTGTTTGCACTCGCACTGGAAGCTGCATCTGTCTGTGGGAGCTTTCATCGAACAGAGCTCGCGCTGAAAACTTCCTGTCATCCAACATGGCTGACACCCAAAGATCTAAGGAAGAAGCATGAATCAAAAAGATGTGAGCTGGAAAATAAACAATTTATTTTTTTTGGATTAATCTGGTTTGATTTGAAACTGGTCACATTTGGTTTGTTTATGGACAAAACTATTCCCAGAAAGCGTAATGACAGCAGAAAAATGTTCAGCTTTGAAATGATTGTTTTTATATTCGAACTTTAATTGCTTTTTAAAAACTTTTTCACATGAGTCACGTTTTCCCTAACAGAGCAATTTAACTTTCAGGAACTGGTTCTTTAGCTCTTTTCAGAATAACCTCATTTTCTCTGTGGTGAAAAATTACTACAAGTTAACGTCTGCTGATCATATTATATTAAATGTTTTGTGAACTCTCACCAAAACAACTATTTGGGTTACATGTGCAAGGTTGGAAGTTGCTTTCTACAGCTGCATCAGAACCAGACTGCCTCGCCCCTTGTTTTGAATTCCTTATCCTTGGTATAAAACTCGTGTGTTGTCTCTGCTTGGCAGAGCTTTTCACCCAGACCTGCTTCATTGTTGATTGTCCTACAGGCTCTCTGTATTGTGCACAATATATGAGTAAACCTGATTGAGTGATTTCATCTGACAGTGCTTGGTAAAATAGTTTTTTCCACAACATTTTCCATACATGTGAGCAAAAATAACTATTTATTGATGTTGTTGTGTTGCTTCATCTGACTAAAAAAATAGATTTGTTCAGCATATTTTTTAAGGTCTTTACGTAAAATAAACAAATAAATAAATGAAAATAAAAAACAAATACCAAAAGCATTGCTGTGTGATCCAGGTGAGCGTGAAACGGCCGTGAAGCAGGCTGTGGCGTTGAGGCATGCTGACTCTCTGCCGCCCCTCTGACACGTCTTCTGAATGACGTTAATGGAGTGCGGCTGGAAGGACAAACTCACATTGATCTGGACGATGCTTCTGGAGCTATAAGAGCAGGAATGAGAAACAATTATCTTACAAAAGGTCCTAGCTGCTTGTAAAGTGTCTTTCTGTGTCACATTACAGGCACCCTATGCAATAAAATCTGCTGTGGTTGCGATTATCCCTGCTTACCTGAGCAGCACGGCTCTGCCCTGAGCTCCCACTGCCAAATCTATCAGCTCATCACCGTCCAAGTCCAACCGTGCACTTACACTGCGGCCAAAATACTGCAGAGAGGGGGAGAGGGACGACCCTAATATATGCTGGGAGGAGGAGAGAAGCAGATATTAGTGACTTAATTCTGAGACGCAGAATGAAGTTGTAAAAAAGCATGTTTTCATAAAACAGAAGATCGGACCATTTTTTTATACAGATATTTTTTAATGATTGTTAAGCAACTTAAATCTGTACTGTTAAACAATCAGACATGAGAAAATATTCTTTATTTCAGGTGGTGTTTGTGTCTACATATGCCACAAAACTAAGGAAAAATCCTTGTTATTTTATTAATAGCAGGTAGTCAAAAGAATATTATTTGTGCCTGTATCTGTGGAGGAATCTATGAAAACGATAACACGGTTTAACACATAAATAGTTTCTTAGTATCTGCAAGTTAATTACCAAAGAGCTATTAACTTAATTCCGCTTATACCAGCTGCAGATGTACACATTTCTTCCTCGTTCATCCACTCATACAATATTTTCAGATGCAAGGACTGAACATGAAGTGAAATTACAGCTAAAGACTTTTCTAAGTCCTGGGAAACTGCTGATCTGATTCAGTATTTTTAAAAAGTGGTTTACTTTTGCACTGCAGTGTACCTAACATAACTACCTGTTTGCAGTCATGGATGATGTAAATATCGTATCCATGGTAGACATAGATGGCCCCTCTGTGCTCATCCTCCAGCGGCGCTCCCACCACCAGGTCAGTGAAGCCATCATGGTTCAGATCGGGAGCAGCCGCCAGTGCATAACCAAACCTGGCATCCTGAGACTTATTGTCGGATTTCAGAGTCCCATTAGATATAAATTTTCCCTCCTGTAAAAACAAAGAGACAAGGGAAAGAAGAATGATCACCAAGTTATTAAAAATAGTTGTAATTGCATGTTTAAGATGCCACTGCTTTGTTACCCCATTGAGAGTGTAGATGTAGACTTTTCCAGCTTCCTTGTTTCCTGAGCCAAGATACATGGGAGCAGCGACCAAAAGGACGTCAGTGATGCCATCTTTATCAATATCCAGCCCGCACAGTTCACTGCCATAGTAAGATCCAATCTAAACACAGAAGGATGTAAATTCATCTTAATCCCAGTAGGTGGAGCCCTTGCTATGCTATTTGCAATAATTGATGATGTTGGAGGAACATTCAGCAACAGAAGTTCACCTGTTCTCCATTCAAAGCCTGCACGATGTCGACATAGCCGTTTTCATGGAGTTCAAATAAAACGACTTTGCCTTTGTGTTTAAATCGAGGAGCCCCAGCCACGTACAGCCTCCTCCAGTCACCAACAACCACAGATGACACAGTGTACCCTGCAAGCACACACAAATACAAATCAGACCTGGCAGCAGCTGCCTACAAATGACCTTCAAGGGGAAATAAAACTGGCCAAGCTGCATGCTTTTGACTGAACACTGACAACATTGTTGAGTTAAACCAATTGCGTGCTAATTTTGTGCTCCTGTTCAGTTTTGCTTTATTTTGATGCAAGAAAAAATGAGGTTTTACACACAACAAAATCCTATAAGTGTTGAAAGTGAATTGCTTCTGCGACAGTACTTAGAACTGACTTATCATAACTCCTTTAGCCAGGGTACATGTTACTACCATTTGTACAGAGGGTTTTAGCCACTTTAAGTGTGATAAAAGCTTTCGATAAATGTTCAGCTTCACCTTTCCCCTCTTAGTAAACCTCAGACATACTTATTCTGATTCTCATGAAGCACGGCTGACTAAATAAACAAAGATGACACAACCACAGATTTTTAAAGGCAGAGTAAAGAGCATTGGCGATACCCCAACAACAAGATCGAAAAAAGGAGCAAAAATTAGATAATTCATTTAGAAGGGTTGGGATATTTTTGTGTTTATGAGGAGCCAAATTTAGACTCTAAAATAAACACCAGCTGTTGATTCATAAAAAGTTAGTGGTGGATTAAATGTTTTTCATTCTCATTGCATCTCTTTGTCAAGTTCTCTTTCATCATTTCATTTATTAATGCCACTGCTTTCAGCTAAGTTTACTGTCTAGAACAAAGGACATTTTTATTTTACTCATTTATAAAGCAGAGCTAAACCAACCCAGTGTCTCTAATAAACCAGAGAATAAAGTTTGTCAAAAGACAAATGTTTGAAACGCATTAATAGCCCTGGGCAGATCAAACTTGAAATAAGAGTGTTGTGGTTGTGATTGACAAGAGTCTGACTTCCTGCATTCAGCCTGATCTTGGAAAAGGATTTGGTTTTGACAATCTTAAAACTCTGGAAAAATGTGCAAATGCTCAAAATATCTCTGAGATATAGAGGAAACTATGAGCCCATGAAGACTCTTAAAAAAATAATACAGAATTATACAAGTAATTTTATAAAAATGGAAACTAGTACTAGGAAGCTAAACCTGGATAATATAGTCAGTCATACCAGTTAGCTCCAATAAGGAGATTTGCATGCAAAGAAGATTCCTGTACAAAAACTTACAATAATCCATTTAAAAAAGTAGTGAAATACTTTTGGACTGTTGATTCTTTTAACGACCCTTGTTGAAATAAACCAGTCCAAACAGCAGCAAATCTGAATTTTAAAGTGATTAATAAAAATAAAACCCAAGTTTCTGGCAAAAAAAGAACAAAAAAAAAGAGAACTAATAATACTCTCAAAGTCATCCCAGAGTGGGACTGAGATTGCAACAACTTCTCTTTTTTCTTATTTTTGTTTAACCTGAAAAAATGTTATTTCCATTCAAGATTGTATGTTTTTAAGACATGTCTGTATTGAACTGAAGTTGAATTATTGGCTTAACTCCAGAAAATGTGCATTTCATTAGCAAAGCAGAGAGATGGTGTATTTTCTGAACAATGAAAATTCAGCAAAATGAAAACGATGGGGCATAAAATGAAATCCTGAGTTACACCACAACCAGGAATGTTTGCTTCTTTGTTGTCCAGGTGACAGTTATGGGGCTGTAATTGCTTCATAATTTTTGTTATGGAGGAAAGGGCTGCTGTCTCAGATTGCACAACAATCACAGGGCATTTAAAACATTCAGCAGGATCAGAGGCAGTTATACAGAGAGAAGACCCAAAAGCAAAGATCTGATTATTAAAAAAAATAACGTTTTTCACACGATGAGGGTTCTGCTTTAAAAAACAATGAAGAATAATACTACACTCCATAACATTTTAATCTCCTTTTATATGAAAGCGAATAAACACAAAAAGGTTGCTTGTGAAATCTTTGTACCTAAATAAGCAGCATGATTTTTGAGCTCCAATGGAAATTCACTTTCAAAGGCTTCTCTGGGGGGGATAATTACTCCGTTGGTCCCTTCCTTCAGGACCCCTCCATCCCAGTCGTAGGCGCCCACAATCCCAAACAGAATGCCATCCTGAAGAAATTAGTTTGGATTAAATAATGGACAAGTCAGTTTATATTTACCACATAGTTAAAAATTAACACAAGTAAGACTTACATCCAGTGTGTGCGTTGAGAAACCGATCTGAGACATCTCCATGTGGAACGTGCTTTGATTGTAGCCCAAGGTACCTAAAGGAGGACAGCATGTCAGCATCTCTCGTTTCTCTCCTTTCTTTGTTCGTATTCTCCTCCCTTCCCTTTCCTTGTTATGTCTCATAGGATCTGATCTATAACGCCCTCAAACGCCGATGGTGACAGACATTTCCTTTTCTCCTGTCCCTTCCTCTTTGATTTTCCTGAACATTTAAAGGTGGCATCAGTTTCAAAAGCCTTCCTCCCACGTTTCTGCAACTACTGCGATATCTGGCACCAGCTGTACTTTCTTTGTTTTTGTTTCTAGTTTTTTCTTTTTTTTTGGTGCAGGATTACATTTTTATTTCTCAGTCACATGGCAAATATTATAACTTATACATATAAACCAATGGATAAATTCCTATGGTAAAAACTTTCCATATGTTATCTATAAAATAAAACTAAGACAGATGACACTGAGTCTGGAGTTATTTTGTCTTTTTTTTTAGAGCCACTGTTTCTCTCTACATACCAGATAGCTGCAGGAAATT
Source organism: Xiphophorus couchianus (assembly GCF_001444195.1). Classification (NCBI taxonomy): domain Eukaryota; kingdom Metazoa; phylum Chordata; class Actinopteri; order Cyprinodontiformes; family Poeciliidae; genus Xiphophorus; species Xiphophorus couchianus. Next base: position 14,625,357 of record NC_040230.1, on the reverse strand, counting down.
AGAAAAGTGTTTTCAAAGGTTACAACAATACAATATAACCATTTTATGCAGTTATTGGACTGTCATTGTGTTGAGATTTTAAGCACTACTTTATAAATCAGTTTGAACATTACTAATGGCATTGCTTTCAATTAACCAGGAGTGTCCAGAGGCCGTTGTCCTCCATGTTTTAGATGTGTCCCTTCTCCAACACAGCATGACTGAAACAACTAAGTCAAGTTCTGGAGGAGCCAACTAATGAATTACTCACCTGAATTTAATTCAATAAATATGATTCAGGGAAACATGCAGGAAACTGGCCCTTAAGGACTGGCTTTGGACATCACTGCTGTTAATTGATATTTTCAACCAGGATAAAAATCCCTCTGGCAATTAAGGAGGTGTTGCTAGTGTTATGATGTGCTGGACTATGAAAATTAAAGCCACGTTTATTTGCTGATGATGAGAGTAAAACAAATTGTTCAAGCTTAGCGTTATTTTCTGACTTAATCATACAAAATCCTGTCACGGCCGCTTCTGTCCGGCATGTCTCCTGTAATACAAGTGACATAGGCAGTTGCTCAGGGTGGCACTAGAAAGGCAAGATCAATTTTCTTAACTTATCTGTCAGTTGTGCTCTGAACAATTTTTTTTATTGCTCTTATAAACAATTGCAGTCAGAAGGGGAGCGTAGAATAAGAAGACTGGGCTACATATCCCATGATTTCCTGCACCTCACCCAAGGGATCATTTACACTAACTTTGATAACGCCCTCACCTTCAAGAGTGAAAATCCGATCTCCGAGAGCGTCCACAATGTCATTCAGCGCAGCTTCATCGGTCACGTTGAAAAAGTACTCGTCATCTGGGTCGCTGGCGATGTATTTGATCTCATTAATGAAGGTCTCTGGATCCTGCTGTTTGCGGATATAATACCCCAGAACCTGAATGGCAGAAAAGAAGAGACATAAACATGAGATTCTATGAAAAACAAAATGGTAGATGACACAAAACCAACAATGGGATCATACAAAGACAGACGAAATTGACTTCTCAAGGCAAATGATTCCTTGCATTTCAATGATTCTCCATGTTGAAGTAAAATAGAAAAACACATTTTGTGGATGTAATTAGGAGTTTCATCAACCCTCAAGTTTTGTTACATGGAAACACATTAAATGTAAAACACAAAGCTGGAGGAAACTGAAAATAAAATCCATTTCAAGAACATATAAAAAAATCCATAAGAGAAACCAATCCATGAATATTTCCCTGAAACTCGGCTGCCAAGCAAAGGAAATCCTCTGTTTTTAAAGGGTAGAGGAGGGTGTAATAGGGTGTACTGTGTCATATAATACTAATAAATATGTACATTACGATCCTATAGAAGAAAGAAAGAAAAATCCTCAAGCTTCCATGTCATGGTGGATTTTGAAAGTTTATAAGTGATATTAAAGAGAAAAATGGAAAAGAGGGAACAGTATTTCCCAAATATGCATCATTTGGCAAGTATTTAAATAGAAAAGCATCCATGCAATGTGCTCCATAAACTACTCAAGCAACAGATGTCTTTTTAATATCTGCATGACACTGATGTATAAAACAATCTGCTGTTCCTGCGTTGTACTTTGAAGAGGTCTGACCTCTACCATGAGATACATTCCTGTGCACTGTCAAAATGTGCATGCAGTGCAGAAAATACTAAATCATAACATACCTGCTGTTATAGGAAACAGTTAACTGTCATCACTTGACTTTTTACCATCTGAGTCCAAAGCCCCCTTTTACATCTGCATAAGATGGCCACACTATGCTTGGTGTTTATTTTTTTGATACTTTAGCATTAAGACCACCTCGCAATCTGCACGACCTCCCTGACCATCTGAATGTGGTTAAGTAGCAACAAATGTGGAAAATGAAACTCTACATAGAGGCAAGCCTGATCCTGCAGTCTGCTCCTACTCCCCAACCAGGTTTTCATTGGTTTTCCAGCACTGAACCATATGAGCTAAGATACTTTCTTATATTTTGTGGAATTTCCCTACATACATAAAGTTTCTGCATGTCCAAAACCAGTTTTGACTTTGGAGAGGCAAGCACCAGTAGTATTTTAGTCAGGACAAAAGTTAAGGCTTTTCTTATTACAAAGGCGCTAACACTCCAGACTGTGCAATCCTGATTACTAAGCTATACTCTGTGGAGGTATATTGAGAGGGAATCAGTCACACAAAATACAAAATCTGTTTTTTTTTTACTGATTACTGTGAGAAAATAACAGCAAGACTGAAGTTGTATTAAATGTTTTGTAGTGATTGCAATACTTTATTCTAAAAACTATTAGTTACTTGCTCAATTTCCTCCCTGACCTCATTGCCAACGCAGCAAATTCTGCAGAGTTAAATCAACCCTGTGCCGAGTGTATTTGGTCCTAATCAGAATTTTATTCTTTCAGAGTTATTTCAACAAGAGATTGAGTAATTTTAACATTTGAAATTGTTATAGCTACTCAAACTCTTGATGAAATAACTCTGTAAGAGTTAAACTGAAATCCATTTTGAAAAGGACTAAGTATAGACTTGGCATATCCAGTAGGGAGTAGACTGTGAAGCAGTCATTTCTCCCCTTAAGTGGAAACCGAAAAATTAGGTCCAGTCATTTTTTAATTAGGAAAAATTAGGACTAGGCTGCTTTCGTCAAGCAGCCTAGTCAGAGTTTGGAGGTACGCCCACAGCAATTGTGGTACAATCTTAAATAAAATCATAAGATTGTCAAAAAATTTACATTTGCATTTTGTGCTTTTTGACGGTGAACATATTTTGTTAACCTGATTATTTTGTCAGGATTGCTGAGCTTTTTTCTTCAATCAAAAAATGAAACTTCAGGTTCTACAGGGCGTCCAACTGCTCTTTGTTTTGTGATCCAGTTGCAGACGATGCCCTGCGTAAAGCCACGTCTACATTTTTGTAAAGCAGATTTCACACAACCTTACTGGAAACACTGATGTCATGGGCGTCTGAGCAACTTTTTCAAGTGATCAACAGAAGAGATGAGGTTACTCAACACGCTGGGCAGGTTACCTGTTTGAGGTCAAACACCATTTTGCAGTAAATTGTACAATTTACTGAAAAATTGTACTTCTATTTTTATTGTTGCATTTTGAATGCAGTGTTTACTTTTGTTTCAATCTCCTCTGCTCCCCATCGCCTGTGCCTCGCCACAGCAGCTCCTGGATGTCTGGGAAGGTACCTGGTGTACCGGACCCTCATCAGGCTCATCACATAGCACTGAAACAGGCTTAATTTTTTTCCTGGATGACTCAGTTTTCGTCTGTGTCTTCCAACCAGCACACATGTTGGTCTGGCAGACTGATGAACACAAAACAGCATCGACTCTAATCCCTACTTGACTCTTTACGATGACCCAGATTCTTTCCGGGATCTTGGAAAAAGATAAAAAAGAAATGGCAAAACACTGAAATGGCTGTGCTATAAATAAGCCCTTTAACCTAAAATTGTTTGTTTAATTTGCTTTTCCTTGTCATGCAAGCTCATTTATTCTTGTGCTTCTCCTGCTTTATGAGGAGGGGTTCAACCACTGGTCTCTGCCTGACCTGCGGATACTTTCATTGGACCGTTGTGTGCAGAATGGAGGGGTCGGGTGGAGCCGGACAAGGAAGAGTTTTTTTGTTCCCAGCTGGATATTTCAGTGGGCCCAAAGGGTTCATTTGGTAATTAGGCAGTTATTTTGGGAGAGTTGTGGTGATGTTGTGCGGTTGCTTCTGGGTGTTTACAGAGGCCATGCCACATTTGCACAATATGGGAGGAATGAAAGAGCTGCTCTGCACCCTCCGAGGAGACTGCATATTAGTTGTTTGCTGTGCTTTTCACAATTGCAGTACTATAAAAGGTAAAAAGATATCTGAAAGCAGTGGAAATCAGTGTAATAATGAATGCGCTGCACCACTGAGAGCCAGATATCACTCACAGCGATGGCGTATCTGGTGATGTTTCTGCTTTCGCATTCCTCCAGAGCGTCTGGCAGCTCGTCCCCGTCGTGCGACTCCCCGTCTGTGACCACAATCATCACCTTGGTGGCGCCTTCCCTGGCTCCACGCTCAGCGCTGAACGCCTCTGTGCTAAAAAAAAAAAAAAAAAAATATAGAAAACAGTTCTGGTAAAGCTGCTGATTATGCCAAACTGAACTGAATTTGAAACAGACTCAAGGAGGGAGAGAGAAAAAATGCGGTTGTGAAACGTGTGAAAGGGAGGAAACCCAAAAGGTATCCAGTCACTTGGGTTCTTGCAACGTCAAAATAAACTTCCTCTGTGTGATAATATACAGTATCAAGGGTTTTTCTGAGGAGAATAACCAGCTAATAAAACATTGAAACTCTGGATTTGAGTTCACTCCCTGCACAGGATTCATCTGAAGCCTTTCAGAAGTTCATTAACAACACTTGAAACGCATACCCCAGCTGCCAGTTTACACACATTGATCACTGCATGCAGCTCGCATGTGTCACTACACACAGCGACCACATTTGTGAATTCCCTTGTAGCTGTAATCCAGAAGGAGAAACCCAAATGACAAATGCACTGACGGTCTCATGCCGCACCCTGTTTGTCTGCAGGAAACCTGTTCTCTCTGGGACCTGGTTCAACGGTTGAATAGGGTTGGTAAGCCTCAGACCAGCACACACAAACATATGCACACGCAGTGCCTAGTCACCCCTGGTGATCTCAGTCATTTCCAAGTCTAACTGTAGCCCTTGCCTAAATATAACATTGTGGTCAGCCACAAGAAACTTAGAGTTGAAAACAACCATTTCCCCTCAGCAGCCTGCAAATAACAGAGGATGAAAAGAAAGAGGAAAAACAGAAACGAGAAGTGAAGCAGGGGTGACAAATACCTACACAAAAGGTGCACAAAGTGACCAGAAAGCAATCTGATGTATGAGAAGAAAAACCCTAAGACTGAAAAAAAGGATTATATATCAAACATGCTTACTAAGCAAATAAGTCAGAGAATAAAGACGGAACTTAAAAGAGTGGAGAAAGTAAGTAGAGCTAATTGGGAGCCCTGGCTGGATTTACAAGTCAGTTTATTGAGTCTCAGCAGAGTGGTAATGACACAGCACAGCGGCACGCTTTTGTTTGTGGGTGACTGAGAGACGGGTGGAGCTACAGAGACGTCAGCGGTTTATCCACTTGTAAGATGTTATTTCTTCTTTATGAAGCGATCAGCATTTATTTTATGCTCTGCACTTTACAGAATGTGCATAATAAACATGTAATAGAGAAAAAAACAAGCTCAACATTGAGTGAAGCAGAATCTGAATGCAGCTATTAGAGATTTGGAAATATTTTTTGTTGTTATCAATATGTACTTTGCTCTGTTATTTTTAAAAAATATTTCAGTGCTGGGATTTAAGAAATGGCATTTATAGCAAACCAGGAATGAAGGGATGTTGGTGTTACACACAACAGCTTCATTTGGAAGCGGCACATGTAAACTAGCAAATGTAAGAGCAAATCAATTATTACTTTATCTGAATAAAATCACCCATATAGTGTTATTAATCATAATCGGGAGCTCTCAGAAGAGACAACAGACAAGGACAGCTTTCTTCTTTAAGAGTAGCCTTTTAATTTTTTTAATCTTTCTTGGTTTTTAGGTATTTTTCAGCCAACCATGCAAGTTAAATTCTGACAGGAAATGTGGCAGACATCTGTCAGAAGATCAAATTAAAAATTAATTTGACAGTATATAGTGTTGCCTCTCTAAAAGTCTGTAGGAAGACAAAATGTCGGCTCTGTTAAAGTTTTCTACCAATGATAATAATGGTGGTCAAAATAAGGTTAAAGTTCAATAATTTAGTTACTTTGATTTCATGTTGTGTTCATCTGAAGTAACATTCCCTCCCCACACAAACCCACGCACACCCCTGCACACACTTTTGTTTCAGGGCTTTATGTTAATAGTGTTTGTTATGCTGAGATCCTTCAGTTGTCCTCTGTATAAACTTATCTCTCTCTCATATCATTCTGGGGGAGTTTTGACCCACTCCTTTTTGCAATGTCCCTTCAGTTCATTGTTGTCTGTGTGCATTCTCCTCTGAACAGTTCTTTTAATGTTCCACCAGAATATTCAAGTTCAAAAGAAATCTGGATTTTGACTGAAATACTGAAATTTTTGTTTTTTCCTGTGAAGTTTTGATGCAGCACAGCACAATTTGACTTCAGATTTGATTCAACTGTGCAGTACTTTGGTTGGGTTTGACTTCTTTACCGTAATATCCTCTGTAGAAGCAAAACAAGCCCAGATAATCACCCGTCCAACACCGTGTTCTCTAGCTGGCGATGGATGCTGCTATACTGCTTTTGGCTTTGCTAAGCAAATCAGTGTTCATTATGACAAAACATCTCTGAGTCTGTATCTGTTCAAATGAGTTGTGGCCCATTGATACAACTTTAACTTTGTTCAACATTCAACAAAAGTCTGAAATTATACATTAAATAATTGATTTATTTATTATGTGATATCCCCCAACATTACATAGTTTGATTATAAGAAAGTAATGTAATTTTCCCTTCAGATGAATGTCTTAAATGCTTTAAGCATGAAAAGAATCTATTTTGATGCAGAACTATGCATTTTAATAGTTGATAAACTTTCACTGTTTGTTAGGATGCAGCAATTTTACAGAAATATTGACTTTCTATATATGCTTTCCCCTTGTAACAACTAATTTCTGTAAGTCTAACAACAATCTGATTATCAAAAGCCAAACACTTTTCCTGCCTGTCAGAATCTATTTTTGTTGTTTGGGTTCATGGTTAAGGTTACAACAAGCACAAAGTCAGAGAAAGAGGTTAAAAGCCAAGCATGGAGTTTAAGAGGTTAAAGCTGAGGTCAGTGTACGAATCCTATGAATGCTTCTTGTTAAGAGAAGGTTTAATTGGTAATATTCTAAATTTGATTAAATTAGTTTTGTAACCCCAAAGTGAAAATGTAACTATGTCTCTGTAAATGTTCCTGAGTGTATTTTCACAGCTGCAGGAGCGCTACTTGGCTGACCAGGCCGTGCCACGCCCTTAGTGGTGCTGACCCAGCTGCCGGTTTGCCCAGCTCAGCTGCTCTTCGACCCCGTCATGTTTCTCTGTGCCAACTATTCTATCTGTCCATCTGTGAAAAAGTATGTGTGATTAGGTGAGGATGTTTTTATGTAAATTCAACCAAAGTGTGAGTTCTCTTACCTAGCAGCAACATTAAGCTCATATATTATCTTTTTACTGTTAATTGTTTTAATGGTTTAGTTTCCAAAACTTTTCCCCTTTTAAATGTAGCAGAAAACAGGAACCCTCCAATTACCTGAGTGGTTGTGTGGTTGCGTATTTGGTGGCTGTGTACTGTATGTGTGTCTGTGTGTACAGAAAGTGAACGTCGTTCCAAGACTCACATCCCAAAATGGTAGCTATGGCCACAGATCACGTCTGGGTGTGGTGCGCCGTGTGGGTTAAGCTAGTTGAAAGAAGCAGGAATTTTATTTTTAAAGGAATTAGATACTTTAAGGCTATTCACCAGTCTCTGGACTTCTAACGCGTAAAGAAACAGTCTGGTGACTGTGGAGGCCACTGCAATACAGTGAACTCATTGTCTGATTCAGAAAATCTGCTTGAGATTATTTGAGCTTGGAGACATGGTGCATTATCCTGCTGGAAGATGGGTTCACTGTGGTCATGAAGGATTGATATGGTCAGCAACAATACTCAGGAAGGCTGTTGTCTTTAAATAAAGGTTAGTTTGTACTATCAGTGTGCTATGACTATCACAACAACCAGTCTAAGCTAACACAAGGAAGACACACCTATGCTTTCAAATTGTTTACATCACATTCTGGTCCTATTGTTTGAATATCACACCTGACATCAAGACTCATCAATATTTTTTCAATCTGTCGTTTTCCTTCTTGATCCTGTTCTTCTTTCTTTTATCATTATCTTATAATTGTGGCACTTCATGTGGTTATCTGTTGCTGTTGTACATGTACATTAGGAGATGGTATTATGCAGACCTTGGACATAGCTAGAGGTTATTTGAGCCACCTTATCCTTTCTATCATATTGAGTCATTCCACCCATTCTCCTCTGACCTTTGACATCAACAACACATTTTGGTCCACAACTGCTGCTCATTGGATATTTTTTGTAATCCAATCTGCTCTCTGTAGATTGGATTATGTTTAAATTTAGAATCATGTTTAATTACAACTCTGGAAAAAATTAAGAGACCACTTTAGTTTCTCTGATTTTACTTTTTATAGTTATATGTTTGAGTAAAACGAACATTGTTTTTTATCCTATCAACTACTGACAACATGTCTCTGAAATTGCAAGCAAAAATTTTGTTTTTATTTGCAGAAAATAAGAAATGGTCAAAATAACAAAAACGATGCAGTGCTTTCAGACCTCAAATAATTTCAAGAAAACAAGTTCATTTTCATTTAGAAACAACAATATTAATGTTTTAAATTAGGAAGAGTTCAGAAATCAATATTTGGTGGAATAACCAGGAGGTTTTCAATGGGGTTCATTGCAGTGGGCTCTTAATTTTTTTCCCCAGAGCTGTATCTTTAAAAACATAAAAATGAAAAAATAAAGCTATTTCCAGTTAACAATATTTTATCACCACAAAAGTATGTACTATTTTTCCACTTTAATTACATTTACTGCTGCATTGAGGACTATTAACTTGGATGCATTTCATTTAGCTCATGTCATATATAAAGTAAGATGGTCAGAAATAAAGAAAAATTTGAATGAAATGTCTCATGTCTTACAACTTTGTTATGGTAAAAGTGACTGGCTTGAAGTCTTATAGGAGATTTTACATCTCTTATGGTGTAAAAACCATCATTGTAATTCTCTGAATTAATATAAATGTTTTTTAGCGTGTTTTGTAAGAAACCAAATGACTGGCATTTTTAAGAGACAAAATCACATCTGTGCCATGTTAACTGATAACAGCTCTATAAAATGTATACATGAATTTGGATCCTTGAGTCATGCCTGCTTGCCCAGTTATTTTTCCATTTTGTTTTTTCTGTGCTCCAACTCAAACTAAAGACAAAACCCCCATCAAAAAAGCTGAGTTTTCCTTCCTCACCCTCAACTTTCTGCTATTACAATATTATATTTTTCTTTTTTAAACAAATCATTCAAAGTGTCTACTGGAATTTCAACAGAATTTGACCCTAGGCGGACTAATTTTCCCTTAAAAAGGGTCACACTTTATGCTTATGTCTGATAGCAGTCACTGTCTACATTCACTTTACAGATTCTAATAGGATGCAGTAAAGCAGTACGAAACATTTCATGGTTTGCTTATCATCTAATCACTAGTACCTTGGAGAACCAAGAGAGTAGGCAAACAGTTCTAGCAACTTAAATATTATTATAAGAACAAACTACACAGTGTGTTATTTTTATAGAGAAACCTCAGAGAATGTTGCATCGAAATCCAAACAAGCAGATAGTTTCCTGCTAAATCTTTCCCATGTTGTAGAAGAATCATCTATGGACAATAACTAATAAGCCTACCAGGCCATTTGGATGGCATATGCAGTGCGTGTCTCTCGTCCCTCCTGTCGGCTGATGTTCTTGGCGGCCTCCACCACCTCCTGTGTGGTCTGGTAGTCTTTCAGAGACCACTCATGGACTGCTACCTCTGCATACTGCAGTATACCAACCTGAATAAAACATGCAAACACACAAGCATTTCAGCAATGCCACATATTCATAGCTGAGCTGGCACACAGTTGGTCAAAACATCGTCTAAAGCTCATGTTTTCCAGAGTGAACTATCTCTTTAAGTACGAACCCTGTTCTTAAAGCAAACAGCACACTTGGGGAATTTTTGAATTCATTCAAAAACCAGAGGTATTTCCTCTTCACCTCATGCTGCCTGCTACCCAATACCCCCCACCCTCCCTTTTCATAACTCAAACCCCCTCTCACTCTTCTTGTTATGCATGTCAGAGTAACGTCCCCACACCCTCCCCTCTGATTTCTGTTCTTCTAAAGAAACCTCCAAGGTTCTTGTCTTGTGACGTTATTGCAGGAGTTCATTCTGGTCATATTTGCCAAACTTGCCTGTAATTTCACTTGGTGAATGTTTTCACTCAAGAGACGAGAATGTTCCTTCTCCTGGCAACAGCAGAGGGGTCTATGAGATGTGTTATTTGACTTAAATTCAAACCCACAAGTTTCCATTACAAATGTGTGTAATAATTTCAGGCGGTTGCTATTGGTACGTTGTGGAGAGCAGTTTGTACCTGCATCTGGTCCGAGCTGATGTGGAACTTGCTGAGAATGTTGCTGAGGAAGTTCTGGACTTCATACCAGGGATAGATGCTGTTTGAGCCGTCCACAACGATCACGATGTCCATGAAGGTCTGACACTCTGCCACACAAGAGAGTTTCCTGATTCACTTTGAACTTTTTCCCTGTTCTGTCACATTGCAAAATCTGTTTTAGAATAGAGTAACGTCCCCTCTTAAACTAACTCTTATTGCTTGGTTTTTAAAGCTCTTAGCGGTTTGGCCTCACCCTATGTTTCTGATTTATTGAGTTTTTGAGTTATGGTAGATAATTTAGATCGTTGTCCAGTCCAAGCTCTTCTTGAGTCTATTTCATAAAGGTTTCTAACATAAACTTGCCTCTAAGCTCCCTCTGGTCATTTGTGGATCGCAACTGGAGATAGCGATGTCCCACACAGCTGTTGACGTACAAATTTGTGTGTTCTTGTGTTTTCCTGGCAGAAATCACGACTGCCTCCTGACTAAGGCAGAACTAAGTTTGACTGGAGAAATTAGGCGTAAAGCGTGGGACAACAAGAGTTGTTACGACTTTTTAACTATGCATAAAATTTGGTTAAAGCCTCTCCATAAAACCCTAAACAAAGAAAATGTTGATGAACTCAATGTAGAAAACCTGCTGTTGGCTGAACAAATGCGTCACATCTCGCCTTCTTAATGATCTTGTTAATCCCGAGTTTATTCTTCCTTATTCCTGAAAACTGTTGGCTGTACTTGCTTTCTCTTTCACTTTGAAACTATCTACTGCTTTCTGTTAATCGTTCACATATCATCATAGAAAAATACGTTGAAGTTTGTTGTTGAAACGTGACAAAATTAGATTAAGTTACAAAGTTGAAGATATCATTGCAAGGCACTATTTAGATCTTAATATTAGTGATGGACCATAACCAAAAGCCTCGGCCCTTAGAGATTATTCTTTTTAGTGAATCAAAGAATCGCTGCTCAGCTCTCACTCTCAGTGGCTCTTGGTTGGTAGCACGGCAGCCTTGTGGCCAATCATGTGTGAAGATATGGCAAAATAGCATTATTTAAAATCAGGAGAGCGTGTAACAAAAACCCCAAAAATATCACTGACCTCCCTAAACGAAGCTGCATCTGGCTGCAAATTAGAGAAACATAAAATGTAATGTAATAATAAATTACTATTATAGTTCTGCTCGGTAGATTTGTTTGTACTGTTACATAAAAATTAAGTTTGATTAAAATATTACACAAAACTATAAGAATGCCAGCTTTCATAACATCAAAACGTAATATTAGAAAAGCATGATACCTTCATAAAAACACAGAATGCAAAAAGATTTATTAACATACGAAACATTTATATTTACCAAGCTTAAAAACTTCCCAACCCTACTCAGCACGAGTCTTTATTATCTCTGTGTTTCTACAGATGTGTGATTACTTTGCTCTGTTGGAGCGATGGTGCCTCTCGGTTCCAGGTCATCGCCAACAGAGGCGCAGATGCCAGTGCTGAACATCGACGTCCCACACTCCTGCGACCACAGAGGGGCACACGCCTGCCGAACAGAGGCACACACTCACTCGGGGTCTTAAACAAACACATGAATCTACATGCGTGACACAGTTGAGGGGAATTCAGAGCCACTGGCAGACAGTTTGAGGATCTCATATCTTTATCTGCGTTCTGCCGTGAAGAAGATGTGATAATTTTGTTGCCTTCAAAGAATTTAGACAAATAAGTCTGTGTCACACATTTAAAAATATTCAAGAAGAAAACAGTAGGAATAAAAGAAAACAAGTCATAAAGGGGAATAAGTCATGGAAAAAAAAGTACAATGGTGTGGTTTTGTGGACAGAAAATGTGGCGGAGACAGAGGGAGGGAGACCATTGTTGACATGCTGGCAGTCACTGTTGTCATGAGCGGTTTAACAGAGCTGGAAACCGAGAGAAACACAGCAATTTAAAACTGATTGTGCTTAATGTGGGGCGGCTGAGTGGGGCGGGGGACATCCTATAAAAATATTTCTGTCTTCAAACGCCGTTTCGTTGGTTTTCATACTTGGGGGGGGGGGGAGAGAACGAAGGAAGAACGAGGACTTAAAAGGGAAAATCAGCTACAAAGAGACAAAAGGAGGGAGGGGTGAAAATGGGATAAAAAGGGGGTAGAACGAGAGAAAGAGAAACATCCTGGTTTTTCTTCCCCTGTCATTAAGGATGGGTTTCTCCTCAGGCACACAGACAAGCAGCAGGGATGAGATGGAGAGAATCATGGGAGGAAACCACGGAGGGAGAGGATGGAGCGAAGCGAAAGAGGTGCTATGGCTTTTGGTAGGTCTGTCATTACAGAAGGGCCGGAGACGCATTCCAGTCCTGTTATAGACCTGACCACTGGGGTTAACATAAAAACTCCCAGACACACACTCACACACACACTCACAGTTAAACATATGCTCACATTAAAGCTGCCTGAGCTGGCAGCCGTTTGTGAACTGTACACGACTCCACACCCGGAGTAGAGCAAGAATCCTGGCAGAAAACACAAGCACACACGACTGCCTCCTGGCTAAGGGCGAAGTGTGTTTGACTGGAGAAATTAGGCCAAGAGAGCAACAATAAAATGTTATTATCAGAGCTGCAGAGCCAGGCCCAAACTGGAGAGAGACTTGTTTTTTTTAGAAGAAACCCTGACCATCAGTGAATGCAATGGAAACTAAACAGTTGGTGATAATCTGCTCTTCAATCTGAGTGTTTATTAACTAAAACTCAAACTATCTAATATTTAAGCTATACTTTCTTGAACATTTTAATATTTTATGCCATTAAAATCACTTCTTCGATGTATTTTATTGGGATTTTATGTGTTAGATCAGATCAAAGTGGTACATACTTGGAAGTAAAAGTCTGACGTTTCATGATTGTTTACATTAATTTGCTGAAATTTCTGGAAAAACCATTCTCCTGCTGGAAGATGAACCTTTGGCCAAGTCTCAAATCTTTTACAGTTCCTCAGGTTTTTTGTCCAGGACTGTCCCATATGTAGCTCCATGTATCTTTTCCCTAAATCTGACCAGCTTCTCTCTCCCTGCTGAAGAAAACCATCCCCACAACATAATGCTGCCTCCTGTTTCCGATGCAGATTTTTCTTTTTTTTAGCAAGGTCAGATCTGTGGAGTGAGCAAATGTTGAATGATTTTGTTATTTGAGCTCTAGTCTTACCACAGGCCTCTTGGCAAAAAAACATCTGACTGCATTTCTTCCACTTCATAATAATGCACTACTTTGTGTTGGTTTACTATATAAATATCCATAAGAAAACAAGTTATGTGACCAGTCTAGTCGCTTTTCCTAGTAGTTCAAGTCAGGCCAGTTTAACTTAAATAATTAATTAAACTAATACATTAGACAAACTAAGAATTGGACAAATTTCAAGATTTGCTACAACTTGTATCTAATAATAATAATAATAATAATAATATTAAAAATCAGCAACAATTTTTATTACTTATTATTGTTAAATTTTCTGTAATACAAAATTAATTATTGAGAACTGATTTTTGTAGCTGCTGTTGGTAACACTTCATGACAGTGTCATAAACATGACATAACACCTGTAATGAGTATGAAGGAGTCTTTATGAATGCTTATGACTGTTGTCATGAAGTGTCATTCGGTAAATGAAGGCACTTTTGATGCAAAGTCGACACTTTTAGTTTAATTTTAATGCCAGCTGTAATGGCACTTTGCATTAAATGTGTCATTACTTACTGAATAATACAAAGTTGATGCTTTTAATGAACCTTTAATGCAACTTTTAGGGCACCTTTGCATTTAAAATGTCATTATTTACCAAAAGACACTTCGTCGTACACATTTATAAAAAATCATTCATGTTTATGACATGTGCTACGTCATGTTTATGACAGTCTTGTGTCAGCCTTATGCACACCCCTTCAAATAAAGTGTTACTCTGCTGTTTCATACAGCAAATTCACCTAATAATGTCAGAAAATCCATCTATCCATATAAATATGTTCATATAACCTCAGGTATTATTTACCTCAGCCATTGGATCTCTAATTTTGACCCATTCGTTTGATCTAAAGTGCTGTCATTAATTGATGTTTTCCATGAGCATACGAACTTAAAAAAGAAATTAGAGAACCAACATACCAAAAATCCATCAGGTGAGTCTGGTGTGAGGGTCATTCCCAGGTGAGAGTTCCTCAGATTTTTAGAAACATTACGTAGAGCAGTTTCACCTGAAGTACACAAATAAAAAAGATCTACTTAACATCTGGATATATAGCTTTAGTACTGACATTTTACTTTTATTTTTATTTTTTGTCTCTCACCAAGGTTTACTTTACTACAGTTTGAGTTTTTCTCCTCCCCAACAACACATTTATACACGTCTCCTTTCCTGTTGTTGGGCGGCCCATCCCACGGGGCTCCAACCAGCATCCTTCAGCAGAGCCACCCAAATGTTATCACAGCATCATGTAAATATTTCTTATTTCATATTGACCTCCTCCAACACAAATACTTACGATTTCTCTCCATCTGCTTCATGCTGTAGGACCGAGAAGCCAAATTGGGCGTCCTCTGGGCCGGTGAAGACGCGAGGATGTTTCACATCTATGTTGAAACACTGACACAACCCTGGAAGAAACAACAAAGATGTTGAAGAATTAAAAGTTACAGAAATAAAGAGAAGGAAACATAAAATACTGTCACAGTGGAGAAGAGGCAGCATCCATTCATCCATCTATTTCAGTAGAGATTATGCACTAACTTTGCATGCTCTATAAATCTATGCAGTGTTGTGTTTTTCTCTCTATTTCCAAATACAGAAGAACTAATCGGGAACAAGAAGACGTTGACGTGGATCGCCGCACTTCTGAGTGTGTTTGCCAACATGTTCTTTGCTTTAAAATAAACCATACAAATCAGTGCAAAATATGCAAAACCTGGCTGGAAATATTGTGTAGCATGGAAGTTTTTTTTTATTATTTTACAGTGGTTCCTCTGAAAAGAGGAAAAGATAAAGGGAAAAGGAGATCTTGTGATGAAAAGTGACAGAGGAAAGGATAGGAGAGAGGAGGGGTAAAGCAAAGCAGGGAAGGGTGTGGGTTAGAAAAACCTTGAAGCATAGTAAGCTCCCTGTTTTGACATACAAGCCTGCCCTTCATAGTTTGTAGGAGAGCGGAGAAAGACACACGGAGGACAGAAAGCAGCAAGATGGGAGGCAGATCACCGAGCTGCTGAGACGAAATCGAAGCACACTCATTTAAATTACACAAGTTCCTGGTTTTCACATGTTCACAGGTTAATCACATGAATAGTAAATGAAGGTCTGATTCCAAAAGCTTGAGAATTTATTTTCTTTAATTCAATGACTCTCCCTGCCATGTGTTTCTACTAGTCAATTATGTATGTGCCTTTTAAAGTAACTGCAACTGTATGATCAGAGCAGTGGTTCTAACTTTAAGTTGTTAGCAGAAATGCCTCTGTAGACATTTATAACAAACTGATTAATATTCTATTATTAGCCAGCAAACCAGCCAGGGGTTTTTTTTTTGCAGTTTGCACCTGAATACATCAAGTAATGATTATATTTGGCTCCATCTGTCTAACCCTGATTACAATTGAATACAATCAAGGAATGATTGGCCCAGTCAAAGTCCAGATCTAAATCCATCTGAGAATTTGTAGTAAGTATCTCATAGTTAATGTTCACAGCTGCTCTGCAAATTAACTTCCTTAGTTTGAACAGTTTTCCAGAAGAATGAGAAGACGAAGGGAAAAAGAATGAGTGTCTGAATACAAAAAATACAAGACACTTTACAGATTTCTTTTTGTAAAAGATTAAAAAAGCATTTTAAATTTTCTTTCCACTTATGCATCACTTAGAAATTAATTTGAATAAATAACATAATTGCACAATAAGTTAATGCAAAACAAGTACATTTTATTCAAAGAGTTACTCAAATAAATGTATCAGAGTAAATGTAAATTGTTACCACCCACCTCTTCAAAACCCCAACATACAGAGTATAAATAATTCTAGCAGTAATGTGTAATGTGATAAAATAAAGAATGTTTCAAGAGGTGTGAATATTTTTAGCACAGTGCTATTAATATTTTAGCCATTTTTAACACAAAGCTGAGTAAAACCTCTAACATTGCTCAACCTACTTAACTTTGTGTTTTCTCAACATCACTAAATCATCTAGATGTTAAAACATTTCCATGTGGTTTTATGATGAACAACATCATTTTCAGTCATAAGTAGCGTCAAATATAATTAGAAGGAAGCTTCACAGGGAGTGTGTTTGAAACATCCTGTTCCAGAAAACACACTTGCTCATCTTACTTGCACTTCATGCACATTGCCGCATTTCTTCCTATACATTTTCTCATAAATTTAAGTGTTTTGGAGAACATTATCTTTAGCTCAACCTGACAACAAAACTCTCCTCCAGTCTTGACAGTTGATAATTAGCCAGCTAAAGCTGCGTTAATTGTAGCCCTGAATGGTAAGATGTTAAATGTGTAAGAAAATAAAGATACATTGGACCTTGTGTGCAATTTTGCAAGCTCCTGGTTCATCTGCAGAGACTTCCTCAGTCTCACCCTGTGATTTGAACATGACTGGATCACTGGAGCAGTGATTGTGCACCAGGTCCTCCTGCACTTTCCCACTAAAACACACATTTACCTCGTCCAGGCCAATCAGAGGGGGATTCCACTTGGTTTAGAGGGGGAAACTGGATACGTTCAGTGTTTCTTATCCATCTCTGCTCCTGCTTTTCTCACAGAATCCAGTTTCTTCCACCTACTTCGTACTTGCAGATGTACTTTCTGGTATCCTCATTGAGTGTGAAATTTTCTTCTCTGTCTCGTGTTCAGATTTGCTCACCAGGGACTCATAGCTAGAAACATATGTATGTTCAGCTAAACAAAAAACAGTTCAAGATGTGACCAAGTATGTCTGTTGCTCAGCTTTAAACTTTGAGAAAAACAAAATCTGTGGGGATTTTACTTTTGTTGCTATATATGAAGGTAATTGAGACTTATGTTTTGAGTTTTTTGGGTAATTTGAGTGCAAAATGTGATAAAAAAAAAAAGCACAGGTAAGCTTAAACTTAGGCTAAGAATGTTGGAGATACTTATGTTTTTTAATAACTTTTTAATTAGTTGTTTTTTTTGGTTGTTCTGGGGTTGCTTCTTGTGTCTTCTTGTTGCATTGCTGATGTAAAATTAAGATTAAGTCAGTATGAGATTCCTGTGTAGTCACAACACTTCCTCAATAACTAAGCAATAATTTACAACAAATAATGATAGGATGGTGTAATTGGTAAAGTAACTGCATTATTCTTACTGCAGCAAAAGCAATCTGAAATATTCATTAATAAAGCTATAATAATTGTCTTCAAACCATATTTAGTTAAATGCTCTTTACTTTAAAATCACCCCACATTAATGGGCTGGTGGTCCGTTCAAACCCAGAGACTCCATCACTGTTTTTACTTTCTCTATAAGGCAATCCTATATTTTTAGGCTATGATGACTATTGTATAAGGTTATATCACTACACGTATCCTACTCTTCATCGTTCTAGCCTGAACTCCTTTGACTTTGCAGCAACACGCAATTGGAAAAACTTACCCATTCCTCTTCAATTTTACTGCCTATTAAGCTAACTCCAACAGATTATTGCAGATTTCTGTAAACACCTTGTGGCCGGTTGTTTAACACACACTCTACGTGATACCTGAAGTGGGTGGAGCTCTGTTCGTTTTCACACTGATACCAAAAGTATTATGTCCTTGCAGAGCCGCTGTCAATCTCCAGCAAACTGTGAAACCAGAAGCGTGTTCTTTGTGACAGTGTGTTCTCTCTAGCTAGAGGTTGCGTTAAGTCACTTCTGAACATGTGTGTTTAACATTTGGCAGCATCTGTGACCAGTTCACTTAGAAGAGACATTTAGTCTTTCCTCTGGTCCCTTTGCAGTGATGTGTCAACTGCAAGACATTCAGCATCAGATAAGATTTATGAATTGTCTGATTGCTCACACATGTCTTATATACTGTATGTCCTTCACTCTATATGTTCTTTCTCCTATCCAGACAGGCTGAAAATCCAAGCTTCTTAGAAATTATTTGCTCACCCGCCATTTGTACTTTACCATATCACTAAGATCGCTGTGAAACTCTTCTGGGTTTTATTACATCGCACAAACCGTTGTTTTAAATTTGGTCTCCACTAGCCGTTTTTGACAATTTTGTCTTTTATCTTTCGATTCATTAATTCGCCCATATAAGCTATAAAAAGTTGCTCTTAGTTTTCCACACACTTTTACAACAGGCACATAAGGATATACAAGCTTCCTATGACGTTCTACCCTTGTTCTCACAGCCTGGAGCATTTACAGAGCCGCTCTGTTGTTTGTCTTGCTCTGTCCTTTCGTCTGTGTATAAGCCATTTACATTGGCTTTATACATGACACCATGCCAGCAGCTTTTTGGCCACTAATTGTCATGACAACTGGTGGCAAACATACGCCAACCAAAACCAAGTCCAGATTTCCTGAACCACAAACTCAGCTGTGGGTGCTACTGCTGCTGGATGTGAACAGTTGTCACTGGAAAGAATGGGAAAGAACTGAATCTGATGCCATAGTTTTCTTTATTCTATGGTACCAACACAAAGATGCAATTTAAACCATGCCAAATGTTGCTTCTCAAAAGTTAAACATTTTCAGACATCCTGAAGGGCTTTCAAAGTTTTTCTTTAGCCTAAAGTATTGCTTAAACTCATTTTCAGTCCAGAATTGACATGATTCTTTTGGGTGTGCACATAAAACACAACCATTAATGTGTCTTTAGGCAGTTTGCTACAGGTTTCTTTTATTCAGTTAAATATTTGGGAGAGGTCATAGATAATGTAGATAAAGCAGATGTAGAGCTGTATTTAGTACCAACATGGGGATTTTCAAAGAAAGCAAAGTGGATGACCAACTGAAGGATGACGAATCTCTCTGGCCCTTTGCTAGATTTGATCCTATTTCATAAAGAAATGATTTCCAGATTCTTGGATGAATACCTGGATCCAGATCAAGGTGTTTTTAAAGGACTGGAGCTCCTGACTAAACTTGACTTCTCATACCTGTTGTTTGTTTACTGTCTGCATCTTAATGTCAGTTGTAAACCCCTAGTGAGCTGTATGGAAGGTTGTTTTTTTAAACAAAAACTAATGTTTATGTGTATAAGCTTGCAAATCTGCATTATTCTGGGTGCAGAATTCTACCAGTCAAAAAGATCTGTGTTTTTCTAACAATTCAAGTGTTTTTAGCCTTTTTATTGGGACATTCACACAGAAAGACAGACTGCACTGCATGTAGCAGTCCTGAGTCTGTCATAGAGCCTCATCTGCACTTAGAAAGATAGTTACGCAAAGAGCAGCTAAAACATCAGTCATTCAATTTTACGATGCTCAAAGCAGAGAGGAAATTTATGAAACAGGACAACAATGTTTTGGCTGCTTACAAGTAACTGAAATATGCCATGCACCCAGTTAGCAACGCGTGACATAAAACCAGAGAATAAACATGCTAATGCAAGCCTAACTATGCAGCAAACTGCTCCAAATAAACAAAATCTCTAATTAGAGGAAGAAATTAGCTTATATAAGACGGGAAATTATGTAAACCGTCTTATGTGTGTAAGACGGTTTACATACCATCTTATAAAGTCTTCTCCCAAAGTCTTCTTGGGACAAAATATTTGTCACTGCTGGGAAAGACTGAGGTTGCAGCATTGTGAAAGTCTTTGGGTGGGCTGAATTGCTGTCAGGGACAGAGACATTCAGATCAGGACAACCGTACCAGAACTTTTTCTTGTGATGTAGGTCTCACACATTTGACATCTTCTTGTATCTGCTTTTCACCTTGTGAAACATACTGTCATTATCAAGAACAAGACATGGGCCAAAATTAGATAAAAGCGGTCAAAGTCCAAACAAGAACTGTGAAAAACCTTCATAAATCCTGGAGAATAAAATGACCAAACCACTTCATAAGATTACAAGAAAATCTGGCCTGGCTCATTGCAGGAGGTATAGCTGGTTAAAAGATTTGCATAATTTTGTACAAGACTCCCAGTCCCCATTTTCCACTTAATTATCCTGTAAACCTAGTTTAGAAAACACCCTGCAGTGACGTGTCTTTGTGAATGTCTCAGTTCTCTTCACCTGACTCATTATGTTTTCCTGTTCACTTCTCTTCACCAGATTTTCTCTCCATTATGTTGATCGTGTTTTGTTCCCATCTCTGTCATATTCTCCTGGGGAGCCGGGGGTGGATGATGAGTGGGGAGCGGGAATGAAAGTCAGCAAAATAACAAGCAGATAGCAGGAGAAGCATACACACACACACACACCCCACACACCCCTACGTGCACCCACACACACCTGTGTTTGACATCTCAGTAAAGCACAACAGACATGGGAGTCCTGTTGTCCACATCAGGAGCAGCTCTGCTAAAACCATTAACGTTACACACATACTCAGTCACCTACATGCTCCAGAATGACACACAGAGGCAGGAACACCATCATTGCAGCTACACGAGCTACTGTAGAGGTCGAAGCAAATGTTCAAAGCCATGAAAACGTTTTGGCTTGTTCATGCTGGATTTAAACAGCTAACGTAGCTAAATGAGATAAGCTAAATTTGACTACTGGTGTTTTTCTTAAAATATGTAATTGTTTCGGCAATCTTTTTTGGGTATTTCCATGCCCACAGCATGCAGCTATAATTACTCAACAGCTTCCTGCAAATGCCAACGTTTTAATCTTACAGGTTAACATCACAAAACGCTCAGCACTTGCTGTATTGAGAGGATTAGCTCTTTGCAAAGTTAACAAAAACAAAGAAAAATCAGCCTGTTGATCTTATTCTGCTTCATGGAAGCGTGCTGTAACACAGCAGCTCACCCACCACTTATCAGAATCACAATCACACACTTCTCTAGGCAGACAACAATGGGCTTTTTCTTCACGTTCTTTCTGCTGAGCAGGAACACTTCAATGAGGTGTGTTAGACTGCCCTGCTGCAGCAATCATGAGCAGCGGAGGGCGACTGATGTTTATGCTTCACGGTGAAAACGAACACGCCACAAGACCCTCATTACTTCAGACTTCAGGTCTCAGAGATGGGAGCTTCTGATATGACCGGAGAGGTCGTGTCTCGCAGCGGCTCGGGTCAGTCAGTTGTAAGAGGAGATGAAACTGCAACATTTTGGACAAACATAAATCCTTGCAGCTATAATGTCTCAAATGTAGTCCTTCAGGGCCAGTGTCCTGCAACTTTTAGATGTGTCTCTGTTTCAACACACCTGAATCAAATAATCAGGAAATTAGCAGGACTGTGGAGAACCTGACTGAATCCTGAGGAGGTGATTCCGCCATTTGATTCAGTGTTGGACCAAGGACACATCTCAAAGTTGCAGGGCGAAATAAATTATGTCCCAAAGATTAAACTCTGAACCAGAAACTATTCGATGGCTGGTGTTCACTTTCTTGCATGTTTGATCTATCGGACACATGGAGTGTGTCCAGGTGTTTTTCTGTACATGCCTGCTCTCTTCCATGCACAACCATGTGAGGAATGTCTGCTTGGTGGTTCACTGGCACAGAAAAGAAAGATCAGAGGATCTCTGGGAGGCATGTGTGACACTGATATTGGCACCGGTTGTCTGTTAATGAGGTTAATGGCCATCAGTACGGTCAGCCTCTTATCTTCTCTTTACAAACTTGAGTTCCAGATTTTATGAAGCACTCAGCAGAAATTGATTTGATGACCCAATTCAGCCATTGTAGCGCCACCAACAACTCTTTAAATGATTCACGACTCTTGCACTTTTCATTAAACATGAAGAATTTTGTCGCCATCAAGTAATTTGTGACTTTTGTTAACTAGCTGTTCTTCAAACAGCAATAAAGTGTCTTATAAAGTAACTGTCATTTATCTGACTTGTTCATGTGGGAGTGGAGGCTAATGTTTAGGCTTTCAACACAGACACAGCAGAGTCACTGAAGAGGCTCCAAATTTTATTGTCTGTGACTGCAAACAACAATAGAGATTTGGTCATTTAACAATTATTATAAAATTATGATTATGCATGATTTTAAAAAGTAGGGATTTAACTTTTCAGGAAATTATGATTTTGCATAAGACAGTACTCCTTTTTGCAATAATTCATGCATTACTGAAGAAAACTGAATTGTATTCAGGTTGCTTCATAACCTTTAGCTCATCTGCATTGAGCTAAAGCAGTGTTTCTCAAATATTTTCAGGCTGAGGACCACTTAACTACATTTGAGATGTATTATCGCCTCTGCGATAATATATCTTTATATATAATGCAACCAGAAATGAAAATAATAGTCTCTTAACTCACATATTGTTGTTTTCTTTGTTCATCCTAATGAGAAGAGTGGTGCTGTTTGGGAAATGTGACTTGACTGGCCACAACAAAGCCATGAACAGGTCAACTTGGGTATTTGAGTTACTCTCAGATACTGAAAGTGTCTAAGCTTTCCAATGATGTCAAACACATAAAAATAAAAGAAATTGTTCTTTACTACCAAGCATTAATAACATTTAGGGCTATTTGTGATTTCAAAGCACAATTAAAGAACAAATAGACTTGTGTTGCTTTAACAGAAACAAAAAATCATTTTCAGCATCATTAAATATAAAAATAATCCACCCATTTCTATCGCTTGTATTTAATTAATTTTATTTAATCATTTTTAATTAAATAAAAATAACAATTGCTGTAGACGTGTACGCAGAGCATCATAGGTAAGCAAATTAATAAAAAAAACAAAGAACAGTTCTCACTAACTGAGTCGAGTTCTACCGCTCACTGCATAGAGCCGTTCAAAGGAAGGGTGGATTCCTAGCGATTGGAATCCACTAGAGATCAGAGGAAGCTGATCAGAAGAAGCTCAATTAAAGCTGCTGCTGAGTGTTGATGTGTCAGATGCTGAGTAACACTGACTGTCTGACACATCAACACTCAGTAGCAGCTGTAACTGGGCTTCCTCTGATCATATAAGAAGTTCTGGAGTTTTCTTCTTTCCAAAGACAGTTTTTACCTTGCAGCTTTTTTGTCTTCAGTGACTTGGTTTTAAGTCAGTTTTCCATCATTATTTTTAACACAATCCTTTGGTAAGCTAGATGTAGCGTCGCACATTGAGCTCACATCACAGCAAGTAAACGTTTGTTTACATGCAGAAACCTCCGGACCACCAGTGGTCCGGGTACCACAGTTTGAGAAAGACTGAGCTAAAGGTTACGAAGCAATCTGGTTATGAAAGTCATGGTTATTGCTGGTTATGAACCAATCTGGTGTCTCCCGTCTTACTCTTGACAAATACTCCATAGATCCTCTTGGGGGTTCTGGTCAGGTGGGCCAAGCACAATAATGTCATAGGCTTTAATGCAGACAGTAGTACTTTTGAGAGTGTGACAAGAACAAAATCTTGCTGGAAAATGCAATCACAATCTCAGCTTGACAGCAGAGGGATTCATAAAGTGACATAAAAAGCCCCAGCAAACAGCTGCTCTGACTTTGGACTTGTGTGGAAACTTCCTGCTGGACGTCCAGCAGCTCTGATTTTGTGCCTCTCCACTCTTCCTCTAGAATCTGTGACCTTTATATCCAGATGGAATCCAAATGTATTTACAGCCGAAAAGAGGAGTTTTGGACCACTGAGCAAACGACCGCTCCTTTTCCTCCTCTGTAAAACACTTCTTACATCAGCTCTGATTCAGGAGTGAAATATAAGTTGGACCCCAAAAGATGTGTGGTGGCTTATAGAGTTTGACTTCCGCTGCAAGTCCATGTGTAACATCTACCCTAAGATTTTCAAAACGACTTTTTCCTTCCACTCAACATTCAATTTATATAATTCTCTAATAGTCAGCACCTTCATCATTTACATTTTGTGGTTTACCCACCTGGAGGTTAAGAAATATTTCACTATGTGTCATGATTCTTTGAATAAATTACTGAAATATATATTTAAAAGATACTCTAATTTACTAAAACGCGCTGGCAGCTTAAATAAATAATCCTTTAGTTGTACATCCTCAAGTAAATTCTTTAAAAATATAAAAAATGTTATTGTCACAAAACCCCAGAGAGAAAATCTTACCTTTCAGAAGGAGAATAAACTCCAGGCACAACAGGTTTTTACGCAGCTCCATTTATAAGCCCGAATGAAAGCAGTCCCTTTAGTCCGTTTTTTTTCTACTTTTCCCTCCTCTTTTTCCTCTTCTGTTTACAAAGCGGTCTCCCCCGAGCGCTTCTGTATCCACCACATACTCAGCTTTCTCTTTCCACTGGAGATGCGTTAAATCCACTCACAATGTTCTGCATGTTAGCGCCAAATGTCGACGCAGGTTCATTTGCAGACTAATTATCGGGTTGTTAAAGATATAAATACTATGAGGATTTTCTTGTTTGTGAGTTTGTCTTAGTTGTAATATTTCAAATCTTCATGTAAGTGGGGGGAAAAAAAGAAAGATTGAGCGAGTGCACCTGTCCTGTCCGACTAAAGTTCACGGTTCAGAGTCAGTGAGCCTTAACAAATGTGCAACACCTTCATCGATCAATCAGCGGCGATGAGCGTCATCCCTCCGGACCCCGCAGCGCGTCTTTGAAGACCGAACTGTTCCAGCTCAAACTTGGAGCAGAACCGATGCTTCTGCTTCTCCCGATGACTTCCTATCCATGATCCACTCTCGCTGTTCAGTCCCGCGGGGCCGGAGTCCGCATGAATGTGTGCCTTTGGGTTTCTCTGCTGGAGAAGAAAGAGCGCATTTATTCTCACACCTCCTGTCGCTCCATCCGTCCTCATACATCCACTCCTCTCTGAGCGCCTGGTTCTGGTTCCTACTGACAAACTTTCAGCCTGCACATCTCTCTCTCTCTCCCCCCCTCTTTTCCACTCGATGTTTTCGAGAGCTCAACTTATTCCTCTGATTAATTGGTTCTGTTTGCTTTGATTTTCTTGTTAAAGGCACGACATTTGCGCAAAAATCAAGTTCCTGTCCATATAAAGTTTATAGAGGCTTGATAGTGAAAAACACATGAGATTTTACCAACTCAAAGAAAGTTTTATTCCGTTTCTTGTTGTCTTAAAGAAATAAAAAGCGACAGAGTGGGAATGAATGCAGGAACTTTTTTTATTCTCACTTGAAAGCAACATTTTTTTTATGAACAGCAGAATATGAATGTTGTTACCTCTAGCAGTCCGTTTCCTGCAGAAGAATGACAACAAACTAGATTCATGGAAGTTAAATCAGGTTCTTGTCACTTTTATTAAAAAACAATAAATACAAACTGAATATGTGGCTTTATAACATATATAAAGGCACAGGAGCATGAGCATACACATTTGGGGCTCCCACTCTGATAGTCTGATATGCTTATGTAATATAGTTTATTCGTGTCTTTGGTTTGACTACAGAGTCAAATAAATGATTTCCTGGAAGATTTCAGTGTTTTTAATGGTTTTATATGCAGTCATAATGAAATGACGTACTTTGATTTCCATCTGCCTTTAATACATGGTCTCATCTTAAAAGTCAGGAGATTATGCTGGCCCTTCAGGTCTGAACTGTGACAACCATATAGTCACCATAGCATCTGGCCATTTGCTTTCTAAAACTCATGTTTTTCTGCTTGCATAAGCTTGGCCATCTTCGTTTGCTTTCATCACTCTCTTGGTGGCAGCCTTTAACAGCTGGATCTGTTTTTATTGCATTGACATTTTGGTTCCAGATTGATCCAAAGGATGAATCTGACAGTGTTTCCTTGATCCTCATGGCACTCTGCCCTGCATGTTCAGACGTTTTTCTTCTTTAACACACCTGATTCGCATGATTGCATTTCAGCAGAAGCCTGTTAATTAGCCATGAATTAAAATCAGGTGTGCTGAAGAAGGGAAACACCAGGGTTGGGAAACACTGTAGCCACAGCTTTCAAAACCCAGTGCCAGAAAAGACAGCTGGTCAAAGTTGACTTTGGGTTAAAGTGACAGCTTGGTTAAGATCTTCCTCATCAGCCGAGCTGAGTGAGAGAGTGGGTGAATGTTTCTGAGAAAGTGATGAGACAACAGACAATTTCAGGCCACATAAGTCATTTTATGTTACTGTGGGATTTTCCAGGACGACAGACCAAAGCTGGCTCACTTTGAGCTCATTCCTCCTTTTTCTGGCAAACATTTCCCCTCAGAGCCACAGCTTAACTTGAGGCTCCATTTAAATCCAAATGTGTTTAAAAGCTTCTAACACAGGATGAATATTTAATTCTCAAGGAACTGATAAACATTCATTATAGGCCATTCATGTGACAAAGTGTCCTGACATTTCTGACGGCTCCCGTGAGTATTGTATACTGTTGTTTTGCTGCTCCTGTAGAGCGTATGTCATTCTGTGTTATAGCGCCATCTACAGGGTAAGCAACTGCATTGAATAGTTTAAATAATAAAAAATAAACACCGTGAAAAGTTAAGATGTGCGCACAACTTTAACTAACTTTAACACTTAATGGAATTGGGAGAACTATAAATGTATCTTCCCCTGAATGTAAATTTCTTTACAGTATAGATTATTAAACTTGAAGTTTTATGTTGTTAAAATTAAATGCATTATAAACCTTTCATAAAATTTGACTGTTATGGATTCATATACTAATGTAACTCCTTCAGTTTTCTCTTTTCAGAAATAAAGCCTCCTTTAAATAAAATTACGGATTTTATGAAGCGTCTGCATCAGATATTTTAATCAGCTAACCATCCTGACTAACATGGTTGAGTCTGCAAAAACAATTTTCCTTAGGAAGTCATGAATGAAGGAACTGTAAGAGTCTTAAAAGTCTTTTCCAATGCAACGTGAAAGTTTGTCAGCGTGCATAAAACGTTTAAACAGCAGAGGTCAGTGTTGCGCCGTTTACAAACTGCTGTTGAAAGGGTTTGAAGCAGTTTCTGCTCTTTATTACAGTAATATTGGTTTCCTTTGAATTGCGTATTGTGCATCACTTTTAATTTTAAGCCTTTTTGGAATGTATATAAATTCTTTAAGTTTAAGTTTGTACAAACCACTGACTCACCTCATGGGTTGTCTATATGATGTGTCACTGTGATGGAAACACATATTGACTTTAAATAATCTAATCTCCAAAACAAAATATCCTAAATGCTCTCTGACTCTGATTACAAATGGTCAAATTAATTTTCTCCTCTCAGATTGTAAATTGTATCCAAACCTTAGAAGTATAAATTGAACAAGGATTTTTATTTTTTATTTTTAACCTGTGACCCTCTGTCTCAGTATAAGTATGATAAAGACCATGCTGCATGCATGTCAGAAGTAGAACTAAAACAGTTATTACAAGGATTTTATTTTATTTTTATACAAAAATTATGTTTTCTCAAAAGACATCTAACCAGGGCTGGTTATAGAATATATGTAGTTTTAAGTAAGTTATTTATAATTTCTTGATTGATCAATGTGGTAAATGTGTCTGGTTTCTTCAAAAAAATGAAAGCTGTCGTTAGTGTTGAAACCCTTTAGGATTGTTGTCATTGTGTTATTCTGAGCAAACATCTGCAATCTTTTTCTGTGTTACGCTTATGGGTTTACTGTAGATCCTACAGTAAACCCAACAAGCTTCTCTGTTGCTTAATAGGAACCCAAAAGCACAACTTTTTTTCCTGAAGTTTTTCCACTTATGATCTCCAGTCTCTCAATCACAGTTAATACAAAAGTATGATGTGCAAACAGGTGCCCCGGTGTGGAAACAATGTTATGTGGTTGAACAAAAGTTATATGAAATAAAGAATTGAGATGAGACTCTAGAATTATAATTTATCTTTTGAGAATAGATTATCTCAGGTCATTTCAGAATTTGTTCCAGCTTAACTTGCAGGCAACTTTGAAGATGGTGAGACAGAGTGACTGGTTTCAAGAACCAGATAATGCAGTTGGGTTTTATTCATATTTCTTCAGATGTTTTTTGGTAATCAATTTGTTTTACATGTTGCCATCAGCTGAATCTGCTTACTAATTATTGTTTTTTGCTGCAACACACAGTTCTTTTGAATATTGATGAAATAGTTATTGATCTGTTCATTTTAATTAAATACATTCAGTTTTTACCTTGCAATTTCTCACAATATTTTGTATATAATATATATTGTATATAATTGTTCACTTAAAGGTGTTTGATAGGTTCAACATCTGAACAAAAATTTTGTTGGGTGAGACATTTTTAGAAAAGTTCATTCAGTGTTAAAGTTTTTTTTTTTTTTAAAGGACTGACTTTCTTAAAGCAAAGGGATAAAAAGCAAATCTCCTCTACAAAACATTTCAGCTCATAACCACTTGATGGCACTGTGTTGTAACTAATGTATTTCCTAATGCAGGAGTAAGAAGCATGACTTCTTTATTAACCTGCTGGGATGTTCCCTTATTGAAGATTTCACAGATCATCCAAAGCTAATTAATCTTCTGCATGTCGGTGCAGCGACTCATGATGGTCAGCTGGTCTTGGATTCACGAACTGCTGAATTTCTTTCACATTCAGACAATTATTAATAAATGGGTTCTTTTCTTCTCTCCCTATCTTGCCGTTGAACCTCTCTTAGACTCGTGTGGATGGATGTCCGCCAGCAGCCGGACGGAGAGTGAGACGGGGTCAGCAGAGCAGATTTGTGAAGTGACAGGAGCATTGAATTTATGAGTCCAGCAGGAGAAAAGATGATTATTATTGGGAAACTGACCTCCGTCTCACCATCATCCCTCCAACGTTAAGTGTTTTAATCGACATTGCTCTTCATCAGCATCCTTGTCAGTTTTGCCTTTGTCGTCTTCTTGTGTCTACATCCTTGCTCTGCTCCTGCTCCTTTCCATGGTGTTTAGTGTATTCCCAACATAAAGACTTAAATCTTCAAGTGGCACAAAAAGGGTTTTATTTTTTCAGGGACACACCTTAGCATTTTTGGCACAAGACAACTGTTGCTCTGCATGTTGGCATGTTCACACGCAACCAAAAACACTCACTGTAAATACACACTCATAGGTCTCTGCACTGAGGCACAACCACACACACACTCTGTGTAACACAGCATTTAGTGGCACAACAAAGGCCCCTTTAAGGTCATGTATGAAACAAGCTTTTGCAGAGTTGCACCGATGTAATACAACAGCTTGCATCAGTTCAGACTTGATAACCTTAACAGCTTTTACAAACCATAACGATGTTAATAAGATGAAATTGGGTATTATGATTCTAGTCTGAAATGTCTGCTGAATGCACTTGTATTAGTTTGCATATCTGTAGTGTATTTTACTGGTGAAATAATCAATAAATCAACATAAGGCATAAATTATATCTGTGTAAATGTGTGGAGGGGATGTAGTAGAGGAGTGTGTCTTGTTGTATCTGTTCAGTAGAGCAGCTGTGATGTGCAGGTATGTAAGGTGTAAGAAGAAAAGCCTGTTTTCCTTTTTTTTTTTTTCCATGAAGTGATTCTGAGCTGTCAGTCACACAGGAGAGTTTTTACAGGAACTATGCCAGCATCTTACACCTCTTAGTGTTATAATGAATATTTGTTTTCTCAACAGTGCGTTTAACCTGTTTTTCTTTTCCCATGAAGGTTTATGAACTTTCTTGAGAAAATACAAGCTCTTGTTTTTGCCAGTCTCTGTGCAGCAGCTTTGGAAATTTGCATGTACTCACATGCTTGATAGTTAGTCATGTGTGCAATCATTTAGGTGTTAGCTCTGTGGGATTCTTCCTCCTCTCATTCCCAAATCTCAGACCTCTGCAACCAGTCAAGTGACACCAGAACGCAGCATGACTTAGTCTATTAAACGCAAAGTTCAGATTGTGCAAAGTGAGGTTTTTCAGACTAGGTATGAGTTGTAATCATCTTACCTGCATCAGACAGAATCTTTACAGAATCGGGGATAAAGTTTCTTGGAGAAGTCAAACAGATGGTGCATCTCTTATTTAAATACATTTAATAAATAAAGACTTTATTGTGTATCTGATTTATGAAGTTGATTTAATTTTTCTTTGGGATCCACAAAGTATTTTGGGATTTGAATTCCCTAAAGCTTCTAACGGTGACAATGCTGCCATCAACTCTATATAATCAATTTTTCCTTCCTGAACAAAGTGTTCCCGGACCTGTGGTTCTGGGATTTTTCTGCGTATGAGTTCTGTCACAGTAAATGATACTGATTCTGATTCTGCTGGAGGTTTCTTCCATTTAAAAGGGAATATTTCCTCTCCACTGTCACATGCTTAGTGAAGATGAGGGATTTCTGTACAGGGAACAGCTCAAAGCAATCAGCTGTGCTTCCATGGATAGAAAACCTCTTTACTCGTTGCGATTATATGGTTATTTAAATGTAATTGCATTGTAGCTGGGAGTAAATGTGCAAGTAACTTAATCTTTTTTTGTTGATTTGGTTGAATATGTATAAATCTGATTAATTTGATCCTATATTCCATAAAACAAGATAGGACTTGGACATGGCTCAAAGTGTATTTATCTAACCCAAGCCACATTTGCTTCAGATAGTTTAGCACACAGAAGAGAGTTTATGATGGAACAAGCTCCACTGACGTTTATGAAGTACTCCCAGTCTGGATAGCTTAAAACTTAATCTGAACAGACAAAACTGTTAAAATTGTACTGTTCTTTTTAAAAAAAAAATTATATTAACATACAGAACAGGAATGCTTAGCTAAATTTAAAAGTGATGGCAGCTTGATGGGATTTTTTTCGTTCATAAACTTTGTGCAGCCACGTCTTTTAAGACTTTTTCAGTATTTTCCTATGGCGGCTTTTGTTCAGTGTTTTAAAAGCTGAATCTTACTTTTATGCGACGATGGTGCAGACCAAAACCTCTGTGCATGCTTAAACGGCAATAAAAATACTTTAGGTTTGAATTGTCTTACACACGGAAATTAGCTCTTAAATGCAGCCTCTTTGTAATAATAGGCATTTCTTCATTTTATTTTTCTAAATCACCCAAACTGACTTGCATTTAAGATACTGATCACATCCAAAAATTTACTTGATGTACTAATTCGAAATACATTGAGCTGAATGAAAATGTTAGGAATGTCATAATTCATTCATTAAAATTTATTTCCACAGCTGTGGTGGTACAGGACTTATTTATTGCGTAAAAAGGATGCAATGCAAGAAACAAGCACATAAAATGTGGGTCTTCATCAAGATATCTAAGCTGAATGACACTGAGGCTTAGTTTGTTTGTTATGGCTCTAGTTATTTTTCGTATAAAGGCTGCATGATGCAAACTGAATCCTTTCAATCCTAGCAATCAGTTCCTTTGTTAGCAGCTAACTAGTCTTTACAGATAAAAAACAATAATACTCTTAAAGTAAAAGAGAAATGTGGAAAACTTTTGGCAGAGCTTGGGTTTTGTATTTAGATTGCTCAAAGCACATTGTGTAATTTCTAAAAAGGCATTTATCAGCAATAGCTGGTAAGGAGTCGAGATTTAGGGCATGCTAAGACTCATGCTCTTTGACTTGATAATGAGTTAAAACAAAGCCTCTGTTCAAATGTAGAAAACCTTCAGGAAGACTCTTTACTCACCTGAATGGTCCTTCATGTCCCAAAATTAACAGGGAGTGCTTAAGGAAAAAGATTTCCAAGTTAAATTCCTGCTGTTAAGCACCGTAGTGGATTCATCAAATGCTGGGCTTTCATTTCAATGCACATGAAGAGCCTAATTATTCGCCCTTTTTGAAACAACATTCCACGAATTTCACCTAGCTGGCAGACAAATGGGCAAAAAGACTCTTGGCTGCAATGAAAAGCTTTTATAATTTGTGATTCTTGCCACAGGGGAGCTAACAAAGTGTTCACAAGCTGTTGCATGTCTTGCTTCAAATGCCGAATGATAGAAATTAAAGCAAGTCTTATTACCTAATAATCTTTAAAAATAAATTAATTTATTCACAGAACACATTTTTTCCCTGACAACCTTTTCATCTTATTCAGCACCATAAAATTCACAAATAAAACTGCGTCTTTTTTGGTTGCTTGTCAGTTCTTGTTCTTGCCCTCTATAGACTTTCAATCTTTTCAATTATTTATTGACTTCCTTTATCCAAAGTGTGGTTTTGTGGTTCATGACAGAGATTTTGCAAGAAGTTGTTTCCAAAACCAAGAAAATGAGACAGTTTCACATGTAACACTTCTCAAAACAAAACTTCCCAACACTCCACATCCAATCGATGGCACCCAATTTATATACTGTGTAAACATATTACACACCATTTTTATACTGTGAAAAAAGTGTTGGTTAACTTGATTTGATGAAAAAATGTCAGATTTCTGTCAACATCAAAGATTATAGCGAGTAAATAATGAACAAGTTTGACCTGTTGATCTCAAGGTCAGGCTGAAGGTGGGCTTGAAATCAACTAACAAACCAGTTTTTAGGAGACACTTTTCTCAAGCAGCGGTACAGGAAGAAGTCTGCATCATTCAAAAGGATAATGATTTTCATCTGGGACATTCCTTCATCACATGCATCCAAGTTTTGTCCTGCTGGACAAAAAGTTGATCAACAACGGATCAAGAAACTGCCCACGAATGGACTGGTGATCACTGTTATTGAAAAGAAGGCAGGCTACGTTATTCACAGATTTTATTTTTTCTTTTTATGTCAGAAACCTTTATTGGAAACTTTGGAGTTGTTTACAATTCTTATTTGAACAAATGAATATAAAAAAAAGTTAGATCAGGAAATGTTTTTCATTTAGTTGCATAATAATTCTGCACAATGATGGGTGCCCAATAATTGTCCATATATATTCAGTTTAGAAAGCAAAAACCTCACTTTTGCTTTCTTAATTAATCTTATTTGAGATTTATTACAATTTTGTATAAATTGAGAGCACAATATTTCTTGAGTAGTAAAAATAATCCTTGTTTAATAGCTGTGCACACAGTGTCGTTCTTGTGTTTCTTCTGACTGGAAGTAACATTAAAGTTTGGCTGCAGCTCAGCCAAAATCCTGACCCGAGTCTGATGGAGCATCTGTAGAGGGAGCTAAAGTAATCAGCTCTTACCTTGGAGGGAAAGTGTTGAATCTAATCAAATGCCCAAGAAATAATAATGTGCCAGATGTTCCTTGAAAGCAAAACATAAAGAAGTTAATGGTAGTTTGACTAGCTAAGCTTGATGAATTGCCCGTTCACTCTCCCTTTTCAGTTTCGCCCACGCTTTCTGTGTGTCTTTCCCTCAACCCTTCTGACTTCAAACACTATCCTCCAACTCTGCTGCTGTCCTCAGCTTGCCCAGAGTTTAATGTTCAGAGTCTGTAATCAGATTTGTTATTACCTCTTAACTTTTACAAAGAGCTCATTCAATCGGCTCGGCCTGTAAACTGAGGGTTGGCTGTCTGTGCAGGAGAAGAGGGATGTGTGTGCCTCTGCTAAACTGCTGATATCAGTTTGGAGATTCCCCACAGAGGAGCTCACAAAGGCAACATGTTTGAATGAAACTTAGCCTCCTTTGTGCCTGATTGAGAGATTTATCTTTCATTACAGACAGTAGAGTTTAATAGGGTCAATAACTCACTCCTCTTTTGGGCTACAAATTAATCTCTCTTTTGCTCTCATCTCTGTTCCACTTTTATTTTTATTTTCCACTTGTCAAACGTTTCTTTGCACAGATGTTAAAGCGATGAAACGGACACAGGGAAACAAGGTGCCCAACCTCGTGATTTCCAGATATCTTTTCAAGACCTTTTCTGCATGCCTTCCACACTCTCTCATGTCTTTCCTGTGGCCCATTAGCAGAGAAACAGTACAAATGGAAACTCTGAGAATACTGTGGCTCAAATAAAATATTAATTGTTGCATCTAAATGCAAGCTTGCAAGTTTCAGATGGACCAAAACAACATTTGGTAATGGCTTTTCTTCCCCCATTTTCCTGTCTTTGAAGCATGAGTAGCAGCACAAATTATTTAAATGTGTTGGACTCGTTGAACTTCTTCCCATTCTGTCACATTACAACCACAGCAGTAATGCATTTTACTGGGATTTTAAGAGACTTTTTAAAAACTCTGAATCAACAGACCTGTGCAACGGATTCACTCCAATAAAAAACACCAGAATGGCAAAAAATGTTGAGTTTATTTAGTTTTTTCCCCATTGGTTTTAATGGAAGGCATCCATGTTGGTTTAGAAGTTAGGGTTGGTTTCTAACAACCAATAGAATACCTATTACCTAAACTGGACATACTTTAGGAATAATTTAATGTATAACCACAATAATACAAGTCCAAAGTGATGTTGTACTTCAAATAAAGTCAAATAAAGATGATATTACTTGAATTACGTGGGTGTTGCTTGTATTTAAATATATTCAATCAATCAATCATGTCTTCGTTTCAGACACATAAGAAGGTCTGTAGTAGAAAGATAAAAAACAAACAAAATAGCAAGATAAGATAAAAAAATATTGAGTCATAAATAAATTATGATGCCAGTGGTTCCAAATTCTTGAGGTAAATCTGACTGTACTCAGTACAAGGTTTACTAAGATTGTAATTATACTATTGCATGACATGTATAATCTGCGCATGCCTTTATCAAGGCGCTGTATGATGTTGCCATCATCTTGTACAAACAGATGTTTTACAAGAAGCCAAAGGGTTTCCTGGGTGGTCTGATTGTCTTCGCCATTGGAGACTGGAGTACTTTCTGTCTGCCGGTGTTGCATTTCTGTTTGAACGGTTGTGTGTGTATTTATGAATGAATCCCCTCCACGAGAGACGGTCCGCTGTTTGAAGGTTTGCACAAAAGGCTTGGCTGTGAATGTGTGGTGGGAATGTGCCGCCTCTCCATTCATCAATCTTTCTCCTCTCAGGAGGCCTCTCATTTCTTCACAGTCCAAGCCAGAATTCACTTGACCCTTAACCCGATAGTCGCTTCAAACAGATCGCAAATCACCTGCCTTGACTTTTGTGACACACACTCAAGAAAAGTCAAGTATGCAGAAAGGCACACACATCCCAGCCTCCTCTCTGCTCATAAGTCATTGGACACAGAGCGGCGTGAGTCAGCCTGTGGCCCCTGGGCACCTAAACTAACCTGCTCTACCACAAACATCCTATGCATTAGTGTTGGGTTTCTTAGATATCCTAAAGTTACCTTGTTAGACATGCTGAAACGGTGTTGAATTTCCACTTAACATTGAGGAATTAAGTGCGCCATTCAATTTTGACTTTAGGGTAATCTAATATGAATCTTTCAAAGATGTTTTCTGCTTCTCATTACTTTTTTGGAATAAATCCTTGTGTCTTTGAGGTGTTTTTGCAGCTTTTTTTTGTTCTTGAGGCAGTTTGGCTGCATGCCTTTTGGGTGAGACGCAATGATGTTTTATGAGCTGCATGTACAGTGTAATTTTTTTTAAAGTCGTTCATGTGAATGTGTGCGTTTTCTTTCACAGGGGCCTAGTTGAGGCTGGGCGTTTTGAAGTGGGCCAGACAGCTGTCTTTTACTGCCCCAGGGGGTAATAAACAGCGAGGGAGGGGTAGTTATTTACCTCTTTTATTAGAGCAGGAGGTAGACTTTATTGGGGTCACACTGTAACACAAAGCTGCAGGGCAAGATGAGATACTCAGAAAAGGTTTTATCAACACTAAATTCCCCTCCCAGGAATTCCTCTACGTCCAGTTTTTATTTTCTGCCTTTGTGCAAACCCAATGCCATCCATCTTTCTTCCCATCATTACTCCCTCATCGTTTCCAGGACCCTTCACGGCCTGCTACTTGTTAGGCACATCTGCTGTCAATCGGCCATACCCCGTAATCCAAGTGGCATTTCCTGCCACAGGAGACATGCCCACTGACCTGCACCCTGACCATTTAACGATCAGTCAGGAACCTCGCACTCCGACTCGCACGCTGACCCGTATTTGTCCTGTAATCCTCCAAAAGTTGCCAAAACAACAGCTGCTCCACGGACAAGGATTTTCAGTGGGATTACTCTGAGCATGACAGGATCAATACCGCTCGTGTGTATGTCCAGCTATATGTACAGATGGGTGGCAAATTAAAAGGAGGAAGCTGTGAACCTTTGACCTTTTCAGAGTGATTGAGGGATTATCGAAGCGTTTGGTCCGCAGCCATTAGGAACCAGGGATCACTGACTGGTCTGCTGAGGATAAAAATAGGAGAAATCGGACAGACACTGATAGTTGTTCTCCCCACAAAAAAAAAACAATTATGTTGTAGATCTTTGAAGAATAGAAACCTTTCTATTCAGATGTGAGATGTTTAAAATGAAGCAAGTCTTCAACTGTGTTGGAAGCATTGCTTGACAAGTTTGTGCATACAAGCAAGGAATTAGATTTTAGTTCAAAAGTTTAAATACATATAAAAACAGGAAAATTAAAAGCAAACAATTGTATCTGTTTTGAGAAAGACCAGATTAGAATTTAGCAAATATTTATGGGATTCTGTCTGTTCTGCACATAGGGCTCTGTAGTGCCGACCTGAAGGTAAAACTAAACTAAACAGTTTGTGTCCAGGATGTGTGGAGTCTGCAAAGATTTAAATCACCCTGTTCCTAAACCTGTGTAAGATCAGCCTTGATGGTCCTTTCTGCAAATTGTATTCACGGATTCAATTATTGGTGGATTTTTCTGTAGAACGTAACTCCAAATTAAATGTGGAAAATTGACTCTTTGCACTTTTTTTCTGCAGAGTATGTCCAATATATATATAAAAAGAAAGCAGCTTTGGGAGCTGAAATACTTTGGTCCAATGTTACTTGACATGCTATTGGCTGTTCATAGGAGAGAGCTTTAAAAAAAAGAGTATTCGTTTCTGTGCTAATGCCAAGTTGATTTCCATTGTGCCTACTCATATTTATTAAGGTATAGCTCTGAATTTGAGCTATTAAAATAGGCAGTTATTAGAATTTTTAGAGGGGGTCTAAAGTATTTGTGGATTCTAGATATTCATTGTTTACTGTGGTGCCTAAACCCTGCAGACACACGGGGTTTACACAGTTTCATTTTACAACCACATCTTTCAATGTATTTTATGGTTCCACAGCCTCGCGACTCTTTGGATTCCCTCTGTTTTTGGCCTTTTGGGCCAAAAACTTAGGCCCAAAAGATCAATGTTTTTATAGGTCTTTAAAAAAAATGTGCGCTAAAATTATTTCACTGTTATCTTTTTTATATTTTATAGATCAAACAATAGATGGGGACAGACTATTTGTTTTTTGGCTGCTAAAAATGCATTTTTTAATTTGTATCAACACATTGGTTCGTCGTTTACGCATGGAAAACTTCTGAAGTCTGAAGAGTCCATTGATCAAAGTTAAGTACATTAGCTACATCTAATAACAAATCTATCTTAAAATGCTGGTTAGTGGGAGAAAAAATAATGTAACAAAAAAAAAACCAAAAAGCCCTTTGGCAAATAAAACAGTAAAAGATTTTCTGGCTCTGTAGCAACAAAGCAATGAAACAAAGGATGGCTTTGGCTGAAAAAATGTCTTGTTAAACTTTATTAAGAACCGTAAAAAACAAACAATATACTTTCAACTGCCAAACAAAATAGAAATAAGACAAATACTACTGAACTGCAGCTGTGGGGGTGAAGGGAAGCTGCGGGATGAGCAGATCCAGGAAAACTAGGCATGAAAAATATAGACATGAGAGAGACGAGGGGAGAAGATGGACAGAGAATGTGAAGAAGGAGGGGCAGACAAGTTATTCTGGTTGCAGACAGCTGAGAGAAAGCCTAAAATAAGATGGAGCCATTTAATGTGCACACATTCTGCAGCTACACTCACAAACCATAAAACCTCGGGCACCATTAAATGCCTTTACTGCTCCTTAATAGTTTTTTTTTCTGCACAGGAAAGTCAAAGAGCTGACGTCAAGGTGGTTTATTTTTTTCCCCCTAGAAAGGGTCATTTTCCTGTTATTTCATACAAAAGAGATGCAGTGTAAAATGTTGTGTAGTAATAAATACAAAAAAACAAATTAGACGGGGCAAAGGAGAGCGAGGCTACAGAAAGAGGAGAGGACAGACGTCAAAATGACCTGATAAAGGAAGAGCTCATGGATTGGTTTACACATCTATAAATATAGTCTCACATCTCGCCTGTTGTTGCCACACAACCCTCAGTCACACACACATGCACAGACAACCAATGCATGAGCTGCAATTTAGCAACTCAATGTGCCACCCAAAATGGAGCTGGTCAGGTCAGAAAACGCGCAAGGAAAATGAAGACAGAAGCTCAGATTTTAAATGTGACATGCTAAGTACAATTACCACATTAATATTGTATGGTGGCGCTAACAGGTTAACTGGAATAAATCTTCAGATTGGTGTCTCCCAGCACACAGAAAGGGGGAGAGAGGAACTGGAAGGGCAAAAAAGTGAGAAGTGCTGTTGTTCATTGTCGTTCGTAGACTCTGGTGCAAATCACATCATCCGCCCTCATGGTCTGAAACAGCAAACAAAGGACAGAGTTAACACTCACAGCACTGGACTCAGTTTAACCTTCAATAATTCATGCTGATCCAGTTCCCTGCTTTGCAAAAGCACCCAGCGCTTTTCACATTTTATGCTTGCCAGAGGTGATGAAATGGAGCGGGACTTTCAAAACATCCTCAATACCTCAAGCTTAAAAATGCAGCTAAGCTACAATGGAATGAGTTAGATCAAAACACATTCAGGTGTTTAGAATGGCAAAGTCAAAGTCTAGAGCTAAATCCAATTGAGAATCTAAAAAATGGCTGTTCAGAAATCTGGCTAAGTTTGAGATATTAAAAAAAAAAGACTTAGAGCTGCAATCGGTTATGAAAGATGACTACAAAGCAGGTCAGACTTTTCTGATTTATTTACGTAAATAGTTTGTCCTTATCCTTCCTACTCACATTATGTGCTACTTTGCACTGATTTATCACATAAAGTCCTTATAAAGTACATAAAGTTTGTGTTTGTGACAAACTAGTTCAAAGTTGAATGGCAGTCTCTACTTTTGTAGGCCAGCGTAATGTGATTTATCCAGCAGTTAACAGGATTACAGAAACAGACATTTTACTCTGACACAAACACGTCAACCGCTGCTGGCTGCTCCACAGCGGTTGTTGGTTTAGTGCTTTAGAGCAAATTAAGAGTTTTAAATGCCAGCCCTCAAGAAAGTATTTCCCCGTAAATACCTTTCTGATTTACAAGTTGCTGAGCTGAAAAAAGTATTTACTCCAGGAAGGAATACGATCCATTCTTCTCTTTGTCATCTCCAGGTTCTCATGTGGAACAGGATCCATAAATTTAGAAGTGTATAATTTCTGTCATATTGCACAACAGAACTGTCCCTCATTTTCATAGAATAAAAATGAGGGACTCTTTTGTCTTCCCTGTTCGAGCGTTTCTGTAACACTCGCTGTTTTGAAAGACTTGTGAGATCTCAGATCATGTTGTCAAATGGTGACCAGGCTGACCAGACTTGGATTGATTTGCGACATTCCCAGCAAAGGAAAGGAACAGGAATGATGAACATTTGCTTGTCTGCCTGTTTTTCCTCTCTTAAAGCAGACCAACTGTGGTTCACTCATTTTAAAGACTTGTGAGTATAGGCTTTATCCTGTGGTTTTGGACTTTAACCATTCCAAACTCGGCATGAAACCCCATACACGCTTTTTGCATATCTTCAACCCCATTTAAGTCTTCAAATAACTTTGACTTTTAATTAGAGCTCATTTGTCCAGCGAGAAAAAACGTTTCTGTTAAGAAATAGCATTTTTAATAGAAATCTAAATTAAGTAGCCCACTTGTTGAGATGATATGATTATCAAAGAATTTGCTAAGTTTGATAACCAAATTTTTTTTGCCACAAGTGACTTTGACAAAAAAAAAAAAAAACAATAATAATAATAACTGCTTTAAGTTTTAGCTAAAAATATTGATGAGAAAACTGGAGTTTGACTGAGTCGGCCTCAGTTCTCATATGGTTTCATGTAGCTCTGTCAATGCTATCTTCTGGTACTGTCCAATTTAGCCGATATGGCTCACCACCCAAGGTGACGTAGTCTTGGGGGTGACATAATTAATCAAAGTGAAATAGTTATCTCAGTTGTGCCCCAAGCAAATTTTCTATTCTTTATTGGATGAGTAGTTACTGGAGAGGGCACATCCCCTGTTTTTTTGTTTGTTTGTATTTTTGGGAGGAGGGATCTGGTTTGTTGCTAAATTAAAGGTCAACTTAGTTTTTTTGTGAGGAATCTGGACTGAACTGCATTATCTGTAATTTAAGATCTAAGCAGCTCCAGTTGTTAAAACCTGGACTGGATTTGTTTTGTTGCACAGAGATTCATTTGGCATTAATGAAATCTTCATTCTTTTGTGCAAACACAAAAAAGAGCAGAATGGGTTTGGAGGTGGGGGGTGGACTCGCCTATGGCGCCAGTCAACCAGAACCGCCGGTGCAGCTAATCCATCTTCATAATGACTTAATAAAGTATTGCTTGATGCCTACTGGGAGGCAACATGAAGAGCCCCAGAAACAGAACAAAGGACATTTCCCCAACAATATATTTTTCTTTTGTTTGGTTTCCAAATGGACAGTTTTCAATATTTTTTTGGTGAAAGGCTAAAAGCTAAAAGTCTGATTTAAGTTAAAACTCAAGTCAAGTTGATTTGTGATGTTTGTCTGACTCATTCCAAACTGTTTGTCTTTAAATCACATGTTATGATTGTTCATAACATTTATAATTAAACCCTGTGAATATTCAAGACTAACTTAGGCTTGTCCTTTGGACGAAAAGCTTGTATTAGTATGAGCCTGAAGACTATTCATTTTGTTCTTACTTTATGTAAAAATAGGCCTTGAAAGCTAAATGTTAAGATGGTAGAAAATATATTTAAACATTATCTGTACAGCATAATTACAGTGTAAATAGTCCAACATCCCAAGTAGGAGAATCGGTTTCTTTGGGAAAGAAAACCTGGCCTTTAAGCAACAGTGGCAAGAATAAGCCAATTTTTGAAAGAAAGCCATGAAGTCCAGTTCAAGGTTTGCCACAAAACATAGAGGAAACACACCAATAATATGGAAGCCGACTATCTGAAAATACAAGAAAAAAAAAGAACCTTTTTGACCTATATAGAAAAAATGATTATTCTTCTTTATGACACTTCACCTTCCAGTACAATAAAAACATAAAACATATAACCAGCATTATACTGGAATAGTTTTTAATCAAAGTATACTCGTGTTAAAATGGCTCAGTCAAGGTCCAAACCAAAATCCAATTGAGAAACTGTGGCCCAGCTTGAAAACTGATGTTCACAGACAATTTTCATCCAGTCTGACTGAAACTGAACCTCCTATTTTGCAGAGGAGGGGTCAAAAATCTGTGAAAAACTAGTAGAGGCATATTCCTAAAGACATGCAGCTTTATTTGCACAGATAGGGGGATCTACAAAACAATAATTCAGAAATATTTTTTTTTTAAAAACTGTTCATCATTTTCCATGAAATCCCAATAAGATGCAGCAATGTTTTGAGTTTTAGAGTGACAGTAAATAAAAACATTAAAGTGTTCTGACTATTTTAGCAAAGTTTTTTTCAGTTTGTGTGATTTACCAGGATCAGCTTGCCGTCACTGGTGATCTCTCGAGTCCAGGATGTCTTGGGACCTTCTCCTTTCTGCAGAGTCTGCTCACAGCTGATTTTGTTGTCTGTTTCCCAACGTGGAAAACTCTAAATTCAAAACAAAATCATGAGGGGAAAAATAAGACGATGTGTTTTATAACTGCCTGGATGCACAGACCGACTTACTGTCATTCACAACGAAAGGATCCAAAGTATCCATTGAAAGCATCCAGTGTCTAGTGTAGGAACCGGAGAAATAACTCATTGCGGGCCGGTGACTTGGAAGTGATAAGCTGTGATGCAATGAAGTCCTGGCTGGATGCATGTGTTTGCTTTGGAGACGGCCACACAGAGGCCATGCAGGGAGAACGGGGAGAATTAGGGAGGGGCAGAGGGCAAGAAAGGCCAAGAGGGGAGGATGGCTCAGGAAGATGTTGGGATGTTGAAAAGCAAAGCAAAGAGTATCTTGATGGGCCCTCAGAGAACCAGGGAGGAGTAAAGCTGTGCTATTAGTTTTATCATGATGAAAAGTGTAATTAAACTAATTTATGTCATGTGTGCTGCTCCTTCTTTACACACCCATTTCTGCCTCTGACATGAGTGTTTGTATTTAAAACAACCAATAATGTTTAGGAATAAATCTAGGTTTGCTTACCGTGCAGGGGCGGCCGTCCACGGTTGCCTCGTTGAACTCCTGGCCCACAGTGAAGTTGATGTGAGTGGTGCGGACTGTGGTGGACGTTTTGATGGACATCGTCTCTCCGTTCTGCGTGATCTCCACCAGCGGCTTTGAGGCGGCTTTCACTGCAATCTTACGCAGCATCACATTCACCCCTGAAACACAAAAGTCCAACAGAGAAAGCCTGAGAAAAGTGCAGAGCGCAAGTGAGAATCACTCTAACGCAGATTTACAATCTGATTTACACATTTTTCTACATTGTGCCCTGCAGATATTTATAGTATTCATTCCTTTTCAGCTTGTTCACATTGAGTCATGTAAGTCATCTGTGTAATTTATTGGGATTACATACAAAGAGGTGCAAACCTGTGAAGTGAAAGGAGCCCTCCGTGAAGCTGTGTGTTCACCAGTGCTCTCTAATGAATCTCTGACTCCTTCACTGAACAGTTGGATTTATACTGGGATTAAATTACAGACTTTTAAGATTTTTGGTCCAACTCATTAATCTCAATAAAACATAAATACATTTATGTATGAAATGTGACAAAAGCCACTGTATAGGTTCAAAAATATTCTGCTTTACTGAGAGGGAAAAGCGCTCACTTGCGTCCCATAAATCCGTCCAGCAATGATTGTGGGGAAATAATGAGGTCATGAAACAAAGCAAGTCTGCACATCTGCATTCTCCCCCGACAACATCATCTACGAACACACGCAAACATGCACCCACAGATTAAATACACCCAGGCTCAAGTGGGGATTTACACTTTCTGCAGTCTGTTGTATTATTCTCTTCTTTCCTCCTTCCAGTGACCACAGAGGGAGTTTTATTTGTTTAATGACTTATTAATTAAATCACTGCATATCTGAACGGCTAAAATTATATTTGTGCTGCATTAAAGTTACTAAATCACTAAAAAAAAGTTACTAAAGTTACTTAATTGATGCCAAATGTGTTAGCAAAACATGATAGTTGTCAGAGAAAATGTAAAAGATAAGAGAGGGAATCTGATGTTGCAGTGTGGGAAACAAGAGGGAATGGGATTCAGACGGCTGTGGAAGAAGGAGGAAGGAGAGGAGGAGGTGTGGGGGTTCAGACTGCCGAGGTGGCAGAAGGTCTGTGTGTTGTGTGTGAAGATCTCTGTCCAAGTGCGAGGGGAAGTGTGTATGCTCCGTCGAGTTGAGTTTCACACCTCTCACCTCACACACATTCCCACCTGTCACCGAGTGTAAATATACACAGAGAAATGCACAGTCACAGAGAATGCA
Organism: Xiphophorus couchianus; assembly: GCF_001444195.1. Classification (NCBI taxonomy): domain Eukaryota; kingdom Metazoa; phylum Chordata; class Actinopteri; order Cyprinodontiformes; family Poeciliidae; genus Xiphophorus; species Xiphophorus couchianus. The sequence goes on along the minus strand of NC_040230.1, from coordinate 14,581,326 downwards.
CAGAGAAAAGCATGAATACTGTGTCCAGCATCCACACTGTATGCAGAGGACACATGCTGCACAGGGCAGAGGCTGCATTATCTGCATCTGGTTGAGGAGGAGAGGAATAAGATGCAGATTGCGCTCTGTGACACTGAGTTGTAAATTATTAGGCCAAGACTTGAAGGGAGACTTACAAAGGTTTTCAACAGATTGCCAATATGTGCAGTTTTAGAAACTCACATAGCAGATTTTATTCAAATAAAGATCCTAAATTCTGGAGTGCATAATGTTTCATATGATCGTGTTTTAGATGAATTAGTATGTAGCGTCAAGTTTTAAAGGAACATCTGCACACAGACTTTGTTTTATATCATTTCACGGCATCAACACTGATAAGTAATCAGTCTGGTAATTCTTTCATTGTTCTCCTTTCTTTATATTATCCTGAAACTTGTAGCTTAATTTATATTGTAATGTTTATTGAATTTAATAAAAACCAAATACAAAATAATAAAAAACAATAAATATTCTCTGTTTTATAAATAAATATATCCTTAAGCTTACTTCATAATGGATTTAACCTCCAGATTCCACATTTTTACTTATTTATTTGTATTTACTTGAAATAAAAAATAACACAAATGATTCAAATTCCTCTTAAAATTTATCAGTGAGCAAACAGAGTTCATGTCCTAAAGTGTGAACCATTTGGTGAGGACAGAAGAAAGGCTTGGATGCTTCTGCAAAATTCTCCACGCTAAAGATTACCTTCAACCCTTCCTGTCTGCAGACGTGGGACCAAAAGGCAGACCTCACCACAGAACACACACAGACACAGAGAGACAGTCAGGGTCAGAGGTCAAAGTGCATAGGAAGCATTTGGGACAGAGACACGGAGAGGAGGAGTTAGTCAAGGAAGAGAGGATAGATAGATGGTGAGAGGAGAGTCAATGGTGCTGATGGGCCTCGTCCAGCTGTGAAATGTCTTCAGTGAAACCAGGAGCAACGTTCTAGAAAGTCAGATTAACTTGCATTGTTGCAAAAGTTTTATTTGTATTTTTTCTTGTCTTTTAATGGCCTTTGAATTATGGGTCCCCAGGACTTTCTGGAAGATTTTTCTTCCACTTTCCCTCCAATCCAAGAATGTAACCATGACAATATATCGTGTAGTGCGTGCTTAAAATTTAGAATTGTGAAAAACCAAAGGATGATTTTGGTCCCAAAAGTATCTAAAGTAGAAGAATTATAAATAAAAGTTATGTCACACTGAAACAATCAGTAAAGGCTTCCAGTTAATCATCTCCTGAAAGCCAGGCATGAAGCATTAGTTCACTGGGAATCATTATGTTGGTGCTAAAATATCCTTTCATGTGTTAAAGTGCTTTATCTTCAATTAATTTCACACTTAAGAGTTGTTGGTAACAAAGTGCATGGAGAGCCATATTAATACAGATAATTGCTAAGTTGCCTGTTATGCGTGGACACAGCGCTGGTTTATTTCTGGAGTTTTGAGTTAAATGATTTAACAATCAATCTCTGGAAATGTTTGGGTTCAGGACAACAAATGAGTGAAAACAGAGACAAAAAGAGGAAACTTAAAAGGCCATGAGAAACCTTGATAAGCTGTCAATCATAAAAGTTTGTCTCCTTGCGAATAGAAGGAAATCAAACAATTAATGATTTTAGACTTTTGCACAGCATTGAGAAATCCTGACCCCTGATTATTACATACAGCGCAACCTAATCATATCGCCATCTTGTCCTTTGTTAGAGCCCCTTTCCTCCTCCCCTCAAACACACACACACCCACCCCCACGCCCGCACACGCACACACACACACAAAGAGTGATGGAGACAAACAGGCAGGATTATTGGAGCAAAACATGCTCGCTAATTGCTTCAACAGGAATTTTTTGCCATAATGAGTGTTAGCTCAGAACAGTAGTGGCCTTTGACAGGTATTTCAGTGACCTCCATGTGCTGAGGATTAAAGCGAGTGCGTCTGAGAGAGAGCTGGATAAAGGGCGGCCTTGTTTGCTGTGATGACATCTCTCTGAGTTGATGACGTGAATTCCAGGTGTGACCTGGAACATCATCTAATGAAAAATGATTAGAAAATGCCGGACAGATAGGATCCTCGTGAGTGATGGCTGCCACGTGCCGAAGCAAGCAGATGTAGGGATGCAACTCACCAGAAAAAGCAGAGCTTAGTTTCAGTATAAACAAAAGCCAAGGCAGAAATTATTGCAACAGAGTCAAGATTCAAAGGAAATTAAAAGGGCTGTATTATGTAAAATCTTTTCTTTTTTTTTACTTTAGATTGTGTTATAAGGCCATTCCTACATCAAAAACACAGCTTGAGTGTTGCCTTAATTCTTTCATGAATGCTTGAGATTTTCTTGAAACTCCTTTGGTAAATATTTAACTGTGCAAAATGCCTGGGTGGACCAAGCACCACCTTCGAGGATGAAGCTCCTCCTCCTCAAAGCTTCTGAGCTTCTGCCTGACAGAGCAGACCTCTCCCACTCAGCTCCTTCAGACTAGCCAGCAACAATTAGAAAACATCTGGTGGAACTGCACATCTGTTGAGCTGATAATACCAGCTACTTCTCAGTGCAATGCTGGTAAAAACATCGTCAAATGCTTAATAGAAGAATGCTGTAGTGAAGACATTCTGAGGTTTCAGAAAGATCAGGAGTTTTTGTAGAGACTGAGGCCCAATTTCAAGGCATTAAATTACAAAGACAGATTTCTTTAAAGTCATATTTGAAATATACAACACTTTTATAATAACTGAGGGTAATATAGTTTCTTGATTGTGCTATAAAATGGCACTATATGCCTGGAAAATACATAATACTGTCCCTTTAAATAATTTCCACTGCTTGTATCTGAAGTTAGAAAGCATTACATGGTTGTAAACAGACCAGTAAAAGTTGTTTATTATGTGGTTGCTTGTTCTTACAGTACTGAACATGTTCCTCCCTTTGTGTATATATTGTTGTTTCCTTGTTACCGTCTGTATCTCAAACTTCCTCTTCTTATAATTGTCGCAGCATGTCCTTGATGTAGTCTAATATCCCTTTAATTTAACAAAGTCATTTATGCCGCAAGGAAACTAAGCTGATTCTTCTTCTTTTTTTTTTTCTCAGCAAATTGTCCTGACATTGTAGGTGTACCAGACCCACCATAACTTTTTCCTTAGCTGTCGAGGCATGAAATGTTAAAAACGAACTAAAAACATTTCTCCCACCTCCCAACTCTGCCCTTCATATGAAGAGCTACACAGTGGATTTGCCAAAGAGTATGAATATGTTTGACCACTGAGCAACAGTCGAGTCCGTTTCCTCATCAGTCCTGGTAAGACACAGATGAAAGCTGTGGATACAGCGTAGATATCGCCTTCAGTACGTCAGTGTGTGTGTAGTAAATACTATGCAAGTGTAGACTATCAACCACTTATCAAACACTTGAATTAGACTTTCTTTATGATTCTCCTGAGGCTGCAGTTACCCATGTTACTTGTACATCTTTTCCACATTTTTTCTGCAACGCATGGTTGCAGCATTCTGTGAATTTTAGCAATAAAATTTTGCATTTTGTTCTGGATATTGTCAGTTATTGTCTGCTGGACATCAATTTTATCATGATTGTCTAGGGCATAATGAAAAAATAATTGTTTCAATGAAAATCTTGCTGTTTGTTGTTTTTTAATAACAATTAACTCTTTCAGGAACAGAAGTTTGTTTTTTCATTAGCTGTGCTCCTTAATCATCTAAAGTAGAGAGATAAGCCCTTGAAATGTGTCACTCTGTGTGATGAATCTATTTAATTTCACTTTTTGAATTAAATTCCTGATATAATAAAAACAGTTCTGGGATATTATGCTTGTTTTAGTTAAATCTGTATGAGCAAGTCAAAGAAATACCTCATTCACTTGTGTTGTTCACTTGAACATACTGCAAAGTTTACCTTCACAAAACTTTTCTATGCTCTTTAAATGGTCTTGCAGGCAGCTGTTGGTGGATATTTTTATTGGCTGGCACACATGGGTAGTAGTTATCAATTATTTCACTTTTTAAATAATTATCATTTCAGTTAGTTGTTGGCTTGTTAAGTGGAAAACCAGTTGTGTTAAATGTGGAATAATGATCTTTTTTTAAAAAGACAAAAAAAGGATCCTGACATCAGGAGACGTTTAGTGGTGCTGTGGGCCAGAGGGGCTCAAACAGCTATTTGGGCAATCCCTGGCAGCAGGTGTGTGTTCCTCTCCCAGACTGATACTTTACATAATGATGCTACTGTCTGCCCTACTGTATTGTGTCATAACGGCCCTCCTCAGCAATCACACTCACTCAGATAATCGGAGGTTGTTCACGCACAGATGTGCTGTCGTTTGTCTCCTTTGTGTTTGTGAGGGCAGGTGAAAAGGGGAGATGGGAGAGAAAAAAAGGGTGGGGGCCCAAGCTTTGAGTTTTTGGTTCTGCAGGATGACAAAGACCCCCCACGGACCGAGCCGAACAGGCTGATCCTGTGCAAGGACATGCATGACAAGATCTGACCCTGTGTCCTGCAGTTCGAGATCTTTGTGATTAAAGGGAAGCAAGTCTCTGTAAAAATAATATATATATAAAAAGCGAGAAGCAAATTTTAAGCATCACTCTCTTTGCTTACCCAGTGTTTTCAGAAGCTCTTCAAAGTTTTCCGAGCTTTTCATTTCCCAGGTGCCAGAGAAATCGGGGATTTGGCGCTCCATCTTCGGCTGCAGGTAGTTATAAATTAATTAAAGTAAGTTGACAGGTCCAAGTTCTTCCGCGCGTAAAATATAAGTTCCGCCTGACCTGAAGCCTGGAGGATGCTTTGATTTAGCTCAGTCTGAGCGGCTGCGTCTGACAGCTCTTATATCTAATTGTGTGATGCTCGGTCAAAGCTGCTGCGCTTAAAATGAATGGCAAGCGAAGACACTTGGATGCGCACGCCCCCTCGGTTTTTTAATGTGGACACGCCCCGGAGTCCTACTGAATGATGGGGGGGTGAGGGGGTTCGATTTGACCCCGCCTTTGCAGGCAACATGTGCATTTCACGGTTAACGCGCGGAGCCAAGCCAGACCAGCATTTGGAGACGCTTAGCATCAACCTTAATGGCAGCCCCAGCAGCCAGGCGCGCAGGAGAAGTCTCGTTTTGGCAACTTGTCATGCAGATTGCATTGATTGCTTCGTTGCCGTTTCAAAAGAGGGAGGATGTAGCCAAGCCAGTCTGTTGACAGAACATGTCGTCTTGGCAGGGCGGTGTGAAGGCAGAACCAGTCAACTGGCAGACTGAGTGGATGGCAGCGGCAGTGTGTGTGTCTCTGTCTGTGTGTGTGTGCGTGTTTGTGAACAGAGAAGAAAGTCAAGTTCAGCCCCTCCCTAGTCTCCTGTGCGCCACTGCTCCGTGCCATAAAAATAAAAGTGCTGGTAATGGGATACAGCTCCTGGCTGCGACCTTTTGGGATATACCCATTTAACTGCGGCTGCGTTAGAGGAAAATAAAATCCTCCTGTGGGAAGCGCACAGGAGCAGAGGACGTGCGGGGATTAGTATGAAGGGGTGGGGTTGACGCACGTTGAAGCTTTTTGCCCCCCGCTGCTCGGGCGGAAGAAAGGGGCAAGAGGAGGAGATCTGGTAGACGGGGTAGGGTCAGGAGGCGGGGGGCCCGCGGGGTAGGAGGTATCCACGTAAAGAGTACGCGCACAGTCACGCACGCGGTGATGATGGATGGAAATTGGACAAAGCCGACGTTAACTATTGACTCTTGATGGATGATCCTATCCGCTTCACTGAACGGCGCATTAACCGGTGACTCCAGCAAAGGATGGGTGGGCAATAATGAGGGTTTAGGTCCCTTATTGTATGTTGTGTGAAAGCTCCAACCCACTAAAACACAAACCTGTAACAGAGACATATGACTAACAAAGGCATAGCAACGTCTGGAAACTTGATAGGCACTTTCAAGCATAGAACTGCGTCCAAATGCAGCCGACTGCATCTCACACTGCGGCTTGTTTGATGTGAACAAAGCTTGTTCACATTGTCCCCCCCCACACACACACACACCTATACACACCAACGCACACGCACATAGGCCACACACCCAGACACAATCACAGCATGTTCTCACAAGACACCCATATCAGAAATCTGATTTCCACAGACTCGCTCCGTTTTCCTTCACTCATTCTCTTTTTGCTGCTTCCTTATAATCTTTTCATAGTTTTTGTTTCTCCACCAAGATCACAGAAATTCAGTTAAAAAGTTTTCATGCCTCTTGAAATTGTCCACATTTTGTCACCTATTAGAATGAGTAACTTCAAGGTTGGGATTTGATGTGACAGACTTTTAAAAAAAAAAGTAATTTACACATGCGATGTGATCTGGTGGGAGGAAAATCTGAAAAATCTGGTGTTCATCAACATTTTACCAAATATTTCCGTATTCTGCAACAACAGCTGCAAGTCCTTTGGGGCAAAACACAACTAAAATATTTGGAAGCAAAAACAAAGTCATCCAAAGACAAGTCCATTAATGAACTTTGGATGAAATCAACGTTATTATTACATTATGAGTTTCATATCAAATTAAGTTTGTACTCTAATCTTCAGGTATTTGGACTTTAAACTTTGCTCTCTTTAGTATGCCATAAATGCAATGTGCAAACTGCACTTTGCATTTTCATTTGCACTGATTCTAGCAATATTTCTCAAACATCCATCTAAGCCCTGGTTTCCTTTTGACAACATTTGTTCACTGGTGGTGTGCTAACACCTGTGTATGCATAAAAGTTTTCTTGCATCAAAATAATTCCTTAAAGTCAAAAAAGCCTTCCAAACCCTTTGCCTATAGTATATATCCATACTCCGGAACCTTAATCATCGAGGCTGAACTTTTTATCCTTTCTTTGCAAAAATATCTCCAGCACATTCACACAGAAAGTGTCTCATGTTTCTAAGCAGCTATCCTCCATTATCTCTGTTTTGTAGCTGTATTTCTCTTCCCTCAGATGACTAGCTCACCTGCCTCTGCTGCAGAAAATCATCACCTCAGCATGATACTGCCACCACCAGGTGTCATTGTAGAGATGATTGGAGAAATCATGAACCTTCTCAAGTCAGAGTAACGCAGCTAAATGCAAACGCAAGCCACACTTCTATAGTTTCTTTTTTTTGTTTCACATTTTTTTACTTTGCAATCATACTTCACTTTGTGTTGGCATTTAACTTTATTCTTTTTATTTAAATACATAGAATTATTTGTTTGTTATGATGTGAGAACATTCAAAGTGTACAGATTCTTTTACAATTGGAGTTAAGCTGATTGTGTACGTCTCTGTATCAGTTTGACAAAAATCTGCCGCATCGCTTCTGCTGTGGTCTGCTGAAAACGTAATTTCGCCACCAAAAGAAGAATCAATCATGCCCTCAAATTCAAAGTGACCAGTTCAAACACAAAGGCGCCAAACGAGAGAATCCATCTTCGGCTTCGTTGCGGATCCTTTAACATATTACCATGACATAACAACAAAAATGCATCAAAGGGTTTAGAAGCAGAGCAACGCAGTGACAGCCTCACCCATCTTGTGTGTGTGCCGTTTCAAAGCAGGGATTGATAAAGAGCTCTAGAATGTGTGTGATGCTGCATGTCAGCACGCCATGACAAAGCACGGCTCAGCATTCAGGTGCACTCATCCGTGCTCTGCTCTTCTCGGCCTCACTCTCTCCACTCATTACTTCCTCCCCCCTTTTTGGTCTCTCCTTCGTTTCGGGCAACTTTCGCTCCCAATCGCCCCCTTCTCCTCCTCCTGCTGTCTGGCTTTTGTTCCTTTGTGCTGCTCGGACACATTCCTCAAGTCTGTTGAAGAGGAGGAGAGCATAATAGGAGAAGATGGATGGCCGAAGAAATAGTTAAGCTAGGGAGAAAGTTAGAAATTTGAGTGCAAGTGATTTAAAAAAAAAAATCTTATTGTTGAGGAGAAAGTGAGTCAGTAAAGAGAGACAGGGAAACCTTGGAGATCAAAAACACAACCTGCAGTGTCAAATAGAGTTGAGAGGGAGTGAACGAAGAGAGACTCCTCTGTCTTTGAAGGTGTAAAAAGTATTGGATTGCTCCTCTGGTGCCAGCTTTATCTGGTTTGATCTTCATTTCCCTGTGTTTCCTCTATTATTATCCCTCTGTGCTTCTTTGTTTGCTACAGTGTTCTTTCTCACACTGAGATTATCTTTTGCAACTGATATCATCACCTGTCATCACTGAAACTGACAAGCTGGCTTTACCCCATGGAAATAAGATGAAGTCTACAGCTAATATCACAAACCAGGCACAGTCAAAGGCAGAAACACTTGCAGCATTAGGAAAAATGCTGAAGAAGCAGATATGTTGGCTAACATCAGAACTGGCTGATATTCAGCTTGGTGACAGGATCTGTCTGCAAATAAGACTTTAAGTGTAGGCAGTTACTGATTTGATGTGCAGCAGAGTTGCCACAAAACCGGATAGACTTATTTTTAATCTGTTTAGAAAAGGTTTTGGGTTATGTGAAAAGTTGAAATGTATTGACTTGAAAAAGCTTCGGAGAAAGTAAGATTTTACTATGTGAACAGCAACAAAAGAGAATCGTTTTGTTCTGTTCTGTTCTGTTATCAAATTAGATAATAAAAGTTTAGCTTTAGAAACGTATAAGTTTGTGGTTTTTAACCTTTAACCAGGGGGTGAAAAAAATAACGTAAACCTGTCTGGTTCTGTGTTCGGATACCATTTTACAGTCCATCTGGACTGGAGTCTCTCTTCGTTCACTCCCTCTCAACTCTATTTGACACTGCAGGTTGTGTTTTTGATCTCCAAGGTTTCCCTGTCTCTCTTTACTGACTCACTTTCTCCTCAACAATAAGATTTTTTTTTAAATCACTTGCACTCAAATTTCTAACTGGACTCTAGGAAATATCCACTACCTTTTTAGTATTTCATAGATAAAAATACACTTAGTTTAAAAAGAAATATACAATGTCTTGCACCTATACACATTTTGTCACTTTATGACCGCATACTTTGGTGCATATTAAATTTGTATTTGATAGCCAAAACACAAAGAACATAATTTCCAAGTGGAAGGAACCTTTTATATGTTATGTATATTTTTACTCTGGTACCATTCAGCAGTACTTTTCTGGAGGCTCAAAGGTGGACAAATCCACAAAATATAGTGATAGGTGGTTCAAAGTCATGATTCAGGGGATGTGTATGGTATACCTTTCTGTTTTTAATTTGTAAAAACAAGTTGCATTTTTTTATTTCAACCTCACATTTATATAAACGTGTAAAGGCCTTTCTGTCAGCCGGACACATAAAATGTTTTGTGTACATCACAAAACCTGACAGAGGATCTGTTCTTTAAAATGTGACAGATTCATTTTCAGATTTGAGTCTTGCAGAGATCTGGTCTTTCTCTTCCTCAGTGGATTTCTATTCAGATCAGCCTGAGCCTCATATCAACACTCTCACCAGAATGACCTGCTCCATATCTCTGCGTTCCCTTCCTGCTGTGCTGCTTATTGTTTCCTATTTCCTTCCCTCATTCAAATGACTCAGATTTGAACCGTATCTGCAGGACATCCAGGCTATTTACTGTGCCAAAGAACTCTGATCTGGATCGTGAAGCAAACAAGGAACAGTCTGTGCCCTAATGATGGTGACCTCCTGTGTTAGTTGTGGCCTTGTAAAATTTGTGTTTGAACTGTCGTTTTGGTAAAACGGGTGACATGTCTGCACAAACTGCAGTTTGTTCGCGTGAATGTAGAAGTGTTTTGCCTGCTGTAAAGTCACACTTTAGTGCCATTCTTAACTTTATCGTCTAACTGACCTCAGGTAAAAGTTCTCACCCCTGTATCGTGAGTGATCCCAGACGTGAACTTGACCCTGGCCTTCCAAAGCACCGACTCCTGACTGGAAGGGATTTTTACTGCAGTTTTTCCAATAAAGAAGCTACTAGACAGGAATTATAAATGCATGCTCATAAAGCCTTTATAAATTAATGAGGGCTTGTCATTTGATTTATCTCAGTGTCAGATGAAGTGGGGTGGCTGGATGATCATTGAGAGGCCAGAATAGCTGACAAAACATTCATGACACTTTCTGAGATCTTTGCTTTTGATGGCACAAAAAAACATGACAAGCGAACCTCCTCCTGCCTCCAGAAATTACAGTCTCAGGAGCAGAAAAACATTTTTCCTTTTCCAAGAGTGAAAAACCAAGACATCTGTGAACCACTGCTCTGTTTGACTTTCACAGCAGTTGCACAACAAACAGCCTGGGTGACATACACACGCACATACGCATTCGTTTGCAGCCAAAAGTGTGTGTGCAGCACTGTTGCACTGCTGGCATGCTGACCCAGCAAACCACATGGATTTGATTAGGGTGCTAAGGATGGCAGCATTTAACTTGGAAATAGGAGGCAGAGAATGTGGAAGGTTAAAGAGCAGCGAAGAAGAGATCAGAACTGAAAGAGAGAGAAAAAAAATGCAGTCTGGAAGTAAAATGTCTCCTGTCTATCTATGTCTTTTTCCATGTGTGTCTGTGTGTGTGAGATGTAGGCAAAGGTCAGTTTTGTCAACAAATTAATGCACCACATTCAGCACTTTACACTCTTATTGGTAAACGTGTTAATAAAAAGTATTTTATTGTTTAACAAAAATGATGAATACATTAACTTTGCTACGTTCATTTTTTAAAAATCCACATTTGTGAATATTTTGGGGAGTTAATTTTTACATAATCACAATTATTGAAACTCCTCAAAATCCTTACATTTAAAAAAAAAAAACAACATTTTTTTAGATTTTACTCTTTGCTTTTAAGTTTGATCACATTGTTGAGCAACTTTCTCCTTCACTGGGTGTAAATATGACGTGTGACACTCTAAGCTGCTCCTAGAAATGAAAACAGCAGCTAAATTGTTACTCTTTACAAGTAACAAGGACATGGCTTCAAGTAAAATTTAAAGTTCACTGTTTAAGATCTTTCTACATCTTAACCTGGAGTGTTAATAAATGTGGGGCAGGTCAATTTTATTCATACCGCTGGCATATTGATTGATTAATTTTAAATATGTACGTATATATTTATAAAATGAAGTTTGTTTCTGGAAGGAAATGAGACGGACAACTCTCAGAAGATAATAAATCAATGTAAAAGGAGTTCTCAGCTTTTAAGTGTTTTAGTTTATGTCTTGTTTATGTCTCGGCATACTGAACATTTCCAGTTGATGATGACCTTTGAGGTTGGAAGGCCTCTGACCATCACCCTCATCTTTAGCTCCCTCCACTGAAACCAGAATCAGATTACAAAGTATAATTCTATCTGTAGAAAATAATACCATCCACAAATTGACTGAAAGGAGTTTACAAGTGTTCAAAAACATGTAGAGCTTGATTCACTTCACCAGAAACAGTTAACTGAGATCATTAAACATGTCAAATATGGCAGCTAGATGTACTGAAGACAACTTGCTGAGGCACAAATTCAAATAGGAGGAGGAATAAAGAGTATTTAAGTGACTGTGAATGGTTGTCTCCTACGCTTCTGCGCTCGCCTACCAGATCAAGACCACACTTGTGCAATAACAAGATAATTTTCTATTTGGACAAAATAAATTCCTAAAGCAATTACACAGGAAGTAGGAGGCTGAAAGAATGACCTAATAACCTGCCCACACACATCATAATGTCCTTAGTAGGATTTTTTCTTTTCCATCTAAAGCTGCAGTGTGGGGGTGTGCGTGTGTGTGTGTGCATGACTCAAGCTGAGTCTCTACGCATTCATCAGACCAAAGTCCTAGATGCATGTGCAGACATCTGTATTACTCACAGTCTATTCCTTTTGTCCAGCAGAGTCCTTACCCTCCCCTCCCGTCCTGCTCCTAAAATCCGTCTTCCCTCCCCCTCGTGTCTTTGTTTCTCTAATTATCATGTTTTTTTCTCATGAGCAGATCTCAACAGCAGGAGATTCAAAGTCGAATTTCATTTTGAAATGAGTGGAGGCAAAGTTGCGGGTTTTAATCTGGTAATCTTCAATCTTAACCACTTCTTTTTGACTATTTCCCCCCTCCATGTCAGTGCCACCTACAGACTTAATGAGTTCATGGGCCCCTTTTGAGGTGCTGCTTGACCACAGCACTGTAAAACCGCACTGAATGGGCCTGAGTGATGCTGAATTGCTGGACAGGAAGGCGAAGGACAACAGGAGGTAGGAACTGAGGGGAGAAAAAAGGAGGTCAGACAGCAAAGAGAGGAAGTGTCAGAGATAGGGGTGTTCATGGGGAAGGTTGGGTGAAGTACAGTGAGGTGAAGTGGATGTTAAAGTTGAGAAGAAAAACAAGAGCTGGTTCCCATACGTTTCACCTAATTTTATATGTTTTTGTTTTGCCCTACAAACCCCAACAAGTTCAATAAAGTGCAGCCGTCTCCAAGTTGTCCCCCCGCACCGATCACCTCCTCCTCGTTGCCCCCTCCCTTCTTATGCCACCCCTCACTCGGCGCTCATTCTTTTATTCTCCTACAGCCTTTCCTCCTCGACCCGAGTCGACGATTGTTGCGTGCTTTTGCTTTTTCCTCTGCTACAATTGTGTTAGCAGTCTGCTCGGTGCATGTGGGCATCAGACTAAAAGGCATGGATACAGTATATGTATGTGCATGCATGACCCCGTGGTGATGTCAGTAATGAGGAAATACCAGAGTTGAAGGCTCGGACTGACTGGAGGTCAGCCTCTGGTCATTGTTGCTAGATGTCGACCTAAAAGTCACGAGTATCACTTGACAATTTTCTTTTGGAGGTCTGAGTTGCATTTAGTCCTTTCTCCCTCCTCGTGTTACACTTTTGCACCTCGAGGCTAAAAACGAAAAAACAGCAATAAGTTTAAGTGATCCTGTGATTTCTACATGATCTTATGACTTCGCCAAAGGCCTCTTTGTGAAACTGAAATCCTAACAGATAATTTACAGAGTCTAGTAAGAAATTAAAAGAAATTCATCTTCATTCCTCATTTCATTGTTGAGCAGGAAATTTTAAGCATATGGGGTCAGCAACTTTGACACAATAAAGCCATTTTACCCTCGATCCAGCACGTTTCTACATGTCCCTTAACTTTTATACATACATATTTACAGATATTTGTATTTGTAAGTTAGAGAACCACCATTTTACCTATATTTTTTGGAATTGAATCAAGAAAAATATCTGACTTCTACAAAGAGAAAAATAATGCATGTTCTTTAATAGAATGATGAAAAAGCATGAAGTTTATGACCAAATAACGTAGAAAAAAGTCTTAGAGGAACATTTTATTTCTCTCTGGATGGATGACAACACTTCTATAATAAATACATTTGTGTTCAGTTCTTCAGACTACATCTCACGTTATGCTGTAAAACGTAAAAGCTATTAGTAATCATCTCACTTCCATGTGTTCTTAGTACAATTTAATTTACAACACCACAAAGAAAAGTCACTATGTTCACAAAGAAAAATCCCTAATATTTGTCAAGACAGCAAGTTCAATGTTTGGACCTCATTTTGTTTCCTATAAAGGTGTAATAACAACTTTTAACATGTAAAAATAGTAAAATATGCATGTTTCAATTTTTCCGCATATTTTGTTTTAAATGGCATCATTGTTATTTATTATTATTCATTTTGGACAATAAAGGTTATTTCTATTCTATTCTATTCTATTCTATTCTATTCTGTGTTCAGGTTTGCTTCTGGGATTTGTCAACTCCAAATGCCTCTCCTGCCTTCTAGTGGTGATAAAAAGGTGGTGCCCCGTTTCCAGTGTCGGGCGTGAACTTTTTGATCCCAACTATAGGAGATGTCCGGGCATTTAAGGCTGCATTTACCCACTTTGACTATTAAAACCTTTATTCTTTGGACTCATTGCTGCGTGGTGAACTCAAGCTGTGCGTGATTTGATGCCCACTCAAATACCTGCAGGGACGGGTGAAGTCAGAACACCTGAAAGGTCGTTCAGGAGAAAATGTTTGTGTTTGTGTCTCCAAGAGAACCAGCCGTACAGAGAATCCATTCAAATATTAAATGATTCCCTGAATGGTAGAAGATTGGTTTTGATGGTATTTTTAGAGTGGGAAAGCAAATTATCAAAGGACTTTAAAGAAACCATGATCCATTTTATTAGGTACGCCTTACAAAACTTCAATTATTTCCTTTATGTTTAAGATGTTAAGTAAAACAACTTCCTCTATCAGTCTTGGGTTCAGTCTCATCTTCCTCTTAGTTTTCTCAAGGCCATAAGAAATCCTCACAGGGAGGAAGGGAGGAAATGTGCATTGGCATATTACAAAATACAAATATTTTAGGTAAAGAAGGATATCATAAAGAGTCTGTAATTATGAGAAAGGGTTGTTTCTTGGATTCATGCGCTCATTTATAGACAACTAAGATTTGAACAATTATTGTGATTGTCTTCTAAATTACATCCCACAAGTTTAAACTTACAATCACTGTGTAGCTCTCCACATCAGTCGACTCACAGCGACATCAAGTGGTGACATGCTGAAAAAACATTTTTCACCAAATATTTCCAATACTAAAAAATTACAAAACGTACTTTTTTGGTTGAAAATGGGCGTTGTAGTGTCTGTGGTTAATTTTCCAATATACATTAAATGTTTTTACTTAAATATGCTAGTCTTTCTAGCATTGATTGGATGGGTTACAGGTGCTGAACAAACATGTGTATTTCCCCTTATGAACTCTTATCTCCAACTTTATGTCCAAAAACAATCAAATCAGCTTTCTTACTTCTTCTTTTGCTCTCTTACAACTTCTCCACCCTAAATCATGTATACAGAAAAACAAAGAAGCTATTTTATTTCAAACGTAATTTAGAAATGGTGACTATAAACTGGTTATGCTTCAGTGGAAGGATAATTCATCATTACAATAAGTAAATACCACTTTGGTTTTACGAATAAATTCATTGTGGTGTTTTTGCAAGTAAAATTTGCTCGTCTGATTAATCTGCATTGCATAATATTAAAACATTTAAATTTTTAGATTAATCACATCATGTTTTAATGCGACAGCCCTAAAGTACACCCACAGGTGTGTCTCTATTTAACTAAATGTTGTGAATAAGAAGCTTATAAAGCCTTGTCATCATTTTCCCCAAATGGTTTAAAAGTAAATATGATCTTAGTCAATGCAAACATCTATTGTTTTTTTTATTTTTTGGAAGTAACAATTTTCTTTATTCTGGCACTTAAGCAACTATAAATAAGTTCTAAAATTAATCTGAAACAGGGGCATTTTATATTGAATTAATAGCAAGCAGTAGAAAAAGCTCATTTTAAACATTTAATGTAAATCTGGTTTTATTTGTATATCCAAAAATGAGTTATTTTTTTTATCTGCTTTGAAATCACAGTCTAGGTTTCCCTGATGCCTCTCTCTCAGAGATGAGCTATGACCTAGAGCAGAAGTGTTTGTGTTTCATTTACAAAGAAATTTGAAGAACTGAAATAAAACCAGAACCAGAATCAATACGCCATGTTTTTCCAAATCGAAAACAGAAACTCTGACTCTCTCATGACCAGTTGCACATTACTTTTAATTCAAGTATGATATTTTAAATATCTGCAACATAATTTTTCATGTGTTGTAAATTTACCCTCTACATTTTTTATAGGTTGCTTTGAATAGTTGAATATACATGCATCCAAACATTTGGACAATAAAAGACCAATTTATAGATAATTTTTTTTTGTCCACAAAACTCCAGGCAGATTGTTTCCTGGTTATTTCTTATTTTTAATACAGGTTTCATAGATTAAAAAAAATATTTCAGAGTCAAGAAAACACTTTTAACAAACAGTCTGTATGCATTTTTAAAATGACCCGAGGTCATTCCAATTTAAATCCATTTTATATCAAAACTGTATATATTTTTACTCAAAAAGAACATCGGACAAATTAGATTGTGCAACACATAAAGCCGACTGACTGAAAACAAATACAGACACGGTGTATGACTATTTCATAGTCTCAAATGAAATGTTAAAATTAAATAAAATTGAAATGTTTTGAAAATACATTTGACTGACATGATTCTGATACATTTTAAAATCCTGATATTGGTATAATAAACAGGTTTTGTACCCTGAAATTTCTTGTTTCTTTTGCTTAAAAGAAACAAAAAATGTTGGGCCTGCAAAAAAATACAAGTTTTGCAGGACCAAAATTGTAGTTTTGGGCCTGCAAAACTAAAATTTGCTTTTTATTACTGAAATGGCTGATATAACTTGAATATTATGGCAATAAATGATTATAGAAAAACAAGCTCAAAACTGGACTGAAAACACATGCAAATAGCTGAGGATGCTCTTGGTAAAATTTTAAGACATATATTTGGCTTATGCAATTATGATGTTTTAAAATCAAAAACCACAACTGAAAGTAAAATTATCCTCTGATAAAAATCTCAGTCTTATCTAGTTCCTCAAAATGTCCTTCGAAAAAGTCAGAATGCATAGAAAATAAGCATAAAAGCAAACAACCAGAGGGGTGTCACTTTGAAGGCGGGAGCCTGGCCTTTGGTCTGAGGGTCCTGGCAGTCTCTGGCGTTGTTACTGGGCTTTTGATCCTTGGAGTTTCCCTCAAAGTGGACCGGGACACACTGATTCTCCAACACCTCACAGGCGAGGATCAGATGTTTGTTTTCCTGCGTGATGCTCTTGATCCCACAGGTTCCCTGGATGCTCCTCACCGTCACAAAAGTAAATGGCTGCTTACTGATGCACAGGTTATCTTTCAGCACCTTCCCTCCTCTGCTGGAGCACACAGATTTCACCTTCTCCAGCTCATCTGGGTGGAGGAACGACTGCGTGGGTCTGTCACAGCCTCCCAGAGACTTGATGAATTTCTCCCACTGATTCTGGTCCAGAGAAGTCGGAGTCCCTTTGGGAAGATGGCGCATGATGAAGGTTTGAGCGGCATTGTTCCACTTTCCGGGCAGACAGGGAGCATCGTTTTTGGCAGATGTTGGCTGAGTAAAAAGGAGACTGGCAGCAATACAGAGATACAATGTGTAGGCCGCCATTCCTGCAAGGAAGAATTCAGTTATGAGTTTAGGAAAAAATGTGGAAAAAGATAAAGTAGCTCAACGTTTTTTGTCTTTTTCTTTTGCTAAAAAAACAATCTTGGACTACTTGCATGACACGTAATAAACAGTGGGGAAAGTCTCGCAAAGCGGAAGCTGTGCGTCTCTGCTCCCTTTTTTAAACACGAAAGCAAAAGGCGGATGTAGGGAACAGCTGGGAGAACTTCCCTACCTGGTTCTGGCCTCAGAAAAATGCCCTCCGGTCAAAATAAATCTAAATCTGCAGATGTTGGACGTCCCTCTGTCATTCAGTTTCGCTTCCACATTTCACTTCCAGTGTGAAGCAGGAGGGGCCTGTGCACCACACACCTCTGACCACACGGGGCGCTGTTGGAGCAGAAATTCAAGCTTTGCGACTGGATGTTCTTTTCTATTATGGCGGATCTCAAGCAACTTTAAGGTGCATACTGTCACCTACTGTACACGAGTGTGAAGCAATATTACTTTACATCTATTAAATTCTATTTTTAAGTTTTGTATTCTGAAGATAAATAATGTTTTCCTTAATCTGTAAATATCCACTAGGCCTCCTCCACTTCCCAATATTCCTTTAAGACTCCATTCCTGTCCTTTGACTGGATGTTTACATTGGTTTATCTATTCATCTCATTTGAATTTAAGGTGTGTTTAATATTAAATATTGCTGCAACTTTATATATATATATATATATATATATATATATATATGATATTTTCTATTCCCAGAACAATAAAGAGATAACTCTTGCACCTTTAGGCATCTGAGAATTGTACCCAAGGATTTGAGGCCTTTTCATAAGAAGCTGTTGTGATTAAAGCTCGACGGACCCAAAACGTGTGAGCACACGAACAGGAAATCAGCCAACACAGAACAATCAGAGTTTACTTATTTTATTCTTTTTAGCGCTAAAAAGAAAGAGACGCTTACCCTTACAGGCTTATGTGGATGTCAAGTGTAAAGGCCCGAATCTATACAGCATCTGCTCAAACACGGAAGACACCTTGCTTATATCCTAAAGTTTTTTTTTTTTTTTTTTTTTTTTTTTTTAAACTTTATTTATTGTAATAAACAACAATACAATTGTACTGTGAACAAATCTCAGGAAGATAACAATAATTTACCAGGGGGAGCATAAAATAAAGCAAGAAGATAAGAAAACGACAATAAATATAAATATGTATACAGGAAATAGCACAAATTGTGATACGTGTGCCAGATGTCACAGTGGCTTATATCCTAAAGTCCGCCTCCTGGTCTGCTGGTGTGTTACGTCACTGCCTAGTGGTCAGACGATGAGCTAAAATTAAGTTTCGTTTCTACAGAAAGTGTCCGTATGAAACAAAAGGCTTTTGTGCAGAATCTTTGTGTCTGTAGTTGAGTGTGCGTGCATGTATGGGGCGTGTCTGGAGTAAACGTCTCAACAAAGCCAAGGCAAAGTATCTTCAATAAAGATAAGTCCCATTACCTTCTGTTTACCTTAGTATTGGAAAACTCATAAATTTATCCATAAATCATCTCTGAGATCTTCCTCTTCTTCCTGGCAGTTCCATCTCCTTCCACCATCATTCCTATGTACCTAAATTTTTCTCCAAACTCCTCCGTCTCATAGTTCTGATATTTACAGGGAAGAATTCAAAACACATACAGCATTCAAGTGTTTTAATGCAGTGCTCAGGCAGACAAGTTAGACAAAACAACAATAAACAGATATGTGCAGATGACATGCAGCTTTTATATTTCTTTCTTCTACAGAGTAAAGGCATGTACATAAATATAACTTCCATTTACAACAAAATGTGCAGAATTAAAATCCGATCTGAAATGTTTGTACAGCATCTGTATATACATGTCACCTGTCATGTTTTTACATCAGTCTGTTTTATCATTTATTTTTTACATTTCCTTAGAGTTTAGCTGTAAAAAGCTTACACAGTATTAGTGCAGAGTGCTTGAAATATTGTGACAGAAATTACATTAAGACTAAGAAAAAGAAAAAACATATTTCATGTGCATTCCTCATCTCAAGTATACACATGTATGAAACACACCTGAATATTAAACCAGCATCAGTTGCTTTACTTGGTTTTGGGTAGAATATAGTCTCATAACATGACTAAAAACTCTGCCAAATTTAAGTGGAAAAGACCTTTATCACAAAATCAAGAAAGAATGTTTTATTCCTCTCTCTCTTTTGTGATCGATTCAGGGAAAATATTGTTGCTTTTTCCTAGGAGACTGATCCATAAAATCACCTCTGATGAGAAAAAAAGACAGAACATCCTGATGTGAGATATAAAGCTACGGCTCGGTCTGAGGCGAGGGTGACAACTCTTCTTTCCTTTCAGCTTTTGAGGTTAACGTTAGAGCCAAGTCTGTTTTTATCTCCTGTGATTTCTCTGTCTCCTTTGTTCTGAAACAGTAAAAAAAAAAAGGAAGAAGTTATTAAAGTTATCCCACTTACAGAAAACCTGTTTGGGGATTTGTTTATTTCATTTGTTAGTGTAGTTCTTATGTTGTCCATAAGAGGTCCATATTTACAAGACTGGGAAATGGAGAGGGAAAATTAGTATTAAGGCTACTAATTTTACTACAGTAAGTGGCTTTGCAGACCAAGGGATGTCTGAACATAAATATACTCTCAGTGATTGTCGTTTTAATTTTTAAAAATAGTGTAACAATTAGAGCTGCTTATAAATAATATACTTTATTAGCATCTATATATAATGGGAAGTAATCACTGGCTTTGTTTCTATGTATGAGCAGATTGGTTTAAATACATGGGTTATTTTGCACTTTTTATAAATCTTATCTATCCGAGTCATTTTTGCAACAGATTAAGGGTGGAAAAGTTGGGCTGTCAGTTGTTAGGACTAATATCAGTGTTGTATTTGTTATGGAAATGCTGTAATGACTCCATCTATTGTCTATACCCGCTTATTTTAGATTTAAAAATAAATACGACTTTAACAGAATACTAAAAGTTTAGTTTATAATGTTCATTATAACATCAAATTAAAAATGTTACATCTGGGAGTTTTAAACTGCTGCATTTGTGTGGCTACCTGCTAGGAGTGCCGCAGCGCTAATCCTAGCTGATATATATATATCAGTTTGTTTATATATAAACAAACGGAGGTTAGTTTGTATGTGGAATATCTTTAAGACACCATTAGGAGGTGTTTTGCTCTAAACAGTGAGGTTAAGTGACTGAATAGGTGTTTACAACAAAGAGAGGTGCTCAGGACGTTAAGTCATAGGTCACAAATCCTGAGAAATAACCTTGGCATTGGAGCAGGCCGGTTATTGTGCAGGACGTCCCAGCTAGAAGTAGAGCTGTTGCAAGAACAAAAGACAGAATCACAAGAAAAAAACGAAGAAGAAATCATGGATTGAAGGTGTCAGAGAGACTGTGTTCAGATATTTTAAAACCTCACTCCTGCTTTCATTACTCATAAGGACAGGAGATTATGTTTTAAAACAAGTGCACACAGCTGACTGAGATTATGAAAGCCAGCAGCCCTTCAAGCATGATGCCAGGCCTGGCCCAAGTTCTCCTGATGGCAATGCAGCCATAAAATTCAAATGGTTTTACATATTAAAGGATTGGCAGAGTGAGTGCAGCGAGTTACAACAAATATTACAACAACAAATATGTGAAACAATGAAAATCATAGATACGTGTTTATGGGATGTTTTTATGTTTCACATCAGTACACTGATCAGCTACAGCAGTAAAACCACCAGGGCAAAAGCCTAAGAAGTAACATGTGGGTGGCACAGTCCATAAATAAAGGCACTCTAGCTCCAACTCTTAAAGATCTAAAGTAGCAACAATAAGAGAAAAACATTGGATTTTAGAAATGCAATGCATTTGTCTGCAGTTTAACGCAACAATAAGAGCATTTCTGGCAGAACTGGGTTGGTTGATAAAGAGGCATTTGTACCAGAAGTGCAACTAGAGTCCAGGCCAATAGAGGGTCTCACTTTGATCTGATTCATGTTAATATGACTTTACTTTATAAAATGTTCTGTCTACATTCATTTTCCTAATTAATCTTCTGATGGTGATGGCATCTGAAAGCATAAAAATGGCTCAGAGCACCAAAACACTTCGAAGTGCTAGTCGGGCCATTCAATTGTTTGTTTTCAATCAACAATACATTTTAGTTTGACAATAAAAGTAAAATCCTATTTCACACCTCAATGAACATCTTTTTCTCTTTTGCCACGCCACCAAACTACTTCATATAAAAAGCGTGGCTTTGATGAAGCTGATCATTGCCTGGAAACTGCAGGTCAAAGCAACAGAAAGGCTCTAAATAAGCATTGGGTTAAAGAAGAGACCTGACATTATATCTAGTGTGTGTAAACAAAGCAAGAACAGAGGAGTCAGAAACATGCACGTTGTAAAGATGATGTTAGGAGAGCAGATTATCCCCACACTGATGTTAAAATTGCTTTCAGATTTTAACAGAGAAACAAAGAGGATTAAATACATATTTGAGTTTATTTAACAGACCTGGCAACACTTTATATGGAAGTGTTTGGTGTAAAGGTTTTCCTTAAGAGATTGGGGCCTGTTCGGCTTGCTGCGTTGTCATTTTCTATTAAAAATATTATATGATGAAGTATTCAGGTCACTAAGTCAGGTCGAAATGTTGAGATTAAAGTATCAGGATTAAACTAAACCAACACTGCCGCAAAGACTTGTGACAGCCATGCGTTGTTTAAATGAGCTTCTAGCTTTATACTTTAGAATAGCATTAAAGAACAAAGACTTTCTTTCTCTTAACATATAAAAAACCTTTATGCATTATGTAGGCTGTGGAAAAAAAGCACAGCAGCGCAGGATACTGCCTTTTTTTCAAGATATTATTCACACTTTAATGTAACAAACTGTTTTTAAAACTTTATTACCCTTTCTTTTATTTATATAATAAATACATTTATTGAATGCAGATGGAAACCAAAGTCACATTCTTTTTTTTTTTGTATGTGGACAAAGTTGTTGAATAAATAACTGCTTGTAATTTTGCAACTTTTTCTCAAAATTTTAATGTTATTTTGTAATGGAAAAGAAAACAAAATGACCAAAACCGGGTATTTTTCCCCACTGTGTGGCCATACAATAGCCCTACATAAATTAAAAATACACATTCTTGGGTTCTTATATTGATATTTAACTATCAGCAAAATATTTCATGAATGAAAACACACATATATATATTTCTTTGGGTTATTTCACTCTATTTGAGTTTTCAAATGAAAGATTGGGTTTTCCCATGGAAATAGTTTTCTCCACTTTTATTTCATGGATAATTTATGATAATTTATCCTTGAGCTGTGTTTAAGGATCTCTGCATTCAACAAGTAAACAACTAAAGTATCAGTGGTATCTGTGTCAGTGTTATAATCAGGTAAACCACCTGTTTACCACGACCGTTTCAAGATGGAGGAGTTTAAAAAATCTGTCAAGAGAAAGAGACAGTGTGAACATACAAGCTGAACTCCTGCACAGTGTCACATCAAATCAACAACAGACAGGCAACCAGCATCAGCAGCTCTCTGAAGGACCAGATTGGAAAACAAGCCATAAGAAGAAGTAAAATGAGCAGGATAGTTTACCGTATTGTCTTCACGATGAAGCGAATGATCACCGCCACACCCACGCAGCCACACATCACTCCTATCACGATGGCTGTGACTTCACCTGCATAGGCAACGCAACAGAATCGTGAATCTCAAAAAACAAAACTCTAATCTGCTTCTTTATCATTTTGCAAATATATGCACAATAATAACTTATCGTCTTACCAGATGAGAGCTCCCTCCCTGATTCTGAAAAAACAAACAACACCTCATTAGAAAATGAATACATATCTGGGGTTAAACTTCATCATGGTTGAAAGTTTCATTAATTGTTGCAGAAACTGATGCTCAGGTGTTTGAAGATCTCAGGCTGCCTTTAGAAATCTGCACAAATCTCACAAGCCTTCCAGTTCAGTCACTCACCACAAAGAGCACTTTACATGAATTCATTCTGCTTTGTCTTTGTACACCACTCTGTCTCCACCTCTCTCTCCTTTTCCTCTCCCCTTTTGTCAGACTGCTGTGATAACAATGGAGTCACTGTTTACTTCCTCCAAATCCTCGTTTTCAATCAGATCCTACACAAACGGATCTCTCATCACTTCTCCAGTCCTTCCCCTGCATTTCTTTCATTCTTCAAGTCCACATTGCACTTATTGCTCTCAAAGTCACTGGTAATTAATAATTTTCCTGCAAATCCTTGCCTGCTCCAGTTTTGCATTTTTGCATGCTTTACTAGTTGTATAGTTTGGTATAAATGCTTATTCACTGACTTATTTTGATATACAAAGCAACTCTATTAAGAGTAGCTAGTGGGTATTACATTCTATTCCTGTGGAAGTGTGAATGAGGAGCAACAACTGAGGTTATGTCAAGTTGAATGTGAACTTTTGCCTGCTAAAATTTTCTAAAATATACATATCAAACAGATTAAAGATCTCCAAGCACAAAGGAGTACTTCACATGCAAATAAATTGTTTCTTTCTCCAATATACAGTACAGACCAAAAGTTTGGACACAATGTGTGTCCAAACTTTTGGTCTGTACTGTAGACAACGTCTTGGTGTCGTTGTTTCTGTCTAACCTGCAGAAAAGGAGGCAAAGATGATCCTGTGGTTGAGCGGCTGTGTTATCCTGTAGTTGTCCTGCAGCAGCATCCTGTCAACTTCCTGGACTTTACTGGAGTAAAGCATCATCTCCATCTTCAGGAGCTGGAGTGAAGAGAAGGAAAGATTAGAAATATATGGACTTATTTACATGCACAAATTCCTCTTAAAAAGAAAAGAAACAGCCTACCCATTAGAGAAATGATGCAAAGCAACTTTCAAATCACTTCTAGAAAACTAGCTTATATGTAACACAATAAAAAGAGAAAACTCTCAATTATGTTTCAAAGTAAAGAAATACATTTCAGAAACAAATGATTCAGGTTAGCAAAAACAAAACAACTGTGTAAAAAACAAGAAGGTTTTGCAACCATGGGTATCAAATTCATCGTGCACTTTAGCACTCTCAGTTCTGTAATAAAACAATATGAATAAAGAAACGACGTTAATGCTCACTTCACTATTCTGACAGTCTTGAAAAACTTCTCAGAATGACTTTAGTCTAAAGTGAATCACTTTTTCTTTCTACGACTGTCCTCTAAAAACTTATCCAAAATACAGTGACTATCAAGGAGCTGCAAAACATTTTGAATGTAATTTAAAGTAATAATATCATGTGTTAAGATTAAAACTTCCAACAGAGAGGAAACTTTTTCTGGTAAACACAGTTTAGTTCAATCTGAGTCCTTGATGTCTGCTTTCTGTCAGTTCTCCTCCTTATGATGGATTAAAAAATATGCTGCTTTCAGAAGGAGTAAACAGCTTCTGTAGACACTTTACCAAAAGAGGAGTCCAGCTGAAAGGTGGTTCTACAAAGTCCTGACTTAAAACAGGTCAAGTATGCAAATACTTTTTTTTAGATTTTAAACTGTATACTTTTCCTTTACACTCACAATTATTTCTTATTCTGTGCTGCTCTATCACATAAAATCAAAATAAAAGGTTGTAACAGAAGAAAATGTGGGAAAATTTAAATTAAACTTTTTCTTTACATTTAAATAATGACAGTGAAGATAAATGCCTCAGATCACCAAAACTTTAGGGTTCAGAGTCAGTCTGCATTTACATGCATCTGGATTAAATTTACTTTGCCCAGTTGAATATGGGATTAAGAGACGCTTGCTGATTTTGTGTTTCTCATTGTCAGCCAGACCTGTGCTTTTGAGATCTGAACCCTTTCATGAAACAGGGTCCAGATGACACTCTGGTAGCAGGGCGGGGTGGTCAGGGAGCCGTTGTATCGATAGTAGCGTCCTAGATCTTTGGGGAGTAAAGACTGGACGTCAAAGGCTGGGATGAACGTTCTCTGGTCTGACAGGAAATTAGAGACGACACAATACACAAACAAATCTGTAAATGTTCAAATATGGTAGAGCATATAGTGGTCATTTAGTTCCACTCATTCATAACAACACTGTGACTTTGATGGATTATTTTAAACTTGATTCAGGTAAAAAAAAAAAAAAAATATGAAAGAAAAATACTAAATACTGAGATAATACAGAAAAATAGAAAAGAAATTCAACCCAAGTCATGATATAGCTTGAAAACCAACATGGACACCTACCGGCATGTCTGATTCGGCTCATGTAGTTGAGGATGTTATTAAATCCTGGATTCGTC
Organism: Xiphophorus couchianus; assembly: GCF_001444195.1. Lineage (NCBI taxonomy): Eukaryota > Metazoa > Chordata > Actinopteri > Cyprinodontiformes > Poeciliidae > Xiphophorus > Xiphophorus couchianus. The sequence goes on along the minus strand of NC_040230.1, from coordinate 14,555,843 downwards.
TCTTCACCTGTCTGGTAAACAAAACCTCAGACTCGAGATGCTCAGACGCTCTGATGCTAGTGTGTATGACAATTATTATGGTATTTCAAATCTGGCAATGAAGTTATGTGTGGTTTTCTTACCTCAATGAGAATTCCTAAAACAGCCAGGCCATCTCTCTGCGTCATTGCTGCGGACATGTTGGGGTAAAGTTCAGCGTTGTAGTGGACCACATGGAGCTGGAGAGAGCAGGAACACGCTCAGTTTAAAGGAGAAAAATAAGAAACTGTCCTCTTGCTCTCTACATATTTAAGGGGAAGGTTTAATAGAGATAAAGAGGAAGAAACTGAAAGAGACAATATAGCATCCAATTCAAAAAAACATGTTAAAGGGGCAGTACTATGCATTTTCCAGGCACATAGTGACATTTTATAGCACAATCAAATAACTAGGTTACATTCAGTTGTTCTAAAAATATTAAATTTATCAAACATGACTTAAAAGAATGTAATTTAACACCCTGAAATTGTGCCTCTGTCTCTTTAAAAACTCCTGCTTGCTCTGAAACTCTGCCTTCAGGAAGTCATCACAACATTGCTTCTTTATTAATCCTTTAGCAACATTTTTACTGAGAAGTAGCTTTTATAATGAGCTCAGCAGATGCACAGTTCTATCTGGGGTTTGCCAATTGCTGCTGGCTAGTCTGAAGAAGCCGAGGGGAGGAGTCAAGGAATAGGCAGAAGCTCAGACACTGCAGCGCTGTGATTCAGGTAAATCACAGCGCTGATTTACCTTGGGGTCCTTGATCCCCCAGGCGTTTTGCACAGCTGTATGGTTGCCACAGGAGATTTCATGAAAGAATCAAGGCAACACTCCAGGTATGCATTTGATGAGGGAATAACATTATAACATTATGTAAAGCTCTATTTTACATAATACTCCTGCTTTAAAATGATTTATTTCTCAAATAAGGACAATTTTACATTCATTTTCCCTTCATTGTTTTCATGACCTATGCCAACCGTAGGCTACATTTTCTCACATGACTTTTCCTCCAACCTCTAAATAAGCTGCTGACACACCTGCACAGTGATCGGTGGACAGGAACTGAGAAACTCAGGCTTATCCTCTTTCTGCCTTCTCTACTGTTTTTCCATCACAGTTTCTTATTTTTAACATCTTTAGAGGATATTTCCCTTGTTCTCTAGAAATTACTCTTTTCAGGATCAATGCACAATACACAGTCGCACTGAATCCTGATTGGATTTTAAAATAAATAACATGCAAGTTTTGGGTCTGTGGAGGAGCGCTTGGAGAAAATCAAACGTATTCATAATCATTCTCCCAAGAAAGATTGAACTTGTTTCCTCCCAACTCTGCTAGCCAACACTGAATGGTGCCAATGAGGAATTTGAGTCCTTTATGTACCATGGTTCAGATACAGTTATGGTGTCATCATGGCCATGAGTGTCACTAATTGTGAGTCGTTAATGATGCAATTAAACCATTTTTTTGATGTTGTAATGAATATACAACAAAAATGGTGAAGAGAAGAAACAAGAACTCAGTGCAAAAGCTTCAAACAATTGCAATTTTTACCTAATTCACACAGGGTAATATTTATTCATACCACTCAAACACATTCAAACACCTCCGCTGATATTTATATAAACTGCGGAGAACTACATGTTATTTGCAACTATCACCAAGGTACAAGTGTAAGCCTGGCTGGATATTTGATCACACTTGGTCAAACTGGAACTGAAAGGTAAAATTTAAACCTTTTCCATACATTTTTAAAATGTTTTATCAGAGTTTCAACCACTCAGTTGTTGGGTTGGAGGTGAAGTTGAAAGAATTTTAACTTCTGTGTTTCATCCACCTTGTGAAATAGAATTGTATCACTGACAATAAAGCAAACCCTCAGCATGATGCTACCGCCATCGTGAATGACCCTTCCTATAGCATTCTCAGTTGTTTTAAGATACTCATATCGACTCCGTCACACATTTTTCTTGCCATTTTGGCCAGTTAGCTTAATCTTTAGGCAGGCATTTAGTTTATCCATGTGAGAAGCAGCTAATTTTAGCCAAACTTAAAGGTATAAAATTTTAGAGCAGGGACTTCACACCCCTCTGAATGTTAGATTCTGACTTGAGCCAGTCGGCGATCCTGTTGTTCCTGAACATCTTAACAAATTTTGACATTTTTCAGATGACTCAAAGTTAGTTTTTTATACTGGGCAATAATCCTGATCATGCATTATTACAACTGGGTACATTAAAGTTCATTAAGGGTCTTCGAAAAGACATGCTTATCAGCCAACTATTAATATCCAAAAAAATGAAATCTGTGACCGTCATTGTGATTGTGGATTGTAATTTTATGAAATATTAGAGTAAAGAAGCAACATGTTTAATGTAGTTTGTGCAACATAGGTTATTTTTCTATTGCAGTGCTATAACTTTCTGCAGCTAATAAGGGAAGGTAAATGACAATGCTTAAACTTACTTCTGCATCTGAACTTCTCCCATTGATGGTGTGTTCACTGCCCCCTACACCTGGGCCTCCATTCCCCCAGTGAAGGTGCAGCTGAACGGCTGTAAAGAACCACGGTAGCCCCCCAAGTCCCATCCACTCTGGCAGCTCAACAATCACTGCAGAGGAGAAAACTCTATTGAGCCAGCAAGGACTGGGATCACTTAAAGATTTTGTTTTCCTAAAAGCAGACTTGGCATTTCCTGAAATGTTACCTGATGTCTCAATTGGCAGTAAAACTGTGCTACCAGGTTACGTCTGAGTGCAGGGTAAACAGAACAGCTAAAATGCACAACACAACAGAAGCTCTTAACAGGACCAAATGAGCTTGCTGTCATAGTTACCTGTGTGTCCGTTATTGTGCATCGAAAAGGGCTGGTTGCCGTGCTGACTGTAGCCTAGCGGCATCACAGGCACCAGACTGGGGTCATATTTAGTCTGAGTGGTTATCACATCCACAGGTGACTGGGAAGTACCACCACAGTCAGGGAAATACTCTGACCACTCAGACTGACCAACAAAACCTTTAGCAGAGAAAAGACAGAAACAGTGATGTCACCCAGGCATTTTGTTCTGTTCACAGTTCACTGGCACTGAGCAACGCAGTGAAAAGCCTCCATTGATCGGCCTCCAGCCATGCAGGACAGTTATTCTACTATTTTCTATTTACATTCATGGCCTCATGGGAGTAAGCTAAATCCTTTTCAAATGACATGCACAACCGCACACAGTCAATGATACAAGACACGTTTAAGTGCAACTACAATTTAGTCAACTTAGTGTACAGTAATCATTGTATCCACTCTTCTGACTTTGAGGGAAGAATTAAAAAATACATATTTTTTAAAATCTCTCATTCTAGAATTCAGTAAATAGAAATGAAAACTGAGCTAAAGAAGAAGAAATTTAGTTAGAATTGCTAGACTGAAAAAAAAAATGCTTTACTTCACTGTGTGTATTGCATGTGAGTCTTTATGCATTAATACAATTTTGAATATTGACAGCCTTGTTGCACTGCTAGTATTTAAGAAGAGTTTTTCTTTGCTTCAACACAAAAAGGTATGTTTGGCTCCTCTTTCCACAGATCTTTTACTGACAAAAACAAAACTGCTCCTGCTGATGTGAAAGGATCTTGTATTTTCTTATGTGACGATTTGTAAATCACAGGGCCAAAGTGCTGTAAGTAAATAAGTTAAAAACAAAATATGGAAAGACACACAACGTGCAAGTAAGATGTAATCGTCTTAAAAATAAAATATGAAAATTGTAAATCAACAAGAAACACCTAATATAAAAATGACCTTAAATGGCCAGGTTAAAGAGATGGGATTTCAGAAGAGATTTAAAAGCAGACATTAAACAGTTCTGTCTGAGGTCTGAGCTCAAATCATTCAACATGATCAAAGTTTACACTCAGTCCGAGGAAGAGAGAGGAGCAGCTCATCAGCTGACCTTCAAGTACAGTAGATGCATGAGGGTGCAATAGCTCTGAGAGATGTGATAGGATTTCAAAAAATAACTTTAAAATGAGTCCTAAGAAACATGCAGCCACTAAGGTAAAGCTGAAAAAGGGGGAAATGTGTTCAAACCTCTGAGTGTTAGTGATAAATTGAGCTGTGGCGTTTTGCAGCCTGTTGAAACAAATGATGGATGAAACGCTGATCCTTACATAAAGTTTAACATATTTTGCGTTAAAGTCAGATTTCTCTGCTTTTATTTATGCATGTTGCACCTGGAAACATTTAGTTTTGCTTATTTCCATTTTTTAAAGTAATGAAGAAAATATTAAATTAATTTACTTAATATATTTTATTTAGCTGTGCAATTTTATTGTTAAAACATGTTGGGTAGTTATTTTTGTTCAGGTGCAGAAGTTTAGAGAATCTGCTACTAAAATCTCTATTATTAGCATAAGTAGAGTTAAGAAGAAACAGAAGCTCAGAAACGTGACTGTGGTTGTCTGTCTGTGCGTCCAGCTGCTCCAGAGAGAACAATCCCACAACATACATGCAGCGTGGGGCAAATAAAGTTGCCATATATAGAAGACCCAGTCCTGTGTTATATGAGGACAACATATACAACTAACAAGAAGGCAAATTTTTTAAACATCCTTTATTCTTTTAAATTAACTGTGAAATTGTTTCTAGTTTTGAGTGAAATTAATCTTCAGCATTCACTATTTTATCCTCAAACCCCTTTTCTCTTACCGTCCTTTGTTTTGATTGAATGGCATATTTTTTTTTAGCCTCAGTTAATTTTATCTCAGCTTTATTTGATGATGTTTAAATATTTAATGTAGTTTTTTGATTGTTAATTTAAAAATAAGTTTTAGGGGTTTTTGTTTTTTTAGCTTGTATGGTATTTCACTTAAGGTTATTTAGAAACACTGAAAAAATGGGCTGACTTAATTAGATTTTACTCATGCCAAATGTCTTAGAGACACCTCATTCATTCAGTGAATAAAATCACTTTTCAACAGAATGATTTTAAGTTGGGCCACAGAAATGGCAAGAAAACGGGAGAGCATGAGCATGAGTTTAATCAGAGGAAAGGGACCGGCCTTCTGCAGCGGCATGAGGATAGAAAGAAAAAGGATGTGACATGCGAGACGAAGAACCTGAATTCAATTTGCAAAGGGAGAAATGCTTTGGAAAACAGGAATGCTACTCATTTTTCATTCACATAAAGCCAAAGGCAGTTTTTTGAAAAAGAGTATGTTTATGGCTTTAACCTAAAATCACAACCTTCAGTGTGTTTTATTGAGATTTTATGTGAGAAAGAGTGCATCATACTAAAGTGCAAGGAAAAAGATTATGACTTTCAAAATGCTTTACAAATAAAAACGTGAACAGTGTGCATTTGGATTCAGCCCCCCTGAGTCCACGCTGCGTAGAATCAACTTTCACAGCAATCACAGCTTCAAATCCATTTTTTGGGTATATCCTTAGCACTATTGCACATCTACAGATTGAACATTGTGTACTTTCTCCCCCAACCTGTCTGATCTGATCTTTGGTCTTCATGATGCCGTACGTTCACCGATGTTCTCTAACAGAGGCTGTAACTCGCGTTGTATTTTATTAATAGGTGTGTAAAGAGTCTGTGGTAAACACAAAATTACATTTTTTCGGATCGTTTTTAAAGATTTTGAAAATCATTTATAATTTCCTTCCACTCCTCAATGTTATGTTCCATCACATCAAATCCCCCAAAGTACATAAAGATTAATGTTTTAAATATATGAATGCTTTTGTTTTTATTGCAGTTTTATTCTAAATGATGGATTATGTTTGATTGGCTAAAGCAGTGGTGCTCAAAGGCTGACATGAAAACATAAAAATGCATTTATTCTTACTCCACTTTACCCAACCTTTTGTGGTTTAAATCTTTTTTATTTTGCTGGTCTGAATATTTTTTCAGTCTATTTACAATAAGAACAGTAAATCTGTGATTACTTTTTTAAGTAAACACTTTGTGCATTGTGCCAGGTTTAGTACCCGCATCTGTTTGTTTGTTTTTGTTAAATTTATTTATTTAGGAGTAAAAGTTGATGGATATTTGTGGTCCTGAAAATGTAATTAATAGATAATAAATTAATAAAAGAAAAACTGTCATGATTTGTGGTAGTTGTGGTGTGTACCCAAACACAGAGAGGTAGAGGCAGCAACTGAGTTTGATTATTTAATGAAGATCTTAAGTGAGTACAAAAGTCCAGCAGCACAGGTCAAACACTGGTAGCAACTGGAAAACTTGACAAGACAACGACACGGCATACGACAGCTAAGACAAAGATCCTATTGTGAAACACAGATACAGGAGAGTATAAATACAGGAGGTGATAATCAGGGAAAGGAGACACAACTGGGAACAATGAAGGGCAAGAGATGCAGACACGGGGCTAAATTAACCAAAACCTCACACAGAAATCCATAACCTCACAGAAACACTGTTGTGCCTAAGGTTTTATATTTTAATGTAAGCTAATGTAGATAACCCTTGATCTACATTAGCCTACATTAATGTAGATAACCCTTTAAAAAAAAACAAAAAGTATCTATGTACAAAAACATCTTTTGCTTGCAGGCTGGTTTGGGCCATACTTGAATTGCAATTGGGGCCCACACAAAAATATTTTTAGGAGCCGAGGGCCTCCTGTCTGCACGTAGACGTACTCGATGTGAGGAAGGTGGGGATTTCACACACATCACATGTACGCCGACATCCCTGAAACTCTGCCCCGCATCGCTCCTCATCTTCACCATAGTAACCACCAGAGGCCAAATATTCTGAAGCAATTACAGCCGTTTAACCACCTCATCAAGAACCCTGGTCCTGTCCTGAACGCAGCCATGAAACCAATGCACACAAACGATGAAGCATGTAATTAATTTCTTAGTGTGACAGAATGTTGTGCACGAGAAAAGCCAACAGCACCATTGCATTTTGGGAGAATAATACAGACACAACTCTCCTTCTCTTATTCAGCTGCAGTGAATGGCTTGGAATACAGAAAGTTAATTAAGTAAATCACCAAACGTGAGTTTTTGCACATCCATGTATCCTTATAAAGTCTGAACAGTTAAGTAGAAACACAAAGCAGTCTCTGAAAAATTACTGCAAGAACGATGCGTTAGTGTTGCTCCCCTGAATACATGCAGAGGGTGGTCAGCTGTGCGCCCCTTTCATTCCCACACATTCATTGTGCAGCTCATAGGCAGCCAGTGTGCGTCGACAGCACAATAAACACATAGGTTATTGTGTGCCGCAACAATACGCTGCACGATTCGGTATGCTTTTCCCTCAAACCCGTCCCATCTCAGTGCAACACGCTCATGCACCTGCCTTCTTCCGTCTCTCTTCCTGCTTTGCTCCTCACCATCACCCTCCAGCCCCCTTTTCCTACACCCTGTGTGATTGCTGTGCTCATGCCAGCCTGTTCAACTGTAACTAATACAGACAGAGAGGGAAAGAGAGAAAATCAGAGGGAGTGAAGCACGAGGGCAAAGACAAATTCTGCCAAAGTTATGAGAGCTTCCAGTAGTTGGGGAACATTGTTTTGTTATTCTCAAAAAACTTCTCTTTACTCTTTAGGTACGGGAAAACTGTTGTAAAAGTAATTTCTATTTTATTTATTTCAGGATTTGTCCAGCTATTAGCATGGAAATTAAAAGTTTGACTAAAAAATAATAATTATATCCACATACTAACCAACAATCTTGTTTGTTCCTATTTGGATCTGTTGTGATTAAAAAAAAAAGTATGCTATGCATTTGACTGAGGTTTAGGTATTCAAAGAATATTATGAAGCATGAACTTACCAGAATAGCTCCAGCTGATTTCATCTGAAAGAAAAACAAGAAAGGCCTCCTATAAAAGATTCGCAATTCAAACTCAAATTTCACCTTTCACCCTACAGTCCTAAAAGAAAAGTTGTTGACGCTCAAAGAGAGTGGTCAGCAGTTCTCAAAATCCGTACAAATTCACTCTGGAATGATTACTCCTCCACCAAAGGTCACTCTCTGCCTCCCTCACCCAAAACACAGACAATAAATGATCACCCAAGGCCTATTTTTATGTTAATGAACATCTTACCAGCAGAAGAAGCAGCTGTCCAGTGGAGAAACGTAGAAATTAGCAGGACAAAAAGACCCAACGAGTCCATGTTCACCCTCCTGCCCATACACAGAAATGAATAAGGGCTTACTGGGAGATGAGGAGCAAGAGAGGGAGAGATGGAGGTGGGGGGAGATGAGGGGACCGGGTCCAATAATACCACCTGCTACAGCTCTGTTTAACATGCTGAATCCGGTCCGGCATGCATGGCTCCAGACAAGGCCCTTAGTTTGACATTTATATAGAGAGAAATGGTCAGAAAGAAAAGATGGCTGCTTATTGGAGATGGGTGCAAATCAGGGACAGACAGATGAGAACCAAAGGTGACTGATCAGAGTGTGTTTTCCAGAGATTTCATACTTAAAGAAATATATTAAATATTTGAAGCATGATTGAATAGAAAACAGAAACTTAAGAGGTGATGTTATTTTAAAAAAAAAGAAAGTACCTATTTTTTTATATGTTTTCAATATGTACATAATCTGGTCGTCAAAATGTGCCACATTTACTAAAACCTAAATTTATGTGAGAATACGCTGCATATTTCACCATTTAATAAACTGAGATGAAGCTATTGGAAGCTGGTGAAAAGCCTTTAAACTTGAAGTTCTCATAAGATAGTTGACCTGAAACTTTTCCATCCATCCTCAGTTCAACACACCTAAATCTAATTGCTTAATTACCTCCTCAACATGCAGTCTGGTTTTGCAGAGTCTTGCCAATCATTTAGTTAAAGTGTCTTTAAGTAGGTGGATTTCTGTAAAATTCTAAACGCCAGTCCATTTGGATGAACACAGAAAATCCCTGCATTTTTAATAGTGTGTACTTTCTTTTTTGTATTTATGTGTTTTGCTTACAATTAAGTAAATAAAAATTGTGCTGTGGATTTGGGACAATTGAAGCCATGTCACAGGTAATAATAGTGAATTGAAGTCGTTGGGCTGTTTTCTAAATCCATCGCACTCTAATAGCTGCTGGGTTAAAAATAAACAAATTTGGAGTATTTTCCCCAAATATTTATTGGTGAACTAAAGACCAATCTAGTGCTGAAACATGACCCACCATAATGCATAAAGGATTGTTTTTAATCCAAAAATGTCTGAAAGTGCCTAACATTTCAGCTACCAAAGAGTGGATCAGAGAGAGTAACCCATAACCTGGATCACAAAACAATATCTGGAATAAATAAATGATACATCATGTACATACATTGTAATGTCCTGTGCCGTATCCAAGCAGCATCTGTAGGTTTCACTTACTCTGCACTGATTATGCTCATTATCAGCAGCTGTGATGTCCAGATTTAACTCTCCTGTCTCCTTTACAAACTAAAGGATCATCCATGTTCTTACCAGTTGCAGCATATCTACTAGTCCAAGCTCCTCATTATTTATGTTCTACAGTTTTTGACTCCTGCTTTGTTTTGTAACCTTGACCCCAAGTCCCTTCAAACTTCCTGAATGCTATAGGTCTCATATCCTTCTCTAAAAATGTGACCACTGTAGGAGTATTGAAAACTTGTCATTTAACGCTAATTAAGATGGAAATTATTTACACAAGTCAAAGATTAAGTTTAAGATGGCCTTCTAATTTAGCCAGTTAATGTTTTGGAGTGTCTAAACCAGAGCTTGACTTGAATCTGATGAAGAATATGTGGAGATTAGGGTGATGGCAAGGAGGTCTTTCAACCATAGAGATTTGAAAATCAAATACAAACTATCAAAATACCAGTGGAAGCATGCAAAAAGTTGATAATCAATTATAAAAAAGTTTTATTGCTGTAATGCAAACAAAGACTTTTTCTGGTTATTGAGTAGGGAGAGGTTGATTAGTGAATCAACAGCATGATGAAGACAAACAAACATGAAGAGGTCAGGGTTGGGGAAAGTTGTGGCAAAGTTTACAGCAGAGTTATTAAACAAAATAGAGTATTATCAAAAAAAGATATGATTTTAAATAATATTAATGTGTTTGAATGGCCCTGTTAGTATTTACAGATGCTCTGCATCCACTCTAAGTTGATAACTATTCAAGCCACAAGGTGGAACTCTAATGAAATCCAAACCCCAGCAACCGCCTGCTGCTGCTCTGTCCTTCATCAGTATGAGGCCAATTTTCAACACTGCATAAAGTTTGTTTGTTGGCATCATTCCTGAAAAATAAATCATTCTTTACATAATAAAAATTAGTAGCTTAATTTTTTGTTATATTGTCATGTAACAACTGGTGATATGGATTTCATTACATAACAATTTATCCAAGTGATTTGTTTTTTCAAATTTGTGTTATAAAACTTTGCAAAAAAAAATGGTGGCAGTAGCCAATGTTAATTTTTTTAAAAAAAATAATAAGGTGGCAAATTGAGAGCTAGCAAAATAGTCAAAGAGAAATTGAACTTTAATTTCGTCAGAATTACATAAAGTTGCATCACTCCGGGTGTTATTTTAGGGGGGGTTGATAATGCTGCTTTGAGAATGTTTTTTTTGTTTCTGTCATGCTTTAGATTCACACTGTTTTTTTAAATTACTTAAACATGCCAAAATTTTCTTAAAAATGCTTATTAAATGTGAACACTAGGAGGAGCCCTTTACATGTGACAGAGAAATTGATGGGGGAAATATGTCCCAAAACAAATAATATAGTATATTGAGGTAATCCAATGTATAATCCTAGACATTCAGCGCTTCACATAAATAATTTAACAACCCAGTTGTTCCCCTGCAGGACGAATCAGAGTCTCCGAAACTGTCACTGACGTATCCCATTAAATTTAATTAAATAATAGTTGGTTTTTTTCGTCCTCTTTGTACACCAAAGAAAAGAGGAAAAAAGATTAACTGGCTCTCTGGGTTGACTTTCTATTGACGCTTTGGTGCCGTCCAGCCGAGTGTGTTCTGATGCGAATGACATCACTCCGTGGAGTCGAGCATAGATTAAATACAAATGCTGTAAAACAGTCACCGTGTAGAGGTCCTCCTAAACGTGATGCGCCTCAGACAAATTATGCAACAGCGGTAACCTTCGCCGGCTTCCCATTGGTTACCGAGCGTTCCATCACGGCGCGTGGTTAAGACCAGTGCGCGTGCTGTTGGTTGTGTCTCCGCAGGGGGCGTGTCCTTTGGATCCATTCATAAATTCAGCAGCAGAGCTCGTCATGTGAAAATCCCCGTTTCCCACTGCTGCACACATGTTTGTCTGCAGATGTATGTTTGTGGTTTTGGCAAAGAATGACTTGGAGGTCAGCTTTATTTCAGCAAAGAATTCATTATATTCATATATTTCGGAAAGGAAACTTATTTTACATGAGCTAAAGGTTCTGTGTAGCGCCACCTTCACAAAAAATGTTTTTGTTTGTTTTATATTGGCCTACAATATGAAATATAATAGCACAAGCCCTAAAATGTTTTTTCCTTTTTTTTCCTGAAAGTGAATTACTGTGAAGGTAAAAAGGTCAGTGATAAAGATCTGGGGAAATATAAAACAGGGTTAGTTAATAAGATAATAACTCAAGCTTTGAACATCTCAAGAAGTTCACTTCAACATCAGAACTTGCCAAGACTAAGGGACAATTTCAGGCTTACATGGCTGTCGACAAGGAGAGCATTAGCCAGAGAAGTATTAGCATTACTGGTATTAGCAGTAGATGCACCTATTATTCATGTGCTCCACTATTCTACACAGCTATTATTGAAACAAAGCTTCAAGATAACATATCACATGTTTTGGTCCAATATTGGACTTAAATGCAAGAAAGATAAGCCAACCAAAATATGGGAATACCAAATATGGTTAATTGCCAAATGATGTAGTGTTTAATTGAAAGAAAAGTCCAGAGATTACAGAGAACAAAAAACACAGAGATAGAAGCTTAGGAAAACCAGATATCATGACCACACAGCAGAGGATCCACCAAAGACAGAAGCTGACTGGCTTTTAATGTGCAGCGTCTAGGGGGAAACCCAATACATATGGCAATATCAGAACTGTAACTAAAACCTAAACCTAAACCAACACCAATAAGCAAAGTGAAATATTTATTAAAAATAAAAGATTAGCATAAATACAGAACACAGAACCTGGACCGAAGGAAAGGCAAATGCCATGATATCATCAATTGGGGTGGACACAGCAGACATGTGGGAGAAAGTGCCCTGATCCAAAGAAACAAAATTGAACTTGTTGGTCTTTGTGCAAGATGCTATGTGTGGCAGAAAACACCAGAAACACACCGTGAAACATGATAGTGGGAACATGGAGCTGTGGGGGAACTTTTCTTCAGCAGGGAAACTCATCAGAGTTGATTGAGATGTGGGTAGAGTTCAAAACCCGTAAAAGGCTATAAAACGCTTTAAACTGGAGCACATGTTCATCTTCTAACAGACAACAACAAACATACAGTCAGAGCCTCAAAGGAATGGTTGAGATCAGCAATGGTTTGCACCTTTTGGATGCATCCTTGCATCTATAAACCTGAATCAAATAAATAGTTAATTGCCAAGCTTTTGCAAAACTTGCTTCTTTGCCAAGTAGGTAATTCAACCTTTTGACTCAGGTGCGCTGGAGCAGGGATGCATCTAAAGGTTGCAGGACTGTGGCACTTGAGGAAGGGTGTTGCAGACCTCTGGTTTAAAGCAAACCTATGTTTTAGAATGGTTCAGTCAAAGACTGGACCTGTATCCAGTTTAGAATTTGTGGAAAAACTTGAAGGTTGAGTTTCTGTTAATGTAGTCTGCCTGAGCTGGAGCTTTTTTGCAAAGAGGAATGTTCAGAAGAATGGCAGTGTTCGGCCTCTCTGTACACATTGTGGAAAGGTGGCCATATGCACTTTGTGGTTGTAGATTTTCCAAGAGGCATGAACATTTTTTGCAAGAAACTGCAGATGGAGATGCAAAACTGTGAAAACCAAACTTTAATTTTTAAAAATCAACCAGAACGTTTTTTTTTTCATAGTATTTCTGAGAAATAATATTGACAGTATTGAATATTTATACAAAATCTCCTTAGATTTAAAGGAGGAAAGTAAAAACTGGTCTGCAGGTGCAGACTGGGGAAAACAAAGCTGCAGTGAGTGGGTTTTTTCCACGCTGTCTTCAAATGGGACATGTTTGCCTCTGACTCACAGGGGGAAAAAAAGAGCAGTGAGAGTAAAGAGGGGCCCTCGTTTACAGTTTAGTCATTATGTTGTGCTTGCGTCTTCCCAGAGGGAGATAAGATTTCTGCTGTTGTTGTCTACTCTCAAACACTCAAACTTGTGCTTTTGACCTTCCACATTCCTTCGATACCTGATCTCTTAGTTCCTGTCAGTAGAAAGAAGACATCTAGGTAACTGTCTTCCAGGTAAAGTTATTACAGATATAGTGTCAACATTAGTTGAGAAAAAACGTGACTGAACTAAGATGACTGGACTATTTACTTAATTGAAGCAAGTGTTTTTCAATTTGTTCATCAAATTGAGGTGGTTCTCATTCAAAAATTAACATCCAGTAAACTGTAGAGTAATGTGCGCTACTTTCATCCAACCTGCTGACAAATGCCTCATCCATAAGTTTAGGCTTGACACAATTGGATTGTCAATATCAGAGATTTTTATTTTTATTTTTTTAAAGGAGCAAATGATAGAGAGAAGTGGGGAAGCAGGCGGGGGATGGGAATTAGTTGGAAGGGAAGTGGAAGGCTTGAAATGATGGGGGTGGTCTTCAGCAAGCATAAACTCAAAGTAGGTTCAGGCGGTTCATGTATTGCAGGGGAATTCTGACAGCGGGAGGGGGATGGTAAGCTCTCTGAACCCGCTGCCTCTTCCATACATTCAACTAAGATGCCTTTCTTTTGGCTTCTGCAGTCAAAGGTTAACCTGTGTTTTGCTTTCCTGATCACAGAAAGCAGTCTGGGCAGTGCATATAGTTGGGATAAGCGAAATGCATAGCAAAACAAACAAGGCTACGCCCTGCTATGTATGCAATGTATATGGCTAGAGAGAGGAGGGTGGGAGGGGGCGGTCGGTGAGTTCATGTGTAAGTTGTATGTATAGAGGGGGAGGGGCGGACTCCTCATCCTCTGACTGCAACATGAGGAGCAGCACGTAGGAAAATCCTGATAAAAGCATGCCAAACTACTGATGCATCATTTAAGCATTATGAAGTGAGAAACGACAAATGCATTAGATAATCAGAGGAGAGGACGTGTGTTGGTATATGTGCGTGTAAACAGGCTATGCAAGCAAGTGCAAAGCCTGTAGAGGTGGTCACAGAGTTCACCCTGTTGTGAGCTAAAAGCAAAGGGGGAGGACAAACTATGGCTGCTCATGGATAACCTTGAAGAGTGACTACATGTGTGATCCTATATACACCAACAGCAACAACACAGAATTAAAGATTCAGGTTCAAAAATGTTAAAAGATAGTATGAGGCATTAAATAAATAAAAAATATATAAAGCGTTAGGAAAACTACTTGTGTAAAACGGTTTTCATAATAAGTCGTTTGGAGATTATTTCTAATTACTGTTGTCAGAGATCAGAAAAGGCTGTAAATGCAACATTCTGGCCTGTTTTCAGAAAAATTTAAGATAATAAGTGTAAAACCCATCAGAATGAAATGAACAGTTTATAATTGTTTACAATGCTCTTGAAGAATATTTGAAGACTTGTCAGAGAGTGGGGTTTTGAGTGTGCACACACAGACGGTGCAAATTGAATCCTGCCTGAAATCAAACATGGGTGTTATTGAAGTTGCCTAGAGACGGGCTGTGATCTCTTCTTCTTGCCACATGACTATAATTACTATGTTTAAGTCTTGACACGAGGCTCAATCTGTAAAAGAAGCCTGTACCAGCTTCAGACGTTATTTACATGGAGCTGTTGTTAAATTAATGAATGTGGATGTTTGTACATTTTTAATGTCAAAATTGTTTAAATTTCTATCATTTTCAGTCCTCTTTTGGCTACTGGTTAAAAATATAAATAGATCACTGTATTTTTATAGCATGAACGGATGGGTGACTGGATGGATGGAAGACTGAATTGAATCTTTACAATTTGGGAGTTTTGAAATACAAATATTTTTTTTTCTTTTCCATACACAGACGTGAAATATCCTTAATCAAATTCCATGTTTCCAGACAGCGTGGGTTCCTTGTTTTCTTTTTTCCTCAGTGAAATGCGTCTTAAATTAGATCCAACAGACTGGAGAAGAAAAAAACCTGTTAATATATTTGCAAATTACACCGACGATTTACGAGCCTAGTTGCATAAGTCCTCTTGTTTTTTGTTTTTTTTTGGTTTTTGTTTTTTTTCTATGAGTTTCTGTGTTTTTGCTGTAATGGGCGGAGTCCTTTTAGGCCACATTGCGCTCCTCTTGCTCCGGCGCTGCGCGTTTACAACCGTTTGCTGTAGTAGAGCAACAACAGCAGCGCTCAGACACCAAACACACCGGAGACACATGAGTGGGGCGTGTCCGTCATAAGGGTCAGAACCTCCGTCCAATCAACGCTCGGTAATCCTTTCACTGGCTGAGCGGCTCAGCCAATGACGCGGGCCTCCAATCGGGACGTGAGCCAATAGGAAGAGCGACTAGCGTAGGCACGTGGACCTACGCACACGTTGACGCTCGTAAACTGCCAAGAGAAGCAGCAGCTAGTTGAGAGAGACAGAGATCGATGAGCAGACCGGGTGGTGTGCGCGCTCGTGTGTGTGTGTGCAAAGGATGGACTCGCTGATGCTGTTCCAGCCACTAACCGTGTACTGACGGATCTACCGAACCCAAACCAGAGGCGATATTTTATGTGTTGTTCACCGAGGCTCTCATTATTATCTCATTTTCCTGGCGGTGAGTATTAAAACGCTTTTCATCATCTGTTGTTGGCGTTTCCTGAAGTTGGCAGACTAGCCTAACGGAATTTCCTGCCCAGCTTTATCCTGTTTGTGCTGTTAAAACAATTACTTTTTCCATCCCCGACGCGACTCTTTCTCGCTAGTCTTGTATTATTTTTGAAAGCAATAGAAGCTTTTTTTTTTTGACAACTTTGTATTAAAATGTCCAGTGTGTGTTAGTATGTTGTAGTGGGCACACATACAGACGGGCAGCCATCACCTGTCTCTGTACCTGAGCCCGCGTGCACCATCCCAGCCCATCTCCATCCATCCAAGCTTCGCTACAGAACCAATTCTTTCTGGAACCCTTAGCAGAATCCTAATTCCACTTAAATTAATCACTGAGATAAATTAGTGACTACAGATCGCAGTTTTACTGTGCATAAAATATAACCGAAGCAAGAGAAATTAAGAAGCTGCAGTAATTTTAAATTCATGACTGCTAAACTAGCTATGAAGCTAGGAATAATTCTCCAGTGTTGGCTTACGCTTATATCAGGACTTGTAAATCCATCCATCCATCCATTTTCTGTTCTCCCTTTGTCCCTAATGGGGTCGGGAGGGTTGCTGGTGCCCATCTCCAGCTACGTTGCAGGCGAGAGGCGGGGTACACCCTGGACAGGTCGCCAGTCTGTCGCAGGGCAACACAAAGACATACAGAACAAACAACCATTCACACATACACTCACCCCTAGGGAGAATTTAGAGAGACCAATTAACCTAACAGTCATGTTTTTGGACTGTGGGAGGAAGCCGGAGTACCCGGAGAGAACCCACGCATGCACAGGGAGAACATGCAAACTCCATGCAGAAAGACCCCGGCCGGGAATCGAACCCAGGACCTTCTTGCTGCAAGGCAACAGTGCTACCAACTGCGCCACTGTGCAGCCCCGACTTGTAAATCATAAATAGCAAATTGTTTAATATTTTTAGCATTTTATTGTGCTGTTCATAAACTAATATGTCTGTTAACATTGCTACCGAACTGAATATTTACTCCCTTATTATTACGATTAATATAACTACTTAATCTGCTGTACTTTTATTGCTTTGTCAGTTCTTTTAAATCCTAACATTATTAAATGTTAACATTTTGTGGAGTTTTGTTTCAATTTACTAAAAATTACTATGATTGTTAATTAATCTGTAGGTTTACACAACTTTCATCCCAAATTATTTACATATTTAAAATTGTCTTTTCAATTTCTTATTCATGAATCAAGAGCGAATTTAAAAGTTATTCTGAGTAGGAATGTAAAGTTTTGGGATTGATATTCTATGTGGAATGTAAGCTGGTCGTGAGGACCCCTCTTGGCCCCAAGGGGCCCTAAGTAGCAGCTTACTTTGCCTTGGACTAACGCTGTCATAGTCAAGTGATGCATTATTTGGATAATTCTTTTTATTTTTATTTTTTTTTTTTTGGCAAAACATGTAATATTGATCTAAAAATACCCAGTTGGTTGAAAATTCATATTGTATCTCAAATAGACAAAACTGTGAGTGTTTCATTTCTCTCTTAGCCCTTCTGGGTGCAAAAATCTATCAGTCTCTCTGATAAGAGCTGGGGTGTTTATCTACCTAGTACATTCCTATTTCCCCACATATGCTGGTGGGATCAGAGACCAGAGGACGCTTGCAGATTGCTCAGACTGTGGGAGAAGGGCGCGTCAATGGCCAGAGAGAATGAAAAATGTGAGCGGAAATATAGAGGCTGTGTGCATAACGAATAGGATGGGATGAGAGCTGCACGGCATGCAGTAACGCAGCCAGAGAGGAAAGAAGGTGGTTTGTGTGTCTCTAATCCTGCTTGGGAGGGGGGTGGGTGTGTGTGGAGTAGAGAAAGCACGAGACTGAAGAGAGGAGGGGCTTCGGAGAGCAACCGGAGGCTGTGGTGGAGTGGGAGTGTGCCTATTCTGATTTCACCACTACACGAGCTCCCATCCCCCCCTCACATTTCCTACTCTCCTCCAGTCTCCTCAATGGGAGCCAGACATGTACCACCATTGTGTGCCTCCTGCATATACCCCCAGCCCCACTCTGCACCATGTTAAACTAGGACACTGGTATACCCACCATTTTGAGTTGTGGGAGTTGTATATTTAGGAAGAGAGATGTGGAAAATGGAGTACCGCCAAAACAGAAAACATGTTTGTTCTATGAATTTACTCTGCATTCCACTAAGCATGTTGTTTGTTTTGTTTCTCCTAAAAGCTAAATCTGACTTGTAGTAATCCAAATCCTTTACTACTGTTTCCCCAAAGTGATGCAGTCTCAAGGAAGCACTTCCACCCAGCCCTCCTTCGATTCCCTGAGTTCCAGCGACAGCCTCGTGCTCAGCGACTCGGAACAGATGGAGGACGACACTGACGTCTTTTTGACGGACAGCTCTTCCTCTGTCACCATCGGCGAAGTGGCATCCAAAAAGGAGCGGGGCTCGAGGAGCCCCAGGTCACAATGGGCGTACAGCGGCTTCTCGGGCGAGGAAGAGGCATACAGGTCGCAGAATGACGGCAAGGGGGCAAACTTCAGCATGCTCAATGCAGATGCTGCGAGCCAGAGACCCAAATCAGACGGAGATCTGCTGTTTGCTCAGAAGGTAAAGGAGGAGAGGAGAGGCATGACATGGCAGTGTTTGTACAGAGGGGGGCCTCTTCTGAAACTAATCTATCTGCTCTGTCTTATTTTCTGCCAGTGTGCTGAGCTGCAGGGTTTTGTCAGGCCGCTTCTCGAGTTGCTGAATGGGCTGAAGAGTGGCCGATTCGACCACGGTAAGCATTCCTAAATCTCTGCCTCCTGCAAGCGTGGTGTAGGTACATACAGACTGTAAGGACTTCTCTACCGGACTGAGGAGTTTTCCTCTGGACTCAAGTGTGCATTGATAAGGCACAATGTGCAACTAGCACGACACTACAGCCTCGCTCCTTACATATGACCTCTGTGGGGTTTGAGTGAAAGTGGTGCCTGAGGTGGAGGCTGTATGTGTTCTCATGTGTCCGCTCACTGTAAATCATGACAGGTGGATTATGTATTTGATTGACAGGTTTAAGCAGTTTCCAGCAGAGCGTCGCCATGGATCGCATCCAGAGGATTGTCGGGGTTTTGCAGAGACCAGACTGTGGGTAAGAAGTCATCCACATTGTCTTCATGTTCACACACGCTATTTATAGAGTGCTTTGCAAAAATATTCACATTTTGTCACCTTAAAACCACAAAGTTCGATGTATTTATAAGAACTTTGAGATAGATTAGCATGAATTGAGTCGTTACTCTATAAAGTGGAAGGACAATTATACTAAGTTTTTATTTATATTTGCCCCTGAAGTAAATCCAGAGCATCAAATTGTCTTCATAAATAGTCTTGTAAATAAATAGTCAATCTATGTGTAATACAATCTCAGTGTAAATCTTGCTGTTCTATGAAGGCCTCAGAGGTTTGTTGGATATAATAATAATGAAAAAGGAGCAAATAAAGTTGCAGGAGCAGCAGGGATCAACTGCTCAGGTGGAAAAATCTACTGGCAGAAAAATTATTAGTTTTGGCTTGAATAAACGTGGGCTTCATGGAAAATGGCCCAAAGAAAACCATTCCTGTTTTCACTTTGCCACACATCGTGTAGGGCAGTGGTCCCCAACCCTGGTCCTCAGGGACTGCTGTCCTGCATGTTTTTAATGAGTGTGGACTCATCACAGCTGATGCATATAATTGCATCACCTCCTTTGCATTCTTTCAATTGCTGCAGAAGCCAGTTAATCACCTGTTCATTTAACCCAGGTGTGCAACAGCAGGATTACACCTAAAATATGCAGGACAGTGGGCCCTGAGGACCAGGGTTGGGGACCACTGGTGTAGGGGACATAGCAAACTTGTTAAAAAAGATAATTTGGTCAGATGAGATGAGAACTGAACTTTCTATTGGGGCATTATACAGCCAGAATCACAATGGAGCGGTTTAGATTAATCGGTTTGTTAATCTAAATCGATTAACAAACCGATTAATCGGATGTTAGAATGGCCTAGTCAGACATAAATAGAGTTTACAATCTGTGGCAATACTTGATAATTGCTGTCAAAGACGTGTTCCTTCCCATCTGACTGGTCTGGAGCTGTTTTGCAAAGCAGAACTGGCAAAACTTTTAGTATCTATCTGAGCAAACTGTGAGTCATTCAGAGACGCTGAATACAGATACATGCCAGATTTTTATTTGTAGCAAAATTCAGTAAACCATGTATCCCTTTCCTGGAAATTTACAGTTATGCACTACTTTGTGTTGGTGCATGTCATAAAATCTCTGTGGAAAAAACATTGACGTTTTTAGTTGTAATGTGATAAAATATGTACAATTTAAGGGACATTAATATTTTTTCTGTGCAGGGGCCTTTATCTGACATCTACTTCCATAAATGTCAGGATTATTAAACTGTTCAAAAGCTTTTGGAGGTGTTTTTCAGTTTCAACTCTCTGTGCCTGCTGCATGTTTAACTGAGCGCTCCAATGAGTAGATTCACAGCATCCATCAGGAGTACCGGGCAACACTAAACGCTTGGTGATGATTTTCCCAACGTTTTCTGACTTTTTTTTTTTTCTTTGTATTTTAGGGAGAAGCACCTGAACACTTTGCTCCAGGTGGAGGTGATGCTAAAGCTCTGGTTTCCCCATATCTCTGCTCAGCCTGTGTCTTCGTCCTCCAGTTTCTCCACTTCCCCCACTCACTCCCTCCAGGACACTTCCAGCTCCACTCCGCCACACAAACATCGGGACCAGCTGCATATCCCCGTCAAGGTGAAAATGCGTGCATTTCGTCAGTCTGCTTGCGCAAATAAGCCCCTCCCCCTCCAGCGGCCACGCCGCTGAGAGTTAATATTCATTTGCTTGCTCTCCTGTTCATTTTCCAGAAGCGCAGACTCAGCTGGACAGACACTGACTCCCCCACGCCCTCCCCTGTACCTATCAAGTGCCGTCGTACCGGTGGAGAGGAGAGGAGGAAGAAGCACACTCAAGATGAAAGGGATCAGTCTGCTGCTTCTCCACTGCTGGCTTCTGACACAAACCCGAGTTTGCCAGATGTGGTCTGCAGCAGCCAGCTAAACAGCGACACAAAGGGAAATGACAGCGAGGGCGAGGAGCTGGACCAGCGCTCAAAGTACAAGGCGACCCAGAGCTCCGAGCCGAGGCTGACGTGGGTGCACGTCGCTCCCATCCCGTCCCCCCGAAAAACGTGCATCTCGCATGAGGCCATAAAAACGGAAAGTGTCGGCAAAATCGTTCTCACAGCAGCGAGCAGGGGCAGTCCAGCTATGCAAGACTGCTTCATCTCATCCACCACGCCCTCTAAAAACCCCAAAAATCAGAAGAAACCAACACAGTGCCAAAGCCAGCCCATTGCTGCTGGACTGCAAGGTGAGACAGAGAGCACTGGGACATGTCAAGGTCAAAACCAGCCTGCATTTGTCTCGCTGAAGCCTCTGGCTCGGGTATGCCCCTCCACCGTGGAGACCTGACACACAGAGAGAGCAAAAAGCCAGCAGCCTTGCTCTCCTTAAACCACCTGAGGCATAAAGCTGCTGCAACACAAAGAAAGGGATGAAAGCGTTGTTTATGAATGCATTTCAAAAGGAAGAGAATAGCAGTTAGTGGAGGTGGATATAAACGATAAATTGCTATGGGTAAATTTGAAGGGATGGGGAAATTTTTGAAGTGAAGTTCTGATCAAGCATTACAAGCACTAAATGTCTTATCTGGGTTTTGTTTAATATAAATCTAAGTAGTTGGTCTAAAAGCAGACTCATGCTGATGTCATAGTGGTTTATTGAAACACTACCTATTATTTAAACTGTTTTGTGGTTATTTACACAGAAAATTGTGATAATTTACATAACAATTGGTATTGGAGGCAGCGTTAGACATGGTCTTCCTCTGTGAAACGCATACTGACAACAGAACATGTGAAGTACGTGTCAAACGCAAGGCCCAGGGGCCAAATAAGGCCAACCGTAGCTTTTTACGTGGCCCTCTAGACTCCAATTTACATCAATAAGTCCCTCCAGTTTTTCAACAAATTTGCAAAACTCACTTAAAATTGACACAAAGTCTGCCGATTCCCACATTTTATTCTGATTTTTACCACTTTTTTTTTTTTTCTCTTCTCAAAATTGGCCTAAAACATCGGGTTTAACCTTCCTTGATGTCAAGTTATGGTCAATACGGCGATTAATAAAGTCATTTAACATCATACATTAGCACAAAAATCATAAAAATTCCTTGCAAATATTTCTAAATTAGTGCCACAAAATGATTTTGATTGCAAAAGAAACACAGACATTCATGAAATGCTGGATGGACTGACCACTGTGGAAAGATGCTCAACATTATGTAATTTTAAGAAACACTTACTGAATGCTGAAACAAACAACTATTTATTGATATTTTAACAGTTTAATTGGTTTTATCAATACATTCTGGCACTACTGGCCCTTTAAGAGCATTCAGAATTTTGATGTGGCCCAAAATCAAAATGAGTTAAACACCTCTGGTGTAAAGTGTTCCTGGTTGGAGTAACTATGTGGTATGGAAAAGGTTTAAGTGAATGGCAGTATACTTTTATGCCTATTTTAGTAGGAAAAACGCTTCCTTTGTTCAATTCCCACAGGAAGTTTCACACAGGAAGATCACTGGCGGCGGAGCGCCTCCCACCTCCATCGCCTCTATGAGTAATCATTGGATTTTGTGTGAATAACCAACAAATCCAAATGACTAAAGGCTCACAAAATAGCGTGTAGATACCCCGCTGTGGTGCTTTTGAGGCTGGACTTGTTTTACAACTGTAGAAGTCCAGGCCCAACTATCCCAAATTTATACTAGATCAAGATTTAATGAGAGTTATCCACCAATGGTAAGATAACCGTTAACAGAAGCTCACTTAAAAATATCCAAACTATCCCTTTGAACTTTTTATTTTTTAAATACACAATATGGAATATAATGTGTTTCAGATATATATTAAAAAAAACTATTGATAAAGTAATATTCTTAATTTTATATTAGTCCAAACATGCACTAAAAGAGGTTATAATTAAAAAACTAGAATACACCTAAAGATCAGGAATACAGGTGCAAAGATGGTCGATGGAGATTGGAACAAGTTTCAGGAGCAATTAAGAGAATAACTTCATAGCATGAAAGCAAACAATATATTCAGAGATAGCTGTTTTCGCACAACTTTATCTTAAACTTGAAACTTTACAAACTTTGGAGTCTGATGTCAGTATTTCAAATAAAACCCTAGAATGCTATGATTCCAATCAGAGCATTTAACAGAGTGAGCTAATATTTGTTTTATGACAGGAAGTCCTGTTTGATTTTACAACTAACTGTAGATAGGATAGGAGAAAAATAAGTGTGAAGTGAGTAAAGCCAAATCCTGTGGCTTTTAAGGTGAAAAATACAGCACTGACTAATTAATATGCTGTATATGTGGTGTGTTGGAGTCCGTGAAGATGGTGGAAAACAAACATCTAACATCCCACGAATGTATTCCAAAATGTTTGAACTCTTCACATCCAGAGGAGCGACGCCGTAGCAACGACCCGTCTCGCTGTGAATCAGGCGCTGCTGCCCAGTGTCTGTCTGCAAACCGACCGGCGATCAGGGTCAAGAAAGACTTTTTTCTTTTTTTCTTTTTAATGACCAGCCTGAGAGAAGCAAACAGAAAAGACAGCAACCACTCAGACATAAGACTCTAGTTCCACTGTTAATTTATTCACATTTCAATCAGACACTGCAGCTATTTATTATTGTTTATATTTATTTATTGGGCAGCTGATTACCGCCTGCTGTGCATTCGCATAGTTTGGCCCAGTTTCCTTTTCGAGGGTTTTCGATACTTTTGACATTTCATGTGTTTTTTACTACTATCATGAGGAGAAAAAAGGAGGCAGATAAAATATTTCGACTGGACTAATGGACTACTGTGCCTTTTTGCCAATGTGTTTGAAAAAGATCTTGGTGCTTTCAGTGCATTTTGATTGTTTGCATTTCACAAAACCAATAACACATTCAATCAAGGAAAGCCAACATGTAGTCTGTACTTTTTAAAAATGCATCAAAACCAACAACATAGTAGACAACTAAACCAACAGCGTCCAGATCCGATATCCTGATATCTGTTTGTCCTCACTTCCCACATCTCAAGCTGATATGGTGTGTGTATGTGTTCAGGTAATTTGGTGAGAAACCAGTAATGTAAAAACAAAAACAAGGGTTTACTTGATTTCTTTTATCTTCAAACACAAAAATATTTCTAGTAAGGTACGTAATTCTGTGACTATCCATCACCGTGACTGTAGGAGGCGCTGTCTTAGCCGTAGGCTAACAAAATTTTTCACAAATGGCAATGAACAAAAACATAGAAAATTAACACTTTTTTATTTATTTGGATGAGGATTTTTAAGAAATTATGTAATATTTAATTTTATGTTAAAAACGCTCATCCCTGCCATTTATGGGCAATGGTGTCACAAAGATCCTTGCTATCACATATTGATGTTTGGGGAAAAAAAAAAATTGCCATTGTTTTTTTTTTATATATATATATATATATAAAAATAAAAAAATGTTTCTGGCAAGGGTTCCACAAAAAAAAAAGACTTGTATTTCCCTTTTTTAGTTTGTATTGTATCTTGAAATCAGATAGCCACTTCTTTTTGTTGTTGTATTTTATTACTAATTTGTGGTTGAAGAAATCTGGTTTTAAGGCTTCCACAGACCGAATATGCACACTGTCAGCAGTGGCTATAAATTTTGTTGTGTATGATTGAGCATAATCTTTATTTAACGCTCTTTTTGGGCTCTAATCAGCGATGGAGCTAATTGAACTGCTGGTGCTCTTAAAAGAAAAAAAAATATATATATAAATTAGCTAGAAAATCTTTATTTGTACTACATGCTTCATAGGACCCCCTTATTTATTTTTAAATTAAAAAATAAGCTAACATTCATATAAATATTAAGCTATCTTTATCATTGTGATCGAATCAACTTGTATTAAAAAAAAGAAGCATATAAATATTGAAATTATTTGTAATTTTTTTTTTGTAATTCACTAATTTTGTACCGAGGGAGGTGACACCTCTTAAAACACCCACATGTAAACACAGAGCCCCCCTGGCAGACATCATGTTACTGCCCATGTTTTTGGAGCAACGAGCACACAAACCCTCCGTCACAGATCCAGACTCTGGATCAGAGCCTAAGGGCGGGGGGGTTGTCTTCCACCTCACTCTTGTTTACTGTTGAAGTATGATAGAGAAACCAATTGCACTTATTTGTTAACCTGCTTTTTTTTTTTGGCTTTCTCGGATGTATGTTTTGGGGGGTTTATTTTTACTGTTGCATCCACTGCTGATTAGTCAGGAATAACAATGTTTTGTTTATTTTAGCTGCCTTTCTCTCATTATACGCTGACTGTAAACGCGTCCCTTCCCCCATTCGGCTGCACTGCTCTGCCCTTGCCATCTCTGCTACATCCCCCTCAATCCTGTTAGTATCTTCCTCTCAAACGAAGCTATTTCTTTCTTTCACTTTCATCTTTTTTCTGATATTATCCTCCTGACTACTTTGTTTTCCAGCAATGACACAAGACAGAAATCTTTTAATAAACTACACATTTTTGAAAGTGAAGATGCATTCTGGATTTTTTTCCCTGTGTTTTCTATGACAGAAAAAAGTTACATTTTCTTTCCATATTTGCTGTTTGGCTTTGTTCATTATGATGCCGTGATACGAGTCAGACTTGACGTGTTTTGAAAGGCAGCTCTCACTAAACAGATGTGACTCAGTGGGGTGCAGATTTAGAGACTGTACATTTTGAAGTGCATGTGAGCTTGAAGGGTGGGGGGTTGAAGGAAGGAGGATGTATGGTGTGAGACTACTGACTCTAATCTGACTGAAAGTAGTAGGGGGCTGGCTGATCCTCCAACCAGCTGCTACTGCTGAGCCCAAACATTACTGCCGTGTATTTGTGTGCAAATTTAGGTTAGGAAATCCTAATTAGTAACAACCTCCTAGAAATAGAAGAAGAGTCTGGCATGGGGGGTGTCTCAAGTGCATCCAGGGGTATCATGAATGAAAGGGGCGGGGGAAAAAAGTAGATTCACTTGATCTGAATATTCAAAGTTTTGGGAGTCCAAAGTAGATCTGATATGTTGCTTATAGTTATTGTGAAAATCTACACAAGTTTTTTGTGTGAAAAATTAACTTTTCCACATATGACATTCATCAAGTATTCATGTAAAAATATATTACGTGAGTTCACACTACTTATTAATTATATTCAATCTGATTAACCTGAAAGGAAGTTCAGCTGAGATAAAAGGGTTTGTTGATTTTTGCTAATTTTTATAATTTAGCTAAAGCCATAGTTCTCACAAAGGCTACTAAGGGGAAAAAAAGTTTATCAAGTTAACAATAAAGGTAAAGCTGATAAGAAATTTCTTTAAAAATCAATAAAAATAGGAGATAGAAACTGATCAGACACTGCTAAAACACTGAAATAATCTCTGAAGAAGCTGCAGAAACTTCTGGTTGGCACCGGAGCTGCTGGATGTGTTACTAAATCACTAAATAACACATCCGGTTTTGGCTTAAAGAAACTGCTATGGTCTGATAAATCCAACTTGAACTTTGGGACTCAACTCCCAAAAGATACGTTTATCACAAATCCAACACATCGGCAAAAGAACACTGTACCCAAAGTGAAATAAGGTGGAAGCAGAATCATGGGCAAGGATTAATTTTTTTAAATGGAACGAGTGTTTCTGTAAAGATGGGTGAAATCAGGAAATCAGGGTCCAAACACAGATCTGTTTTTAAGGTCTCAGCTTTAAAGGGCGATTATTTTTCAGCTTCACAGCAAGGTAAATCATACACAACAATCTATTTAACATTTTATTCACCAAAAGAAATGAAATGTTACAAATGGTAAAATGAGAGTCTAGAACTAAATCTGACAGAAAAAGTGTGACCTGACAGGCTTGGAGAACTGCCACAAGCAGACAAATAAAAAGTAGCAACAAACATAGGGAAAAAAAAGTCACTAATATTTTGCTGGATCACTAATACCTTTGATTTTAGCACACAATTGCTACACAGGCAATTTTGTTGAGAAAAATAATTACAATGAGAAATTGTCATCAGTAAATAGATTTACACAAATAATATAATTCGTGAAAAGTTTTTTATGTGTTATTGTGCTCCTAAAGGTTTTATACAACTTTATCAGCTACGCTTCTAAATGTGTACTAATTCAGAGAATCTGTAATGACTGGAGATATTTTGAACTTGACATTTTCAGAACACCTTACATGTTCATTATTTTAATAATATTTAATTAAAATTCAGTAAAATATGAAGAAATATTTGGAAAATTATGATTTATCTCATAACGGCCATTAAAAAAAAACAGTGAAACATTGTAATTTCCTCTTTATGCTGGAGTGTTGCGTGGTTGAATTTAATAGGGTGGGGTTTGGCTCTTTGGTCAAGCAGGATGAAACCAGCAGCAGTGCATACACGACATTCTTACACGTAAACATACAAGCACCACACATCACATTCAGCTCAGGCGTGCACTGCTTTCTGACACAGTGACTGGCTAATTTCACGATGGGCCTGTCTCTGACACACTGATTGTGCTGCGCTACAAAACCAGAGACGGCCCACCTCCTCTCCCTCTCTCTCAGCCCCCCCTTGTATCCATGCAGTTTTTAGCAGAGGAGCAGTTGCCCTGCTTCTCCCCAACACAGCAACACACCCCTTTTTCTTCTCTGAAGCATGGAAACCAGGGGCAAGAAGACAGGGATGTGCTGGGGGTCAGTCAAGGACATTGACATTGCTGCAGCTTAATTAAAACAAAAATGGCTTTTTGTTGTGTTTTAAAAGCTTACATTGAAAACTAACTCACCTTGAGCAAGCTATGTTGTATTAATTTTTCCATTTTTTAAAATTCCTTTGTATGAGTAAGCAACAAGACTAAACAGGAATTGGTAAAGCACCATTAATGCTCTTAATAGTTTTCACTTCTCTGAGTATCCAACAAGCATGTGTGGGATTATTTGAGCATGTGTGTTCGGGCATCAATAGGATTTCACATAATGAACTTACTGCATCTCTTATCCGCTGTTGTGGAGGTTTTATTTGTGGGTCTGCGTCCCGTTGTTGAGCTTAACAAGTTGAGGGTGTCTGCGGCCGCACTTGCTGCGACCGTGAGGATGTTTAATGACACAATAAGGTGCTTAATCATTTATCCCAAACTCCCCTCCCCTCATAATTCAGTCTCTGTGCTCTGATAAAACCCTCTGAGCTAAAGACACACAGTGATTTTGCAGTAAA
Source organism: Xiphophorus couchianus (assembly GCF_001444195.1). NCBI lineage: Eukaryota > Metazoa > Chordata > Actinopteri > Cyprinodontiformes > Poeciliidae > Xiphophorus > Xiphophorus couchianus. Next base: position 14,527,461 of record NC_040230.1, on the reverse strand, counting down.
ACACACGGACACGCACACCCCCACAAGCACTTACTCATCCTAAGCCCACAGGGGAGTTTTAGTCCAGACTTGTCACAAAACAGCCTTGACGCAGATTTAAAATGCACAGTGGCAAACCCTGAAATGGAAATCAGAGCCACCTCGAAGTCATTTCTGCCCTTCCGGAGACCTCATCACTGACAGAGCTCACCGTGTTGAAGGGAACGCTTTCACCCACCATCTGTAACCCTCTATCACCATGACGCCACCTATTCAGTAAAGACGGAGACATCGGGGCCTCACCTTCAAGGACTCACGTGTTTCTCATGACATTGTGTGCAATATTTGGGACAAGGAAGAGCTAAAAGGCAACAACATCCTCATCAGTTTCTTAAGGACTGGATGTTTTAGTGCTCATGGTGACGCCATGTCGCATGACAGGGGAGCAGGTTGGACGTCAAAAAATGCACAAGATGCATGTAAATAGTGTTAGGAATGATTTTAATAAAAGCTAGACTGCATCAGTGAGTGATTTGGGTGGAAACGCTCCAGCCAAGGTGTGGAGTTCAGACAGCAAAGTCCCCTGCGACTGAATCATCCGAGCTGATTTACAACCCCTGTCATTTGTAATGGAATAAAACTGGGCCAGTATGAAGGAATTATACTGGAAACCTTTATACAAGATGAGAAACATTCTCAACAAAGTCACACACACATTGGAATACATATAAGAACAGATGAGTATTATGGAACAACACAACAGGTTGTATGTTATAAACCCAGGTCATCAGATCTGACCTTTGAACTACAAGGTCTGCTCTTTTCCAAGGTTCTTTAAGATGTCCTTGATGGACGATTTAGATCAGCTGAAACAATCTCTGATCCAAATGGTTCCTTGAGTCCCCAATGCATCAAGGTTGTTTTGACTCTAGAGTGTTACACTGTAAAACATTTGAAGGTGGTGCTGCCTTGAAAATGCGATTTAAGTCAACAACAAAATTGTTTTGGTTTTAACTCGGAAATTAAAGTTCATGAAGTTGATTTAACAACCAGAGACAAGTTGTCCAAACATTGTTTTTTAAGTTCATTAATCTTGAATTGTGATCTTTAACTTAGTGCTGCAATTTAAACCAAATAATTATGTCACAGTATGCATAAAAAAACTGCCCTCACCTACAGCACACATTTCTCTATTATTTTTACTCACAATATCAAGTTAAAATAACAACTTGTTTTACTTACGAGTAATTTAAATTGTTGTTTCAAATTGCATAAACTGAAAATAAATGTTATTAAACATCACAATGAACTCTGCTCTAAAACATCTAGTGTGAACAGGACATTATCCTCAAGCTTTGCAAGCTGTTAGTTGCATTCAAATAAACATTTGCCTTAATAACACAGAAGAGTCCGATAAATGTAACACACTTCCATCTCATTCAAGGTGCAACATAGGATACAAAAACATGCCACTAAGCACGTTGGGAAATAGTTCCCACTCCTGTCTTTTTCTTCTTTCAGTTTTTTAAGTGCTAACCTAAAAACTCTGGCTTATTCAACTCTTTGAGATATGACAAAAATAATAAAAAGTTAACACAACTGTACGTTTATCTTTCACAAACTCACATATTCAGGTTCAAAATCTAAAACTCGCTAAATTTATTTGACTGGAAGAGTACAAGATAGTAGACACAACTAAAAGCGGCTCAAATGTTTCACAGTGTATGCTTAGAAAGGTGTTGAATCTGTGAGTTAGTCTCAACGCTGTTAAATGAATACATGACCACGTAACCTTATGTTAAACTCTGAAACTGAACTCACTGTTTTTTTTAATAGAATTATATTGGAGGGTGTTACATTTTTTGATATGCGTAGCCACATATTTCCCAAAACTTTGCTTGTGATCGACTGATCAGCACTTTGAAATGGTTCCTTCTTTGGACGCCGGAGAGAAAAATAAAGGTTTTCCCCACCCAAATTAGTTGTGATAGAAAGTTTGCTTTGTGCAACATATTCTTTGCCACGTTTGCCTAATTTTCCAAAGAAGACCCTGTAAAGTTTATGTATTTTTTCTCCACACCTCCAAAGCACTCACTGACTTTCTTCAAGTGTTTTGTTTACATTTGCATCCAGTATTGTTCCGAAATGATCCAAGTGAGCAATCACCAAGACATCTAATAAACAGCACTGTTCTAATAAAACTGTCCTATAAAAACAGCCTACCGAGCCTGGGGAGAAAGAACTGCTGTTTGAGGCTGACAGAAGTGAGGGAACACCAGAGCAGAAACTGAAGTTGGTTCTGAGAAAACTAAGAGCCTGTCTGAGCTCTGAAAGTAAACATTTTATTCCCCTGTTCTATTGCGACGATGGCGATGTGAGAACAGGGATGTGGCCAGCTGGTTTGGAAACTTTGAATCTTTCCTTTGTCTTCTCCCTAACATTTTCCGTCAAATTTTTTTTGCAAGGCGTTAGAACTCAGAATATCAGTCTGCAAAAACCCTTTCTCAAGCTCCTCAGAGAGCAGTGCACTTCTGGTAACACTGAAACATTGAATCATCTTATAAAATATTTCACTTTGTTCAGTTTTCTGTCCTTTTTCAGAAAGCATCCATCTACATGTAGTAGATGCCTCCTTTTGTGATATTTGTTTTGTTTTCTTACTGTAATTAATTGGTCGTGTAAAGAACAATTGTAACACTAGGTTAGGTGAATTTTATTTTTATTGTAAGTCTTTTAATTGTGATAATTATAAAGAGCCTCTACTCCTTAATGTGCATGTAGAAAATCATTCACAGGGGAGGAAGCTTAACAGATAATTACAATAAAATCATTTATCGTTTCATAATTAATGACACACAAAATATGTGAAAATCACTGCTGTGTTATCCAGCGATAAACATGGGATATATTTACGCCATCCTCATCACATAACTGCATGATGCTGCAGTTCAGTTGTCGCGCTGTGTTTGCCAGTTTGGAAAGGAGCCTGTGTGTTTTTGTTTTCCTGTTGCACAGAAATATCTGTGGTATTGTCATATTATGTGCTGAGGGGTCATTACATAATAGAGTTGGCAGGAGAGTCAGGGGCTTAAGGGGGTTCAGCACATGTGATGAGCCACAGAACGGCTCAGGTTGATCACCGGTGGCGGTGAGGGAGTCTGTTTGCCGTATTTACTGACTCACTAATCATTTGATTACAACTGATCACAATATTACTTTGCAAATTATGCGGTTGTTTAAAGAGGTTGAAGGTAAATAGGTAGACAAAGAGCTACTGAAAAACGTTAGGATATGATTTTCTGAAAGGTTATTTTTTGTTACCCATTTCAGCTTCTAAAGAGAAGGTTCCTCCGAGTTATTGCAGTGTCCATTTTATGCACAATGCATCAGGGAACTATTTACAGCTTTTCATTTTTTTCACATTTTGGTATGTTACAGCTTTTTGTTTCTTCTGGTCTACCTAGCTCTAAGGTGCGTTTCTGCCCGTCTCTACATTGAAAGGCCGATTAGTGGAGAACAATAGCACTGACTGACCTTGTAGAAGTTTCCAGTATTTCCACAAGTGAATGGTGAAGCTCAGGGATCAACAGATTCTTGTTCCCCTCTCTTACCAAGACCCTTCTCCCCTAAATACTCAGTTTTAACGAGCAACCAGATTAAAGGAGGGTCCTGATTGTTCCAAGCTTCTTGCATTTCCAATTAATGGAGACCCCACTGCTTTTTAAGACAGTGCTTCCAGATTTGTCTTGTATTCCTTCCCAGATTTGTGCTATATGGTGTTGGTGTCATTGCTTGGTGGTCTGATAATCACAGTTAAAATTGAGATCTTCTGTAGATAAGTGTGATCCATATGGAAGCATAGGTAAATTTAAAATATGCTATAGTCTGGTTGTTTATTTGTGGATGCATGGGCGAGGCAGGTAAGCAGATAAGCAGGTATGCGGTGAACTCGAGAGGGCGTTGCCCCAATGAAGGAGCATTTAGACAAGTGTGTAAGGATCATGGACTTTTACAGTGTAAATAGAAATTTGTCATCTTAACAACTAAAACAAGGCCAAACTTGAATATGGTGTGTGTCTCTGTGCAGTTTTGTCCGGACTGCCACACTCTGCACTAAGTGGACACGGCCCGTGGTAGGAGGAGGGGGTAGACGGGTGTAGCCTCAGGCTTACCACCACTGATTCATACTCACGCTACTACAAGTGCAGTGTGCTGACCCACATCACGCAAAGAAAGCCAAAAGGAAGGGGTGGGTCCTCAGTGAAGGGAGATCATATGATAATCCCATGTTTTTCAAACCAGTTTTCTGGGTGCACCAGTCAGGCAATATTTAACCTGAGACTAACTGCACTTGCAATTATAGAAATATCTAGTTTTACCTAATAAAACTCAATCTAACTTATCATATAGAACACACAGCAACAAAAAAGCCTCCCAAAACAGACAAACCTTCAGTGTAATTTCAAAGCATTTAATTTAATTTCTTTCACCTAACATTTGAGCTCACTCAAAATATACCAGTGAGACAAGGTGCAGACAGAGAGGACAAACTTAGTTTTAGTCTTTAATTTATGCATAAATCAATAAAAAAATAATAGGAGAAACTTATACTCCAATTTAATTTCATTGCATACTTTTAATGATATGTTGCATATTAAAGTTGTATTTTAAAGGATAAACAACAATGTTAACCTTCATAATTAAGCAACTGGACATTTTTAAGTTTATTTCTATATGTTTTTCATGTTTTTTGCAAACTACACGCTTAAAATGCCTGAGGAAAGTCGACAGTTTCTTGTACAGTGGACAAGCAGTGAAACCAACATCTTGGAGAGACATCTCAGCAGAAAGTGGCAGAGAAGAACAAGTTTGGATGTACATGTTATGTTACATTGTCAGAATTATGGTGAAGAAAGACAACCATTGATTCAAAATTTAACTTGAGTTGAACTAAAACTAAATTTAGTTTAATTAGAAATCACTCGAAAAGTAAAGGTTATCGCATAATATTTCGTTATCTTAGACTATACTCTCCTTCAGTGACATTCTGCTCCACACTCCATACCAGTCGGTGGCGGTAATGCACCAATTTCATTGTTTCCCAACCGCCAAAAAACATCAAAGAAGAAGTTTGAATTTCCTGTTCCGGGTCCTCTAACAGAAACGTCGCGTGAACGGCGCGGCTAAACAGAAAGTTTTGGATGAAAACGTGAACATTTGAGCTTTTTCAGCATCTAAAACCTGCTCGTCTTGGCCGGAATTGTACAGCAAACGTGTACTCGGGGATTGACCTTCAAATTCAAGAGGTTTGAAAGCTTTATTAAGGCAAAGTACATCTATGTTGGTGGCCCATATACAGTAGTGAGCTAACGCCTATTAGCATGTTACTGGGGAGTTTCGGATGTGATTGATCTTAGCTAGTTTGTTGCTCCATGTTAGCAAAGCTAGCCATGTACTGAAACATAATATTTAACGAATAACTGAAAGACGTAGACTTTGCTCAACATGTGTGTTTTTAGGTCACTTGTGCGACTCTCAAAGAGTGCTTGAGCTTATGCAACGTCCTGTTTGGCACATTCAGATCCTAAGAGAAAATCTGTTAAATATAAGCTTGCCGCAAATTAAAAGCTGGTTATTGAGCTGAAGGCAGCTTTGAAACATTACCGAATTGTTATGTCTCGCAGTATTGGAGGATGTCTCTGCCAAAGCGAGAGGTGGAGGAGCTGCGACCCTGGGTGGAGCGCACCGTGAAGAAGGTGCTGGGTTTCTCAGAGCCCACTGTGGTCACCGCAGCTTTACACTGCGTTGGGAAGGGGCTGGATAAAAAGAAGACCACAGGTAACTAACAGTCAAACTTTTTTTAAATTGAGCGATTTCTGCTCCCTTTCCAGTTTTTTTTTTTTTTTTTTTTTTTTTGCTATCTGCGGGATATTTAAAACAGCAGTTTGTAACTTTTATTAAAAGAAAATGTTTTTTTCTTATTACATATTTATAAAAACTGTAACTATGTTGTAACAATATGGTAAGAGACAGATAATCCTCCTCTGCCTTCTCCCAATGGGTCTGCTGTCACCTGAACAAATACACTGCTTTGTCAGAAATAACCAATCAGAGCCAGGAGGAGGGTCTTAGTGCTGTCAGTCACTCTTGTGTACATGCTGCTCACAGCTTCCCTCTGCTACACTACAGTTGGTTCACCACAACAAAAACTGACATGAAAGCTAAGGGTAGTTAGCATAGCCATCAGTGGCAGCAGATAAACTGGCAGCATACACAAGGTTGATTGACAGCACTAAGACATTCCTCCTGTCTCTGATTGGTTGTTTTTGACAGGGAGCGCTGTATTTCTTCAGACGGTAGCTCAGGGAGGCAGTGGGAGTGCTTGATTATTATTTTTTTAATTATTATTATTATCTGTCTCATACTGTCAGGACATGGTGGCAGTTTTAACAAATATGTAAAAAAAAAAAAAAAAAAAAAGAATTAAAAGTTACATACTGTAGCTTTACATATAGCTTTAGGTCAAGCTGTCACTATCAGACCTAAACATGACATAAATAAAAGCAGTAGGTTCAAATAATTACAGTGTTTGCGATAACATGTTACTGTGACTATTAAATCGCCCTTGAATTTGTGTTAATTATTTAAACACTTGTTTGCCCTTAGACCAGCTGCGTCCGATCCTCGATGACTCTGCAGGAGGTTTTGTGGAACGTCTGTTTGAAGCTCTCGAGGAAAGCCGCAACAGCCGTGGCGGCAAAGGAGCGAGTGAAAAACACCGCAAGAGAGAACTTAAGGTAACAAGAGACTGGTGCTCTGACCTTTCGACAAGGTCAGAGCAACTTATGAAAGGTGCTCTGAGTCTGTATAAGAATTTATATAGACTCCATTAAAATTATACAGTATCACTTAGTGACAAAGTACAACAACTGAAAAAACTTGTGTGTTTGCTCGTGATTTGGCTGTTTGGACTAAGGAGGTTTTTGGAGAGGAGTCAGACACAGGAGCAGTGCAAGTTGCTCCAGATGCAGGAGATGGAACAACAGCCAAGAGGAAGCGAGTCCCACGCTTTCAGGAGGTGGAAGAGCCCGAGGTGATTCCCGGACCTCCATCTGAAAGCCCTGGTATGCTCACCAAAATGCAGGTAAAATAAATTATTGTGCATCTCACATGTACTGTATGTCTTTAGTTAGTCAAGTTTTAAGAACTGTCCTACTTTCTGCTTCTCAAACAGATCAAGCAGATGATGGAAGCAGCCACTAAGCAGATAGAAGAAAGGAAGAAACAGCTGAGCTTTACTTCGCCTGCAACAGTAAGTCTTTATTCAAACCCTCAGATACTAGACCAAAAACAAATAAACATTTGACATTTTTATAACATCCAGCCATTCATCACACTAAACTACTGGCCCATTTTCTGACATCGCTTGTTGTCTGTTCTCACAATCACAGGGTGATGGATCACGGCTTCTTGGTGCTGCTGCTGGTGGAGCCTCGTCTATTGCCCCCTCTCAGGCTGCCAGCTTTATGAACGATGCCATAGAGAAAGCCCGCAAAGCAGCTGAGCTTCAGGCCCGGATCCAGTCCCAGTTAGCTCAGAAGCCTGGTATCCTCAACACTTTTGTGAACACGGGGCCTCCAAACCTAGTCGCTCTTGCTAATCTGCACGCCATGGGAATTGCACCACCGTTAGTAACAACTTGGAAAAACAATTTTGCACAAGAAAATCTGGGGTTTAATGCGGTTATAGCTAAAAATGTCCTTTTATATGTGTGAAATTACAGGAAAGTTGATATTAAAGAAGTGAACAAACCAACGCCTCTGATCCTGGACGACAAGGGCAGAACTGTTGATGCGACAGGCAAAGAGATTGAACTCACACATCGTATGCCCACACTCAAAGGTATCGCATTTCTTTCAGGTTGTCGTCAACTTTAAAACAAAAAATATTTAAAATTCAAATGGATTATATATTTTTGGATTATTCTGAACAGTTGTTTTATTTCTCAAAAATAATGAATTAAATGTGAAATGTTTTTGCTACATGGTGGTTGAATAGGTCACACTACCTGTGGTTACTGTTCAGTAGAATGAAGAATAAAGAAATTCAGATAGATATTACCAGAAAAAATGGAAAGAGTTCGCTTCATTTCTAGGTTTGCCTTAGATATTATGTCAGAAAAAAAGTGCTGGGAGACACTATAAATATTTGTTAGTCAGTATAGCGAGGGAAGAGCTGCTGTGTAATTTTATCTTTAAGAACAGGTGTGATTAGGGGTGTAACAGTACCTGTGTTCATACTGATTAGCCACAGCTTTATTGGTTTGGTACAGATATGTACCAAATATACTGTGCTGCATATAGCTGTACAAATGCAGAATGTTTGTGTTATTCCCTGGAGTTCCTAAAAACAAGATCATGTAAACCTTTTTTTCTAATTCTCGAATGTCTGCAAAGACTTATTTAAGAAATTATAAACAACATTGACTGTGTTCAAATGGTTTTATTTTTGTCTTTCATTGATAGCAAAAAACTCAGTCCAAAACTCCATTTGGTTCGATAGTGGCCACTTTGTGTTTGTTTGTCTTAGCTAAAGAGAACTGAAAATACTGTTTTAGGTACCATTAACACTGCTAGATGTCAAAAATATCAACATTAAAAAAATATTTAACTTAAAAATGTCTTTTTCTAAGAAAACAACATTTAACTCTAATTGAAGGAAAACCTATGCAGTCTGTGTGTAGTTTGTTTCCTAAAGTTTTTGCTGTAATGGAATCAAGATGGTAAATATTTGGAAGTATAAAAATCCATTAAGCAGCAACATAAGTTTACTGCCTATATTTTGAACATATTTTGAAGTTTACACACCACTGTTACACAAAGAAATTAAATCTTGATAAATTATTTAAAAACATACACAATGGTTACACAATGCAAGTAACCAGAAACAAATATCAAAGTAAGAAAATATACAATAAAAATCTGAATTAAACTGCTTCAACTATTTTGGAGTATGTGAACTAAATACTAGGTTAAACCTCCTTTTTGGCCTCTTAAGTTCACAATGGTAACTCTGAAATTAAATAAAGTTCTTCTGTCCAGGGAAGTTTTTTTTTCTGATATTTTATTATTTATTCATCTTTCACTCATAATTCCAACTAATTAAAAGGGTTTTCTTCTTTCTGTGCAGCCAACATACGAGCTGTAAAGAGGGAGCAGTTTCGCCAGCAGCTGAAGGAGAAGCCTGGGGACGACATAGAGTCCACGTCCTACTTTGACCAGCGGGTTCTCATAACTCCAGCCCAGCGGACTCGCAGGGGCTTCAAATTCCACGAACCGGGTCGCTTTGAGAAGATTGCTCAGAGAGTTAGAACCAAGGTAGAAGAAAGCTCTCCAAATGTAGATGCATATTCTGTTTAGTTAAATGGTTTGCAGTTTTCATGCACTTTTGTGTGTGTGCCTGTGCTCTTGCTTGTGTGGGGGGTGGGTGGGTGTGTGTGTGTGATTGTTTAATCCAATCAGGCCCAGCTGGAGAGGCTCCAGAATGAGATTGCCCAGGCTGCAAAGAAAACAGGAATCCAAGCTTCCACCAAATTGGCATTGATTGCTCCGAAAAAAGAGATTGGAGAAGGAGATGTGCCTAATATTGAGTGGTGGGATTCGTATATATTAAGCACCTACATGCCCATGTAAGGAAATGAATAAGGCTGTTCAGCCAAAGCTCAGTTATTTAATAATGCTGTATGACATTTGCAGAAAAAATAATAATGTTTAAAAGTGACTGACCTTTATCATGCTTTCTTTTTCTCTCTCTGTTGAAAAGAAATCCGGAATCAAAGTTTGAAGAGTTTGACCTTTTTGGTGTGACAAACCTAGTAGAACATCCTGCCCAAATTAGTCCTCCAGGTAAGGTGTGGGTTAAATGCATTTTATAACTTCTTGATACTCTACTATAGTTCTCCATTAAACTGTTTCAAGTAATTTAAGATCGAGTTTCAGTCAATACTCAGTCCCACTCCTCTTCTCATAATTCAGTTCAGCTCATTTCAGTTCAATTCCATCATTAGTAGTTTTTATATTTTATTTATGTTTTTTTTTCTAGTTGACACAGACAAGCCAGTAACTTTAGGTGTGTATCTAACAAAGAGAGAACAGAAGAAACTGAGAAGACAAACACGGAGGGAAGCACAAAAAGAAGTGCAGGAAAAGGTCCGTCTGGGTCTGATGCCTCCACCAGAACCAAAAGGTACACAAACACAAATATGGTCATAAATAGTTGCTGGGTTGGACCAAGCAGAACAATATTCTGCTAAATATTCACATAAAATGTGAATATTTAGAATTTTGTGGTTTTAACATTATACAATTTTACATTTGCTAATGTTTGTTTCTATTGATTTAGTACGTATCTCCAACCTGATGAGAGTCTTGGGAACGGAGGCTGTTCAGGATCCTACAAAAGTAGAAGCCCATGTGAGAGCGCAGATGGCAAAGAGACAAAAGTTTGTAGCATGGTTATTAATATCTTGGCATTTCTTTGACATTTAAAACTGAAGGACTTTCGTATAAATCAAGTTTTAATTTGTTGTCTAATTACAGAGCTCATGAAGAGGCCAATGCAGCTCGCAAGCTGACAGCAGAGCAGAGAAAAGAAAAGAAGGTTAAGAAGTTAAAAGAAGATCTAACTAATGGCGTTCACGCTACAGTATACAGGTAAGCAAACAGGACACGAGTCACTTGAGATATGCAGAAATACTTCTTACTATTATAAAAAAAAATTCTCGTTTAGGATTCGTAACTTGCAAAATCCGGCAAAGAAATTTAAGGTGGAGGCCAATGCAAACCAGCTATACCTGACGGGCACCGTGGTTCTGCACAGAGACGTCAATATAGTTGTGGTGGAGGGAGGTAAGAAATGATACAGAATCAAAATGCTAGTAAGGGTTGGAAGGCTTTTATAAAACCAGTGCATTTAAAGTTTTATTTTAATGGTTTATGTCAATGTGGTTGGCCAAAATGAGTTGTTTCTGCCTGGGGATCAGGAAGATTGACATTGAAGAAATTGGCATATTAGTGGCTGGCTCTTTACCCAACTCTTAATACGACACTTTTTAATTTATTTCCACATGCATAAAACATTTTTTTTGTTGTTTTTTTGTTTCACATGTAACTGGTTTAAATTCATTATGACAATATTTTATTTTTTACCATGTAGGCAAGAAATATATTCTTTCAAAAGCAAGTTGAGATATTTCCTTTTTTATATATATTGCCCATAATAATTATGAATAGATTTTTATTAGAAATCTAGCAAATTCTTTAGGTCTCAATTGGATAAAAACAGAACAAAATTTTGTAATTTCTCATCAAATTACAAAATTCTTTCTTTCAAGAAGCTTGCCATATTTAGCCAAGTGTAATAAGTTAATTAAAAGCGGATGTCGGGGCAGCAAAGTTTGCTTTTGAGTAACTGTCTCTGGTTAGATGTGGCTCATCCAATAGAATGCAAAAAATCATCGTTATTTAAAGATAAATACTGTGTGCCCAACATTTTCTATTGTAAAAAGATTTTAATTTGAGCTGTTTGCACAGAATGGGCAGAAACTAGATCTGCAAAGTTAGGAGAGATTGCACATCTAGATTTGTAGCTAGAATTGGAGTAAATGGTTCCGTAGAAAGCATTGACACAGTGGGGCTGGATGAAAAAAGGTATTTAATATTTTTAAGTATTTATTTGTAAGAAATGTTGAAAACATTGAATATATTTACATTCAAGTTGAACTTTCACATAAAATGTGAATATTTAGAATTTTGTGGTTTTAACATTATACAATTTTACATTTGCTTTATGTTTACAGTTAAATACTATTAGATTTACCCAAACAATGAGAGCGCTGTTCTGTTTGAACATATGCTGTTACTTTTTATACCATCTAATGCTTTTCTTGTATAATTCTGTAAATAGTCTGCTGGCCTTTAAACTATTAGATTTTCATGTTGCACTTAAAATGTTGATTTTTTTTTTCTTCCCATTTTAGGCCCTAAAGCCCAGAAAAAGTTTAAGAGGCTGATGATGCACAGAATCAAATGGGAGGAACACAACAGCAAAAGAGATGGTAAGACTGGTTTTAGGCTTGTTTTTTTATGTTCTACCTGTAATACCTTATTTTAATAGTTAACTTTTTCCATCCGGCCCTTTATGTATTAGATCCAGATGGCGATGACGATACAAGAAGAAACAACAAATGTTGGCTGATTTGGGAGGTCAGTGTTCTGCATCTTGCATCTTCATGTTCAATTATGTTCTTTTTTGTATTTTTATTTTTTATTTATTAGTCTCGTGAAAGTATCTTTTCTCCTGGCTCCACAGGGAACGGCTAAGGAGCGGAGTTTTGGTGAGATGAAGTTCAAGCAGTGCCCCACTGAGAACATGGCTCGAGAGCACTTCAAGAAACACGGCACAGAACACTACTGGGACTTAGCGCTGAGCCAGAGTGTGTTGGAAGGCTCAGACGATTGAAGCAAACCGGCGTAGCGCTTTGATACTGTCAGTGACTCGAACCATCAGTAAGCCCACAGATCCCTCACGGCCAGCCGGCCCCTTCTGCTGGCTCCTGGACAGACATCGGCTTTATTAAAAGACTTGAATGTCGAAAAGGAGCAACAACAAACTGTGCGAGTGTGGTTATTTTTGTTGTTTTTTTAAGAGAGAGAGAGGGAGAGAATGGAACAGATCCAGATGTGTATAGAGAAGTGTGTGTGTATAGGTCTGCATCAGTGTTGATTTCTTTGATGGCTTAGGCTTTTCTGTCTAAATTGTATTTTTTGTAGACAGATTGCGTAGTTTGGTGTAATAACTCCATAGGCATAATGTGGTGAGATCCGTTTCTCACGACTGCTAATTTTGTGATGAAATCAAGTTGCCCATTGTAAAAATCTGTTTGATTGGAAACATTTGAGGGACCCCTCCATTAGAAACAATTTGCACAATTACACGCTCAAAAAACACACTAGATAAATATCTTTACCACATAAGGTTCACAAACGTTTTACTGAAAGGCAGGTGTCTAAATGCATTTATGCAATTTTTGCTTGAAGAATGCATTTTTGGCTCTGTTGTAGCTACACGTATCTCTAACAGTGCAGTATCTGCCTTAAATAAACAAAATACAAACACTTTTGTTTTTTTATTGTGTGTTTTTTTTAATTAAACATTGTTTTCTAACTAGAGCTCTCTATGCTAACTTTGCATTAACTAGTCCCATTTTAAAGTTTCCTCCCTACAGCTCTTCATCTTTACCCGAATTTGCTGCATCCTCCAACTATGGGCAGTTCTAGATGGGGACTAGTCCTGATGAGATGATAAATAAATGAGTTTCTTATTGTGATATGTGCAGAAACTTTATGGTTCATTGGATCAATTTAAAATTTCACTTTAACAATTAAAAAGTAAGGTGTTGCAAATTCTACAATGTTTTTAGATGGTATCAGTTTTCATCAGTGGTCTGCAAGCTGTAGCCCTAGGAAAAGCAAGTGACTCTTAAGCGCTGTGCTTCACTTAATATATTACACAAAAATACTGCATTTTTTAAATTATTTTGAACCCCCATGAAAAAAACCCCCACTGCCCCCACCTTCCCTCTGTCCCCCTGGTAAATTTGGTCTAGCACCGCCACTGCCCCCATCATCAGCAGACAGATCGGGGAAGATGGCGGCTGGTTCAGGCGCTGCAAGCGGGCAGGGAGCACGCAGCTCCACTGGTTCTCTGGAAGCCTCACTGGACCGCCGCTTTCAAGGAGTTTCCAATACTATGGAGTCGATACAGAGCCTGTCGACGTGGTGCATTGAAAACAAGAAACACCACGGCCTCATTGTTCGCTACTGGATGAAGTGGCTCAAGAAATGTGAGTAGCTGCGCCGCTAGCTAGCATACCTCAAGCTAATTCAAAAGCTTGATTTTTGGCTTTTCTACGTATAGTTTGCAAAACTCGTCAATATATTTGGCTAATTTATGCAGTGCTTTGCGTTGTATCGCAAAGGTTGTTACTTTCTCAGTTTTTTTTTACTTTTAAACGAGCGATTTATTTTCAGAAGTATTCGCAGGTGATGCTACATAAAATTAGCTGCTAATGGTGGCATAGCTAACGTGTCGCTGATGGCAGTGTTTACTGATGGGCCTTTCTGGGAAACACGGGCTGGTTGTGCAAAACAAATTAAGTTGGGATGTGCTGATCTTGATTCACTCGTAGCTGGTTTCTTTAACTGGGTCACTTTTTGCACAGGTTTGGTTGCATCTTAATAGCTGTTCGTGTGGCGTGTTTTGATGAGATGTTTACTGTTTATTTTATGAGCACAATTGAATGAACTTGTTTTTCTGTAGTTTTTAGCATATTGACAAAGTCGCAGCTCGTTAGTCTGCAGGTGTAATGTGCAATGTACATTTAACTGTTGCACAGTGCATTAGTCGAGCAAGTGCGTCTGCCTTGAACTGCGATTGATTTGATGAATGCATGACTTAATAATGGCTGTGGAAGGTCCTCCTGTAGCAGTCTGTAATACAGCAAATCTGAAGCAGCCTCTGACTGAAGACAGTCTCATGAAGATGTTTAAAGTTGTTCATAATTTTCTTGATTTTATGAGCAAGTCCTTCTTTGCATAACCACCTTCAGTTTTTCAGAACCTCACCAGCCGTCTTTATCAGGTTGTTGAGCCAGTTTAAGTTCGTCACAACAGAGTTCTAGTAGAGCGGCAGCATTTTGCTGCAAACACTGCAGGAGCTTCCTCAAGAAGTACAGTTTGCTCTGTCTCTACCTGTGCACAGCTTCACTGTTGCTTCACTTCACTAAGGGTTCCTCCAGATACTAAAAAGTATAAAGCGGTCGGTACTTCAAGAGACATGTCTTGCATATTTTTTAAAATTATTGATCCTTCAAATGTTCCAAGCAAACTAAACAAGAAGACTCAACAAACTGATAGGCTTTAATTTCACATTTCATTTTTGGTGCCTCATTTAATAAAAACATTCCAGCTGATCTGAAGTATTGATACGTTCATTTTTAGCTTCTGCTAAATTTGGTGTTCATGGTTTTAGAATAACGTAACTCATTTATGTTTAAGTACATGAATATGCATTTAAAGCTGGAACCAGAAGTTTACATGTGTAAGAAAAAGATGCACATGTGCACAGGGTTTCACAGTGATCAGAAAATGATGAGATGGCAATATCAGTTGTTATGTTTATTTGTTTTTTCTGTTATCTGTACTTCTTGCACTCTGATCTTTAGCATTTTCATCCATGCTATTTGTGTCTGGTGTGAGCATCTGCTACCGTGAGACTCTGTAACTTGTTAAATATTACATTAGCATAACATTTACAAGTTCAAAACATTTGTTGGAACATTTTAGCTTACAAATATTTCACTCCAAACAGTCCTTTGCATTATAAATAGGTATCGTGTAGCCTACGAAAGATAACATATTGTCTAGCCTCTCTTTTTCTTAGCGTTTCTAACAGTTTCTTTTCTCTCTATTCAATCTACATGTAAAACTCCGACTTTGACTTTTATTATTGTGGTTTTCAGCAGATAGAAATAATTTTGGTCGTTCTCACCTAAGTTGGTCAACTTTAGGAGTTGACCAAAATAAACATATTTTCAGAGTTATAGCAATCTGTCTCTTTTTTGTACTTTTACATATCTAAATCCAAAAATGGCTGCAAATACATGTGCATGTTACTTTATTCTTATTTTATCTTCTCTAAAGTTTTGTATTTCTACTTTGTGTTCAGAGGCTGAGTGCTTGTAAACCAAAGTCAAATTTCTTGTATATGCACATGATCTTGGCCAGTAAAAACAGATTCTGAGGCAAAGTGGGATTTAACAATAATATTTATTGATTAGATGTTTTTTTTCCCTGAATTACCTGGAACGAAATGCAGGAAGTTTTGTGGTATTTAACCACAGACAATTTTGCTGCTGTAATTTCATTCTGACCCAGACCCAATTCAGTCTAGAATGTGTTTTCCTGTCATGTTTTTATTTTATATATATTTTTCAAAATCTTTTTTTAACCCTGGGTTCCCAAGTTTTATTATTTTGATGCAGGTGTTCTTTTTAGGTGTTGGGAGTCATTCTGTAAAACTGAAGAAATTGGTTTACTTCATGCTGGATTACATTTTTTTTGCTGGTAATAAATCGTAAACTCTTGAATATGAGTTTTAGTCTTAGTGGTGCTGATGTTGGTGAAAGCCGAATTAAGTGTACTGGGTTTCGCAGATCTTTTTCTTCATCATTACTGAGCTGAGGTTTTTCATTTAGATTTTTTTTCTAAAATAAATTTGGGACAGAAAAACCCAAGTTGTTGGAAGTCTGTTGATTCATTATTTAAATCCCTCAGGAATAGTCTTGTATTTACTCGAAAAGCTAGAGGTTGTTGGCAATGTCATTTGATTTATATTTTCTCCAAGTATCCCTGATTGTGGTTTGTGTACAAAAAGCAGTCTGTCTTCAGGTGATAAAGCAACTTTTGTTCTTTAAAGTCATATCCTGAACATTTATTGATGCTTTTGAGGCCAGTCTTCCAGGTCTTTTATGGACACAAACTCCTAAATTTAGAAATGCAGTCTGTTAAAGAACAGTATTGATGGAAAGATCAAGTTTATTACTGTAACTCGTTCCGCACAGAGTGCTTTGTAAAACTATAATACAAGTATAAAATTCACAAAAATGATTTAATCGAAGCTAAAAAGAGAAGTTAAATAATAGTGTGACTATAAAGACGGCTAAAACATTGACTAAGGCTTTTAAAAGAGAAAATATTTATTTCATCATATCCTTAAACCCATATCACAGTAGAGAATATTATGAGGCAAAAATATTTAGAAGAAATTCAGAAATTAATAATTATCTGATTAGTTATAACTAGTGACTATAAAACTTTGAGATGTTGCTTGAAGTTGCTGTTTTTTGCTCCTTTGTTGGCAGTTTATTTTGGATATGTTAAATATTCATGCATGTTTTTGTAAACTCAGCTTTAGATGGAAATGGTGTAAAGATTGATGCCAGAATCTGAGTAGTAACATGAATTGTTTAAAATCTTCTGAGTAAGATAACCAATTAAATATTTAAAAATTAAGCAGTATATTTTTTAATAAACACGTCATGTTCTGTTGGGGGAAGATACGGAGCACGTGGTGTTAACTATTCTTAATTTAAGCGTGTAAAAACAAGGGAGTGCAGCGATATGTTTAAGATTTTGTCATGGTATTTTGGAGGAAAAAAATGTATCCAAGCTCTTTTTAGGTGAAAGACCAGAGTAAAATCTCTGAGAGAGTCAACACGTCGTTTTTATACTGAGGACAAAGAATCATAAACTCCAGAAACAGTCTGCAGAAAACACCTCCAGGACAGCTGGAGTTGGGTTTTAGCTCAGACAGGTTCATTTGGTTCAGTCATTAGTATTCAGATAAAAACACATTAGATGACCATCAAAATATTAGTCTGAAGACCCTATTATATTTTCTGTAAGACTGACTGGAGTTTTCCAGATAAAAATGTTTATTATGTAAATATGAAAAGGCTATTTATATTAGCTGTACTTTGGGGGATTTGTAGGATCACTGTTTTGAATCTGACTCTTTATTAGTTGATCCAAGTTCACAACAGGTTGGGTTTTTAAATCTTAAGTAAAGATGATACATTTTGATTCTAAATATTGGCAGTTTGTGTGGTGGAAACCTCAATTTGCCTCATTTCTTAAATGTTTTCCTTGAAAATATTGGCATTGTAATTTTTTAGGCACATTTTCTAAAAGCTTGATTAAAGTAGGGGCCTTTGAAAGTGCATCCCAGCTTATTTACAGTAATCTTCAATGGAGAAATCGGGAGTAGGAGTGTGGTATGATACTGGGTTAAAGAGAAATAGGACATGATTTCAGCAAAATGTGGGAAAACAAATAAACCTAATTTTTGTTCACATAGACCGACTAAAGCTTTAACAAACAGTTTTTCAGCATCTGTAATGATGTACAATTATTCAGTTCAAAGTTTACTGGAGTGTATATATTGACATTAAATATTTTCAGCTAATTCTAAGATGCCAAAAAGCATAGAAATTAAAAGTTTCATTCATTTCTTTGTATCTGTTTTGGAATAATCTGTTCATGTGAAATTGTCAGGTTTATGTTTAATCAGTATTTTGAACCAGAGGTGATGAAACATTAAAAATAAAATAATTTCTTTATGTTGATTTGTTTTAGGATCCTTGTTGGTTAATTGTTTAGTGGTGATTTTTGTTCAGATTGTGTCTTTACAGCAGCTTCTTTTTTCTGTGGAAGGTCAAAATACCTGACTTGAGTACAGAGGAGACTTAACTTCAATGGTTTTCTAACAAAGTGTTTTCAGTCAGGTGTACAAGCCGACATCATCAGTATATTGAGGCAACACAGGAACTTTATTTTTAAACAGGAGTCACAATTATGGATCTAAAAAAAATAGCTAATCTTTAAATATTGCCTTAATATCTGAGGCTCTGGACTATTTTGTTTTTTTATGCTCTGACTGTGTTCTTTCAGCAAATAATATTCTTCATTTAACAATTAATCAGTTACTAAATTAGTTGACAATAATTTCAATAATCGATTCATCACGATTAATCTGATTAATTGTTTCAACCCTAATGGCAAGATTTTTATAAACCTTTCCATTTAAAATGGCTGATAAAAACAGTTTAATTTTTAAACTATTAGAAATAGTTTTAAAAAGGCTAACAATCATGTTTGTTTTCACAAAAGATTTACAGATTAATAAATATAAGTAAGTATAATAAGTAATCAACAGTAATTGGTGTTGATTAATTCAGTCCATATTCCAGTGTTGACATTTGTTTAAACTTAAAGCAGTTATAATGCTTAAAGGTTTCATAAATTGCATGGTATAAATATACACTGCTCAAAAAAATAAAGGGAACACTTAAACAGGTGTTTAACACTTAAAGTGTTCCCTTTATTTTTTTGAGCAGTATATATGTTTTTTTTTCAGTAAATTTTGTTTGATGCAGAATGATGTGGTTCAGTTTTGACCCGTTTTTTGTGTTATAGAGCATAAAATTCAGTCTCGGCATCTTTACCACAATAGTAAAAGCTCTTTAATGTAAAGATCTTTTCTGCTTCAGCGTCATTCAGCTGCATCGGATTCTTTAGATCTTTTCAATTTGCTTATAGCTACAGTTTTCGGGCCTGGACTTGCACATAAAAGAGCATTATTTAAGATTATGTGGTCTTGTTGTACACATCCTAATTTGATGTTCAAGGGCTATTAGTATCTTTGCTGTACACATAACTGCATTAATTGACTTAATCCCCTTGATTAAGCTTTTAGAAAACGTTTAAACTGTCCACAGTTTGAAAGTTTAACATTAAATGATACAAATCTTCACAATAGATGATGCTAGGGCTGCGAAATATCAGCAAAACAAGTTATTGCTGCTCTGTTGCTGAATATTTTCATGCTGCTATTGATTACAGTTGTTCTATATTTTCTTTTTCTTCCATTGAAAGTACATCTAACAAGCTAAAAATCTTATTTTTTTGCAGTAATTATGTGCATGTCATTTAAAGTACAACTCATTTCCAGGTTTTGCATTCCTGCACTCTTTTACAATTGGAACATGTTACACAAATAGATATTGACATTGCAATTGACATTCGATTGTTTGTGCAGCTTTATGTAAATCGGATAAATTCACGGAGGAATCTGACCCCTTTAATTATTTAGTCACAAACATTACATTCATGGAAAGAACCTCGTCAAAGTCCAAAAAGGAATACATTTCTAATTTAAAGCACTTAAATTTCAGAGCTTATGGCATTTAAATTGATGGATTTTCATCATTTCGAGATAAAAATGACTCGGAGCCTTAGAAAAATCCCTCCTGTGTTTCAGTGTAGCTGTGGATTTAAATAGATTTGCTTTTTACTTGAAATCAAACGATGTTCAGGGACTGGAGTCTACTTTGACTCTGCAAACCCTCGCTTGTGAAATAATCATATTCTTACTGGGGATCCTTGGATTTACTTCTGTCATTTTGTCATTTTGTTCATGTTTGGCTCCACTCACACACAGTACAGATGTGACACATTCAAATTGTGTGTTTTTTGTGTGTGTGCGTTTGTTTTTTCATAATCAACTTTGTCATGGCAGTCAATTCTGAAGTTTCCATCCCAAAATCTGATGCATATCTGATAGTTTTCAAAGCATCTGCAGTCAGAACAGTTATGTCTCATTTGTGTCGTGAGACATGCATAATTCTGCACCAGAAGAAACCAGACATAGAAAACGGCTGAAGCAATCATCCAATACCTTAATTTATAGCTTTCTTTGTCTTATGATCTTGTTACAATACTGTCAACTCCTTTTGATTAGTAGCAAGAAGAACCACGCAAAAATAAATAAATAAATAAATAAATTTGCAAATGTAGCCTTAGATTAACTAGTGATCTGATGAGTTGAGATCAAAGATGTCCACTATCTCTGCCAATTAGAAGATGAATGGACATTGTTATGAGTATCAGTCTTTACTGGGTTACTGGATATTTTTATTTGGTGTTGGATTAATTTACTTTGCAGTTTAAAAAATGAAAGACATGGTAAAGAAGAAAGTATAAATCCACTTGACATGGTAAACTTGACCACCTCGAAAAATAATAGAACAGCATATCATGCACCTGCACGACGAGGACATTGGGTGAATCTTGCAAAAAATATGTGAGGTGTTGGGTAAAACAATTCTTTAAAATATGTGCTCTGGGTTGCTGAATAACCAACAGAGTTTGCTTGTCTGAACTGTGTGTGTATTTATGTTGCAACAAATATGTTTCCTGCAATTTTTGTTGTCACAAAATCAGCAACCAAATATTTTATTGTGCAACTGGAATTGATTTATTGTAGTTTAAAAGCAAATAAATTTGTTACATTAAAGAAGATGATGTTACCTCACTATATTTTTGTAATTTTTGTTTTTTAGTCTTGGATATTTTCTAAAACATGCCTGTGTATTTATTGAAAACTAGTTTAAAGTGTGAATGCCAAGAATGTTTTGCTTCTAAACAGCTATTCTCTTTTATTTTTAGTTATTTAACCTTTATTTTACCAGGATAAAAACTCACTGAGATTAAAAATCTGTTTCAAAGGAGTCCAAGAAGCAGCAACAAACACAACACAGAAAAATACACCAGGCTGGCAAAATTTGTAATTAGTTGGGTAGTTGCATGGACGAGGATGCATCATAGAGCTAAACAAAATTAAATAATAACAAATATCAAGCATAGCTGGATAAAACTGCAGCTATTTTTGTCCTTCTCTCTTTTAACCTCTCTATTCATTTCTTTTGTAGCCGACCACAGTCATCGCTTGAATCTTTTCTATCTTGCCAATGATGTGATCCAAAACTGCAAAAGAAAGAACGCCATTGTGTTTCGTTCGGCGTTCTCCGATGTACTTCCCAATGCTGCCCTCCTCGTCAAGTGAGTAGCTTCGTTGTGTTTACTCAGCGCTTTGTCGGAGCTAAACCTGCGTATTGTTTTAGTAGTTTGGTCTGCGACAAAGAAAATGCACCAACCCTGGTATTCATTGAGACAATGTGTGTGTTTTTCTCTGTTAGAGATGGAAAAGTCCGCAAATCGGTTGAAAGGATTTTTTCCATTTGGGAGGAGAGGAATGTGTATCCCGAGGAAGTGATTGCACAGTTCAAAGCCAGCCTGCACAAAAAGGATAAAGAGCGAGAAAAGCAAAGGGAAAAGGAGAAAGAAAAGCAGAAAGAAAAGGAGACTCCATCAAATAATGGTCAGCTTTCATTTTAAATCTTTAGTGTTGATCAAATCCAGATGATCCTAAGAGGTGCTTGAAATGTTATAAACACTATTTGAATTCAGAAATCTGTATTTTCTTCATTTTTCTAGTGAAGCATTACTTGTCGTCCTGATTAAAAATGTTTTTGAACATTTAAAAAAAATCTAAATCAGTAAATGAAACTGGTTTCATTTAGTGATGTTGCTTAGCACAATGATGAACAGCATAATTAATTTGTTGATCCGTATGGACTGAATCAGAATCTATTAGTTCAGATCTTTTATAAATGGTAAAAAGGCCCAAATGTAACATAAATTCAATCTTTATTAGAGCTAAACTCAGTTTCAAAGTTGTTGTATCAAAACAAAGAAAGTTTATACAAATATAAACAATGGATGGATAAAGTTTGAGGGGGGAATTTTTTTTTTGTGGACTACCTTTTATTTATTCATAAGCTATGTAGATTATATTTTTACTTGTAAGAATAATTTGCTTAAAAACAACAAATGTACTTCAGGATTAGATTGTTTTCCCTGTAAAACATGGTCATATCTCATGGCGAAGCTCTGCTGTGTGGTTCAGGCTGGTTTAGCATCAGCAAGGAAAGCATAAATTCTGAACTATAGACACAAATTGTAAGGAAAAATGGTCACACAGGTTTTTGTAAACTGATCATAGATGTAAAGTCACACACAAATGTATGCAGTGGAGACTATCTGAAATACTCAGAAGAAATGCAGCTTGGAAAGCTGATGCAATGCTACATAACGCAATGCAATGACTAGCGTTCACAAACCAGCCTATCGAGGCACGCCATTCATTTTCCTTTCTGCTGATTGGCTGTTCCTGCCTCACCTCGAATCTGTTCTCTGCTGTTTCTGATCGCTCCTCAGCACACAAAACACGTTACACTCAGTTGGTAGCAAAAAACACTGTACATTATATACATACACTAAATTATGGAAAATCAGTTCATATATTAAATGTTTTTGACCATTTTATTGGCGATGTACAGACAGGAGGAACATGCTCTCATAGAGTGGCAGCCAGTGCAGTTAGCGAGAGGTTGCGCAATCCCAGGTGAGGCTCAGCTTCCGAGCATTTGAATAGGAAAATGCGAAAATTCTGCGATTTTGAAGAAAAATTAATCAGAGTTGAGCTAAATGAAAAATAGTTACTATATATTAAAAACCACAGGGTGAAAATAGCAATATAAATTATTTTATCATTATTTATTATTTCTCCATGATGACATACACGTCTGACCGCACGTCACTGACTGGGAGTTACTTGTGGATATGATATACAGTATAAAGTTTACAAAGACTTGAGTTAGTTTTTATTGCAAAGGGATGTGAAGGATAAACTGGATCATTTTACTCTGAAAATTCTTCAGTTTTTTTTTCTTTTAAGTTTTCTTTCTTCCTGTCACCTCTTTGAATCACATTTATGCCGAAAAATAAACAGATAGAGGTTCACAAATGTCCCAGCACCACTATTAATTAAAATGGTTTTAATTTTTTTTCTGTGTTTTAATGTTGTTTCTGTTCTTCAGCTCCCACCAGCACCAAAGCCGTCAGCACTAAAACTCCACCTAATAAAGCTGCGCTGAAGTCCAAGATTGTTGCAGAGTTTACAGTAAGCCTCCTTTCATTGTTGCTCTTTTGAAATAGTGCTACTAAAATTTGCCTAAAACAAAATTGACTTGTGTCTTTTAATCTTTGCTCTTTTCTAGCCCCACTTCCTTATCGAGCAGCTGTCGAGACACAAGCAGGCTGCTGCTGAAGAGCAGATCAGAGAGAAGCAGCTAGAGACGCTCAGGGTGGATGTCCTCAACACCGAGGCCTTCAAAAGGCTTAAAGGTCAGGTGTTTCCCAGATAATTTCCCTAAAATCACAAACCTCCTTTTTCTAGCGTCATCCTCAGTCTGGAAAGTTGACATCAGAAGGCTTTGAAGACATTAGTATATTAACGACATGTGAAGATGATTTAAAAGTTTATCAATAGGGTGGATCTTATTGTATTTAACCGCCAAATATATTCCAGACGGATGAAATTAGTTTATTTTTTGTGACTCAAAAAAACTGAGGGAAAATCTTGCAGAAGAGACGGTATGCCACTCTTTTATAATTTTGTGTAATGGAAGACATAAGAAGGATATACTAATACAGCATAAGTTTGATACTCAGGTTTTCCCTCAGAAAACTTGCTAAGCCTGGTGCTCAGGGCGATAGGGCAGTCATTCAGCCGGCTGCCATGTTTTTTAGTAAAAAAAATTTTAAAATTGACAGGTTATTTGAAAATATCACTTGTAGTTATGTGTTATTGGAAGATTAAACCCTAAACACCAACTACAAAGTCTTAAAAAAGGCAATAATAAAAAAACTAAAATAAATAAACAATACTAAGCCTGGTGGCCCGCCAGGCTTATAATACACTGTGGGAAACCCTGGACACTATACAGTGAACCCTCGGTTTTTCGCGGGGGTTATGTTCCAAAAAGAAGCTGCGATAGGCAAAATCCGTGAAGTAGTAACTTTTTTTTTTACAATGATTATACAATAAAATACTCCATAATACATTGAAACCAAAGAACAAAACTTTTTTTACAGGCCCAAGCATTGTTTAGCTAATAAAAGTACTGTATAAATGTTTTTGGGTTTTTTTTACAAATAACTACTGTACTGTAAAATAATCATTTTAATCATCAATACGAACTGAAGGCTTCAAATTGCGGAGATCAGCACCGCGACTCGAGACATTGGATTAGAACGGGAGAAAATGAAAAATTATTATGAAAAAAAAAAAACGTACAGTAGGACAAATAGTGACTCACGTGCATTTCATTGCTCTTCTGACTGAGCCACTGCATCCTGACTTTCCTCTGTAGCGTTTTTTTTCTTCTAAAGCCTGTGGTGCAGGTGTGTTTTTTCGAGAGAAGAACATGGTTATCAGTAGTTGTTGTTGCTCTTTTTTCTTCTGGGCAAAAAGATTCTCAAATTTGGCAAGCTGTTTTACATACGTGTATATATTAAATCGCAACGTTATCAACACACAGGTAGAGAAGAAGCGAAGAGACTGTTTAGCCAATCAGAATGCAGAGCACGGTGCAAATCCGTGAAGCAGCGAGACCGTGAAAGGTGAACCGCGAAATAGCGAGGGTTCACTGTATTGGACAAAAATGAAGTGAAAGTACTCCAGCGAGAACTTTTGGGGTGGAAAAAGTGGTCTTCTAGTGGAGGGGTCTGTGCATTCTTGTAGTGAATTACAAACATGTTTAAGCAGTCAGTCAAAGTGTCAGATTGCAGTCAGCTCTCAGCCTATGACCTTGGAGTTTGATAATACTCAGAGGAGGAGCATAAACCGCGCACACACACCTACGCATTTTTTAGAAAACCAGGTCTCATACGCTAGCAACTATCTTAATTGATAATATCAATACTTCTATATGCTAATAAGTGTCTGAATAATGATAAAAACAAAACTATCTGGGGCAGAGCGAGAGGTTATATCATCATGTTTTTCTAACATGATGATGTTAGAAAAATGTTAATGGATGTGCAGTGAGTGAAACGGAGAAGAACCTTGTCCAACAAAACACACATTCAGATAAACTGACAACAAGAGAAGTGGTTTTGTTATCTTATGTTCTCATAATAAACACAAGTTGTTTTTTCAAGTGAGCACCTTTATGTAGTAACTTAGAAAAACTATACATATAAGAAATACTGCCACCCATAGGGGGAAGTGACTTAAACTTAATCCCAGAGTTTCTGACTGTTTTGTAGGAAATTTGCAATAAACTCACAGTTTTGCATTAGTGCACAAATAATTTCCTTCATCCTTTCGTAAAACACTTCATTCCTCTTCAGCAGTTCACTCTTAACAAAAATACATCAGTTCATTCCATTTGAAATATTTAAAAATTCAAATAACTTTATTCTGTTTTTTCAATTTCTCCCTTTTTAGACAAAGCAGGAGGAAATAATTTTGCTAAGGACTTTGAAGATGGTAGTCTGAAGCTGCAGGAGTTTGTCAGCTTCCTGGAGAAAGAGCTGAAAACTGGACCTCCCCTGCTTGAAGCATTGGGAAATGCAGATATCTTCTATGAGATGCAATACAAGGAGGTCAAGATTGTGGCAAATGTAAGTGTGTTGTGTGTTTAAAATACAATGATAAAGATGTTTGTATTTGCATTTTCAAGCTATTTTTTGAACTTTGACAGATGCATTTACCTGCTAACCTTTGGGAAAGATTGACACAATTGCATTCAAATAAGAAAAAGTGTTTTTTAACAGAATGAGAAAGCTTTTCCATAATATTCTAAATGTTTAAGCGAGTCTTCGTTCATGAATGATTAGCTTAAACAGCTTCAACACAGAGTTGCATGGAGCAAAATTAAGTTTAATACAAGTGGGATTGGAGAGTATGCTTGACATATGATGTAAGCATTTTATATCAGTTGATATTGATAATTATTTACTAGTTTTTTTGCTTTAAATATCTTAAATTCTGCCAAACTGGCAACAAGACCTTTTCTGTTTCATCCACAGTTTTTCACACCACTACATTGTTTATTTTTACGCAGTTATGAAACACAGTGGCAAAACCTTAAACTGCTGCTGCGCAAGTTACTTAACAAGTTGTTGCTAGGTAACCACAAGTTACTCAAATAGCTGTTGCTAGGTAACCAGAGAGCGAGTGAGTTGGTTGATGCCACTCACCTTGCTTAGCTGGCCATGAGAGGTTTAATATGAAATATTTTAAATATTGAATATTCTGTCAGATGTATTATCTATTGATATTAATCACCTGTCTCTCACAATATATATTGTTATTAATTTATTGTCCATTCATTTGTTGAATCCCCCTCTTCTCTTCAGGCGTATAATGCCTTTGCCAACCGAGTAAACAGCCTCAAAAAGAAACTGGATTCTCTCAAGGCATCACTCTCCGGCCCTGAGGACTCACCCATCCCCTCTCCCTCTGAAGACGCTCCTTCACCCACTGGCTCCGACTCACCCTTTCTGGACATGGAGAAGGCCAGGGCCAAGGTGGATCCGGAGCTGGACGGCAAGGCCATGGATGAAGGAGAGCTCCAAAATGACAACAGAGACATGGAAGACATGGACATGTCAGATGAGGAGGCATGCGCTGGTGCTGCGCAGGGTGAGCTGTGTCGTAGGTGCACTATTCTCAAATTATTGTGCAGAAGTCAAGGAGTCGTATTTTTTAAAGTGCTTCAGCTCAATAAGTATATGCTCCACAATAAATAAATAGAAAAAGTTGTTGAAAAGGAAGCCTGAAAAAATTGCATTTTTCAAAGCATAAAGTTCTTCTACAATGCAGCATTGTATTAAGTTGGGACACTTTTATTTATTTATTTTTCCTTTGCCAGATGGTAAGTCAGACCAGCCATCAGGCGCTGTTTCCAAGACAAAGTCGGACGCTGCGTCAAAACCTCCAAGCACGCCAACAAAACCACCTAAGCCCAGCCCTTCTGTTGTTACCACGGCAGCCCCAGTGACTCCGACATCTGCTAAAGCTACGACAACCCCAACCACGCCCCTGGGAGTGAACCTGGCCAAAGTGGACCTGGGGAAGATCAGTTCCATTCTCAGCTCGCTCACGTCTGCCATGAAGAACACAGGTGGGTTTGGAGTTGGTCATGGTCTCTATAATTAGAGAAAAACTAAATTCACGATTGATGACCGAGAAATGTTCTTCATATATTTTTTTTAATTTGCAGGTTTTTAGGAGTGATGGTTTTCCTGCTTTTAATTAGCTAGGCATACAAACTGACTGCCTGGACATGCAGAGCTGCAGGCCGGTTACAGGAACACTTCTCACCGTCTTCTTTATAACGCTGTAGTGTGTTAAAATCTAATAGTTAGCTATTTTTAGCTAAAAATGTACAACAAAAATCCTAGTAGAGTTGTAGATGTACATTCACTGGCCACTTTATTAGGTTTGAAGCGATTATGCAGTAATTTTAATCCTGCAAATAATTCAGGAATTACAAGATTAGCAACATTTATGCTTTAAAGCGAAAGTCTAAAGTTTTACTTTTTGCTGTTTTGTGTTAAAGGAAAAACTTGTGATTTACGTACTAGAACAGTGGTAGCTCTTAGTTTTATCAGAAATAATGAATAATCAAATTTTACCTTTCTTGACCTTTGGTATTTGATCACAAATCAGAGCCAGTCTAATAAAAATTGGCATATTTTGCTCTTTGAATAATTATAATTTAGCATGTGGTTATTGTCACAGTTACTTAGTATGTTAAAATGTTCAGCTTTGGTCTCCCCTGCTACTATACTACTACCGCAGTTCACCAGGACATCAACAACCAGAAACAGTGAATGTTTTAATTCTAATGTTCATCCAGTTTACAGGATTTCTAATTTCGAGACAAATCTGTGATGTATTTTCAGCATTTCTGAAAAATAGCTTTTTTTTATATATATATATATATTCAGTCATTCATGTGGAGAGTAAATTAATTTTACTAACAACTCCCTCTTGTTTGAAAATGTCTGCCTTCTCTGAAGCCTTCTGTGAAGGATACTAGATGTGATTAGACAAGTTTGAAAATTTACCTTGAAAATGCTTGAAAAGTTCTTGAATTTTAGTGTGGGGAAAAGTGTATGAGCCCTCGGACCATTAAAAAAATGGATAACTGCCCGCTTTGGTTTATATTTACTGTGGTTTTGATTTGTCTGTTCTATCCTTGCGTTCTCCTAGCACCTACTCCGTCTCCTCGGCCGTCTCCTGGGACACCCACCACCCCCACCGCCCAATCAGCGGCCTCCAAAGGGACGCCGCCAAGTCCTGCTTTGGCCAGCATCCTGTCACGTGTTGACATCACCCCTGAAGGGATACTAAACGCTCTGTCTAAAACCAACACACCAGGTTGCACACACTTCTCTCTTTAATTACCGCTGAATATTACTACACAGTTTATGTCACTTCTATTTTTTATTTTAATCATCTCAAAACAGGTTTGTCATCTCTCCTTCAAAGTGTGACTAATACCTCCACCGCTCCCTCCAACCGAACCTCCCCAGACTCTTCCAGTGTCAAAACCCCGATAACCCCAACCACCCCGAAGACAAAACCCGCTCTGGGGAACAGTGTCAAACAAGACGAACCTGGAAGAGCCAGAGACTGGGAGAAGGAGCGCCAGCTCTCTCCTCCACCTCCTCCTCCACCCCCTCCTCGTACCTCAGCTCCTTCTTCCTCTCCCCCCAGCTTAGAATCGAAGATCAACAGTTTCCTGCAGGGTAATCCAGGCTTCAGCCTGGCGCTGGGCGACGCGAGTCCCGATGGCGTCGACGGCACCCCGGTGAGGGACGAGGCAGCTGGCACGCCGACGCAGGACGAGATCATGGACACACCTGGAGGCGTGCCAGAATCTTTGGGCTCCTCTGGAAGCCATAACCTCTCACCCACAGCCTACCGCAATGATCCCTGGGATGCTGCAGTCACCCCAACCGGAAGCAGCAACAACGGAGACTTTCTTGGCTCCTCCTCTTCAAGATTCGGTGCAGGAAAAAGGAGTGGCATGAAGTTAAACAACGAAGACATAATGAGGAAGCAGGTGTCGTCTTCTTCTGCTGGTGACTTGAAGGGTCGGAACAGTAGAGCCTTGGCAGAGCGGAGACTCTCTGCTGGCTCTCGGAAGGCAAGCACCGGTTCCGACGATGCGGGTCTGGGTGGAAAAAAGGACAGTGGGAAAGAGAGGCTAGCAGACGCAAAGGAAGGTCAGTACCATCGCATCGAGACACTGGTGTCACCCCACACTGAAGGAGCACCAATCCAAACTCTGGGGTATTCAAACCGACCATCAGCCGGAGAGCGCATCAAGACAGTTGAGAGCATCCGCTTGATTGGTCGAGGCTCTCGGCGAGGGGGAGGAGCCGGGAGTCGGCCAGGGGCTTCAATGTGGTACGAAGAGGAAGAATACTTGGAGGGTCAGCCTCCATCACCCCAAGTTTTACCCCCTCCTCTCAACATGGGTCAGGGAGGCGGTGAAGACATGAACCCCTCCATTCTACCTCCTCCTTTTCCTCCTCCTCCACCACACCACATCCCACATCTTCACCCTCCGCCATCTCTTCCTCTCCCTCCTCAGCCTCCGTTCCCAATGCCGTACCACCCTGAAAACATGCAGACTCCTCCTCCATCGATGCTCCAACCTCATCTTCATCCCTCCGCCTCCTTTTTTGCCTCTGTTCCCCCAATCCCTCGGCTGCCTCCACCTCCTTCCATGCACCGCCTCTCGCCTCCGCCGCCTCACCTTTCTTTGCCCCACTCCGTCATGGTGGGGGGGATCCTGGTCCCTGTGGACCACAGCTTGCCTCTTCCTCCATCACTAAGACCCAAAGGTGCAGAGCACAGCAGAATGGGGCCCAGAGGAAGGAAGGTGACCCCTCCACCACTCATGTCATCGTTGCTAGGCGACCCCCCTAAACTACCCCGTCCTGGCACAGTTAAAGAGCCTTTAATCCCTCGCCATACCCCCCCTCTCCACCGCCCAGGTGCGCCTGGCGTTCCTCCGCCTTTACTCGGCCGAGTGAAGGAGCCTTTGATTTTACCTCACCCCTCCCCAACATCCTCCACGCCCTCTCCCTCCACGCCTAATTCTCCTGCAGGAGACTCCTCTCTCTCCAAACCCCCACCCAGCCCTCCAGCTGCACCCCACAACCCAGGCTCCAACCCCGTCCCCCTCCTCAACTTACCCACGTCCAGACCCCCGATCCTCGCCACTCCCATGCAGCAGAGACCCCCGATGCGAGGCCGCAGCCTGTCTCAAGACCACCCCATGGGTGGGTTTCATGGAGGGAAGCGAGCCGGACCCCCATTCGGCGGCGGTCCCTTCCATGCGCAGAAGAGGCCTTACCTTCCCCCGCGCTACTGAAGCAGTCGACTATG
The DNA here is from genome assembly GCF_001444195.1 of Xiphophorus couchianus. Taxonomy (NCBI): domain Eukaryota; kingdom Metazoa; phylum Chordata; class Actinopteri; order Cyprinodontiformes; family Poeciliidae; genus Xiphophorus; species Xiphophorus couchianus. Next base: position 14,496,705 of record NC_040230.1, on the reverse strand, counting down.
ACAAGCTGAATGAGAAGAGCAAGCCACACGTCTAACAGTGCAGAGTGTGTTAGCCCTGCTGGTATGAGCCCAGATATCTTTACTCTGTTACTTAGCTTGAAGGAAACCTACTTTAGGTTGTGTGTAAATAGCTGATCAAGTCTTGATGCTTCGGCTTTAGTGGCCACTCACTTTATCCTGTACTCAGAGGTTGTCAGTGACATAGTTCAGAGTGTTGTATAACCTGCTTTCTTCCATTTCTCCACACATTAGATGCTTTACCTTGAATGGCGTAACTACAAGAATAAAACAGATAGTTCAAGCAGAAATTAAACAATACTTTTCTTTCTCTGTGATTCTGGGGTTACTTCACCTGAGATGTCAGAAGAAAGACATAAGAGGAGCCTAAAATTAATAACTTAGCATTTTAAGATGTCTGTGCGTTACCTCACTTTGCTTTACACGCAAAGATTACTTCTCATACCAGCCAACTTGGTTTGAAGCTTGGCATAAAGATGAGGATAAAATCTCTCTGAAGATGAAGAAAATTATTCCCAAATGTATACAAGAAAATAAGCCATCTAGAGCATTTACTCTTATGCAGACTTGTTGCTTGGTACTGTTATAACTCTTTATGCTGAGCTGAATGAGTACCCCGATATATCTGGCTTCATTTAAAAAGAAGAACAAGTTCTCAGTATTTCAGTGAGATTTATCACATTTTCTAAAATGTTTAGACATGTTCCCCGGAAATTAAAGCAAACCGATTCCAAACTAATCTCCTCTTGGAAATACAAGAGTATACAGCATTCTCCACACTTAGCAGCACTTCTGATAAAGATGTGTAGAAATCTTAACTGTTATGTCACTGTAGCTGCGAAATTTAACTGAAATTTGAAGGAAAATTACCTGTATGTCAGCAAATATACTTATATTTTGCTTTTTAATCCATGACTTGAAGTTTCCTTGAGCTATAATTTTGATTTGACACTCTTCAAAATGGGGAACACAAGAGAACATCCTACGTAAGCTCTTACCTGCAGTCGGAAAAATAATTGTTACTTTTAAAACCGGAATGGTGAAAAGGACCCAAGCCAGCCTTGCCAGCATACCCAGTAAGGAGCATGGTAAGGGAGATGGCTTACTGTTTGGAAACAGTAAGCCATCAGTAAGCCAACAATAGTGTCATGGCGTCTCCATGGCAACGCATTTCAAGGCTTTCTACACATCTTAAGCAGCAGTACCAATAATTGTGGTGAGAGCTGTACACTGAGAATTTGAAACCGTTTTTTTCATTTGACGTGGCGTTTGTTGTCGCAGGTGAATTTAACGCTTGTTCTGATTTCCAGAGTACCTACTGTAAATATTCTTCTTCTCTTGCTAAACCTTTTTGCATCTATCTATTCCTCCCTACTGTACATTTCTAAACTTGTAAATATAAAGAGTGACTGAGTTGATATACCTTTTTTTTTTTTTCTTCAAACTTATTTCTAAAAATGTCTCAAGTGATTGTTTTATTTCCCGTCTTCACTGTGATCAAGGCCTTTGGATAAGCTTTTAACCTTGATTTTTTTTTTCTTGCAATGTTTTGCATAACTTTCTTGCTCTCTCCTTTTGAAATCACTGCTCTGAAGAAGTGTTGGGATAATTTAGCATTTTCTTTCACAGACATAACGTGTGTTCTGTTCAAGTTTCATTTATGAACGCTGAATAGCAGAAAGGGATAGTTTTTACTTGAATAAAATCAAGAGTTTAAATTGAAAAGGGGGGTATTTTTAATTGGTTGCAACCTATTCCTTGAATTAAATCATTTTATCTTTTGGGCTGTATTTCCTCCCACTTTTCAGGAAGCACCGCTTTGCATAAACTGCATACAGATGGATGCAACATTTTGGGCAGCCCAGGAAAAGATATTTTAAAATAAATGCATCTTTTTGTAGCCTAATCCTATACTGTCAATTTAACCAAAAAAAATCTAAATTTAATTTGAGTACATTTATTCAGTATAACATTTTTAACACTTTTAAACTATTTTCACAAGAGAATATGCAAACAATAAAGGGGCACGCATACTTGTAACCATGCTGTCAATACCTTCTAATGGGACAGAGATTTATGCTAACATTTATCCTGCATGTTTTAATGTTTTCCCAGGTTTAACACACCAGAATCAAATGTTCATTATCAGGCCTCAGCAGAACTTTGTGGAGATAGTTGTGTTGGAGCAGAGACTCGTTTAAAACTGTCAGGACACCCACCATCTTCTGATCTAAGCACATGGTTCTGTTAAAGTCCTGGTAGAGTTTAGCTAAATCCATGTTTGGCTATGACTGAAAAAGGCATCTCTAATGGTTGCTATGGTTATTTGGACCCCAAAATGCTAGTTCCCTTACAGTGAGCTTTTGGTTACTTGTCTTTTATCTCTGGTACCATCCGGCTTGCTGTACAAGACAAATATGGATCCAAGTCCAGCTGCAAAACCAATGAAGCCCCTGCATCTTATTTATGCCCCAAAATACAGAAACATATGGTATTGAATTCATTTACACTCTGATTTAGTAAAAAGTGTAAAGAACAAATAAAGTGCTTCAGTTAGATTTAATTAAAAATAGTTCTTGGGTATACCAGCATTTTGGCAAAAGTGAGTTTATCCAGTAAAAGAACAACTATTTAAACATATTTTTAAAAATTAAAGTCTGTTATTCTAAATGTTTCAGTATAAGATTATGCTACATCAGTAAAAGCTGAATTTATTTTAAAGCTTTTTGCCCTTTCATTTTTTTTGCAACTCTCCAGGATAGACATTTGCAATGAATTTTCTGGTTATCAGTATAAAAGTGGAGTTGGGGATGGGAAGGAAGAAATATTTGAAACAATCAGCATCTAAACATTTTCATTTAATTTTCCTGCTTCAAGCTCCTGTGCTTTTTTCCCCAGAGCATTTCTGCACCTCTCAGCTCAACTTCGAAAGCTAGTGGGGAAGGGGGGCAGCAATTGTTTCCAAGATGTGATCATTCTTTTGCCCACCTGAAAGGTGCAGATTGTTTTCCTCCAAGCCTCATAACTCCTTTGTCAAATCTGTTGTTTCCTCTGTTTGCAGATTAAGTTTAAATAATGCTTCACATTCTGCATGATGTTGGTGATAATCAAGTTTTAAAATGTATCTCAGTGTTACCACAGTTTTCACGATGCCCGTCTTGTCACCTCTGCAGTTAACGCTAACGATGAGGTTAGTTTGCGGAGATCACACTACATGGAGAGTTATTAGCGAGGTTAATTCTTAAACATCTGCAAGCAAACACCAAACATGTGGAACTTTTTTTTTTGTGTGTGTGTTTATAAATGTATTTTTCTTTCACAAGAAATATTAATTTGAAAAGTTGAGTTTGAAAATGACTGAATATGTACCGAAGCTGATGGTCTGTATATATTTGACACGTTTCACTGCTGTTCTCATCAATGATGCTATATCACTGGTCTTTGAGTGTCCAGTCCTTTCTCTTGTGATGAACATGCACACATTCTGCAGCAGCTGTTAACGAGAATACAAGTCTACCTCTCAAGGAAAACATGCACTTTTTATAGAAGATTATAGCCTTAAGATCTAGAAAATCTGTTCCTATTTTAAGTCCAATTGTAATGGTTTCACTTAATATGTCAGCACATTTTGCTGGACAAGTAACCGTTTTATTTTCATAAGCTCCTATTACTTTTATCTCATCAGCCATGCAGTTTCCTGTTTACAAACATAAATATGATGATATCCAAAACTATTTTTACCTTTAGTTGCCCCAAAGTTTGCCAATTTACAGTCACAAACCTTGCATTACCTATTGCAATGTTTTATGACCCAGATGGAATTTTACTCATTTACAAAACACCATCAACCTAATGTTAAGCAGGAAAGAACTTTTTCATCTCCAAATCTATTGTTGGCAATTATCTATAGTTAAAACGTGTCATATTTTAATCTACCGTTTTTGGCATTTGTGAGCATTGATTTTTAATTATTTTGGATTTCCAGCTGGAAGCTCATGAAGATGCTGAACACATACATTACCCCTATTGAGTTAGACTATAGTAAATGACTTAGTATGTCAGTGGATTAATGATGGGAATTGTTAGACATCGAAATAATGGCAAATATATGATATGCTGAAAGGTGTGATATTATCACGATCGACTCTGCTCTTATAATGCCCTAGCGCCTTCGTGTGGCAGATTGGTGGTACTCCATCTTGAAGCGTCGTCTTGATCAGTAAGGTTTTAATGAGATCAATCAAAATGTTAAATTAAAAGTACAGCATCTACAATCATTGAAATTAGTTTTTCAATTTAGAAGAGCATTGTATTTCAGTGCATCTGTAAATGAGGTCGTTGCTCGCACATTCTCGAACTTAAATATTAAATGTGATATTTTTTTGTAACTGAAGGATTAAAATGTGTTGCGAATGTCTGATGACTGAAGGAATGCTTACGTTAAGGGGAAAATGTTTGAAAAAATCTATCTGGCTGTTAACTAGATGAATAAATGTATTTAAAACTAGAGAAGGCACAAAAACTGCCCCTTTCCACCTTGTTTATCGCCCGTATACAGCAGAATGTCTACTGCGAAATCTTAAAGAGTTTCTGACTTAAATTGATTACTAATAACTTCAATTTGAACTACTAATTAGTCGTTTTTCAGTGTATCGCGCCCTGCATCCTTCCTTCCTTTTTCTCCGTCCAGTGTAAGCGCGCTCTGGCTTTTAGCCGCGAACGCGCACGCTGCTCCCGAATCTGCGTCACTGAATGTGACCTCAACGAACGTCACCGCCGCTCTGCCTACTTTCGTGTGTTTCCTGTGTTATGGCCGCTTGCATAGAGAGGAAGAGAGATGAGGCATGCTTGTAAATAAACTTTTGGGCAGGTGCGTTCAGGATGGCGGTGACGCAGCTGCTTATGCTGCTCGCGAGTAGGTCGACACTCCACTCACGAAGGAGGTACAGCAAGGTGCGGAAACTTGTAGCAATTGGAAGCTAACTGAGGCTAACGTTAGCATGCAGGGCAGTGTGTTTACTGTGTGTCGTCATGTCATGAGCTGAAACTGATGTCCATTCAATATGTGTGTAAACAAATTCTGTTTTGTACATCTATTATCAACCTTTTATTATTGACTAAACGGTTTGCTTTAGCTGATAGTTATATTAAATTAAATGCCCTTTGGGGGAAAAAGAGCAATTTAATATGAATATTTTTGATTTAACCAAATTTCTCTTTGCTTTTTTATTAATATTACCCCTTTTTCAGCTACCCCAAAATTAAAACCATACCATGTGTCAATATTGTCATTAGTTACAAAATGTTTGCATAATACTTGGACTTTGTGAGTGTTCTCATTTAGCTACATTCCCCAACAGAATATTTTAATTTTCAATAATTAGCATTAGGATTTGCATTAGTTAACAATATTAAGCAGCAAGATACCTCACACCTCAGATTTAGTGTTACCAGCAGAAGAATTGGGCTTCATAAGGATATAAGGATGAGACTGTGATTACTAAAGTTGGTCAGTGCATCTCCAAAACTGCAGCTGTTCTGGGGTGATCAAGTCTGCAGAAGTCAATATTAATCAAAAGCGACCCAAGAAAGGAAAGTTTTTAAACCACCATCTGATAAAATCCAACAAATGACTTACTCTATTTCGGATTGCTGTAGAAGTTAATGCTGGATCTTGCAGAAAGGTGGCATAATACACAGTTCTTTGCTGTTTTGCACATGGATCTGCAAAGTCAGGGCACCCATACTGTTCATAATGTTATGCCAGTGCTAGTTATTACAATGATGCAGCACTTTTTCAGCTTGGCATTCCACACTTGAGGTCATTTCTCAAGGTCAACATTTTCATGTTTATGCTAATGTTTTTCTTTTAGGATTTGAATTTTGACACTTTTTTTGGCATAACAGTTTTGCATTTGTAAACCTAAATGATCTGACTGAAGCTGTAGCTTTTTTTTATGGTACTTAGGACGTTTCATGTGACTGATCCATTGTGCTTAGATCTGCTCTGCCATGCAAACGGTGTCTAAAGGAGGCTTCAAGTGAAGGGTTACTATTAATAAATCAGCACACAGAGACTGACCGACTGTCCTCTGAGGTCTGCCTGAATGTGTTTAAATGATAGATGGTCCCAGCCTCACTTTTACTGTCAGCATAGCCACAGAAATGCTTTTTGTCTTGCAGATATGTCTGTCTTTGGTTTACTTACTCAATGCCAAATGACAAATATCTGCCAAATGTATCAGGCAGACAGTGTATTGACATTCTTTTTATCTACAAATAAAACAAATTGCCATTGTCAGTTCCTTATATTGATAATATTTATAGCACAAGAACAGACATTAAAGTTGTCAATGGAATGAAGTTATGCATTTATTGCAAAGAGAGTGTGCCTTTAATGTCCCACAACAACTAAATTCAAGTATTCTAGCTGGATTAATGCAAATTAATGCAAATGCTGAAATAGCCACCAGTACTTTTTCAAAAGTCAGTTCAAAAGAACCTTATTAGTCCCAAAGAAAAATCAAATGTTGTTTTAACTCATATTATTGAAATTTCTTGAAAGGGTAGTAGATGCTGATGGCAGGAAGGATCTCCTGTAGGAGTCAGTATTACTTTTTCACATATGAAAAAGCCTCTGGCTAAAGACAGTCTGTTGTTGTAAAGCAGTCTCATGAAGAAGATGCACTGGGTTGTCTGTAATCTTCTTCATTTTATAAAGAAATCTCATTTGTACATTATTCTTCAGATGTACTAGAGGAGTCTAGAACAGATTACAGATTTGCATAAGATCTGCAGCATTTTGCTCCAAACACTGAAAAACATAAACTTCCTCAAGAAATAGAGCTTGCTCTGTCCTTTCTTGTAGATGCTTCTCTTTTGCATCTCTAGTTCAGTCTGTTGTCCAGCTGGACACTGAGGTAATTATATTCCTCAGCCACGTCTACTATTTCCCCCATGATGGACATAGAGTTTACTCTAACCCTGTTTCTCTTGAAATCTACAACCATCTTTGTTCACATTAGAGATGAGTTGACTGTTTCCACACCATGACACAAAGTGGTCCACCAGATCTCTGTACTCCGCTTCTTGTCCATTTCTGATACATCTGACGACTGCAGAATAATCTGAGTATTTCTGCAGATGACAGGACTCTGTTTCGTCCTGGAAGTCTGAAGTGTACAGAGTGAATCTAAATGGTGAGAGTACAGTTCCCTGTGGTGCGCCTGTGCTGCTGATCACCAGGTTAGACACATACTCCTTCAACATGATTGTTGAGGTCTCCACTTGTCTTCTGGAGTTTCTGACAAAGCAAATCAGACTGGATTGTGTTAAAAGCATTGGAGAAATCAAACATGTTTTTGCTTAAAACATGAGTGTTTTCTGGTTCACCGTTATTCACTCCAGTTTCTGAAATTGTTTTGTATATTCTCCTCCCCACATCTGTTTTAAATTTACATACCAGGATCTTGTAGCTTGCTTGAACAACATACCTTTTGAGTACAGAGTTTCTACACAGTCTGGATGACTGTGTAAATTGATTTATGGGGTTTTTTTTCTAGCTTTAGAGCAATACAGGAAAAATATTGTTTTTAAAAACATTTCTTTCTTCCATCCATCTTATTTTGTTCTGTCATTATTCCATTTGTTCCTTTCTTTGTTCCTTCCTGTTATTCAACCGTTTTTTTCCCATCCAGTTATTTCTTTCTGTTGTTCATTTGTTCATTCCTTCTTCCTTTTACTATTCCCAATGTTTCCTCCTTAATTCTGTCCTTTTCTGATTTCATTCCATCTTTTGGTTATTTCTGTCTTCCATTCTATTCCTCCTCCATTTGTTTCCTTGTGAATTATCTTCTATGTTTTTTCTTTCTGTCTGTCTCTCAATTCCATTCTTCTTCCCTTCCTTTTTAAACCATTCTTCCCTTTTGTTCCTTTTCTTTTTTACCACTTTCATTCCTTTTACGTCTGATGGATGTCCAATGTTTAAAACCAAACCTCTGCGGAAATATCTGCCGAATATTCAGAACATTCTTTAGTATATTTAAGAAAATGGATTAAAGTAATACAAGTTCCAGAAATTCAATTCTAGAACCTTGAAATAAAAAATGTGTTGCATTCCTGTGATGGCCTTACGTTATTGGTTAGAAATAAAGTTTGAATTTCACATTTTTGCCACTAGAGGAAGCCTGAGGACCACCAGATATATGAGAACCACAGCTTTGAATCATCATCATGACTGCATGTTCATTTTATTTGGCAGGGAGTAACAAATGAAATAACATAACTTATCATTCTCCAAACCCTTGACCCTTATAAAATACTCAGCTAAGAGTTGAACAGTAATTTTAACATATCGTCACCTTCCTACTATATTGGTAAGCCCTTTTGGCAAAACAATTGCCACCTCTTTCGTTCCAAAATATGCTTTAAGCGCAAAAGAGTCACTTTTGTCAAAAAAAAAAGTGACGTGCGCCATTACTTTAGGAAGGTGACAATATGAGTTCCTGTTAGAAAAACATTGCTTTAGGATAAGATTTACAACTGAAGTGATGAAATGTTGTTAATTGTAATGACTTTCTTCATGTTTCACGATGTGCCTTCTTACTCTTTTTAATATTTCCATTTTTTCTCTGCAGTTCCAGTTGTCTCCAGCCCTGTCTGAGCGCCTGCGAGTCTTTGAGTCTCTCAGGGAACAAAGAAACAAGAACAGGAGACAAAGCGTTAGAGAAAGCCCTCTCTCTGTCCGCCTAACTAATGGACAGACGGTGAAGGGAACAGCTGGAGTAACCACACCGCATTATGTTGCTCAGAGTCTGAGGTAAATACACAAGAGAGGCAGAAATGTTTTTGAGGTGTTGCATGATTGCAGATGTAAATCCTTGTTTTATTTCAGGGTGAAAGGAGTCCTGGTGTGTAAAGTGAATGGGGAGCTGTGGGAGCTGGGACGACCTCTAGAGGCAGACTGTGAACTACAGCTTCTGGGGTTTGACTCGGCTGAAGGGAGACGGGTATGTCCGACAGAGTATTAGGGACAGACAAAGAGTAGAGTCAATACTACCACAATAAAGTCATTATACTGGTAGAACGAAGATGCAATATTCCCAAAAGAAATTACTATAAAATTACTAAATTAATAAAATTACTAGAAAAACGTCATTTTAATGAGAGCAAAGCTTTGATAAAGCATGACCAGTTCAGTCCATGTGGCTCATTCTTTGAAACAGTCGTTTCAAAATCTTCCTACTGATAATAATTTGATGCTGATGCATTTAAAGATTAATATATTCTATTGGTAAAACTGATACCAAAGTATAACTTCACAAGATAATTTTTTGTGTTGGACTGTAAAATTTCTACTTTATTCTCCTAAGATTACAACTTTACTCTCTTAATATGACTTTTTTCTGAAAATGTTATGAATTTATCCTTGTATTGTTATGACTTTTTTGCTTGTGTTATTACCAATTTATTCTTGTAACGCTGACTTTATTCTCATAATATTATAACTCATTATTTCAACTTACTGTCATACTTCTTTATTCTCGAAGTACTCTCCAGGAAACATACCTGTTCCCTTGATTATCTGTGAGATCAATATTTAATCTACAGCTCATTAATTTTTCTTCACCTTTTTTACTGACTGGTTTGGTTTCCCAGAAGGTAATTTTTTTCTGTGAACTTTGAACGCCTTACAAGTAAGGGAAAAAAATCGGATATTGCAGTAGATGTAAACTTTTTTTTAATGTAAACCTTAGGGACACCTTCTATTTTTTAAAACTCTCTGAGTCTTTGAGCCGAATAAACTCAGCAACTAATTTACAGGCAGCATGGAGGACAGGAGCGTGTGTCCTTGGCGGTGTGTTGGAGGGGGTGTTTGGTGCAGAGGTGTGCAGGGAAGGAGCGTCGGAGCTCGGACTTTTTTGCGACCATATCCCAAGCAGCAGGTGAGACTTGTCCTTCGTAAACATGAGCTTTTTTTCAGCTTCAGTCGCTGAGCTCGGCAAGTTGGAAGATATTTTTAGTTTCATTTTCTCTGAAGCACTTTATGCTGTGGTTTTTCTTATTTGTGTATTATGTCTATTTTATCTGTATTTGCTGTAATGTTGAAAATGCCATTACACACTCAGCGTTCTTGTGTAGTCTTGAAAACTTTGGAAAGTTATGGAATCTGAATTGATCATTTTCCAAGTCTGCATAAATATAGGAAAAATAAAATGTATGGGGGGAACTTTATTTCTAAACTGTAATTCTATTATCTCGAAGGTAAAAATATTATGGAAAACAGTTGATTTCTATGAAAAGGATAAACTTTTTGAGGGGTTTTTTTGTACGCCCCATGAAACCTTGACCTTCTATTAAACCTAATGCTCATTTTAGTTTCTTAGGCACTACCCACTAAACTCATGGCCCCTAAAAGTCAGAAAAATGATACTTTGCCGTTTTTTGTTTTTGCGTATGTGAAGCGAAGGTATTTCTGTTAGTAAACTTTCATATGAAGGATATGTATTGAAGTCCTGTCTAGATTTTCTAGAGAAGTCATGCAATCCTAATATATACAGATGCCAAAAAAGTGAAATTACCCTTTATTTTCCTTTAGTTTCATGATTGTGTTTCATGATTTCTTTGAGAATAAAGATGGAGAAGCTGACCTAGATTAATATTTTAGTACTCAAGGTCATAAAGTATTGAAAAAATTGAATCTGGGAAAGTATGGAAGCTTTAAGTTTTAATTTGTTCATTTCTTCCTCAGTTCTTTGTCGCTGAGTGATGTGGAGGCAAAATGTAAGGAGGCTGCAGCCCTCAAACTTCCTTTAATCAGACTGGACATGAACACCGCAGAGTTTCATGAACTGTTTCAGGTCAGTAATTATTGCTGTATGTCTCATAATGTTCTTATGCGGGACCTTATCATTTATGCTGCAATTAAATATGTTGTACATCAGGCACAAACAGTTAGGTCCTCCCTCGTTTTAATTTTTCCTCCTGCCATCTAACGCTGTAAATCCTTTAAATAGCTGCACACAACCTGCATCTTAAAAAGTCCAAGACTTAATAAGACTCTGGAAAGTCCCAATTACTAATCGATTGTTTCATACCGGAACCTAAATTACATATAGATGCATCTTAAATTCATAACTTTTTTCCATGTTTTGAGATGAGAGATGCAGCACTCCCAGCTGCTCTGTAGGAACTTTTTTACTGATTAATAGTTTTTTGCAGGTAGGTACACAAATACGTTTGATGTTTCTGCCTTGTCAGGAGAATCTGCAGTGGAAATTGTTGGGTATCTGATGAATTGCTGGTTACAAATTAAAGGAGTAGAGAAAGCAGTAATAGTAGTTCATCCAATGTTTGGTTTAAAGAAAATCTGTTGGAGTGCAATCACAGAAAAAGTTCAAATCACCAGGAGCCACTAAAGGCAACGGAAACTGACAAAATGGCTTGATGGAGAATTCACAGGCTTGATTAAATTGATACAAACGTGGTGTTTCAGTAAACATCAGGTTTCAGCTCAGATGCAAGTCTGTAAATTTCCCTCCATGCACTTCTTTCATCAGGAAATGGAGACTTTTCCCAGATTGTTTTGCACAGATTACAAGCTAAAGCAAGAACAGAAACGCTTGAGGTCAGACATGTTTTAGCATCCGCAACAATCCAATTTAATTAAATACTTTAAAACGACTTGTTTTGTTTAGTTTGGCTCTACAGTTACATGTTGCTGTGCTGATCAGCTAAAAGGAGGAATGCTTTTCATACTCCAGAAAACCAAATTTAATCAAGACTTAAGAACTCAGGAAAAAAAATGGAAGCCTGCAGTAATATTTCATTTCTTAAAGTATCCTTTTTTAATCACTCTCTGGTTATTGTCATGGTGATACTCAGTCTTGTAGCCTCATATTTACTTCTAATAGTTTATTTCTGAGTTTAGTAACTTTGACACTTGTTTTATTATGCATCTGTGTTTTTTAACAGTGCTGTGTGTGTGTGTGTGTTATAGGACAGTAAACTGCGGATGCAGCTTGTTGAGGAGCAGATTAACGACCCTACAGTCACAGTCTACAGGCATGTGTTCATATTGACTTGCTTTCTATTTGTTTATTTTGTAACAACAAAATGTGACCTGCTGTTATCCTGTGTGTGATTCAGATGTGGGGACAGGTTAGCGGTGTGTGACGGGCCTCTCCTCCCACACACCGGTTTCCTCAAGGTCTTTAAGATGCTGCAGGTGCGTAGCTGTTTCTGTCTTCTGTTTGTTGATTTTTCTTTGCTCAGCTTCTCTGTAATTTTATGCATTTGCCTTTTTATAATTCTAGCATCGAGATGGATAACTAGTCTCTAGAAAGCCAAACACTTTTTTTGTTCTTTTATACCTCTGGTCTTTTCTTTATGCTTCAAACAAGATGATTGAGAATTTCTGATCCCACTATAATCAGATGATTCCATCATACTCTCATGTGGCTTTTTTCCTGAATAAATCAGAATTTTTTCCAAATTTTTCTGATCTGTGGCTCTGGTTCTGTGCTGGTCTGTCACTGGGCAGACGGGAATTCCACAACAGCATGAGGCTGGAAATATTGGTGACAGGATGTTGTGTTTGCCAGAGGCCGTATTCCTGTTCCAAGCGCTAACACAATGCTTTCCAGCAGATAAATATCACATTCTTCCCTTTTTTTGCCAGCCTGTCACTTTCGTTTCCTCTGTTGCCATCTGTTTATTCGCTCATTATTTTCTGTCATCCCAGCTGTCCTCCATCACGGTGTCCAACCAGACAGACTCCAGTGGCTTAACGCGTCTGCTAGGTGTGGCGTTTCCAGGAGAGAAGGACAGGGAGGAGTGGGAGAGGGAGCAGGAAGAGGCGCGGAGGAGAGACCACCGGCGGATAGGAACAGTGAGATGAGAGATGCATTATAGAAGTGAAACTAAGTGGTAAAATCAGACTTTTAAATAGATTTTATGTTTTTGTTCAGGACCAGGAGTTGTTCTTCTTCAACGACGTGAGCCCAGGCAGCTGCTTCTTCCTGCCTAAAGGAGCCCACATCTGCAACACACTCACTGACTTTATTAAGGTGCTCTACTTTTTATAAACATTTAAACTACTTCTAGCCCCATTTATAGACTCATTATGTTTGGCAGATACAGTAGAGTCAAAAATGCATAATTTTATGCTTCAGATAGTTGGAATAAGACTAGTTCTTTATTGTAATTTATTTCAGGTGGAGTTAATTTTATGCCAAACATTTAGAGTCGACAGACAACAAATAAGTTTCATATATGGCGTTACTGGAGTAACAGTCAGTAAATAAAATCATCAAATCTGTGATGTTTTAAATAAATTATATTTTTAAACTAAACTAATATTTTGAACAACTTTTCAAATTAACATGAATGACTGGAATCAAATATGGTGAATATACCGAATCAACAGATTATCTTAATTTTTTTATACGCTTTTGGACTAAAGTAGACTATGTCTAATTTTTTAAATTGAGGTTTGTAATCCATTGTCAAGATAATTTATTTCAAAAATCCAGGACTTTGGTCTCAAATGTAATAATAGAATAGAATAGAATTCAACTTTATTGTCATTGCACTGTCACAAGTACAAGCAACGAGATATAGTTTGCATCTAGTCTAGTTGCAAACTACATAATCTAATCTTTTAAAAAAATATTGATCCAAGTTGGTAGATTTTTAGTAAGTGGAGATAAAATATTATGAACTCTAAAATAATAGATGTCAGTAAAAATGTCAAAGGGACACAAATTGCTTTATTTAGTTTTGAGACTTCAGGTTTAAAATACATCACCTGGACAAATTTTAGCCATTTTGCATAAACACAAGTTAAGCAACAATAATTTAGCAAAAATACAAAAAAGTCAGAAATTTAAAGTTATTACATGACCATGTTAACTTGGTTTTTTGTCATTTGTGCAGATTTTACATTTAAACCATAATGGTCTTATAAAGGTCTTTAAAACCTTAAATTTAACCTTTTCACTTAAAGAAAACCCAGAAATGTAGAAGGTTTACTGTTTTCATAAAGTTAAGTAAACTAAAGATGTCTTAAAAGAGTAGATCTCCATACATAAAAACGTTTTACACATACATAGATTTGTAACATCTGGCTCAATATTCTGGCATGTGTTATAAAACCAAAAACAAACTTTGTTATGGAACAGAGCACATTGTCTGAGGAAATGTTTGTCCATCTCTAAGACGGATTGAAGCATTAATTTCTTTTCTAGACACATTAGAAATTAGATCTAAAGCTGCAGCAATACTTGGTCACTTTAGCTGAGCTGCATATTTGGACTGCTGATAAAAATGACCCTTTTAATGCGGTTTAGCTGAATCCAAATACAAAACACGCCTTGGTGTGATTGCAGTAAAGTTGGATGAGAATCAGTAGCTGAAGGTTTTTCATTCGTTCCTCTTGGTAATGACAGTTTCTTCTGCGAACTGAATTCTCCCATTAATGTGCTCAGTTTATGACCCTGAAGATTTATGAGTGTGTGTCCGTGGTCAGGATGTTAGTCTTGGTTTAATCATGACGCTATTGTGACAGTTTGACCCGCTCCTTTGCTCATTGTTGCACATATCCTTCTCTCTCCGACCCCTCACAGAGCGAGTACCGAAGGCGAGGCTTCACCGAGGTCGTGACCCCAACTCTTTACAGCACTGCTTTATGGGAGCGCTCGGGCCACTGGGAGCACTACAGCGAGAACATGTTCACCGTGACCTCGGAGGGCGCTCAGACCTTCGCTCTGAAGCCCATGAACTGTCCTGCACACTGGTAAAAGCAAAAACACACACATACATAACACACAGCACTCCTTCAGCGACAGACTGCGGCATCCTAAATGCAGGATGACTGTGGCTCTTTGGTAGAGTAGTCGTCTTGCGATCGGAAGGTTGTAGGTTCGATTCCAGCTTCCTCCTGCCACATGTTGATGTGCCTCTGGGCAAGGCACTTAACCCCAAATTGCCTACCGATCTACGTATCGGTGTATATGTGTGTTTGTGAGTGCGACTGAGTGAATATGACTCTAGTAAAGCGCTTTGAGTGGTCAAAATGACTGGAAAAGCGCTAAATAAGTTCAGTCCATTTACCATTAACCATTTACAAAGGAGCAGATCCTTCCTCCCAGCAGCTCTCGGACTTTATAACCATCACGGCTTATTGTGATGTTAACATCCATGCTGCTCTTTACTCATTTTTAAATACCATTTCCGCTGTTATTCCAAATCTGTTTTTGTGCACAGATCTGTGCACAAAAACAATACACAATATTTTGATCATGATATTAGTGTTTCATATCCATTGATATTGATAATTATTGATTAGGTTTTTGCTTTAATTACCTGATTTACTTCCAAACTTGTGATGTTTCCTGTTTTACCCAGTTTTCTCTCAACACCGTAATTGTTTATTTACTAGCAGTTATGAATGGCAAAACTTGAAACTGCTGCTTACTCAAGCGGGTTGTTGCTAAGTAACCAAAGAATGAGTGAGTTGCTAGGTAACCAAAGAGTGAGCAAGTTAGTTTATTCCACCAACCTTGCTTAGGTTGAGTTGCTTTCCTCTGCCTACATCTCCCAGAATGCTGTGCGTTTCTGGATTGGAGATCAGTGGAATTATTGAACATTCTATTAAACTATTATCTGTTTATTGATCAACAGTGTATTGCAATATATATTGTTATTGCTTTATTGTCCATTCGTAGTATTATTTTCGTTGATGTTAATCTTGTTTTATATATATTGCTTTTAACACTTTAAGAACTTTTTGTGTGAGCCTTTACATCAGTTGCTGCTTTTGCACCTGAATTTCTGTTTTTATCATACTTATTTTTGCATTTGGACGTTTCCATGGTAACCGACTCTGCTCTGTTGGGTTTAGTCTCATGTTTGAGCATCGGGTTCGCTCGTGGAGGGAGCTTCCTCTGCGCTGGGCCGACTTCGGGGCTCTGCATCGTAATGAGCTGTCTGGAGCTCTGGGAGGGCTGACTCGCGTCCGGAGGTTCTGCCAGGACGACGCACACATTTTTTGCACACCGGACCAGGTAGAACATGTTGTTTTTTTTTTTGCTGTTTTTTTTTGTCCATTTAAGCCACATTATATCTCTGGAGGTGCTTCAATTAAATTTAAACTGTAAAGGAGACACATGTGGCACGGTAATTAGATGGGCTGTACAAGTAACTCCTGAAGCATTCCAGGAGGCCTCCGGCTGGATGAATGTGACCCTTTGTCCCGTTCCAACATAATACCTTCACATGTGTGGCGCTGCAGCTGTACAGTCATCCTGATCCGCTGCATCCAGACCTGGATCTCTCCCATCATATCCGCTCTCCAGGTCTCTGGTTGCGGCCCGGTAATTCAGAGATCACATGATAATCACTGGCCTCTGAAATGCTAATTCAATCTTAGATGCACTCTTCCTATCTGGTTCTGTTGATTGTTGCATCCTTCCCTGTCCTCTTGTTGCCCCCTCCCTCACACCACCGTTTCGCTCTTTCTCTGCAGCTGGAACAGGAGATTGTGGCTTGTTTGGACTTTGTTCGGAGCGTCTATCAAGTGTTTGGGTTTTCCTTCCACTGCCTGCTGTCCACACGTCCCACTCCGTGCCTGGGGGAGCCTGAACAGTGGAACCACGCCGAACAGGCAAGCACACACTTTCCCTAAAGAAAACCCTGATTTTTAATGTTTTACGCAGCTAGTTTTTAATTTCTTCTCAGGATTGCGGTTCAAGGATTCAGTTCGCCACACAGATCACATCATTAATCCCAGTTTTCATGCAAACAGATACCCTAATATCAACAACTTCACTTATTAATGGAATGTGATTCTAAAGGCGCTGGAAGAAGCTAAATGCAGCGCTTGGAGAAGGATTTACTAGCAGTGTTTGATAACATGAAAGAGAATAGGCAGTGGGTTTAAAACCCTTGTTGGAAATGGATGTTTATAAATTCAGTGGACAACAGCAGGTGTATGTTCAGCTTTGGTCACTGACCTCCTGAAACTCCACTGACCTCCTGAAACTCCTCAAATAAAGCAAAGGAAGATGGAAGAAGAACTCATGTTATACCTGTGCTAACTCTTACCACTGAATCTGTTCTAACAACTTTATGGTTCTGAATTAGGTAGCTCATAACAAAACCAACTTTAGAGTTTAAAGAAGACCTATTATAGATAATTCACATTTTGCATGCTTTTCTACTTCCATTTGGGTCTTTGCTGATTCTAAGACCGAGATGTTTTTGGCAATGCGCTAATATGTTTTGCTGTCTGGAAAATAAGCAGTTTCAAAAATAATTGCTAAGAGACAAGCCATAGGCATTGCCCCGTCACCTAGCAACTCCAGCTTAACTCAGTCGTCATCTTGAAGCCCAAACTGAGCTCCAGCATATTTGGTCAGCTGGTTTTACTGCTGCATGTTATGTGCAATGGCTACTGGAAAATACAAGTGTTTGTTTTTGTTTTGTAACTGACCATATATAAACAACTTTATGAATTCTTGTTGATTGTGCAGGAGGCTCCATTTCTGCTTTTTAAACATGTACAGTCATATAAATGGGCATCTGTTTGCAGCCATTTTCATGTGTAAGTGTAAAAGTTGAATTAGGGAGAATGGCCAGCAGCAGCTTATTTGGGGATTTAAAGTGACAAGAGGAACTAAAATTTAATGACACATGTAATCAACATGTTTTATATTTCCCAAAGACCTATCTCAATCTGTTCGAGGAAGCATAAAACTTCCTGCTCAAGATATTTTGATTGGCTGTCGGGTCTCCATGAGCCCAACAGCAGCTGCTGTGTTTCTTTCTTCTGCTCCAACTCAAAGTTGGTCCCAAAAAAGAGCAAGAGCTTTCATCCATGGAAAAACCAAGAACTAGTGCACAACCAGTTCATAGCTGACATACATGTATGAATGTCCTCCTCTGTCTGAAAGAGTTGTTCATTTGTTCATTGTAACTTAACATCAGTGTCGTCTCGTGTGTTTTTGTCTGAGCAGCAGCTGGAGAAGAGTCTGCAGCAGTTTGCCGAACGTTGGGAGCTGAACCCCGGAGACGGAGCTTTCTACGGACCAAAGGTCAGCAGGGAGGGGCGGTGAGAAAGGTGCAAACATTTACTGGCGGCAGCTACAACTATTGATCCACTGATCAGAATCTTTCTTAGCCAATACAGATTTAAGAAGTATTACGGGTTGTGCAGTTTTGCAACTCAGAGGTGCATTGATGAAACATGGAAAAACTTTCCAGACTCAATTAGAGACAAAAATATCTAAATGGAAGATACCACTTTGCAGAACTCATACACAGCACCTGAAATTAAGCACTTTAATTCCTAGTTAGGGTTAATTTCAAGTTTACGGAGTTTAGAACCAACTTTTACTTAGAAACTAATGTTTTTATCTGTAAGTATACCCCTAAATCTTCAGGGTAAGAGCTTTGTGGGCTTTTAAACATATACATACAGTAGTTGTTCTTTTCTGTTAACTTTAATTGTCTGTGACAGATTTTAAAACACTTTTGCCTCAAGCCTTGTGTTACTGCTTTATTGTTATATTTTCACCATTTTCTGTTCAGTGTGGAGCTGACTTTCCCTTTACATCGCCACAGATTGGATTTGTGCAGAGAAAATGTGAGATCTAAATGATCCACATCACAGCAGTAAAATCTAAATTAAGATTTTTTCTTCATTGGCTTCTGAGTTTTACGTATAAATTTAGACATTGTTAAAATGTAATGTGCTCTGTTTTCTTTTGGGACTGTATTTATTTTTGTGCAACTGATGAACAAGTCGCAGGAGGATGTTGGTTTTAGGCAGACATGTCCAGGCTGAGAGCAGGAGAAAGGCCAGGTCATTTATGAGGTACATGCACACAGAGTCCTGTGCTTTTCTAACTCACATTCCTCACATCTGTGAAGCTGGGCCACGTTGGCCACAATTGGGTACTGCAGCTTCTCCCAGAAACCAGTTTGTAACCAGTTCACTCCACAAAAATGTACTTGGGCTGCCGCTAGTGTCTAAGAGCCCTAGAATCAGATTTGTTGAAAAGCAGAAGTGAAGTCCGGACATTAAGAAACGGTGCTCTGTTTCATCTCAGATCGACATCCAGATTAAAGATGCAATTGGCCGACAACACCAGTGTGCCACAATCCAGCTCGACTTCCAGCTGCCCATCAGATTCAACCTTCAGTACGTCGGGTGAGTCGGTGCAGATCTGCTGCCTTTGGCCCTCGCTTTCTAAAACATTCCTACATCTGTGCTGGTTTAAACCTCCAGGGTTCTTCCATCTACTTGTCATTTTTCTAAACTCGCATTTTTGTGCGTAAAGTCTTGTAATGTCCAGGTTAAAATGGCAGAAGTTAAGAAAAGCCTAATTTAGTCGTGAATAATTGGGTGTTGATTAAATTTTTTGTCTCTAGAAAGGATACTGCTTCTGATCTCGCTTTGCTTCATGTTAATCTGCTTCCATCAATTATACTGCAGCACAGATATTTGTTGTGATTTATTTTATTTTTTGTGAGGAGAGAAAAAGGAGTAAAAAGATAAAAGCTGATAGATTTGTTGTGGTTGCTTCAGCATATATTGACTCTTTAAAAAGAAAAATCATTAAAATTGCCCTCCCCATTGATTTGCACTGTGACCTAATCATCGTTTAAACGTTTCTCAGACGAGACGGACAGCTGCACAGACCAGTGATGATCCACAGGGCTGTACTGGGGTCACTGGAGAGAATGATCGCTATACTGGCTGAAAACTTTGGAGGCAAATGGTGAGGTCATGATAACAAAACCACGGCATTTACAGCTACAACTCATTACATTAGCATATTCTAAATAAGTTGATAGTTAATGGTGTCTCTGTTTTATTTTGATGATTAGGACTGAAATCTACAGTTGTGACTTGGCCACAGCAGTTTTTTATTTTGGGGTTCCTTTACACCAGCGCTGTTTAATCCTCTTTAATCTAACTCTACTTGGTTTACCTAGACAAACCTCTAGTTTGTTTACCTAGTTTGGTTTGTTTGCATGTGAATGCACAACCGAACTCTGACGTGGACCAAAAAAGCAAACTCTGGTTTTCCTACAAACCCAGGTCTCGGTTTGGTGGAAATGAACTCTGGTGCAGTTTGAATGCCTATGTGAATGCCAGACACACTAGAGAGCTATTTAAAAGCCATAGCACAGGGCATTGTGGGTAAATGCAACCAAAACAATTATTCATGTCTAGCATTAGCGGCAGAAATGGCTCATGGTCTTTTGCCAAAGACAAATTGCACAGGGGCTAAAATGTGATGTTACTCTGTTTTTGTTTACATTTCATGAAGAAGGAAGTTGCGCTCACGTCTTCCTCAGAAGTTTTTGTTTTGTTTCCTTCAGTGGTTGTTGGTACAGCGCCACCATAGGTCAGGGGGAGAACAGTTTTTTCAGAGGTTTGGTTCGTTTGACACAGAGTGAAACTGAACCAGTTGAAAATGTAAGAAATGTTGCCATTTTGCTCCCATTCAAACAAAGTCTGCTGGACTATCAGCTGTGAAAAACACCTAATCCTTTTCTAATTGGTTTTGTAATATTTTAATTTTCCAAGAAACTGAATTTTGGTTATTTTCATGTCGTAATCATCCAAATTAAAAAGTAATAAATAGTTTAAATATACCCTATGGGTAGTTTGGATCTATCTAAGATACAAGTTTCATTTCTGGAATAAAATTGCTAAATTACCATTATGTTGCAAGTAAGCTAAGTTTGCTTCAGTGTGCTTCACTGAAAAATATTAACCAAAAAACATTTTTAAAAAAAGTGTCACAAAAAAGCTTTAAAACATGAGAAATGAAAGAAATATTAGAATGACAAGATGTAAAGAGGTAAAAGATGAC
The DNA here is from genome assembly GCF_001444195.1 of Xiphophorus couchianus. Classification (NCBI taxonomy): domain Eukaryota; kingdom Metazoa; phylum Chordata; class Actinopteri; order Cyprinodontiformes; family Poeciliidae; genus Xiphophorus; species Xiphophorus couchianus. Next base: position 14,475,802 of record NC_040230.1, on the reverse strand, counting down.
CTTCTAATCTGAGATCTTCTCAGGTTTCTCTTTGTGTCCAAACTAGGCCGCTGTGGTTGTCTCCGTCTCAGATCATGGTGATTCCTGTAGGGGGCAACAGTGAGTCATACGCTAGACAGGTCAGTCTTTGGTGGACAACTGCCAACAAAGTCCTCTTTGTCTAATCTTTTTTTATTTCAGTGTGATAAATCAGGAAATATGTGAAACTTTTAAGAGATAAAATCTTTAGAGGAAAACTTCTCGGTTGTCTAAAGGTGGTCGCGACGTTCCACGAAGCTGGCTTCATGGTGGATTTCAACAACGATCCAGGAGCGACCTTAAATAAGAAGATTCGCTCCGCTCAGCTGGCCCAGTACAACTACATATTTGGTAAAGATGAATAATGAAAGCAGCAACTTGGAGCTGCTTATATAAATGTTTTTCCCCCCCTGATGCTCCATCTCCTGCTTCTTCCTCCCTTATATCAATGTTAACATATTTCAGCGGCTTTATTTTTTTCCTCTCTCGTTTTTTTGCAGTGGTGGGTGATAAGGAGCGTGAGAGTGGAGCAGTAAACGTGAGGAGCAGAGGGGGTAAACAGTTGGGCAGCAGACAAACAGAGGAGGTCCTGAGGTCCCTCATACATCTACGAGACACCAGGAGCAACCAAGACGAGCTTTAACACCGGCTCATTTCCTGGATTAAATCATGGCTTCATTCTCTGTTTTGTTACTTTATTCTTTTTTTTTTTTATGAATGTGAATGCTATCAGTTCTAATAAAAGTACATTAACATTATTGTTTATGCTCTTAGCGCTGTCCTTTACTGGAATTTGATGATAAATCTGTGCCCAAAAAAGTACAGAGTGGAGTTTTAAGGCTATTTAAAGATTATCGGTCTAACATCTGCATCACTGGGCTGCGGATGCAATTTGTTCCCTAAAAGCCATTAAATATGCAAACGTTCCGCTTGTGTAAGTTTATCATGAGAGCAGAAAACCAGACATACCTTTAAAAGAGTTGGGAAGAGAGGAGGCAATTTGACTAAAATAGGAAAGGTGGACGTGGTGTCAGGCCCGCGTGTTTTTATGTGTGTTTGGTGGAAACGGATAAGTCAAGGTAAAGGTCAAAGGGATTGGACGCTTTTCCTCCTCTTTAATTGAAAGAGGGCAACAGGATGGAAAAGACATCAGTCACAACAGTGACACTGAGGCAAAGAGGGAAATGATCGCTAAAAAAAAGTATTTGGGGGAATTTCTAAAGAAATCGGATTAAAACCATTTTAAAAATGGCTATTGTAGGTTAACATGTTTTTAATCCTACAAAACAGAATATTTGTTTGACTGGCTCATTCAAATATTGTCAATAAAGCACTGCTGAAGTCAACAGCAGTGCTGCTCTGCAAACGTGCTGATATTTCATCAGACATGTTGGGCATCTTATTTTTGCTCATCAAATCATATTTGTTTCCTATTAAAATTAAGTGAAAAGTTTAAAAGCAATCAGCTAGAGTTATTAATCATTTTACAGGGTTTGAGTCAAGATTCGAGGAGAAACTTTTGACCAAATGATGGACATGATCTAATCTTAAAGGTCATGTTTTCATTAGCAGTAAGCAGAACATTGTGATTAACATAAATGCTTGAAAACATCAGTCTGTGGACATTAAATCTAGAGAAAGTTAATCTTTAAAGATATTCTAATTTGCTGAATATGGCTGTAGTCAGTGAGAAGTGTCTTATTTTCCATCTTTTTGCATAACATATGTTGGTGTCTATCAGGGCAACTCTTCTTCTGTAGCTGAAGCTCAACGAGTTGCAAAAAGTGATGCAGTTTAACAAAAAGGGGAAAAAACATTAAAATACTTAGTATTATTTAAGTATGTAGGAAATGTGTCAAATATTTTTTTACACTAGAGGTTCTATTTTTGTCAAGCCTGCAGAATTATTTTTGATTGCACCTTATTTCACAGAGAGGAATAATTATGTTTATTTTTTTAATGTTTTTTTTTTTTTGCAAGAAAATCACTTTTGTTGGACCCAGAGTTGCTCTTTGTCCCTGATTCTTTTCATTCATTTTAAGGTGTTGAGGGGTTCGTTTTGGTGGCCACAGGATCGGGTTTCTTCTCTTGATGATGTGGTTCTGTTGGCTTCATCAGTTCATGATCTCCAGCTTTCACCAGAGTGGTTCACAGCCCAGTGTGAAACAACAAGAATCTCCACAAAAGAGCCGTAAAATGGGCAGAGTTCCTTCTCTGGGTCAGAGACGAGGTTCTACCCAAAGTTTTGGAGTTGTAGTCCCTTGGGTTTTCTTCCTGGCCTGGTAAAAACCAACCCTTTGTTCTGTGCTTCGCTTCGATAGTCTGAACCCTCGACTGTTGAGAAACGATTGCTTCCTGGAGGCGTGGGCTGTGTTGAGGCTTTAAATTTTACCTGATTGCTAACGTTTGCCCGTGACATAAATTCAATGCTATGAAGCTTACCGGAAATTGCCTGCTCTGTGCCCAACCATCCACCTCTGTGAAGAGAGAAGAGCCAATCTGAACGACGCTAATGTTAACGCTAATTCAATATTCGGAAGTGTGACCAACACATTGAACGGATTCCTTCACTTCCTCTGCTGCCGTTGCTAAAACTACAGGAAGACTACAATTCTAAAACGGGATTGAAAATCGACATCATTCACAATTTCCCCTTCTGTTCGTTGATTGGCCTGGTTGAAATTGTACCAGAGAAATTCAGATTAATGGGAGAAAGCCCAGTCTGACAAGCGAGAAGGCCCCAAAGTGGCTGGGAAACTGGGACTCTGGGTTTCTCTGCTTATGCTGCTTCTATCATGACCCAAAGATGGATTAAGTGGAAGATAATGGCTGGATGGATGAAATCTCTGGACTGATCCTAACAGTTATGTATGACAGACAAATAGTTTCAGGCATTTCAAACATAAAACAGTGATTTCTCTAGAAAAAAGGCCAGCACATAGGGCAATAAAAGTTAGTTTTCGCTCCAGATCTCTCAGTTTGTCATCATGTTTTACAGCTGTGAGTCTCTCAGTCTGCTGTGGTTTGTCCAAATTGTCGTGATAAGTTCAGCCACCAGCCAACATTGCACAGTAGTTGCGTAGTGATGACACGGACCATTTAACTCCAGTAAAAACTCCTCAAAGCTTTACTCGAGATAACAATTGCAGCCGGCCTTTTTTCTCCCCCCGCCTCTCTGCTGTGTCCGCCCTCCACCCATATAATCTGTCATGTGTATGTGAAGCATATACACATACAAGGCAGTCTTTCATTCATTTAGAGGAGTCACTCAGAGTTCATAGAAAATTATTTTTAGCTGAAGGGGTTTACCATAAACTGCATGATGTCAGGCTGGAAGTAAAAGAGGGGAAATTATTTTAGCCACAGCTAAAGGTCAGAAAAGCGACTTTATTCATGATGAATTAAAGAAATGGCTAGTTGTTTGTTTGTTTTTTCACAAAGCAGCAGAAGATTTAAAGCAAAACCTGTGAAAGCTTCAAATCGTCACATTTGAACAACTTGAACCAGCTGATATTTGTCTTTTTTTCATAAAGGAGAAACTGACTTAATGTTTAATATTCCATTCAAACCTGATGATTTTTTTTAAAAATCTTATTACCCAGATGAGGAAATAAAAACATATTTTTTAGTAAAAGTCTGTAGGATTGCTATACTTTTTTATTTAGCTTCCAAACTCTGATTTCCAGATTTCTCCGTCAGTTCTTAGAACCCAAATTCGACAGGTCACTCTAAATATGGATGATATTTCTGCATCCGGAACCTACAAACACTATAATCTAGAAGAAAGAAGGAAGGATTTAAGGAAGTGTGGATGAACAGATTGACGGGATTAAAAGAACATAGCATGGCTGGACAGATGGATGTGCTCCTTTAAAACCAACATTAAAACTAATCTTCTTGGTGTGTTTTTTGCCTGGGGTCTTGCATTGATTTTGCATGCTACCTTAGAGGTAGCAAGACAGAAACAATAATTTGAACATCAAGACTTGATTGATAGTTGAAGCTGTGGTTCAGGAGTGGATTTTTGTTTTAACTTTGAAATATTGCACATTTCCAGTTGAAGAGATTAAGAGTTTTATGCTTTTTGAATCAAAACTGGCTATTTATTGTAGCTGAAAACTATTGTAATAAGTTATTAATTCCTTTCTCTTCAGACACCAACACCTTGATGCTTAAGATCAGGTATGTCCAAAGTGTGGCCTCTGGACTGATTTCAAGAATAACACAAATTATCCCCCAGCAGCAAATGTAGCTTACACAAATTGAGCCTTTTTTAGTTTTAATTAAAGGAAAATTATAACTGATCATTTGAAATCTCCTTACAGTGAAACATGTTACATACAATACCAAGGAGTCACCCATTAATAACCACTCTTTTTGAGTTTCTGACTAAAAAAGCAGATTTTGGTTCAACCAAATCTGCTTTTAATGAATTTTATCAATTTATTAAGCTTGCATAAAAACAGCAAAGAGAATGTTCTTATTTTTTTCTTTAAAAAAAATAATCAAACCCCAAATAATTTGCTAATTTGATGTGTTTTTAATTAAAGCAATTAAGCGAATTAAAGAAAAATATTTTTAAGTTTTACTTTAGATCGGCACAGTTTCACACAAAAAAATCTGATGATCTTAGTGGCTTAATTGTAATTTTGCATGTTTAGTTTATTGTTGAGCAGGTAGAAATATTTTTTGCTCAAATTTTTTTGTGACGTTTTCGCTTGAGAATGCTTTTGACTTGAGGATTTTGCTCCATGGGGGGAAAAAAGTTAGATCTCCACTGAGTTAGATTGTCCCAGAGTAATATCAAAGTGGATTCAGTTTCATGTGAACAATGTGGCTAAAAGATTTCGGGTCTTTTTTTCTGCAAAGATTACTGACCAAAGCTGCAAAAGTGTGGTTGGAGTGAGAATTTAATCCTGGAAAATCTCTTTGGGGTTTCTTTGATATCGCTGCAAGTCCCTTCTTCCTGGTGGGAGGCAGGGTGACGGCGACCCAGGCGGAAGGCAGAGCCCAGTGGGTCGGTCAGAGGAAGATAAACAGGCTGCGCTGTATTGTTCTCCCTGGTATCACAGAGAAGCTGTCAGCCTGAGTGATTGAAGGCTGGACTTCCCAAAATAGGAGCTCCAAGGCCGGGCTCCTCTCTCCCACCCACCCTGTTATAAATAACCTGGTTGTGTGTTGGTGTGCATTTTATAACTGTGTGCAAATCAAGGGACAAGACAAAAAAGAAAGAAAAAAAAAAAAGGAGAGTGTGTGAGCAGAGGCAAAGAGAGATTTGATCACTGCCCGGGTGGCCTTAGAGAGCGAAGCCACTGAAAACAATAACAGGAGGTTTTAAAGCTGAGAGTCAAACAGGGACAGAGAGGCAGAGCACACAACCCCCCAATGACCTCTTCACACACACACACACACACACGTTTGTGCGGCTATCTTTATGGGGACTTTCCATTGACTTCCATTCATTTCTACAGCCTAAACCTTACCCTTACCTTTACCCTAACCCTACCCATTACATACCTAACTCTAACCAAAACTCAATTCACACCTTAGTCCTAAATCTGACCCCTGACCCAAAAAACAACGTTTCCCCTTGTGGGGACCAGGCTTCAGTCCCCACAAAGAGCAGTGTGTCCCCACAACGTAGTATGTCAGGAAAATGGTCCCCACAAGGTATTAGAAACAGACGCGCACACACACACACCATCTCTGATCAGACTGTGTAGGGGTCTGCAATACACTCCGCCTTGCTCAATTTCTAATCATCTATGTTGTAATGGGCTCATACACTGCAAAAACTCAAAATCTTACCGAGTATTTTTTTGTCAAGTTTCTACTGTAAATATCTTAGAAAACTTTCAATATGGAAAAATGACCTTAAAAGTAACTTCTTGGCAAGATATAGGAGATTGTTTTAAGATAATAATTCCTTAATTTTGATTTTAAAAAAGTGCAGGTTTTTTTTCAGTTGAAACAGCAGATTATTTCCATTGGCAGAAATAATCTGCCAATGGCACTAGCATTTTTTCATCAATATTAACAAATTATTAACATAAAACAAGCTCCTGTAGCTTGAAAAGTTACTTTTAGTTGTCTTATTTTAAGATTTCTAAGATATTAGCACTAAAAACTAGAATAAAAATACTTGGTAAGATTTTGGGTGTACTATTACTTTTTTCAATAATAGTGTCTCAGTCAAGACAGTGTAAAAAAAAACTCCATTAGGTGCATAAATGCCTTCAAATGCAAACCAGGTAAGTGAGAGTTGACCTTCAGAAAAGTGATTTGTAACTTATTTTTGTCTTATTTCAAGTTTTCTAATATATTTCCACTAGAAACTCAATAAAACATACTGTATATGGTAAGATTCTGCTTTTTGCAGTGTATATGAGTACTGCTAATAAGGGCGAGGGTATTTTCACACCTGATGAACCGGTAGACTTGGTTTGATTGGGACCAAAGTTGCAGTATTTGTTACATTGCATGTTTGCTTGTTCTGCATGTTTCCTAACAAGTGTCCTTGAGGTAAATGTTCTTCATTCATCGTTGCTTCGATGCCACACACAGACGCTCTGGAAGGATTTAGACGGGGATGTTTTAAGTGTTTCCAGAGTCGAGCAGCTATCAGTCAGAAATATTTAGTTGTAAATGGAAGTCAGCCCCAGAAGAACTGTCAGATCGGCTTTCTTCTTTGACTGGATATACCAAAAACTTCAGGCCACCCACACTGCCCCTCTTTTCCAGGAACTTATCTGGGCCCAGTATCTCTGCCCAGCTCAGAACCAACTCCCGTCTTTACACTGGGGGAACATTCTGGCTCTGCTGCTGCTCCTATAAACCGGCTCACCCACCGGATCCTTTGTCTCTGCATGCTTTCCACTTAGATTTATATTAGCAATGGATGTTTCTGCAAACTCACGCTGAGCCGGGAAAGTCACACTCGCAGAGAGACTCAGATGGCTCCCAGCTAAACACACTGGTGTACAGTCTCCTCCTGGCATCGGATTCCTCTGAGGTATGTCTGCTATGCTCAGCACCGCAGCTGACCCCGTTCCCCATCCCGCCCGCATCTGAGCGGGACGCCTGGAGGGAGCGGACTCCGACGAGCAGCCTCTGCGTGAAAGAGGCTTTCGGTTTATTGTTTCTGCAAACCTGTCGAAACGCTCCTGGGAAAGAGGGGGTCTATGGTTTCAGGAGGAGGTCAAGGGCCGTGTTGACTCTCAGGTCGCTTTTGTAAGTGAGAAGAATAAGTTGTTCTCACTCCAGATCTGCAAATATTTACTATCATCATCCCTCATGCAGCTGCAACACAGGAAAAAACAATTTGCAAAGCTTACCAAATATTTTTGGTTCTAACTAACTTACAAGTAACTTTTCAGCAAGATGTAGGAGCTTTTAAGTCCTTATTATTGATGAAAAACTATTGCTTTCATTCTCAGATCATTTCCCATGTTATAAGTGAAATAATCTCCTAGTAGAACTTTAACTTTTTCATAAATATTACCGAGTTATTTACTTAAACAAGCCCTATATCTTTCTGAAAAGCTACTTGTAAGTTAGTTTTGTCTTACTTCAAGACATTTCCACTAGAATCTAGACCAAAAATAGTTGGTAAGATTTGTGTTTTTTGCAGTGAAATCACTGTAAATCTTTATTTCACAGAGGAACGAGGAGAAGAAATGTTTCTGCAGCAGGTTTTTTTTAAAGACTCTTTTTTAGACTCTCACGTGGAAGACATCTTAGCGTTGCTTGTTTTGGTCAGATCTTCAGAGCTCTAGGAGCAGTAAAAGAAAAGCTGCCAGGAGACCTGTGGGTTGGACTGAAACACGTCCAGCATGTAAGAAAAGCCACCGGAGGAGAAATATTTTAGGCTGCACAGTGGCGCAGTTGGTAGCACTGTTGCCTTGCAGCAAGAAGGTCCTGGGTTCGATTCCCGGCCGGGGTCTTTCTGCATGGAGTTTGCATGTTCTCCCTGTGCATGCGTGGGTTCTCTCCGGGTACTCCGGCTTCCTCCCACAGTCCAAAAACATGACTGTTAGGTTAATTGGTCTATCTAAATTCTCCCTAGGGGTGTGTGTTGTGTGTGAATGGTTGTTTGTCCTGTGTGTCTCTGTGTTGCCCTGCGACAGACTGGCGACCTGTCCAGGGTGTGCCCCGCCTCCCGCCTGGAACGTAGCTGGAGATAGGCACCAGCAACCCTCCCGACCCCATTAGGGACAAGGGTGAACAGATAATGGATGGATGGAGAAATATTTTAGCTTTTCTAACTAAAATCAAATACGATCATCTTGTTTCCTCAATATAATCAATATTGATTAAAATGAATCCATCTATTGTGCGCCTTTTTGCAAAAACGCAATGCATTTCATAGATTACAATGCATGTTTGATTTCAGTTTGCCATGAAGAAACTGGATGAATTTTAGGAGTGAGAGGAGAAGATGACCTCTGACGCTGACCTTACTTTACCTTTGGGATTTGTTTGTCTGGCGTAAATTTAACCTGCAGAGGAAGGCAGTTTAAGTCATGATAGTTGAGACTTCAGAGCATATTTAAAAAAGATGTTCATCATCATTATTCCTGGTTGTTTCAAAGCTGTTTATCCATTTGGATGTAAGTGTCCGCTTCCTGCTGGAAAATGTTTTAGTTTTGTGACGCATTAGCAAAATATCTGTATTCTTTATGCATTCATATTCTGAAGGAAAAGTTTCTGATTGTTGAGATCATATTGTGTAAAATTAACTGAGCAGTTTTTATTACATATTAATGAAGATTCATCGATTAACTAGAATATAATCGAAAAAGTTAATGTACATCTCTATTTCAAGTTTTTGCTTCAGTTTTTTAATGATTATGGCTTAAAACTAATGAAGATTCAAACATCAGTCTCTCAAAAAAGGATTTTAGCCCAAACATATTATATTAGTGCCTCCACAATCACAAGCATATAAAGAAGAGTTGTGTGGAAGGAAAAACTGTGGTGGAAGGAGCAAAAGGAACAATGAAAAGGGAAGAGGGTCTTGAAATAAAATCCATATAAGAGAGAGATTTGTGGAGCCATTTCATCTGCTGGTGTTGGTCCACTGTGTTTTATCAAGTCCAAAGTCTGCACAGCTTTTCTTCTTCCAGTTTACACTAGCCTGTGTGTTTATGAGAGGATCCACAAGTAAAAGTGAGTTTGCAGACTCAGTTTGAGCTCCTCAAGGCCCCTTTACAATTTGCAAATTAACAATGAGTAAAAATTGAACCGTCAAACTGACAAGTTGGAAAACGAATGCATTCCTCAACAAAATGTTTTTCACTCACATCTCATCTCCAATCTTCAGATGTCCAGCACAAAAGCGAACTTCACATTGTGTTCAGAGTTCCTCTAAAAGACGGCTGTCAGCTGCTTCGGGCCCCAAATTCCAAACTTCACCTGGGATTATTTGCTAATTCAATTAAATGCTAATTTGTGTGGGAATATGCATTATTCAGCACGCAGTGCAATGACAGGGGCCTCTCTGTCAGTCCAGCGTCTCTGTTGTGTAGTGACACAGGCCCCTCGACGCCACAGTAGGTTTGAGTTCTGCACATTTCTGCCCAGGCTCTTTCACAGCTTTCTTAAAGCTCACAATTATTTCCTTTGACCATTTTGAACGTTTTCTGTATAATACTGAGTAAGCTTTCTGACCTCTCTGACCTGTTACCCAGAATCAAACCATAAACCTTTCGGAAAGAGGTCAACTTGCTTCATCCCCTGTGCCGCCGCCACGCCTAGATAAATAACTTGTGTTTTTCTCTCCACTTGTCAGGAACAAGGAAATTATCCGTAGAGATTAAATCTGTTGTTTGAAGGTGGAGACTTTATCTCATGGCTTATTGTAGTCTGGATGCAAAAATATGCTCTTTCATGAATCAAATTGATTACATTTTAGATTCAATGCGAAAAACAATGTCCTCCACGCAGCTATTACATGAAAATAATGTTCTCACACAGGTAAGAAGGAGGTGTTTTGGATGTGTTGAAATCAGATCTCTTAAGGTTTCGTGTTCATGCTGGTGTGTCCTCTTCCTTCAGTCAGTAAAAGGAAGATCTTCCATTTTTGCTTCCACTAAACCATCCACTCTCCTGATAACTGGTTAAGATTACTGGCAATATGGGTGATTTAATCTTTGCTTCAGCTTGCATGAGTGAGCACCTCCATCTTCCCTCCACTAATAATTAAATAAGCAAAGCTCAATCAGCATACAACAGAGAGATGGAAAAAGCTTTTCTCTCTCTCTCTCTCTCTCTCTCTCGTGCTTGTGTTCCCTCCAAGCGCCCCCTTCTAATGCCGCCCTGGGCGCCCGGCCATGCTGCCCACATCTAAAACCACCCCTGACTGCACACTGCAAGTTGATCGGGTGGACAGATAGATCCACATTTCAGCTTTTCCTTGAGGGAAAACAGATGTCAGACCCAACGTGCAAAAGACAAGAATGAACATCCAAGTGATTATCAGTCGAAATCGGAGCCTGATATCTCTGATTGCCATACTGTTTGCGTGAATGTGCAATTCTGGAATTTTAGTAAGATGTGGGCTACCATCAGAGGGATAAAGCTCTGGTTATCTCATCAGGAAAATACCAGACTTTATTCTGCTTCATAGATGAGAAGGAGACCTGGACCAGTCTTCCAGCAGCCCTGATCTGTCTCCAATTCGAAATGTAAGTGGAGAATCAGGCAACAATGACCCTGGACTGTAGAGCAGCTGAAATCTGCTTTCTAAAAACAAACCCATTGGTCTGTGAAAACACTGAAAGTTGTTTAAGTCTATTTAAAAAGGACTTAAAACAAATTGCACATTTAAGCCATTATTGCATTTTAGAAAACAGTTTTCTGTGCATGATTTTTATAGCATTATTAATAAACATTAAACTATACTAATGTAATCACTGCAAAAACACAAAATCTTACCAAGTATTTGAATCTAGTTTATAGTGAAAATATCTTGGGCACTAGAAATAAGACAAAGCTAATTTACAAGTAACTTGGCAGCAAGATATAGCAGCTTGTTTTAAATAAATAATTCCTTAATATTGATGAAAAAGCCCTAGTTCCACTGGCAGATTATTTCATTTGTTACATGGAGAAAATGTCTTGTTATAAGTGAAATAATCTGCCAAAGGAGGTAGTGGTTTTTCATCAATATTAAGAAATATTCACTTACATCAAGCCCTTAAATCTTACTTAAAGGTTACTTGTAGCCTTTAAGTATTTCAAGTGTACTATGATATTTTCACTAGAAACTAAACTAAAATATTTGGGAAGATTTTGTTTTTTTGCACTGATGCATGTGTTGAAATAAGCCTGAAGTCTTTTATTTTTGCAAATTAAATTTGTCTGGAGTTGGAGTCTCACTTAAGTCCTCATCTCACAGACTACGGTCTGGATTACTGAAGGGTTTTGTGTCTGACGGGATAGTCAACAGTACAGGAGCACCACAGGGTAATGTACTCTCACCAGTCATTTTCACTTTGAACCTTAAGACTTCTAACATAAACCAAATTGGTTCTCTAATACAAAGGCTCCTGTTTCTGCTCCAATTAGAATTAAAAAATTTTATTCTGGAGTGGTGTTAGCTAGTTCAGGTCAGTGGATACTCAACACACAATGATGACAACTCACTGTGGACAAAAACAATAGAACATTTAATCATATTACAACTCCTAGAGTTTTTATCTGGTGCTTTTTGTTCCTCTTTCTTAATGGGCAACTGTGTGTATGTATATAAGGTCCATATTTAAAACCGTCACCAAGTCACAAATACTCTGATGGTTCTGCAGTTGTCATGTGTGTCAAAAATGGTCAAAAGACCACAAGAACCATTCATCTCATCTTGGATATACAGTACAGACCAAAAGTTTGGACACACCTTTCTAATTCTATGGGTTTTCTTTATTTTCATTACTATTTATAAGGCAAGAAATCCCACTTATTAACCTGACAGGGCAACACCTATGAAGTGAAAACCATTTCAGGTGACGACCTCTTGAAGCTCATCAAGAAAATGCAGAGTGTGTGCAAAGCAGTAACCACAGCAAAAGGTTGCTACTTTGAAGAAACTAGAATATAAGGGGTATTTTCAGTTGTTTTACACTTTTTTGTTTAGTGCATATTTCCACATGTGTTATTCATAGTTTTGATGCCTTCAGTGTGAATCTGCAATGTCAATAGTCATGAAAATAAAGGAAACTCATTGGATTAAAAGGTGTGTCCAAACTTTTGGTCTGTACTGTATATATAATAATAAAGCAGATTATTGTAGATTTGGGAAAAAACAGGAATTTTCCTAACAATGATTTTCCATCATGGGGGATGAATATGTACCTCAGTTTTCACCTGGATGAGAGATTGGAAGCTTACACCAAATATGTGTTTTACTCTTTGGTTGTCTTCTTTATAAAACAGTAATTCAGCCATATTTGACCACAGTCTGTCGTCAGTGTCCTCTCAAATTGGTGAATGAACAGGGCATGGATTCAACGAGGTCGCTTAGCCGAGATGCAGTGATGTAACACTCAGCGGTCTAAAACCAATCAGCCATAAACATACCAAACTCTCATCCAGCAGCGTCACTCTCACACATTCTCCTGTGCCAAGCATAACTGAGCCGTGCCAAGCCATACCATATGGGTTCATTTCACGCAAACATGAGTCTAATTTGTTTGTTATTGTTTGGAGGATGTATGTGACCTCCTGGCAACGGAGAGCGGGCAACAATTGGTCTTTGTGTGAGTAATTGGAACAAGGTTCCACCAGCAGTTTTGTCAGCCAATTAAAACCGAGCTGAACTTGTTCTTGTCTTCTTAGTTATGACTGTATCTCCTCTTTAAGGGCGCTCCACCCATTGCCTCTTGTTGTCCCCGTCTGGTTTCACTTCAGAAGTGTCTGAACTGCGGTTCTGTCGAGACCTTTTGACTCTACACAACACTGCACATGGAGGCCGTGAGAGGATGGTTTCGTGGTGTGGGGAATCAGCTGTGAAAAAGCCTATTGTTTTCACATGTATGCATCAGCTTTTGCATACGACAGCCGGACTAAACCACCAATTGTTCATATCAAGAAGAAGAGTTTTGTTTTGATATGACAGGAATTTCATTTCACAGAATGCAGTGAAACAAAGGTAAATGTTTTCCCCAAGGTTTTATGAAATATGATGGACTTGATGCAGCAAGATGAGACTAAATATAAATTCAGATTTATCTCTAATTGCAAACACACGCAACCAGAACACATCAAAAATGCTCTGGCTCATCAGTTGATTATTAATCCATTAATTAATGAACACAGAAAAAAAGTTGCTAATGAGGTGATTACATTATTATCTAAGGACCTAATATATATTTTTTTTATCTAGTGATTTTATAAAAACTTAACATCTACACCAGCTCTGTAAAAAAAGAGCTGTAATGTCTATGCTGCACCAGTAGGAGGCAATAATGCAGACATTACCTGTGTAAATCTTTAAAACAAGAAGATCCTGAGTGGCTAAAGCTCTTCAAGGCTAAAGTTTTTCATTAGCAGTTCTACACAGATAGAGTTTACAACAATCTCCATTTTGTATCCATCCATTTTCTTCCACTTATCAGGGGTCAGGTTGCGGGAGTAGCAGCTTCAGAAGGTAGGCCCAGACTTCCCTCTCCCCAGCCACTTGTTCCAGCTCTTCCGGGGGAATCCCAAGGCATTCCCAGGCCAGCTGAGAAACACAGTTCCTTCAGCGCGTCCTGGGTCTTCCCCGGGGCCTCCTCCCGGACCTCACCGGGAAGGCGTCCAGGAGGCATCCTCTGTAACCAAAAATTTTCCAAAACATTCATGTTAGTATGAAGAAGGCTTCATGCTGCACTTGATTTTTGTCGGAGGTCGGGGCTTGGCACAGAACAATGAGGTTGAAAAAACTGGGATTAATCCATTCAAACACAAAAGCAGCAGTATGTCATTATGGCACTGGTCTAACATGACACAATAGTGTATAACTACAACTTTCACCATTTTCTGTACGCTGGCAGCCATATTGGATCCTGGTTGGTGAGCTCCGATTTCCCCCGATCAGCCAGATCTTGTTGTTTTTCCAACTGGGAACTGGGAAAATCCAATCTCTGAGTCCAAATAGAAGTTATTTCAAGGTAACCACAGTGGAATTGCGCTTTTTTCAGGATTCACCTGTTTGTGGATTTTTCTGTAGAATGTTACTCTGAGTTATTTACAAAAACTCCACCAATTTGCAGATTTGTTCATAGAGCTCATCTAAAATATTGAAAGAAATTCCAGCTAGGGAAAATGAAATATCTTTACCAGTTGACAATATTGGCTAGCATCTACAAAGTTGACAATCCAGAAAACAATACAAGGGCCATGTAGTCATAGCCTCAAACTTAGTTGCACATTTTTCTACTTTAAAGTTTAGAGTTCTCTCAAACTTCTGTAATTCATCCCAATATACCTTATTAGATATCAAGTGAAAAGGCTCAAATCCAGTTACTAGCAATCAAACTTAATCAATCAATTTAAAGGGAATACAAAAGAGATTCAGAATTTAAATCCAGTTTCTTGCCATTCAGTTCAGCACGGTCAGATTAACAGAGTGTGGTCTGTCTGAGAAGGATTCATAAAGAATAAGAATAAGTGAATTAACTCAAGGTGCCCTGTCCCTGACATAATGATCCCTTGGTCTAATAAGAAGTTGCATATCATTTTCCTTTTTTGGTGACCCGAGCCACATAGTACCACAGTTTTTAGGTTCAAATCCCAGTAGAGGTCTTGCTGAGTGGAGATTGCACATTCTCCCATGCATGTGAGAGTTTTCTCTGGGTGCTCCGGCTTCCTCTCGCTGTCCAAAAACAAACAAAAACAGGTTGATTGACCTCTCCGAATGGCTGCTATGACTGTGTGTGGTCTATAATTGTCACCCATTTAGATACAGTCACAAGCCAGTGGGGCAACCATGCAAGGTTTGAGAGTGCTTAAAAAAGGGTGGGTGTAAGGACAGCTGTGACAGCGACATCCCTACTGTTCTCGAGTTTTATTGAGTGTATGTTCATGTTCACGCCGTTTCTCTAACTGGCCTCCCAGCCACATCCACAGCAGACAGTAAATATGTAGACTGATTTCTCCTCTGGCTCTCTGCAGTGCTTTTAGATCGCACACTTTGCTTTGATCCGTACCTTGGCACAGAACTGGTGGAATGGGGCAAATATTGACTCCATCTGATCCAGACAAATCAGCTCCCTCTCACAGAGCGTTTTCTCTTTTAGTCTCCATTTACACATGCTCTGTTCCCCTCTAATCTGCCATTACCTCCTTCTCATTCCCTTTCATCCTGCTCTGTGGCTGCCTTTCTTTGCGCCTCCTTTGTGTCCCCGTCTGTCATTCTCTCTCTTTCACTCTCCCTCGACCAGGACTTCTCAGGCTGCAAGTGCTTTTAGGTCAGGCATCTTTTCTCCCCTCCTAGCTGCTTTCACCAGATATTTTTGTGGAAATAAGGTGAAAACGTCGCCTAGATTCAGTTTGTTTTCACCAGCTTGCCCTGTTCGGCCTGCGGTTTGTGCCAACATACCTTCATGTAAAGTTCGCATGTGCTGAAGTCGGCTTAGAGAGACGGAGGGAGCAGAATAAAGGAGAGCTTTAAAAATAACTTTGAGCTTTCTCAACGTTTGATCTGCTTTCAAGTCGTCGGTTTTGTTGGCACATCATGTTAAGATGAGATTTTGCTGCACTCCCACTTCAATTTGAGCTATTGTTGCAGATAAAATAAAAGCTGAAATCTTTACAGAAAAAGCCTAAGTCGCAATGAGCCCAACGAACACAAATTATGTTCCAGATTTTTAATAAAAGCTTCTAAAAATGGAAAATGGCTTGCACTTTCATACACTATATCAAGTCAGAGGACGCCAAAGCACTTTATATCACAATCAGTCATTTACTAATTCTTGCATATACAGCTCTGGAAACAATTAAGAGACCAAGTAGAATTATCAGTCTCTCTGATTTTACTTTTTATAGGTATATGTTTGAGTAAAATGAACATTATTATTTTACTCCATGAATTACTGACAACATGTCTCTGAAATTCTAAGCAAATATTTTGTATTTATTTGCAGAAAATGAGAAATGGTCAAAATAATGAAAAAGACGCAGTACTTTCAGACCTCAAATAATACAAAGAAAACAAGTTGGTATTCATTTAGAAACAATAATATTAATGTTTTAACTCAGGAAGAGTTCAGAAATCAATATTTGTTGGAATAACCAGGAGCTTTTCAATGGGGTTCAGTTTAGTGGGCTCTTCATTTTTTCCATAGCTGTATTCATACAACGATGATGGTAATCTGCCCTATTACAGACTAACATAATGAAAGCTACCATTCAGTCAGTGCCACCAGTTCCTATGACCACCAAAGAGTCCTCAGGTACAAAATCGCCTAAAAACATCTTTCTGACAGCTGCATCTGATCCAGAACGCTGCTGCTTGCATTCTCACTAAAACTAGAATAGAGCACATCACCCCAGTCCTTATACTGGCTCCCTGTAGTTCAGAAAATAAACTTTAAAATACATTATAATTCTGTTGTTGTTAGATCAATCTTCCAGATCACTCAGGTCTCCCGGTTCTAGATTACTCTGAATCTCCAGAACCAGGACCAAACATGGAGAAGCAGCATTCAGTCTTTATGCTCTACTAATTCGGAACAAACTGCAAAAATACTGAAACACTAAATTCCTTTAAATCAGGGATAAAAACTCATTGGTTAGAGTTGCCTTTGATTATTAATAACTGGAAAGTAATAAATTATTGCCTGTATTTTAACTTTTCATCGCTTTCTTTTATTTTGACACAGCAAAATATAATGCTGCCGATGTTTTGTCTTGTCATCTTAAGCACTTTGAAATGCCTTTTTGCTGAAATGAGTTTTCCTAACGTGTCAGGACAACTGCACAAAAACACTAAAGGTGGAACAACAGACCAATCCTCCATGGTAGAGTGCTGCATCATTGCAAATACAGTGTAACTAGAAGGGGGCCTAAAACTCAGCCTTGTGGTATCCCACAGTAGAAGGATACACAAGCCAAGAGTTTAACAGGGAAAATTCACTCTGCCAAGTTGGATCTGATCCAATCCAGGACTCTGTCACTTCAATCGGGTGTTTTGTGATCAGGAGCAGGACTGCCGTGTCCCTTGATCTTCAAAGTTTTTCTTGAACTTTAAGGGGCACATCAGAGACTCTCAGCTGGTGTGAGGAACCATGCAGGCCTCATTAACTTCACCAGTGAAAGAGTTGTGGTCCTCTGTCGTCTGGGCCTATAGGGATGTGTGGTGTGTATTTTCTAAAAGCAGGGTGTGTGTATACATGCAAGAAGCTATTTTTTAAGTTGATTTATCACTCCCACTGGAAGCTGTGACTCTGATCTGCAGTGCTATTACTCAGATCAGCAGGCCGAGACAAACAACAAATCTGCTGCTACATATAGACCTCCCCTAGGACCTGAACTGGCTGTATTTGTGTTGTGCTGAGGGGTTGAGATGGACATGATGCTAATTAGGTTCTTGCGGGTGGTGGTGCGTGTCTATCAGCAGGCCAGAACGTAAGTCATTGAGTCTCAGAGATGAAGGGAAAGAAGAAAGTGGAGGAGATGGAGATAGAGAAGGAAGAGGGAGGGAGGAAGGCTGCACTGGGTTAAAATGGTCATGGACCACCGGTGACCATGGCAATGACCTCTGGCTAATTGTAGCTACTGATAGACATGGTGCTCAGAAGCCCAAAACCCCCATTTCACTAATCTGACACACCAGGAGCTGCAGAGGATGTGTCCATGTGTTTTATCCTGTGGACTCAGCCCTCATCTTTCTCGTTACGCCTTCAGCATTTTTTATTTTAGTATTTTTTTACAGATCAAATCTTAAAGCCTTCTGTGCATTGTGGGTTATTCTTCAGTTGTTGGCTTTGAAGTCACTAATCTCCATCACCATCTCTGTTTTCATATTGTAGGAAAGGAGTCCAAAAAAAGCAGCTGGCCCGGCTCAGGGACATCTCATGCTTGGGGTTTGTTGATATATGTTCGACCATTCCTCCAAGCATGCTCCACAGCAGCAGGGAGGGAACTCTTAATGGAAATAGTTAACCAATGCTGAGAATGATGTGATGCTGCCCGAAGAGTCTGGACTGGAACCATACCGGGTTCATTTTTTTAAATCTTAGTACTTTAGTCTGTTGCTTTCATTTAATGACTTTATTCAATGTCTTGACAGTTATATCTGCTAAGCTCAGAATAGTTCATACCCCTGGCAGATTAAGATTTATGGGAATTTTTAAATTTACCTAGCATGTTTCCTTTGACTGGAAAGCAATACGAATATCTGTAGATACAAATCTGTTGAAGTAGCTAAAGATTAGAATGAAGTCAAGGAGGACTTCCAATCTAAAAGACTTGGAGTTCATCACTAAGCAAAGCCTGTCAAAACACCCAGTAATAAAATCTGGTTGGCAATTAAAATAAGCTCTTAATCGCTGTAATGGCAATAAAAAAATGTCCAGTGATTATGGAGAATTATATAAACTAGGTTCAATGTATAATTTTTAAATAAAATGATAGACATTTTTTGTGTAATCTCCTGTAACTTTTATTAAAAAAATATGGGTTTTTTTTACATATTTGTTAAAACTGTCGTCCTGTCGTGACAATATGATATGAGACAGATAATCTGTAAAAAGATTGAGCTCCACTACTTCCTCCTTGTGTTACTATTGTAATCTGAACAAATGCACCACAACCAATCAGAGCCAGGAGGAAGTTCTTAGCACTGTCAATCATCCTCGTGTACATGTTCTTCAATGTGCTACTGGTGGAGAAACAGCTTACCATTACAAGAAAACTATTTATCAACCATCATCGGTGGCCATGCTAACTAGCCTTAGCATTCACAACAGGTTCTACCAACTGCAGCATAGCAGAGAGGAAGAGGAGAGACTAGCATAATTGACTAGTTGACTATAGTTGGCACTGGAAACACTGAGAGAAGGCAGAGGAGCTAAAAATCTTTTACAGATCATCTGTCTCATACCAACTGTTATGACATGTGCAAACATATGCCGCTGTACTTATCGTTAGAGAAAGTGTGAGGAGCTCGGTCTTTTGGAGGAGCTTGAAGTAGAGCCGCTGCTTTTCCGCATCAAAAGGAGTCAGTTGAGGTGATTCAGGCATCTGATCTGGATGGTTCCTGGCCGCCTCCCTTTTTGGAGGTTTTTCAGGCACATCCCACTGGAAAGAGACCCAAGAAAAGACCCAGAAACCTGCTGGAGGGATTATTTATCCCATCTGGCCTGGGAATGCCTTGGGACACCCCAAACAAGATGGAGGATGTCACTAAGGAAAGGGATTTCTGGGGTTCCCTCCTGGATATGTTGTCACAAATCTCAAATAAGTGAACAGATGTTGACAATGACCTCTATCTGTTTATAAGAGATATTGAGGACTCTTTGCTGATTTTAAAAAGTTATTATCCATGTTAGGATCTTTTCCACATGTTGCACATACTGATTAGAAATCAGCACTTTCCCCAGTGCTAAGGCATATCCTTTTACATTCATATCATAAATTGGAGCACAATTAGTAGAATGGTTGTGTTGTGCCCTGAAGAAGACCTCTAGCCTGTGATTATACATGTACTTCCATACATATGTTCAGTAGGAACATGCTGTTCTCTGTGATCTGTCATTTTTTGTATACTCTGACTCTTCTCCCTCCTGGAGCAAACATAGACCAAAGGAAAACCACTTCACAAACATTTACGGTGCATTTTTAGTAAATATTTGTCGCTAAACTTCAGAATTAGCTCATAAATTAACCTGATTCTGTGAGTTTGAGTCTGAATCAATCTGTAATTTTGGGATTGCATTTGGGAATATGACACTTTTGAAATTGTGCTTCAGATGCTTGTTTATTTTGCCAAATCATGCCTAATTAGATGTAAGCTGTATCCTAACTTTTAAAGCTCCTTCCCTTCCTGCCGTTATTTGTTTCTCTTCTGTTTTGCTGTCTTCTCACGCACCGCTTTGTGTCTGATTGACTGAAAACTCCTCCTCTCACGGTGTTAAATCATGCGAGCTCTCCAGCATTTTCTTTACTTAAAGAGCCAACAGTGACGTTTGTTTTGTTTTTATTAATGTGCCATCCAGCTATGCTGCAGCACAAACAGACTTAAAAGATTAAAGACACAATAACGAAAACCAGATTCGGACAAATATGCGGCACATACATTTTATAAAATACTTCAGATATTCCATTTTCATGAGAGCAAGGAATAGATTTTCTGGCTTGTTTATGAAAAATCACCACATGAAAAATAAAGCAACTTTGTTATTCTACAACGTATAATATACACCAGATTTTTCTCCAGTTAGAAAGTGTGCAAAGTCCCATTTACGTCCACAAACTTCACTATGTTGTTATTCCATTTTTGTGGTGGACCAACACAAAGTCATAAATAAATGTACAGATCTTCCTATCAAGTCTCTTCCCTGCTCTTTCTGAAGAAAAGCATCCCCACAGCTTCTCAGTGGGGATGATGTACTTAAGGAGATGTGCTGTATTAATTTTCAAACTCTGGACATTTCCCATCTATATGTGAAAGCTTAACATTGGTCCCATCTACCCAGAGCACCTTTACTCTGTCCCCACATGGCTTGTGGGAAACTGAGAACAGGACTTTATTTACCTTTCTTCCATGAAGATCAGATTTTTGGAGTGCATGATTGTCACATAGATAGAGTCTCCCACCTGAGCGGCTGATCTCTGCAGCTCCTCTAGAGTTAGCATGGCTTGCCTAATCATTTCCCTCCTGTATTTAAACTGAGATTACCTTACACACAGCTGGTCATACTTTGGTAATTAGGTGACTTCCAATGGTGATTGGTTCTTATATAAAGCTCTGGAAAACATTAAGAGACTCCACTGCACTGAACCCCGTTGAAAACCTCCTGGTTATTCCACCAAATATTGATTTCTGAACTATTCCTGAGTTAAAACATCAGTATTGTTGTTTCTAAATGAATATGAACTTGTTTTCTTTGCATTATTTGAGGTCTGAAAGACACTGCACCTTTTCCGTAATAAAATGGTTTCTAGTTAAATTATATTAGTTTGAAACATCAACCAGTTCCTGAGACTTTGAGTAAAGCCTTTAAGGCTCAGCTGTCAATCTTCTCATCTCCACCCATTTTACTCTCCTCCCCTTCGCTGCCTGTTCTGTGTTTCAAAAAGCCAGTTACTGTAAATCTCCCCGCATCTCTATCTTCATACAGAGTAAACAAGTTGGCTCACATCTGGTTCAGACCAAAGCCGAGAGGAGTTCCCAGCCCGCAAACACACACATCTACATGTACACACTCATAATGCAGTCTCAGAAGTGGCTTCTCTCCTGGGTGCCCTTATCTTGGCTCCAAATTGCTGGAGCATGTCTGCTTTCTGGGGTTCAAACGGGATTAAACAGCAAAGAAAGGAAAAAAACCACACAAGCTAATTTGTATCGTGTAAAAAATTTTTCTGTTGAGCCAACAGATATATTTCATTCATTTACTGTAAAATAAAAATGATGAGTATTCATGTATCTGGTGATGTTCAGCTCGTAATCCTTTGTACTTGTCCCAGAGAGAGTCTTGGCTGCAGCTGCTGCCAGAATATTGTTTGTTTCTGATGGAAAGTGGATCATTCCTCCTGATCGGTGTGACCAGCACAACGGCTCATTATGATGATGGGCTGTGTAACGAGAAAGCAGCTGTGAGAGTTAGAAAGCTTTGCAAAACTATTCAAACCCCTTGAACTTTTTTTTATTTTTTTCACATTTTGTCACAGTCCACCCACAGATTTTGGTGCAGTTTATCAAGATTTTTGGATAAACAAACACAAATCGGTGCATAATTCAGAAAAAAAGTGGCATATATTCATATTCAGCCTCCCAATCCAAAACTTTACAGATCTATGTTTCACTGCAGTGAGTGTGTCCTGTTTATTTTTAGTTTATATTAATCATCCCAGTGTTCATTATTATTATTACAAAGCTTCTTGTTAGCTCCCTGATTTTCCACTTTCTACCTAATCCTGATCCCAGTAATCATCTCCTCTGGCTCCTTTGTTTCAGTCACTCCTTACTTTTTCTTTAAACAATCTTTATTGAAATTTGCCAAAGTATTGGAAAGCATAACCTAATTATAAAAAACACGTCAAAATCTTACACTGTTATAATAGCTGAAAGGAGCAAAAATAAGAGTATATTTAGCTAAGTGTCTTCTATTTAGCTTCACCTATCTTCCCAACAACTCAGACAAGCTTCCTTAATCCTTACAGAAGCAAAGCACCCCATACCATGCTACCACCACCATCGTGTCCCATGAAATAAGACGTTTTCCACCACATAAGGTGTTTTATAGCTCATTTAACCTGAACTCCTTCTTTCATATGTCTGTGTTTTTTTCCTACTTGTCTTGTGGCAAGTTGTCTGTTGTCATAGTGACAGATTCCCCTGTCACATTGACAACAGGCCTGCCTGCTTCTTTGACTTATTCTCTCATTAGCTTCAGGTTTGGGTCCATAGCTGTATTTTGGTAGTTTTGCAGCTGTGACAAACTTTTCACATTTTTAGATGATGAATTGAACCGAGTTCCACAAGACATCCGGTATTGTTTCATAATATAACTCTACTTTAAACTTTTCCACAACTTTACTCTTGACCTTCATGATGCTTTTTGCTCACTAGTGTTTTCTAACAAAACTCTGACACAACACTCCACTTACTAATTTTATTTAGACGCATCATAGTAAAGGGAGCTGAATACCAATGCACTCTGCACTTTTCAGATTTCTATTTGTAAAATAGAAATAATAATAGACGGGATGAATTTTTATTTGCACTTCACAATAATGCACTATTATCTGTTGTTTCATCACATTAAATCTCAATAAAATACATGTATCCAAATAGAGATGGGTTTTTATGGTATTGTTTATCATTTATTGCGATAAATTTCTTCTTTTGATAACAATTTTGATTTATCTTTGTCACCATAGATGCCAATTAAACTGTCCTTTTTGTCAAAATGTTGATAGTTTTCTATTTTCTCCACTGTTTGTTCAATGAAAGCAATAATAAATCCCAATAAATTTTAAATTACATTTACCATCTCTAGTTAAGGGATACAAATCACACTTCTTCACTTGACTGGTGTCCTAAAGAAACACATTACAAACGGAAAGTCATATTTGTGTTTGTAGGACTATAATGGCTGCGACACACAGTCATACAGTTACTAAAAAAAAAGTTACACGTGTATCGTTTTAAAATCCATATCGCCCACCCGTCCAAGAGGTATGAATACTTCTGCAAGGCGTTGCATGGTCACTCTGTCAAGACGCAGTTTGAGAGTGAGTGTATGGAAGTGGGAGAGAGTGCAGGGAGAGTTGTGTAATCTGTCCAAGCGTCACTAGTTTTATAAAGATCCGCAAAAAATTGTAGATTGAACTGGATCAGCAGAGAAAGAGAGAGAGAGAGAAAGAGAGAGAGAGAGAGAGCTCAACCCTTCCCACTCGGTAGAAATCACGGGGAGTGACTGTGACAGAGGGAAGGGGACAGAAAGTCTGAGAGCAGAAGAAACCCTGACTGGAACTTCATCACATGTCCTCCAGGACCGAACCGGACCTTTAATCTGGACACCCAGTCGATAACCTGTGGGTCAGAAGAGAGACCGCTGGAGTATGCAGTTCGGTTCCCTGTTCAGGTAAAACTTGGACTTCTCCAGCTGTTGCTGCTGCTGCTGCTCACTCCGACACATGTTTGCATCCTTTAAAGCTGATCGTGGTGGAGGTGTTTTCAAAACTTTTATATTCTGGCTTTTGGTTTTACGCACGACGCCTACATGTTGCGCACAGGGCGCAGAGTCGCATAGGTCTTTACCCACAGGCGCGTACTTTTTAGGCAGGAGCTCCCTGCTTCTCCTCAGGGCGGATTTTTTTTGTCCCTGAGGTTTCCCTCTGATGTAAATCTTTCCCCCTCTCTCTCTCTCTCTCTTTGCTCGGGGTTTATTCTACAATGTGCCACTGTAGCGGCCGTGCGGGGAAACGTGGAGCCCGGTAGGGGGTCATTACTTCGGCCTGAGCGGCTCTGTTGTGTGGCTGCCGGGCTCTGTGCGGGACCTCTGTGAGGGTTTTTTTCCGGGGGTAATTGTGTGGTGTGGGGAAGTTTCCAGAGACCGCGGCGGTGCACCACATTGGGAAGAAAGGACCGATTACTTTGCCTACATGTGGCTTGCGGACTGCTGATTGCGGCCATGGTTCGGCTCTCCCTCGCTTGGTGAGCGCTGCAGCGTCTATCTAAACCCAGTTATTTGGGGTTCATTTTCTGACTACCGTCCAGTTCGTCTAGCTGCACTGCACTTGTCTCGATGTTTTGGAGCTTGTTAAATCATTATAGGTTGCCTTCTGACTGAAACAAGTGTATGTATATGAAATTATCCTACTTTTATAGCTAAATTAAAACCCTAAAAGCTGTTTTTGTCACTCATACCCCAAAATTTGAGCCCATATGAAGTTGCTGTGCCTTGCAAAAGTTTTCATAACTCTAGTAGAAATGTAGCTCTGCAAAGGCATCATATGTAAAGTTATAGAGAAATCAGGGTTTGTTTATAAAACAATATCCCAAGCTTTGAACAGCTGATGTAATCACCATTCCCATTGTGAGACAAGGTGGTGGCAGTATTATGTTGTGTAGATGTGTTTCTTCAGCAGGTCAGGATAGCTGAGGTTCAGATGGAGCTAAATACGGAAACACCCTGGAAGGAAAAGCTTGTGAGAGGCTGAGAAAGACTTTAGACTGGGGCAACTTAAAGCTGCAATGGGAATGCTTAGAACATCATTCAAGGATTAGACTGGCCCAGTCAAAGCCCAGATCTAAATCTAATTGAGAATCTGTGGCAAGACTTGCTCACATATGATGTCTGTGTCTAATTATACAAAACTTAGAAGCATAACACACAAGTGTTAAACATACCCAGACATGGCCCTACACCTAAACTGACAGGCTAATCACTGCAACCCAGTTAAATCTTGACCAGTTGCCTTAATTCAGCTTTCTGTTTCATATTTTTGTTGTTTTGCAAAAAAGATTTTGAGATATTCTGCACCATTTGTGTGTGTTTTTCTTCTGCACTTTGACGTCTCCTCAAAACATGAGTTTATTTGTATTATGCGTGCTATTCCAAGGAGGTATCTAAAAGTATCATTTGCACTTTAGATATTAACTGTTGAAATCCTCATTTTAGGAAGGTTGTGTGCAGCTATTTAAACTTTTTTGCAATACCATCTTATTGCAAAAATAAACCTGAAAAATTTATAAACCACAACTTTTTTTGAAAAAGATGCTGCAAAATCTGTAATTTTTATTCTGCAAGAATCACAAGTCAAATTGTGCAATTTGTCGCAAGCCATGTGGGAGGAGACAGCAACATCTGGAATAATGTGCTCTGGTCAGATGAGACCAAATAAGAGTTTTTAACCTAAATGCAAACTGCTATGTTTCCATGGTGAAGCATGGTGATGGTCGCATCATGGTGCGGAGTGTGCTTTCCTTCAGCAGGAAGGAGGAGGCTTGTTTGAGTTTTTTCCCCTTCGCTGATACGATCTACTTCATGTTGATCTATCACAAGGGATGAGAATAGTTTTGCAAGGCGCTGTAACCCTCCAGAAAGAGTAAAAACCTTGCTGCTCAAAATGAATTTTACAGACTGATTGCACCACTGAGCTATGAGTGTGGTTGCTGAGGGGGTGCGCGTGCGTGTGTGTGTGTTGAACCACATCCTCAGGGTGTGTGCAGTCCCTGGGAGAGGCATTCCAAAGAAAAACTTGCTTGCTGTTTAAACTCCGTTTGTTTGTTAACGCCTCCTTGGATTTCCCAGATTGATGTCGGGATGTTTGCCCGTGAACTTCCAGAGAGAAAAAGAAACTCTTGTCCACCGCTCCACCAGCCCACTCACCACCTGTAGAGGGAAACAAAGTGGCATAATTGGTTTCCACAGTAAACACAGGTCACTGGAACATGCGATAACATGAGACGTTCCCTGTACATAAACGTCCTCCGACGAACGCTGAGAGGGAATAAAGAAAGCTTCTGTGAGCTTCACCGTGATTTCGCGTTTATGTCATGGAACAACTCTGGGCCTCATGAAGGTCCTTATTCAGCCTGCTGTTGTTTTAAATCCTGTGCATGTCTGCCTCATCTCTCACCCTCTTTTCTCCCCCAGGCTTTGCGCGCTGTGGGGCTTTGTGGTGGTCACGACCTCATTGACCATCAGGTCTGCCAAGAGGAAGGTGAGTCATTAGGTCATCCAGTTGTGTCAGCAAAAAAAAAAAAAAAAACAACAACTTTGTCACAACAGTGAGGTGAAAAGGGGACAAGAGTCAAAGGACAGATTTGGATTTTTCCAGTGGGCATAAAGTATGATTCCAAATACACTGAAAAAACAAGAGTATAATATAAAAAAAAATGCAATCAAAAATGCTTTATTTGCAGTAATCTGCAGTCTTTAAGTGCACGTCTTTAAAGGCTACAGTGACTTTTGGATCATATTGTGATATACAGAAAGAGTTTCGAGGTAAAATGAACATTTAAAGTGATTTGAGCTGTGAGGGAAGCCATAGAAACAGTAAAAACTGAGTTTTTATGGTGCTCCCCAAATCCAAACATGCAAACTCCAGCCCTCCTTGTTTTGAGTCGGAGTGACCACCGTGTTCATTCATAAGTTTACTCCGAGTAAATGACTTTAAAATCGATGTAGCACTTTCAGTGCATCACAAAATAATTTTTACCCCTTCAATGTTTCTGTCACATTAAATCCACAATCCAAAACATTTTTTAGTGGATTTTTTTTATGTGCGAGATCAGCAGAAAGCAGTGCAAAATTAAGAGTGAAAAGAAACGGGCACATTGTGTCTTTTTCTCTGCAATTAAAAGTGTTGTGTTGATTTGCAAATTAAGTCAATATGTCTTTACCAGAGCCTGAAACCTTTGCTCTTTCTTCTTTGGAAAACATCTCAAACTGAACTGACTGGATAGAGAGCACCACTGATTTTCAAGTCTTGCCAAATTAGAGTTGGGTCTGTACTTTGACTGGGCCATAAATATGCTTTGGTCTAAACCAAAGCATATCTCTGTCTGTCTCTATGCCCAAGGGTGTTGTCCCGCTGGAAGGAGAAACGAAAGTTTCAGTTTTGGTTTTATTTGAACAGAGCGCCTTCTTCCATAAATTTACTGCAAACAAGACTGCTCCACATGGATTAGATGATTTGTTAATGGGTAGAACAGTGATCTAGACTCTTTACTAATTAGTTGACTTTTGCAGACCTTTTGTTGTGCTGCTTTTCATGTATGTGTATCAAAATCACTTTTTAGATTTTTATTTGTAAAGAAAATGTAAAAACCATGTCTCATTTTTTGTCTACTTCATAATCATACAACGTTGTTTTGGTCTTTCACAATAACGTTTGTGTTTGTAATATAACAGATAGTGTGGAAGTTCAAAAGGTTTTAGCGTTCAAAAGTTCAAAAATATATACGGTCAAAAGGTTTGTAACGTATATATTTTAGTTGTTTTATTTGTGACAAGCTGAGTAAATGAAAATGTGAATTTAAAGGGTTACTGTTTGCTTCCTTGCTCTGTGTCCTGAAATAAGTAAAGATTTGAATTGATGGTGCATAAATAAACTGAACTGAAACAAATTAAACTTGAATTAAATTTCCACCTTATATTAAAGCAGCATTTGTACACCTCAGAAGAAGACAGAAGAACTTTTTTAGCTTACTTATTATTACATTTATGGTCACTTTAAAGGTTTTTCGCAAATATCTGCACGGATTTTCAGTTTCAACTTTGCTTAGTCTCCATCCACCAGATCCCTGCACACCTGCAGCCAGATCTGTGAAGTTAAAATTACATTTTCACAACTGAGAAGAAGAAAGTCGGCAGGTTTTTATTGCGCCAGAGTCCATCAGGTCTGCTTGTACAGTGCGGCAGGAGTTTAACCAGTAGCTCCAGAGGTCAGCGGTGGCTGCTGCAGGGGTCACTGCTTGCAGCTCATTAATACTTCCAGTTATGTGGCAGCTGTGTGTTTGATGGCACTCATTAACGACAGAGCAGCACACACATTCAACCCCAGCAAGCAAACCTCCATCACCCTTTCTCCTTGCTTTTCTCCCAGCCTCCCACCGTTTCCACCACAGACAAAAACTCTTATTAATGTGGTGGGAAATTTTTGCCGCCCACACTTGTCCCCACTCACCCGTCCGCAAACATTTAAGCACAGCATATTTACCTGCACTTTTCCGCTCATGCACGCGCACGCATTTAAGCACTGGTAAATAAAAGACAGAGGGAAGCGGGGCACAGATTGGTGCCTGCTCAATGGCAACTTTTGTTCAGCTCGTATGTTTGCCTCGCTGCCAACCAGGCCAGCAGCTCAGTTATGAAATGAGAGGAGAAACATTTATCTAAAACCACAGAGGAGAACATCAAAGACACCAGCTGGCTCGCACATACAGGCACTCACACTTACATGTACACAAACACAGCGCCGTGGTCTTGTTGGTCCTGCTGTGGGTGACTTTAGTGAACACAAACTGCTGTGGATTTATCTGACGGCTCTTAAACTGCTGCTGGCAGGTGGCTAAGACGCTTTTAAGCCCAAGCGATGAAGAGTTCAGGATTTACAGTTTGGACTCAGAGGAAGGAAAATCTTGGGATCATTGGTAAACTGTGAAGAGGTTTTTTTCATTGGGGATTATTTCCTCTTAAATAGTGCCAAACTTTTCAGTTTTTAGTACTTTTTAAGGTTTATTTTTAAGGCCATCTGCTGAGATGTAGGGCACTTTGAAAATGAGGTTATTTTTTAATGTAATGCTAACCTTTACCGATAGTTTGTTTTATAAGCTTTTTTTAAAAAAGCAGCTGGTTATAAATTGTTTCCTTAGTCGTGTTGTTGTTGAATACTACATGTGGACAAACCTCAAATTAAATTTGTTCATTGTGCACATTTAATAAGAGTTGATGAAGCAATGGAAAAACCAACAAAAATCAAAATAAAACAATTAAAAACGTCGCTACAAAAACAAAATGGTGGTTAAATTAATGTATGAGTAAAGGGTTTGAGCTACAAAAAAATGTTTTATGTGTCATAATGTGTAATATTTGAATACAAATTCATACCAGGCTTTTCAGATTTTTGATAAACAATAAAGAAATAAATGCATTGTTTTACCTTTTGCAGTTATTTGACATTTCATGTTGGCTTATTGCTTGAAAGCCGCTATGCATTGCACATGCACTTGCCTACTAAGATGGCGTGGATCACGTCTGATTCAGACTTGTGGGAACTATTAAATATTTCTGCACAGCATTGCTTTCTGAATTCATCATAAAGTGGAGATTCAGTAGATGTGCTACATGATTGAAAGGTTGAGCTGATTTAACTGCTTGTAAGTTGTAAGACATTCATCAAAATTTGATGTTTCGTTGTGTTTTCGTCTCTCAGGAGGCAGGTCGAAGGTCCAGGCAGGTTTTTGAGGCGGAGCCTGTTGACGGCGTGTGGTCTGGGTGGGGGGAGTGGTCAGAATGCTCTCAAACCTGTGGAGTGGGTGTGTCTCACAGGACCAGGAAGTGCTTACCCCCTCCTCCGCGTCCGCAGACCGCTCCTCTCTCCTTCGCTCCACCAAACTGGGCAGGTTATTATCCCGGGAGTGTCAGAGGACCTGCTATATCACCTGGAAATCCTTACTATCCCTCTCATTACCCCGGGCAACACCCATCTTATCACTCCCCATCAGTCTCCAGGAGTCATAACCCTGGATTGCCGCTATATAGAAACACAGGAGGAGAAGGGCCTCCTGTTCAAAGCAATCAGTCGCCGCCCTTTTATCATCCTGAAGTGTCCCCCTCTGGTCAAGAGCCTGCTTACCGACCCCCCTATCACATGAACTCACAGCGGTACAACCAGCAGCCCGCACGCACCTTCAGGAGGCCGACCAATCCAGGAGCAGCGAGGGCTGCGGGAGGCGGGAACAGGCGCTCCATCCCCACCAGTCGGGAAGGTTTGCCTCCGAGGAGGTGAGTGAGACCGGAGATTTGAAATAATCCAACATTCCTGAAAGCTGTGATTTTCTTTTGTTTTTCCACTTGTGACCTAACTCACCATTACTGATTAGCGTGATGCCTGTAAGCAGAAATAAGGTCAAAGGGTGAAAAAACTCCCTGAAGCAAATGAACTCTGGAACCTTTGACGGTTTTG
Organism: Xiphophorus couchianus; assembly: GCF_001444195.1. Taxonomy (NCBI): domain Eukaryota; kingdom Metazoa; phylum Chordata; class Actinopteri; order Cyprinodontiformes; family Poeciliidae; genus Xiphophorus; species Xiphophorus couchianus. The sequence goes on along the minus strand of NC_040230.1, from coordinate 14,445,445 downwards.
CCAAATGAGATTTCAGCAGCTGAAAGACTTTTTATGCTTGTTTTCTGTGACAAACACGAGAAAAACGAGGCTTTGTTTCTCAAGTCTCATGTCAGGACTTTTTAAGATCAGGTGTTTAGTAACAAAATTAAAGTAGCGCTTAGAGCAATTTTAATTCGAAACAGATCAACCAATTAGCCTGACAGTCATGTTTTTGGACTGTAAAAGCCAGAGTACCCAAACATGCAGACTTCATTCAGGAATACCTGAATGATTCAAACCCACAACCTTCTTGCTGCAAGGCATCAGTGATAACCACTGTTCCACCGTGCAGCCCTGCATTTCAGTCATTGATTTAAAACTATAAAGCAGCTCCAGCCTCTTGAAAATCAGCAATTCACTGTTGATGAGCAGGAAATAATTTTCAAAGACAGTTTGGGGTGTTACTTGGTAACTTGTTTTTTTTTTTTGTTTGGTAGCTTTAAGTTAAAATCGATGCTGAATAAATATCAAGGACTTGATTTTTTTAATTTTGTTCCCAATTAGACTTTTTTGTAATATTTGAAAGTGGCTTTGTTCAAAATTACTTGAGGTTTTCTAGAAGTTTTTTAATGTTTGGGCTTTGGGCTACATTTTTAACTCTTTTTAGTCCAGCAGCTGATTTTCCTCTTAACTTTGACCTATGAATTCTTTAGGCATAAAAGAGTTTTTTAAAATGACTTTCTCTTCACTTTCCTAGTTTATTATTAACAAATGCTGCAGCTTATGTTGTGATTAGTCAGTTATAGAAAAAGATAGAGAATACATGTTAATATAATCATAGGTTATCAAAATGAAATGTCCTTACACAAAGATTTATGCATTTCAAGTTTGTGTTTCTGTTCATTTTAATTTTTATGGTTAGAAGTTGTTAAGATTTCTGTATTCATAGATATTAGTGGAAAGTTGAGCGGAAGGAAAAAGTGTGGTTGGAGAAGCTGAACAATTTTCATTCACTGTAAGCCAGAATTATTAAAAGTAATTGAAAAATATGTTTGAAATATACTAGCGTGTCCTATTTTTTATTTTTTTTTTACAAAATTACGGAAACAACAATTTGTTGAAATCAGTGATGGTTAAAAATGTATTCTGTAAATTAGCGATCTCTATATGTATTTTTGTTCTATCATAAAATACTCTGAAATAGACATTTTCTATGCTAACCCTGAAACTTGCAGTACTAATCGTTCCACTGGTTTAGTGGAAATCTTGTTTTCTTCATCCCCCTGAGATTCATGGAAAAAGACACAAAAAGGAAGTGAGTTTTGCTTAGCTGGCTGTAGCAACAGTGGTTTGTTTGGGACAAACAGTAGCCGCCCCATTGTTCCCAGACAAAGAGAAGATTTGTATCTCATCACAAAATACAAGATCGAAGTGATCTGTGGGATTAATTTCCCAGGGTGCAGCGTGTTCTTGGGGATGCACTGAGGTTTCGATTGTTTTCACAGTGGAGGGTTTTGTAATGTAGGATGGAATTGTGCCCATGTCTGCCTCTGGTATATGCGCTGTAATTACATCATTATATCTGTTTTTTATCATTTACACAGGCGCTGCATCCCTCTGCTCTCTCGCTACATCCCACTGGTTGCATGTTGTTTATATTCAGCTCATCCCATCTAACTGTTTTCTCTCTGACTTTGACTTCATAATTTCTTCCTGAATAACCCCCTGGTGAGTTTTTCCCCCTTTTAAATTTGTTTTGCAGGGCTTCCAGCGTCCGTCCGGGTCAGTTTGGGTACGGGAAGGTTCCCTTCTCCCTGCCTCTGCATCGAACCAACCGTCAAGCTCGGCACACTGCTAACGGCACCGACGAAGCCCCCGGGCTGACCGTCACTAACGATGACACCCAGACAGAGGAGGAGGCAGGGAGGGAGGTCGACAGAGAGGCAGAGACAGCAGAGGAGGAGAATGGAGAGCAGAAGATCAGCGAAGCTCCTGAGGAGGAACCCATTCCAACAGGAAGACCACGCCAACACGCAGGCCGGACGTCTCATTCTGAGCACAGGAGGAACAGAGTCCCACCCCAACACTCCTCGCGCTCCTTACCCGTCCTCGTTAATCGCCAGCGTTTTGACTGGAACTCCGTCACCGCTCCTCCTCCTCCTCAGTCTCACCCTCGCTCTCCGGGCAGCTCTTCTCTTTTCACCTCTCCTCTCCACCGCCCCAACCTGGCTCACACAGAGAGGGAACCCCACCCGGGCTTCGGGCCCCAAGCCCCACCCGCCGGCAGCATCTTCCCCTTACAGCACCCGCACACGTCTTCCCACCTGGGAGCGGAGGCCAACAGGCACGGTGGAGGCGACGCTCCTCGGCTGCTCAGGTGCTCGGGGCCGGAGAAGGAGTACCGCAGGTGCTTCTCACAGGTAGGTCTGGCTGATTCCTTACAGCTTAAAAGCTTCAGAAAAGAAACGCTCCTGTGATTTTCTATTCACAGTATCTTTTTTCCTTTATTGAATAAATGTTCTCAAGCTAAATTATGGGCTTTTTCAAACATTTTAATAGCAATGTTGCAAAAAAAAAAAAAAAAAAAGATTTTTTTTACAAATCTTTACTCAGCAGCAGTTTTTTATTTGAGTTTTGCAGGCAGTTTTCCAGGGCGGCATGTGCATCAGAAAGGGGGCACAAAAGAACCAGATAACAGAATTTAACTTACCTTCAATTCAGTTGGTCTATATATTACCAATTCACAACAAATGTTGTCTCTAGAAACTACACAAAGAATTGCTACTGATTCTTGTTATCAAATTGTACAGTATGCTCAATTAATTATTAAAAGTAAATTAACACATTTCTATTTGAGGAAACCCAGCAAACTGCATCGAATCATTGAATTACAGCATTCACTGCAAGTCGACATGTAGCGACAATCGCTTGCGTTGTGTCGTTGACTTTACGGCAATCCCTCATACTGAGCGTGCATGCAGCAAAAGTGGAGAGAAAAAACTCCCCTTTGACAGGAAGAACCCTCCAGCAGAACCAGAGTGAGCTGACACGACTGACGGGGGTTTGAGAAGACATCTCTTCCAGCTGGGAAAAAGGGCGATTAAGTTATTTACTTTCTGTTGAACTGCACTGCATATCAGCTTAAATCTCAGATAATTTCTTGCATTTTAATTGGTTGGGGAGGCAGACAGGAGGAAAGGTTCACCCAGGGTGTCATTCATGTGAGAAACGCCACTGTGCCAAGAAATGTGAGGACACAAGACAGAAACCTCAATCTGGATTCTGAGTCCAAAACAGCGAGTCACTGATAAGTATCCAATTTCTGTGTTGTGCATGGAACTGAACTTTATTAACCAAGGAGTACCATGCCTGGAGGATCTTCACAGATTTTCATACAGTTTGTTGTCTTTGTTACCATTTCTTAACCGTATTTTATATATTTTTTGTACAAAGGGCAGTGTTGTTCACAATGTAGGAGAGAAATATGTTCAATGTCTAGTTATCTTTGTGTTATTTCATATTTCTGCTTAAACTGTTTTATTATTTTGGGGCAGCTGCCTCATGTTAGAAAAGACCACCAAGACGGAATATAATATAGAATATGTTGAGACTTTTATTGTCCAGAGAGTGAAAAAATGTGTCTTCGGTTCACACTAAACAACCCATTTAGGACCTAAGCCAGGACTTTTCTTAGGGAAGAGAAGAAATATATCCTCTCTATTTGAAATTTTTTAGGGCCCCCAAAAAGCTGTGGCACAGGTTCAGTACTGATTGTTTACAGATGGAACAAGTAGGATTTCAAAGAAAATCAACCCATAGAGGGAAAAAGAAACAGTAAGGAACAGTCATTTCTCAAACATCACAACAAGGACCTTTTACATGTAATACAAAATAACCGAGTGGATTTATTTTAGTAGCGCGTGCTGTCTTAGCTGAATTTCAGAGGCACTTTCTTTATTTACTGCATTGATTTGAAAGCTGGCTGCTGGTTTTCTGCTGATTACTCAGTATAACAGAGAGCAAATCAACTTTCCAACATTTTTCACTCCTTCTATTTCATAAAATGCAGTAAGTTGCTTATTCACATTTTCTGGGTCTGCATCCAAATGGGATTTTTGTATTTCTTTTAACAATCTCTCACCTCGTCAAAATTGGAAGCAGATTTCTGTCTTTTGGGCTTTTAATTAATTTCTTTGTGTATGAAATTGTCCAGATTGATGTTGAACCATCTGTTTCCAGCTGATTAGACGGGAATATATGAGGTGTTATAATCTAATATTGCATCCTGTAAAAACAGACCAAACTCGTGCTACAGCTCCTGTTTTTGTCCTACATGTGTTACTGAAGTGGAAGTCCATCCATCCATCCATCCATCCATCCATCCATCCATCCATCCGTCCGTTTGTCCGTACCAGATGTAGTTTGTGTTGAGTACTATCAGTTCCTTTCATCAGTGTTTCAAAGCTGTTTAAAGCAAACTGTTTCCTTTAAAGTTGTCCTCCATTAAAGACACAAATGCAGATAGTGAGACTAAAGATATTTTAATTGACTTTCAACTGACTCAAACTTTCATTTCCAGCTGGTGCCGTTCGCTTTCCAAAGTGGCTGAAAAAACTGTTCACCTCCTTGCCTGTGGTGGCGCTGCACCAACAACCACTGAGGAAAACAACACATAAACCCCAGAAAATGTAAACAAAAATGTAGTTGCGTCAGATTTGAGCAGTTCTAGGATTTTTTCTTTGTCCCTGGTAAAAGACCATGAGAAGTTTCTCCCATTAGCGCTAGACTCACATGTTTGTTTTGGCTTTATTTATCCAGAATGTTTTGCGGTATAGTTCGCTTTCTGCTTTTAGAGCGATCTCTGTTCCGCTTGTATTCACATATGCATTCAAACCGCAGCAGAGTTCACTTAAACCGAACCAAGACCGAGGTTTGTAGGTGGACACAGTTCACATTTCTGGTTCACATCAGATTTATTTACATCTCCACAATCGGACCGAATTTTCTACAAAGTAGGACTGAAGTGATTAATCAGAATAATTGTGATGAATCGATTATTGAAATAATCATGAACTTATTTATTAGTTGATTAATTGTCGACTAGCATATACAGACTCAAAAAAGGCAGATTTTCTGACACATTCAGAGCAATAATCAAGCCACAACTGTTCAAAATATATATACATTTTACATGTAAGATAATAACATCGTTGTCTCTAAATATGTTTTACCCAAAACTCCTCAAGAGGAGCATAAAAGATCTTCCAGCTGCTGAAATTTCATTCGGAAAAACCATCAAAGGTTCCAGAGTTCATTTGATTCGGGGCGTTTTTTTTCACCCTGTGACCTTATTTCTGCTTACAGTTCAAATTCATTAAAGGGATGCTTTATGATTCCACTTTACGCAATAAAATGTGTATTTTCTTATTTAAAAATTTAATTGAATTATTTGTTTATTTGCATTTTTACTGTATTTCTAAGAGGTAAAATGGAAATCTGCAGAATGGGTCAAAATTTTTTTTATCCAATTAATTGATAATTAAAATAATAATCAATTACAGCCCCAGATTAAAGTGTACTTAACAGGGCTGGTTTGGGATTTTTGAAGGTTGCCACTCTAAATAAATTGCGTCTCTGTCTGATAAAGATTAATTTTCTGCATGATGGATGAGCAGGTATCCCACCAGAAAGAGACACGGGATCCATATCAGAGGGACAAAAATACCCAGAGCGACATGTGAGGGGGTTATTTTTTCCACTGGCTGCAGATCTGCTTTAAGTGAGAGCGCAAGGAGAGAAGATAACATTGGTTTTTAAACACACCGACACACTTTCACAATTTCTCTCTCACGCACCATATCTGCAGCTTTCTCTCATCAAGTGGAAGTAGATACTTGAAGTGGGAGCCAGGTTGGCACTTCAGAGCTCTTAGCTTTTCCCTGCGAAGATAATTTGGCATCCGCTCTTGTCGTCATTTAACCCTCCTCTTGTTCTTTCGGTCTTTCTCTCTGCGTCCTGCCCTGGTCGTCTTGCCCCCACTTTAAGGCAGTTTCGTGTTTTGGCAGAGTGTTTCCCCCTGTGTGTGCCAGCAGGGCTAATAGCAGTCCTGTGACGGCCGATCCTGACTCATTGGGTTACATATTTACCCTACATTAGCCTCTGCGTTAGCTCTATCTACCCCTGCAGCACGGCTCTTGAATTTTTATCTCTGTCAAATAGGTTTTAAGTGCTGATTGCAGGACTTCGCCCAGGCTTGTATGTGTTCAATGTCTGTGTGTATGTGAGTAATTTAGGGGGTGAGCTAGACCGAAAGTGACACATCCCTTTATCTGTTAGGTGTGTTTGTCATAACATGGCGTGCCTGAGGCCCATCACAAGTATGATTGTGTGTTGGTGTGTTTTTTGTGCTGTTGCATTGGGGAACTAAGAGAGGAACAGAGGAAATGAGAAGGGCAAAAGGTGAACATGTGTGTGTTTGAATGAGTCTAAGCGCAGGGTGGTAGAGGAAGTGGCGCAGTTAGGCTGCAGTGAATGAGAGCTCTGTTTTTAGAAAAGCTGCCCTGGATCTGTTGCAGAATGGATGAAGGGATGAAGAAATGGAGCTGGGGGCTGGTCGGTATGAGTCCTTGGGAGTGTGCGCCTGGGCGAAGAAAAAGTATTTGGTGGGGATTTCATAAGTTACATTAAGGATGGTTGGCGGTGAAATCAGACAGAGTGGGATGACGAGTTTGTTTTGATGAAAAGACGTGTGTGAAGAGCGTAACAGGAGAAGAAGTTATCCTGTCAGAGGAAGAAAAAGGTGGAATTTGAGAAGATTCTGTCTGGCATATTTAAAAGTGGAGACAGCAGCTTGAAGCCTTTCCTTTCTGAAGTCTTTCACACTGTGTTGGTGACTATATGAGCTCCTCCTCTTCCTCCCCAGTGTAAATATTTACTCAGAGTCAGTAACAGTAAATGCCTCTGCATGATCGAGCAAACGTTGCGTTCAGGATGACCTAATAAGACGGATACCATCAGGGGCAAATGTGTAACTTTAACCTGCACTAGAAAGACATTCCTGAAGGTTTACCGGACTCAATTCTTCATCTTCACCTCATTTTAAGAATGACAAGAAACTGGAGTGTGTTAGCAGATTTCAAGCAGAAAAATAAATGGTGCCTTATCAGGACAATTCACCTTCTCCTAGTCTTGTCTCTGTTTTGCCTTTTGATAGTTTTTTCCTTTAGAAAAGTCATTTTACATACCCAACTTTAGTAGTTACTGTTATACTCTTTGTTCTCATAGCTGAATTACATCCAATTTAAGGATTTAAGGGCTCAGGGATTCATACTATATTTTCTGACCTAGTAGCTAAACCAGCACAGGATGCCTCTGGTCTCCACAGGGGACTATGAGAAACTGCTGCAGAAAATGGCAGATTTATCGACTCAAAGTGAATGTCAAAGCAAATTGAAATGAGACGACGTTACCAGTGATTCACAGTAAGAGAACTGACAGACAGCCAAGAAACAAAACTGAAGTTATTGTTCTTGGACCAAAAGAGTCAGCACACATCTTTAGCTTCTACATCTAGAAATGAGTGACCTGGCTGGGTGCAGTGATGGACTCAGACGTGAACCTCCAGACACACATAAAGACGATTACAAAGTTAGCCTTTAATCAGCTGAAGAACATCTCTAAGGCAGAAAATGAAGTAAATCTGGTCAGTAATTTTAAAAATTCTCTTTTGGCCCAGCTAACTACAAAATGTTTTTCCTCAGTCTTGAGATTTTGAGGTCTTAGATCCAACACTGTAAAACATTTGAGGCACCTTTAGTTGTGTCTACTATCTTCTACTCAAATAAATTTAGTGAGTTTTAGATTTTGAACCTAAATGTTTGAGTCTGTGAAAAATAAACTTACAGTAATAAGTTGTGTTAACTTTTTATTATTTTTGTCAGACCTCCGAGAGTTGAATAAACTACAGTTTTTAGGTTAGCACTTAAAAAACTGAAAGAAGAAAAAGACAGGAGTGGGAACTATTTCCCAGAATGCATAGCGGCATGTTTGTGTCCTGTGTGTCACTGCGAGTGAGAGGAAAGTGTGTTACATTGATCTGACTCTTCTGTGTTATTAAGGCAAATGTTTATTTTAATGCAACTGGCAGTTTACAAAGATGGAGGATAATGTCCTGTTCACACTAAATGTTTTTGAACAGAGTTCATTGTGATGTTTAATAATATTCATTATCAGATCAGAAATTTTGTTCATGCAATTTGAAACAAGAATTTAAATCATTTTAAAGTATATTTATAAAAATAAGTAGTTGTTATAACTTGATAATGTGAGTGAAAACAAGGCAGAAATGCAGTTTTTTTCTTGCATATTAGGAAATAATTATTTTATATAAATTGCAGCATTAAGTTAAAACTCACAGTACAAGATTAATGAGCAACAACTTATCTCTTGTTGTTAAATCAACTTCATGAACTTTAAAACTGAGTTAAAACCAAAACAATTTTCTTGTTGACTTAAATTACATTTTCAAGGCAGCAGGTGAACTTTGATTTTCAAGTTAAACCACCTTCAAATGATTCAAGGAGGCTCCAAAATCTCTGTTATGTGACAAAATCACAAGTTTTTCTACATCAAATTAGGAAATGTGCATCAACTTGCTAAATTATTCTGTAATTTTCCCATAAACATGTATTTTGAGTAGAGGAGGAACAGCAGAGGGGCTGTGTGCATGAATGGGGGCAAAATATACACAAATAGTGATGGATTTGTGAGCCTTAGGAGACATGCACAGAAAGTGGTGGAGGCTGTAGGGGGTACGCCTCAGATCTCATTAAGTCAATGTTCTCTCGCCGTCATCTTGGCTTGAGCTGAACTCGACATGACACCGCCTGGACCAAAACGAGGTTTTAATAAGGGGAAGGTGAGCATGCTCAGCGGTCAAGGAAGAGGTTCTGTTGGATTCATAACACAGCATTGTGCACTGGAAAGCAACAAGGCAGCTGTTTTATCTAAATTGGATTATAAATGAGATTGAAATAAAATTGATGTGAAGTTTTAGAAGAAATGCAAACATTGAATGTTAAAATGTTAACATTAAAAGAGGAGCATAATGGTAGATGTGATTGAATAATTTGCACGCCTTTCACTTTTTCACATTGTCTTGTTACAACCACAAATACAGCTGATTTTTGTGGATTTTCTTTGATAAACCAACAACAAATTGTGCAGAATTGTGATGTGAAAAAATACTTTTTTTCTTGTTGCTTCACTCAATAAAAATCAGAAAAATGTGCCGTATTTATACTAATTTTGCCTTATTTAAAATTTAGTGTGTAGAAACTGCTACGTTGTCTTCCTAACTTCTCCCCCCAAATCTTCAAATTCGGAAAGCTGCAACCAACGAGTGATTAGAAGCAGACTGAAAACATTAACCAATAACTAATGATTTCCTGTTTAAGTCATCTACTAATCTACTTTTGCTTCATTTCAAATCCATCTCCTCCCCTTTGATTTGTGGAGGCTGTTTTGGCTCTAAACGTCCAAAAAGGAAAACTGTGGGCGCTGTTTAGATCGGATCATAACAGTAACCAATTTCATGCTGATCAGTTTCTGTGCCAAGCCTCAGAGGAGGTACACTGTTCGCATCTTCTGTCTGTCTTGGGGATAGGATTACATAAACGAGCATAAATCAGGGAAAATTTGATGTAATTTGGGTCTGGATCTGGATCCCTAATCTTAAAATTGCAAAATAAGGCTCCAGGTTTATGGGAAACGCAGCTCTTGGACTGCACCTATGCTTGTTTCTCTTTCGACTTTAAAGCAGACAGGATTTCTGATCTCACCGTCTCAGTCGAGACCTGCAGAGTTTGTGTTGTAACCAAGCCGGGAGACACATTTGCGTGTCTTCAGGCTTCCTCAGTGAGTCAGGTGATCGTGCCTGATCACAGTCTATCATTACACTCAGGACATGTATGATTAGGACTACCGGGCACACTCCTCATAACCAACCATAATGTTGTTTTCACCAGGTGACAAACAGATATGTTAGACTCAAACCGCACGCACTAATTTCAAACTTACTGCTGCTTTATCTGCTTTAATGCTTTAACAAGCAGAGGTAGAGGCACTTCTCTAAGAAAACCAGGTGCAGCTTGATCGGTCTGTTTATATGAGCTCTTGTGCGCTTGAGTTTCCCGCAAATATTTCTTTCATGTGACTTGTCATCCATTTATGCCTGGTTTGTGTCGCCTGTCACCTGTTTTAAAGACTTTCTGCTTTATTTCAATAAGAAAGTTAACCTAATTAGCTCCAAATTATATGTTTTTGTATTTCCCACCTGAAAGAAATTACGCACAATTAAATAGATAAAACCTATTAATTGACAGTCACTGGAGAGCCTATAAGATTAAAGAAATATTTATGGTTTTTGCTTTACTTCATATGAGTTCATTCAGAAAGATAAGATTGCTACAACTTTCACAGCTATAAACATCAGCCTTATCTCTGAATCTCAACGAATGGAAACAAGTGCAAGGAGAGATTAATCTTGTTGATTTTCTCTTGACTGATGTAAAAATAGTCCAGCGGGAGACAGCATGATATATATCTGCTTAATTTGTCAGCCGGGGTGGAGCTCCTGATCTGTTTCCCCATGTTGATTCTCTGAGCTTCCCTTGGTTTAACATCTGGACCAGGAAGAAAGTTCTGGGATTAAAATCACGACTTTATCTCCCTGATGTATAATTTGTTGGGGTTTCGTTTTATAAATTATGTATCTGATCATATATTCTGAAAAGCTCTTTGGTCAACTGCAAGCTCTTTGTGGATTTTGCCGTGACAAACTAAATCAAGTAGAGATTTACTGATTTCGAAATAGCGCATATAATGCATATAAGTGAGTTTAGCATGTATGCAAATAAGCTAAATTGATTTGGTGTTGAATATGCATCAACAGGCACAAGTGGTATTGACTCATGACCTTAGCTGCGTAAAGAGGAATTTGTAACACTAGTATTCCTGGGGTTATTCTTTTAGAAAGTCACAACTTTCTTAAAATATACCAGCTTTACAAATTCGAAACAATGAGAAATGCTTTCAAGTAAAGTCAAAATAAATATTTGAGGCGCTACGCTATCTTAACAGTTTTTCTGGTTGATAGAAATAATTAGGACCAAAGTGTATCTGTTAGCTGAAACTAGGCAGAGCATGTTTTTACTAACAATGTAATTATTGAGAGTTGCTAACCTGAAAAGTGTTTAAATCAGATTTAAACACGGTTTTCGGTTTGCGGTTTACTTAAATATTACGATGAAAATGTTAGTTTTTCACTTTTTCTGCTTCCCATATATCACAATTTATTTAATCTCCTGTATTTCATCCATTTCTGACATTTTTCTATGGGTTTTGTTATTCGCCATATGGATTGGATCCCTCAGTTTGTTTGGATTTTAGGCACCAAGGAAAAAATAAAAAAACAAGTGAAACGAGAGAAAACTTCCACACATTTCACTGAAAATCAACTTCTAATGCAGTAAAACTGGATTATTTCAAAGTTTTGGTTGGCCTTAGAGAAAAATGTAGCCTAAGCAGTGGTGAGACCAAATGTAGGACTTTTATTAGTGATTAAAATCAGCTGATTTGACATTTTTGTATTAAGCAGGAAAATATTTATACACGTTTAATATGTGATTTTATTGCATTTTCACAGACTTCCTTGAGCATTTAAGAAATTCTAGACTTTTTTCCATCTCCTGTGAACAACAGTGACATTTCCTTCCACTTCCTTTCTCTTCTGATTGTTTACATGTTGATCGATGTGTCATTTATCTTCTCAAGAAGTCCTGACATCCTGTTCGGGTCGAGGCTGAAGGCTGGGTGGTTCCTCTGGAGATTACAGACACCGGGCCGCCGGTTCAAGATTAGCCAGACAGAATGCTAAAAACTGACTTTGTATTAAAATATCCTGGATTTTTGTGCTTGCAAGCAGAGATTAGTGCTGTCGCCTGATGATTTATGACTCCAGGGACCTGCGGTCAGTTGTTTTGTCTGCAGAAATCCTTGAGGAATGATCAGCCAGCCTTAACCTGTATGTGGTGCTGAGGTGATGTAACCAGATGTGGACGGCTTCGGTTTGTGAAGAACCAAGCAGGGTCACAGCAGCGTGTCCCTGCTTTTCTTCAAAAGCCGTCACACTACTGTCTGTTTTTCTTTTTACTTGGTGTTTGTATTTCACATCGGAGTGCTGTGTGTCTTCAGGAGCCTTTGTGTTTATATGTGTGCTGCATGTGGGGATGTATTTGTGCAACCTAGGCCAGTTCATATCCCCCCCTCTTCTTCACAGGCTGGTGTATATCGCAGACTCCCCGTCAGTAAAAACCATCTTTAACATTCACTCTCTCACCAGCTGCTTTCACGTTCCTTTCACCTGCTCTCCGTTGCCCTACACGTTCATTCATTCACCTCCAGTCGCCGCAGAAACAGAGTTTTACACTTTTTACCTCATCTCTTGTTACTTTTGATCTATTCTGCTCTGAGGCTATGAAATACGGCTCCTGTCTGCTGGAATATAGGGTTCTCCCTGCTTCCCAACTGAGCAGCTGATATCTAATGGTTTCTATTTGTCTAGTTTTACCAGAAAACATTCATCATACTGTCTTCTTGACCTTTTATAGTATTTGTCAAACTTAAACTGGGAAACAATCTTTGTCTGAGTAAGTTGAAACTTCCTGCTTCTCATAATTTTATTCGTTTGCGTTCTGCTAAGGCTCAATTTATGATCTTTAAGTTTATTTGACAATAAACTCAGAGCGTTCTCATAAGGTTTTGCCTAAATCAAACCCAATATTTCTAACTTAAGTTTTCTGGAGAGTTGCTACAGTTAAACGTGTCCGAGCTGTAATTATCTGAGATTTATCTTATAAACTCCAACTGGGACAGATGTGGAGGAGGTGCAGCCTCCCTCTTCTACATGTTGTGGATAGTTGAGGGGAAAAATTAAAGTAGGTCTTCCAAACCATTTTTCTTGCCTTGCATATTGACATAAAGCAAGATGCTCTGGTTGCACCTGCTGGTGCCATTAAAGACAATTATATGTTCCTGATCCAAACTCAATCTGATGTTGTCCACTGTCTTTTGCAAAAACACAAAATCTTACCAGGTTTTCTGGTTTAGTTTCTACTGCACATGTCTTAGGTTTGCCTTATTTCAAATGTACTGACTTACAAGTAGCTTTTCAGCAAGATATAATAGCTTGTTTTAAGTCAATAATTCCTTAATATTGATGAAAAAGTACTAGTTATAATAATTTGTCAGAGAGTAAGACTAATATCTTTTTGTTTGTTAAGGTCTGTCTTATCTCAAACATACTGATACAGATCTGGGAAAAATGAAGAGCCCACTGCACTGAACCTCATTGAAAACCTCCTGGTTATTCCACCAAATATTGCTTTCTGAACTCTTCCTGAGTTAAAATATTAGTATTGTTATTTCAAAATGAATATGAACTTGTTTTCTTTGCATTATCTGAGGTCTGAAAGCACTGCATCTTTTCCGTTATTTTGACCATTTCTCATTTTCTACAAATAAATACTAAATTTTTGCTTGGAATTTCGGAGACATGTTGTAAGTAGTTCATAAAATAAAAGAACAATGTTCATTTCACTCAAGCTTATACCTATAAAAAGTAAAATCAGAGAAACTGTTAATTTTAAGTGGTCTCTTAAGAGTTGCATTTGCACTAGAAAGTGGACACAAAATTCTTAGTAAGACTTTATGTTTTAGCCATGTTGACTAAACTTACATTTTTGCCTGGGTCCCACAAACTCCACAAAAACCACAGCACAATGTAAAAATAAATATAGCCAGCTTGTTGTCTCAGTGGTGTCTTAAAGAGGTCATCCCAGGCAAATTAAAAAGGTACTTTGCTCATCAGTATGCAGGCAGAGTCACGAGAGTTCCCCTAACTCTTCTGAGCATGCCCAGAACATCTGTGGTGCATTGTGATGGTTCATCATGCATATCTAGGTTCAGAGTGCAGACAGGACTAGCAGCGGTAGTATCTCCTTTATTATGGGATGTTTGTGTACACCTGCACATATTGGTCCTCAAACAGTTTAAAACAGAAAGACGGTGCTTCAAATAACGTCTTGCAACATCTGATGATGATGTTGGTCCCCGAGCTACTAAAATTAGCAATCATTCGTGTAGGGCCATGTTCAAGCTGCTTGTGCACACAGATATGTGTTGCGCTCCCCAAGCTGGAGACAAATGCAAACACCTCCAAATTGCTCAGATAAAAGAGGATTATGAAGGACAATCAGCGGATCATGTGATTTATAGTAAACCATAACAAAAGTGGTCACAGTCTTCAGAGCCTTGATGTGATCAACCCAGATTACTAAAAAAGAAAGACTTTGAATTGGTTTTATTTTGGTTAAAGGAAACAGTTTATGGATAATGGATTTGGGACCAAAACCTGAAGAAAGGGATTCAATATGTAATTCCTGCAGTGGAATATACTTTTTTTTATGGATTTCTGTTTGTAGGTTAAGATTCATTTTTAAAGATAAATTTGCCTAATATAAAAAAAAAAAACATTTCTGGAGAGTTTGTGTCATACTCTCACTTTGACAAGCTTCAATAAATCTTTCTGAAGTGCTCAGAGGACCTTGTTCAGTGTGGCTATAAATACAGATCACTTTCTTTAACACTGTGAACCGAAGCATTTGGTTTGTGGAAGCGGTGCTCGCCTTGAGGGGCCCCGCTATCTGCCTCAGTAAGTACCTTTACCCTGCACCCCACTCCTCTCTGTCTGTTCATGCTCTCCTTAGCATAAATAAAGACCCCCCTCGCCCTTTACTCCCAGCATACATGTCTTTGCAATAACACAGATTCTCTTGCAGTACCATGACACTGAAGTGAATCTGTTTATACTCTCCCTTCACCGTCCCTCCTTCGTCCCTCCATTCTCGCCATTAGCCTCCTGATGTTTTTGCACACCCTAAACTCTTCTGGGGGTGGGGGTCTATTCAAACTATTGCACTTCTGTCATCATCTGCATGACTGCACACACTTGAGTCTTCTTGCATTCCTCCTTTTCTTTTACATTGATTCTGTGCCTATTGTGGAGGCTGTTTTTCGGGTTTTCAACACGCCGCAGCATTGCACAGCTGCATGCCTGTTTAAAGCTTTTGTTTCTTTATTGTGTTTGCTGCTGCAAGCACTCAAACTTGCCATGAGACACTATCCAGCATTAAATGTGTCTCTGCATGTTTATGTCCTGCAGAAATATTTACAAGCATCACAAACGACATTTACCGCTTGCACCATGGCAGATTTACACGATTCTTTGATACATCAGGTCACATACATGTGCTGACCCTGAAGGATCCGGGTTCACTTCTGGCTTTAGTCAGACTCGCTTTGTTAACTGAGCTGTAACACATATCCTGCACAGAAATCAGTCTATTTCTGCAGAATTAGTCTTTCTATGTAAAGTTTCTGGAGTTCATTTCACACATTGGAAGAACAGCTGATGGTATGAGACACATAACCACATATATTCCTCCAGACAAACACTCCTGTGAGAGGGATGAATCCAGCGCGCCGAGTGTCAGCGAGTACACATTCTAGTGTTTTACCCACGAGAGATTTTTTGGCTACACTTTGTAGCTGGTTCACATGGGAACTGTGGACCCGCTTCGTCTGTGAATGATCATGTATGTAGAGACTCGATAATTCTCTTTCTCTTGTCCCTGCACAACGGATAGCTTAGAAATTTCCAGCTGTTTGCGACAGCTGTGTGAGTTAAGAGGTGGGGGGCAAGAAAAAAAGGGAACAAATCAAAGACGGAGAGGAGTTAAAGACAAGAAGATTTCATAGTTGACAGAGATTAGAGGTGCAAAGAAATCTGAGATGTTTGTGTGCGATATGCCAATGTGTGTGTGTCTGCGTTGAAGCCAACGATTTTGGCTTCCCACGGTACTACCTGAATATGTCTTCACTGGTGAAATATTCAAAACTTTCGCTTAATACCACATCAAAGTTCTGTAAGAAAGTCTCCTTGTATGCCTGGGCGATATGGTTGGAATAGCATATCACAATATAAGCATTTCATATGTAAATGTTTATCAATATTTATTGATTAGTTTTTTGTTTTAAATATCTGAAATACTACCAAACTGTTGATGTGACTTTCCTATTTTATCTGCAGTTTCCTTTTGAGTTGTTGTGCGAATCTTTTCCATTCACTCTGGCCCGATTTTTTTATTCTTTTTAAGCAGTCATGAGGCACAGTGGTGAAACCTGAAACTGCTGCTGCACAAGGTACTCAACAGGTCATTGCTAGGTAACCACAAGTCACTCAGCAAGTCATTGCTAAGTAACCAGTGAGTGAGATAGTTAATGCCACTAGCCTTTCTTTACTGGCCGTGAAAGCTTGAAATTATTGAACTTTGTATCGGATGTACTTTCTATTTATATTGATCACGTATCTATGGTGATATACAGTATATTATTTATTTATTGCCCAGCTTTTTCTGCTTTGAAGAAAAATGTATGGCAATTGTTCATGATAAATGTTCTAAGCTACCTTGTGTGGTTTGACAATAGAAAAGCTTAATGAGCATTTTTTTAGAGCTCCAGTGTATTCAGCGTCTCACTGGGCAGATGGGATTAAACCCAAATTACTATCATGGCATCATCTTGGTCCAACGACAAACGTGACGCACCATATCTTGTTCTTGTCACAAACAGTGATGTATTTCTATTCCCCAATCAATTTACTGGATTGTGTTGCGCCAGTGGCGCACTGTAGCTGTACCTTACTCTTGTTGTGTGGACCTACAGCTTAAGGGGGCCCAGCAACGGTGTGGTATGGGTCGCTTTTACAAAGGAAACTGACAGAGTAGCGTATGGAACCGCACCAGCCTGCACAGTACCGCTAAGTGGAAACGAGGAATTACAGTCCGGCAGATTCGTGTCAGCCTAATTTTTCAGCTGTTGTTTATGAGCAGGTATCCTGAAACTCCACGGCTCCATGAGGACTTCTTGAATGAGCGCCGGCTTCTCATGCACACACACGCAAGCCCCTGCACGCGCTCACACAGTCATTCCCTCCCAGCAGATTTATGGGAGCAGCCGTTCCAAGAAAATCTATCACTTCCATATGTTGTGAATGCGCTCGCTGCTGGCCAAAGCAGCATGCAGGCTGCATGTGTGTAAAATCATGGTGTGTTTGTGCCTACCTCCAAGGCCTTCAGTTAATTCTCCAGTTTCATTATTAGATGTTTTTTCCTTGCCACTCGATCCGCTCCACCACGACTTCTCTGGAGACCAGTAGAGAAACGGCCTTTTCTTTGGTAGCTACGCATACTGGTTCAGTGTGTGGCACTAAATTATTTGACTTCCCCCTCCTCTCTGTCTTTGTGTTTTGACCCTCCAGGTGTGTGGAGGAGGTGCGTTGGACTCCAGAGCAGAGCAGTGCACGGCCTTTAACAACCAGGAGTTCATGGGTCGCCTCTACAACTGGGAGCCTTTCACTGAAGGTGAGCACCGAGTTAACACACTCGCACAGTTGTTAAAGAGTTTCCCTGCTTTAATTCGGTAAGAGGTTTATAGGGAGAATTAACTGGCACCGCAAGGGAGAGAGTAAAATGTAAGCTTGAGGGGGTTCAAATTTCTCTCTAATGAATGTGAGTTGGAATTCATCCTCTCATGCCCAGCCCCTCCGGCATCCCCCACTTCTCCACGCAGCATCGACAGCAAAGGGAGTAGACAAGAAAAGCAAATGATTGGAGCTCAACCTACTTCTGTTCTTTGCACAAAATACTTTGCTTCTTTTCTTTTTCCTTTTGTTTGTCCAACATCTCTCCCTCTCTGCCCGCTTCTCCTGCCAAACGTCTCCTCCCTGCTCTGATGGAGGACGCAGATTCCTGCAGCGTGAGATAAAGAGCACGAGAGCAGTGATGAGATGTGTGTGTCACACGACTAGTGCAAGCAAAATTGGGGCAACTTAGAAGTTGCTCGGTTTTGGTTTTACAAGCAGTCTGTTAAAAGAAGTACTGCCTGAACCTTTTGATGCTTTGTGACTTTGTAGCCGCAGACAGGGGGATTTTAGGTGAAAGGCCAACACAAGATGCTTTTTTTTTGTTTTCATGAAAATAGTCTCTCTAAACTGTGGCACACATTTCTCTGCAGCACCCTTTATCCTGATAACCCTAAATAAGGTCAAGCAACTGGTTTGTTTCAGATGTTAATAATTATTAAGTAGAGTTTTTTGTATTAAATATCCAATGTACTGCCAATCTAGTGACATGACCATATGAGACACAGGTGCAAAACATGAAACTGCTCCAACATACTAAGGCCTACTGTGTGTATTCTGTGGACCGTGCAGTATCTGAACACTCTGTCCGACAATGGTTGATATTTTATAGTTAAGCCTACATTTCTCATGTCAAATTCCTTTATTTCCCACATTCTGAATGAATACCAACAAGTTGATGAGCTTGTTGTCACAGAGAGCAGCAGACACGCTACACTTCTTTTTGTGACTGGTTGCGTTGAATCTCGGCATTATCATCTCAGTGTCTCATACAAAACACTTCCATGTGTACGCTGTCCTACCGAGCAGCTTCCTGTGCGAGTCAGTGCATCAAATACGCCTTTCGTAAAAATTTAGATTTGTGTGCAAGAGTCTGGGGAACCTCTGCATTACTTCAAAAAGTGAATTATGCCAAAGTATGTTGGGTCAACCTGAAACTGCTGCTGCGCACGTCACTCAACAGGTTGTTGCTAGGTAACCAAAGAGAGAGTGAGTGAGTTGATGCCACCAACCTTTGCTTAGCTGTTGGTCAGAGGTTGAGCGGCAGAACTCGTTCCTCTGCCTACATCCCCCAGAATGCTGTGCGGTTCCAAATCAGAGTTCAGCTATTATTAAATATTCTATCAGTCGTATTTTCTATTGATTCTGATCACATGTCTACCGCAATATACAGCTCTGGAAAAAATTAAGAGACCACTGCATTGAACTCCATTGAAAACCTCATGGTTATTCCACCAGATGTTCATTTCTGAACTCTTCTTTAGTTAAAACATTGGCATTGTTGTAACTAAATGAATAAGAGCTTGTTTTCTTTGCATTACTTGAGATCTGAAATAAATAAATACAAAATTTTACTTTGGAATTTTGGAGACATGTCAGTAATTCATAGAACTAAAGAACAAAGTTCATTCTACTCAAAAAGTAAAATCAGAGGAACTTATCATTTTAAGTGGTCTCTTAAGTTTTTCCAGAGTTGTATATTTTTATAATGTTATCACAATCACTGGGTTGAGACATGGTGGTAGCAGAATCATGCTGTGAGATGCTTGGCTTCGGTACAAACAAGGAAGAGAAAATAGGTGGAGCCTATTCGAGACTTCCAAAGCAGAACAAGCCTAAAAAATGGCCTAATCAAAGCCCAGACCTAAATTCAATAACAAATCTATTTCAAAGCTGGAAAGTTGATGTCCACAGATTCCACCCAACCAATCTGAGTTAGAAGAATATGCAGCGTTGAAATATGCAGAGCTCCCATATGAGGGTATCTGTGTCATGGTGTTGGTTTAGTTCTTTTTTAGCAGCAAAGATGGTCAGAGGTGATAAAAAGATGGATTGAGTAAACACAACACAACTGTGTGTAAAAAACTTTGCAAGAGTCAAAGTGGGTCCTGATTCAGATTTCTATACATGTCTTTTTTTTTTTTTTTTTTTTTTGCAATGCTGGAGGAAAAGAAACAAGAGACAGAGAAATTTTTTATAGATATTTCAGGAATTTTAGGGGAAAAAACGAAGAGTGAATAGAAAGATTATAAGAAATGCAGGAGGGGGAGGGGAGAGTAAAACACAGCTGTGAGATGATCTCAGTTGTGTTTGTCATTAGGCTTATAAAGCATGTGCATGATCTCCTGTGTATTTACATCATGGGCGTACTGGCGAGGGCGTTCTGCATGTGGATAGCTGTGTGAACCTGGGATAAAATGTGGGAAAATAGTTTGCACGTGTGTGTTTGTGTGTCGGTCGTTTGGGATTTTACTGTATCAGTAAAGCCGAAGCTGTGAACACACAAACACCGTAAGAGCAGAGACTCAGAAGCTCAGCTTTTACATACACAGCTTCGGTTTTGGTTCTGCTCTGTCATAACATAAAACACATTCACCAATCTACCCTCAAATAAACGCATTGCACGAAATTGAAACCAGATATCCAGCAGAGTGTGTAAGAAAAACACGATTTTCTGCTAAAAAGTGGAACCCGATGCTGCTTAAATAATTAGAGTTGAAGAGCTGCAGTCAATATTTTTTGTAAGCAGTGGATCAGAATCAAAATGACCCAATTAAGTCCTCCCTCTCTGTGTTTTATTAAGTGTCAGCCACGTATCTTAGTTTTCCATCTTGCAGGACTGCTGCATATCAGGCTCATGGCTCCCTCCAGTCTCATTCCAGGCTGCAGAAAGAAACTGTTTTCATGGAAAAAAGCAGCAATAAACGCTCTCTACACTACCTGTTCCTCACACTAACAAAGTTAGCATTTTACCAGATGTGTGCCTGTTTGTTGTTGTTGTTTTTTAGAATTAAAATAAGCTGAATGATTCACATATTCTACATTCCAGGTTTTGTATTGTCATCCTGGTGCGTACATATGGTTTGCAAGCTGAACTCCAGCTAATGAATGCCCCCGGCTACTGCGGAGTCATTTGACGCAGGACTGAATGCAGATTGTACTATTTCCCATTTTAAACAAAGGCCAGATGTTACTTTAGGTTTTCTGTCCAGGAAGAGTGGAAGATTTAGACTTTAGAGGCAGATATTTCCTCAGGCAAGCAGGAATGACAATGGAAAGCGTCAACTCCCAGTAGCTCTGTGCCAGAAGGTTTTGGCACAGAGGTCCATGTCACTGGATGTCAGAGTCATTTTGGCAGAATGAGTGTTTGATGCTCTGTGTAAATCTGGTCATGGCAAATGCATGATTGTAATAAATAGCAAGTAATCTGGCAATGATCTGGTGGCTCAATAAGAATAAATAAATCTGTTTTATTCCCTGCACTAGTTCAACAGTCTGACAATAAATGTTGTAAGAACATCGCTGTGATCCAAAACCAACTTTTACTGTCGGTTTTGTTGAACAAATTACTCTTTTCCCTTATTAAAAACTGAATAAAAGTGTAAAGGTACTCCTCATTTTTTATGTTTTGTCAGACCATGTGTTCCCTTAAAATAGTCTTGATTCAGAACTTGACTTTTTTTTTAACTTTGACTCCTTTTATACTCACTTTCTGTCAATGACCAAATTTTGCTACAAAGAAAATGTGTTTTGCTTGTTAAACCAAGTAACTTTGAGATATTAACCGTTCATCTGAGTGTAGAAAAGGAAAAGAATGGTTAAAATTTAAATTAGATCTTAAATCAGTTCAATATTATTAACTGAGGACATTGAAAAGCAACATCTGACAAAACAGAATATAAAATCCATATTAGCCTATTTTGAAAAATAGGACTTAGATAATTATGGTACTAGACCAACCATTTATTTCTTGAACCTGGGTACTGTGGAATAGTCATGAGTGGTCAGTATCTTACTTTCTGCAGACAGACGGTTTGTTTAAGTGATAAAAACAAATCTTACCAAAGGAAAGCTAACAGTAAGTCAGACTGATTAGCGCCTGTAAAACCACTTAAACTCAAACATTTCATGTTGGTGTGAGCCATTTCAAACACAATATGCTAATCTAATCAATAATCTAATATAACTGTAGATCACATGAGTTAGAGTTGCTTAATTTGGTTAAAATTAGCCTTCTTGAGTGAAAATGTCTACCTGCTAAAAACTTTGAGAAAACATCTGTATGTGACAGCTAAGGCACTAACTACTGATAACTACTCCACAGAACCTGCTTCAAAAATCTGAATTGTCCCTTTAAAGCCTGCTGGAACGAAAAGATGACTGAGCAGCGGTTGGGAAAGATGGCAAGCTCTAATATTGAGGCGTTTTTTGTAACGTATTACTATGAGAGTCTTTGAATAAAACAAGCCATCAAGTATGTTTAGTGGATCTACTGGATAAAGAACTGGCAGCGTCACTGGATTTGAGCATGGAACGATTTTTTTACTGTCTCCAAAGTAAATCGTGTTTAGCTTGTGAAGACTGGCCCGAGCCCAAACCTTTCACATCGAGCCTCCCGTCGTCAGTCTGACGAGGTAGATTGAGTGTTTTATAGTTGGTGCTGACTGGATCTTTGCATTAGTGCACTAAATGTACTTAGAAATGGCATCCCTGATTAATATTCCCTCATTCTTTAGGGCTTTTGTCACCACTGCTTGCCCAGGTGTTGTTTTACTTTGACATCACCTCTTTTTCCAGTCCCTGTCCCATCTCTGGACACCCATCTTCCTCTCTTCCTGTCCAGCTGCCTCGCTCTTTCTCTCTTTCTGCTGGAGTTTGTTTAGATGGACTGGTAGCGGGGAAGTATACTTAGACAACATGTATTTCACCTTCTGCACACTAAACTGAGAGAGGGACAGAAGGATGGTGGAAAATCAGAGGAAACGAGGGAAGACGAGACGAGTTACAGATGAAGCTTGAAGAAAAAAGTTAAATGAGAATAGAAGTTGAGATTTGGTTAAGCATGATTTGAAGAGATGGAGATTGTGAGAGACAACCTTACTCATTTTGCAGCAGCTTCGGGTTTAAAGGTCTACAACTATTTCAGATGGATGGAGGGAACAAGCATCAACTATCCCTCTTTCCTGTATCTTTTCTGTACTTCAGAGGATACAAAGCCAATTGCCTCTGTTTACAAAGTCCAGATTTCATTAGAGTAATGATCAGAATAAAAACATCTCCGTAAATGAACCAGAGCAGCGGTGGTGTCTCTAACGACATCCTTCATGACACCAGCGTTTGATTTGTTTTAATCATGTCTCAAGATGTGTGAGACTAGGAGAGATGCACTGTAGGTGTCAGAAAGACGAAACCATCAGAGTCCTTCACTTGATCATGTCCAGTTCAGAATCTAAAACCTGAACTGGATAATTTATTATTCAAAATTAAACTTATGAAACCACAAAATGTGAGTGTTTTTGTTTTCTGTTATTTGTCATGTGTCGGACCACCTTAAAAACTACAATATGACAAGTTTCTCTAATTCTTAGGTTAATAGTTGAGACATAATCTTTGGCGACTGTGGCTCAGTTGGTCTCGCATTCGGTAGGTTGAAGGTTAGATTCCAGCTTCTTCCTATCGCATGTTGATCAGCTCTTCACCCCAAGTTGCCTGCTGATAAATGTGTGTGTTTGTGAGTGCAACTGGATTTCTGAATTTCATCTATTTACCGACACTGAATATATTTTGGAAGTGGCATTGTTTTTGCTTCACAGATGTCTCCAGGGAGTTTGAGATTTTATTTTTTGTTTATATTTTGGTATAAAATTGTTGTCATTCCAGCCCCGGTTGTACATTTGAATCGTTTTACTCGTAATCCTGTCACTGCGCTGTTTAAGTACCTTAAAGGAAATGTTTACATGTGCTGAATCAACACTTCCTTTTCAGAGTGTGTTTACAAGCCACCTGATGGTCCTGTTACAGTCCATGTTTTTTTTATGAAGTAGTGTGATTATGAACATCCGATCCAGGTACATTGCCTCTGTGCATGACCTCCTTCTCACTTCCACTTAGTCTAAACACACTTCTTAATTAACTTAATAGTCTGAGGCTGGAAAGGCTGTTGACCCAGCTTTAAGTCAAGGATTCATCTGTGCTGTGGGTCGTAACTTTTGTGTTTCTGGTAATGAGTAACAGCAGGACTCATCTTTATGCCAATAGATTTTTTTCTGGAAAACCGTCCAGATCTTGTTTAGTAATGAACGGTGTCCTTTGCAAAAAAATAAAACAATAAAATACTGAATGAAATCCTGTTTGACTTACCCCTGCTGTTAAAGCATTTCTATCCCTATTCATGACTCTAGTTGTGAATAAACTCACTCCTGCTAAAATGGTTGGTTTGTGAGGTGAAGCAGTTGTTTTCCAACCCTGGTCCTGAAGGCACACTGCCCTGAATGTTTTAGGTGTCTCTTTGCTTCAACGCACCTAATTTCAGTCGATAACTGATTTACAGGATTTTTGCATGAGTCAGGTGAGTTAAAGCAGGGAAACGTCTAAAACACGCAGGGCACTTTTAGGGCTGGGTTGAAAAACAGCCTGTAAAACAAATATCTTAAAATGTGTGGAATTTTTCTTATGACATATTTATAGTTCAACTGGAAACAATGTAAAAGAATTTAAAGTTGTAGTAGCTCGACTGCGTACATTTTGAAGCACACTTTGCTTCAGCTTCATCATTTAGTGTGTCCACTTTACCTCGCAGAAGTTCTGGTCATATTGTAAGGACATCTCTTGAAGGATTTGTTCCGGATTTCGTTAAAGCCGTCCTAGCTTTACTTTTCCTTTGCCTAATAAATCATGTTGTTGTTTTGGATAAGTGACTGGACTCACCGAAAGATAAAATCACTCTATCTTTCATCTTCATGCTCAACCCTACATATGAATTGCAACAGGATGCTTCACTGTCGGCATAACTCACAGAGGCATTAATCTTTTCTTCACCGGTGAAATGTTTTTCCAGATGACTTAAGGGGGCATCTTCAGAGAAAACAACTTTACCATATTCTGGACTCTGCAGTCCAATCCTGGTGTTTTCTGTAGCATTACTGTCTCTCTTTTGTGTTTTATTTGGAAAAACGTTTATTCTTTGTTACCCAGTTAGCCTCTTAGCCTCACTGTCTGTGCAGAAATGGTCACAACTGCCAATTTTGGTCAAGCTCTGCACTGGTGGCAAACCAGTCCCTCAGCTGAATCTTTTTTGGGTGACATTCATGACACTTCCTGGATTTTCTGTTGTGCCCTCTTCACAGCCGTTCAACCGAGTGACATCCGCTCTGTCCTCGTTAAAAGTTTCCCCTGAGCACATCAAAATTATCTCAGCATTTCCTCTTGTTCCATTGCTTAGTCACACTCCAAATTAGGTCTTAGATGTACTATTACTAATACCCGATTTGATCACTGTCCATGGCAACCTGTTCCCATAAAAACGAAAGCAGTAAAGTTTCCTTTAAGTCTCAAAACATTTAGGTACAGCTGTAGTATTACACTGGTATTACACCTTTGCAAAGTCTTCTGCTGATTTAAGAAATATCAAGAAGTTAGGAGATTGTGTGGAAGCACATGGAGATCCTTCAACCTTACAAGGTGAAAGCCGAGGTCAGGTATTTGCCCTTTACACTTTGCTCCCAGCTAACTCTTTTGAACGTCTGACTTTAAAGAAGATGGAAACTTTAACCGCCTTGTGGCTGATGACTATTCAGGATGGCAGGCGTTCTGTTTTCATGGTGAAGCTCTCTCAAAGACATTACAAACTTATTACAGAGGTGATTTTATGTGTCTGAAGTAAAAACAGTTTTCCAACAAGTGGTTTCCAGAGCTGCTTTGAATGATGCTCTTTGCAAACTTTGCAAACTGATGTTGGGATAGTGTTTGCATTTGTGTCGTTGTTTGTAAGAAATATACCCCAAAACAGTCAGAGGTCACACTCAGAAGCAGAGACGCGCCTTCCTCCCACCGCTAGCTTAATCTATGACTCGTGACTCATGCAGCGAGTTTGCGTCTGGAGCAGTATTTCTTGCAACATAATCACAGCTCTGTCCACACACACATCTGCTCTCCCTGCATGAGGACTTTAGCACCCGTTACACTCCCTGATATCTTCCTTTAAAGAAAATAGCCATCATTTTTAGCCACTCGCTGCCCTTTCCTGTCTGTTCTTTAATGTTCTTTTTGAAGAAATATTTCCACATCTTCTATGAAAACTGGGACAAGACGTGTGGCATTCATCACACGTGTTTGTCGTAAATGCTTTGGGGAACATAGAACCAGATCTGTCACAGCGTAAAAAATATCTCCATATTATTTGCTTGCATTGCTTCTTTCCCTGTGGGGTCCTCCATACTCACAGTCAACCTTCTCTCTTGTCACTGAAGGGCTTTTATTTCCTCCCTAACCTTGAGCTGTGCTCCGTTCTTTGATTCCTGCCTCCTTCCCTTTTTCATTGAGCCCCCTCTGCTTTCAGCTGAACTCATAAATCCACCCTTATGTTTACAACTCTCCTGTGAATATGTATGTTTCTGCTGGGGAGCAGCGCAGCGCCGGGAGTCAGTGATCAATATCTGGCTTTCTGAAGGTTATATGGTCAACTCTCACTTTCCTGGCTTGCAGTCGAAGGCATTTATGACTCTAATGGAGTTTTTCTACATTGTCTTGTCTGAGAAGAATATAAAAAGAAAAAGTAATAACACTCTGTAAAAACGTCTTACCAAGTATTTTTATTCTAGTTTCCAGTTAAAATATCTTAGTACACTTGAAATAAGACAAAACGAACTTACAAGAAACTTTTCTGTAAGAAATGAGAGCTTTTGTACATCAAAAATTCCTGTATATTGCAAAACAAGTACAAGTTCCACAAGCAGATTATTTCACTTATAACAAGACATTTTTCCCATAAGTGAAAAAAATTTGCCAGTGGAACTAATACTTTTTATTACTAGTTTATATTATTAAGAACATGAAGAAATTATTACCTTAAAATAAGCTCCTGTATGCTGCTGAAAAGTTACTTGTACATCAGATTTGTTTTACTTCAAGAGCACTAAGATGCTAGAAACTAGAGCAAAAGTACTTGGTAACATTCTGTGTTTTTGCAGTGTTCCTCTTGAACGTCTCCACATTTCGTAACCTTGAATCCACAAACTTCAATTAGATTTATTCTGATTTCTTTTGATAGATCAGCACAAAGTAGTTGATCATTGTAAAATAAATGGAAAGTGCAACATAATTTTTAAATTTCTCATTCTTGCCCCAAAACAAAAGTCTATCACTGCAAATACAAATGTGTTTCTACCAGGTTTGTTGTTCCTCTTCGGTTTTTCAGAATACTTAGTTCAGATTTACTTTGGGGATTTGTTAAGGTTGATAGGCAGTGTCAGTTTTTTAACTCACAAAGCAGTTGACTGTACTGGATTTTATTTATGGGTATCAGGATAAAAGGGGCTCAGTAGAAATACTGCCCAAATCCACACCACGTTTATGCTTTTATTAGTAAAAAACATTGAAATACAAATCTTATCAAACTTATGATCATAACACTACAAAACATTAATAAGTTCCTTGAATGTAAAATGTGGTGATATCTGCTTGTGTGTTGCAGCTGGTTTGGAGAAGCAGTGTGAGCTGACCTGCAGACCTGTCGGTTATCGGTTTTATGTTCGCCTGGCGGAGCGCGTCAGAGACGGCACCCCCTGCTTCAACACTAGTGCCAACGACGTGTGTGTGGAGGGACAATGTCTGGTGAGTTAATTCCGCTGTTTGTGCGTGGAAGATTGTTTTTCAGGTGTCGGAACGTGATACCCAACTGTCTCGCCGTGGTTGCAGTAAACCAGAACCTGGCTGTCCTAAAATGTCTGCCTCACATCTGGATGCTGGTTTAAGCCTGCCATTCAGATTCAAACAGCCCTCTTCAAGGGCCTCTTTTCTCTGTGTCTTCTCTCTCATTTACGCTCCCACTCTCTGATTTCACCCTCATTCCACTTCTCTGCATCTGGCAGGAATCTTGCAAGTGTTAATTACCAATTTACACAACTAACAGTGAAATAAACACTAAAATCGAATGTGATTTGTTAAAGGTTATCTATTGTACTTTATTGAACAGGTTGAATAGGAATATGGGCTATAGAAAACATGTCCATTGCTTTCTTTTGCACAAAATCATTGTTATTTTAGTCTGGTCCATTCTGCCTATTTTGAGCTTCTTTCAGAATGAGATGTTTTAGTTCCTCAAGTCACTTTAAATCCAAATACGTTGCTGCTGACCATGCACCACCCAACTCCGCATTTACACTCGCATGTGAAAATTGCTGCAAACAGATGCGCAATTATACAACCGCATATCTTTGAAAAGCAATAGTAGGGCCTCCTGCACAACCAACGAGAATACAACATGTGGTTTCTGGATGGTAAGTTAACAATGAAACAGATTTTACCAGCCGTTTTACAACTCATTCAGCAGTAAAACTAGCGACCAAACGTGCTGGAGCTCCACTTAGGCTGCTAGGTAACAGGGCTGGGTTTGGCTGGGGTTGCTAAGTAACAACACAGTGCCCAACAAATGTGATTTAACAGTCATGAGGCTTTTAAAACAGGTAATTTTCTAGGTACCGAAAAACACTAAAATTAACTAGTTGCCACAAAAACGACTTGGTGGTTTTTTAAGCACTACTTTTACAAGCAGTTGAGACCCAAGTGGGAGTATGCAAAAGTGGAAAATTTTGCATATTCGGTCCCCCTTTCACAAGCATTTCCCTCAGTGTCACTTGTCTGAAACTATTTTCCCCACTGTCTTCCACCAGACTGAAGGTTGTGATGGCATTCTGGGTTCCAGTGCTGTGATCGACAAGTGCGGAGTGTGTGGCGGGCGGGACCGCTCCTGTCGAAAGGTAACTGGAAGCTTACCAAATGGCACCGTTCCCCTCGGCTACCACAAGATCGTGGACATCCCGCCGGGAGCCACATTCATTACCATCACGGAGAGACGAGCGAGCCCCAACTACCTGGGTGAGATCTAACAGACAAACAAATTCCTACACACACTCACCCCTGTGCGTCTTGAGATTTGATTCCCCAGACTGGCTGCAGATCCAGTTATAAGTGAAGTGTTGGCGGGCAAAGTGCAGCTTTGGCCTGCGATCATGTGTGTGCTGGCTTCATTTAAGAGTTTGTGGTATTGCAGATTTAGGCCAAGTACAGCTTGTATTGCTGGAGTTGTAAGGAATCAGTGAAGTGTGTGTATGTTTGTCTCTGCCGCCTCCTGTTTGTCTGTCTGGGAGTGTGTTTGAACAGAGGAAGGGGCTTCTAGGACTTGGCCAGGCTTCACTGGGCTCTAAATGCGAAAAGTAAATTTTCTTCTGAATCTATCTGCCATTTCCCGCGTCTTTTCCCCCAGCGATAAGGAGCGGCACCGGGGCATCCGTGGTGAACGGGGGCTGGGCTGTTGACGCTCCAGGAGATTACCAGGCAGGTGGGACTACTTTTACCTACACCCAACCCAGAGCACAGGCGGAGGGGGAGGAAGAGAAAGGCGAGTCCCTGAGGGCGCGGGGACCCACCACAACACAGCTGCAGCTTTATGTAAGCACTGAAGCACAGGAAGGCATTTATTTCAACCCTGCAAATAAACACAGAGCAGGCCACTGCTGTGACAGGAGCTCAAGAAGACTGAAAGCTTCTGAAATAAAATTTTGTTGATATTAGTGCCCTGGAGAAACAATTCTAGCAATCTTATCCAGAAGAGGAGGATTCAAAACCACAACGTTTGTATCTTTATATGATTAAACTAATTCATGACCCCAATAAGAACTTTAATATCAAATACTCAAAACTTTTCTAAAATAAACTTTACAAATAAAAATTGTGTTTATGTGCAATTTTCCTTCGAAAGATGTTTTTGAAGTGGGGTTCTTCAGAGTTATAAACAGCTGTCAGTATTTTACCTTCATACAACATTAATCAGCATCATCTTAACAACAGAACAGAGCTCTTAGACATCTTAACCTTAAATGTTTAATAGAGGAGCGCTGTTGTGGGAATTTTATGGAGGCAGAGTTTCAGAAAGAGCAGGAGTTTTTAGAGAAACAAGCCCAATTTCAAAGCGTTAAACCACAAAGTCAAATTTCTTTTAAGTCATATTTGGTATATATAACATTTTTGTAACAATTGAGGGTAACAGTTACTTGACTGTGCAATAAATGGCACTATTTGCCTGAAAAATACATAATACCGTCCCTTTAAGTAAGAAAATAAGGTGAAAAGATGCAGATTACATACAGATGAAGGTTTATGGATGCAGCAGGATGGAGTTGATTCCCTTAGAGAAAGAACTAAGCACACAGAACAGAAGTCATAGTATATTTGACCAGGCATGCAGTTTTTTGCTCTTTTTTTGCTCGGTAATAAATAATAGTAGAGGTAGATGACTAAAAATGGAGGAAGAAGGGTAATTAAAGTGATTTAGGGGCTACTGCTCCTGAGATATAGCATTAAAAAGATTGTGTGATGCTCATCTGCTGAGGGTCCGGACAGCCAAGTTTTAGCATTACGACAGCTTACAGGCAGCTACATTAAGGCTTAGCCTAAAACCACATCATACTGCCCAGGGCTCAATATTAACAGCCTCACCCAGAGATTTCAATAAACTCCAGAGCTCGTTTCATTCCAATAGCTTTATTTATTCACATCAAAGTCTGCTGCCAAATATGTCAGATGAAGTTGCTTTACAGTTTCTGCTGATTAAATCTATAATTAGAGTAACTGTTGAAGTGGAGCTACAGGGTTTGCAGCATCACGTTGAAATCCTGGGCAGGGCATCGCTGACACACACGTTTCTGTGTTTGCCATGTTTGTTCTCATATCCAGATAATTTACCAGAAGGATAACCCCGGCGTCGACTACGAGTTTTACATCCCGGTGGAGAACAAAGATGGAGACAAGGAGAGGCTGCCGGAGAACGAGACACCCAGAGAGCCACCCAGGGAGAAAGCGAGGGAGCGGGAGCCAGTGAGGGCCCCGCTTCGCGGTAAGACGAACTGCTTTTAACTTATATACTCTTCTTTTCAGTAACTGAGACACAGTTTAAATCTAACAGAGCATCATAAGGAGTCATTTTTTCCAAATTACTCAAGGCAGCGTCGCTGTGAGCTCTGATTGATGCCTCTTTGGATTAGGACGGGCGAGGCTGTGGGCCGTGTGGGTGGGATTCTAGTCCCAGGGTGTTTTCATGTATCTGTTTGCCCTTGACCCAGATGTGAGGCTATCAGCCCAACATGTTTGCCATCATGAGACCCTGACCTCATCGTGATTTCATTATCCACTGACTAACGTCGCCTTCCTCTTATTCTACATATTTCAGCGTGTTTAGCTTTTTTCCTCACACACTTTATCTCTCACATTTCTTTCCCTCTATATATCTACTTTCTAACTTCTCCTCCACCTTTCCTGCCATTCCTTATTTATCTTTGTTTATCTTTTCTCCAAGGTTCCCTCACAGTGTCAGCAGAAAACCCTCCTCCTGTGTCGGATCCTTCTTTCCACTCCTTGTCGTCCTCCTCGGCCTCGTCGCCTGCCTTCCCTCCTCCGTCCTTTGATCGCTGGTCACCTGACAGGACGCGCCCTCGGGGATCCGCGCCCAATAGAAATGCTCGGATCCCCCCTCGGACTGATCTGCCGCCGGACACCCAGCTGCCGTTTGTGTGGAAGAGAGGCACCCTCACCGAGTGCTCTGCGACTTGTGGCAGAGGTAGATAATCTCATTTACAGTTTACACACATCTGCCTGGTTATTTATAATTATTTGGATTATACAATGTCTCCCTCCTCAGGTTGTTGTATGCAAGTGCAAGAGCAAATAAGAATAAATCCTGATTTATTCTTATTCTTTCTCTCTGAGCAGGTTCTCAGCACAGAGAGGTAATATGTGTGAACCGACACACAGAGGAAGAAGTTGCAGAGGGGAACTGTGACTCTGCAGCCAAACCTACTGCACAGGAGGAGTCCTGTAACACACAACCCTGCCCTCCTTTGTAAGCAAAATTAAGATTTTTAAAATATTATTTAGAGTTAGATTGTTGCTCTATGTCAGGCGCGTCAAACTCATTTTCATTTTGGGACACAACAAGATTAAAAAGGACTGGTCTGATGAGTATTTCTTAAAATTAAATAATATTTAACATCTTTTCACATTAATGTAACTTGGCATGATACAGACAAAACTGCTTTGATTTGATTGCTAAAATAATATTTAAGCACACAGCTGTTTGGTTCTGTTATGCAGCCCTGTAGTATTTAGAGGGCCACATTAACAGTTATGGTGGGCCAGATTAGGCCCCTGCGTCTCGAGTTTGATACTTGTTCTGTATATAGTGCTTTGCAAAATTATTCACACTTTTATTTCACATTTTATTATGTTACAACCACAGACTTCAATGTATTTATTGTCATTTTATGATAAACACTTTTAAAACAATCTTCTCACAAGTTATGCAGACTAAAATAAAATATGTAAAAATAAGTGTTCTTCATACAAAAGTTGTAATTTCTCCAAGTTAAAGGTATAATGTTCAGACACTTCCTGTGTGTGTTGTGTGTTTGTTAGCTGGGAGGCCAGTGCATGGTCGGAGTGCAGCGTGTCCTGTGGGCCGGGTGTGCAGCAGAGGCAGCTGCAGTGCAGGCAGAGCTTTGGGTCTCGCTCCACCATGGTCCACCCTCAGCGCTGTGCCCACCTCACCCAACCTGACTCCACGCAGGTCTGCCAGCTCCGCCTCTGCTCCCACTGGGAGGTCAGCACCAACTGGAGCACGGTGGGTCAACAAAAGCAAAGCTTTGATTTCACTTTAATGTCACCTGTAGGGCTGCGCAGTAAATCAATAACAACATACTGTATATCGCGATAGATACGTGATCAAAGTCAACAGATAATGCGCCTGATAAAATTTCAATAATTTTACTGAACTCCGATCCAGAACCGCGCAGCATTCTGGGGGATGTAGGCAGAGGAAAGAGTTTAGCCGCTCAGCCTCTCACAGCCAGCCAAACAAAATGAGTGGCAACTCTTTGGTTATTTAGCAACAACATGTTGAGTAACTTGTGGTTACTTAGCAACAACTTGTTGAGTAACTTGTGGTTACTTAGCAACAACTTGTTTAGTAACTTGTGGTTACTTAGCAACAACTTGCTGAGCAACTTGCAGCAATTCTAGGTTTCACTAAAGAGCCCTGCTTAATTATTTGATTAAATAAAGAGTCATTATTCTGCTACGATTTTACTATTTAATTATTTTATTACATAATGTGTTATAATTGTACATTTATAAACCAATATGCTATGGTGTTAATGTTATATTAAGTCTGTGTAACTGTTTTTGTAATAAATGGGTTTTTTTATGATATGGACCCCAGGATGAGTAGGCATTGTCACGGCAATGGCTAACGGGGGTACAAATAAACTAACAAACTAACTAACAAATCCACCATGCATAATATCTGCTTAAAACTAAACAATGTGGAGTGAAGACTGGATAAATCAGGACAAAAAAACTAATCAATAATTATCAACATTAACTGATATGAAACATTTATATCATGACATAGCCGTCATGTCACGGTATCGCACCATAAATCAAGGCGGGCTCTTAGTAGAGAACAGAGCTGAATGGCATCATAATGACTCATTGGATCAATCCAAGTGAACTCAAAGTGTGATTTCTTCATCAGTGCTCTGTGGACTGTGGCATGGGAAGAAGAACACGCAGCGTGCGCTGCCTCAGCGATCAGGGCAGCGTTGTGAACGACAACGAGTGCAACTCTCGGCTGCGCCCAGATGGAAGCGAGGAGTGCAACATGGGGCCCTGCGTCACCAATTGGTACTTCACCGAGTGGTCCAACACTGTGAGTAGCACACAGAGAAATGGAGGAACACGTACGCTCGCCGCTGTAACCTTCAACATTGTCTCCCACTCTGTGGCCTCAGTGTTCAGCGCAGTGCGGCCCTGGGGTGCAGAAGAGAGAAGTGGTGTGTCTCACCCGGGGAGGGGTGAGAGATGGAGGAGGAGGGGTCGACTGTGTTGCTGAAAAACCAGCAGAACTGAAGGCCTGTAATAAGGGGCCTTGCGTGCCAGTGAAGATGTGGTACAGCAGCCCCTGGACAGAGGTAGGATGGATGGACTGCTATGTTTGTGTCAAACATTTTTATATATTTCTAATGCTCTTCAATCAAAAATTCTAATGCATGTATAAAAGGATACATAGCAATTTGTAACACTGTGAGACATTAAATCATTAAATTTATTAGTGGATTTAGTCATAGTCAGGTGACACAGATGACAGCATCAATGTGAAAACCTGTTGTATTGATGAAAACTGCAAAATGATGCTGAATCAAAAAAATGGAACGTAATATTCTTCATGTAAAAAAGGAGCAGTGAATTTGACTGCCATCTATGCGGTCAAATGTGACTCAAAATCCAAACATATGTAAATAGAAAATGTTTGAAATCTCAACATGTAACACCGAATACATTATTGCTTCACAGATGTTTGCAAAACACATTGATTTTGCACAATATTCATCTTCTGCAGTTTTTCTCATTTTGGACTTTGAAGAATGCTGATATATGTTATAAAGGACAAAAATCAATGTCAATTTTTATAAGAACCCCAACAAATCTGATAAATTGCATATTCAGCAACAAATAAGGATAAAAAAATAATAAAAATGTCCTGTCGTGTTAGGGATTAAGCAAAATGTTCAGTTTCCTTGGGAAATATTTCTAAACTTCACATCCTCCAGGCCAAAGCAGAGAGGAAACATCTGGTTTGTTTTAGGTGTGTTTGTTATAAACAGTGGGATTATCCTGATGTATTTATCATTTGTTTTGCAGCAAAATGTATTGTTACTTGGTCAGAGATGCTGAAAGTCTAGATTTTCACCTCACTTAAAACAATTTGTGCCTCGTGGTGTGAAAAATGCAACTTAAAGGGATTCTGAACAACTAAATAAAAAACTCGTAAAAATTTGCCTCCTTTAGCTCTCAGCGTTGAAAACTGAACTCATGATGCTAAGTTTCTATTTTATAAGAATGAACGTTTTAAATTGAAACTGTTTCCATTCACCGTTTTGTTAACTGGTGAAATAAAGATTAATAATTGTGATTTTGTTAACATTTTATGTTTCTCAGCTTTTGGAGGAAAACAGAACTGTACTCTATTATCTCTTTAATATTTGACTAATGTGAGGTATTTCTTCAGTGTAATGTCCATTGCGGGGATGGAAGCCAGCGACGGGAAATCATTTGTGTTCAGAAGTTGGGCAATGACTTTACCGTCGTGCCGTCTACTGAGTGCGCACATCTGGAGAAGCCTGCAGCTGTCCAGGAGTGCAGCATGGCGGAGTGTCGGCCTCAGTGGTTCACCACAGAATGGAGCGCGGTAAGACACGGGCAAAACACAAAACATGTTTTAGATTTATTTATAGATGGGTTTTTTTGTTTTGCCAGTGCAGACATCACTGGAGTAAAAGATGAGACGTGACCCTACAATGAGAAGATGTTAGTTGTTAATGGTTCTTGTAAAATGGCTGAATATAAAGACTTCTTTACTGTGACTAGCGAAGGGACTGGGACTAATTGTATCCCTGGTTCTTTTCTCTATTTCATATTTTCACTGTATTTATGTTTTGCCACTCTGCTGCTACAAGACCAACACAAGTTAATGATAGTTGTGTAGAGAAATGTAAATAATGGTAAAAAAAAAAATTGGGGGGGGGAGTTTGCACATCATGAAACTAAAATTTAATTGTCTGCAAAATAGCTCTGTTTCAGTTGGATTGGATACAAAACGTTTTGAATATCACTTTTCTATCTTGCCTCAAATGTTCACCTGTTTTCAGGACTTCAGATTGACTTTGAGTAGGCCATTCTACCACTATGACAGTGTTAGATCTATACCTTCTAACTATTCTAACTATTGTAGCTCCAACTGTATTTAGGTCAGTTTTTTCTAGGATTTTCCTGTATTTAGCTCCATCCATTTTCCTGTTATTTTGATCAGCTCCCCTATTCCTGCTGAAGAAATGCATCCCTGCAGCATGATGCTGCCACCACCATGTGTTACAGTAAGAATGGAGTTGACAGGTTGATATGTAGTGTTAGTTGTCCTCCATCTTTTTTGCTCAGCCTCATTTTGGTCTGAATGGCCTTGTTCTTCCATAAAGGCAAGATTTGTGAAGTACATTACCTTTTGTTGGTTGCACAAGATTTTATTTAGGGATAT
Organism: Xiphophorus couchianus; assembly: GCF_001444195.1. Classification (NCBI taxonomy): domain Eukaryota; kingdom Metazoa; phylum Chordata; class Actinopteri; order Cyprinodontiformes; family Poeciliidae; genus Xiphophorus; species Xiphophorus couchianus. The sequence goes on along the minus strand of NC_040230.1, from coordinate 14,409,527 downwards.
TAAAATAAAGAAGATTGAATACAAATAGATCAGTAAATCAGAAATTTACTTGTAAAACCTTTTGAATTTTCTCAACTTGATTGTTATATGTGCTGCTTTGTGGGTTCGTAATAGAATGAGGAACCTCATTATTCCTCATATACTGATAGTCTATGATTTTCACTCTGCATGTGTGTGTTTTTTGTTGTCAGTGTTCTCGTTCATGTGGAAAAGGCTTACAGGTGAGAGAGGTTCGCTGTCTAACACCAGACAAAGAGCACAGCCTAGCATGCGATCCCAGTACCAAACCTGAGCAGGAACAGATCTGCAACACCATACCCTGCGGCCCGCAAGTTGCAGGTGAGTGACTCATGCAGTCATGCATCTCCTGGTCTTTATTCGCTCTAACCTGTCCCTAATTCTCTCTGTTTGCAGATAAAAACTGTCGGGACAGGCGTGATAATTGCCTGATGGTGGTGCAAGCCAGAATGTGCGTCTACTCTTACTACAAGATGGCGTGCTGCGCCTCCTGCACACAGAGCGCCCTGCGTGCCAAGAGGCATTGAGCAGCCAGTTCACAGGAGAAGGGGGTAAAGGTCAAGACAAGTAATCACTCTTGAAGGATGAGTCTGCAGGAATGTACAGCCCAGGGTTGACGTGGCATCCACAAAACAGTTAGCTATTTCCTCCTGACTTTTTCAGGTAAAACACTGTGAAAACAGATAATTCCTTCTACTAGTACTCAGTCACATGTGATAAACTGTGGCCTCCTTCCTCTGAGCTATCTTGACTTCTATCTGCAGTAAATGATGCACCATTGGTGCTTGCTGTAATTTACACTAATTTCTGTGACTGTCTGGTTGTAGTGGAACAGTCTCACTGAGGACATAGACGCTTCAGCAGCTAACTTTACCTTTTTTTAACATCCTTCCCAATTCACAACATGGCAAATGTAAATAAAATATTATAATATTATTGGATTTACTGTTCAGAATCTTGTGCTGCAGTATAAATGCAGTAGATCTGTTAGAGTAGCAGCTATGAAACTGCTTCCCGCAAAGCTAGAAGGATTTTACGTTACATGTTGAAGCTCTTTTATCCTGTTTGCCAAAAAATACTTCTTAAAGTGTCCTTCTATTCAGTACTTGGACAGTTCGAACCAAAGGGGTGGGGTAAGCATGACAGTAAGTGACCAAATACAAGGCAATGGAAAGAAGGATGGGAGTCTCCATGTATACGATGGATAATTCACACAGATGTTATGACAGAGCAGGTTCTTGTTTTTTTGTGGGGTTTTTTTTTTGTTATTTACTGTGACATATCGTGCCGTTTTCCCTGATTAATAATTGAGTTGTCTTCTAGCAATGTCTAAAACTCTTGAAAAAAATCTGATCTAAATAATTAATTTACTAAAATCCAAACAGAATGATTCCCCTCAACATACTTTGCTTAAATTGTGAGTTTCTCTGCTTCCAAAAGGAATCCAATGGCTTTCAAAAACAGCCTATATGTGAGGACTGATGTTTGCAGTTCATTTCTTTCTCTTTTTTTTTTAAACAAATCTGAAGATCTGTCAAGAACGTTCAATTATTCATATCAAGTCTGATGAAAGGACTTATCTAACAATTACTTATTCCACTTATTTGTATTTTATATTTCCAAACAATGACATCAACAAACAATGACTGAGCTACATCAGCTATAAGAGAAGAAAAAAGAAGTAACTCCTTAAAACATCTGGGGCAGAATGTGTTCTGCAACATAAATCACTCCATACAGATTGATTGAGTTACTTTCTAAGGTAAGGTTAGTTTTTGATAATGCATAAAACCCTTTCTGACAGCATCAAATGCACATTTTTATTTGGACTGTGAGCTGCTTTGCAACATCTTCGTACCTTCTGAACTTTTTTCGTTACATTACAACCAGAAATATCAAAGCATTTTACCAGGATTTTATGTGCTAGACCAAGCAGGACATAATTGTGAAATAGTATCTCTGACCAGGTTTTACCTTTTTGTTAAAGAAATGCATGGCCACAGCAGAATCCTTCCACCACCATGCTTCACAGTGTGGATGGGATGTTCAAGGATGTGAATTGTTAGTTTTTCTCCAATGCTTATACTTTTATGACCTCACCCTGCTTTAAAAATTTCCATATAGCTTAATATTTGACCTGTCTCCATGGTGCAGTTTATTCACTATTGTTCTCTAACGAACCTCTGAGTACTTAACAGAACAGCTGGATTTATATTAAATTAAATTACTCCTATATTGTCTTCTAAAATGAGTTCTAGGGGAATCAGAGCAAAGAGGTTTTCGGATTTTTATTTGCAAAGGAATTTATTCCCTCCATGTCACAATTATGTACCACTTTGTGTTGGTCTATCACACAAAATCTCAATAAAAATACTGTGACTTTGGTTGTAATGTGACAAAACTCTGCAAGTTGCTGTATAATATGTTATTCTACAACTTGTTGCTGTAAACCTCTGCATCTCATCACCTTCTTTGGAGAGGATGATGAATTCAGAATCTCAGTGAGGCTTAAAAAGCTGCTTTCTTTCATGCAATAGTCTTTTAAGCACTCTCACTATAAGACATGGATCAAATTCCTTTTTATGCTTTTCAATATTTTGCACATCAAAGATGCAAACTCTGTATATAAGTGTGAGTACCTTCTTTCCCTTTCCTTTACCTCCCACGCCTCCTAACGTGACACAAACTCACGCCCCATCAAACAAGAGGAATCTGTATATTTGTCAGATATGTTTTAATGTCTGTAATTATTTTTAAACATTTATCCTTTAATATTAGTTATCTGGCGTGCCGTTGCGCTCCTCATATACCCATATCTAACTAATAAATAAGTGACATAATGGTGTGCCTCAATTATGACTGAGCTGCGTGTGTGTGGGCGTGTGTGTGTGTGTGTGTACGGCTGTGGCTTTGAATGTGTTATTCTTGCCTTTAATCCCTTGTAGTATAAATTACATTTTATATATGTACAACCACAAAAAAATGATAGTTATTTATCTATGATCTGAAGAAAGTGTAATTTATTTTCTGTCCTAAGGAGCTGTAGGATTTTTTTTTCTGCTTACATCAGAGTTTTTCAGGATGTTTTTATTGCTATACAAACATTTTATATCATTCAAAATTATAAAACAGTGTGGGAAATGTATATGTCGAAGTTTCATTTTAAATAAAACTGATATAACAGAAAAATAAAGAGGTGTGTGACAATTATTCCTGTGCTGTGAAGGAGGAGTACCTCTTTTGTCCAAATGGTGGCACCATTGAGTCTGTAAATTACTCCCATTTTGCCTACAGACTGGTTGCTTATTTTCAATATTCTAGTAAAATTGTTAAATGTGCAAAAATATATTATCTATCAACGTTCAAACAACGTTCCCATTTCTCTTTCCCTTCTCTCAGTTGAGAAGAAAAACACATTTTGCTTTGATGACAATTATTTTTGCAAATGTTTGTACCTTAAATTCCTTTATATTACAAAGAATCAAATGGCATATTAATTACGCAAAAGTTGTTCTAATATTTTTTGAAAAAAGCATTTAAAATAAATGCCTCTTGAACACTCCTGTAAAAAATATTTGCCCCATTGCAGATTCATTTTACTGTTTTTTACTTTTTTTAATTATACTTAAATATTTCAGATAAATTAGACTAGTTTTAAAATCACACAAAGATAACCTGAGTAAAAACAAAATGCAGTTTTCAAATGATGATTTCATTCATTAACAGAGAAAAGTATTCAAACTGACCTGATTCTAGGTTGGTTTGGATGGCAGTGAGTCTTTTAATGAGTCTTTTTCTCTGCTGTGGGGAAATGTTGCCCCACTCTTCTTTGCAGAATTAATTTAATCCAGAAACTTTGGAGGGTTTTCAAGCATTAACAGCTAATTTAATTTTCTGTCACAGGATCTCAAATATAAAACCGGCCCCTCCAAACCCTTTATTTTTTGGATTGCTGATCTGTTGCATAACCCAAATGCAACTGAGCATAAGTTTGTCAATGCTCCTTCAGAGAGCAGGATCAATCCTTTCATTAATTGCTGGAAGCAGCAAAGTAGCTCCGTACCATCACACTGCCACCACCATGTCTGGCAGCTTCACTTAATGCACACAGAGGTGCAAACACAATATTTTACCAACATTGTTGGGGATTGTCAAGTTGCTTTCTGTCAAATGTGAAGCAAACAAAGATCTCCAAAAAGTAGGAGATCTTCCAGCCTACTCTATGCGGTCGTATAGGTTATTTTTAAGGGATTTATTTTATGTTTCATGTCTGTAATCAGTCCTAAGTTTATATTTTTCCTGACAGGGTAAGAATGCTTTGAATACTCTTTTTCCTCATAATTATGTAAATAGTTTTGTATCCTTGACTGACATTAAAACTAATTTGATAATCAAGTCAATATACAAATAAACTTTGTAAAGGAGCAGCTTATTTGCATGACTTTTGATTATAATTAAATTGTTTTCAACATGCCTCCGATTTTACAATTCCTTTAAGCATACAAATAATTTCTGGTTATAATGTTTCCCATAAATCTCCTGTGGGACTCTTGGTTAGTTTTAAATCCTGCAGTCTGAATACTGCCAAAAGAAAAAATAAAAAAGAAGAAGCTGTTTTTCGTATTCCTCCCCTGTCTTCGTGTCACAGACTTGCGTGAGTTGTCATTTCCTGTTTCTCATCACGCAGGGAGGCTTAACAGGTCTGGTTGCGTGCAGTCTGCTGCCGGTGCAAGCCGCCGCGGTCCTCTGGGCTCAGCGGGCGTATAGCACCCTGCCCTGCTGGGCGATGGGTTCATGGGAACCCCCTTGTGATGGGATTTATACATGAAAGGCTGCATGTGTAGAGTTAGGGCTATATGTTGGAGGACACAGGCTCACAGAGGGAAGGAGGGGAGGCCAGCAGATGGTGACCTTTAGCAATACATTAACATGAACCTAGTGAACCCTTCGCAAGCCTCCCTCTCTCTCTCTTTCTCTCTAACTATCTCTCTGTCTCTCTTTCTCCCCACTCTGGGTGCACACACACACATCGAAGATAGGAAAGCTGGATGTGCTGCTGGTTTGTCTTCTGAAAAAGCTGGGTTGCAAGATTCAAGAAACTGAAATAGGGAATGTTTCAAATTGCAGATTTTTTAGGTTCTAGAGTAATGGTTTTTAAAATTGGTCTCTTATACAGAGCTTTGTGTAAAAAAAAAAAAATGATGGGATGAAATTTAAACTTTTGAGTATTTGTGAGTAATGCATATAGTTGCTCTGTTTAGACTTGTTTTGTTAATAAATATTGTATATGTTTATCATCATTTCAAAGTTTTACTTACATTTTGTAAATATTTTATAGATTTCAACGGTAACACTTGCTGATATTTTGAGTAAATGCAGGAACAGAGGTTGAATTATGTAATTCAGAGCATATCAACTCTTGCAATCTTCTTGCAGTGTTATTCTTTATTCAGTTTTCTTTGTACTTAATTGTGTATGATGAAGATGATTTCATTCACTCTGTCAGTGTTCACAACATCCATCTGCACCTTTATCTGTTTATTGGCTTTTACCATCAATAAACATGTTTAAGCGGAATCATTGCAAATGTGGAGCAGAGTTTTCATTATTAAGAAACATAATTGAAGTCTCAATTAGAATAATTCCTTATCTTGAAGGATGGCTGGCAGCCCTGCAGTACATAAAGCACTCTCAATGTCTGCTTTTTTTTTTTTTTGTACCCAAAGTGCAGCGCGTAAAGTAGGCCAACTCCGTCCCCGAGCTATCTCTCTACCCTCTGTCACACTCTTCGCTCAGTGAGGGTGTGAACGGGATTTCGGGGCTCGGGCGTGAACAGCTGTGGAGCAGTCGTGACTGCGTGATCGTTGTCGGCGGCGCGCTGAGGCGGCGTTTCAGCACCAAGGCCAGGGCTCGCGGCGAGAACAATAGGCGGCTCGCGCGCCGTGGTGCCCAGGGACCGTCCTCCAAGTTCATCCCAGCAAATAGCCGCTAAAGTCTGAGAAACTGAAAAAATCCTTAAAATGTCACAAATATATTAAGTGCACGCGGCTTATTACTACAGTAACTCAAATAAAAAGTTTGACATGGATTCGCTATCTACAGTGTTTATTTTAAGTAAACGTCTGTTGATGGTCTCAAAAATAAGATCAATAAAGAAAATTAGGTTGGAGGAAAAAAGCAGTGAGAGGACTGTAAAACAAAGACAATTTAAGAGCAAGTACTTCATATCTCAACATCTGTCTCCAAGGCATACTGCCTTGCATATTTTAGATCAGCGGACTCAAACTACATTCTTTGACATCTAAAAGTTGGCTTTTAGATGTCTCCCTTGGCCTAAATAGTTTAATTAAATGTTGAAACTGCCTCACGAGAATGCAGTGAAGTTCTACTAATGAGCTAATATGGAGCCAGGTGTGCCGAAGCAGGGAAACATATAAAAGTCGCAAGACACCACCTCTTCAGGACTGAAGGTTGAGACCCCTGTTTTAGATGCTATGCTGATTTACCACACCTGATTCAGATGATTGTAGTTCAGCAAAAACATGTTAATCAGCCATCAATTTGGAAACTCTGGTTTAGTACAGCCGGAGATATGCACCTCCTGAATCAGACATGTTGGAAGCATCTTTCCTGGATTTAGGAGAAGGACTGGACTTTAGCTAGTATTATGTTCAAATAGTTTAACTAATACGGTACACTTAAATACCACTCTGCATTTCAAAAATCCAAGTAATTGCTTTTTAGTTTATTGCTCCTGTAAGGTTAAAATAAATAACCATTTAAACACCAGTATGATGTAAGCCAATTACAAATTAAGCTAACGATGATAGGCATCTTTCACACATCGAGTAACTTTGGAATGATAAAGCATCTGGTGATGATTTACTGGTGTAAACTAAAACTAAAAATCTGATAAGGCTCGGACCAGCCATGTGATTTATCAACAGGATATTCAACAACTCTTAAGATTCCCGCGTGTTTTCGTGTTTTCAACGTAAACATGTTTATTGACGGTCCCTTGATGTTACGTCACAAGCAAGCCATGAAGGGGGAGGGGCCTAGAGAGAGCGGAGGGACACCGGCATCAGTAGGACGTGAGAAGATACCCAACCGTTGGACAGGAAATAAGGTCGAGGTAACTGTCCGCTCATCGCGGTGGGAACAATACCGTCACGGCTGAAAGAGGTCGTAACGTGAGGCCAGCCGAGTTCAAACAGTCGTGAGTTAGTCTAAATTTTAAAAGCCAGCTCGGTTGCAAAACAGGAATTAAAAGTGACAACCATAGCTGGCGTCGTCCACTTTTTGGTGACATTTTCACTCCGCCGGTGAGAAGCTGTCAGCTGCCAGGGCTTTCCTCCTTTCCCCCCCAGGAGCACATTTTGTATTGTTTTGTTTGTTTACTTATTTATTTATTTATTTATTTTAAAAACACAACACGTAAACAGTCGAGCCAGTTGTAGTAGTATCTGTATAAGCCGAGGAGAAGGAGGAGGAGGTTAGATCGCGGCTGGGTACAAAGAGCGGCGAGCACCCAGAGAGGAGGCTGGCGGACGGGACGGAGCGGAGCGGAGCGGCGAGGACAACAGCGGGGACCCGACCGAGAGCATCTCTGAGTAATTTCTGATCTACGCGAGCTCCACGAGTGATTTTAATTAGCGGTAAGCGCTTCCATGCGTGCAGTCCCTACGTTTCCATGTGTTGTTTTGTTCTGGGGTCTGTATGTATATTCGTGTGTACATTGAGAGTGGATCGGACAAAGAGCAGCGGAGCCCCATGACATCCGTGTGTGTGCACTAACCTACAGCTGCCTAAACAAAGAAACTGCTCCAGTGCAACGATTTCCATCCATTCTCATTCCGTTTCTCTGTTTTTCCATCAACAGGAATCCCCAACACCGTTTATCGACCAAAAAGGTAATTTCCCCCCTCACAGATACTTTTTTATATATATATTTAATTGCAGGGAAAGGTGCCATTATTGTTTTGTTGATTGGCTAATTAACATTTGCATAATTGTTTTCCCAGAAGGTACAGGAGCCCTTTGTCATCAAACAGGGCAATAAATACTCAAAATGACGGCTCAAATGCCTTTATTTTTGGTAATTGGGAAGCAGATTTGTATCTTTATTAAATTATGCATTTTCACCAACAAATATGTTCATAGAAAACATGATGATGCTATTTTAAATACAATAAATGGCTTATTAAAAATATTGTAATAAATGTTACAGTTTTGCAGCTCTTTTTTTTTTTTTTTTTTTTTTTTTACTAAAAATCCAGATTTCTAAATAAATTTTTTTGATGTTTTTCTCTTCCTTTTCAATCAGGACTTGTCCAGCAACAGCTGGTCCTCTCCAGAAATACCTGCTCCTGATCTGTTCACACCCCCCCACCACCACCCTCAGGTCCTGCAGCCATCACCTCCACTTTGTACCGATGAAGGAGGCCGACGCCATCAAGTTGTTTGTGGGGCAGATTCCTCGGAATCTGGAGGAGAAGGACCTTAAGCCCATTTTTGAGCAATTTGGCAAGATCTACGAACTGACTGTGATTAAGGATAAATACACCGGGATGCACAAAGGTAGGTCTCACCCACTTACTGTAAACAGTAAGCAGAGAGACAGACAAAATGACACGAGTAAGAAAGAAGCAGGGGGATGGATAGGTAGTGCTGAATAGATAGACAGTGTGACAGTGAGGGAGTTGGATGGGTGGATTTTTCTGAGGCAGCTGTCAGATGTATCCATGGAAACTGTCACAGCACCTCGTGGATTCGTCTCCTGTTATCGCCGCGGTGTGAAATCATGAAGACAGTCAGGAAACCTCACTTAGTGCACAGAGTTACGGATGAACAACTATTGTAAAATTTATCATTATCATGGAAAAAAACAGATGTGTTAGAAATTCATAGATATTGTGACATCGTTAAACTCTAATTGATGAAGTCTGCAAACCCTGAAAACTGGTAGGATGGTTGAGATTAATAGTTCAGCTGTTTTCCTGAATAGGAGAATAATTTAAAAGAATAAATTTTAAATATGATTTGAGGCAATTGTCATGTTGTTTAGTTGTGGAATTGACAAGGATGATTAAGTATGAATTTTGAAAACCATTTTTTCATCACTTTTATTGGAATCACAACAAATGCCTCAAATATTTGTGATAAAATCTGAAATTGATATCTCTCATCCCTACATGGAGCTATCCTGAATTAACTGGACATGGCTACTTGAGATGCACTGATCTGGCTTTTCTTAGCCAGTACCAATTTAAAATGTTCTTTCAGGGCGGACGTTCAGATTTAAATATTTGATTAATTTATGTTTGTTCTTTTATAAGAACTAGAACATAAAAAGAATACCAATTTCTCTTCAAGAAAATATTCTATATAGCCTCACTGCTTCTAGCGGTCATTAATTAATATAAAATATAGTTTAGCAGTAGGGGCAACTTCCTAAGGCCAGTCACTGCAAAATTAAATCATGCTGGTTTAAAACAGAGTTTGAGTCGACCTTTTAGCATGATTTAATATCCTACTAGTGATTAACGCAGTAACATTATTAACTGAAGACATCAGTCTCTCTTTGTATTCTCGAGAGATTTAGTGTGGAATGCCAACATTTCCAAATCCAGCTCGTTTCATGACAGATAGAGGCTGAAATCTCAACATACTAAAGCAGAGCAACTTTCCTATAATATGTACAGCGTTCGTTTTATCTGCTGAAGTCATCCTTTGAAACTCCAACGAAACATAATCAAAAGTGGATTCCAATTACAGTCCATTCTGGTCCTTTTTGTGCCCTTTAAAGTCAAGTATTAATCAACCCCAAAAAATAATGGTAAAGGAAAGAAATAGCCTGCACCTGCCAAAGTCTAGCTTGCTTCATAAATGACACAGTTTCCTTTGAAATGGCTTCTTATGGGTTTTTTCTTGTTCTTACCTTATTTTTAAACACCTCTCTGATATTAAAAATAGGTAACTTTGAGCCTTCTTCTCGCAGTAACAACTTCCACACTGAAGAGTGTTAGATCTGGTACCACTTAAATTGAGCGCACATACTGATCAAAAAAGATTGAATTTATTAGTTTCCAACTGGTCAGTCACTGGTTAGGCTAAAAAAAAAAATCTCCCAATTCCGGCCATCAACCAATTTCTCGTTGCATCTTAATGTAATGCCATCTCTCTCTCACACACAAACACACAGTCTTGCACAAACAGTGACCAGGGGTTCTTTCGGTTACATGAACCAGATTAGGCTGTGTGCTCCAATCAGTGTAATGGGACTGTAAGCCTGGGTGACACAAGGGAAAGAATTTGTTGTTTCGAGAATCCCCACAGCCACAGTAAGCCCCTCTTAAACGCAATGAGATGGACGAGAAGATTCATGTGTGTCTTTGTGTGTGCGTGGCACGTGTGCCAGTGCATCTTAATTATTCTGTTTTTCGTCCTCTTTTGTTTTGTTGAATCACAATGAATTCACACAGATTTACACTCCGTGTGAATTAAACGCTTTAATCTGATTCTATGTCACAGCGGATGCTAACCTGCTGCTAATCTTGTTGTCTGACGTGCTGGTGACAGGTGTAGTAAACAGCTCTCCCCAGCCAGCTCTACTATCCACCCCCCCTCACACTCAGACACAGGTACAGCATACCGGAGTACAGACGAGTGATAGCAAACTATGCGTAGTGGTTGATAGAGGGCAGAACGCTGGCATAGCTACACACGTCTGTGCTGTTGTCATGTGCTCTGACTCGTGCCGTGGAGTACTTGCAAAAAATATCCTCACTATTAAGCTGTACGTTTACATCTTTATTTTCTTGCAAAACATCAATGAGTCAGAAAATTCAACCAGTTAAGCCTGTCACAATAAGCAATAAACCAATTAGTCGCATGATAAATTAAATCAAGTTTGATTATTTCTATTTTTGCACAATTGTTTGTTTTTCACATGTCTCTCTCTATTTCTATCAAACACTGGATGAAAAAAAGCTTCAGTCTATTGCAATGGTCTCAACTAGCCCATTTTTTTTAATGGCAGTTTCATTTATTTGTTTGTTCCAGGTTTTTTGTTGACTTATTTTGGATATATTTATATATATTTTGGAAATCTCTTCCAGTTCCAATGTTAAATATCTGTTAGAAATTAAAGTTTATTGATCTTTGAGAGGGCAAGTTTGTATTTTTATGTCATTACCATTATATTACTCTAAAATAGCCTCAAAACAACATTGTTTATCTTAATAACGCATGGTTAAATTTATCCCATAAAGTGATGTACCTAGCAATAGTAAAAGAAAAATATCAATTGTTTGCTGGAGGATGATACAGAAAAAGACCCACTTGCTGACCTTTTGTACCAATAACCCTGCTCCCCCTCCCACCCTTTTGCCCCTCGCCCTCTTTCTCCCTGTGTTTGCCTCCTTCTTTCTGACAGGATGCGCGTTTCTGACGTATTGCGCACGAGAGTCGGCCCTGAAAGCCCAGAGCGCTCTCCATGAGCAGAAAACACTACCAGGGGTACGTGCTCAAAAACAAACAGCCATAAACACACACTTCCCATGACACTAGGCACCGCTTACTTATGCAACAATACACACAACCTTGCATATATGTATTAGAGATCCCACGCCCTCACCTAAATACATAGACATTTAGCGTGCAGGCAAATACACACTGGGGTGTGTGTGTGTGTGTGTGTTTGGAGGTTCAGCTCCCATTAGTAACACAGTGACATAACCCAGCAGCCGGCAGGCGTCTTGCTGCTAAGGACAAACATTCCCCCTCTCGCTGGAGACATATAGGGTACTCCACGAGCATTATCATCTCCATTTCTCTGTCTTTTGCTGTCACTCCATCTCACCGTCGTTCCCTCCGTCAGCCTCCGGTGATAGCTGCCGTCTAGAGAGTGTGTAATTAATGTGACCATTCCCCTTTGTCTTATCCCAGGCTCCCTACAGTCTCTCTGTTGAGGGATTGTGAGCAATGACTGTGCAGGGGTAGGACACTGTTCATTATGGAGGGGGCACTGTGCAAGAAGAGCGTCTGTCTCATAGGCTGTAGCTCTCTATCTTTAGCTTTTCCCTTCTTTTTTTTTTTCCTCTGACCTGGTTTCCAGGTGTGTTGTTTGAGATATTTAGATCAGGCATTTTATGGCTGGTATAATTACATGTGTCTTTGATGTGTGACGGATTCCAATATTTTATTCTTTGGATGCAACACATAAGAGAACAAAAATGTTGAATCCATCAGAAAAAAAAGAAATAATTAATACGTTTTCCGGGTTTGTCGACTCAAAATAGAGAAACTCTTGAGTTTTGATACATTTCATGAATTGGAAATACAGTATATGATTTGTGCTACAGTATATATAAACAACAATTTATTGGACAGATCAAAGGAACATTAATCTATGTCAGCGTCTTGACAATTTACTGATGCATCTTCTACGTTTTTACACAAAGGATTACAAGCAAAATTGACTACTAGAGAGCGAGATATAAAAATGCAAGTAATTTAGAAAAAAACGCCACTTTGTCTTATCTTAGTTCGGATTCACAGCAATTACAACAGAATAGCCAGTGTGCCTCAGCCGTTACTGCAAGTCTCTCCATCTCGTTTTCTCTGTGTTGCCTTGCAGCCGATCACAGTTTCAGGTCCTGCACCTTCTCCGCAAGCTGGAGTGTTGATAAGATCTATGTGAGAAAATAGTTGACGAAGAGCCTGAAGAGAAAACGTGGGGGAAGGGAAATGTTCTCGCACATATGAGCACAAATCCCTGCATACATACATATTTAGCACCATCACGCATGCTCTTTCATGTAGCTGGAGAACACATACACACTCACCTGTACTAGCAGCGTGTTCATAATGACATTAATCCAATTAGAGGCTGCTAAGACGTTTGACCTCTCTGCATTTAGAACACCTCTCTGCAGTCTGTTGTTTGGTTCCTATTTTTTCCCGTGCCGCCCTTTGTTTTTGGAGTTAACTCTACTGTGTTTTATCTCCTCCTTTTCTGCTTGTGACATCAGTGCGAGTTGTATGGAGACAAATGTCACAGACTGAAAGTTGCAGCATATTTCCAGATAAACTGAAGGAATTGTTCTGAACACAAAGATGAATGATTTGCAGGGTGGATACTTACTAAAGAGACTGAAGAGCCAGGATCTAACAATCACAAAGCCCACTACCTTTTGTGCTAAAAATGGGTGTGGCTATCATGTGTTGGATTTTTAGTAACCCTAAACTATTAATGAGAAAACCTTCTTTTAAATGTCCTCAGTTTGTCCAACCTTTTGAGGTTTATCTGAAAATGGTAGCATTTTGCATTCAAATCAGGTGAATATAACAATGTGAAAAAATATTTGACTAAGATACTATTGTGGCACTTACAGCTCATCAAATAACTCTTACATAGTTTGCTTACTCAAACCATACATATGTCATAGTATTCAGTTATTTACATTCTGTTTGGCCTTACTGTTTCGGCTCAGAGTGTGACATTTCTTTTAAAGCTAGATTTGTATATAGACGCACCTTTCAGAGATTTGTGACCTATTTACGATTTCCATCTTTTGTGCTTCCTCTACCTCCATTCTGAAACATGAATAATGCTAAATGATGACTCTAAAATGATACTAAAATTACGAGCTTCTTCCATTAGTAAAAGCACTTACACTGAAGAGTGGTATTAGTTCAACCTTGTTGTGCTTGAATATGATTATTCCTCTTAAGAAACCGATAATCATACGAGTCCAATCATTCGCTTTTTGTTTGTACATCCTTTCTTTGAGACAGATTTGAATTCTGTTTACCTTAACCTATTCTGAGGTTTTATTCTGCTTTAAGTTTCCACCAAATCTGTCTTTTTTTTCTTCTTCCTTGTTCTCCTTGGCTCCACCTGCCCGCCTCTGTTGCTTTCTCTGACAGGATTTGGAAATGACTTTCACTTTCTTTCACACTTCTGGACATTGTCCTATTCTTTTCTTTTCCTGTGACATGCCTTTCCTTTACTGTCCCCCAACCCTCAATATCCTTTGCCTCATTCCATTATATCTCCTTTTTCTTCTCTCAAATCCCCTCTGTCCCATGTTCAGCTCCTCCCCTCCTGTCTTCCAGTCTCCGTGCAGCAGTAGGATATTACAGGATGTTCTCCCTACTTCCCCCAATCCATTCATTTCATGGTACTCCTACTCATGTCCCTCCCCTATCCACCTCTTTTCCCTTCCCCGCTGTCTTCTGCTCATATTTTTCCTCTCGCTGCACACTCGCAGTTTCTGCTCAGATTCTCATTTCACAGTCATTTATGGTAATCCTTCTTTAGTCGTCCTCTCTACACCAGTCTTGCTCAGTATTTCTCCTCTCCTCTCCTCTCCCCCACAGTTCGTCTAGCCCTCATCTCATTTCCCTTCCTCTTGATTAGTTGACCCCTTTGACCGTTTCCATCTCCTCCCCCTTTCTGCTCGTCCTCCCCTGCTCTGTTTGTACGGCTCTTAGATGAGTTTCCTGCAAACTTTTCTCCATTTCCAGATTCAGCTTAAATCTGTGCAACATCAGGCTCATCAGGAATGTTTAATGGAAGAGAAGCATCCCTCCTGTATAGATGTGTTTTTGTCTTGTACAGTAATCACAAAGCAATTAAAAGGTGCTTGATACAATGTTTTCCAGTTTACCTATGTAAATTAAATAATGTACAACAGTTAAAGCAATGCATATGGAAACAAAAGAGGAATGCTCTGTCTCAGATTTCCTCGCCAGCCTCTGCATAGCAGGAGATTTTCCGATTGGAAACTGCAAAAAAATACAGAGGGATTGAGAGTGAGATGAACAGATGGCCTTATCAGGGAGTCCTGTGCCTTTTGTTTAGCTTGGACTCAGAAGGAGGAAAGAGGAAGCACATCATGGGAAGAGCAACAGTTACACAATATTTGTTAAAGTACAAGAAATTAATATAAGTTTTTAAATGAAGTTACATTGTAGGTTGCAGATGTTTGGTTAGAAGTGGTCCAGAGTTTTCCTCTGGGAGGTGTTTACATAAGCTCACGAAAAGCCATTGGCATTAATACTGGAGGCATAAAAGTTACTCCCAGGAATGTTTCTTTGGCTTAACATGTTGATGTTTAATTTAAAACCAATAGTACATTGCCAGCGGCTCATCAAATCTCCCTAAAAGGAATGAGACATTATTATTATTATTATGTGTGGCAATTGGTTGTTTATAAAGTGTAATAGCATTTTCTGTCCGAAAATCACAAGTGTACACATGGAAAGTTGTCTAAGAGCTACTTGAACCGTGAACATTTGGAACTAACACTGTGTTTTTACGAAAGTGGTCTCATATCCACTGTTGAGTATGGGGATGGATCTGTGATGCTGTGGGTTTGTCTCTTTCCGAAGGCCCTAGAAACCTTGAGTTGTCAGTGGTTAAAAGCTATGTCTGGTTCAGGGCTTCAACTAACAATTATGAAAGTTCTAGATTATTCTATCAACTATTCTGACGATTAATCGATTAATTAGATTTTTTTTTAATTGGCACATTCTGGAGATTTTTCATTTATTTTTTTGTTATACAATATTAGAAATGCATTAAGAGATGCAAATAAACTAATAATTTTAAAAATATATATATATATTATTGGTTGAAAGGCAATAACTCCGAATTCGTTTCGTGAATGCTTGATCATTTGTAACAAAAAATTCAAGGGCAGACAAAAAAACCTTGTAACTTCAACATGCTCAACCCTTTCTGCTTTACTTTACATCAATATGGTGTAGGGCTTATGTATTGACAATTTTTTGGATTAACTCATTAATAATGGAATAACTAAAAGTGCGTTATACATTTTTTTTCTTTATAAAGAATTTGAACTGAGTGAAGTTCTAGGTTGAACACATTTACAAACAAAGGTGTTTTTTATCTTAAATACAAAATGTATATATTATACAGTTTTGGCTTCATTACTGCTCTAAATATGTTGTTCTGCCCTAGTCTGATTTTTGCACACTGTTAGTTTGAGGAGTTGCTGGCAATATGCAAGGTCAGAGGTCAAGGTTTGGTGGAGGGGTGGGGTGTGTTGCAGAGGCTGCTGTCAGAGCAGTAAAGCATTCCTTCCAGGCGATCATGACATCCGCTGTAAATATAAGGTCCTCTGCTGCAGTGCATTAGACAGAACGGCAGCCACTGCTTTTCTGTTCTGTTTTACGTTTCTAAAACAGAACATAAAAGTGTCTTAATTTGTCTTTAAAAGGATTTTATATATTTACTCCTGTCAAAGACAGTCCAGAGCATTGAGGCATGAGATCTGTATATATGCAAAGCTGGTAGAAACAGGCTCAGCAAAGTAAATGAGGCCAAATGTGCCGTGTTTACTCAGAGGCACTGAAAACAGTAGGAATCTCCTTCAGTTTCTCAGTTTTGTTCCACCTTGTGTTGGCCTGTCACTTAAAATCCAGATATAACTGCACATTGAAGTTTGTGGTGGTAATTTTACAAAAAGTCAATATTCATAAAACCAATTTATGAATATTTTTTGCAAGGCCATTTGCTCACTTTGTCAAAAATATGTGTTTAACCACATTTGTCATCATTCAAATGGTTTCTGAATACAGTATTGATCCATAAGAGACTCCTTATATCTCTTTCAATCCATCTATCCCTCTTTTCTTTCCTCCCTCCTGTCCTGGTTAGGTTTTAACCTCATATTTCCCTACACTCTTTATCCCTCCATCCCTCCATGGCTTACTGTTGCTGTATTTCCCCACATATCTTTCCTCTTATCTGTTCTTTTGTTCTCTGCTGTTGATATCTCTCTTTCCCCATTTAATCTGCAGCCTCTTTGTGTTTATCTCTGCCTTCATCTTCTGTGCTACTTCACATACGACTGTTTCTACACACACACGCACACGCCTACACGCTTATACACAGCGACACACACACACACATCTGTTTAATCACACTGGCATCCGCAGATCTGAGTGTAGGTGAAATTAAAGTGTGATAAGCAGCTTACCAGGTGTGTGTTGTCATGCTTTACTGCTCTCCAGGCAGCATTTTGCTCCCTGTCTTTTGATTAGAGCCAAAACAGCGCATACACACACACCACACACATGGAAATACACACCTTGTGTTTCCCATGACATTCTTGGTGCTTCTAAATGATTAAAAAGGTAGCAGTGCCAAAAGACAAGCAGTTAGCAATAAGAGATACAGCAGAGGATCAATACTCTTATTAAAAAATAATAATAGTTTGTAGTTTTTTCATATTGATTGAACACATACAGCCCTGATGGCGTGCTGGAGCTGATAAATTGAATTACCGTAGTCTCACGGTTACAGCTGTAAACATGACGGGAGCTGTTTTATTCTCCCTTTATTGAGCTCGTGTTCTCTCCGAAGGAGGACGCATGAATTTATGGATGTCCCTGGCCAAAAAGGCCGAACGTTTTATGCATGCATCATGAACGGGGGCAGAAACGGCAGCTCAGAATTACTGTTGCTCCTTCTTTCACTTCTGTTACATCACTTTGCACAGACAGTGGGATAAAATGTAATTACAAGCTGTAGCGCTTAGTATTGGTGTACTTTCTGTGCTCTAAGCCTGCGACAATAGGTGGCATGTTTGCATGTGTCCATCATCACGTATGTGTGATAAATGTTTATCAGATCCGCTTAGGGTTTGTTCGTGTGGTGTGTGATCAGTGTTTGAGTTTCTACGTGGAATCTGAGAAGCCTGCCAGACAACCTCCCTGTGGGGCAAAGCTATGATGAGCAATTATCCACTAGGGCGAGTTTGTAGGCTAATTTTGCATATTTATGTGGTCAGCAACACTGTTTACTATTCCCCTTCGCTGCTTACTGCTGCATTTTCAATTTAGAGCAGACCCCAGTTTTCTTTCTCTCTTTCCCTCTCTCTGTCTTTATATTCTCTCCATCTCTTCTTCCACTGCCTCTATCTCTCTCCTTCTGATGGGGTTTGTGATGTGTATCGCTCCCCCCATCCCTCAGGCTGCTTCTCTATTTTTATCCTCACTGTGTGTGGGACGGGATGGCAGTAAAGGGACAGGTGTAGATTTGGCTCTGTGTGTGTGCGTGTGGGGGTGTGCAGGCGTGGGGGGGGGGGCGTGTGTGTGTGTGAAAGAAAGTAGACAGGGGGAGGAGTCGTACCGAGGGGGGTTTGAAGTGCCGAGGGTATTTGTTTTAAGGCAAATGTCTGTTTGCCTGCGATCGGGCTTAAATAGCAATGTGGACGTGCTTTCTATCAATCTTTTGTTTGAGGATATGCAGAACTCTATCACATTTTCTTACAAATATACACTTCAATTTTTATTATTGGGAATTTAGGTAATAAACCAGTACAAAGTAGCACATAAATGTCAAATGGAATTTAAAGGATACATGGTTTACGAATACAATTCTTCACTGGAGTTGGGCATTTATGGTATCGCTTATCATTTATCGTAATACATTTCTTATCATAAGAAGTTTGAATTATGGTTACGATAATTTCCAAGTTATGGTGTTTAAAAAACAAAATACAAGATATAACTCAAAGTATTTGTCTTTTATTAACCCTTTCCATTTTACAATTAAAAAGGCCACTAACATTCACTGCATTGTTAAAAAGCTGATTTAGACACAGCCATCCAATAAATTTGGCTAAATACAGGAAGCATTTTCAAAGAAAACATGAGGCATGTCCCGATTTTTTGCTATAAATACATTTAAAAAAATGTATACCAAGAAAGTTAAAACCTACTAACGTAAGAATGTAGGACTTTCTATATCTTTTTTCAGTTAAGCAAATGTTAAAGGCACCTTTATTACTTTGCATTGACTTTGTTTGATCAATTAAAGTATTGTGAGATTAATTTATTGTTGAGCAGGAAAATAAAAATTCTTCATGAAAAAAAATGCACTTCTTACAAAACACAAAAAATTTTGGTCACTGCTAAATACTTTCAACCTGACAATTTTAGATAAACCCAGTAGAGCTGCAGCTGTGGTTCCGCGTAGTAATTCTTTAAGAGGCCTGAATTTAATTGCATGCCACACTTTTCAGATTTTCATTTGTTACAAACATTTGAAAACCTTATATTACATTCCTTCCATTCTGAAATTAGGTGCCACTTTGTGTTCGTCTGTCACATAAAATCCTATTAGCATACATTGAATGTTGGGGGTTCATCATGACAAAATGTGATATGGATGGTTTAGCAGAACACTGTACGTGTGTGGGTCCATATGTGGGTACATTTATGCATGCAACATGCGGAGAGAAAAAGCGCCTGCCTCATATTTCACCACAAAATTGAGGCAGAATCTAATCATAGCCTCATAAAAGCCTGACCCTGGAGAGAGCCTGCCTCTTTAAGGCCTCTGACACACGCACACACCCGCTTGCAGATCAAGGTCAGTGATTATACCAGAAAATGGTCCAAATGAGCCAGCAAATAAGAAAACAGAAACACACACCTATAGGACAATGTAAGCGATTAGCTGATTTGATAATTATGTTTGTTTGGACACATGACTAGCAGGTTGCCCTGAATGTTCTCTGCCAAAACTGTGTGTCTCATAAACCGAGCTCTAAAGTAGCCTTAAACTGAACTGTGTCCATTTCCAACACCATCTGTTTTACAAATGCAGCCAGCTTCTGCAGGCTCTGTTTTCCATGTACACACAGAGAAAAAAAATGCTGCTCAGTTGCAATTAACGTTAATCATTTTGTTTTATTTTTGACGCTTTGTGGAATAGTGAAAACACAGAGAGCGTAGTTTGTGTCTTTCAGATGTTGGATTTGGTTGTGTAAAATAACAAATATCTCACACAGAGCTACTGCTGAAAGTGAAAATCAGCCTCCTTTATCTGTGCATTTTTTTATGTTTATGAGGAACTAAATTAACATTAGTAAACTCGACCAGTACACTCTCTTTGATATTTGCATAGAGATGAGGCTTTGATCACTAGGCATAGGCTGGTATGAGGTTCTCAAAATAAAACAACCTTAAGGTTTCATCTAATCAGAAAACCATTCACACAGAAATTGGTGTAAATTTTTTTTGTTCAGAACAGAAGAGCAATAATCATTCCAACCAATGATGATGATTGATATTGTTAGCATTTGACTGAGATACATAGTCATTAGATAAACTTAGCATGCACTCTGCTTTTTATTCAATAAAAAAAGTAAACCAAGATGATATTCTGCTTTCTGTTCAAGCAATCATCTGCATAAAAAACATACTGCATCCTGCTCGGCAACTGTAGTCCTAAGAAATATGACAATTCATTTGGAAATTTAATGAAATTGAACAATTTTATTTGGAAAAATTTAAGTTTTCCAAAATTATTTCTTTTTATTTTTAAATTAAAAAAATTTTTTTAATTATTTTGTTGGGTTTTTTATAAACGCCACTCTTTCAGTTTTCTCAACCAAAAGTATTTCTGAACAACCACCACTCTCTTTCTTATAAGGCGTAGTAGACTCTTTTTTTTTTTTTAATCAGCTGACCAGCAGGACACAGCAACATGTGGGGAGGGGCAGTTCTGTTTTATTCTAATTGCTGATTACGAGTATAAACTTTACCACTTTCTCAGAAAAATCTCAAAGATAATGTCCATGGTATAAACCGTCTTCAGGTTATATGGCCCATATTTCATTGTGTGGACATATAGAACAGATCCATACGAGGCGCCTGAATGAATGTGTGAATTTGCATGAATGAAATGGGGACTAGGAGACGTAGAGGAGGGCCCTGAAGAGGTTCTTTATGAATAGGGACGTACAGACAGGGAGGGGGCAGGGTGAGACGAGGGCGGAGTAGAGGAGGTCGGGGCAGAAAGAAGGAGGAAACGGGACAAAAGTTTTCAGTAATGAGTGTGGAGGAAGGGACAGGTGGGTGGTGCAATAGAAGAAAGGCTTTTCTCTGAATGCTGGAAGGGGTGGGAGGGAGTCAGGCGGACTTCTGTCAATTTAAAGAGAGACATCTGTCAAAGGGGAGTGTATGCCTACAAGTCTGAGTGTGTGTGTGATTAGGTAGAGAAATGGGATGCCAGGACTGTATCTGCACCTGGGATGTGACTCTTATCAAACCATAACTGGCTGTCTAAACACTGAGCTCTTTCACCCTGACCACAGAGAAATGAAGCATTTTACAAACTCATTAAACTTGTTAGGACTTCCCCTGCTTGGATGATTAGTAACCATCCAGTTTTTCCATGTAATATTTCTCATTGTATTGACTGTCTTATAATTTTTTTAGATTGATTAAGAGCAGTAATAAACTCTCATATATATTTCATGATGGGGTGTGGAAAAGTATTTGTTTTTCAGATGTTATTATTTACCCCATTTTATAAAAACTGTATCCATTTTGATTCCATCTTGCAAATATCACATTTGCCATTAAATTAATAAGAAACTTTGTATTTATTCCTAAAATTTTACTTGATTTTTTTTGTCTACTTTTAATGCCTACTTAAGCAAGAAGGCATTTATCCTGTAATCTGATATGATTAGGGAAGAAAATGGCACAATGTAATATATAAAAGTTTTCTGTCCACTTGAGGTTGCACTGATCTCATTTTATGACACAAATACATATTTCTATGTACCCATTCATGAAATGTTAGAGTTAAAAACCAGTGTGTTTAAATGTGACCATGTAAGAGCATAAATCCATGCGGATATCAGTCTTTTATTTTCTGGATTCCCGCCTACACCATAACTATCCGAGCTTTCATAAATGTGTCAGGCTCCGGATTGAACGTAATCTCAGTGAATGTGAGATTTCTGCAGCCATGAATCTGTATGGCTTTGAACGGCCTT
This sequence comes from Xiphophorus couchianus, assembly GCF_001444195.1. Classification (NCBI taxonomy): domain Eukaryota; kingdom Metazoa; phylum Chordata; class Actinopteri; order Cyprinodontiformes; family Poeciliidae; genus Xiphophorus; species Xiphophorus couchianus. Next base: position 14,387,679 of record NC_040230.1, on the reverse strand, counting down.
TTTAATTCACCAGCTCATTTCCCAAAGGACTTACACTCCCGAAAATAGAAAGAAGGTCCAAGTGCATAGGTCTAACAGTTATCCGCTATAGTGCTGTTGGATTATGTTGAACTAAATCCACAGGATCAAATTTCAGTGAGTGCTCCGCTGCTGCATGCTGAATGTTCTCGTTGGGCTTGACAAAAACAACGTAATATTCTGTGGATCAACACGGTGGCTAGCGCTGCTTTATGCATGGTTTGATGTTATTATTGTGCAGGCAAATGAGGAGAAAAACACAGTGAGAGGAAAGGGAATATGTTGCTGCTCCAGCAGAGAGACTGGTGAAGGGTTTCTGCCAGATAACTTACTGAAAGGAAGAGATGGAGGGCAGACCTCTCAGGTGTGAAGAAAGGAATTAGAGACAGTAGAAGGGGGAGGGGGACAGGGCACCAGGAGCCTGTATTATGGTTGCAGACCTGCGTCACTAGGCAACGGAGTCGAGCCAGATGCCAGGTTTCTAGGAAACCTGAGGGATGCAAAGCCTAACGTGGTTCTAAATAGTGGATGATAGCATGGAGGGGTGGAGCTGTGCTTCTGTTCCACCTTAACGCTCACTCCCTGTTTCTCACATTTTAATGTTTTCTTGTCGCTCTAAATGAGAGGGACAAATTCAGTTTGATCATCATAACAGGATATTACATAAATATTGTTTTCTTACTGTACAGACATGTTAACTTTTCATAGAGTTTGACTCGCGCAGTGCAAACTATGACCCTGTCTATATTTTATATAGTGTCCAGTTCTGGTAGTTGTTGTATGTTATATACTTGTTTTGTTGGATGAAGTAGGGATCTTCAAATTGAAATATGTGTGATTGGATCTAAAGGTCTTTATAGCTAAATATGATTTGGACAAATTGTAGTGTGTGTTGCGATAAAATCTTTTTGTAATTTGGAGCTATATACCTTCAGGTCTGTGCTAAATGGTTTTGTTTTCTGATGAACATTTTAAGCCCATTAAAGCCAGAATATTCAGCGATTACTGTGAAACAAAAATAATATATTTGCAGTGTCACAACAGTCCTTTTTTTTTCTTTCTACAAATATAGAAAAATGGCTGCAAATACGTGCACACACAGTTTCTTTATCCTTATGTTGTTTCCTCTAAAGTTTATATATTTATACTTTGTTTGTACCCTGTGAACTCCTAAAAACCAAAGGCAAATTCTTTCTTTGTGCTCAAAATGTCAGCCAATAAAGCTGATCCTGATTCTACAGAAATAAACTGGATTGAAATCAGTTACATGAAACATATGATTTTTTTTAGCTGAAATCAATATACTTGTATATTATTCAATAATTCTGCAGTTATTGAATAATTTTGATTAAAATGCTGATTGTGTGCTTGAGCTGCTAATTATTTGGTTCTGCTACAGCTGTAAGTGTACAGACGCAGTCTAAATAAAAGCTGCATTTATGTCTCAAGATATGCTGGATTCAAACTGTTATGGATCGTTTCTCAGCATAGCTGGGTAATAAATGTAACTGATATAGGGAAGAAGCCTTTTTGATTAGGGGAATATTTTAGTTTTGAAGCACTTATATATATTTTTGTGGGCCTCTGTTTGTAATTAAGGATAAACTTAAAAACGGTCAATTTTTTTAGTTTTTTCTCTTAGTTTTATCATCATTGCAACACGCTATTGGTGAGTTTCTAAGAATAATTAGACAAACATTGAAGATTTAAAAAAGAGATGTTCCAGGAAAAGAAAGCTGAGATACTGCCGTCAAAAGCAGAATATGGAGGATTATGAATCTCGATGCGGAGAGCAAGGAGTCAAGGAGAGGCAGAAATAATGCGAGATTGTGGAGTGGGGATAAAAATAGTTTTCATTCCTTGGGCATTTTGGAAAATGGACTTCTGAAATTGTTAGGTTGAAGCGTCCCGAGGGAGAATAAAAGGGGAATGAGGAGGTGTGAACATATGCGTTTACAGAGGATTCAAGAGAGCATTTCACATGGATGCATACTCGCATGAATGCATGTTGTCTTGTTGTTTTTTTAAGTGTTGAATGAATAATTTCTTCCTGTTGTGCAGAAATACTTTTGATGGCAAAAGAGAAGCAAATACAAAATGAAGCTGTAGCTTTGATTTATGTCTGTACAGTTTCTTTCTCCTACCACTTCCCCCCTCATCACAGTGGATGGTTTGTTCCACTGATTTTGCGTGGGTGGGGGAGGGGGCAAAATACGATTTGATTGGATAATCCAAGGATTTAATATCCTCTAATCCTGGTACAATCCTCTCCGCATTACTGCAGGGAGTAAGATTAACTGTAAGTGTGTAGTATGTGTTTGTTTCAGTGTGAGCAAAAGGTCGGGTGCTGTGAGACACTGGAAAGGCGTACCGTAAAACTGTTTCGGGGTGTGTGTGTGTGTGTGTGTGTGTTTGTGTTTGCATCGATAAGTGACATGCACTGTGTGTCTATTGTATTTCTGTTGTCACCACAGTGTGTAAATGGGCTTGTGTTTGCATGCAGGCTTTGGTCAGAAGTGCATGAGTGGAAGCCGGGCTTTCACTGAGTGTGTGTGTGCTCATGCAGCATCACATATATGCCCTCATGCATCGCCTCACATGCAAGTTCACTTTCCTCAGAGGCACAGGAACTTGGAAAGCTTCTTAGTATGCAGCAGGATAGGTCAAACTGCACTCCGGCGCGAGTCCTGGCTCCTCTTTACATGTACACGTTTGCAGATGGCTGCTGTTAATTAAGTCTTATTTGGAACGTGAGTAATTAGAGGATAATTTGACATGAAAGGAGTGTGCGGCTGTTCTTGTGTAAAGGAGAGAGACAAAGACAAACTGGAGTACAGTTTGACTGCCTAACCAGACTCAAGGGAATTTTAATCAGCACAGTATAGATTTGCCACATACTTATTTCCATATCTGGCCTCTGACACCTTCTTCATTATTCTCTTCAATGTACATTTCTTTCTTCTCTAACATTTTTACTCAGACTTGGTGCTCATATTCCTGGTTTTCATGCTAGTATCCAGAGAGTAAATTCATTTTAGAGACAATTTAGAAGGCAGTACAAAGCCACTAAAGCATCCTCTGGCACCAATTCTTTGTTTACCCAAAGAGCACAGCAGTCGCCCTTGGCAACCAGCATCCTTGTTTACCTACTCAGTGTGCCGTCATACAATTGCCATGACAACAAGCTGGTTGCCATGCGAATTTTCCGATCTCATTGTGATGTCTCTGAAGAGGCAGTCTGCACGTCTCACCTGCTGCTTCTCTTCATGTCTTTAGTTTCTCCTGCTCATTTTTTTCAAGCAAGTTAATCACTGAAACGCATATTATATACTTAAGATTGTAATGTCACAACGCTCATATACAGAACCTTGCAAAAGTATTAATTCCCCCCACTCAACCCTTAAGCAATTTGTCATGTTACAACCACACACTTCAGTGTATTTTGTTGGGAATTTCTGTGATAAACCTGCACAACGTTGCACATAATAGTGAAGTGGGAAAATAAATATACACTGCTTTCAGAATGTTTTGCAAGTAAAAATTTGAAAAATGTGGCTTGCATTGAAATTCAGCTTTCTTTTATACTGTCAGTAAAATCCAGTATAATCAATTGCCTTCAAAAATCACCAACTTAGTAAATGGAGCCCACTTGTGTATAATTTAATTTTAGTTGTAATCTAATTTTTCTGTGAATTTCTCTGAGGTTTGTTAGGGGACATTCAGAAACAAACACCAACAGGAAGGACAGGGAGGGAGTTGTGGAGAAGGTTGAAGCAGAGTTGATTAGAAAGCCGTATCTCAATGTTTGATGGTGGCAGAATTATGCTGTGGGAATGTTTTTTAGGAAAGGGGATCTGCATATCTGTGTATATACACTAATCAGTACGCTGTGATTCCACTGGAAGTGGCGGGGGTTTTCTGTTTAGCCCATTTTATGTGCACAAGGACAAGGCTTAATGGAGGAAGAAATTGAAGAGGTGATGGATTGATCCAAGGTTAGAGAGAAGGTAGGTGGACACAAATCTTGCAACTATCAGGCCTCTCTACAAAGGAAGCCCAAATCAATGTACAAGACAGGACTGATCAATGAGCAGATGGATGGCAACTTGGATGGACAGCAATAACATTAGGACCAGAATAGGATGAATGGATGAATTTCTCCAGTAAAGGTGCTAGAGTTAAAAAAATATATATCTATGATTCACTCCTAATTTGTGAGTGTGTCTTATGAAGAGATGTGAGGAGGTGTGTTTTCATCTGCGTGCGATGATGTCGTGGCATGTGTGTGTGTGTGTGCGTGCGGTGGGCGTGTGTGTGTGTGTGGGATGGCCTTGCCCTAGATCGATAGTTTTGTGGTGACAGCTAAGAGCTGATTAATCAAATGCGTGGATCTGTCTTTCTCTGCTCTGCCCTCTCCTCAATTACCAGCATCATTACATTGCCTTAACACCCCACTGGGACGCCGAGCCATTCTTCCTCCTTCTCATCCCTTCCCTCTACATCTTCCGTCCTTTTCTTCCAGTCCACACATTCGCTCAAACTCCAGCAAGATTTATAAGAATTCAAATAAAAAGAAGTTAGGTCATCCCTCCAGGAGAGTCGACTCCACAGTTCTTTGTTGAGTCCTGTCTCTCCTCCGCTCCTCCTCCAGATCTACCTCGTTTCTTCCTCGTTCCATGTCTCTCCTCTTTTTGCCACCATCATTCTGCAGCTCTGCTCCTCCAGCCCATCCCTCTTTCCCCTACCTATGACTAAGCACTGTGTGTGCAGAGTTTTGGGGGGTTTTTGTAGGTTTTTTTCTGTCTTTTTGTTTGTGTTAGCCAAAGGTACAGACGATATGAATGGGAGGGATGTTTGCAACATGGGTTTGGGATAATGCATCAGCACTCTTGGCAGGGGATCTTGGTAGTCGTGAGATTTTTTTAGACAGAGCGAGTCACGACTGAATCACGCCCCGTCCGCCTGCCTGCTCCTCTTTCTCTTTCTATTCTTTTTGAATCCTCTCTCAGGGGCAGGCTCTGCTTTCATCCCTCCACTCTCAGCCTTTCGCTTTCGCACTTTCCATGTAATACTTTTTTTTTCCATTTACTCCCCGGGGTTCCTTTTAGCCTTCCACCTGCCCTTTCTAGCGGTCGATGTGAGTTGGGGTCCCCCAGGCTTCTCCCTCTGAGTTGTTTTTTTTTCTATCCTTTTATTTTCAGTTGACTGTGCCCGTTCCCTTTACACACTTGTCATTTCACTGAACAACATTATCTCCCCCTCTCTCCCACGCCTGCACCGTCTCATTTCTCCTCTTGCCTGTGTCTCTGCCTTCTCTTGTACCTCATCTAATCCCTACTTTTTAGGTAATCCAGATCAGCTTGCCTGCATTCTTAATCTCGCCACTTCTCAATCCCCCGGTCTGTGAGTGTGTGTATGTGGGACAAATCAAAGACTGTTTATGTTTGAGTCTTGAAGCAAATGTCACCTGCTAACTAGAGAAGCACCAGTTCAGTTGGCCAATTGACCTATTTTCTCTTGATCCAAAGATCAAATACTGGAAAAAAATGTTTCTAAGGTAATTTATTAAACATATCAAAACTAATAACTCCCACCATTTTCAATCCAGATGAGTATCACCGAACAGCATCTACTTCAAAGCACCCTTTTTACTTGAATAAAAGCCACATAAAGGTCAGGAATATATTTTTGATGCATAAATGAGGATAATCTTGTTACAATTCTTAAAATGAAAAAATGCTTTCTTTCTGAATTAGAGTTGTCAGGTCAATCCAGAAAGAAAACTGGGAATCTATGTCGGTCATGAAAAGGTTAATTCCTACTTAACTATCCATAATCTTGATACTTGAGTAACAAAAACACATGAATAGACCCTGACTGCTGTCATTACCTTAATTAGATTTTTTCTTTTTTAAAAATGAAAGAATTATTTTAAACTTCTGAAAATGTTCATTAGGGTTGATATTTTACGGTAGTTTTTTTTTTTATCTCACCTAAAAATCATCTGAGAACAGGTTTTCTTAAAAAAAAATACAAATTTCTTAAAGAATATATCTCTATAGACTGCATTTTTACTGAGGTTGAAATTATGTCATTAAAAAAATTGGATTTGGATGTTTTCTTTTCTTTGATAAGGTCGGACTAGTAATTGGCAGATCAAATAGTAAAAACACATTTTTCTTAGTAATTAAATGCATCAAGAAGAAGAACCCCCTCTGTTTAAAACTAATCAACTAATAGCATGTCTTCTGAAGGAGTTTAATGAATAAAAAACAGATGAAAGTTAGTGACATAAGTGGAAATAGTCTTGTAATTCCTACATTTCCTGTTAGATTTAAAATGACTGACTTTATTCAAGAACATATAACAGAGTTTTTTCTGATTGATGTGTTTTTATAAAAGTTTAAATCACAGCTATGCAGGTCAGATTCAAAATAGACTGGAAATCAGTATTGGTGAAGAAAAGCTTTTAGAGTGCATCTCTACTCCTAACCTAACTATGGTACACAAATGACTTTAAAAAATTGGTCTGCCCTATCTTTTGTAATATTAAGGCACATCATTTCATTTTAAATTTAAGTCTGATGCTTAAGGTCTCAAGTTTTGCCTCTGTTGATAGTTTTCAAGATGTTCCTAATTTAGTGACAACTTTTTTGAATATTTAACTTCTCACCAAAAACCTACCATCATGAATCAATCATTGGAGGAAATTTATTGATTAAAGGATAGCATACATCTCACCAGACAGTTAAATATCTTTTGTGGAGTTGAATTGAGTGTGACTGAAAGGCATTTAATGTTGACCTGTTTGCTGATGTTTTCTTTTGTCACTTTAGATGAATCGGCCGATCCAAGTTAAACCAGCTGACAGTGAAGGCCGAGGAGGTGAGTCGTCTTTCTCCTTTTTGTGAAGACATTTTCAAAATGTCTTCCCAATCTATAAACTCAGCCATCTCAATGAGTCTGTTGTATATTTTATTTTTTGTCAGTTTTGAGGTGAGTTTAAAATATTAACCTCAGATAATCTTTAATAGATGTTAGAAGGTTTCATGCTGGGCAGGATTTTACTAAATACCCGTACTTTTACACAGACATTCACACTAGCGCCTCACTTTTCCAATTACCAGTCTCAGTGGTCAACACTGCTCCCTGGTGGACGAAAATAATATATTTCCCTCTATAGTTTCAACCTTCATGTTATAAGAAGATATGTTACCAGTTTGGGGGTAAATAAATTGATTTTATGTCTTTTTGTTTTCCTTTCTCCTGCACATCCCTGGTGTCTCAGAGGACAGGAAGTTGTTTGTGGGCATGCTGGGAAAGCAGCAGAGTGATGAGGATGTCAGAAGGCTGTTTGAGCCCTTTGGCAGCATAGAGGAGTGCACTGTTTTGAGAGGACCAGATGGCACAAGCAAAGGTAAATTGCATAAGGTTGAACTGCTCAAGAAAAATACAGTACAAACAACTTTATTTGCTGTAGCATTGATTACTAATCTGATAACTGTGTTTGTTTTTGTTGTGCAGGGTGCGCCTTTGTGAAATTCCAGGGTCATGCCGAAGCCCAAGCTGCAATCAGCAGCCTGCATGGGAGCCGCACAATGCCTGTAAGCTCCATGCATACGATGACTAATGATTTAAAAACATAAAGACATTCAACATTCATATCTAAACGATTAATTTGAGTAAAGGTTTGGATTCTGTCCTTGAAAAAGTTTTAATACCCTTTTAAAATGTTGATACATTAAACTTTGTTGTATTTTACGTATTTTTAAGTGACACATTTATTGAAAGCAGCACATAATTGTGATCTGGATGAATTTCCACAGATTAGATTGATTTTACAGAAAATGCAATGGCAATTGCCATTGCAATTACAGCTGCAACTCTTTATGAGGAATGTCTCAATTAGCTTTGCACAGCTGGAAACAAAATGTTTTTCTTTACAAAGTAACTCAAACTCAGTCAGGGTGGATGGAAATAATCTGTAAATCAAGCCACAGATACCCATAACAAGTTTTTACCTTCAGTTGGCGTGTACTTGCTGAAGAAATATCACAACAGCATGATGTTGCCACCACCATGTTTCACAGAGGGGAATTTTATCCCTGACCTCTCTGGTGGGAGGCGTTCATAGAACAGCTGCGTTTAAACTGAGATAAAATTATATACATAGAGACTATTTTCTAAGTGAAAACAATAGGTTTTTATATAGCAATTTAGAATAAAAAGGGCTGGTACCATATACTTGGTACATTTTCCACATTTTTATTTGTAAATATTCTTGAGCACCATGTGAGAACCATGATGTTTACTTCAGTGTTACATCAGCCACCACAAGTTAATCTGTCACATAAAATTCACTACAACACACTGAAATTTTCAGTGGTCCAATGAGAAAATGTGAATGAATACTTTTAGAGAGCACTGTAAACTGTATCTCTCCGTATACAGGGAGCGTCGTCCAGTCTGGTGGTAAAGTTTGCTGACACGGAGAAGGAGCGGGGGCTGAGGAGGATGCAGCAGGTGGCCTCCCAACTCGGCATCTTCAGCCCCATGACCCTCAACTTTCCTGCCTACAATGCCTACACGCAGGCGGTCAACGCACAGGCAAGCACAGACACACAAAAGCCAACTGTACGGCTCTCACATTTGCTACACACCAAGTTTGCAAGGGCAGTGCTGTGCTTATGAAAGGATGTAATAAGTTTGAAGAGGCTATCAGTGGTCTAATTGGAGCTAATGTTATTACATAGACAACAGAACATACGTCATCTGGCATTAGCCTTCCCGCAACACACAACCATTAACCCACTGACTTGGGACATAATGGCCTTGTAATTAGATCTCTATTCATCTGTTCCTCCATCACTCCCTCTCCTTGGCCCTTCCTCCCATTTTTCATCTTCTTTTCTCTCTCTTTCTCTTTTTCCCATATCAATTTAACCCCCTTGCTCTCCTCCATCCTCTTTCTCCCTCGTCTACAGCTTGTCCAACAGCAGGCCCTGGTTGCCCAGTCAGCGTACTTGTCTCCTGTCGCAACAGTTGCTGCTGTACAGATGCAGCAGATGGCGGCACTCAATGCCAATGGAATCATCGCAACACCCATTACACCTATCACACCGTCCTCGGGTAATTCTCCTCATGCACACTCTTCATACTCCATAAATACCTGAAATTAAGGTTGAGAGGCTGCAGTTTGTTTTTATTAAGCCAAACTATAAAGAAACATTTAGATTATGGATTGGAGGGTGTGAACTCTTCACCCTATTACAAGGAAAGTCAGTGTTGCTGCATGTAAAGATTTAAAGTCTCAAATCTTTCCATCTTGCAGAGGTTCAGCAGAATTGAAATCCTTGAAAATTCTTGAATTTCAGCTAGGTGTTTTGAAGGTTTGGAAAGTGCTTGATTTTAAATTTCTTGAAAGTGCTTTATACTTAAACTTCACAATTTTGTAGTAAAGTTGCTTGATTCAAAGCATAAATTTGTAAAATTACATTTACAGATGAAATCAGATATTTTTATAGACCTAATAACAAGATAATTTTTTTCTCACTGTCTGAAGATAAATCGGATGAAATTTCTCTTGTCTAGACATTTTTATAAATTATTTCTATTTGCTAAAAGCCAGAAAACTTAGCGAGAACATTTTTTAGAGATTTTGTTTTTACTTTGTATATTGTGTTTAAGCATTTAATTTAAGCAGGAAGGTCATTTACCTTGACACAATTTTTGATTGTTTTAATGTAACAAGTATTTATTATTCCTTATATCTCAATGATTTATTTATCATCTTGTATTTTATACACTGAACAAAGTTAGTGAAATTGAGGGATTTTTTTTGTTAAATTTGTGTTTTGGGCTCAGATCAGTCAGGTGCAAAATGCGTGAGAGACATTTTAAAACATACAATTTTGCTATATTCTAGTTTACCTTGTCTCTGCTGTAGAATATTGAATACCATCACATTATTAATAACAGTGATAAATGATAGATAATAGTGAATTAAAACATCATTTTTTTTGTTCAGTTGTATTGTTTTTATCTCCAAAGTGTGGTGTTGGAAAGTTTGGAAACTTGAAAATGCTTGAAATGAAATGAATTTTGCTATGGGAAAAGTGGACAAACCCTGTAAATATCAAAACATTGTACATGTTCTTCTTAACTAGGAAGTAATTGTTCTGGTGTAATCTATATCTGCAGGTACAAACACTCCACCAACTATCGCAGCAACACCTGTGTCAGCTATCCCGCCAGCATTAGGAGTGAATGGTTACAGCACCGTGCCAGCTCCCACCAATGGACAGCAAACAGAAACACTGTACACTAATGGAGTTCACCCATACCAAGGTAGCTTAATAAAGGAAGAGTATAGAACTGTAGATTATCATGTTAGTTGGATTCTTAATCTCTGCTGCTCTTATTGTTTTTACTCCAGCCCAGAGTCCAGCTGCAGCTTTGGACCCTCTTCAGCAAGCCTACGCAGGCATGCAGCACTACACAGGTTTGCATTAGCATAGATTTGTAAAATTCTTTCTCAAAGCACTTTATAAAGGGATAACGGCCAATTACACACAATCCAATTAATTAATTCAACCCAATTGATCCCAAATTCATTATTTCAGGTCAGTTTACCTCAAAGTCTTTGCATTCAAACTGAACCATCCTAATTCAATTCTTTTTATAGCAGCTCTTTTCATTCAGTTTGGTTAATTCCTTATTTATTTCATTCAATCAGATTGAGTCCAAATTCATCTCATTCAATACAGTTTAGGGCTGAGTGGTAAATCGATTTGATAATTGATTTTGCCGACAGGACAAACAATCATGCATGCTCACACTCATACCTAAGGTTCAAGTTTAGAAACACCAATTAACCAATTATAAATGCATATTTTTGGACTGTGGGAAGAAACCAATAACCTGGAGAGATGCATGGATGTGTTGTTTCCAGGTACTCTGACTCAAAATGGGTTTATTGGTTATCCTAAATTGCCTTTTTGTATGACTGTGTTCATGTATGAGTGCTTCTCCTGTCCTATCTGTATTGCCCTGTGATGAACAGAGAAAACCCATCCTATCGCCCAGTAACCACTGGAGATGGGCACCAACTCCTGTGACCTTACAAGGATAAGCATGTGTAGACAATGGATGGATGGATATTACACATACATTTGGGAATCTAGTCATGCACATGTAGTAATGTACCCATCTGCTCAAAGCGATGGTTCATACAGGAGATTAAATGAAGAACATTCAAGCAATGTCTCCTTAGTCTGGCTGTCAAGGGTGAAACATCTTCAAGGGTAATTGATTTTATGATTTATCTGAGTTCACAAAGACTCGGTTTATAGATGATGTTTATAACCAGGGATTGCAGCGATGATGCAATGTGTGCAAACCAGATTGGGATCAACAGTGTCTTTGTTCTGTAGACTTGCTCCGCTCTGTAGTTAATAGATTTCACCTTCAACAGGGAACCCCTCAGTTCAAAGGAAATGTCTCTATTGGGCACTCTCATGTTGCCACCTGTTGTTATTACCCAATAAGACGTTAATGCCCCCGTCTCTCTTCCAATAGCGGCGTATCCTGCTGCCTACGGATTGGTTGGGCAGCCGTTTCCCCAGCAGCCGACACTGGTTGCTCAGCAACACCAGCAGCCCCAGCAACAGCAGCAAAGAGAAGGTGATGTGACTTCCTGTCTTACTGGGGCCACACCCCTTTTGATAGTGAGCGTGTTTAGGGTTGTTTTCTGAAAGCGTGGGGTAATTTATGAGTCTTCGTTCTATGTGTGTGTCTGTGTCAGGTCCAGAAGGGTGTAACATCTTCATCTACCACCTGCCACAGGAGTTCAGTGACTCTGAGATGCTGCAGATGTTCCTGCCCTTTGGCAATGTCATATCGGCTAAAGTGTTCGTGGACCGAGCTACCAACCAGAGCAAATGTTTTGGTGAGACACACACAGGGTGGGGGAGCAGGGAGGGAAGGGGGAGAGCATGTTTACTAGAGCGAGGGAAGGACAAGTGAAAAAAACACAAAGGATGGCCTTCTGGAGGATAAGATACTGTCAATGTCTGCATCTAAACTAAGGTGAGAGAAAATAATAGATCTACCATGAATGTTATTTATCTCTTTTTTTAGGATTTGTGAGTTTTGACAACCCTGCCAGCGCTCAGGCTGCTATCCAGGCGATGAATGGCTTTCAGATTGGCATGAAAAGACTCAAAGTGCAGCTCAAAAGGCCCAAAGATGCCAACCGCCCATACTGAGTGACAGCGGAGAGAAGAACGAACAAATACGGAGAGGTGAGGTGGTGGTGAGGCGATAAAAGGTGAAATAAGATGACCTGCAGTATACTTCAGGAACAGAATAATGACAGTAAAAAGCTAACTGTTGATACATTTTTAAAAGGAAAAAAGCTTGACATTGCAGTAAATTTGCATTGGGTTACTCCTGAAAGCACCCTGTGTCAAGAAACGTGAAAATAATGAGATATTGTTTTCCTTTTTTTATTTTCTTTCACAATCTTATTTCTTCCCTGCTGTTTTGATCTTTTCCCGAAACGGCAACTTACCTCACCCAAGATCCTCCCGTCCAATCATATTTCACGAGGACCCCATCGCTATGGCAATGGTTGCCTAGTGACCGATAAAGCCCTGATCCCCCCTTCCTCTCGCATTGTTGTAAGTTGATTGGTTGGCCTGTGTTTGGGTTGCTGTGGCGATTTTATTGCCTGTGTTGGTTCTGTCACCTCGAGCAACCAGCCATGCGTTGACCTGCATGTCCTGTTGCTGTAGTGATCACAGACTGTGTTTGGTGCATTGTGACTTTATTTTGTATTGACCTGTGCACATACTGATCAATAACTATCTATAGCCAGGACTGCACTCAACTGATTCAACTGATCTGATTGGATATTTGATACACTTAATCACTTTATAGTAATCTATCTGAGAAATTCTGTAGCAAAGCTTGTTATTTTTTTTGCAGCTTTGTTTTTGATCAGTTTCTGTAGTGTTCTGTTTGGTGTCATTATTATTATTTGAACAAATGGTTTGGGTAAAATAGTGAGCGTGGACATCTATGTGTGCATATGTTTCTGTGTTACACTGTTAGCGTGTAATGCAGGACTGAATAATCTTCGTTGCATTGCCTTCTGCATTGAGGTGTCCATAGTTTTCCATAACAAACTGGTGGAGACGAGCACAGCAACAACACAGGGAACAAGAATTATGCTTTGATGGGGGAAAAATACATGTATTAGGATGTTGCAACATAAAATGGCAGGCCGTGATGGACAAGAGGACATGACATGTTTATGGTATGCAAAACTCCAAAATGTGGCTGCAAACTGATCCAACGCATGGGATATATATAAACAAGAAGAATTAGATCAAGTTATCTTTTTGATGGCTGTAGCGCTCTGTTTTCATGGGCGAGCATGCATTTTGTTGAGCTGTACTCTGATAGGCTGAGTTCATAATCTTGGATTGTGACTTTTTTACACTGTGATGCTGCACTTTAGTTTTCTTACTCCTCCATTTTTCTCTGAGACTTCTTTACATCTTTTATCACTGCTCCTGCTCTTTTTCTGTCTCTCTTATCTTCTTCTTCTCCACATTTTTCTCTCCTTCAAGTGTTGATCTGCTTCTTTCATCTCAACCTCCTTATACTATTCCTTCTGACTTGTGTTTTGGGGTGAAGGGTATGATGGTGTCATGGTGGAAGAACAAGTGCCTCTTGCTCATTGGAGAACAGCCTTCAAATATAGGAATTCTGGGAGAGTTTTTTTAAAATTTATTTAAGACTTAAAAACTTCAACATGGCTGCTGTCAGATCAAAGTGTGGAGGCATCAAAAGGATTTTCACTTTTATTTTTTTAAAACTTTGTGTAATATGCTATGCCTTGCAAAAGTAACCACACACTCAGACATCTTACACAATTTACTACATTGCAACCCAAAACACAATGTAGTGTTTACTTATGAAGAGGAAGGGAAACAAAACATAGTTTCTAAAAAAAAATCTTTACAAATAAAAATGTTAAAAGTGGGACTTTCAATTTGTTTTACCCCTAAAACAAAGTCCAGTGCAACCCGATGCTTTGTTCCAATTAGTTAATTGAGTCCACCTGTCTGTGATTTAATTCTCCTTTAAATCCAGATGTTCTGTGGAGAGAATGTTTTAATCCATGATCTAAAAATTGCATAGCTGCAATGGTTAAAACTAACACTGGTATGGTTTGTAAAAAAGAAACTAACACTGTACATCATCCTAAGCAATCACTAGGACAGCGTCATGCCTTAGCAGGGGCAAGGAAGCTGGTCAGTGTTTATTGGAAGATGGATGAAGCTAATTAAAGGTCAATCCTGGGGGAAAAAACAGATAAAGGCAACAAAAGACTTGAGACTTGGCAAATGCAGTCCAAGTTATGATGGTTTAAATCAGTTCCTATTCATGTGTTTGACTGACCAAACAAAGTCCAGACCTAGTGCAAATCTGGTGGAGACATACAGTACTTCTAAATTATTGCAGAGTATGGCTTATGTCTAATGTATACAAGTATAAATATAGCGATGCTCACCACACTTTTTCAAATGTTTTTTTATGAAAAATAACACAAATGTTCACTATTTGGTGCTGATCTGCCACATGACATCCTAGTAAAAAAATAAGGTTTGTGGCTGTAACGTCAGAAAATGTGACAATCAAATTAATCAAACTAAATTTTCTTTGTACAATTAAATAACAAGGCAGTTCAAAGTGTTTTAATACATGAAAACTCAAAAATCAACAATTGAAACATTACATTTTACCAAGTGCTGTCATTACCTATCAAAGCATTGGTTAGTATTTCACTTATGAAGGAACTCAGTGTTTCGACTGTTTTACAATGTTCCGTGGGTGTTAGTATTTTTGCAAGGCATTATATATTTAATGATTTAAAGGCTTCTATAAATGAATATATAGACAATGAAAATAATTAAAGCATTAAAACCTGCAGTTAGAGCATTTTTCTAATTATATTGTCACCCAGAATTTCTATACTGCTAATGCCAGAGAGTGATGCATGTTGTTGGTAGTGTTTGCTTGCCATGATCCGGGGCACCTAAGTGCAGCAGATGCTGAAAACACATAAATGCGAGTTCCCAGAGTTTCAAGAGCGCACACACACACATGCTTTCCTTAGAGACACACAGTTGAGGTCATACTAGGATGCATACCAGTAACTTACTGTAATTAAGTGCATGATCTGACCAGACACGGTATGTGTATATGTAAAAGCACCGTGATTTACTACTGTTGACATCTGCCAATGATGCTCTGAGACTGAAATTTTAAAAAGCTAGGAGCGTCCAAAGGTACAAAGGGGAGCAGCAAGTTTGTCTGTAGCTCCAGTGATTCCCAGACAGGAGTCTTGTTGGATGGATGGGGCATGTTTGACAAAATGTGAAGCTCAGAAACCCACGCAGAGCTCCAGTTTTCCTACAAATTTTAACAAAATCTTTAATTTTTTTTTCTCTATTCCTCTCTTCTCATTCATTTACCACTCCCTCTACCCTCCAACTCCTCTCACAGGCGACCTCTCAGAGTCCAACTGAAGGTGAAGTCCCAGGGTTCATTGTGCTTTCAGACTGTCTTCTACCTGTGAGCGTCTGCAGAGAGCTGCCACACAAACACACACTGACGTACACAGAGATACCCTTAATTGTGAACCTCAAAGCTGAAATGTATATAAAATGCACAAGACAAACACATGCCTGCTGACACTCACTCACACAGTTAACACAAATTAGGTATCCGTACAGCCAGAAGCTTGGTTTGACCAGTCTGTATGGAAAAGGGTATTTAGTACAACTAAGAGAACTCAGACCACATGAGTAGGAAAGGCACTGATAAAAAAAAAACAATGATATATCACTTCAATAGACTTTAACATGTCTATTCCATGTCTATTACGTGATAAATATAGAGGGATTGTTGTTTCATAATAAAAAAGAAAGAAAATACAAAAAAAGACGGCTAAATGAGTAGGTTAGAAAGACTTTGGAAAGGATCCTTATGAGCTGTATATAGTTTAGTTTACAAAGAGCAGCATTTAAAAAAAACAAGAAAACATGCAAAAAAGAATAATACTTTAGATAAAACACTGAACAGAACACTACAACATAACTATTATTATCATTATTATTCTTATTAATACAACTAGTAACATCATCATTCTTCATGAGAAAGCTATTACATTCCAAATTGTAAAATGGGGAAATCACAAACCTATTTTAAATTTCTACTTAGATTTTAGGTGAAACACAGGGGAGGGTGCGGGGTTGCACTTTTATTCGGGAGGTTTTAATAATTGAGCTATTTTTTATTTATTTATTTACTAATTTAACAATTATTTTGTTTATCGGGAGAAAATGTTTGAGTGGCAATGCAATATTTTGGTTTTAGGATTTTCTAGAGAAATACTTTTGAGAGCCTGTTTCTGTCAGACTCTTACAATCGAGTAATTATAATGTATCTATTAACTATTACAGCAATTATATTTATTTCTTATTTATTGAATCCTGTTTTTTGATCCACTCTTTTTAAGTTTAAATAAAAGGTATCATACTAAATGGCCTGCTGTCATTCGTGTCTTGTTTGTGTTTTTGGCAAAATCATGGGGGGAAATTTTTCAACTGTAGGTGACGTTTGTGACCAGAAGGGGGCGTATCTGGAGTGCACTAATTAAGAGGTTTGCATCTAATCTTCTGAACTCATTTATAACAAACTGTTTATCAGCAAAATTACACACTGCACTTGCTTTGTCTCTGAGAACACTATTGAAGTTGATTACCCAGTAGTTTCTAACCAAGATATAAACTACTGTTTATTTCTCTGGATAAGCTTATCTCAGTCTGCCGCAGTTTAAAAAACAAAGACCTGAATAACAGGGTGCAAGCCAAATGATGTTATTATAACTGAAAGCTGCAGATGAATTAAGTTGCATCATCCCAGTGCACACAATTTTTAATCTATTTTTGATGCATATGTTTAGGAAGATATAAACACTGCAAAAAGAATAAAAGATCTCTGAATCAATGGGACACTGGAATAAGACCAGTTGTAGTCTGCAAGGAAAGCATTTTCTCAATTCATACCATCAATGATCAGTTCATATTTACAGCTGTGTGCCAAGTCCGAAGTAGAAATCAAACAAGAATGACTGTTTTATCTGTTTCCTTGTAAAAACAGAAAAGAAATAACAGCATAATACAACAATCTAAGGAACATCAAGCTGCTCAGATATGATGCAACAGCAGCTTAACGTAGCTTGTCCTTCTGAACATAATGTGTCTATCTGGGAAAGCTGTTTTACAAGCTGCAGGGTATGTAGACCTTATGTCACTGTGCACTTTGAACAACCCTTCATGTGCTTCAATTTTAGGTCACAGGGAAAAGAGCTTTAGCTGGTAAAAGGAGCAGCTAAAGCTGAAATGTTCTTGATCTGTAATGGCAAACATTTAAATGGGTGTCACAGCATAATTCTGTAATATCACTGAAATAAAAGTGGACTTGAATGAAATGGAAAAGGGAAAAACTGGTTATTGAAAATAAATGTTATTTATGACGTAATCAAATCAATTTCTAACTTATTTCATCCTCTGTTGGTCATGTTTGAAGTAGTTAGTAAAACAAACAAACTTGAAAACAAAACAAAAAGAGGAAACAGTTTTGTGTATGTGTATGCATATATATATATATTTAGGTGTGGCATGAACAAAACTGAAGGTCCTAAGGAATTATTAAAGGAATGTTTAATGAATTGATACAAATTCATTGACTTTTAATATATATATATATATATATATATATATATATATATATATTTTAACTATG
This sequence comes from Xiphophorus couchianus, assembly GCF_001444195.1. Classification (NCBI taxonomy): domain Eukaryota; kingdom Metazoa; phylum Chordata; class Actinopteri; order Cyprinodontiformes; family Poeciliidae; genus Xiphophorus; species Xiphophorus couchianus. The sequence continues at coordinate 14,369,781 of NC_040230.1, read as the reverse complement.
TCTGCTTATTTAACTGTAAATGTTCCTTCTTTGAGCAATTTTGCTCAAGGAAGTGTGTTGTCTGACACACTTCTGCCAACAAAATTCATTGTATTGATTTGTTCAAACCATGACAATAAATAACGTTCTTTACCTAGAAATTGCAAAAACATTTCACGTTATGCTACTTATGAAAAGCAAAAAAAAATGGCATATTTTTAATTATTTTCTAATCAAATAAGCTCATTTAAAAGATGAATAAGGAAATGTTTTATGATAGCAATAGCATATAAAATGTTTTATTTAAACAATAAAATCAACCACTTTATTTAAAATAAAATACAAGCAAGACTTTGAATCTTTCAACTGATGGCGATATACACTGCCTGGCCAAAAAAAAAGTCGCCACCTGGATTTAACTAAGCAAATACTGTAGGTACAAGCCTCCTATTGGATAAGTACTGCATAGGCGATTATCTTTCAGCTGGCAATAAGTTATTTAACCCCAGCTGATGCAATGAGTAACTCCTCATTTCTTAAACAACCATGGCAAAAGACACATCCTGTGGTCGTGGAAAAGACGTTAGTCTGTTTAAGAAGGGTCAAATCATTGGCATGCATCAAGCAGAGAAAACATCTAAGGAGATTGCAGAAACTACTAGAATTGGGTTAAGAACTGTCCAACGCATCATTAAAAACTGGAAGGATGGTGGGGAACCATCGTTTTCCAGGAAGAAATGTGGTCGGAAAAAAATCCTGAATGATCGTAATCGGCGATTACTTAAACGTTTGGTCAAATCGAAGAAAAACAACAGCAGAACTCAGGAGTATGTTTAATTGTGAACGCAAAAGCATTTCCACACGCACAATGCGAAGGGAACTCAAGGGGTTGGGTTTGAACAGCTGTGTAGCCGTAAGAAAACCTCTAATCAGTAAGGCTAACCAGAAAAAAAGGCTTCAGTTTGCTAGGGAGCATAAAGATTGGACTCTGGAGGAATGGAAGAGGGTCATGTGGTCTGATGAGTCCAGATTTACCCTGTTCCAGAGTGATGGGCGCATCAGGGTAAGAAGAGAGGCAGGTGAAGTGATGCACCCATCATGCCTAGTGCCTACTGTACAAGCCTGTGGGGGCAGTGCTATGATCTGGGGTTGCTGCAGTTGGTCAGGTCTAGGTTCAGCAACATTGTGTGCCCAAAGAATGAGGTCAGCTGACTACCTGAATATACTGAATGACCAGGTTATTCCATCAATGGATTTTGTCTTCCCAAATGGAACGGGCATATTCCAAGATGACAATGCCAGGATTCATCGGGCTCACATTGTGAAAGAGTGGTTCAGGGAGCATGAGACATCTTTTTCACACATGGATTGGCCATCACAGAGTCCAGACCTTAACCCCATTGAGAATCTTTGGGATGTGCTGGAGAAGGCTTTGCGCAGTGGTCAGACTTTCCCATCATCAATACAAGATCTTGGTGAAAGATTAATGCAACACTGGATGGAAATAAATCTTGTGACACTGCAGAAGCTTATTGAAACAATGCCACAGCGAATGCGGGCTGTAATCAAAGCTAAAGGCGGTCCAACAAAATATTAGAGAGTGTGACCATTTTTTGGTGGCGACTTTTTTTTTGGCCAGGCAGTGTATTTAATAATGGTATCAAAACTAAGAGAAGAAACATTCACAAAAAATGAAAAAATAGATCAATAATAAAAATACTAAATAAATGGATGTACATTATGTATGTATAATAGTTATGGAATACAAAAAAAATTTTGATTATAATTATTCTTGACTCAAAATAATAGCTAAAGGTTCATTTAAAAATGGACTTAAAATCTAACGTATTTTTCGACAACTCTATAAAATTATGCGTCTTATGTTATTAGAAAGTGTTAAAATATTTCGGGAACAAATGAAGGAAACTGAACATAAAAAGGGCAAACTGTTTAATAAATGCACAGAGAAATCTCAAACAAAAGATGCGTAAAGGATTATATTTAACTCGCAATGAAATTTAATTTAAAAGTTGACTCAAGAATGAAAAATCTTATTTAAAATCTCTGGAAACAAGATACTAACGTAAAAATATGTCTCTTCAGTGTATTTATAAAAGTTATGCGTTTTAACAGTATACAATAGTAAAATTATTTTTTAGAAAATTATTTATAACGTAGTGATTAAAAACCCCGAAATACAGTAAAATGGCCATGGCTTGGAACCAGTGAGTAACTGGTACAGAAGTAAAACTTTCCTCGGTGTGGCAACAAAACGCGGACATGTCAGCCAAGCGTTCCCTCGTGCTCGGACGTCATCTGCGTCCCTCCCTCGGTCCCCGTTATCACTCCTCCCTCCGTTTGCCCGGATCCCAGTCCCTTCTCTCTCCAGCAGGCCCGACCCGCACATCTGTCCGGGCCGTACGCCCACGCACACTCTGCCGACCGCACACGAGAGCAGGGGGATGAAATTAGCGGGGACACGACGAGGGACAGAACAGCCTCTGGACGTTTGCTGGGAGAAAATCCGACCACTCTCATCGGAGCTCCTCGCGTATCTCCCAGTATGAAAGCTGGTTTCTAGATTTTCCCCAATCCGCAAAGAGAGAGAGAGAGAGAGAGAAAAAAATAAACAAATAACTGATTTCTATACTCCATGAAAACATGAAAAGACCAGCTCGGATCTTGAGCGGTTGCACCTTTCTGAGCTCAACCAGCCGGCTGGACACACGCCGTTAGGACCGTTAGGTTCACAGCCGGACAACCGCAACCCGGACTACGGAGGAGGAGAGGAAAGAAACTGCATTTATTTCCCGAGAAGGCCGAATTTTACAGTACTCAAATAAACAAAACGCCAAAGTAAGTACCGTTTCATTTTCATGTCGGCAAAGCAGTTAGCTGTTCGTTTATGTGTGTGAGCTGCGGCAGACTACGTTCTGCGTCCTGTTTCTGCTTAGACGTCATTACGCATTCATGTTGGAATCCGTTAATGCGACATAGCAGAACAGTTTTGTTTCATTTATTATAATTTTAAAAAGACATGAGAATTAATGTGTAAATGTGTTTGGAAAGGAGCCGTGAAGTTTCTAAGCGTTGCTGTTTAATGTAAGGAAATGATGACACTTGGCTCAGTGTTTGATCTATGCTAGCAAAGTTTGCCAACCAGACGAGATTATCTCAGCTAACACACACCTAGGTGGAATTTAGTAAAAGAGCTTGTACTGTTGTTGACTTTTACATGTAGGAGTTTTTATATCACACGTAATGATTAAATGGGCTTTGACTGGGACATATTTTCCAGCGTCACAGTTTTGAACAACAAAGTAGCCACCGTAAAGCTTGCTGCCCAGACTTTTCTGAAAACGCAACAAAGTCCACTTTTGATATAGTTTGTCACTTGTAGCAAAATGTTTCGTTGCAGTTTTTTTTTTCTTTTAGTGCTTTGCATTGAAAGAAAATAAGATCTTGATTCCCTTTGGAAAAACAAGGTTGGACTCTCAAATGACTTTGATGACATCACATAAGGCGGCTAATCACTAATCAGATCTCTTTTTTTGTGCTTGTATTGTTTTTTTTTTAAACCATTTCCATCCTTCAATAGGCCTGGCCTGATGTGAGATTATCACTGTATGACGCTGACTACTGCTGTTTAATTGGTATCTTAAGTCAGAGCTCCGATGTGAGAATGAGGACATGAGAGTAAAGCACCTCTAGTCTAATAGCTTGTAGTTTTGCTAACTACTCTTTGCAATACAGACAGATGATGTATTTGTCTTCATTTTATGCATACAAACACAAAATAAACATATTTAATAAATATACTTTACAGCATATTGCCACGTGCCACTGGTTTAATTGTCAATAAATAGTTTACTTGCAACTCTTAGTATAGATTACTTCCCCATTACCATATAGTCAATACACCAATTATTTTATATGTAGTGTAATTACGCTGCTAAATGGCAAATGTTAATATCATTTAACAATATTTTCACAGTTATTATAAATACATTTGAAGAGTAGAAATAATAGTTAAATCATCAAAAACAACAATCTCAACTAATACTGTCAGTTTTGGGTGTTGTTATTGTATAATATAAAAATTTTCCCACAGCTATAAACAACATCGATGTACGTAGGATGCAACATTTTTACAATATGCATGTCATCCAACGGGATGGAAAAAATCAAGTTGGAATATAAATAGATATGTGTCAGTGAAAGTTCCTAAAGCGATCGTTGTCTTTATCTGGTTTAGCTTCTCCATCCACAGCAGCATCAGTCAAGACTTTGGAGTCTAAAGAGCTTCCAAATAAAATGTTCGTCCAATGCTTCACAATCAGTGGAAATCTGTAAATGTAGCTTGTCTGCTATGTTGTCCAACAATGCTGGCTGATCTGCTCAGTTCTTGTGCCTCCTGTGATGTAATTGACCCAAATAAACATTAGCAGGAGGTGGTTTTTGGTCTATTGCTAGGAAACCTTCCATTTTGCTAAATCCTGCTGTGAACATTCTGACTTTATTGCCCAGTTGTGTTTTATTTTCTGGAGGTGACAGTCAGTTCTCCCATTCACCCTTTCATAGCAACGCTATCTCAGTTCATATCTCACAGTGGAAGCAGGAAGTAGCCCAACCCTTACTGGTTTGATTAGGACTACTAATCCATTGCTTTTCAATAGAGCCAAGAAGCCCAAATGGGAATCAAAGCCAAAGTAGAAGTTGCTGGAGCATTGCAATGAGAAAATTAAGGTATGACTGAAGAAAATGTGGATTAAAAGCAACCCGACACTCAACAATAATTTTCAATCGGACATTTTTAAACACTAATAAAATAGATTCACAGTTCTCTTAATCCCTACAAGAGAAATTAGTGTGTGCAGGTAGCACCTATAATCACAAAAACTAGCACACCAAGAATACAGTACCATAAAACACAATGGTACTTGTGGTATTTATAAATGCACATGGTCAGCAGGAGGTGTTGTGCTGCCTTGTTGCAGCAGGAGTGAAGGCTCTCTTGCACTTTTGTTCTACAACACAGACAGAGGTATTATTACTATTGTGAATGATTCTCTGAGCTGTCAGAGAATACTTTTACGCATCTTCTTCAAATCTTAATCGAAACTTGTGTTGTATTTTACCACTCCTACAACGCCTGTTTATGTTGGATTACATCAATAGGTGATGGACCAACTTATTACCTTTTTGGTTTGTAAAGGCCTTTTTCTCTGACCCACTTTGAGTCACAAATAAATTACATAGAGGTGAGGGACAAGTGCTTTGATGCATGAGTAAGAATAACTTTTATAACTCGTTCATTTGTTGTATTTCATTGACGGAAAATCAGAATGGGAACGACAGACCTGGAAAACCGCAGTAGTCTAAAAAAGTCTAAGTTTCCTTAAATGAGCTTCAGCAGTTGGTGATTCATTCATGAAACCTATTTCCTTAGTCCTAATATGTGACAATGTGTTTGTAAATGATTCATTCTGACAAAAATTCTGCGTTGAAGTCAAGATGAGTCAGTCGAGTTAAATCACATGTGTCAAACTCAAGGCCCAGGGGCCAAATCTGGCCCCCTGTAGCTTTTTATATGGCCCTTTAGCTTCCAATTTACATCAGTTAGTTTGCAAAATTCACACAAAATCAACAAATCCCCACATTTTTTTCTGATTTTTACTGCAATTATTCCTTGAAATTGGTCAAAAACATTGGGTTTAAGTGACTGCTGCCTCAGCCTTACCTGATGTAAAGTTATAGTCCATGACTGATGCGACGATTGATGAAAAGTGACTTTTAACACCATACATTAGCGCAGATATCATAAAAATTCCTTACAAATATTTCTAAAGTAGCGCCAGAAAATCTGTGATTTTAATTCCAAAAAAACCCCAAAACACACAAAAACAATACAAAATCCTGGATGGGCTGATCAGTATGAAAAGACATTAAATATTATTTAATTTTAAAAACGCTTATTGAATACTGCAAAATATCAATAACAGCTATTTATTGATATTTTAACAATTTAGTGGGTTTTATCAATACATTCTGGCCCTTAAAGTACATTCAGATTTTTGATGTGGCCCAAAATGAAAATGAATTTGGCAAGCCTGAGTTAAATACTTTAACCTGAGACCTAAAAAAGCAACTTGAACATTGATCTGTCTGTGATTGCGTCTTCCTTTTTGACTGTTTTCAGTGAGTAATCGGTGCTTTAGTAGAACTTGGTGGAATTTGGTCTCCGCTGAATGAGCAAAACTAATCACAAAAAGGTAAATGTAATCATGGCCTTTCATCCACTGAGGTGAATCATTCCAGCATGACAGTGCCTCCTGAACGGACCCTTTCACAGCAGCACGCTGACTGATTGACCTCCAACATTAATAATTCATGAGAGTCACAGATCAGTGTCACAAAAACCTGACTTTTTTGTGATGCTTACCCACAACACAGCAGAGAAGATAACAAAAAATGAAACAACTCAATAAACTGTCTGCTTTGGGATGATGAAACACAGATTGCCACTTACATACTGAGATTACCTTTTGATGGAATTTTTCTAAGCGAAATAATCTCCATGTTTTTCGAGTTACTTTCCCAAAGAATTCCTAAAATGTGGGGGATGTGTGTTGATCATTTATCCTTGCTGGAAATTGCTTAAAGCATGACCTGAGTTAGGGCTAACAAACCATGTGCAGCAGAGAGCATGCCCTTTACTCCGCCTGTTACTCAAATGCATTTTGCTGCATAGAAATACTAAATATTCACATTTTAAAAGCTTTGAAATGACAGTTTGTACCTTGACTGTATAGGTGATACTGCAATCGTTAGACTAAAATCTCAATTTCAATCTGCACAGACATCACTACATGCTTTAAAAACAAACCAATCACAATCTCATGGGCTATAAAAATTATCCTAATATTTATAGTCATTGCAAGTTAATGACCTGTGCTGTTATTTATGGTTCCCATTTATGAAGCAACTAATAAGGTTCTATGCAGCTTTTATTTATTTATTTATTTATTTTTTACATCTAGTTTCATTAAGTTCAGTTTATTGATATTTAGCATCTGTTTGCACCTGAACAGTTCTATCGAATTTATGTAAAAGAACTTGTATTTTTCACTAAACACCCTCATTATGTGTACTGTATATGTAGTGGCTTTTTAAATCGGCTTTAAACACAGGAGAGCAGCAGGAGCCAATACAGGGTTCAGTTTAATGCCAGTGAAAATCTGACAGGAACTCAAACCATCTTCATGTCAACCTGACTGTGAGCAACATGGTGATAGTAGATCATTAAGGATTTAATATCATCTATATAGTAGAGAAGTTGTTCTCTCCATTGCTGTTTGATGTTTGTGCACAAATGCATCAGTTTGTAAAATAGCTTTTGTGTTACAAACTTATCTGAGTGGTTCTGGATGGTCAGGTTGAAGTGGTCTGAGGCTGAGCGGACTTTGAGTCTTTAATATTTCAACATGTTTATTCAACAAAAGTTAGCTCTCGCTGGTAACTTATTAAAATCTGACTAGAAATGTAGACTGTAATGGCCTATCATACATCGTATTGTTACTGATACAGCTGTAAATGTACTTAGGGGATTTGTGATATAAAAGCTCTGGGTTGGTTTTACTTAGAAAGTATTAGATGCTTAGTTTCTCTGCATGAGAAGACATAGTATTCATCTTTTTAAAATATATTATTTCAAGAACAAAAACAGGAAATGCATTGTAATTTATAGATGTATTCTGACATGTTACCTCAGTGACACAGCTTTGCACTAAATATTTAAAGTTTTGACATACCTATGACTCACTAAAGATCCATATGTGAAGGATTAAACCAGCACAAAAAGAGTTAAATTAAAATTAATCACATTTACTGTATATAAACATTTATCTTTGGGACATTTTCTGACAGCAAAAAGCTCGAAGTGATCAGAGGTGTTACCTCAACAACAGCTCTTATAAAGCGACTACCCTGACCAAATCACACAATAACCCTTCCTCTCAAATCTGCTCAGCTCTTCTCTCTTCAGCTGCAGGTGTAAGGTCTGTAACCCACTGCTTGAAGGAACTAACCCTCTACCTGGATTCACAAACATCCCTGTTCAACAAATAGTTACTTATCATGAAACACTGGAATAACGTAACATTTGCTTAAAATGTCAAAATTAAAACGTGAACCTGACTACAAAGTATCGTTTCATTCACATTTATAACAACTTTCATTCAGACTGATTATATTTATATAACTATATTTGAAGATTATTAAAAGTCTGCTATTTTAGAACAACTTTGAAACACAGTATTTGTTTTTGTCAGCATATCGTCAGTACATTACTGGAAACGGAAATACATTAAGGTACAGCTGGCTGTAAATTTTTGTTTTTCCATTACAGGCGTAACAATAATGTGTTGTGCTGGCCTGATAAGTGATTTCACAACCCATATTGGTATATTAAGTGACATGTGGTTATGTAATAGAAATTAGTGAGAACTGATCATGCTTCTTGAAGGAGTGTCCCGTTTCTCTGTAGAGCATTTGAACCACTTCCTGAATCCAGTACCAGGGGAAGGAGGAGGGCTAATGGTGGGCATAAACCCAGGAAATGGCATTCAGCTGAATGACACTGGACATCTCTGCTGTAATCTGTTTAGTTATTGGCAATTTATTGGTTCATGTTTTTGTTGTGCTCTCTTGAAAGCTTGTCTTGCATCAATCTCCTAGTTCCTGTGTTGTTCTGTTATTGGACTGTTAACCCTGATGGTGTTGGTCTCTCTCATGAATCTGTCTGCTGTATATTCCTCTAATGGTTGCCTAATGCTGTGGTTTGTATGATTCAGCCTCCAAAGTGAGCATCCTAAATGTGGTTGGATGTGAGTTGTACAACACAGCTGGTACGGTAGTAGTGAGTCACAGTCAGAGCACAGTGTTAGTCTTATGACTTATAGTTCCCCTGACCTGCTCAGCTGAATGCCTTCCAATACTTATTTGACTGTAAAGCACCAGATGATTTTCGGAACCAGTGGGAGTGAGTGGGGACGGAGTGGAGTGAATCCTCTGTTTGGTGCCAGCGTGTTTACATTCTCTAAATATTCCTGGACTTTGTACCACACTCCCCTCGGATCTGTTTAGGTTCTTCTAACTTTTGTCTGATGCTTTTTTATCAGAATAAGCATTATAGGCGTATAAACCCCAGGATTCAGGAATATCTGGAATGACATTCAGCCAGCTTGATGTGAAATCACTGTTTACAGTCACTGAACGCTTGCAATGTATAGTGTGGAAGAGAAAGTCTGTCTGACAGAGAGAGGGAGAACGCCTTGCTCCCTCCCCCGCTGGAGGCATTCTTTACTTTTATTGGACCTTTGAAATGGTCAGAGTCTGGTCATGTGATCTGTTAGACCAATGGCATATGGTTTTTGGGAAGCCGTGGGGGGAGAACTGCTTAAACATGCTGAATTCACTGGATGACCTAAACAAGCAACCCTAAAAATATTCTCCTGGCGTCTGCAAAATGCTAAAATGTTGCAATGCTTCCGGACGGTGTGACTTTTTAAACATTTTTCTTGGCTTCATTGTATATTTGTCAACTTTTCTTGCTCACTTTGTGGCGTGTTTGTCCAGCTTGTTACATTTAATTGTGTCCAACTCACTTTGTAGGAGTTTTGTAGTCTTTCGTCTCTATCACTTCCGCACATCAAACAGCCTTTGGACCGCTGATTTTTACTTGTCTTATTTAGGTTCGACTGCGAGAAACCTTTTTCTGTGGCTATATTTGCACACAAATGCATTATGCATGACCATCAAAAGTCAGATGTTGAATCTCTGAAGTGGAAGAACTGGCAAAATAATAGGGAAAAATCTACCAGCCTCCCCATTCTCCACCAACTGTGCTGAAGGGAGACAAAGAGAAAAAAAAAGGGGGGTAGCGCAGCGTTTTTGCAACAGGATAGAGGGATTGTGATGACTGACATGACTCTATGTGGAAAACAACACTCACTCACCTTCAACAGCAGTAGCCAGATCAGAAGAATCAGCTTTATTATTATTATTATATGTATGTAAATTGAGAAACGAATTAATTTAGCTAAAAGTCAAAAATATTCAGATATGTTGATATTGCATTTATGTGTTTTGTGTCTTTACATAGTCAACGTTTCTTTTCTGCTATCCATTAATGCATTTTTATTCCCTATTTTAAATATGTCAAACTGAAGGCCCGGGAGCCAAATCTGGCCCTCTGTAGTTTTTATATGGCCCTCTAGACTCCAGAGCAGGGGTGGGCAATCCTGGTCCTCGAGGGCCGATGTCCTGCAACTCTTGCAAGTCTCCCTGGTCCAACACACTTGAATCCAGCAGCTGAATCACCTCCCAAGTGCAGTCAGGTTCTCCAGAGTCCTGCTAATGACCTCATTATTTGACTCAGGTGTGTTGAAGTGGAGATGCATCTAAAAGTTGCAGGAGTCCGGCCCTCGAGGCCTGGAGTTGCCCACCCCTGCTCCAGAGGGACGCATAAATAGAACCATGAAGATAACAGTTGTGTGCTCAAATATTATTTTATCAATTACATCAAAGCAGTTTTATATATTTTGCATAATTTTGAGATTATTGCAAATTTTCTGCAAAAAAGGTTGAAAATATTGGAGTTATGCGGCTGCTTACTTTCTTACTACTGCTACACTGCTGCCTCAGCCTTACTTGATATCAAGTTATAGTCTGTGTTTAAAGTGGAGAGTAACAAAAAGTCATATTTACCATCTTCCATAAGTGCAAAATTTATTTTAAATGACTAAATTAGATCCACAAAATCAGCCATTTTCACTGCAAAAAATAAAAACGATATTGAAATCCTGGAAGGACCGATGATTGTGAAAACATTACTTCATTTTAAGAGGTACTTATCGAAGGCAGAGACAGCTCTTTATTAATATTTTAACAGTTTGTTGATGGGTTTTATCAACACATTCAGGCACAATCGGCCCTTTGAGAACATTCATGATCTTGACATGGCCCCTAAAAGAAAACTAGTTTGGCACTCCTGCCCTATCAATAACATTATGTGTGTTATTGGGCGTGTTATGACAATAAGAGCAGTAGAAATGTTTCTGCCTCTCTGAGCCAAAGGGGGAATCCTCCTTGATTACTGGCAGCAGCAGCAGCAGCAGGGTGGGGATGGGAGTGGAAGCCAGGCGGTTACACGGCTTTGGCATTTGCAGCTGCAGGAGTGGGAGTTGCTGTAGCTCTGTAAGGGGACTCCGCTGACAGCGTGCGTAACGGTGCCCCCACTCGCTCTGCTCTTATAGATGAGTTATGACTCACATCCCACAGATGTATCTTCTCCCTTTACAGCCAGCCTTTTACTCTCTGCCACTCCCTGAACATAGCAGCAAAAGTACTCATCATAACGTCAGAGAAAGAAGCAGCGATCACAGATGACTCCATTTACGAGTTCATCGTGGAGGTGTGAAGGAAAAACATTCGCTCATCCCTTAGGTGGATCTTCAAAGGTCGATGGCGAGCCGCCTGTGCTCCGTTATATGCATTAGGAAATATGTACATGCTCCCTGTGAGCATCAAATAAAACCAAAATTAAGCCACTGTATTTTCACCATTTGTTTCTGAATGACGATTTTACTTGTCATTTACTACATGTCTCTAAGCTTAATTGATTTATATTTGCAGGCTGATAAAGCTGTAAGGGTGGTGCCGAGTCCTGGTGCGTCAGGATGCTGGTGGAGCTGAGCGAGTGGTTCTGGCAAGAGCGGCTGTGGTTTCCGGAGGGTCTGGGCTGGGCTGACCTGGAGGATCGGGATGGACGAGTTTACGCAAAGGGCCGTGATTTATGGGTGGCACTTCCCATTGCGCTGGTATTCCTCATTATCCGGCAAATCTTTGAAAGGTCGGTCCGTTTTTCACTCTGTCCTGTGGCCTACCTGTGACCCTCAGCTGTGTTTAATTTAAACATTTACTTTCTCCGTGTTCACACATTTATCCCTGTCTTCCTCTTTTGTTGTTCTTTTACCTTCTACCTTCTCCTTGCTTTGTCCTTGACTTTCTTGGTCGACTATCTCTTCTTCCATCTACAACATAAAACAGTATTTATATCCCACGCAGTCATATATTTCACTTGCTTATGCTTGTCAAGTCACTATTAATTATTATTTTCATTATATTTATCTTTTGTTACCTTCCCTCTCACCTTCTCTAACGTTGGGAAATGTGATAAGAGAAACAGAAAAGAAGACAGTTTTGCATAAACATTTGCATAAACCTACAGTGACAAAAAAGCTGCTGCTCACAGTTGCTAATAAATGTGCAATGTTTTTCATTATGAAACATACTTTTTTGTCAGACATCCCCTAATTCCCAACTACTAGATTATTTTTTCCAGCTCCATTTACATAGATCCCGATGTTTCAGAAATAACATGAATTAAAATCTTATTTAGAATAAAAATGAAGACAAGCAAAAACAGCATTTATTTTTATTAGCTAGTTATTCTTTTTATGCCTTTCTAGATTCCTGCACAGTCTGAAAAATATGATCTTATTGTTTAAAAGTTGGATCCAGTCAGCCTTTTGTTAATCCTTAATAACCTTCTTCTTGTGGTTTCAGGTTCTATATATAACTTTTCTATTTATATATTAAAAATTTGCTGTTTTGAGACTTATGTACATATTAGGGGAGAAAACATATTGTCATTGACCCTTGAGGACCTTTAACATTAAAATGAAAACGTGTTTCAAAGGAAACAGTTTTCTTTTTCAATTCTTCTTTGGAAAAGCTATGCTAAATATTTTTTACTTTTGATTTTGATCTTTAGGCTCCTCTAGCTTGAGCTTAGAAAAGGGTAAAAATCCTCATTGTTTGTTAGATAAAGCATTAGCTTTTATCTGTGAGGTGTGGAAGACAATCTTTTCTACTTCCGTCTTTTGTTATGTTGCCAGATATTTATTGAATGTAGTTAATTAGTTTCCAGAGATACTGTGTAAACATCCTGTACCTCCAGTACACATCCTGTATAGTACCGCACTTTCATTTTGTCATCTGTGGGTTAGGGTTCAATTTTAGATTGATTTTCATTCATTTTACCTATTTCTCCTAAAAATGTCCTTCCTTTTTAATCCCTTGTTCAATCCCAGGACAGTGGCGACACCTCTGGCCTCTCTACTCGGTGTGAAAGAGACGGTTCGGCTCAAAGCTCCTCACATCCCCTCCCTCGAGTCCTACTACTTTAGAGTGACCAAAAACCCAACACAGGTAACTCTCATGACACTGAGAGCGCTGTAGGATGTAAAGTACCGGAAAATGCCAAAAATCAAACCTTTTTTTATTGGTTCAGTCTTCAGTAGCAAGCCTTTGCAAACAGACGGGTTATTCAGAAAGACAAGTGCAGCGGTGGTTCAGACGGAGGAGGAACCAGGACCGACCAAGTTTGCTCAAGAAGTTCCGAGAAGCCAGGTAAAAACACGCACATGCTCTTTTCTAGATACATCAGTGTTCTTAAGTGTCTATTCGGATTTAGGGCTGATAAAATAGTAAGCATTTGATAAATACTTCCAAAAACTTTTTTCACATCTAATGTGACATATCTCCTATGCGATTCAGGTGCGTAACCTGGTTGCAGAGGTGTGTTCAACCTCAGACTAACACTATATTGAAGCAACTTTTGATTCATATCCAACATTCAACATACTAAAATTCACAAGTGAGGTCAACTGTTGAGGAAATAAAGTTCTTATTTGTATTCTTTAGCTAAGCTGTCGTTAGCAGGAGCAAAATTGTACAACGTTATCTGTCAAGATAAAAGTTGTAAGAATTCATTTTTTTTAATTTAATGATGCCACATTTTTATGTGGCACAAAAACAAAAAAACTGAACTAAATATAAACGTCCTTTTATAAGCCAGAGTTGGCAAATATTACTAAATCATGATGTGATTGGCTGATAACCTCCTGGCAAAGAAAACTGAATCCTGTTTTTAAATCACAAAGTGCTAAAACAAATGATTTGTTTAAGGATGCCAGTTTATTGAGGTTTTTTATTTGTTCAATATTTTAATTGCTCTTAATATGTGTACAATTAAAGGTGGAGGAAACTCAGAGGTGATTGATCAGAGTTTCTATGACCTGACATTTTAATAACAGTAGGTAAACTTTGGAGCCCAGCTGTGTGACATGAAGCAGGTTAAAACAACCATTGACCTTAAGCTAACCCACTGCATATACAAACAAATTTCTGGTTTTAAAAATGAACCCTCTATTTTTAACTTACACTCAGAACCGTGCCAGTCTGCCTTTCTGGCCCGGTTCTCCACAAGCATTTCCAGCTATAAACATGTCTACTACACGGCCTAAGCTGTGTCAGGGACTCTGTCATCGCTTTAGCTGTATTTCTGTTTGCATGTGAGTTATATCCAAGCTGCGGACGATTCGTCTGGTTTTGTGCAGGCGGGGGCACGTGACTGGATGTTTGTCCCTGCCTGGTTATGGTGTGTCTTTCACTGTGTTGGTTGCAACATAAGGACATTATTTCTTTTCAATCAACCCATTGTGTGCGTGCGGACAACAGGGTTTCTGTCTTTCCTGCTTCCCCTCAGCTGATGTGTCCCCTCACTCTCTCACTGTCCTTTTCTCACTGTGCTTCTGCTGCTCTCTTGCTGCTCCAGCTTTCTGTCTGAAGCCTTTTCACCACACCTGTGTGATTGAGCAAAGGGAGCTGTGACCTCCCTCCATCTCTGAAGCAGGATGTTAACAGCTCCCTCTTTTGTCTGGTATTTCTGCCGTTTGATCAACATTTGTTCAGCTTTGTTTTTTTGTGAGTCATTGTTGAACATCAATGATGTATTTCATCAGATTTTTCCCATGTGTGTAAACTAAGGATGAATTCACACAGCCCTGTTTAGCTCGTTTTAATCAAACTCGAGTTCGTTTGTCTACTTAGTCTGATTTGTTTGGGAAGGGGTGAATGCTCAATCAAACTCTGATGCAAACAGGTTTTAGCTCGAAGAAAGTGAACTCTGGTGAGGTTTTGAAAGCATATGTGGATGCAAGCAGACTGGAGGCCACTTCAAAAGCAGGACTCAAACTATAGCGCATTGCATTCTGGGTAAATACAGTCAAAACAAACGCTAGCCTGCTCCAGCAGGAGAAATGACTCGTGTTTTTTTTTTGTTACTAAAACAAAGTTAAATCCTTCAATGACTAAAATCTGATGCCACTTTATTTTTGTTTTATATTTTTGCAAAGAAAGATGTTGCTCTCATGTCTTCTTTTTGTGTTGTTCTCTTCAGTGGTTCTTTGTGCAGCGCACCCACAGGCGAGCAGGTGAACAGGTTTTCCAAACCGTTTGATTTGGGAAAACGAACTGCACCAGCTGAGAATGTGACAAAAGTTGCAGTTTTGGTGTGAAAACACCTTAATTATGCGTTTCCTGATAGATGAGTTACTAAACATCTTTTTCTCGACTGACTGAAGAGAAAATGTGTATGTGTTTGTTCTCTTGCAGTTGGAGATTTACCTTTTACCTTCTTGCTTTCATTGCTGGCCTGGCCTCCCTCATCGATGTGAGTACTGCCTCTTCTCTTCATACAAACTCACACACAGTCTCATCCATCATATGCTCCCGTTGCTGTAACTTGTATATTTCTGTAGCTGCCTGCTCTTTTTGCTCCGATAACTTTGCCTCTCTGTAGAGACGAAGCCCTGACTCATCCCGGTGCTGAGTCAGTGGATATAAATACACCTGCTGATTTCTGCTGTCTCATTATCCCGTCCCGTTTCTCCTTCCAGAAACCTTGGCTGTATGACACGAAGGAGATGTGGCAAGGCTTTCCTGTGCTGGTACGTCTCTGGGAGGGATGAGAATAACAAATGCATCAGATTACTGACTCAAACTATCCAGCATAAATACAAAATAGCCATTAAATGATTGTGTAGTGATGAATTATAGTCATAAACTGGGAATAAAGGTAAAATATTGAGATTATTTTGGAAATAATTTGCTCCTTACAGATTTCGTCTGTAGATTTTGTTGTTTTTTTTGTGACACGTATATGTTTTGGATCATTAAACAAATGTCACTGTCACACCAAAATAGCCTGAAAAAACACAGAAACTATTTTCAGTTGATGATTTGATTTATTAAGGGAATAAAACAATCCAAACTATAACCTGTTACCTGTACCTATGTTAAACGGTAAATGCATCTTTAATCTAATAACTTTCCAGGAGCTGCTTGCAACGAGGAAACGTTTGTTAGATCGTTCTGAAGATATTTAGTCCTACTTTCATGTACTTTCATTCACTATTTAAGCATTTAAAAATACAGATGACTGTAGAATACATTTTCTGATTCATCATTGGGATAATTATCTATTATTACATTTAATTTTAGATGAAATTTCTGTCTCTGTTAAGGGACCTGAAAGCAAATTGTTTCCTTACATCTGTTAAAATCCTTACAAAAAAGTACATTTGAATTAGGAAGTAGTTAAAAAAGGGCTAATGCATTCCTTATTATCTGTAATCTAATTCTTACAGTCTGAATTTATATTAGCCCATGAATTTTAGGTATTAAAGACATCTCTCTTGTTCAGACTCTGCTGCCATCTCAGTATTGGTACTACATGATCGAGCTGGGGTTCTACGGCTCTCTGCTCTTCAGCGTGGCTTCTGACGTCAAACGTAAAGTAAGTGAATTTATTTCAGCAGCAGTTTTCTCTTCTGAGAACAAATGAAGTACACTGCAAGAAACTGTCTACTTGCACAGGGTTTCCCAAACATTTCAGCACTGGATCAATAAAGTAAGAGTGGCACAAACATGCGACCCGAACTATTTGTCAAATAAACAAGATTTCCATTTGAAATCTGGAGATGATCTCAAGATTCTGGTTTTGGTGATTTGCAACCCTCTGTGGAGTCCAGACACCAACAAATACTTAAAGTTAGAATTAATGTTGCAGGTTCTTGTAGCATAACTTGTAATATTCGTTTTCTTTTTGTGTGCTGCTATTACATTATGTTCAGAGAAAATCTCTGTAACCTTTGAATGATCTGAGCTGTGACACATCTGTGGACTGTGGGTGGACATTAGACTGTTGTGACACGTGTGTTTTTCTGTGTTTTTGCTGGACTATGCTCTGCCTGCTCAGCTGTGCAGAGCAGAGAAAAAAGTCTTGCAAAAGAGGCACAGCGTGTTCCTCTAACACCACACGTCTAACCGGGGCTCTGAAACCTTCGGCTCTGACATTTCAGTGGCTATTTAAACCCTTCTTAAAGTAGAGACTTTTAATAAGTCTGGCTTAAAACAACAAAGAACCAATTCATGTTGTTAAATGTAGATATAACAGTTAGCAGTTTATGTTTTTTATTTCATGGAATAATTTCATTGGATTTCCACAACAGACTGACAGCAATAGCACCAGCAATATATGTTAAGATCTATTATTATTGACTTTAGGTCGGAAACTGTGTGCTTTTTTGTTTACATCATTTTTCACAACTATTAATATCCCATAGCATTAAGATTTTTGCTGGACTTTAATACTTTTATTTATTTTAGATTAAAAAATAGATATAAAATGATGTATTAAAAATGGCAGTAAATTTAATCTATTAGATTAAATAGATTAATCTATTTTATAATTTTTTTTTATTTTAATTAATTAATTAAAATCCTAAAATTATTTTATTTACTAAAACAATAATTTTAAGTAAAATCACTATTTCACTAAAATGAATAATTTGTCCCTTTTCATAAGGTCATGTAACATTTGCGACTCTGAGAGTTTTATTCAATAGTGCTTTGTGTTGTAAAGGCTGCAGATCCCTGGTCTAGTCTGAGATAATCTTAACCAGGATTTTAACTCTAAACCCAACAACTTTTTAACATGCAACACACATTTAAATGTTTCCTCCTCTCATGACCTGAGCGAATCATTTCCCTGCTTTCCCTTTAGGACTTTAAAGAGCAGATAGTTCATCACGTAGCGACAATCCTCCTCATCAGCTTCTCCTGGTGTGTGAACTACATCCGTGCTGGAACTCTAATCATGCTGGTTCACGACTCCTCCGATTACTTCCTCGAGGTAAATGGCTCTCACTGGATTATTTTTGAATGTCAGACAACATTTTACCTCCAGTGTTTCATCACTACCCCATGGCTTAATTTTCAATGTGATAAAGGTCTGCACCGACTGGAAACACGTAGATTTATTTGATCATTTTCCAGGTTAAACAAAGTCTTGAATTTTAACAATGAAAAAAAAAAAACCTTTTTAAATACCTTAATTTCATAGTGATGGATACTACAATCTAGAAGTTTATGAGATTTTCTTTTTAAAGATTGAGGATAGCCCATAATATCAGATTAGAAGTGAACCACAGCATCGTGTTGTTGCTTTGTGAACAAAGAAGTAGTAAAACCTGACTTTAGTAAATGTTTTCTACTTAAATGCCCATAATGTTGTACAAACACACAGAAAAATGTAGAAATGTGAAAATTTGGAACCCTGATAATAGACAGGAACCACATCTAATATACTAAAATCTTATGCGCTAATTTTATTTATGTGCCACTTCCACCCAGAGGATTATTTGATGCAAAGAAGCCGACACTGCCACCTGGTGTTTGAAAACATGCAATTAAGTTTTATTTGCTTTTAAAGAGATTAGCAATAATCATTTGTCTCATTTGTATCCGTTTGTTTGTAAATCATTCTTTTTCCTTTGACAGTCTGCTAAGATGTTCAACTATGCTGGGTGGAGAAACGCCTGTAACTACATCTTCATCGTTTTTGCTGCAGTATTTATCGTCACACGCCTCATTTTTTTCCCCATCTGGTACAAACGCACACACACTTACACACATTTTTGATCTTTAGTATAAGTGCAGAGCACCTCTCTTAGATTAATGTAGACTTTGGGTATATTCAAAAACAGTATTTAATAGATAAAAATGAGACAACATTAAGACTGAAAAGTAAAAGACGAAAAGATTAAAACTCATCACACATTTTAATCAGCTGAATGTTGTTTTCCTCTGTGCCTCATTCCCTCCTCCCTGATCCTCTCTGTGTGTTTCAGGATCATTTACTGGACCTGGGTTTACCCAGTGACCATCTACCCGCCTTTCTTCGGCTACTACTTTTTCAACGGCCTGCTTATGGTTCTGCAGTGTCTCCATATCTTCTGGGCCGTTCTCATCATCCGCATAGCAATCCGCTTCCTGACCAACAACGTAAGGAAAACATATATGTAGATACGCAGCTTTTATTTTCTAAAAAATATTCAGATTTACTGTGCTTCCTGTTTATGGAAATGTAAGAAACGGTAAATGCAGGGAGAAAAAGAAAGATGTAATTATTGTGATGTTGATTATTGTGAAATAGTTTCTGAAATTTGGAGTGCACACTATCAGTGTAAGAAACATTTTCATTAAACCGCTGCTTGCTTTACTGTGCACTATGTGAAGCTGCTGTATGATTGGAATATGCAGAATTCACTTATTCAGGTTAGGACATTAGCTTCTCTGTTTTGCCTTGCAGTTCTGTTCAAATGCTGCTTTCAAGGCTGATGCACTTCTAAGATGGAGGTGGTCAGATTAGGATCACAAGATAGAGCCACCATAGAGGAAGAGGCTGAGCACAGAGTGCTGCTGTCACTTCTCTCTTATTGCAGCACGGCTTGACTGAGTAAAAGTGCACAGTGACATAGCAGAAGGCCTGTCACTGTTAGAGGAGCAGCCTTTTGCACTTGGATACAGTAGACAAACCCAAATATATCATCAGTTCCGGTTTATTGCAAAGCTAGGTTTCTTATTAACTTGTGTTGTTCCATATTTCACACTATATAGATATATATAAAAGTTTATTTTAGACAAATTTGTCTAGTTCTTTTGAATTTATTGTGGAATTTCTTCCTAATAAAAAAGGAATGTGGACAAGTAAATGAAAATAGAAGAAATGTAAGACTAAAAACACATCTAGAGCTGATAAATAGGACCTGAAAGTCATATTTAATGTCTTTGCAGGATGGAAAGAGGTGATATGTATTATACATCGGCTGTCCATTTACTGCATGACAAGAATCAGTTTTACAATAAATGCCATCTCAATGCACTTTACAATGCAAACAAATCCAGTTTATGTCCAAGAATGTAGAGAGAAATAATGAAATCAGATCCTGTGGCATATTTAGTATTGTTAAAGTCCAAAGATATTTTCCTAAATACCACAAAATGTTTACTCTATTTACTATCTACTGTTTGAAACTGACTAGGAAGCCTGCAAAACTGCCAACAAAACTGTGAAATGCAGATAAAGGCAGACTAAGAAATAAAAAGACATGTCAATAAACATCCTAACTGACTGGGTTTTAATGACAAGATTTTACTGATGTAATTAGCAAATATATTCTTTAAATACAGATGCGACAGAACTGTTTTGTTTTTTGAGACTAAGTTCAGCTTTCAGACTGTCCTTAACAGTCTCTCATGTCTGTTTTTCTTATTCCCAGGAAAAAGTGGACGATGATCG